>NC_052532.1:40261260-41488403 GCF_016699485.2 Gallus gallus
GTATCAGTACCTCATTGCAGATGCAGTTTTTGCTGTTCAGAGATGTTTGTATCTTGTAGACTGGAATCATATTTTTCTTTTGATGGAGACTGGTATTCTACAGAGCAGTTGTTTAAAAGTGGAAATTACTGTGCAGAAAGCTATTCATCCCTGGGCTGCAGAGGCCTTGGAATGTCATGTTCTGGATGACTGGGCTTGTAACTGGTGCTCCCGTTCTAAATGTCTCTGCATAGAGGTTTGTATTATGTCCTTAAGATTATGAACATTTGTTCTATTGTAATTTAATGCAATTTCAGGAACTGAATATGGATTTTAATTGGGATTTCTTTTCTAAAGAGCCAGGTAATTTGGACTGAATTGTTTTGGAGAAGCCAACTTGTGAAATGCACTTGCTGCCTCTCCTTCTTGGTATTTCAGTAATATTACCACTCAAACGTGGAGGGGGAGAGGGGAAGCAGCCCCTCTCCATTATGGAGCACAGGACACCAGAATCCACATATATATCCCAGACTGCAAAATGGTACTTCTTCAGTGAGGGGAAGTGTTGTGGCTTTATGGAACTGATTGCACGTTGGGTATGGTTAGCCAGTAAGCAGATGATCACAGATTTGTAGGGGTTGGAAGGGACCTCTAGAGATCTTTTGAGTCCAACTCCTCTGCAAAGCAGGCTCCCTACAGCAGGCTGTACAGACAGGTCTTGGATGTCTCCAGGGAAGGAGACTCCACAACCCACCTGGGCAGCCTGTTCCAGTGCCCCATCACCGTTACTGTGAAGAAGCTCCTTCACATATTGGTGCCGAACTTCTTATGTTCAAGTTTATGGCCGTTATCCCCTGTCCCATCCCCACAGACTGCTGAAAAGAGGTTGGCTGTGTCCCTTTGACTCCCATGCTTAAGACTTACAAACAGTAGTAAGATCTCCTCTGAGTCATCTTCTCTCAAGGCTGAACAGACCCACTTTGCTCAGTCTTTCCTCATAGGAGAGATGCTTCAGGCCCTTTATCATCTTTGTGGCCCTCCGCTGGACTCTCTCCAGAAGATCCCTGTCTTTTTTTGTTCTGGGAAGCCCAGAATTGTGTACTGTACTCCAAGTGAGGCCTGACCGGGGCAGAATAGAAGGGAAGGATCACTTCCCTTGACCTGCTGGCCATGCTCCTTTTAACGCACCCCAGGATACCATAGGACTTCTTGGCCACCAGGACACACTGCTGGCTCATTGCCAGCCTGTTGCCTGGCGGGACCCCAAGGTCCTTCTCCACAGAGCTCCTCTCCAGCAGGTCAACTTGACAACTTGTACTGATACTCGCGGTTATTCCTTCCCAGGTGTAAGACTACACTTGCTTTTGTTAAACCTCATCTGGTTTCTTGTTGTCCAGCTCCTCAGTCTGTCCAGGTCTTGCTGAATGGCAGCACAGCCTTCCACTGTGTCAGCCATTCCTCCCAGCTTTGTATCATTGGTGTTCTTGCTGAGGGTGGGCACTATCCTTTCATCAAAGTCATTCTTGAAGATAAGACCAGACCCAGCACCAACCCTTGGGAACACCACTAGGCATAGGTCTTCAACCAGACTCTGCACTGCCAGTCACCACGTCATTCAGTTCTCAACACACCTCACTGTCCTCTCATCTATCCCACACTTTCTCAGATTCATTATTAGGATGTTGTGGGAGAAAGTATCAGAAGCCTCACTGAAGCCAAGGTGGATGACATCCACTGCTCTCTGTCCCCATCTATCCACCTGCTGATGCCATCGTAGAAGGTTATGAGGTTGGTCAAGCATGATTTTCCCTTGGTGAATCCATGCTGACTATTCCTGATGACCTTCTTCTCTTCTCCAATTGCTTGGAGATGGCATCTAGAGCAGGCTGTTCCATCACCTTTCCAGTGAACTGGAGTTCTACTGGAACTGTAGTTTCCCGGATGTAGTTTCCTGGATGATATCCTTCTATTAGAAAAACACAAGCATGCACCTCTGTTTTTTTTTTTAATTGCTGGGAAGCCCCTCTTCCTCCTGGCTGTTCTCCTCCCACTGGTCAGCACCTCTTCTGTGTTTTGTAGAAATTCTGTATCAGATGTGCTGTCTGATCTACAATCTCAGCTTTATGTCTTATGTACACTGAGAGTCTCTAATTTAAAATGACTAGAAAGTATGTATTAAGCTTTCCTGTTTCCATTTTACGCCAGTTTCTCAGTGTTTATTAATCTTAATCACTTCAAATTGTCTTTCCATGTGCAGCCAGGGGACGTGCATTGATAGGAATGAAGCATTTTATGTGTTTTTCTCCTTTCTAAGATTTTATTTATATGGTTGAAATGATTGAAAATAGAAGAACTGTAAAGCAGTCTTTAAGTTACAGAGCTCATCCATAAACAATGTTTAGCATGCACTGGATAGACGAAGAGAGGATGCCCTTAGAAGATATGTTAAGTGAGAGTAGTGCAGCCTCAAGTGCCTGAAAGCAACCAGCTGTGACAGCACCTCTGGTTTATATGTGAGTGAAGATGTTACAGGTTGCTGATTGTTCTTGTTGCGTGGCAACTGCTTTTTTTGTTGCTCAGGGAATAAAGCCCTCATTAGTGTACAGTAGATGATTTTTTTTTCTGATGATTTGAGAACAGGAATGCTAGAAGTAAGCTGCATGAATCCTGTGCATTTTGTGAGATCTAAGGCTGCCCAGTGAAGGCAGGGAGGGGAGTTTCTTAGACGTTAAACTCTGATATAGAAAAAATAGCTTTGAATTTCACAGTGGTGATTTTATCTGACTTCTCCATCTTGGCAGTATTACTATGCATACAATATATTAAGATTTCCCAAAATGATTGAACAGGAAACGGTTAGCACTGAGATGTGTAATTACTTTTTATAATCTCCATGTATCTCTTAGTATTTCATCGTGTTTTCAGTTACGATATTGCATTAGGAAGAAAATAAAAATCTGAAATTCATTTTTAATCAGAAAGTATATTATATTTCAGTGCATTTCCTGACATTTTTAGATATGCTATCTGACATCTTCAAAACAAGACCAAAAACCCTGTCATTTTGCTATCGGCAAATTATAAAATGTACATTACAAATTACCGTTTTGAGGCAAGGGAGCCTGATGTGTTTACAGAATGAATGCATAAATTTCTGGTGCTTTGTAACTAGCCTGCCAGTTCTCAATAACTAAAGTTATTTCCTCCTTTGGAAGACTAATAATTTTCACGATCCACCAACCTTTAAGTAAGCTAATTAGTATATATAGCTAACTGTTCCAGACATCATGTTTGGATTTGCTTTGAAATCTTTAGAGGACTTTTATATGTGTACAATACCCCACACATCGTGGTTCATAAACGTGTTCTGTATTTGGATAGGATTGTGAAAGGAATCCTCGAGGGAGTTTTACTGTTTTGGAGGTTTGATTTTGTATTTAAATGGATGGATTGAATATAACAATGGAATTGCCATACAAGAAATATTTGGCCTTCACAAGTGTAATATATATTCATGGTAATATATTCATGGCATTATGCCCACAAGTGCTTTGAAGCATTTAGAAAATACTGGAAAATTTGCTTCTTTTTCATCTGACTTGAAATTCTAAAAATAAGCCTGGAAACTTGGGCACTTCAGGCACTTGAGAAGGAAATTATAAGCAAAATAGAGGGGTTTTTGAGAAACAGGCTTTAGATTTTCATAAAGCTTTAGTTTTCTTCTGCTTCTGTACATCTGCAAGGAATGAAGGAAGTATTCTCCTTCAGGCATACTGCACACAGCTACTGCTGTACAGGTGTTATGATGCCTCCACAGTTAATACTAATGTGATAATTCCCAGATTGTGGAAACAAGCTTGAAGCTGTCATTCTCAGCACTGTATATGTGCCTACTAATATGGGAATGCCTCCTTGTTCATTTAAAAATATATTTTAATTAGCACAACATGGAATATAATACTATATTCACTTAGAAAGGTTGGGAATTGCCTCCCAGCTGAGGTGGAAGGCATTCATCAACACAGCTGCAGGTTGCAATTGGATATGAAGTGAAACCAAGGAGATAACTACCTACATGAACTTTGGGAAAGCTAATTGTTGCTAAAGCTCTGCTCTAGAGAAATGGCTCACTTAGTGAAAGCACTTAAATGTGTACCTGTGTTGCATTTGACATTTAAAATGTAAAGTAATATGCTAAGCCTCAGATTAGACTAAACGTAGATTGTGGGGGTGGTTATGATCCTGTTCCTGTTTTAAGCTGAACATGCTGGAAGAAGCAGCTTGGCTCTGTGTAGCTATGTGTGTGGTTTAATGAATGGTAAGTGCAAAGTGGAAAGGGAATCTTATCTCTGGCAATGTTCGCATCCCTTCTTTTAGACCAGACCTTGCACACGTGTGGTTGCACAGAGAGCAGTGCTGGGCTGGAACTATCCTAGCCACCAGGTCATCCAATTCCATATAAAAGCAGTTTGTGCTGGAAAAAAGAAAGATGGGAATGTACGGATAAGATGGAGAACGGTAACGAGACTATTTTTCAGTGTTCTGCACTGATGTGTATTTAAATCAGCTCAAGGCAACTCTGCAACTCATTGCCCAGTTGTGCATTTTAATTGCAAAGTCAGCCTTCTTCATGTGTTGGATAATTAAAATGAATATGAATATGGCTGTCACATTGTCTCTCTTCTCTTTTGTGTGTGCTGCCTTTCAGGGAGTAATCTCTTTTCCTATAGTGTCTGTAGAGTGTGGCTCTGCTGTTGATTAAGCATCCTTGATGTTACTGTACAATAAGGAATAAAAAGAATAGAGAAAACTTCAAATGGAAGTGAGTAATGGACAGCAAGTTGCTGTAACCAGAAAAAAAAAAAAAGCAAATTCTTGTGCTTGGCACTGGTTTTACTGTGCAAATTTGTACTGGACTGTCTGCTTAATTAACAGGTCTTCCAGTTTTCTTTAGCTGCCCTTCTAGAAATGGGCTCATTTCCTATTTGTGCCTTATTTCCATGAATCTTTCTGGTATTTTACACATGACAGTTTGAGTAGAGAAAGTAAAAATTAAGCAGTTTTTAGGGTTCTACGTACAAATCAACACAGTGGATTAACACAGGTTGGATTTAATTTTACTTGTATGGGATAAACAACAGTTGTTTTTCCACAAGGGTTACAGTTAACTTACAGAAGTATTACCTTCTGTTTTGTAGAGCAATAGTGGGATAATCAAACATGTCTTGCAGCCATCCCACCACAAGGTAACAAATTATCCGTTCTGATCAGCCAAATGAATGTAATCTAAATGGCCAGCAACGTGATGGGAAGATCGTGCTTTCGGTATGGCTGTGTCTTTGAAGTTAGAGCAAGAAAGTCTTAGCTGACTTTTCCTTTCCAGTTGTTTTACTGAATATATACTTCACCCTAGCTTTGCTCATTCTTGTGAGACATTGAAAAACTCCTTATGGAAAAGGGTAACTGTAGGAGTCTTTATTTTAGCATTTTACTCAACTTGTCTACCTCACCTGAAATACTGTATTTCTTGTGCATTTTGATTTTAGGATAGACCCCTATTGCTTACCATATTTTGACATTCTGTAGCTGATACGTATTGCATTGATTCTGTATGCATTTAATTCACAAGAAATAAGTTAAGAACAGAGTCAGATGGAGGAGAAATAAATTATAATTTCTATCACAGTTCAGGAGTTTATCTGCTGCATCCATCATATTCCTAAATATACAGGTTGAAATTAAATGCAAAATGATGCACAACTGAGTTTTGAAGCTTCAGTAGCAGTCCACAAAGCCTTTCACAGTTTAAGATGACAGATCGCTGTCTTTAGTCTAACCTTATTGTGCATAATGTGTGAACTGAATTTAAGTTCATGCTTTATTTCTGACACTTGGTAAAACTGAATCAGGGAATCCTTAAGAATTTACAGTTCTCCAGACTCTTCAGTTACTGTTGCTCTCTTGTGGCTTCTCTCATTTCTCTGTTACAGTTTGCTACAGTGCCCGGTTAAATATGTTGGGAAAGATTAGGATTAGGATTTATGTAAGTACAAGCTCAGTCTTGAAATTTTATTTTATTTGATGACAGGGCAACACAAAATGCAGAGAGAGTAGTTAAAAGGAATCTGGAATTTCATGATATAGTCATCAGAAATCTGAAAAAGTAGTTTTCACTAGTTTTTACCATTAGAAGGTGGTAAAAATCATTGCCTATCAGTGTACATGGACAATATGGATGCATCTGTACTGTGTACTTTTTTTTGCCAGTCTTGCAGCTGGCCACCCAGCATCACATCACACTCGAGTGGGATCTTCCAACCTGTGAACGTCTTCACCATATATTGTTCTGGCATAAAAGTAACCAGGTGTCATCTCCTTGTTTTAATGTTGATGACTAGTTAGGATCAGATTATTTGCAGTTAAATGCCCCCAAACCTGTTGTACTTGGTATATGTGTGCATTAGTACTTCATCACGTCTCAAGCATTGACCTGAAGCTCTGCAGGGAATGTCTCTCTTCTAGGGAAAAAACAAAGAAAACTTCTTGACAGTTGATGTCTTTGAGTCCCTTCAGCAGGGACTGTACAAAGAGTATCTGAAATTCTTTTAGAAGAGCAGTAAACATATGATTGAAATGGTGTTTGGGCTACAAGCCCTGCAGCATGACTATCTAGAATTTGTTTTGACTTAACCATGCTTAATTACAAGTTGTGAGTGAAACCACTCACTGCTAATGAGCTGCAGGCGTGGAAACTTGCTTAGATTTTACTGTTGAAGAATCGCCTGGGATGCTGATGTTTTTGCACAATCGGATGCTGAAGGATGAAGAACCTGAGGTCTGTATGGATATTTGACCTGCCCCTTCAGTCATATTCCTCTCCAGTACATATTTTTGTGACGCATTAGGTTTGGTTTTGTTACACGGAAGCAGTATGGTATGCTGTAATGTAGATTTTGAATGCCAGCATCTGTCTGGTACTGTGGTTTTCTGTTGGTGAATGCCCAGAAGTAGTCACCATGCTGAGAGTGCATGTTCCTGTTACTTTATTGAATTCTTCATTCCACCTTTTCTGGCATAACTAAAACGATCACTGTGTGCAGGGAGCATGTGCAGAGAGCTTTCACAGCTGCCTTCTTGCTGTGTGGATGGGTTTGTTCATGATTACTGCCTAACCTTTCTCCCTTCCACAGACCTTTATCTCCATTTTATCTATGTAGTCTTCAGCTGTCAAAATTCCCTTAATTATTCTTGACCAAAATGACAAATTTGCCAGGAGAATGGCTGAAATGGCTGAAAACAGCACTGCTGCAGTAAGAATTTAGTTCATTACATGTATTGTGTTTATGTGTTAATGTATGGCAGTTTCTCCTTTTTCTTTTGTCTCCTGCTCCACGAGAGCTCCTCACCTCTTCTACGTGCTTCATCATCTCTCTTGCAGCCTAACAAACCAAAACCAGGTAGGCTTACATTAGTCATTTAGTGTAGCCCAAACTCAAATATTAATGTCAGAATGCAGTGTATTTTTCCTATGTTCTTCCTCCAGAGAATATTTCAGCAGTGTGATAGTATATTGTGTTCAGGAACATGAGACACAGTTTAGGAATTGTAAATGTATAAGCACTGTAAGCTGTACAGGACATTTTTCACCTTGAAAGTTGTGAGTTATTTTGAAACACTGTTTTGTTTGAACTTGAACGTGCAGTGCAAATGAGCAAGACAGTTTTGGGCACAGAACTTAATAGCTGTAGCTCTGCATCACTTGGCAGAGCTTGGCTTCTTCAAAGGAGTCGTGGGGAAGACAGGGCCATTCTGATGCAAGAAGTCAGGTATACGAACTTCCTGTAGTACTTGTAAGAAAATGCAGTCTTTGTTTCTGCATCTGTAGCACTTTGTCTAATGTAGGATTAGCTGTCAGAGACACAAATGCAACAGAAATGCCTGTGTCAGGCTATCCATTAACTGTCCAATATAACTCAATAATATTGAAATCTCTTTAAGTCTTTTATGTACGTGTGGAGGAGGATAAAATGAAGAGTCGCATCTTTGAAATTTGAGAGTGAATTTCTTTAGATCATCCCCTGTGCTGAAAATAAAAATGTAATGAGGGACTTGGGACACTTTAACAGCTATGATTTTAAGACAGTCTCTCAGTGATTCTGTCTTTCGAATCTCAGTGTAGTGCTTTTCATTATTCTCAGAGGTGGATACATTTCCTCCATTATAACACAAAGCAGATGTTGAATGTAGTTACACGCTAGTTGTGAAACACTGCTCTTCTAAATAGCTGTTTCATTGTCACGTTATGAGGTGTTATGCAAAAAGGAAATTGGTTTTACGGTCCAGTTGTCCTGAAGAGCCTTCCCCAGCCAGAGGATTGCTGATTTACTTGCATAGGGACTGGAAGATTTGCTCCTTAAATGTGTGTTGAAAGGACAGATCGGAAGACAGATCTGCTCTTGTATTTGTAACATTGGAAATAGCAATTCTCTAAAGATTTCAGCACTGGAAATCTGTCAAGACACTGCACATTAATTTCAGAGAATCTGCAAGTATAAACAAGTGATGAGTATCTGTCTATTTCGAAACCTGGTTTAAGAGGTGGGTAGAATATAATGTCCATTTGACAAGTGTTATCCTTCTTCAGCCTCCTGCTGAATTTTACTTTCTGATCTATGTCTTGTAACTGGTGAGTTGACCCAAATTTAATTCAAACCAAAGACTTTTAAGCAACCTTGCTTATTGGAAATGTTAAAAACCCACACAGTACTTGTATTACACATATCTGATAAAGAAGATTCCTCATCAGTAGTTATTTTTCTGTTTTCATTTGAACAACGTTGATTTTTTTTTTCAGCAGGGTTTTCGATTCAGTTCCACTTTCAAGTCAGGCTGTTTTTTTCCGTGATGAAAAACACTCTCCTGAAAAACAGTTGCTGTTTTCTGATAGGTTTGGGAAACTGATATTTCAATCCAGCATCCTGTTTGAAAGATACACTTTGATTTCTCAAGAAATGTACAGTCTTAAGATCCGTGCTATGCTTTGACAGTATTCCTTGGTGCTTCTACTTTGTAAGGGAATGTTTAGCATTCAGAAACTGTTAACCTGACACAAAGAGTGGATACTTCTGGGGTATCTGCTCTTAATTAGTATCTGGTCTAAACACCAACAAACCTTTCTTTTTTCTTGTATATAGAAAGTCTTAATTCAGGCATGGGAATTGAATGCACAGCATAGAGATTAGAGCACTGGTAAATATGAAAATGATGTATTTCCACTGGCAATTGAGAAGACAGTAGAAGACACAGCAGCAATTATAAAGGCCTGTTGAGAAAGTTTTAGAACTTGTGATTCTTGTTTATAATAAATGGACTTATATGCAGCCCTATTCACTGTTTTCCAAAAAAGCAGAAGTGCAGACAAAGTAGTATCACATTGATTTCCATTTTAGTTCACATAGTTTTCATTAGCAGTGTACCAAATAGCCAAGCAATTCCAAACTGATTTTCAGAAATTTCGCAGATTCTCCCTTTCTCCCCAGAGTTCTCTGATTGAGAGCTCTGCAGTTAGAAATGTTTGTCAATTCCTGAGCTGTGCTAAATCTTACTGGTGCACCAGGGTACGCTGATCCTTCTCACTCAGCAGCTAATCTAATTACTGTGCTTTGGTTATAGAATGTCTTTCTCATCTAATCTGTTACAGTATGGTTTTTAGTTCCTGAGGTACAGTATGTAAAGAACAACACTTAGGAGTCCTTCCATCCTCCTAATGCTGTCAAAAAATAAACTGGCCCCTCTGCTGTCTTTTCCAGTTCACTGTACACTGAGTAATATACTGTTCTTCGTTCTGTTCTCAGGAAGAGAGGAAAGAAGTTGAGGTCAACAACTTACTCAGTATTGAGCAGAAAATAGAGCTCTGAAACTGCTGAGTAAATTGTGGGTTTCTCTTCAGTATGATCATTGACTGGGTACTTTAGATCTTGCTGATGTGTCACCTCTGTAATTGCAGCTTTTCGGAAGAAAAAAAAAAACAGGATCAGTGCTTGTGTGGGAAACGTGCATTGTGTAGAAAAACAGAACAATGGAAATGTGAAACAACCAAGTCAACTTTGCAGCCTACCTGTGTTGGCATTGAGGGTTGTTCCACAGTTGAAGTTAGGCCCTAGATTAACTATGCAGTGTTAACGCTAATTTTCAGCTATCTACTAACACCTGACTTAAAATTACAGAAACAAGTGGCGGTTTTGTTCTTGTTCTTATAGGAATTGAGTAGTCATTAAAGAATTTCTGAGATGGCAGAGGTGTACTGTGGAAGCTGAGAAAATCCACAGCAAGAACAACTGTAGTGACCTCTAATGCCAGAGAACTGAGAATATCTTTGGCCGTGCTGATCAGAGATAAATACAGAGGTCAACACAAACCTGCTTAGTTGTGCTGAAGCTTGAGCTTGATGTGGGTTATGAATTCCAGGTCAAGTGACCTGAGAGTTGGGACATCTCCAGGATTATAATTCTACACTTTTATAGTACTGGTGCCATGCTGTGTTCCTGGTAATGTTTACAGCCACCTAGACTTTTATTTTTTCCTACAGCTCAGAGTTACCAAAACGTTTAAAAGAAATTTCTCTATATTTCTTTTTCTTACAGAGAAGGGAAGGATAACAGCTGGTTTTCCTTTACACTTAGACTCTACTGTATGACTTAATTGTTCTTTATTCCTCTTTCTATAATAACTGTTCTAGTATAACTGCAACATGTGAAATTGAGCTTTAAGGGAGAAAAAAAAAGAGGGCAAGTGAGAAGGGAGGGCTTTGTAGCTGCCTAACTGTGAGGATAATTAGGAAGGTGTAGGCATATCAGGGGATATTCATGCTGTGTGAGGAAGGTATTTTGTGGTAGCTCTGCAACAGGAATTGCACACCTACTTGCCTTCTGTGGGCTCCTTGCAGGGAGCAAAGGTACATAGTGCAAATGCTTAATTTATTTGTCTGCAGTTGTGGGAGTATCTTTCTAAGGTTCAAAAACTGGGAGAAATCTGTCTTCTGGCAAAAAAGCCCACAAACACAAAACCTCTAATAATGCTGTGGATAGGAAAACTTTCATGTTTTTAGATGCAGGAGTAGAAAACAGCTGGACTATGATCACAATGTCTTGCAGCAGTTTGATTCCCATTCCTTAGAGTATTCCTTTCAGGTTTATTTTGGCAGCATGTGAAATTTAGGTCTGACTTCTCTACCTTATTTCTTTTTGAGCTTTTTCATTACTTGAAGTAGTTCTCATCAAGAAATACTAATGAGAGCTCCAGGATTATAAAAGGGGTATTTCTGACTTACCTGAATTATTTACAGTACATTTTTTTGTGAGGGGCTACCTTTTCTGTGATCATCTTGACCAATATTGTCTTGGAGATTCTGCATTTATTAACCTCCCAGACCTCAGAATTAGTAGAATTTTTTGATTCCACAATAGAACAACTGATACTTTGATATTGCCCTACAGAGTAAAGATAATCAACCAAGAATTGGTTGTTGTTTTTTCTTGAATAGAGCACTGATTTGTGAAATAACCACTGAAATGCATCTACTGAACGCGGTGTTTATCATGGCTTTGCTGTAGGCAGTTTCCTACTGGTGTGGTGTGACCATAGCAGAATAAGCCACAGGTGTAAAGCAGAAGATTTTAATTTGGGGTTTTCTACTGTGGAATGCAAAAACTTCCCATGTGAAGAATGCAGATTTCTGTGATGAATTTATATTTGTTGTATAGCACGTACAAATCTGAAATCTCCCATTGCTTGTCTAGCATTTAATTTTTTTTTTTTTTTTTAATTGCGATATGCTGAACTGGAAGCAAAACTTAGAAGCAATAGATACCAATAGTAAGAGCAATATTACCTAACATACTTATTTTCTTTTAACAGAATCTGGTTCTCCAATAACTGCTTCTTGTGTTGGTTTGGGGAACTCTACAACGCCTCCACCCGGCCAGGCAGGAAAACCAGTACCAGGATACAATGGTAAGGCTGTGCAAAGTATGCTGCTAGAAAACCATATTGCGTATGTACAATTTAAGTGCACTTTAGTTTTTTAGACTTCATAGGGAAAGCATATTATGGTCTTGCTAACAGATTTTCCTCCTTCCCGTAACAAGGAATTCTGTTTTTTTTTGTCTCGTGATATGTGACTGTACATAACAAGTTCAGAGTAATTCTCAAAATCACTGATCGACTACTTGTACCTTTATTATACAAAAGGGATAGCATGTATTTCTAAATTGGATATAACAAAGATACGTAAAGAATAGTGTGCTTTAAGGCTTTGTCTACAATTGCACAAATTAAATGAGAAGCAGTAGTAAAATGTATTGGCACGTTGGGAAGAAGAATGTTAGTAAAAACCATCAGCAGAAGAGGAAATGATAAGTAGACAAATAATTGCTTTAACTTGCACTCTGAGTGTTCTCTCACATCTATATTATCAATTTTCAGAGCCTAAATAGTTTTGTTTTGGGAGATGTACATCAAATAATTATGTCTCGGAGACTCACTTGTTATTTTCTTTTGATGCCACAATTTCATATAAGAAGTATGCTGATGTGCATAAAGAGAATTCTTAGTGTAACATCAGTGTTTTCCACTGATATGTCATAGTGAACAAGCTGCTTGTTAGTAAAATTTTCTATTGAAAAACTCAATTTTTTTATTTTAACCTGTTTAATTCTTTTTTAAACCCTTTTTAAATCAAAGCCAATATGCTGCCTATGTGTACAGGTGTGTGAACTCATTTCTGAGAGAGGTGCTCAACACATTATCTTCTAGTAGTTGTAGAGCATATTTATTTCCAGCTGGGAGAAATAGTAGGCTATGAACAAACATTAAAAGGGGGAGCAGAGTTCCATTGTTGGGAAGCTATTTGTATGCAGAGAGTGCGGTTACAGGATTAAGAACGCAGAAATACTTTCATACCTGGGAATTCTGATGTTAACAGAGATTTCAAGAGTTCCTTGAAGTCCAGAAAGTAATTACATTTCTTAAATTGTCTTCCAGAAGGATTCTCGCATTCTTGTGCAGAAAAAGCTTTGCTCTTTTTGATTCTAATAGATACAAATTGAAATGAGCATTTAAGAAAGTAACCACTTTCAGCAGATCTGTGTTTCGGCACTTACAGCATGAAGACAAGCTATAGGTTAAAAACAGCATTAAACAAAGCCATAAATTGAGGGAAGAGTGAAAGAATGTAATTGCATTACACATGCAAAAAAAAAAAAAATGTCATGCCAAACAAATGTGTGAGATGCAAGAATATAAAAATGTTTCATGTATTTTTGTAACATGGCATCAAATGTAAATAAGGAATTCCTTCACACAGAACAGAAGAAATACCTTAAAACATGAAATAAAAAGGAAAAAAAATAATCAAGTGAATACTGAAATTCACTGAAGTTTTAGGATAGAACTGTACCATTTTCAGCCATGGTTTGAAGCCAGTTATGCTCAGTAATGCAGCCATTCATGAAATAGTGGATTTTGAAATTGCTGTGTACTGACAGCTGTCACCCACGTCTGTTCTGATGTTGTTTTGGCTGCTGTTACTGTATCAATGAGAAGGGTTCCCTATGCCATACAGAAGAAAGATTTGGCATTCTTAGAACATATGTGTAACTGGTAGTGATTTTCAGACGTTAATAACATTTTATTTATGCTATGATATATGCACAGAGTTACAAATCTACTTCTTTTCTTTTGAAATACAGCCAAATCCTTTCAAAGCAGCATTTGTATTTATAATTTCAAAGTGTAATGGTGCAAATGGCATTTAAATGTGAATCAAGATAACATAATAATTTCTAGCACTGTTGCTTTAAGTCTGACATTGAATTGTACTTTCTCTTTGCTCTACTTTGACCTTTTTCAGATTTCATAGCACTGTTCACAAACTGAAGCAAGTCTCACATTTTGAAGCATTGTCTGTTAATCAGTTATTCAGTAATTAAGTAGTAAGCAGTGTAGCACCCACTTTACCCAAATTTTAGTACATTGAAATGCATTTTTGCAAGAAGGGGAATAAATACTGTAATTTCTACCCTGATAAAATAAACTGCTTGCATTTTACTTTGATATAATAAAAATAGGAAAATAAGCTGGGGGGGGGGGGGAGGTGGGGGAACGCTGAAAGATACAGGGGAGTGTATCGCTCTATTCTGAGTCTAAATTCTCAAAATGTAACATTTCCATGTTCTCATGGCATCTAAACAGATGTAAGACAGAAAAAAAAATGTTTAAAGATTTTAAGTGGATTTTATTTATCCCAGTCTGCTGTTTTCCACTGAAATGTTTTTTTACATTTCCATTCATCCTTTTGATCTCCTACCCCTGTTACTCCTTCCAGCTCCCTGAGTTGTAGAACTGGTGTGACTGATTTGCCTTTGTCTTTCTTCTGAGCTCTTGCTTTCAAAGGGCTCTTCAGTTACTTAAAAAATACCTTCCTCTGAAGGAGTGGCTTCAGCCAGAAATAGAGCAATTACAGATGTTTGGCTTTCTTTGGACAGACCGATAAGATATGATATAACTCATAAAACTCTTAGCAAGGTTTTACTCAGAAATCTGTCATCCTCTTCTCATTTGCTCTTTAACTTCTTAATACAGAATATAAGATTATTTGTATTAACTTAATTCCAGCTGAACATAGCTTTATTTGCTTGGGCAGACTTCAAAAAGCATTTTTAAAATCCATGTCAGCCCAATCTGTCAAAACCATTCTTCTCTGTTTTTCCATGATTTAGTCATTTCACTTCAATTCCACTCATCTAGGCCAAGTTAATACTACAGTAAAGAAATACCATAGCCAATCTACCATTCCTTCCTTATGCCTGTGCCTTCCGATAGAATGGGTGGTTATGATGGATTTTCCCAGATGACTGCACTGAGGAGGCTATTTCAGGTGTTTTTCCTAAGAAAACTACATACTCCATACCGAGATATGATCTGAAGGTGATGGGTCAGTGTCATCCAGGGAAGTCTTCTGTTCCAAGGTCTGCATTTTCTGGTGTTCTCTAGTATTACCCTGCTGCGCGGCTTTGGGTTATTCCCAAGTTACTTTATGTCTTTGTGCTAGGCTAGAGTAACCCTTGTTGGTGGGGGAGCATCTTTTAGAGCCTCCTGAGAGCCTCTGAAAACTGGGTACAATCGTTTATTGCTAGTAACATTTCTCACATTTGCTAGATGAGCCTCCAGTAATCTTAGTTCTTATTTCTTACTCGTCTTATCTGAACACTTCTTTTGCTCAGATTTTTCATGTACCTGAACGATCCTTCATTGTATGTAAGCTTAGATTTTTCTGTATGAAGGTGCCTTTTAATTTCAGTTCTGTATTTCTCCCTTTTTGACTTTGTTCTGTGTCTACTCCCAGAACACAAGTATTGTTTAAAGCTTCTTGTACTTAGGGCTGAATGTTAATAATGTCATGAGGTCCTCCAGTATTGTACTCCCAAATTACTTAACACCTTTTGTTGCTTGGTGTATTATTGTTCTTAAATGGGACATAAGTTGATATTCATAATTAAAAAGTCTTTCCTCCACCTAACTTAACAGGAGCTGTCTTCCCATATTACTATTTTACAGTGATGATTCTGGATGAAAATAAGGAACCAGTGAAGACGAAGACTTTAGGAAATGTTGTGGTAAAGTAAGCAAAGTATCTTACAGTTAAGAGGATCTTCCTAGGTGAGGTGGTTGTCTTTTGACCAAAATTCATATATTCAACTGTAATTGAAGTTTTTAGAGTTGAAAAGAAGTCAGTCTCTAATGTTAATTGCAAACTGATTGAATGTTTAGTGTTAATTAATCTTGAAAAACTGCAGATGAAATTATGTAGGTGAATGAGCGTGCTTTCTGAGGTTTTGTTTTGTTTTCCTTAAATTACAGCAGGAGAAAAGGAGGAGAAAAAAAAAAAAAGATAACCCAAGAAAACCCCAACAAACCTGTAGATAAAACAGCTAGTGAGTTTTTTAGTGCAGTTTACCAGAGTCTTGTCAGATGAGTTCCATAAGATCTACTTTTTTCAAAGCACAACTTTTGTAGGACCTTTTCTTAGATATGGGAGCCTCTGTTTGATAATGCTGTGAACATCAATTACATTTATCTTACTTTCTGCAGTCTCCCTGTTTCCAGAACCTTTCCATATATCTCTAAGACTCAAAAGGTTATTGCTTTCCACAGCATGTGCCAGCTGCATATTATGAATGTTTCACATGTGTTTAGGCAAATAGGATTTTCCTCAACTACATAGCTACATTGTGACTAACATGTTAGGTCCAGTCTTCTGTGTTTGCACTCACAGAGAATACTTAAGGTCTGAAAATAGGTAATTGCCAGCAAATACAAGTCCCAGGAGAAGTGCATTAATCAGCTTCTGTTCTGGTAAAATTAAGGGTGGTGACTCACATTCTTCATACTTGCGTAGATGAATGGAAAGAAGTAAAAAGGTAAGCATTAAACCTCAGGGAGCTGAAGTTCTTTCAGAAACCAAAAGCAGTGGGACAGACGTACCAATTCTGATGAGTGGTTAAGGAGAGAAGTTAACTGAAGGTTGAGGCAGTGGGCAGGTGAGCTAGAGATGAGATGCATGTGTACTACAAGCACTGGAGCATGCTGTAGAAGCACAGCACTGAAAATACAGGCTATTTAAGCTGCTTGCCTAGGAGCCTTGGTTTCTAAATTGAGGAATTTGCTTAGCCGTATTACTGTCTAATGTAACGAGACCAGTGTAGAGACTGAGGTATAGTATCACAGGAGGTTGTTGTACTGCATGACACAGATGTATTTTCATGTGGAAGTCTATGCCCTGCCTAATTTTGAGCACCTTAGGCCTAGCCACCAGGACTCACAGAAATATGTTAAAGTGCGCAAACAATCTTTCCTGAATCAGCAGACTTAGATTTAGACATCATTTTTCTGTGACACCCATAAGATTGTGCATTCATTCCACTGTGGAGTATGAATAATTTAAATTGCTCAAGCCTTTAATAGACTGTGCTTTGCAGTGTCAGTAATCTAGGTCAAAGTGAAGGGCTATCTTCTGAAGCTCTTGTCTCTTTAGTGCCTTGCTATTGCCATCATAAAACTTAGGTTTGTCATCATTGGATACAGAAAGTTATTTTAAAAGAAAAAGCTCTCACAAGTATTTAAGTAGGATGGAATAAATAAACTTCCAGATGTGCTTATGTTTCTCTGCTGACACAGAGCTTAGCTACCTAAAGCTAAGTGGAATGAATTCCATCCTTAGCAACTCTATGCTAAATGAGCTGAATTACATCTATGAACAGGTAGATACCATTTCTGAGTTGTAACTTGGTATTTACGTGCCTGTCAGAAGGGGATATTGCCACGTGAGGAAATTCTACTGGGGCTATTGCCAAACTCTTAAAGTCCGGATTTATCTTCCCTGACACTGCCCCATATTTAAACATTTTGCTTAAGGGATTAAAAATATGTTTATGATTGATTCTTTTGGTTTTATCTTTCTTGGCATGGTTTTTGCTGCAGCCACAGAAATCAATAGGGTAGTAGTGAGGAAATTTTTCTTTGTTTCTTGTTTTGTTGTTGCTGTTTTGTTTTTGTTATACATTGTATTATTTAAGGTAGACCATTGGTACAGGGTAACTATTATTTTATCATATCCTTATTTGTTGTAATAACCATTCCGAAATAAGAGGAAGAGTAAGGGAGAAATTACACTATTAAAAAAAAAAAAAAAAAAAGTATGAAACCAGTTTTTGTAGGTTAATTGTCATCCTTTGTTCTATTCCAGTGAAAGAAGCCTTTCTCCTCTCTGTTTCTTCAGCAGACTTGTACTCACACTTAAAACAGTGGGGATGATCCTTGTTTTCTATCAGGTTTTGCTTCTCACCTCAGGGTCCTCCCCATGTGTTCTGAAGACAGTGGGGGAGTCAGGCTAGTTTTGGCTATTCCTCTGTCATATACTCAGCAGCAAAATACAGTTTACTGCTTTAGAAAGAAACAACCTTGTACAGGTGTTTGCTTTATCTACAGCATACGTGAGCTGAGAAAATATTCTTCAGTATTTTTTGGAGAGGAGTATGACCACACAGTGCCTACAACACAAGCTGTGCAAAAGTGGTATGATGCAGCTCTTGGTTATTTTTAGGCCAGTGTAACTGCTGGTAAGGACTGTTGGGGGCTGCCTGAAGCCTGCAGTGCTCATAAGTATAGTATTTAAGATGTCTGTTCTTGCAATGAAGTCTTAAAAATATATCCTGCAAGAGTCAGATAGTTCAGAAAGATAAATCTCGTACCTCTGTCTCCCTGCTCCAAGTATATTACCTTCTTTACTCATACTCACCTGATGTTTTTTTTCCATATAATCATCATCATTGTGCCCTTTGGAAAGTTTTTTTTTATTGACAGGAACGCACATAGAGGCTAATGTACCTGGACAGTGCAATAACATTCTGACTTCACAGTTCTTCCAGGATAAAGTAATCAAATGCAGTATCATAAAATTTATGATGAAAGGAGAAGAGAAAATGAAGACTATTGCAGCTTATGAAGATGGTTTTGTATGAAGTGATTTTAAAGATACATTTTTTTTGAGCTAGAATCTTTGGACATGAAGGGCAGTTAACCTAGAATTTTTCTGAAGTTAAAATGATAGCAGGAACGGCTTCTGTATCCTTTAGCAAGACCAGTCTGATTTAGTGGCATGCTTCTGCTTGCATTGTTCGGACCTGCCTATAACTGACACATGTCTGTGTATGTTCACATTATGTGTAATCATGATAAGCACTGAGAACTTTCCATGTTGTCTGTGTTAGTAAGGAATGTTAGCATGAAGAAATACCATTCAAATTCTAGTGCCTTGGAAAGCTCTTTTACATTATGAGGATCATAAACTCATTATGTTTAGTTAATGAGACAGTTGTCAGCATTATCTCATTAGCTAACGTTAGGTTCATCCACAGCAGGAAGAGGGCTACATTTGCCATAAACTTATTCTGTCCTGAAAATAATGTCTACCAGTAAATTTTCATCTAGGTCCTCTCAGGAGTGACTGTAAACATGTTACACTTCTAGTGTTTGTGTAGTTAATTTTGTGTCACTACCACAGAGCTTTTTTGCAATATATATTTTAAAAAGTAGTTTTACCATTCTCCATTGAAACAGGTAAGAATTTCTATTCCATATTCACACAGATGAGAGACACTGTAGTTGCATCGTGCAGTAATTCTGAAGTGTTTTTTCATGTATTTAGGATTGGTGTAGAAAGAGAAAATACGATGATAATGTTCTGTCAGTGGTTGCACTGATTCACGTGATGATCCACCCCACTATTACAATCATGCAAAAGTTTATATTGAAAGCTGTAGGAGGGTAAAACATTGACAGGGTTTTGTACAGGATAGGTCAAGGTAAATGCACAGCTTTGTATAATTTTAGATTTTGTTTTGGCTGGATAAAATACGGCAAATACCATAAAGATTTTATTCTGTAGTGGAAAAGATGTTCAGAAGTAGGCAACCCATTCACAGTTTCACAGTTTGTGGTACTGTGTTCAAACTTTACACAGTTTGCAGAGCAAACAGTTAGATGTTCAGTGAAAAGCTTACTCATTTAATATTTCTCATAATGCATTTTTAAAAAAATCAGTATTGCTGTGGAAGTGTGTTACAGCAACAAGCAGCCTGAAGCCAGAAATGTACTCATTAAGATGCACAATAGAAATGTGCTAACCAAAAGAGCTTAAAGGAAAGAAAAGAGAATGGAGGAACATGTAATCTTACACAGCACATTGTGGTACCTCAGTATCCCATTCAACATAGTGAAGAAAAACCTTTTAATACTTGATGGGGACCAGTGTAGTGTTCTAGCTTGGGATAAGCCCATGGGAAGTGCTACACTTACTGCTTGTGCTGTTCCCCACCCCAAGAAGAAATGGAGGTCAGGAGGCAATGGCAGTGTTTTTAGATTGTGAAAGAGAAATTCCACCCAAAGTGAAGAGCGAGAGATAAGACCTTAGCTGAGAATAGATAGATACTTTTATGGTTAAATTTGATCTAATGATAAAAAATGATGCTCGTTATTCTGAAATTTCTTTATGTGGATGTAGTAATCCTCCAAATTGAAACATTTGAGCACAATGAGAAACATTTATCTTCCTCATGAATGGCTGTGCTAGAGTGTAAAGGTGATTAAGCAATACCTCCATTGCTTGAGTTGTCATTATTTTTTGTCGTTTTATTGACACACTCACTGTTTTGGAAACAGTATTTTAACTTTTCCTATTGATTTTTTTTCATATAAAATACCCAATTATTACTTAAAGTAGCGGAAAATTAAAGACAGTGTGGAAGAGAGCATATTCCAGATCAGTCTGTGTGGCTGCCCTCAAGGAAGACTGCTGCAGAGAGAGAAGTGTTTCTTGTAGAAAAGTGTAAAGAAGGTGTGTCATCCTACATAGACCCCTTCAGTACATTTCTTGTAATTAACAGCCATGCACCTAAGAGTGGTTTGCTATATTTTAGAATGAAGGACTGTACCCTAGAAAGCAAAATCTTTCTAATTAGGTTCTTGTGTTAGAGTGGATGTATCTCTGAATATGGAAGGTCTTTGAAGGAATGTAGCTGGTAGTGGACAAAGCAGACATTGTGATCCTTTGTTACTCAGTAGGAAACTGAAAAGGAGCTGATGTCATCTATGGATGTGATATTACTAAAACAACTAATGCATTATTTTGCTGACGTCTGTATTGCAAAAGACTGCTGAGAAACTGGGTTTTAGAAAAGATGTGAATGAGAGTGGTGGACAGCTTGGCTTAAAGAAATTTGTGATTTAACTTACTTAACTTACTTGAATATAATTTATCCAAGATCAGCTCACCACATGGTTTTTTTATGTGTTTTGTTGTTGTTGTTGTTTGTTTGTTTTTAAATCAACTTTGTCTTTTCCTTTTACACTTTCAGTGAGGGAACATTTCTCCAAAACTGAGCTGAATACCTGTGGGTAACATTCAAACTTTTAGAACTCTTTCCAGGCACTTTAATAATTTTTTTAAATCTTTTTCCTTTTCCTCACTAACTTGTAGGGTTTTTTCCTCCTAAATCCACGCTGAAACCAGCTACCATCTGTGACCCTTTTCAGCTAAGGGAGTGTTTCATGTAGACTGGTAAATAAATGTTCAAGATCCTCTCCTTTTACCCCTTCTCCACCTGTGTTCCAGTACCGTTGTTCCATGTATCTGAAAAAGCTTCAAGACTGGAGATGGTTTTCAAACTTAGAATCAAGGATTTTTTGGAAGAGTAGTTTACACACAGCATTACATAAATGCTGAGTAATAATACAGCTGTCAGTCAAGATGACTTAGCTCCATTCACAGGCTGAATTCTTGTAACAATGGCATACAGTTGCTTTGACTGGCTGTAATGAACAGCCTGTAACTGCCATTGTCTACCATAAAATAAAGGGATGTCTTTTTTCCGAGTCTCAGCAAGGCAGTGTCTCTGGTAGCTTCGACTTTCATTTGTACTTTTCAAAATCTGTTTTTCTCTTTAAAAGAACTTAGGAGTGCTGTCAGTAATTTTTTTTTTTCCTTTTCTACCAACAAAAAGTCTTGCAACATTTTGCCAAGTGGCATCCTGAAATGACAGGACACACAAAGCCAGTTGTTTCTGGGCTAAATTAGAGGTGGGTTCTCTTCTGTGCAAGGTCAGCCACTGTTGTGTGAAAAGCAAATGAACTGTGAAACAATGCTTTAAAAGCATACAAGCGTGTGCCATGGGCCCATTGCTCAGGAATTATTTTGCCTGAAAGATGGATGCATACAAGATGGCATTTGGGTTTTGCCTAGGAGATGGAATGCAGTTTGAACTACAAATAGTGTTTTATAAAAAGCAATGAAGGAGCATTTTCAGATTGTGTGTTTTGTACTCTGTTTTGTGCTGTAGAGATACCTGTGGTAGAGATACCTGTGGTAGTCCTTATTTTACTTTTCCTGCTTCTCAGCAATATGCACTCTGGATGCACTGATCATTGCATTTTTCCTTAATACAAACCAACCAAACAATGGTGATGGGAGCAGGGATTATATGTTTGTTGATATGTTCCCACTTCTTGGTTTAGATTTCAGGATGATTGTAATTACAGAAAGCAAAATGTTTTTCTCATTTCAGCAATAAAATTCTTTTTTCTATTGAATAAATACCAACTGAAAACCACTGAGTAGAGCTGTGGAGAAATTAGGGATTTTATCAACATGAATTATAATTTCTCTCTTATCACAGGGATGTTTTAGACTTAAATAAATTGAAAGTTCAAAATTTGTAATGACTGAAGCTTCTAAGAATTGCTATGCTATCAACAACCAGGCAACAACCATTGTAATTATCATTCTCTAATGGATGTTCCTGAATGTGAACAAGAGATTTTTATTTTAAACTCATATATATACAAACACAGGGATTGTTATATCACTTTTCTAATTTCTTTTTTTTTTTGAGGCACGTAGTCTGTTGTGTTTGTATATCTCAAGGATGCTTACTTAAAAGGGTGCTTAAAGTAGGCTAGTGCATTTCTACCAGATGTGCAGAAGCCAACCTGCCCTCCTGATAACAGGGTGCCTAACTGGGAAGTGTCTGGCCTTTTTAGCCTTGCCTTAACCATGCTTTTAAGGAATGTGACTTAAAAAAGCCAGAATTCTCTGAGATAGTAGTAGTGCTTACAGTAGTATATTCTATTATGCTGCTTAAACTGAATTAAGCATAAGATACCTGTGGTTGTTGAATCATTGCTATGTGATGTGGCCTTTTCAGTGTAATTCATACTATTTATGCCTTACTTAGGTAGAAATATATAATATTTATAAAAATTATTTTTACAGTTGTAATGTTAGAAATGCATCTCACTGAGCTGGAAGCACCTATTCCTGCGACCTGAACATCACAGAAGACTTTTAATGTTATCAGTGTTGCTGCAGTGCTGAGAAGTGTTTCACTGCTGGAGAACGTTGCCTTTTGGGGTCATAGAGACACTATCAGCATAAAAAATAAAATACCCCTGCATAAAGATGTGCTTGTTAGGCAATCAAGAAAATGCAGGCACATGCATTTTCTAGAAGGCATTTAGAATTTCACCTGTATAAATATGCTTTCTGGCATGGCTGTGCTAATACTAGGGTTAAACTGCAAAACAGTTGTGAATGCTGTATGTCTGAATAGGTATCTCTTAGGATTAAACACAGTTTACTTGAACTGCCTATAAAAGCACTGAAGGAGAAAAATGACCACTCCTTTATTTTCTGAGACTTCTGTAGCTTCTCCATCTGGCAGACAGCGACGTGAAATGTTCTGTCTTTTGTCATGCCGCTAGCCTTGACTGAAGAGTGGATATATAGTATGTACTGAAAACTCAGCTAATTAATAATTCCAGCATTTTTAAATTTCACTACCTTTGTATATATTTTATATGTATTTATATACCTATTTATATATATATATAAAAAAATCCAGTCATTTTAGAATGCTTTAAAATTGATTTTGTTTTTTAACAATATACTTCAGAGAACTCCAATGAGATAATGCACAGCTAGAAGGAGGGAAATATTTTGTTTCAGATTATTGTGGTCAAAGTCAAATTATATCTTTTTACAGAAACTGAAGATGTATATACCTGATAATTTGCATGACTATACGTGAGTTTGTATGTGTTATAGAGAGAGAGAGATACCTATAATGAAGTTGTCTGAATCATTGCACATATGCATGCATTTCTGACAGATACTTAATTTGTTGAAATGTTGAAAGCTGAATGCTGGTAGCATTTATAGTATAGTATATAGTGTTTGCTAGGCCAAGCATCATTTTGCTGAATGTTAGAGATGCTTATGCTATCTACAAGTTTTGAGTTAGTTACGGTTTAGTGCTATCCTATTTATATTTTAAGTGTTTTTTTAATAATACATTGATCTTATTTCTTCTCAGGGATTGTTTATCTGAATGTAAAGTATGAACGGAGAGCAGGAGCTGTACTTGTTGGATGTTCTAACTATTTTACCTGATCAATTTCAATTTAAGGTTACCTTTGCCTCCTGGAGCATTCTCAGGACTTTGGGAAAATCAGGAAGCATTCCACAAGTTGTATTTCCAGAAATTTCCAGTAAGAATTACAAAATGAGTTATATAAACTGTAGGTAATCTTTCTGCACTGGATGACACGAAGTTCCAATTGGATAATGTAAAAAAAAAAAAAAAAATCTTATGTCTTATATTAATGGGAGATCTTTGATACGCTTCTTACAGTATTGAGAACATTTCAAGGTAAACATTTCTTCATAGTTACCTCAGCTTCTGGGGATGCTGATTTTTTTCAGATCTGAAACAAAAGTAGTTAACATCAAGTTCCAAACCTGAAAGTTGTTTTATGTCATTTGGTCTTAAAACATTGCCACATTTGCAACCTTAGTCTGGAAGAGCTTCAGATATCCTTCTACTGTTGACATGCAGCCATTCTAATTTAATGTCAGTCTAAAATATGCACTTGTCTGCAATGCACTTAAATACATAGGAGGCTTCTTACTGAATATCGTCACGTCAGATGAACTATCTAAGAACTTGCCTCCTTTCGACATAGAAATTGATAGACTGGTACAGATAGGCTGTCCAGAATGGAGTGTTTGGTCCAATGAAAGTAAATGAATGACCCAGGCAGGCAGATTATTTTCTTTCTACAGGCATGTTGATGGTATATAGATGGATACAGCAAATAGGAGTATCTTTAGGGTCAATTTGACAACTGTCATTGTGTTGTAACAATTCCACTCTTCTTGTGTAGATTCAGGCAGTATCTTTCTCTGGGCAGTCAGGGATCAAAGCAGGCAGACTGGAAAAAGTTCAGGTTTATGTATTTCATCTTCTGTCTTAATAAAGGCTGCAAAAACCTTCTGGAAAGAGAGCTCCAAGGCATATGATGACATAAGAATGGTGAAAAATAGCATAGAATTAAATCTTTCAGGCATCATTTGACACAATCAGTTTTGTTTGTTGGCTTCATGGGAAATAGATGGCTCCTCTTACTAGTGTTTTCTGAAGTTGGTTTGGGTTTTTTTGTTGTTGTTGTTTTTTGTTTTTTTGGGTGTTGTTTTTTTTTTGTTGTTGTTGTTTGATTGTGTTGTGTTGTGTTTAGGGATATTATGATACTATGGATGCAGGCTATATGGATGAAGATGGCTATTTATATGTCCTGTCTCGAGCTGATGATGTGATCAATATTGCGGGACACAGAATTTCAGCAGGTGCAATTGAAGAGGTGAGCACTTCCTGGCCGTAATATAGAAGAGTGAAAGATGCATAAAGTAAGCCAAGTTTATGGAGACAGAAAATCTCAGAGAAATCTGTCTAGTTTCTGCTTTTCTCGATTGCATTTGCATTAGTACTTTTAGCAGAAGACATTAATTGCTTCAGGTCCTTCCTATTAAAATTCTTTCCAGAACAATATAAAGCATTTTATACTGTAGACTTGATATAATAGCCATGATTTGACGTATGAAGGCAGAGTTAAGGAGCAATATGGTAGGATGGAAGGCATTCCAGAAAGCTCTAATGACATGTTTACTTGAGAACACTTTATGCTAATGTAGGCTCAGCATGTCAAGTCCTTTCATTAGCTGCTGCAGTCACTTTAGGAGTAGAAACATATACTCCTAAATAAACTTTTCAGTTGTGGTTTTGTTTGCTTTTTTAAAATGTTTGGTGTTGTCTGAATTCTTTTAACATAGACCAACATTTGCTGCCTTTTCTTCATTTGAAGAATTTCCTTCTCTTTCTTGAGAGCTTTTTTGTATCCGTCTTACTGTCTGAGAAGTACTAAATGAACAATGGAAATTTCTGTTAAATCCTACTGATAAATTAAAAATGATTAATATAATAGCCATGCAACTTAGAAAGTTGCAAATATTGCTGTTGATGTTGCTATCTGAATTTCAGGTCTTTTTTCACTTCCCTTTTCACAAGTGCTGTGACTGCTACTTCCAAATGATGTATCAGTTGTTTATTCAGGGAGACTAGGAAAAGGTGTGCTAGATATGTACAAGGAAAAATCTTTTTTTAAAACCCTGAATTTAACTCTTCACTGAATCACATAGTAGTTTGTTGTTTGTTTGTTTGTTTTCTGTTTTGCTTTGTGATACTGGTTTTTGCAATACGTTAATTATTACATTGTTATGTTTTGGTGACTGCAGTGGTTTGGGTTTTTTTTAGGCTTGATAACTTGAAGTATAGGCAAAACTCTGATTGTCTGATTGATGGAAGTGACCAAATTCTGATAAAAGCAGACAGTCCTTCAAAGGATCAGTCAGCCAGAGTTGAACCAGCTGCAGTACTGATATGGGCCTGTGAAGACATGAAGATGGCTTTCAGTCTGCTTAAACTTACTTCCCTTTGAAGTGAGCTTTGTTGTGTTGCTCTGCAGCAATGGGGAATCTCATCCCTATCTATTACTGCTCTGTTGCTCAGGGGTATTGTTTCTTAGCTTCAGGCCAGATCTGAAGCAGTACAAGACACCAGATTATCTTCTCATCAGTGTTATCTTTGTATCTGTCTGAAACCCGTCCCCAGGTAGCATTGCTGCTTTTTTCCCCGTTAGTTAGAGCTTTCCCCTGAAACAGTGCTTCATCACTACAGAATTCCAGATGCTTTTCTTTTCGTCTTTTGAACAAAGGTAAAAAATAGCATTAATACATTCCCAACAAATAGCTAGTTAATTGGAAAAGCATTAACAAGAACACAATTAGCTTTTCAGTAAGATCAGTAAATACAGAATTGGCGGTTTAATGAATAGTCTTCTAATTAAGTGTCAGTCACCTTGTTAAGCAAGTGTATTAGCTGTGTTTACATTATAGCTACATTACAAGCTTAACAAGTATATCCTTAGTGCTTTGGCTAAGAATTTCAGCTTCACTATGTTTCAAACACTTTTCTTTATCTGTTAGTATCACTGGAGTTCCATCTTTACTGAGATGCGGTAACTCTACTGTTAATCTTGCCAGTCATTGAATGTTAGCCACTATGGTAAGCTTAGCTTGTGTTGATCCATCCTTCTCTTTTGTCTGTACATCTGTGATTCCAAGCTTCGCTCGACTCTTTCTGAATTTACCCAAATTAAATCTTGTCTGTCCAATGCAACAGACTTAAAGTTGAAAAATATAGCATGAAAAGTTCCCTTTCTGACAGTGGAGTTTCCGACGGCTGCTGCATTCGAAGTCCCTTGTGCCCAGTGATCATATTCAAGAAATGCCCCTTCATTTTTTCATACTTGTCACCTAAAAATTGTTTACTGGTGCTGATTTTATTATCTATTTTTAAGTTAGTATTTACACTTCCAGTCTTATGAAATTACCTGTCCTGGTGTCAATAGCATATTGATGGGATTCTTGGGTAGACCAGTTAATTTCCAAAAGGAAATTAATATAGATCTTACCAGTCTACTTTCCTACAATTCACTGAAAAGTAGATGAAAAGTAGTTTCATCTTTTTCTTACTTTCTTTTTTAGTTCTATGGCAATCAAGTTGCTATAGGCAGGGTCAAGAAGTCAGAGCAGAAAAAGAATGGGTGAAGTAGAAAAAGCCTAGATGATTTCATGATTCTATGGTTCTGCATTTGTATCTTACGCTGCTAATGTTTTTATTTCTTAAATTTATTTGAAGAATACACATTGGCACCTATGTAAGTATTCACACATGCGTTTTTAACGTGTGTAATTAGAGTCCTGAAGTGTACTGACTAAGTAATTACTGATGCCAATATTTAATCAGTAAGTCTATTTTTATGTACCTCCTTACGGAATTTCTTCACTAAAATGCTCAGTTTATTATTAATCTCGTTTAGTTTTCTTTTCTGTCCCTCAGTGTGTTCTCCTCCATCATGCTGTAGCAGACTGTGCTGTTGTAGGCCAGGAGGATGCCTTAAAAGGGCACGTTCCCTTTGCGCTGTGCGTGCTAAGAGACGGTGAGAGATTATTCCTACTGGTGTTAGTAAAACCTGCAAGGGTCCTAGAATAATTAAAGGACATGAACTTCTTTACTAGATATAAAGACAGAAGAGAAGAAGATTTTGGAAGATATTGTTGAGCAAGTTCGAAATAACATTGGTCCTGTGGCAGCTTTCCAGAAGGGGGTGTTTGTGAAACAGCTACCAAAAACACGTTCTGGCAAGATACCACGTTCAGCTCTTTCTGCACTGGTCAGTGGAAAGCCGTATAAGGTAAGTGGGGGCTGTACACATCATCATGGTTTTGATTCTCTAGACCATACTAGAACCGGTCCATGACTTCAGATACTATATTGTATTCTACTCTGATTTACTTAAAAGATTTTAATGTTCCAGAGCTTTCCAGATAATTTTCTCTTGACTGTTTTTGCAGGCTAGATTTAGAAGATTCTGAAATTCTGAAATAAAATTGATTTACTGTTGAAGGACATCAGTCTATTATTACATGCTTTTGCATATTCTTTGTTTTCAGATAACGCCAACCATTGAAGACGCTAGTGTGTTTAAACACATAGAAGAAGTGCTGAAGAAAAAGTAAATGGAATAATGGGCCAGTAAAAGTGTCTGTTACTGAAATATGCAAAGACTTTCTATTAGGAAATAAATATTTTAAAAACTAATAATGATAATGATTGGGACTACTTTTTTTTTTTTTTTTTTTAACTCTTCTATACAGATACTGTGTTTTTTTTACCATATTGTTACAGCCAGTGAAGCATACTGAAGTCTCTGTGTGTTGTCATTGTATGCTGGATATAAAGATTGCTAAGAATTTTAAATATAATTGGTTGGGTTGGAAGGGACTTCAAAAGATCATCGCATCCAACCTTTCATAGGAAAAGGGTACCTAGAAGAGATTATTTAGCACCCTACTGAACTGCATCTTGACAGCCTCCAATGATGTGGATTCTGCTATATTTGTTATTGCATAAAGATACCAGTAACTTGAGTTTGACTAAAACATCTTTCAGGTAAGACTCAAACTGAAGACAGCAGTAAGTAGAAATCCTAATGTGAAAGTCATTACAGACATAACTTGTCTCCACTTATGAATTAGAAGCCTTATGCCTTTTAAATTTTTATGAGCTTTAATTTTTTTAAAATTAGTTTTCTGGATTCCACTGATTTTTTTTTTTCCTAAGGCTTTCTGTTATAAATTAGATTCTTCTAAATGTTTTGTTCAGTGACTTTTTGAAGTGTCTTTTTTTGTAGAATAATAGATTATTTCTGACTTTCAAGTTTGTTAAATTAAATCTTGATTTATCCTTGGTAGTGTTGAATGGAAAACATGTATTTTAAATAAATGCAGGCATTTATGCTTTGATTTTTTTTTTATAATTTGTGGTGGCTTTTATTGCTCTTAG
The DNA here is from genome assembly GCF_016699485.2 of Gallus gallus. Taxonomy (NCBI): domain Eukaryota; kingdom Metazoa; phylum Chordata; class Aves; order Galliformes; family Phasianidae; genus Gallus; species Gallus gallus. Next base: position 40,290,651 of record NC_052532.1, read on the forward strand.
GAGAAGGGTAACTAGGATGTGCTTTCAGGCATAATTAGATGTTTCAGGCTTGCTGGTGTATATATAGCTAAGAAATTTAGAGAGTGCAGGTCCTAGGCAGCCCCTTTGTGATGATGTAGCTTGTTTCAAAATACATTCAGGGTTCTCAGCACATCAGGAGATGGAGGATGCATGCTCTAAATGCATTAATTTTCTCAACCTGCAGTTTTTAACTGAAGAAGAAATGTAAAAGTCCTCGTAAAAATAAATGAAATCCATGTAAAAACAAATGAAAAGTTTAAAAGTTGAAAAGGTTTTCATATTCAGCATTGCTTTTCAGAGGAATAAACAGTAAGCAGTTGCCAAATTCAGAAGCTGTGAGCATATTCTAAGAACTTTTTGTTTTTTCTGGAAATCATTCAAGATCAAGATTGAGAAGGAGGAGAAGGGCAGAATTGTCAGGTGCACTCACTGCTCCTGCCCTGCTCATGCAGAGGATTCCAGAAATACCAAATGATTTCTATGTAAGCATTTAGAAAAGCCAGATACAGAGCAGCAACAATGCACTATGGAAAAACACTCCTTTTGTTTCCCAGAGGAGCCTTTTTTTCTGAGCAACTGTGATTGCAGAATGTTTTATTTACAGGTTTGGGCTTGTGCCTAGCTGGGGAAAGGGAAAGAGGTGGTTATTCCTGTATGTGGTTCTGTTGCTGCCCAGCAATGTGGTTGTACAATCAAGGAAGAACAATTGCATTTAACAAGTGATAGATTACTGTTTCTTCTTAATTTTGTTTTTCTAGAGAAGAAACATGTAGGTAGATCTGAATGGCCAGGGATTTGGGTGGAAGAGATTGGTGCATTTGTTACTTGCTAGTTGTGGATTGGAGCCATGTAGGCAGTGCTTAGCATAGCCATAATCCGTAACTGTTGGGAGTAGAGCCTTGGCTCACATAGGGGAGACAGGGATGTACCAGGATTTTTATATGCCAGCCTTAGATCAAAACTAGACTTCATAATAGTACTTTTTTAAAGAAATGTGTTTTTAAATATAATGGTCTGTTGTTTTTTTTTTTCCACTGTGGACATGAGTTGGGGCTACTCCTAGGGCACTATGCCTAGAGCTTCAGTTACAAGGTCTTGCTCGCTCTTTTTGTTAACATATCCCATTCCCTTCTGTGCCCTCACCCTGAATTGGTGTGTGGGCTGTGACAGCGTAGACTGGAAAAGAAATACTGGAAAATTGAAACTGGACTTTACATAGCAAATTGTATTCAGATGATACTACAGCCACTTCCAGTGGTGTCTGCATTGCTTTACTTTGTGATGTTCTGGGCCAAAGTAGCTCGAAGGAGGGCTAATGAAGAAAAGTTAGGAACATCAACATTGGTTAAGCCCAGGAAACTGTATGTCCCTGTGCAGCTGCGTTCTATCCCAAGCCATCCTATCACCCACATCATTAAGCTCTGTGCTCCCTCTCGTGGCAGATTCTGGCCAGTAAATTCACCATAACTCATACCTGTTAGTGGCAAAACGTGCTTAGGCTTTGATAGCTACGAGAGGTATGTGGCATCCAAACTATTTTAATGCGACTATATACCAAGCTTAATAGACTTATAAACACAAATAGCACTGAATTCTTTTTTATTGACATTGGGGGAGAAAAATCTTTCACCATCTGATTGACTGAAGTTTGCCAAATGAAAATAGACAAAACAAATGTTTATGTACGTGCAAACATTGCAGATCAAACTGCTAAAAGAAATAACTAAAAGACAGGTCTTGAGCTAAGATCAAGCAGCAGAAAAATAGCAAATAGGTAAAATGACTATTAAGTAGGTCTTACTTTGAAACTTCCCATTTAAACAAAGAATAAACAACAATAACACCACCAAATAAAGCCACAGCAGGTAATAGTTGCTCTTCTAAACTTTTATACACTATATATTAATCACTCTGTCTTTCAGTTATTTCCTCTGATAAAACAGACTTCTGTGAAGTCTCAGCAAGGCCATCTTGGCTAAAAGCGTAACGTTAGACAGGAGCCTGTCTAATGCCCTGTTGTGATGAAGAAATTGTGGGGTTTAGCTTCTCTTTCATTTTCTCCATGGAATATGTTCGGAAACTTGAGAATCTCATTCTATGCAATTATTAGATTTAATTTTCCAATGCTGGCTGGTGTCTGAAGATCCTGGAACGAAAAGGTGGCTCTTGGTAAAGCAAGATTCTTCTTGGTCCGCAGGTAACATAGAAGAAAGTTTTTGGTTTTCATATAAATTGTGTTTATTAAATTGCTTTTTTTTTTCTTTTTTCTTTTTTTTTTTTTCTGTAAACAGTTCTTCTGGGTTTATGTGTGTGTCTTTAAGAGGTGAGCCATCATGGTGCTTCTCTATAAGTATCTGACATTTCCATGTTGTCTTTAGAGGTCCATTTTGGCTCCAGTTCCAGGTAATGTCATTCTATTATACATCATCAGAGGCAGGTGTTCAGCTTTAAATATTGACAGATTTTTCAGTAGGAACATGTTGAAGCTTCTAACTCTGCTAAACATAGTTGTTTGACTTTTACAATCCAAAAACTGTAAAAATGGTGGAATGGAAAGATACAAACAGTATTATTGACACTGTATTGTCAAATGTTTGCACTGAGACCCCATGTACCATAGATTTTATTTTTAAAAAATCATATTTATAACCATTTACATAAGACTTACACATTTTAAAAGAAATACATACACAGTAAATACGTAATGTCTAGTATTTTACATTAAAACAGATGGAACAATGTAAAAATGAGTGGCTTCATTTGATAAAAGCTTTGGATGTGTACTACTGCCAAATTTTCTGATGACAGAAATGCTGAGAGGAAAGGGGGAGGTTGTTTTGTTCTTCTCTTAGTTTTCTTTTTGAGCAATTTAGATTTTTTCGTCATTAGTATTCTTATTTTAAATTAACCAACATGTGAAAAGAACGTCAGATCTGTGAAACTTTGTGTTCTCTTCCCTATTACCCTGTTCTTGCAGAGAGTTTTAATGTTCTTTTTTCCTAAGTAGTGGTAGTGCACTTCAGGTAAAGTAGAAGAAGGAGATGACATCTAAAGGAAAAAATAAACAAACATTAATTAGCGAGGTTCTGTCACGGCAGGTTGGTATAGGACACAATGATGCCAGGTAAGCTGTTGCACATTTTATTGAAACTTCTGAGGGAAACATGTATTTGTTCTTGAATTTTAAATTTATAACATAAATCCATTAATTAAGCATTTTAATCTTCTACTAATACACACTAGTTCTTGATCAAAACCAACTCCCATGCACGTTAACTTTATAGCTGGTTTTTTGTGATGTTTTGATTCAGTGTTGGTAGTTGGGGTTCCCTGCTTCTGCAGGCCTTTGACTATTTGGCCCAAAGTTGAACATAGCCAGTTAAGCATACAGATTCTTTTCATAGAACCATTTAGGTTAGAAAAGACCTCTGACATATTTAGTCCAACTTTCTACCTACCACCAGTATTGCCCACTAAACCATGTCCCTTTTTGATGTACTCCGTGATTCTCCTTGCTCACTGCAACTTGACAGCATTTACCTTTTTGACCCTCGTGATTTCTTTGCTATGGACCAGCTATTTCCGGATTATCATTCACATCTTTTTGGAACTCTTCTTTTCCATCTGTCTTTACAAATCCTCTTTGGAATCCTTCACTGATGAAGTACATAGTTGGTTTTACCAAATCCCCTGACATTTGTTCAGAATAAACGTGAAACCGTGGTGGTCTCTGCACCAGCCTGTGGCAGTAAAACTGTCCTGACTGAGCCTTTGGTTTTGGTGATGACAAGTGTTTTATAAGGGAAGGCTGCACAATGTGACTGCCGAATCCACTGCCTGTGGACCTGGCTTCCAGGTGCTCTGCTGGGTAACAGCCATGGCAGCAGGAGCTGCACCATCCCATATGCACTGTTGAACTTCTGTGCAATATGAAATGGCTTGGCACCAGTAGTCCTAAATGTACTTAAATTCATGATCTTAAGAGTATACTCAGACTGGGCCATGTAGGATATGTTCATGTTAACTGTTCTGAAAATCTCAGTTCACGGTGGTTTCAACAAATGTTTAAAAAATCCCTGAAGTACAATTTGAAGGCATGAGGATTTAACCCATTCTGAAGAAACACCCAGAGAAACTGGATGTTTGAACCCGCTTGGTATTGTTGGCATAAACTATTTTGAAATCAGAGGCTTTGACGTGTTCTCTAAGAAAGGTGGGTAGCAGAATGCAAGAATTCTGCAGTCTGCTGTCATCACAGAACATCTCATTTGTTCCACGTGCCACCTATTTACAGCTCTCTGTTCAGGCTGCTTTTAATATGCATAGAGCTCTTTACTATTTTAAGAATACACTTGTATTGCTACTGTGCAACAGCCCATGCAGGTACCCAACTCCTCTGCTGCCTACTTAGAAACAGTCGCATGTGCAAATAGTGCAGTCACTGTAGTAACATGGTGACTGATGTATTTTAGTCAAGGTGTTGCAAGCCTGGGTCTCAGTCTGACTTGGATCTGAAAATTTTCAAGAGATATTATAATGAAGGTTTTTTGTACGAGCATCTATCAGTTCTTTCCGTGAAGAAGCTGTTACTCAGGAAACGTGATCCCAGAACCGTGAAGACTCTTCTGCAATTCCTCAATCACTTTCAAACAAACTCAGCGTGTTTAAGTTTTCATGCCTGATATAATAATGAAGGAAATCTTTTTCCTGCATCATTTATATATAATTTACTGAAATCCAAAATAGATTTTACTTGGTACTGAATGCTGGTGGCAGTTTGGAATTGCACTGATGAATGATGCATAGGCTGAGTTGTAGCTTATACCATCTTGTTACTTCTCTAAAAGCACTCTGCAGTAAGTCAAAAGAAGCAGCATACATTCATTCAGTCATCCTTACGTAAGAGCCCCTACAACTTAGATCAAATTTGATAGACTGGTAAAGTTCTTGTCTGTTTAAGACTAGTATACTATTCTCAGCACAGTGGACAAGCTACAAGCACCAGTGTGATTTATATCACTGATACCTGAATCAGGTGAAATACTTAAAACTGCTCCTATAGAAATGGAAGTTCACTTATACAGCTTGTATAACTTTGTAAACTTTTTTTTTTTCCTCAAAACATATAACTCCCATACACATGCAATGCCAACAAAGCTTTGCTGCTTTTCTTCTGTTTGTGGATTACTAGTTTTTAGACAATTACTGTAGGATCAACTGGGAATAAACACCCTGGGAAATCGTATGTTGATTTTTATTAACATACCACTTTCAATTTCTGGCCTTGTTGTAATTGTCAGACCTGTTGGCAAATATTGCCTTATGTGCCTGGACTGTTACTGGCCTGCTGAACTGCTTAGCATCTGAACTTCAACGATCTAAATCATAGGCAGTGATTTATTGCAGTTCAGATGCATATAGGCTAAAAGATATACATATCTGCTATCAGTTTCTGCCTCCACTGAACCCATTCGGGATTATTGTCATCATTTTACTGACATAACACCAAGTCCTAATCTGCATGCACGTATACTTTAAAAGATTTATATAGTTTATGTACTCTGTAGTCAGCTTTGTACGACCAGCTGCTAAGCTTGCCAGTTTTAGATAAATAATTAATGTATGCTTATTTTTCTGTGACAGTTTGTTTCTTTTTCTGCTAAATGACAATTTTGTACACCTACAGTCTCCTGGGATCTATGAAGTAAGGCTGATGTCATCAGCAGAATCCTGAGCAATCTGCATTTCCCATCGGTAACATTTGCTGTTCCTTAGTGGTCTTTGAATGTGCCCAGAATTATTAAAGTTGTGGTGGCCCCAAGCCTCTCCTGGTTGAAGATCTTAAAAAAGGTCTTTGTTGGGAAAATTAGGAACAGCAATTCCTTTCTTGCAGATTCTGGCATGTCTTGTCTTGCCTATGATGGGTAACAGCTATCAAAACATTTTCAGTGCCTTGGTGGGGTTCTGGTGCTGTCCAAATGCACTTTCCAACTCCCCTGAGTAACTGAATGGAAAACAAAATGATATGTTACTGAGAAAATATTAGCATGAAATGGTGCCATACTGATGAAAGCGCTCATCGTGTTGGGTTGTTCTTTTGGAAAACTTGTGAAGCAGCAGCAAAATTTTTCTGCAGAACCTAGGCAGGATTACTGTCATTAATAGCCATATTTAAAAGAGAGGTGGTGAGAAGTGCAACATGAACTGTGGTACAGAACTTGATGTATAGTTGCATCCAGCTCAGTGTCCTTTCTTTACTGCTGGTCAGTTCTGAATGATTTGGGAACTAAGAATCTCTGCAGTGGATAGTTTTGGAAGATTTTCTGCATAGGGGAAGTTTTGTCCTAGTTTTATTCAGCTGCCTGATGTTCTAAATGGAGCCATATCATTAAAAGAAAAAAAAAAAAAAACCTAATTCTCATCAGCTTTACCAGATTGTTTTCCTTTCTTTCCCTAGATCCTGGTAGAAATATTTCAAATTTGCATGAAGGGAATGCAGTTCCTGTTCCTTCTGCTTCCCTGTTCTAGCTTAGAGAGCATACTTGTTATGCTTGGCAAGCCATCACCTGAAGAGAAGCCATCTGGAAACTGTTGTCTTATCTGCTAAGGTGGTACCAGCAGAGAGAACCTGCTGTTGGAGGTAGGGAAAGGAGTGGTGCAGTGTCTCCAGGACTGAGCTTGAGACCGTAGGTTTAATCAAATGGCCACCCCAGTAGCTCTGAGTTTGGTCCTCTGCTCCGCGCTGCCTCTTGCTTGAATAGTGCCAAAGAGCAATGGGTGTGGTGTACATAAAGAGGTTCCACGATGGCCCCTTTTGAATACTCACAGCAATTCAGTGCTGGCGTCTTTGCTAGGCCTTGTCAGCATGAGTATGTGCGAACTGTTGAGCTGTCTAACCTCTGCAGTCGTGATGAAGCAACTGCAAATTGCAAGGAAAAAAAAAAAAAGAAGAAACAAACCAGAACCTCTTTAGAATCATGAACAAAATAAATAATTCTGTTTCCCACTTGGAGGATGTCTATTAAATTGCTCTGTGACTTTCTATGACATGATCTGGGCATGGTCTAGTGCAGAACTCATTCAGAGTCTCTTCATGTCTACTGGTGAATCTGTATTCCTGAAGTAAGTACAGCTTAAACTTAATTTTGAATTTATTTTGTTAGAAGTCCTTATAACGTACTTGCCGCAGTGTTTAAATACCAGAGTGTTCTCAGCAGTGGGTGATAGGAAGCCAAATCCTAGATGAAGATGTAGGTCTCAAAGCTACCTGCATTTTATGTCTGCCAGGTTCTGTATCCAGCTCAGTAATAAACTGTCTGGAAGACCAGAGTTAAATCGGGTGAATCACTGAATTTCCCATGTCTTAGTGTCCCATCTGTAAAATGGGAATAATATCTTCGGCTTCATAGTGAGGCTGAAAGACAAAGCCTATGAATGCTTAAAAGGGTCTTGACTACTACAGAAGTGGAAGTGCCCTGGGAGGTTGCACCTTTCTTTGTGCATGGAGTTCTCCTTGGAATGGATTCTTCTTGTACGGCTTCAACATTACCAAAAAGTGCAGGATTAAAAGCAAAGCGTGCACATGAGCAGTGGAGTCAATGAATACAGTGATGCAATCAGTAAATTATTCATTCCATCTGTAACTGCAATTATAAAGAAATATTTTTAAAAGGTGAGAAACTTTAATGGAATTTAGATGTTTGAATTTTCATACCAAATTCATTAAAGATTACAAAATGTAATCACCACAGTGTATTACATTACTGTAAGACAGACCTGTTTGTAGACTTAAATTCTCTCATGAGGAAATAAAGAGCTTTGTTGGAAATGGGACAGTACTTCTCAGAACTTCAGACAGGTGCTCTCGCATGGTTTTTATTGTTCATATATCTGATGAAAGAGCTGCGACGGGCTTTCCTTTTCTCCCTGCCTTCTTAAAACAATTTAAAAACTTGACTTCTTTGAATGTCAGATAGGAAAGTAAAGATGACAGCCCCCTGTAAGCTCACCCTCTGAAATAAACTGTGCCTATTGGAGAGGTTTATCAGCTGAAAAAGTTGTTTAGATATTGTATGTACTGTCAGACTGAATATCAGCGAATGAATACCTCTCTTTCTGAATGTTTCCTCTGCACTCAGGATGGCCAGGTTTATATTTACTTTTAATGAATACCAACAGTCTTACACAAACATGAGAAACATCACTAGCATGCCAAGTCAATGCTCTGCCATTCCCTCCTTCCACTGTCCCAGACTCCATTCATCCATCCTATGCTAGTTAGGTGAACCTGGCTGTTCGTGGCAGGGCAGAGGTGCTCTGAAGTCAGGTTAGCATACTAGGGGAAGCCTCCAGCTTTCTGTAAGTGCGGAAATGACTTCGTACCGTCAGTTGCCATTTTCCGGGACTGCCCTGAGGTCGTGGTCAACCTGAAGCCGGCCGGCAGCGTTTCGGAGGAGCCGGGCATCATGCTGATGCCATGGACCTCGCGGGGGGGGAACTGTCGTCGCCAGGAGGGGCCGCGCCTGAAGTTCTTGTCGTCGCTCTGTCGAGACACAGAGTTGTGTCGGATAAAGCAAAGGGAAGTCGGCCATTGATCACCTGGCTGCCACCTCGCCCACCGACAGGTCTGGTCTGCAACAAGTGCCCTACTTGGCTGCACTGCGTCCAGTAACTACAGTGCATTTGAAATGCTCTTATAAAAGTAAATGCTTTAGATATTAATATTAAACACTAGGGTGGAAAGCTTCCAATAAGTCAGTGGCTTGACATACTGGAGGATACTTTCTTAGAAGTTAGATTTCTCACAAATATAGTGGTTTGTTACTGCATTCGGAGGCTTAAGTAAAGCGCTAGTATGGAATTAAACATGCGCAGGCTTGGTAGGTATCACACATTTTTGTCAAGTCCTTAAAATGTTTATTGTTCCTTGAACATTTCTGCACCAGAGTCTTACCTTGAGATGAATGTTTTCCATAGGCGGATTTGAGATTCCTAGGTAACTGCCCTCACTCCCACTGTGGGACACACTGATTGTCTTAAAAAAATAACTGCCAGAAATGCACTTTTTCCTGTCCTCTGTTTTGTCTTTAAATAGTTTGAAGTGGCCCAAAGAATAGGGTACTCAGACCTTTCAGGCCTTTCCCCATTGCCCCATCCACCCTCATCTTCCCCTGTGCCTTTCTACATTTTTCCTCCACGGAAAGCATTCATCTTAAGAGCGCAGTGCATAGATTAGTGTCCCATATGCTAAGGATGAATATGTAGCCATATGGAGGTCACTTTAAAAACCTTGGTTTTTAATTGTTTGTTTGTTTTTTTTTATAAACACCTGTATCTGACTCTTTTGAACCATGGGTGGATTAACATATCTTCATGCATTGCATTCAGTTTTTATGTTTTACTGTGATAGTTTATAAATACTGAAAATAAAATTAATTACTTCCTCAAGTCGTCTTTCAGTTCCTAGTGCTAAAAGGTTGTTGTATTCTCTCTCAAGGATCTGCCGTGCCTAGAGACACCAAAGTCAACAATTAAAATGATTGAAGAGGAATCAATGGCAATCACGAGTACAGATTAACCAGAAGCAGTGTGAGCGGACTTGCCTGGGTGTTTTGTGTTGGAATCTGTAATAATAAAGCTAAACTGCTGTAATCAAAGTTCTCATCCAGTGCTATAAGGGAGCCATGTACACCGCTTTCTAGAATATTGTTTGCGTATTCCCGTAGGCCGATCGCTTGTATCCAGCGGATGACGCGGTCGTTGCTCCACACCAGCACATCTGTAAGAACATGACACTGGGTCAGGGCCTGGTAACCGGTACCTTCCAAACTGTACAGCTGCATGCGTTCAAACTGGCTTAATTTCTGTGTGGGGAATGTCAGTAAACTCTTGCCACAGCTCTAATGGCTTCAGTAACTCCCAGTCAAAACCTGAGGTGTGGGAATAGCTTTGCAGTTTTAGCTGCCTTCCCTTAAATGGTTGTTAAATGGTTGTTCTGAATGGTTTCTAAAGAAAATTGTTTCCCAGGTGCCTCCAGAGGGCACCTCCAGAACACTGTTCCTCTCACCTCTTCTAAAGACCCATTGTCCATTTATCAGCGCTAAAGGAGCCCCTGTGGCTCACTTGATTGATCACCTCACTTTGAGACAGATGAACTTAGAGCAAGCAGGCCTGAGAAAGCATGGGGGTGTAATGGACACCCCCCAAACCCTTTCCAATTCTTAAGCAAGGTTTTACAGCTTTGTCGTGCAGGGGAGCAGCACAAATACCCATTCCTTGAGGTTTCATTTGAGAGTTTTGTATCAGACAAATGTGGGCTGGGCCTACACCTGCCCAAGCTGGAGGAGAGTTCACAGTGTTAGAGACTGGAACTATTTTTAGTTCTGAAAGCTGGTTTTAATGTCCAGGTCCATGGAAATTAGAAAGCTAAGGCAACAAAATGAACTGGGAAACCGTTTAAGAGGATTCTGCTGTGGTAAAAACAAGTACCCTGCCCTGTCCATTAGACTGAAAGAGAGTTACTCCCACTGCTTTTTGTACCCATGAGTGGGAAATACTGTGCTGCACTTTGTGTTGTGGAGTCGTGAGGGGTTTTCCTGAAGCCACAGATCAGCAGAGCTTTTCCCAGGAGCAGTGTTCTCCATCACATCTCAAACTTTGGTGTCAGGACGGGTCCAACCACAGCCTGGCATTGCTGAGCCCAACCCCTGCCTGGTTGTGTCATTAGGGTGCAGGCCGGAGGGTGATGTGTTGGTGGTCACCCTGCTCTCAGCTCTGCTGGAGCAACTATGAGATCCCAGACCAAATGCCAAAAACCTCATAATGAGAATCCAGCCACAGCCGCTTGGGCAGACCTGATGCCTCCAGTTCCAGGTCTTTGGCTTAGTGCATGCCATCACCTGCCCTGTGCAAAGACTTCTACCCTTCTGAATTCCCCCGAACACCTTTATTTTTCAGTTCTTCCAACAAGCGCTGCATTTGAAAGGTGCAAACTGCTGTCACTCTGAGAGCTGGCAATGCTTGAGGAATCAAAGCACTCACTTTCAGCACGGGAAGGCGGGGGAGCAACAACCCTAATTGCTACGTACAAAGGGAGCTGTGCCGTGAGGCTGCAACTGCTCCAGGGAGCTTTGTGCAGAAAAATACTTCTAAACCAGCTGCTAAATCCTCTAATGAGGCTGGTTCTGTTAGGAACTGCTCCGATATATATGAGTATTTTTCAAACTGCCTTGGTGGCCTCCCCCACAGCAATCTCTTTGTGGTGTCTGCTGTGAACTGGGACATCAAGGGCAAAGACTTGTCCAAGTGCTCAGGGTTAGGTGTCCCAGCGCTGCCCCACTCATCTCACTGACCTGAGGCTGTTTGGCCTTCTGCTTCTGAGACTTAAAGATGGATAGGATCCGTGCCCAGCATCTCATTTAGCAAAAGATGGACATCAAACCACTGTTCAGAACTGCAGCCCCAATTTAGCAAAGTATTACTGTGCCTAATTTAGGGAGAGGTCCTGTGTTCTGCCGACAGCTGGATTTGTGCAAGGTTTATTTAAAGCACATGCTTAAATGCTTTGCTAGGTGGCATGACAAGGGGGTTAATAGTGTGAAGCTTCAAAAGAAACATTCCCAGTATTCATTCCCAGGAACTATCACCTTTTATTTCATGCTGACTCATTTCTCTTCGCTTTTCCAGTTCTTTTCTATCATAATTCAATCTCTTTAAACACATGATTCCATATTGCAAGCTTGTTCTGTTATTTAAAGAGAAACATTTACAGAGTTAATAAGGAAAAATGTGAAGATGGGAACATATTTAGGATGTATTTCCTGCACATTACATGAGCTGTTTCGTAGGGCCCATGTAACAGGTCTTGAGAAAAAAGGGAGAGCAAAATCATTAAAAAAATTCCACAGACTTTAAAAGTGAAACGGACAAACCAAAATGAATGCGTTTGAATACATGTTGTAGCATAAGTAACCTGAAAGGTCAGGCCTTGGAAGACCAATTAAGTGTTTTGTCAAATCAGTCCTCAAAAAGAAGTGTCAGGCAGCAAATTTAACAAAATCCACTTCTTGTCACATAGACATCATTTCTCCTGAAGTCAAATGCCTTTATTTCCATATTTCCAATTTAGCTTCCTGACTACATCCCCAGATAACCCGAGCAACTGCCAATTTGCTCGTTCTATGAGCAGCTTTTATGTGCTGCACACAATAGCTTTTCATTATTACAAGGACTCAGGACTTCCAATCTTAGTCCAACATTTTCTGGTAATTTAAGGCCACTTAGTAGGTTAACTATTAGTTTTTCTGTTTTTAAAAACTTTGTTTATACATTAGTGGTTCTCTGCTTATTATGAAATTATATGTACCAGTATCTCAGTTACGAGAGAGCACTGTGATGCAGTTGCTGTTACTGAAGGAGTCAGTCTCTCTGCCCACATTTCTGACACTCGGCACAAACTCCTCCATGAGGTTTTCCAGGCCAGAACTACAAACAGCAAGCACTGTTGCTCTGAGCAGCACTGAGTGCTGCATCAGACACGAGAAGCCTTGCATGTGTAGACATACCGATGGAAGCTGTCCACCATTTTCAAGTGCACACGCAGATCTTTCTTCGTCAGATGATCCAGCATCCTCGCGTCGACCAGGCACTCCATGAAGTAACTGCGGTACTGAGGTAAGCCCAGGCTGGGCAGCCATTCGTTACCTATCCACTCATGGTTCATGTCACCATAGGCCAGGGTCTAAAGAAAAATCAGCAAGAAAGAAAAGACGGGGGAGTCATTTCCTTAAGTTTGTTCTGGGTTGCACCACAGACTGAAGACTATATCGACATACTCTGTTTGGTTCTAGCAAGACTTCTTAGCTTAGAAAATCAGTCTAAAGGAAAAACATGCATTATTTTCATTATTTTGACGTTTCATAATTTGGAGTTGTTGGCTACTCTGAAGTATTTGTTACTAATAGCAATATTTACCATTTTTAATCGTTTGCTATCTTTGCAAAATGTAAACGACTGTTAGAACATGAAGTAGTTTCCATTTTGTCTTTTAAATGCATGCCAATACATCACACAGTCAAAATGTGTTTGTTTCATGGTCTTATGGGCTGTTCATTCAACTTCTGGAATACGTATGCCAGGCAGATCCTGCATAATGCTTGGTAACACAAACATGGCTGCAGGGAACCAACTGAAGTTGATTTCATTTGTCAGCCAAGCTTACATGAGTGGTCTTCAGCAAAATACGATATTTTCAGCTGTGACTAGCTTAAACATAAGTGCCTTGTAAGCTTGCTCTTTAAAATGTGAGCAAGCCAGATTTCTCCTAGAAACGAGACATGAAGCTGCTATATTGTACAGCTGAGATTTCAAGAGGGTGAGGAAAAAGTATCTGAAACAAACACATGCATGTTGTACTATTTTTATATGGTTTGCATAATTAAGATGCAAAACAGATAAATTTTTCATCTTATTGTTGATTAATTTGGTAACATTACAACCTAACAGAAAAAACAACTCATAAATCACAAGATTCACACCTCCCTAAAGAGGATGGTGCTCGGTTCTAAGTGTTGTTTCCAAGTCTAACTGTCTTTCTTGGTTTGGTGTGTCTCCTCTCACTGTGGACAAACAGTTTACAGGGCAGGATAGATGTACTTTCTGTGGGGCAAAATACAGTGCCCCAACTCTCATTCTTGTGAGATTTTGAAGAGAAGAGGAATGTCATAATAAAGACAGTAAGACTGTGCGTGTGCATTTACTACACAGAGAAGGAAATTTAAGAATATAAATCTTTCATAGTCCAACTAACACAGAAAGCGTTGTTCCTAATTATACAAGAGTATTTGTAGATTGATATTTGGGAGTGATTTATACAGAGTTTATTAGAGTGCCTCTCATTCTTCTAAAAACAGATGGTGTAAGTTTAGAAATGTTGGATCTCAAATTCTTGGCATGTCTCATTGTCTATTCTCAAAACAGAGGAAAATCTTTTCTTGGTTTAGCTGGGAGATAGAAACTATCTCTAAAATGTAGCTGGCTAGGAATATATAGACTTTCTGTGTTCCTGAATGTGAATTTACCAAGCAAAAATCATGGTTGTAATTGGATGTGTGAGTATAAGGACGTGACCTAACATGCCTATAACATTGACCTTACTGGGGGCACTAAGGGACACGGCCCAGTGATGGTTGCTTGATGGTCAGCTTGATGGTTGGACAACTGCGAATGTCTTTTACAAACTAAATGATTCTTCTGTATGTGTCTGGATTCTGTGGCACTGCTAAGCATCCCTATCTGCTCTTATGAAAAATCCTGTCCCATTCTGTGTGTCCCCACCTGGATACTGCACAGGACCTGACTCAGAGCTGGGCTTGGGGCCTCCATATCACACTGTTTCATTTTTTATCAGATGCTATATCAGGTAAAACAACAACAAAAAAACCCTCTAACAAACCCACTACAGGTAAAGTTAGCTCTGTAGAGGGGAGTTTTAGGACATGTTGACTGAAACGAGCTCCCTCATCTCTAATTCCGAGACTCTGAGACACTGCCGTAAGTAAAGGGAGTAAGACTGCATATGTTCATGTGTATTTTATAATATATAAACTTTTTATAAGGGCACATAGCTACAGGACAAGGGGAAATGACTTGAAACTGGAACAGGGTAGATTTAGACTAGATATTAGGAAGAAATTCTTTACTGTGAGTGTGGTGAAACACTGGAAGAGGTTGCCCAGCGAGGCTGTGGATGCCCCTCCCTGGAAGCATTCAAGGCCAGGCTGGATGGGGCTGTGAGCAACCTGGTCTAGAGGGAGGTGTCCCTGCCTATAGCAGGGGGTTGGAACCAGGTGGTCTTAAAGGTCCCTTCCAACCCAAACCATTCTCTGATTCTATGACTCTATGATACTCAGAGAACAAAAATCCTCCAAGCTGAATGCAAGGACACAGCCTACTCTATTGAAATGATTGGTAAATGCTTTCTGCTAGCATTTGGAGTATCCCAAATGTCCTAATTCCAGAGAATATTTTGGGCTATCCAACTACCAGCATTCTGGGTAGCAAGACACTTGCCGCTATTTATTTGGATGATTTAATCCTTTATCATCCTTGGGATATTAACAAATCATATTAGTTATGGGCATGTAAAATAAAGGACTGTGTTGAGGCCCTTCAAATCATTATGTTGTATACCTCACAGCAATTCCTTTTAAGAAAAATATTTACATATGCATCTGTTTGTGCATTCCCTAGCAAATCTATCTGAAGAAGAATTTTTTTTTTTCATTGAAGAATAGAATGTGGAAATTACATTTCAGCCTTTGACATACTGTCACAATACCATTCTTCTCTTTGACTATTGACAATGTGTTAATTACATCATTGTTAACCTTACATTCAAAAAAAGTCATGCAAAAAGGTCATACCTGGGCCCAGCTGCCTTCTTCAGACTCTTTCTGTATTATCAGCAGGAAGCAATTAGTAAAGCAGGTAAAAAGACAATAAAAATGAGTTAAAAAGAAGATGTGGCTTTCATGCATATGACAATCTTACTATGAATGAAAACATATGTGTAGAATGTACTGTTAACATTTCTAAACTCAAGTTACTGCCACTGCCTTGGGATGAGCTGCCAGAAGGATTACAAAGATTAAAACCATATAATCTTAGCAGGGCAAATCTACCTGTGCTTAAGATATAAAATCTTTACAGTTTAGTGAAACTCTACAGCATTATCTCAAATACTTTCTATGGTTCACGATCAAAACACAAGCATTTCCTCTCCAAAACTGGGTGTTAGAAATGCCGTTATTTGTTTCTTGCTAGATCTTGCAACATTCACAATAAAATCTGTGTTCTTCTGAGTGGAACGATCAGTGCTTTTCACACAGCATTTTTATGGCAAAAATATATTGTTCTGGCTGACCACTTAAACAGGATGAACTCTACCTCTGGTCAGTTGAGTGTTGTTATGTTTATTTTTACCAACAGCACTAAAACTTCAGTGACTTCATTATTTCACTGAACGAAGTTTCACGTTGGCAGGAAAAAAGCAATGTAAAACTTCTATGTTTAGGTTCTCAGAATCTTTGTGATTACAACACCGTTTGAAATTTCTTTTGCTGAGAAACAACAGAATTGCTCTTTCTACTGGCATGCCTGGGAAGCAGCCTGCAGAAGCTGCTTTGAGTACTGCGGTAATGCTTACATGCAAAGGGAAGGACTAACCGTTTTGGCTGGAGCAGCAAGATTTTCCATTTCTTCGTGGGTCACCCAAACATTGCCTGAGGGCTATGAGCAGGGCCCACAGGGAGGCAGGAGGGATCCGCATTAGGTAAGCAGTGGTAAAGAAGAAAGGCAGCACCACTGTAAGTTAACAGCGTATAGCATCACCATCAGCACAACCATCATCTTGCCTCTACCGAGCTGCAGTTAGAGACAACTTGAGACAATTTGGTTTGTGTTTTTGTTAGAGGAGTCCGAACAGACGTGATAGAGTGTTTCAGCTAGCACTGATGGATGAGCACAGTCGCAAAGGAGAGAAGAATTATAGCTGCATTTCACACGCAAGTAGCAAATACAACCTCTAGGTCATGGATTTATCTGCAGGTAAGCTTCATTTCTCAAAGACTTTCCAGACTAAATATTCTGCACACATCACAAGCTCATATTGTAATCTAAATAATGATTGCTTCCCCCACATTTCTGTGAAACAAAAATGTCAAGAGAATACACTTGTGGGACTATTTTCCTCTTTGCATTGTTTTCATTTAGATTCTTACAAGGACAACGAGATGAGGCAGGAAAGGGGTGGGAAGCCTGCTGTGCACACAAGGTGGAATGTACTGTGCTTTCTTGGGGGCTGCAGTAAATCAACTCCTTTCCTGAGGAAGAGGGGAAGCAGAAAGACTTGGGATTCAGAAGTACACGATTGAGGGCAGTGCAGCATTTTGCTGCCAATTACATAAGGAGAAGTCAAGAGCAAATTATTCCCAAGCTACTGACTTGAATGTGCTGTTTTCTTATGTCCTAAGTGACGATTTTCTTGTGCTTTGAAAAAAAAATATATCTAAAATGGATTTTGATAGTAAATGTATTTTTAGTAATTCAACATTGTGTTGTGTCTACAATATACACCTGCATTAGAATTTGTGACATCACCATGGTTAGGTTTCTGTGGGGAGAAAGTATCAGATGGGGAACTATAATTTTTGAAAGCATCTTAGCAGTGCGAAGGTGAAAGGCCAACCAGTGGGAACATTCGGGTCCTTTTGCCCAGTTTCTCAACTGCTTACATAGCTCAATGGTTCTCGATAAATTGCTAAATCCCTCCAAGGTATCTCAATTCTAATTTCTACCAAAAGATGCTTCATGAATTCCATGAAGATTAGAGATTACAAAAGACAAGAATAATTATTAACACTATTAATATCATTAGAAGTCTGGGCTGCACTAGGTAAGCATTAGTCTTTGTCCTTCACTTCCATGCCATGTTTTCCATCTGATCAAACCTTACTTTTTAACTTGTTCAGGTGTTTTTTTGTTGTTTCAGCCTCCTTTGCCTCCTTTATAGCCATCACCATCAGCCTCTCATCATGTAACTCCCCTCTCATTACCGTGTTTCTTTTTCTCCTCCATCCATTTGGCCTGTTTTTCTCCATTTTCCATTAAAAAAAATGTCTTTTATCTACAGCACATACATTTTTGCTCTCCTCCAGTGTACTTTCAGGCTCTTTTTAATATATTCCCCTCTTTCCTTTCAGACTTATTTTGTCTCTACTTCTTTCCTTCCCATGTGTTCCACTTCTGCCTTTCATGTTCTACCCTCACACCTCTAATCACTGCTTCTCCTAAAAACGTGAGGAACCTTCAAGCAGCCAATTCAGACCATAAAACATTTGAAAGGGTACAAAAAGGGGAAAGGGAACAAGATTCAGAAGAGCCGTATTCCTGAACAACCCCTTCTCTCTCCTGCATTACACTACCCCACAAACAATAAAAAGGTAAACAACAAAAAAAGAGAAAGACAGTCTGATTTGCCTGGGATAGTTCTCCTGAAGGAACAGAAGGGCAAAACTACAGGCAAAATTACAAGTAAGGTAAATATATCAGTGATAAATAATCAAGTGAATGATGAACAAATACTTCTCCATAGGACAGTTCACACTGACTGGGAATTGTGGGTTACCAGAGTCACTCCGCTACTACCAAAGCCTTTCTGCAGCCTCCTGCAGAACGAAGTGGGAAAGAAGTTATCTGAACAGGACTCACTGTTCTAGATGTCGGAGGTGCCGATGGGCTTGTGAGTGATACCATCTCCTGGATTGCTAATCGGAGTTTTAGGCGATGAAGAGGATTGCTGATTCCAATTTCTCTTTGAATCTCGGTGTCAGACAAAGCAGACATGATGGCTCCACTCTTCACGTTGGCACGGCAGGCGGCCACATACCAAGCTGGCATTCCCAGCCAGAGCTGTTGAGACAAAGCAAAGGTTTGTTCCAAGCATTGCTTCGTTTTCCACATGAAATTAATCACTGAGGCGCATTTCAACCTGAATAAGCTTAGTAATACACACAAATGAGTATAATTATCATAGCCTTTATTCAAATGAAATTGTTTCAGAAGCAGTGAAATTGCCATGACTTCACAGGAACTCTTTATTGCTTCTATTGTAGCCAGAAATTTAAAGCAAAGCAATCCTTTGGATTATTTTTAGAGCTGCATTTCTTCATCATCTGGGCTACTTCCTTCCTGTGCCCTTAAGCAAATTGTGGCAAAGTCAGCATTATTGGTGGTTTTAGAGTCTTAGCATGCGCAGAAAACAAACTACTAGGAATCAATAAAGTCATTTTTATCATTTTGTCCTAAACTGGTTTTCATTCTTTTTCCATGTTAGTCCCTATGGTATACTTGTGGGGAACACTTTTATTATTCTCAGCTTGTATTTTCCTGATAGAAATAAGCACAGTACAGATAACCAACCTAGTGAGGACTGTGCTTACTACAAATCTAGGAACAAGCAGGTATGGTGCTATCCTGACTGGAAATACTGGTTAGAAGTTACAGCGAGATATGAGCACAACTACATCACCCTGGATTCAGAAGATATGTAATTGCCACTTTAGGTTTTGGTCAGCAGCAGCCCTGTGTTTCAAAGTGTCACGGCCTCCTGGTCCTTTCTTCTAAGAGGTACTCTCCATCTCTAGCAGTCTTTCTTGGGACTCCATACGAATTCTGCCAGGTCTTATTCCTCATTTTGTGCTCCCTCACTGATATGACTATCAGTATCTACACATCTTTGCTCCCAAAGGAGGTAATTCCATTGTAGGGCTACATACACACGGGAAGTTTTTGTCACGGCAAGAAATACATTATACTACACATTATGCCTATATAGCACATATAGGCAGCAAATGCCATAACCACTGAGATTCTGAGGATAGTACAATGGAAAACAAAGAACAACTTATCTAGGTACTTAACTCTAGGTGACATTTTGGATTTTTTAGAACATAGTTCTTGCCACTGGGATTGGGAAGCACGAAGTGTAATGTGAGATTTCTGCCAGGCAGCAAAACAGTGAATATTCTAGTCTGCACCTGGTCAATATGGTCTGATCTCAATTGAGTTGCGATGACGTAAAAAGCTTCTTGAAAATAAAAAACGAAAACAAGATTCACATAGATTCCTGTGTGTCTGGGTCTCAGTGTTCCTGCTCCGGCAAAGGGATTGGAATAGATGATCTTTAGAGGTCCCTTCCAATCCCTGGCATCCTGTGATTCTGTGATAAACAGTTGCACTTAAACAAGGACCCATGTGGAAACTACACATAGACCTAAAATATATTTAATACACTCATCTAATTTGACATTATTTGTTTGTCATATTTGCGCTTGAAAAACAGAGAAGTGTGAATGCTGGGAGTTATCCACTCTGCAGAAACAGATTCATGTGTTTGCTGCTCATTAGGTAAATTAGTTCTTTAACAAACAGCTGTCCCTATCAGAAAACGAAGGTGGATGAGAACAGTCCCTAAAAGGATACATTCACAGTGTGGGATTCACACATAGGCAATGAATCCACAGATCAAGACTGATACACTTTTCCAGCATTAGTTAAGAAAAGTCACAGTTCTTAAAATATATCTCAGCTATGTCTGTGCTACATACAAACGACCAGAATAAATGCTAATGCTCAGAAGTTGAGCCCTGAGAAGTTTGGACATATCACAGCTGCAATCACATCCACTACTTCAAATTGGCCCTTTGGCTCCTTTAATATTTATTTCATTTTGTATTCCCAGGGTCACACATTACATTTTCCCCAGGAGAGATGGAATGCACACAGTGTCTATCTGATGGCTGAATGCACTGACGCTCACTGAATAAATTCAACACTTCTGCCTCATATATTTTTATCATCAGGACACAGTTTGCATTGGATACTGCAACATAAACTTCCACATGGGCTTTCCTGTGCTACTCTCATCACGTTTCCCCAGAAATTCATAGATATCAATTTGTCTTTACAGCACCTCCCTGAAGCACGGGGAGGCATATCTTTTGCAGCTAAGAATCAAGGCAAAAAAATAATAATAATAAAAATAATAACAATCAGAACTTAAATTGCCAGAATTATTATCTCCACATTTTACATCACTGTGGAGGACATTAAGGGACAAACTGTTTTCAGTACTTGGAAATTCTTAGACCTTTGCATGTTCACTTTACCAGTAAATCACTATTTATTGTAATAGCGAATATTTCTGACTGATTCCAATCTGGCTACACAACTTTCATACTTCCCAGAAAAGTCATTTGGCAGCCAAATTAACAAATGTTCCTTGATAGCAGACTTTGTTTTTCTGGAAGAAAGATATCATCCCATTTTCCAAGGTCATGTCTGAACACTTGAACAGCCTTTCTGCAGTTTTCATTTCATTCTTTTTCATTAGGAACCTTCAAATAGAACGCGAAGTGGAAGTTTTGTAGATGTCAGCTTCTTTCATTCCACGTTCTTTACTTATTCCCTGAACATGCTTCTGTTAAAGCTTTGAAGCGGGGCTGTTTTTTCTAGTTGCAGGGAAGAATTCTGCAAATTATGTCTGATGATCAGACATGAGAATAGTTGAGAATACATAGAGACACTCGGTGCAGACAAAGAACAGATGCTACTGCTTTAGCCAACAAAGAGCTTGTATCTGCACAGAGGTGGTGCCATGTAGAAGTGATTGTCTATAATGTATAAGAACAGCGTGACATTCTGCCTTCTTGTTCCCTCAAGGTCTGGGTAGGTGTTTTTCGAGTAGTTCACCTAAAACTAAAATTGATTTTTGTCAAAATTGGTAGAGACTTCTGCCGAAGGAATTTCTCTGTATGTATTCCAAAATCCATTCAAAGAAACCCTTGAAATAAAGGATAGCCCTCAGCACCTTGACTGGATTTCAGAGATGAAGGAACTGCCTGTCACGGGGATTTCAACGTGCATCTCCCACATCTCAGGTGAAAGTGAATAAGAAACACTTTTTTCCTATTTAGATATTTAGATATGTAGGTAAAGAAGTGGCCCACCAATGTGAGTAACGCTTACTTCCAGCCAGGCGACCACCGTAGGCCCATCCCACTGGGCAAAAGGCAAACCCTTTCTCCGAGCTTCTTCCAGAAGTTCATGTCTAAAAATGAATCAAAAGCTGTTAAATATGCAGAACTGTGTATAAAGACAATACAGATGCAACTGTGCCTCATTGTTACGGGTAGCAACAGTGAAGCACAATGACAGGCATAGAAAAGGCACAGAATTTGCAATGAACATTGTAACTCCTTCTCTTGTTTGAACTCTATTACTCTATTGCTAACTCTTTTTTTCTTTTCCTTAGTGAATTTTGATGTCCTTTGGTGCATTTTGACACCTAACATACAACAAGTTTCTATGCATACTGACCTGAAGCAATGAAGAATTGGGGTAATCTCTATAGAAGGACCACCCAGACGACTGAAGACACTGAGAAACTGGGGAAGTTCTGGGATTCCTCCTGAGCCTAGTTTAGCTGTGGTCTGGTCATTACTCAGAATGTCCCCAGATGGCCAGCTTTCAGACTCTAGCTAAGACTGGATGTAATGCAGCAGGATCTGTGGGTTCTTTGTGTTTGAAACACTAAACCTTGTTGGACTGGCCATGCACAATTTGGTGGCCTCTGGAATACAAGAATGGAACGGAATGGAATACAATGTTCTGCATCTTAAATAAGCCATCCATGGTTAATAAAGAGTTGGTTAAATATTTCGTAGTTGCACATTATTAGTTTTTGTGTTGTTTACATACAAAGACAATCCATGTGCTTTACTGAGATACACATTTTTACGATTATAGAATTTGCTTTCTCAGTTTTATACATACGTATGGATTTACTCTCACAGAATAGAACAGATACAAATCCAACTGCTGCCTCTGCAGCTTCTCTGGACTGCAATCAGTGTGTATAAAAAACTGTGGCAAAAGTACCAGTCTCAAAGCTTAAAATACACTTCTAATATAGTAGTGTTAAGTATTCTGTAAAGTATAGGTCTGTTGGCTACACTATCAGGAAAATGCTCTATATTCAGTGTGTTCAACCATTTGACCAGGTGTCTAACTCAGTACTGCTGTATTAGGTAGCACGAATAAAGGCCCTCTGTGATGGTGGCATAGCAGAAGTGGTCCTTCTAAAGTTGTTTTTTTTTTCCCCTGATATTTAACAACATATTTTCAGCAGCCTCCTACTGAGCGAAACACAAAAGAATGCTCTCAGCAACAAGCTCTAGTGAAAACTGAATTAGATAGGGACTATGCTAATGGAGTATTAAAATTTGCTTACATTCCCACCCAACAAGGAAATCTTGGAATTACAGCTCCAATTTTGCTTTGTCCTCTGTTTTTACTACAGCCTTTGTGGTTCAGTTATCCCTTGGCAATTCTTCACTGCCTAAGCAGCCTTTCAAGTATATGTACTGCAAAATCATAGCAGATAAAAGCAATTGAGTGATCTTACAAGGAGTGTTGCTTTGGGGATTTTTGCACTGCTCAGGGGCCAGATTGAGACAATTTGGCTTTAGTAAAAACATGGAACTCAAACAGCAATTCTGCAAACGTGTTTAAATCCCTCACTCTGAGCATTAATAGAAAGACAGTTGCTTTAGTTCCTGTGTTACTGCTGTGGTAATGTACAATACTACAGATTCTTGACAGCTTTACTGAAGCTTATCTAGCTTCTCCTCCTACACATCTTTTGCAGCATAGTTCTTTAGCTGATCCACTGCCACTTGGCTGTCCAAAGACACTGAAGAGCTACCCTTGCTTCCTATGACAGCACAATCCTCAGTAAGATGAGAAAGACTTGCTACCTGGCACACAAATGTCACATTATCTTCAGTAGTTGGAGCGTCCCATATTCCCAGGAAGACCAGTAGTGTGGGCCAATAGAGGCATATACTCACAGCTTAGGAAAGCAGAGCTGAGGCATGGCCACTGTCAGCAGACAACCACATCTCAGATATCCATAGATGGGGAATGTGGGTTCAGCTTTCCCTCAGACATAGCTTTACTGGGTGCTTGCAATCTAGCCTGGCCATCCCTACAATGCCCTGAGGGGATGGCAGACCTCTTGGGGCCAGCAGGGTTGACAGCAGGCATAGCTGTCCTCAGGGAGAGCCAAGTCTTTGATGCTACCCCCTCCTCATCTGTCTGGGTTCAGTATCCCAGGGCAAAACACAGAACCTGCAAAATCCCACAGGACTTTCTCCTTCTCTAAAGCCAGCACAAGCCCAGGGTGCAGCTCCTTCTCTCTGGCCTAAAGTCTCTTGGAAGCACCACTATCAGAGGAACCTGATTATAGATTTTTCCTTATCTGAGGTTTTTCTCTTTACCCATTACAACTGAAAGAGCTGGGATGACTATCACAATAAATAAATAAGATGAAAATTATGATTTTGAGGGCCACTGGCCACTTGTTTGTGACAGCCTTCTGCTCAGAGCAGGAAAGCAGTGGTATATAGCCTCCAAGGAAATGGGGTTCAGGAAGAACTTGTGGCCTATTTCTTCAATTTGGTGTTAAATCCCTATGTGGCCTTAGGAACCAAGGTGCTGCAGAAGGTGTCTTGTCACGTCAAGTTCTCATGTCCATAAAAAAAGTCATTTTCTTTATATTGGAACTATAATGTATTTCTAGGGAGCTCCCTGTGACTTTGCAGCATCTGAGTTGGCCTGAAGCTTGTTTTGTATGCCAAGCACTACTCAAATACACCCTTCATGAGTAGGAAAGCACTTCTACTTCAGAGGCAGTCTGGCTCACTCAGCCAAAGGAAAATATAGCTGCAGTTATTGATTTTGCCTGAAGAAAATGGGACCAGGCCAGAAATAAGATGCTCTCTATGCTATAGCTAAAGACTACGGTATGATAAACACATAATTCAAAGGGTTTTGGGTTGTAGAAGAGAAGAGCTTTGGTTTGAAAATATATCTAGTGTAAAGCTGAAATTCTCTACTCAGCCATGCACAGGGAATACAGTCACCATAATGCCTGAGCCTAACTTATTTATGTGGAATACTATTTATTTCCCTTGAAAATAATTTTATGCTTCAAACTTGCATTTCCTTACCTAGAATATTTCATTTAAATGCCTCTCCAATATTAAAGATCATTTAAATTATATTTTACTCTTTTAAAAACAGTATGCTTGGACTACTTGTTCATATAAATCAGGAGTTCTTCATCACCTGTACTTACAATTTCCAAACCATAACTAGGAGTTTCCAGCTCTCGACTAAGAGAGATATTCTTTAGTTATCAGTCATAGCAAATTGTCGTTGGATATGAAGTAACATTGGAAGTTCTTGGAACTCAGTTCTACCAAATTAAGTTGCAAATTGCATGTAGGAAAAAAACATGTATTGCTTTGACCAATAGTACAAATCATAAGAAAAATGAATTGGGTAATCTGCCTATTTTAGAACAGAATCTGAGTATTTTAGAACAGACAGAATGAAATGAAGTGCTTTCAGGATAGTCACTGGCTTCTTGAGCCAAAAAAGAGAAGGTATCCAGATATGACTGTGGCAACTGTAGTGCTATTCTCCTTACAAAACCTGACAATTGATCACAGGAGGAGGATAAATAACCTACATAAGCTTGTCACTCCCCCTTCCTTTCACTAAAAATATAAAGATTAGAGACAGTGAATAGCATGGTACAGTTTCTCTAATTTTGAAGATGTTTCGCAGGGGAATGTAGGGATATTCTTCTAAGACTGATGGTAAAGTATTACATCTTACAGTGTGTCCATTTTGCATTGGTAAGGAGGTAAGGAATTAAAATGCAATTATTTCCATGCACATTTAGTTTCTTGGCAACGTATGAAAACAAGCTGATAAGGGAGAATTGACATTAATTAAGCATTACTAGAAATGGTATTATTTTGCAGATAAGGCTTTAAACCACTTACTTTTACTGGAATGAATTCCAAATTAATACCATATTTTTCAAGATAACATTATTATTGTTCAAGAATAAAATCCTTTTCCATTGTGGAAGTAACTGCAATATGCTACATAAAATAATGCCAGGTTTTGCAAAGTAAGGAAATTACATGAACATTGACTGTTCAGCATTTTCCCAAAATTGGACAGATGTTTACATTCATCTGTTTTTTGAGAGTGCCTCACAACATTGTCCGTTCTCTCTCTTTTTCTCTTGTTTTTATTTTCCCAAGCCAGAAAAGAAAAATGCCACATTGTGTTGCAGAGGTGTGTGGCAGACAAGTGGATTTGCTTCCTAAGCACTGACTTAATTCTCTCCAGAATTACTTCATAATACTTTTGTGTTGACCCATTTTCTTTAGCATCATTCTTATGAGCACCAGGTACAACTACATACCACAGCTGAACGCATAACTGTTTTATGACATGAGGACTATGAATGCTACAACATCACTCCGGACATGAAGGATACATGGAAGCAGAGAAGGGAAAAATGCTAAGACCAAAATTATATTATTCTTGAAATTTTTATTTCTCATCTATTCTTCCAGTACACAGGGGTAATTTTAGTTCTGTATCAGAAGCCCTCACCAACTCATCACATGAAACTCAAGGAACTTTATTAAAAATAAGAGTGTTCTTCAAATAGAGTTTGTGTGGGAAGTTAAGCAAATCTTGATTTAAAGCATGTCATTCAATGACATTCAATTTTCTTCATGAAGATGGAGCTTCTCACCATGAGGCAAAACAAGAAATAACAGCCTAAAATTTCAGGCATGTATAATCCAAACACTCCACATAGTACACAAACTAAATCCTAACACTGTCATGAAGAAACGTGAATATAAAAAGTATTTCAACACAGATCTTTTTATTTCTACAAATAATAGCACTTACTGTGATAGTTCTAGTAGGTTCACAAGAAGAGTCTTCAGCGATATTATATTATGCATATTATAATGACTCAGTTAAAATGTAAGCATAAATGTGAGATAAATTGAAAATGAGGCACAGTGAAATCAAGACCAAATAATGATAGTAAAATAGAAAAGATAGTAAAATAGAATACTAGAAATAGAAGCAGAATTTATCTAGAAATTTTGGCCAATGGGTGATTTGGATCCTACAAAATGACTTTTACTCATAAAACATTTTCTCAAAAAGACCACAGGTGAAAGAGTTTGCCTCGCAGACTCTCTTATTATTGTTATTATTGCTACCATCAGTGTTATTATTATCAAAAATACTAAAATGTTTAGTTTACAACCAAATATCACACAACTGTTTTCTAGAAGAGAAATGCAAACTAGATATATTGTTTGCCTGAGTAATCCTATAATTTCAAGGTAAGATTAAACACATCTGTCTCTCATCTGTACAGCATTGCCAAAGCTAATCTACTCACATTCAAGAAACCAAAATTTAGGACAGAAGATTTCTAATGAATTGATGATTTAGATTTTATCTTTTGTACTGCCTTTTCCTAAATATTTGTAAGAGAAAAGAATCATGAGGGTAGGGTCATCAGATGACAAAATAAGCTGGTTGAGTTTAGCTGCGTTTATATAAATTAATAATTGCATTAAATGTCCAAGGCAAATAAGTTTTTTATCTACTTATTTCCTGCAGGGCTACAAACATTTTGAAACAATGAAGTAGGAAAAAAAAAAGACTCGGACTTGATATTGCTATATAATACTGATTTAATTTAATCTGAAAGGACGCATCTGACTTCTAAAGACTACAGTTGTTAAAAGCTGAGTAAAATTTTGATGCAACTTTGGCTGTCAGGGAACCTGACTTTTAAATCATTTGAATTCCTTGTTCTTTCTCATTCTTCCTCCTTTGTGATATTGTGTATAATAGACAGACAAAACAATGGGCAAAATTCAATTTCCATCTTTACAAAAGTTTTTGTATCCACTTTTAAGGAGTTTTCAGCAAAGAATGACTGAGAGATGAAAACAGGCCTGAATCAAGAAGTAATTAACAAATAAAAGGTTTTAAATCTAAAAAATGAAGAAATTCAATTTTAAGTTTAGCACAATACAATACAGATTAGGAAAGCAGATTTAATTCTTATTGTTCCATATATATGTACATAAGTCTATGCAAGCTAAAGGGCGACATTCTTTAACTGAAGACATACGTTAAGCTAAGGGATACATATTCAGGAATGCCTAACATAGGCCCTAACAAATTAGACCTTCAGAGAGTGACTATGAAAAAAGAAAGAAAACACTTGTGAAATACAAAGACTTGCACAATATATAACCTTGCAATCTTGTATGTAGTGCACTAAATTAGAGATGCCTGGAATTCCCACGTTGATTAAATCTTATCAGATCTAATTTTACAAAGCCATTTCATAATCATACATTCAAAATTAATGTGGTAAGCCCTGCTCTCTTCAAGCTTTTCTGTCTTTCCAGCCTTCAGAAAGTTATAGCTCAAACATTCTTTGAATGCAATACATTTTCTCCCTAAGCTCTGCAAGTAATTTAAGAAGAAATAACATTTGTATGGTAGATAAAAGAGGGGTTAGAAATTTTAAACTTGATATCAGGATAACAACAACAACAAAAAACCCTTAAAAATAAACTGGTGAAAAAGAAAGTAAAGGTATATGCACAACTGAGATATTACTATACTGCTATATAGCATGAGGGCTCAAAAAGGAGAAAAGAGTGTATTCTGAATTACTTAAGTGTTTGGGAGTTTTGAGTCCTCTGGGATTTAGTTTAGCAAAATATATGAATAAATGTCTTTGGTATTCTAAGCCTTCTTTGTTGTGATTTTTCCACTGACTTAAACTTTAAATGTCTTTATGATTCTGGTCTTGAGACCACCCAAAATGTGTTTAAAAACCTTTACAGCAGTTACCTACAAATAGTTTCTTCATTATGTTAAGCCTTGCAGGAGCAAGTCCTAAATTTCTGTTTACTTTCAACAGTTTGAAAAGTTTCATTTGGATCATTTTTCTGCATGAGATTGTTCTGTAGGAGTAGCAGAAGAAAAATAAAACAAAAGAAAGAAGGAAAAAGAAAAAAGAAGATAAAAAGAAGAAGAAATAAGAACAAAATATAGAATACGAACATGGTGCTGAAAATAAATATGTTCAGCAGCCATGATTTTTTAACTTACCCAGATATGCTTTTCATGAGATGAAGAGAGATGAATGGAAAAAAAAAAAAGTACACAAATGTTAATGAATATATAGTAGTTCATACAGAAATCATATGATAGAGAAAATAATAGCATTATTATAATTACCAAAATCTTTCTAAATGGTCTCTGAGTATTTTAAAAAATTTATGTGTTCTTTTGAAGAACAGATGCATTTTTCAAAATGAGATTTTTATTAAACTGATGTTGGTTATTCATTAGGTATCAACTCAGCAAAGTGCATCTACAAAACAGATTTGTACCAAAGATCTGTAAATATGGTTAATGTGGAATAGATTTTCAACTCAAAGTATGCTGCTCGGTTTTTAATAATTTCATTCTTTTTGTGTAACATGAAAAAATTTGAAAATCTTGAACCTGTGGATATAAGCAAACCACCTCAGAGACACAGTAAAACTAAGAGTAGTCTATGAACTAAGGTTTACTCTCCTACATTTACATTATTAATATTTCAGCAAAATGTTTTGAAGCAATGATAAATGACCAAGACTTGAGATTTTTTTTTAATAGGCAGAAAATTTCATATACACAGATAACTAGCAACTGTAATTAAGCAGTATGTCAATTTGAGCAGTCATGCTAATGCTAGACTAGCAGTAATACTGGTTTGAGTGTTTTTCCCTCTAAGTAACCTATTTTTGCCAATATAATTGATAATAGTACCTGTATGAGAAACCAGGATGCCATCATTGATAATAAAATTTCTTCAACATCCTCTAATTGTCATCATAAAAAGAAAATTATATGCCTGAATGAAATCCAGATATCTCAGAATTACATTATATTTCTATTAACTGATGATTTACAGAGATATAAAAGGGTTTGGCAGGTACAGCTATAGAAGAAAACTTTGAAGTGAAATGCCTGCGCTCTGATTAATTACAAAGATGTTGTATTCATTTCAGTCAGCTTAGGAGGGGGTTGGTTCCAAGATCTTGAATTTTTTTTTCTGTGTTTGTGTGTGAGAAGCAGAAAAGCTGTGAGAGAGAAGAAAAAATGCAATGCAGAAAAGTAAATGAAAACAAATGACAAAGTCACACAAAGAAAGTTTAAGAAAGGAAAATTAAGAAATGGGAGGACAGTGAAGGTATGGAATATAAATAAAGGACTAGAAAACTAGTCAAGCAATTACCAAATGTGATGGAGGGACCATTAAGTTTGAATATTCATCCTCATGATTTTGGATCAAAATCTCCATCATCCTTATTTTCTACTGAGAAAGAAGTACTGATTGACTTGAACTCTTTTGCCTTTCATTTTGGACCTTCCAGAGTCTATCAAACCATTCCTACATCTTCCTCTGAATACTCCTTTGGATATGGGTAGAGAGTGATAAAAAAGTTTAATCAGAATGTGATCAATTTCTTGGCAGCTTTAGTCAGTTGGAAGTTATCAGCTGCCTTGGGTAACTTAAGAGACCTGAAGACTATCTTCCCCATTACAGCAGAGGATCAAGGATCATCTTTTTGTTTCCTGAGCATCTTGTCCAGACAAAAATGAAATGCTAGAGAAAAAATGGATCTTTAAATTTGAACTTTCACTTTTTCATAAGACAACCACTTCGCTACCATTTTACTGAATGAAGATAACAATTTCCCTTAGATGTAGACTAAAGACGTGTAGATTTTTTTTTTCTCTGCTGCTGTATTTAATAGATCATTCCCTTAAACAGTTATTTGGAAGCGCTATTTGCATCTGCAGGAGATCAGAGTTTAGGGAACAGCTGCATGTTTGCAAGTAGATGCTTATATTTTTCAAGAAGTCTCAAATTGCAGTTGATATGCCTGTGTCAATAAGGCAGGGAATAGGGCTTTGTCAGATTTGGTGTGAATTAAAAATGTAAATAGTTGAAATAAATTGTGTGGAGAAAAGAATAAAAAACACTTGACAAAGGATAACAATATTATTTTAAAAATTCACTTTCCTTTTAAAATGAGTTCAATATAGGTATTATTTATAACGTTCTTTCAGACACAATGCAGTGTTTCAGTTTCATCTTTATAGTAATATGAGTAAGATTTAATAATCCTCTACGCTCATAACGCTAACTAGGAAGGAATTCCCCAAATATAGTACCTCATTTAATAGAAAGATACAATTGCAATATTGTGAAAGCTTTCACTGGCTATTTCAAAGAATTTTTCATTCAAGTAAGGAGTAAAAATATGTTTGGCAAAAAAAAAAAAAAGAAAAAGAAATTAAAAAATACGTATTTATATATATCTGAAGGACTAGAACCCAATCCAGCCATGGCAAAACCATGGTAGCTACAACGTACAATCTTTCATTTCATCAGAATGCTGAATATCTGTCCCTCCTCCACTGGAATGGGAAAACAGAAAATAAAAGGTACTGAACAGAGTATTGTTTGCTGGAAAGGGAGAAAGTACTAAAAAGCCATCTGAAAACCAACTATATCAGGTAATTTCTGATTGATAGGGAGGGAAGGAAGAAATTTAATGCTACATTTGAACTTTTCTAAAGATTCTGTAAGCAAAAAATAGGGAAAAAAAGGCATTAGATTAAAAATATCCTTAAAAGTTATCATTGGAAAATAAATCATATACGTTTAGGATATAATGCTATTTAATAAGCATTATGTTTTCAGGAACATTAGATGGATGGCATGGAAACGGACCTTAATTAATTCAATTGGATTCATTTTTTTTAAATGTGTGCAATTAAGAAAGTCATTGGAAACAGTCATTTGTATACTGCAGAGGACAGATATTACTTGTATTAAAAAACGCATTATATCAAGTTCTAATTCCAGTTGCACATATTAGACCTAATTAAAGTGGCATTGTGTGGATTAAAAAGAATCTAAATGATGACTACAGTGTTTCAAACTTGTATTTCATTAAAAGGCCTACCTTCACATATTTTCAAGTAGGTTACTGATGGGTTCAATTTTCCATAGGCAAATCTAAGTCCCAATATTCTATCTTATCAATCTTATTGCTCGTGCATTCAGTATTTTTAAAAAACATTTTAAAATGAAAACCATCACAAGGAAGGACTTAAGCAGTGTTAGGAATTTATGCAATTTATCAAGTGAATTCATCAGAATTTATCAACCCTGATTCTAGCTAGAAAGGAACTGATGCTCTTCTATTAATATGGAATATAGTGGTGCTTGATATGTTCATTACTGTAGTCAGGTGAGACTTAGCTGCATTGCAGTTGTTTCAGGTTAATTAGAAGGCCATGCATACAATAGACTTTATTTTACACAGTAGCTGTACATATAAGAATTATTGAGGTCTTGATTGTACAGGGCTTCATTCATGAATATATGTATGCATGTGTTCTGGCATATCAAGGGTTTTCTGTAGCCTGACTGAAGTTAGGAACTTCCATCTTGCAAACACAACCTTTACCTGTGGAGTAAATTTCCCCAAATTTGGTTCATAGGAAAATTTTCTTTTTTGTTTTGTTTTTCCTTGGAAGATACAGATCTTACATCTTAAGCTTGTCTTGGAGATGTGGAATTAAAGGATTTATGTTATTACACTGACAAAAGAAATAAAAAGTAAATTAAGAGATTCTTATCCAGAGTCGAATCAAACAAATACCAGAAGAAAAACTAAAGTTGAACGCTCTTCTCTTGACTCATTCTAACATGGCCAGATGGTGTGGTCATGTCATGACACAGTGAGTGAATTCACTGCAGCTACAAAGTAAGTAATCATTGTTATACTAACATTTATATTAATACATTTGGAAATTTAGCTGCTTTTGAGCTGGAATCCTGTCAGTATGACCCAGCTAATGGCTAGCTGACTAGCACATAACTGTTCTTCACAAACATAATTTATATATAGGATTTTGGATAAATGGGAAAGTGATGGCATAGACAAATTTCTAACTATACTAACAGCATGCACAAGGTCAAATCTATTTGGCAATCTAGGTCTATGTAGCATCTGAATCTCTCTCAAACTTTGCCTTATGTTGGCCCTTTGCAAAGGATGATGAGGATGGGCCCCTCACTGTAAGAAAGACATTGAGGCCCTGAAGCGTGTCCAGAGAAGGGCAACAAAGCAGGTCAGGGGTCTGGAGCACGGGCCTTAGGAGGAGTGGCTGAAGGAGCTGAGATTGTTCAGTCTAGAGAAGAGGAGGCTCAGGGGAGACCTTATTGCTCTCTATAACTACCTGAAGGGAGGTTGTGGTGAGCTGGGGGTCAGCCTCTTCTCTCGGGTGACTAGTGATAGGACTAGAGGGAATGGCTTCAAACTGCACCAGGGAAGGCTCAGGCTGGACGTTAGGAAATACTACTTCTGTGAAAGGGTGGTCAGGCACTGGAATGGGCTGCCTAGAGAGGTGGTGGAGTCACTGACCCTGGTGGTGTTCAAAGAATGTTTGGATGTTGTGTTGAGGGATATGGTTTAGTGAGAACCATTGGTGAAGGGTGAATGGATGGACTGGATGATCCTGTGGGTCATTTCCAACCCTTGTGATTCTATGATTCTATGAAATAAACGTAGCCTTCCTTCAATGCTGAGAGCCAGGTTGGCTAGAAGTACAAGCTTACAAGTAATATTTTCAAAAATGTAATAATCATTTCAAATTTGATGATGTAATGATTTCCAGGCAAACCTGTATCTAAGCATGGATGCCTTTTATTTTCAGGTCAGGTGGTTTTATTGATGTTTTAAATTTTAAAATGTTCATTTCCAAGCTTCCTTATTTCTCATTTCTAAGAAACACTGTACTCTGGAGTACATGTGAAACACCAGCAATAAATGACCAATCACACAAACTTTTTTGAAATATAAAAAGATACGCTGCATATTATTGCAGATCAGATCAAACACTTGAAAAGGATTTGAATTACTGGCACTTTGCAATTTGGAAGACAAAGCAGAACCCATTCAAACTTCTGTGCTACCTAAGACTTACAAAGTTTAATATTAGCTAGATTTATCATGTATTTCAGGTCTGAGAGAAAACATTTATGGATGACTGAAGCAACTTAAGCTCTTCTTTTCAGATTACTTGAGGAATATGATGGGGTTTAATTTAAAAGAAATTCTATACAGCTTCCTTAATTTGTCCTTGATGCTTTAGGAGAAAGACTTGTTACAGATACATTTACTGCAATATGCAAATGTTGATTCAAGAGAGATTTTTGTTTGAGGTTTTTAAATTTAGCATATCACTGAAACAAACTGATGATTACATTTTAATGAAGTAGTCAATTGAAAGTGAAAGAAATGTAACATCTTAATAACATCTTCTAAGGAAGAAACGAGAAAACTAAAATTTAGGTTAATTACACCATTATCACTGGAGAGGGATTTGGTCTCTGGAAATATCATACTATCTCAGGAAACTTTTCCAAGTATTAATCAGGAATCTAACTGATGCATACGAATCAATCTAAAATAGTATTAATACACTACAGTGTTTTTAATCCCATGAAGCCAATGCAGGGTCAATATATGTGTTTGTTGTTCCAGGAGCAGGTGGTCAGGATACCTGGGGGTCGTTAGCAACCACTAGCTGCAGCAAATTACTGATTGAAACACCATGCTTCTTCATCCTTTAATTAAGGGACATACTTACTGAATTAATGATAGAGTTGAATACATTCAACTCTATCATTTTTCACTTGGGAGGTTATTTAAGACAAAATAAATACTGTGATTAATATTTTAACAGGAACAACATCTATCTAATTTTTAATTTATTAACTCAAACCTAACTTTAAAATCTGGTGAATTAAACCTTACATGAGTTTTATGAAGCTACTGAGTACTTTGAGGCCATTCTATTTGCAGTGATGAGTCCTAACTTTGGTTTCACATCATGGGCAGAATCCTACCTTTCCTACACCTATGGGTTCTACCACCAAATTGAAAGAGAAGTTGACTGAGCTGTTAACACAAATGAAAACCATTTCACATGACTTCTGTGTGTAGGAGAGAAATATAAGTTCAGTACTGAGGTATTATTCCTGTTTCCTAGAAAAGGCTCTTGGACTGCTGAATTTCTTTCGTAAGTAACAAAGCCAGAATGACTAAAGATCTTCCAGACCTGTAAATATGTACGATGAAAAACTTTCTTACTTTTAACTACTTTTCTGGTAGGCCTGATTTCTTTGGGACTAATGTCCTAATCTAAATTAGACAAAGAAATCCTTAGAAGACAATGTGCTCTGCTCTCTCTGTTCCAGCCTTTGGAATTCGTAGAGTCTGTTTATCAGTAAGAAGGAATCAAACACTCAAATTTAAATCTTACTGCTGTACTGTAAGAGTGCAAATTGTTCTCAATCCTCTTATTATTTTTACAATGACATCATATACATAACCATCATCTTTAATGTTACTTTCTCATTTGCATTACCCAAATCAGTAATATTACAGCTACTGTATGTAGTTGAAAGCTACTTCCAAGGGTATGCATCATTAAGTGTTGGCAAAATCGAATCTGACCTACTGAGACAAACTTGTCATTCAGTTGACTTTTTGGAAAGATTCAACCTAATACTTTCCAAGGTAAGACATGCAAATACATGACTGCATTCTTTATGAGAAAATGTCAGTTCCCTTCTACCCTATTGGTAATTAGCACTCAGTGACAATTACAATTCAACAGAATCCCACATATCTCTCTAACACAAATGCTACATTTTTCCCATACTACAGTACCTCTACAACTATATATTATATAATGTTAACATTTCTGTGATAGTAAATTAAGAGGAATCTCAAAAGCAGTCATAATGAAGTGAGAAGCTATGAACGTGGGTAAATCTAAAGTGTTGAAAAAAAAATCTTCATGACACAGGTAAATAGCATATACTTAGGGTCAGCAGTATACAATTCAGACTAGATGAATTGTCACAGTCAAGTGATGGTCACAAAGGAAAGATTCCTTTCCTTCCAGCAAAGAACATTTTGGTTACACTTAATTCATAAAAAATCAAGGACAGACAAATAAAAGGGAAAACAAAAGGAAAGACTTGAAAAGAAGATGGTATGGGAAAGTCTCATTATGTGAGATTAGACAAAAGTCTAATAACTGGTTACTTAAACACCTACGTTTTTTAGATCAAAAACTTGGTAGGCATGTATGAAGTAGTATGTATCAAGTGTTAAGCTATCTTAAGCAGTTTAAATTACTAACATGACAAAATGAAGACATTTGTCCTTTCAAAATGAACACATTTGTCCCTTTCAGTGTGTGCTATCTTCAGTCCCCAGAGCTTGAATATAAACAGGGGTTGCAAAAAAACAATAGACTGATGAATAATCAATGGAATGCTCTCTAGAATTTAATAAAGAGATGTAGTAATATACCCTATACTTCCATATATTTCTTAACAAATAGTGATAACAGATTTATGAGACTCATCAACCAAACAATCCCTATGAATTTCTGAGTTTCTTAATCAAATTTAAAATGACTCTTCTCTGCCAGCTAGCACAATGACTGCTCCTCTATCCTTAGATGCTAAACTGAGGCTGATTTAAACTGAACACTTACATTTGTATGTTACACAGATATATGCTTTTAAAGGAACTTGATACGAAAGTAGTTGTTAAAAATATTCTACATTTAAATTTAAATATTAACTGAAATATATCCTTGGATTGTAACTTCTCTTGAAACTTTGCAAAGGAACATTAAAAGACTGAAAGAGACCTGGAAACACCACAGGTTTTAAAAATCAGGCTTTCAGAATCCAAATAATAGCACTAAAATTAGTTATTATGGATGAAACATAAACCTGTTTACTAAATGAATTTTCAACCTCATTTTTAAATATAAACTTTTTTTTTTTCTCAGACACCCTCTAATTACTCTGGAACTGTGATGCTGCCAGGAGGTATCTTTTGTTTTAAGCTTTATTTTAACAGTTCTCTTTAGTTCCTGGCAGCTGTCGTAAGTCAGTGTACTGGTTTTACAAGGTAGGTGAACCAGAGACAGTTAAATTATTACAAGATTTACGCGAACAACCAGCAAGGTTGCCATTTACTGACAGGCAAAAAGAATGTGAAGCTGCTAGGGCTTATGGGGAGCCTTTTACTTCTATAGACAGAAATAATCATTTGTTCAATGGATAATGTAAACAAATTTTCTCTGTTCAGAAAAATTCATGAAGTGAATCACTATAATGTTTTTTTTTTCATTTCCTTCCTATTTTTTAAGAACTGTAGTTACCAAAAGGCACAAAACTAATTACAATGGGAAATAGAAAGTGTCTCTTAATGTTTTACAAATGAAACAAAGTAGTGCAATTGAAAACTATTTTTCCTACATTTTACATGCAGCTTTAAAGACATTTACAGTAGAAAAAATACAGTAAGTAAAAAAACTGCCATAGTAGATGGTCATGCCTCTTGGTACACATCTGCATAAAATCAACACAAAAATTGACGTTGGATTTGAGCACGAGACAATAAAAGTGACAGGAGCACAGTACTCACTTTTTCTTTAGCCTTCGGTCTTTTTCTGCTTGGGTTCCAAGTTTGCCTAATCCCAGAGATTCTTGTGCTGCTGCTTCTGTTTCAATATAACCTCCTGTGTTGGAAGAGGGAAAAGAAATACATATTTTCCCATAGCTCTTTCCCAGTGGCTCCCTCAACTATTCAATCCCCATTCCATCCTCCTTCTAGTCATCTATGGCATCTGGTGTTTGTGGAGAACATCTAATTCTGGAAAGCACTTATTTTTACTACATAAAAAGAAGTAGAAAGAAAAATCGTTTCCTCCTCCTGTTTGAGAAAGGCACCCTGATCTCCTTCGCCTGTTTTCCTCTGCCTCCTTAAGGCTCAGTCTCATGGCTATACTTGAGCAATGCCATCACTATTTTTTAATCTTAGTTGGGAAATGTGCTCATGAAACAGTGAGAGATTATCCCGGACTGTAAAGTGTTCTCAGCATAATGGATATTATCACACAACAAACACATCTGGGCCCATGAATGACCTAGAGCATATTGCAGTGGATGGGGTCACTGTGCGTGTCTGTACCTCAGGCATGTAGATGGCCGTGATAAATGTTCCTAACCAGTTGCATACATCATACGGACCACCTTACTGGGATGGGACTAAATTTCCCTTTAATTTATTATTTGCCTTAAGGACTAGAATATTTGAAACATAAAATGGGAAGAACATGTGAATGTCTAGAGTGCTATTCCCCAAAAGAGAGAAGATTGGATCAAGTTAAAATCAAACAAATTAAGACAATGAAGTAAGGCACTTCCACCGTCTATAACATTCCTTTCTCCTTCTTCAATAAATAAAAGACGTCTGGAAGAAATTAGTAATGTGGAATCTTGATTCTAAGAAAGATATCCTAAGGCATGAAATTTGCCATTGAACAATGACACAGATGGTTTAACAGAGATGATAAAGATAGCATATTATGAAAATAATCATGAAAAAAATAAGCAAGTTTAGCAGTGGGAAACTAAGTTTTGAAGGTAACACTGAGCGAGGAAATATGTTGGGTGATAGTTTGGAACTGAAGAAGCTCATGATAAAACTGGAGAGTGTGGTGTTGCTTCTTTA
This sequence comes from Gallus gallus, assembly GCF_016699485.2. Taxonomy (NCBI): domain Eukaryota; kingdom Metazoa; phylum Chordata; class Aves; order Galliformes; family Phasianidae; genus Gallus; species Gallus gallus. The sequence goes on from NC_052532.1 coordinate 40,328,888, forward strand.
ATATGAGCATCTTTGCTATTAAGCTAAAGGATAGATGACACAAAATTTTCATATAATTGCAAATCTTCACTAATAGCTAATATTATAATTTCATGAGCTAGTGTTGGGAATTATAAATAAGCTTTGGCCAATTATACATATGTCCTATTAATCATTTTGTGTATTATTATGAAATTAATCTACTGCCAGATCACATTGCTCCTGAGACAATCTTTCAAGGTGTTATTTTGTTTTTGTTCATACTGAAAATAATTGCAGGGAAGACCAACACATTTATTACATCTTTGTCCTCTGTATTCCTGAATTACTGTGAAACCATAGATTATTATGCTTAATCCATCAGTATCAATGCAATTCTTTTTATGGAATGTAAATGTCAATTAATGCCACAGTCTAAAGTTATAAAATTCTCCATCAGTGCAGATGGTGACATGCAGGTGTATTTTGGAGATCTATTCAATGGTATTCTGAAATAAGCTGTGAAGATGGTGGAATAAATTCATTTTTTTCTTCCCATATTAAGAAAAAAAAAAAAAAAGGAATTTAAATTAACTTTAGAAATTAGCCGGTTTTCTTTACTAGAACACAAGAGGAAGAGGAGAAAGGTTGGGGTGTAAATAGAGAACAATTAATCCTTTGATTTTACTCTGATACTTTGATCCCATTATTACCTAACTTCATGCTGTAGTATTTCAGTGACAGTTTTGTTAGTGGTGATGTAATATACACATATACAAATGAAGGTGTTTTGTTATTGGTAGTGGTGGGTTTTTTTGTTTGTTTGTTTTTAATTTTGGGCCTATGTATCACTCCACCATTTACAATTACTGCAGACCTTTAATTTTTTTTTGCAGGTGTTATGTGGACACCACGGCAGTAAAAATTTAGTGTTTCACAAAACTGTGCTCAGACATCTTCATGTCTAGGAAATTTTACTGACGCATCTAAACCAAATTTATGTTTGTGTTGACATGTGTGTGTATTTACCTGTTTGGGTATGCAGACTATGAGCCTGTGCTGAAGGCTTCACTTTCCATTGCTTTTGCTACCTAAAGGTAGTTAAATAAAGTTATGCCATGACTGTTTTTTTTTTTTTTTTTTTTTTTTTTTTTTTTTTTTTTTTTTTTTTTTTTTGCATATGGTATGGACATATCCTGTGGAACATTACAGAAGAAAAATTTTGCCAGGCATGAATTAGACAAAGATCTTGGAGAAGGAGAAGGTGAAAAGAAATACAAGGAAAACAAAGCATTGCCATAGGCAGCATAGCTAACTGCAAGAGTATGGTGAGGACATCAGTGACAGCTACTAGTAGACATCTACTGACACGCTGCAACAGAAAAGGCAAATGCACTCTATTGCAAGGATCTTCCATATCAGATATACCCCTTAGAGTGGGGTTATACTTAATACTCTCTTACCTCCTCGTTATTTTGATTATTTGAGAACACACTGCTAGCATTTTTATTGTAATTTAAGAGAGTATTGAAGCACTAGGCTCAGTGAAGAGAATGACTCTTGTAATTTGTGTTAGAAGTCTTTTTTCATTTATGTGTTGAAGTCATAGCAAACTCCTGACATATAATTTCTGATAGCAACGGAGTCTCTAATGACAAGGTTCATCAGAGTAAATGGAAAAAATAAGCAAACTGGAAAGCAGAAAAGAACATATTAAAAAAGGAAAAATGATTGTGAAGTGGTGACCATGGCTTGGTACCACTAATTCCTTACTGAGCTGTCCAAGTCGAGCCTTCTCTTTTTTACCAAACAAGCGTCCTATCGAGGACTTGATTCCTTTCTTCTTCGGAGCTTTGTGCAGGGAGTCCTGACTGCTACTGACGCTGCCAAGACCAATACTTTCTGCCTCCAATGAAGCAGGTAAACTACTATAAATGACAATAAAGACATAGAACAGATAACATATTAACATTTTTTACTTTCTTCTTGCAGCCATGCAAATAAATGAATTCATTATAATTTAGTAATAACCTTCCCACAACTGAAACAATTAATCCTATCTTGCTCCTTAATTGATTTAGCAGTATGTAGAGCAATACAGGGCCAGAAATAAATAATGTCATTAGTTTGCTAAGAACAATTGATATAAATACAGGAATCAGCCTGATATTTGTCTTTCTAAGAAATGCAGGATCACTACTTCTAGTACTCCTGGTAGTGATCAAAACTATACCTTAAAACAGAATTTGTCAGTTTTAGAACTGACATCTTCACAAAGGAGACCAAGGTAAAAGTTTCTTTTTTATAGCAGGGGAAGCAATTGCCAACAAGAAATATGAAGAAATCAGGCCATTTCATAGCACACAAAAGTTCAGTTCTGATTCATGTTATGGAAATCTTACCTTCTGGCATCATTGTGGTATGAAGAAGGAAGGGTATGAGTCATTCTTATAGCTCTGGGTGTTGGAGGGGGAGAAGTTTCACATTTGATCGTAGCTTTATCTTCACGACCATCTTCTTCGACTACTGCAATCTGGGGGAGATACACCATTTAGACCTGAACAACTTTTCAACAATTCTTCAGCATATGCTTCAGAAATTTGCCAGTTGAACTGAAGCATGTACGGATTCAAGGGAAGTGTTTTGAAAAAAAATTAAGTCTTCTTATTTTTTAAAAAGACTATTGGGAAAAAAAAAGCCAAGATAGACTAAATATGGTAGCTTAAAGTACATGTATGAAAGAACAAAGACTACATTTGCAGAAAAAATTCATTTGAATGACAAGCAGGTTAATCCAGTAGAAGTCTAAACATGAAAATAACCTTATGCATGAGGCAAGCCTCTTGCATTAAACAGGATTATTCCTGAAACAAAATTCTCACAGAAGATGGAAGGTAAATACAGACATAAACAATATCAATCCCTCTGAAGCATGATAACAGATTGGTCAGAGTGCTTGAAAATAAGCATGGAAAAAAGGAAGTTTTGTCACAACATATAATAATTTAAATTGAAGACTGTCTCTTCTCATGTAAAGATAAAGCCCATGTTAAGTGACAATTCTGCAAATAACTTCATACTGCTCCACAAGATTTCAAGCAATCTGACTCTGATTTCTCCTAAAAAGTGTGTGCTGGGAAGGCTACTCCAAAGTATCACTTGTAGGGACCACTGCAAGCCTCTTTAGGTAAATTTAGAATTATTATGTTTGGGGATTGGGTGACAAGGAGTGAAGGGGGTGAAGTGGGTGGGAAGGAACCTGGCTACTTAAACAGCAGAGGAATATGGTAAATGCACTCACCGGACTTAAAAAAAAAAAGCTAGTGTCTTACCTTTCTCCGATGTTTCCTTAGATCGCTTGGCTTATATGGGTAACAAAAGAAGCAACAACAACAACAACAACAAAAAAGAATGATTAATAAATCTTCTCTGAGCATAACAATGCCACACACTCTTTCTTCTGACATCCAGAATTTAATGCTACTCATAAACTGAACATAAAAGTAAATATGGTATTATAATGCTTTACAAATACGCTGTCTGTGAAAGCAGCTACTGTTTCTAATGTTACAATTCCCTTCATTTTCATAAACTTAGCAAATAATAGGACATTCCAAATTTATGACAGCACTTTTTATATTTTTTCATATAAAATCTTTCAGTAAGCCTGTCCTCTAAGACAGATATATTTGTAGTTTCATGAAATATTACAAACAGATCAGTGTTTCACCAAGTATAAATATGAAATATCATCAGCAAATACCACATCTGAAAATTTTCACTGTGTCTACCAGTCACTGAAACAAATTCATCCATCTTCGTACTGAATTATCATAGACAGCTATTTCACAACTCACACTCATACAGTGAAGATGTTGCAGTGTATTCACAAGCTCTGCAGAAACTCCATACTTCCTCCATCTTACTGTACTCGTCTAAAGATCATTACACATCACTCAGTCACACTCAGAGATATAGATGCTATCTCTCTCTCTCTTTGTTTCTGCCCCTAATGCTGCCATTCCTCATCTCAACTCTTCTCTCTCTTCTCCTCCACTCTCTTCCCATCTAAAAGCTGAAGATGTTGCAGAAATGATATTCTCAGCTCTGGCTGCAGAAACTCCACTCTCTCTCTCCCCCTCCCCTCACTCTCTCTAAAGTCTGCTCTCCTCTCTCCTCTCTCTTCCTATCTTCCAGAGATGAGAGGATAAGGAGATATTTAACATTCACCTCCTGCTAAAACAGCTCAGGGGGAGTGTCTTGAAATGATCAAAATATGTGCTAGAGAGGGTGAGTGAAGTGAGGCTGGGGGGCAGTACTTCTGTGGCTCCTGGTACGTAAAGAATTTGGCTGAAACTCATAGATGTATCCATCTGAGCTTTAGCACAGCTACATCTGGATGCCAGAGATGAGCCATGCATACAGTCAAAAGATGATGCTAGAAATATTACATCCAAAATTAGCATCACAGTTTGTCTTACCAGCGTCATAACCCCCATTCTATCCATCTCTCTGGCAGGACTGCGAGGGGTGAGTTTAGGAGTTGAGTGTCCACTGGGAGGAGAAGAGCTTGCAAGTGATGATGCTGTCACTGAGCCAGTAATGGATGTACCTTGATGGACTCTGGCTAGATTTAAGCCTTCTAGACTCACGCTGGCCACTCTGTTCTCTATCTCTTCAGCACGCAGTTCTGTTGACTCTTTTTCTTCTTGGATTAACCTTATAAAATTAAAGGACATGGTTGGATTTAGGCCAACATTAATACTCTGAAAGTATTTGCAGATTCTGAAAGCAAAATTTTCTTCCTTGGTGTTTATCATTTTGCACATAGACACACACTGGCACAAAATAAATACTTATACAGAGGTTACTTATGCCCTCTGGTAACTGTATTTTTTATTTCTCATTGCAATTTCTACCTTTGTCTCTGCATATGCCAAAACTAAATGTAAAAAGCTTTCCTTTCAAAAGAAAAAGAAAGCAAATATGAGTTTCACAGATCAACTCTGAAATAATAATGTTTTAAGGTATTTTTAATCACCAGAACTATAAAATCCTTATTCCTATTCCTCCAACCTCAAAAGCTGTTTGAAGAATCTGCCCAACAACAAGAATTTATATATATTTCAGGAAGATTGGTTTCTTTGCATGGGAGAAAGAGAGGGAGAGTGAACAATCCGATTTACCATAGGGAAATAATTCCAATCTTAAGTTGGATTCAGCTGACTTTATTTTGCTAAACCATAAAGAAAAATTTAAGGTCAAATGCAACTGTGCCTTTGAGAAGGGAATTGCTAGGATAATCTATATTAGTAAAGCAAGAGAGCATGCAGAGCAATTTGTCTGTTTCATCCCTAATATTGATGAAAAGATGGCATCTGTTTCTAATGCGTTAAGTTTTTAAGTGAATTTCATTGAAAGAGCTCTCATTGGCAATGAATATTAGTTTCTTAGACATACATAGCTTCAATAAAATGTTTCCACTGGGTTATTTTGCTTCTGATAAATATATGAAGAATGAAAGACTCGTATATGTCTTGACCACATACCCAAATCAGAGGGAATCCTTTCTTTACATAGAGGAGGAAAATGGATGAGGGATCATAGTAAAATATGACAGAATTTGAAGTATGGAAAGTCTGAATCTTTGAACCAGGTGACAGGTTTTTTGGTTTTGTTATTTTTTTTTAAAGTGAAATGGAGAAAGTACAATAAATTAAGACATAATACATTGAGAACAGAAACCTAAAAATTCCTGTGTTGTGATAGATGTTCTTCCTTAAAATCCTTAAATTTGTAGGCACCAAAGTGCCTACAAAATACCTACTGTTCTTTCTGTAATGAGAAGTCTAAGAAACTCAAAGGCAAATAACATTTTGAGAGGGACTCAGAACAAATCTTCTTCATTTTGTAATCAAAATATCTAAGTTCTGAATAACCTTGTATAATACAACCAAATCAAAATGAATTTTTCATCTCCTGATATCTCCCAGTCATTTGATAAGCCCCCTTTTGTCAACAAAAAAAAGACTATGAAAATGTGAAACGCAATACAGTTTATAATGACTAGCCTTATAGATCCATTTTTTTTTTCTGAAACATTACAATCAAAATATACCAAAAAATAATTATCTGGATTTTAATAATAATTGTGATGGTAAACAAAAGCCTATATCGCAGCATAAGAGTGTTAGTAGAGGAAATAAATGACCTCCAGCAAAAATGACTGTATATAACACGTCCCCTTTTTATTTCCTTTCATGATTTAAAACAATACCTACTACCTAATTCAAGATCCTCTGTCTAGTAGAAGAATGTTCTGATTCAAGATGGCACAAGTAATAATATCTCATTACATCACATTCAGATACAACTCCTTTTCAAAATATTTTACTGTATTATGAATTACTTGTTAAATTGTTAAAATGTTAATGTTTAAAAAAAAAACAATTAATTTTTTGAATTTACAGCATCCTGAATTGGTGACAGTGCTGACTTCTTTGTAGTAATGGAAAATATTGATGGATTTCTCTCTTACATACCCAAAGACACTGTTTTAGGGAGCTTTGTCCTCCCAGCAACAAAATTTCACTTTACCTTTCTGTCTTGGTACAGGGGTAAAATCCCACATGAATGAAGAAATGCTGGAAGTAGTGAAAACCAAAAGCTACAGATCTTTAATAAAAGGTCTTGCCTGGATTGGAAAAGTTATCCATATTCAATATATTTCAACAGAGTTTTCCTGCCAAAACTACCTTGCAAAGAAAGACTGAGATCTTGAAAAGGTAATCTGGTTTTGATTGTATTTCTAAATATACACTTTCTGTCCATAGAATTACCAGAAGTGACGGGTAACATCTTCTAGGGTAATGATGTTCCTGATGCATCAAATTATTAAAAAGTTACTTTTCCTGAAAAATATGTAAGAATGTTTTCAGCCTAGAACATGATTTCATTTATAAAAATACTTCAAATAAATGATGTTATTGGATTCTCTACCATTCCATTAAACTTGCATAAAAATTAGCAAGCCACAATTATTTCACTACTTATTTCCCAGCACTATAACCAATCAGGAGCATGAAAAAAAATTTAAAAAATCTTTGGTTCCATAGAAAATCAAAACCATTTTTTTGAAAGTGTGGCTTATATGAAATGTAACATAGGAAAAATTACCAGAAGAAACCATGAACAGGAAATGAAATAAAGTATTTCAGATAGGAGGTAATTAGTGAGTAGATATTTATACAGGATAGGGAGAAAGATCTTGAAAAGATTATGAATAGAATTTTGTCAAATTTGCCATGTGTCAGCATTCTCTCATGCATTTATTTTTAGTTGCCCAGAGGTCCTTTGCATGAAACATTTATTCAAAAGTCAACTATTTTTTTCCTACTATCAGAAAATACAGAAATCAATGTTATATTCACACAGTAAGTACAGAATAAATCAGACACATTATCAATCCTTTAAACGTACAAGTGGTTTCTTAGTTGTTATGAACAGTATCTGAACTCATGCACTGAAAGGAGTCTAAAGCGTAATCAAGAAACCAGCACAGCTGGTTCAAGGCTACATACCTGATTTCTTTATTGATTGCATCTAGCTGCTCCTGAAGCATCATGGCCAGCGTCTGGGCATCAGAATGGCCACTTGGTGACAGGAGGTCCATGGAGCTGAAAAGCGTTTCTCTATCATCATCATCAATGTCAGACATTTCAGTGTCACTTTCAAATGGATGGCTGCTCAAAACGCCAATCTGCTGAGTCCTATTCCACTCATGATCTCCAAGTGATTTTACCTAAGCAGGAATTAGGATACATATGTCTTATTCCACAGAAGACAATTGCAAAGTTGAACTATAAAATGGAGAAGGAAAGTAACTAACATTTAAGAATACTTATTCAATAATTAGTTCCCCATCAATACATGCAATGTTACAGCAAGAAGGCATTTGATTGGCATTGTGGAGGATGTAAAGTATCTTCACAGAATTTCTAATGCTGTGTAAAGTTAATTGTTGGGAAAATTTGTGAAGATAATGAAAAAAGACAAATAGTCAAGTATGCTTAAACTTTGGTGTCTGAACTTCAATGTTATCTGCCTTCATTTTAGTACAACAGTACTCTATGTATAAATAGAACAAAAACCTACCCTTAGTCTTTGTTCTTATTCATTTACTCGGTTTTCTAGAAATACACAAGCCTTAACTTTAACAGCCTGAAAAACATTCTCTTTTTAAAGAATATAGGAAAATAAATTGGGTATTAACCTTTGGTTCATCTCTGCGTACTCCCATGCGTCCCCTTCTAGGTCGCCTTATCACTTTAGTTGACCGATAGTCAGACTGGCTATCCACCAGTGAGCCCACAGAATACCTCAACTCTGCTGATGAGTCTAGATGAGGCCTGAGAAAAGAGTCAAAGAAAGAGAATGAGTAGCAGCAATAATAATGACAACAATCCAATGACCTTCACTCTAGGAACTTATTTTTAAATAAACAAACATATTATTATGTATCACAGAATAAATGACAAAAACACGTCACACAGAAAAAAGTGAAAAGTTGAAATCGTACTATAATATTAAGGGATAAAACAATATTAACAAAAGTGCTCTGATTTTTCAAAATGAAGGACTTGGTATGGTAGAACTTGCAGTCCAGAACTTTAACATGGAAAAACAAGTAGAGTTCAGAACAAGATCACAAGCACAACTGGCTGCTGAATAGATGGCTCAAGAGTGAGGGTATCTATAACACATTTTTACAGTTCTGCCTCATGAAAATATTGGAGAACTGCCCTGTGATAAATAGCATAGTTTATTATTGATTCATGTTTATTTGATTATATTTTTGAGAGATTTAACTAAGAGAGAAATATGAAATCTAAGGACAAGAACCTACAAATTTTCCATAAAAATACATTCAGGACATGATTATGGCTTTGAATACAGAAGCTCTCTCTACAGCAAGAATAATAGCCCATACTCCAGAAAGATTCTGGAATAATGATGGTTTGATCCCCAGTTTTTACTGTAGTTTAGTTGTTAAGTACTGTTAAGTACTTAGTTGTTAAGTTAGTTAAGTAGTAAGTTCTTAAGTACTGTTAAGTGGTGATATAATCGATGACTTCAGCATATGTTTTCATGGCTGCAGACAATGGTAACTGGCCTTTCTATCTTGATGTAAGAGCAGCAGTAAAAATTCTCTGCATGGTGCCATTAGAGGCATCCTGCCTATATAGAAGAGGTGGTAGAGCCAAGGCTCTATGCACTGTTTGATCACTCAACCTCAGTAGCAGAGATCTGACCAATTTCTAGTGCATAAAATACAACCAATCTACACATAAAAATATATGAATAATATAATTACAGTAGAAAAATGAAACGTAACACTGTACTAAGTGAACTAAGTTTTATAGTGACTCCTACATTACGTTTGACGTTTCACTATTTATAAGAACATAAAATGAGAGTTTAATGTTGCACTTAGATTTTTTTTTTTAAACTTGGAAATAATACTGTTACTTACAGACAATTTACGAGGTTCACAGCAATGTTAATAATCAGTTTGGGGAAACAAAATAGGACATAAAAAAAAGCTAAATAAGAGAATTTCTTGCTTTCAAAATGAGGCAATCCATTCAGAAAATCATACACATCTGTGCTAAAAATTGTGGACTGTTTCCCTGCATTCTATTTCTGCATCTCTTTCCAAACACAGAGATTCACTTTTCCTTGAAAATTTAATTTGAATTAAAAACACACTGGTACTTGGAAGACTGGAGCACTGTCCTCAAATTTCAAACAAGTTAATTAAAAATAAAACAAAACAAAACAAAACAAAAGGTGTGTGTGGGGGAGAAGACAGTACTACAGTGATGGTCCCTGATAATTGATAAATGGAAAATGTAATAAGATAGTGAAAAACATGAAAATCTCTAGCAACTATAGGGACAGAAACATACAGAGGAATACATATTTTAATAGAAAGCTGTTCTCATCACAGCAAACAGCAACCAATATGATTATTTGTCTCTTCAAAAACACCAGAGTGACTCCCTTGCTAACATAAGTGGATTAACTTATAGCGAAATAAAGGCACTTTGACAGAACATATAAAGGAACTCAAATTACTGTCTAGTGTTATAAGTACTGTGACAAATCTAAAATAATAATGGATTTCAAGAACTAGCATATTTTTAAACAAAAGAAAATACTGTAAGAAAGCAAGCAAACAAAAAAAACTAGCGCTAGAATTCTTGAAATGTGAGCACATTGCAGTAATCAAACTAGAGATATCAAAGTTTCATGGATAGCGAACACTGTTTTAAAACTTTGTTTTGTGTATAGCTGACATCAGAGATTCTAGTGTTATCGTAAATGTTCATTTTTGAAAAACCATTGGTTTACCTTCTCTTAGGCTTCCCATCATCCCTGGTAAGGGTTTCTATAGCATCAGCAAAAAAATACCATTCTACCTTCTAAAAAATTCTTTAGAACTTACTTTTGTCATTATACTACTAATAAAACTTGACAAGAGTTGAGCTAAAAACATCTTCAGACCTTCACCTACAGTACTAGGCAATGATCTTTTGACTCTTTTTGTGTCAGGTTTGACTCTGTTTCTCCTCTCTTGCACTGTAAATCCTTTAGAGCAATAATGATCTTTTCTGTGTTTGTACAGTATTTGCTGTAATAGAACTTTGCTTTGGTAATTAATAATACTTATTACTTCTGTAGAAAGTTGGTAGGGATTAATAAGGTCCTAGCTTCTGATATTTATCTGCTTATCACATTCATTATTCTTCTGATGAAAGAAGGACAAACTCCTGCAAATATAGGACTACTCTGATGTAATGGAAGAGGAATGACCCCGTTTTAGGAGAACTGTTGCATTCCCAATCATTTAGATAGTTTATCAGGATCAAACAAATCTTTAAAAAGGACTAACCAGACTCCTATTTAGGGAGCATGAGTTACTGATACTTGTCTACCTAGCAAGAAAGACTGACATTCATGGAGCATGGGTGCTAAAAACACACCTCTGCTCTCTGTTGCAGAAATTCAATAGATTGTCCTCACCAAGAACTCTCAAAAACCTACAGTTACACTCCCACAGGAACAAAATTTGAACAGTTACAAGCAGTTCATTGTGAATTTCATTGATTTATACTTCTTCATATTTAGAATGCAACTAGATACATAATACCATGGTGAACAATTTGCTGATGGATCAGGCTCAATGGGTTATAGTAAATGGGGTTACATTAGGCTGGTGGTCAGCTGCTAGTGGGGTAAGCAAGGTTAGGTTTATGGCCAGTTTTCTTTAACATTTTTATAAATAGTCTGGATGAAGGACTGTCATGGAACCGGGCCGGACCAGCCCTTAAACCGCTGACAAGGACTTAAATGTATACAAAGTAAGTTTGCAGAAAATACTAAATTAGAAGGAGTTGTTGACACCCATAAGGGTAGTGAGGCCTTGCAGAGTGATCTTGACAAATAAGAGGGCTGGACAATCAGAAACCATATGAAATTTAACAAAAACAAGTGCCAGATTCTGGAGCAGCCCTGGGTCTAAGTGCAGACTGGTGCATAAGAGGCTGGAGAGCAGCCCTACGGAAAGGCACCTCTGGGTTCTGGTTGGCAGCAGGTTGAATGAGTCAGCAGTGTGCCCCGGCAGCCAAAAGGGCGAACCGTACCCTGGGGTGCTTAGGGCCCAGCACTGCCAGCAGGGTGAGGGGAGGGGTTGTCCTGCTCTTCTCTGCACTGTGAAGCCTCACCTCCAACACTCGGTGCAGTTTGGGTGCCACAGTATAAAAGAAGAACATAAAACTATTGGAGAGCATCCAGAGGAGGGCTATGAAGATGGAGAAGGGGCTGGAGGGCAAAATGTGTGAGGAGCAGCTGAGGTCCCTTGGTCGGTTCAGCCCAGAGCAGAGGAGCTGAGGGGAGGCCTCATGGCAGCTGCAGCTCCTCACAGGGAGCGGAGGGGCAGCGCTGAGCTCTGCTCTCTGTGACAGTGACAGGGCCCCAGGGAACGGCATGGAGCTGTGTCAGGGGAGGGACAGCTGGAGCTCAGTGAAAGGGTCTTCACCAGAGGATGGTGGGCATGGAACAGGCTGCCCAGGGCAGTGGGCATGGCACCAAGCTGCCAGAGTTCAGGGTATGTTTGGACAACGTGCTCAGACATAGGGTTTGATTCTGGGCAGTTCTTTGTGGAGTTGAACTTGGTGATCTTTGTGGGTCCCTTCCAAATCAGGATATTTTGTGATTCCATGAAAAGTATTATTTTGAAAAAAATGCAACGTTGAGTTTTAGGGCAAGAAGAAATTTAGGCAAGAATAATTGCCTTTCTAGAATAATAAATTAATTTCAGCTGTTAGTAGTGCAGTACCTACAGTACCTGTCTTACTGCTCAGTGCCCTGTTAGGATGTTCTCAAATCTCTCTGAGTACTGCCCTCAGTTGAAATTGTGTGATCTTGTCCTACACACTAGGCAAAGCTGTGTTATTTCTTGCTGATACAAAAATAAAATAAAATAATAATAATAAAAAATCTTAGATGCAGCAATGGTTACATTTTTATTATCAAAAACTCATGGGAAAAAAAAAAAAAGAAGGGTATTTGGCTAAACTTTTAAAAACACTCTGTAATTTCAAAGCCTTCCTTTAATCATGGTAATATTTCAGTGTATACTTGCTTCTACCAGGCCTCATTTACCTATAGAAAAAAAGTGAAAAATGACAGTAATAGTAATTCCATAGATCTTGTAGTTTTAAAGAAATACATGATTATACGTGTGGTCTGAATGCATTATTTTAAAGGCTTGACACTTATGCTTACCTTCTCTTTCAGTTCAAAGTGAGGAAACAATTGGCATTAAATATTACCTTGACAATGTGGGTTCAATTAAAGAACCAGCTCTCAATTTCATTTGATCCAATTCAGATCTCAGTTTCTCAATTTCTTCTGCAAGTCTTTCCTGGAAATCAGAATAGTGAGATGTAATTAACTGTGATTCAAAATATATTCAAGCTGCTGAGATATTAGCTTCATAAGACTAAATAAGACAAAATACACTGAATGTAGATATGTCTATAATAAGAAAAAGTAGGGAACGCATTCAGGTCTCTTTATCGCTAAAATACATTTGCATCAAGAGGAGATTGCATCAGTCTCCCTATCATTTTACCACTATCTGCAGGTGATGACAGGACAAGTTCATAGTTGAAACTTGGAATTTTTTTCTTTCTGTGTTACTATGGCAAGGAAAAGAAAAAACAACATTGATTTGTGCACTAACTGCACAACAAGCATAGATCAGCTTATGACATGCCATTTGTCCTTTAGTGATAGAGATTGGCTCCTTGCCTTTTTATTTACTAACAGAAACACAGACTTAGAGACAACCAGATTTTAGGTGTTTTGTTCACTTGCAGCTTCACAGCTCACTCTTGAAAGCTTCTAAAACTCCAGCACGTGGTGCTGCTTGTGAAATATTAAAGTGTGCCAAAAAATTGGATTTGGGAACCAAATAATGAAAAAGCTATGACATCAACGACAAGGGAAAAGAAGTGCTGTTTGTAACAATTGTCTGCTTTTCTTTGCTTTGAAAAGAAAGCCTGCAGAAAGTTCCTCAACAAAATCATTCATACACTTTGAAAAGATAAAACAAATGGTAGTGGAAAGACTACATCTATGCAAGTGAGTAGAGCAGTTACTAGGGTGTACTTACATTTGAGTAATCCAGTAAATCAGAAATAAACTACATCATGTAAAGGTACTATTATTGTAGAGTAGTACATACTCAAGAAGTTATTCTAGAGGAGTTACTGCAGTATAAGTTCCCTTAAAGTAAGTTCTAAACTGCTTCTCCAGCTTCAGAAGAAAGTCTGCAGCTGCCAAGAACACAGACGATTTCATGAGCTTCTTTCTCAGACTTCCTGCCTTTAAAGAAGGCTATCTGAATGCAGATTAAAATGACAGTTGATTTGAACAGATACTTCTTTTGCTATTTTTCTCAAAGTTGCTGATTTTGGATACTGAATTTCACATTTATTTTAGTTCTGAATTGAACTATGTTTTGTAAATTCTTTTAAGTAGATTTGATACATTACAAAAACACTTCTGTGAATGTGAATGCAGATATTGGATTTGTGAATCCTGCTGCCCTCAAGGCAACTAAAACTACAAAAGAAAATCCTAATGTTTGGGATTGGAATAATATTTATTATTAATTTGACTGATTCACTAAGCAGTATTGGAGTTTAATTTACAATGAACTAAGAAAGGACATTTTCAGTTAGACTTAGCATAATGCCATAACATCTGTTAAGAAGAACTGCATCAAAACAAGAAATTGCATCTTTAATATGAAAGTGTAACCAGCTATGTGCACATTTCTCTTAAAGAAGACTTATTTCAGAATTAAATCTGATAGAACAAAAATTACAGAGCCAGTGAAATCAATATGAATTTTAGCATTCCTGAGGCTTGGATTTCAAACACAAACTTAGCTCAGAAGACTTGTTAGAGACCCTCACTGGCTACTGAAAACATCTTGGTGATTAAAGGAACTATCATTAATACTGGGAAGATTTCACATAACATATGAGTGATTAAACATATTTTATGTCCAAATAATAAGTATTTAGCTTTTTACGAAAATAGATAATCAGTATTAATACTACCTTGTCGTGTAAAGATTCTTCCAGATTTTTCCGGAAACTTTCAGACTCTTGAATCAAAACATTCTACAAATAAAATGAAAAAGTGAAATAAAGGTAAGCAGAAAGAAATCAGAGAAATGTTATATATCAGAGATCACCAAATGCAGGTAACCTCCATATGCAAGTTAGCAAATTTAAGAAATGAGCCTGCATATTCACTTAATAGTAAAACTAAAATCCTTTAAAGCTTCAGTTTGAATACGTAAGTTACTCAAAATTTTTTTTTCAAAAACAGCAAAAACTCTTCATTTCCTTGAACTGAGCAACCATTATGCTCTTACACAATTATTTTGTCCAGTTCCTTTTTTTGGCAGGCCTATATCTTGCTTTGTTACAACGCTTTGTTTCAATGATGTAAACCTGAATTATACCCTGTGAAAGATTTCAGAATAAACATACTGAAAGATTCCCCTTAGATCAAACTAAGGAGAGAGGGATTAAGAAGGACAAATAAAAAGTTCTCAGAGTTAGCTGATCACAGAAAACCTGTAAATAACATTTCTTCTCCTCCTGTGGTGACAATATGTTATTCTTTCAGAGGAAGTGAGGTAAAATCAGCAGGCTAAAATTCAGGAATGATGGCATATCTGAAACATGGTCATTTCTCAGTTTTAATCCCCTTTATCTCATTCCCTCGTAACACACTGCGCCCTGGTCCTTCATGAGCCAATTAATCAGGCTCCCCACTGATAAAGCAGGGATTCAAAATACACAGTGTCCAGCTCAGAGTGATCATGGAAAGACTCTTCTGCTCATACATGCACAAAGAGTTGAATGTATAGCATGTAAGAGTTAGATCGTATTTGTGGTCATAATTGTTGCATACAAAATTGTATGATACTTCCATCCTGATAAATGTAGAACATGTTTCATACAAGAGAATCTTTATTGAGCGCAGTTTTGTTCTTTGTACTGTACCTTTTCTTCAAGTGCTGCCATTCTCTCTTTTAGGTGCAGCTGCAGACGCTCATTGGATTCTGTCAAAAGTCTGTCTACAGTATCTGATAGTCTTTTGTTATGCTCCTCATTCATTTTTTCTCTTTGCCTTGCCTTTAACGTAGAATAGAAGAGACAGATTTGTAAGGTACAAAATTAACCAGTGCAGACTAGTAGCTCCAAAAAGTAAAGATTTTATGGCAGCTGAACACAATTAAATAAACTCCACAGGTAATACAGCTACAGTTATTGACTAAAGTGCATTCATTTTTGTATCAGCAAACTACTTTGAAAGCTGCAACTAGATGTAAACTAAGATGGTTGAGTAAGATGCTGCCATCACTGCTATAAATAAAACATTTACCAGTGGATAGATTTGTGTGCTGGAGTGCATAAGCTGCACTATATCGACAAATTAAAAGAAAAAGGGAAATTACACAGAAGTTGCCTGCAATACACATACTCTTTGAAGTTCCTGATTCTTCTCTTCAAGTTGAGCTTCTAAGTGTCTCATACGTTCTTCAATGTTTCCATGCCTTTCTTCTGCCTGTAAAAAATAGAATGACTCTTTCTATAATTCAAACAGTTTTGTATGCCTTTATCTCAGTAAAGTTTAAACAAAACATAAAGCAAGCTACTACTAACTGCAAACTTAGTTTTCCGAAAAGAAACTTTATTTAAACAGGCAGCTGAACAGCATTGCTTGAAATGTGTCAGCTACAAAGGCCTGTTACATCCAAGCATCAGCAAAACATTGGAGTTATTTATGAGCAATGAAATCAGCCAAATGTAACATGCAGACTGTGCATGGTTTGAACACAAACCTGCCATCGTAAAATCGTAAGCTCCTGAAGCACTGAACTGCACGATGGTTGATTATCAATTAAAAAAAAAAAAAAAAAAGTTAAAGAAAATGAAAACAAATCAGATGGATTCTATTTAGCAATAGAAAGTAAAGTCCAGTAGGACTACCTTCCTACGTATGGAGATCATTTCTTGTAGTTTAGCTTCCATAACATATTGATAATCACCAGATGAGGTAGAAGAGGTTGGATCAGACTAACAAGTCAAGGAAAAGGAGAGGGACAAAATTGAAAAATCAGAACTAAAGACACTGACACTGAACAGAACACAGCACAGAATGCTTAAAAGAAAAGTGTGACTGAAAATTTAATACTTTTAACTGACATACTTTTATGTGGAATAAACTACACTGATACTTGGTGGATATGATGCAGTTGGTATGGAGAAACTGAAAAATAATGGAATGCTAAAAAAGCTATCAACCTACACATGGAAGTTCAAGGTTAGTGATGGCTGGCTGATGACATATTACTACAGAGTGAATTCAAAGCAATACTGTCTAATCTAGTGGTTTTTTTTTTAATTATGGCAAACCAAACACCAGAACAAGACTCTGAGAGGCCAGTGGCAGAAAGTCTTTTATAATTTTCTATCATTTTCTAGAAATGAAAACAATGCATTAATACTAAATTAATGGATTGGTCAATCATAGAATTGTGCAATGTTATGGTACATTCCCTGTCTTCTAGGAAACAGAACGTCAAAAGAGACAAACTTAGTATTCCATCTTAGAATACACTATGTAAGTCCTTTTGTCCAAATAAACAATATGGTTTTCATCCCTTTGAAAGGATCCACCCAGGTGGATCCCTTTGCAAGATCAAGGTCATCAGATAAAAGAAGAACCTATAAATAAAAATTCATTAATAGGAATGGAAAGTCATTAATGAATATAGAAATAATAATCCAAGCAAAGATTCATTACTATTTCTGACCAAAGTTGACCTTAATTAGGTCAACAGAACATGCTGCAGAACATGAATATTCATGTTATTGTCATATCAAACAAGCCTATGTTATTATTCAAAATGAAAAAAAAAAAGCCCAATATCCAAAACTTAATAAAAAGGCAGTACTGTACTAGACTTTTTGCTATGAAAACAGGAATGTGCATAAGGTGTATAGACAGTGCTACTGATGAAGTTGAGTTGTGGGTTTGTGTTTGTCAAATGGTGAATATTTCACTCTGTCAAGTTTACCCTCTCTTAGAAAGAGATTCTGAATTCCATCTTTAGATTAAAAAAGCTTTAATGTGAGCAATAAATAATAATTTTACAGCTATACGTTTTAGTGACACTGTTTTTCAGACACTGTTTTCTACTAATGATTTATAAGAATAATTATAAATAAATACCAACATAATTCCATCTATATGTCATAACCTGTAATCACACTTAACTTAAACTTAGTAGAATTATCAGGACGAAAAGATGAGAATATAAACAAGATTATGGTCTAGAGTTTTATGAATATAAGCTGCAGATTTTGATATGGAGACAACAATCACAGAAAGTCCTGTTTTGTATAAAAACAAGAATATGTACTACATTTGAAGATCACTGATGCTAACACTCCTTTCAATTACACATCTCACAAAGTTCAAATATCTGTAATAGCTAAGGGGCAGTCAGTAAAATCTGGAACTAAGCTTATTTAATAAGTTCAGTTATTGTTTCTGAGCATGAAGCAGGCCTGCTGTTTATGTGGAGTTATTCATTACCTGAAACTGTTTTGGTATGATCTGTACCAGTGACAATCCATTTATGACTATTTTATTTTTGAATTTTACATACTTCTTCACCATTCAAATGCTAATGCTCTGCTCTCTTCCCTAAATTGGATAAATAGGAAGAGAGGACTGAAAATGTTCCCTTCCTGTGGTTGCGGAAAACCAGGTCATATTATTCCCTCCATAAAGTGACCAAGCTTCATCTCCATAAGGTGATTTTTTGAGTCATGACTGCACTACAGACTCAAGGCCTTCCCTTAATGAACCTCCAAGGGTCAGGAGAAGATTTGAAGTCATCAAAGCTCTGAGCTGCTGATGAAGAAGGCTTAAGGAATTCTACTTCTTTTGAAACTGTTTTCATTGAGAAAGATATAGAACCTATTAGGACTATCACCCTACAAAATTAAAATACTTAGAAACTTAATTAGTTGACTGGAAACTTCAAAACTGAGTTACCTAATTTTCACCACTTTTTCTATTTGACTGCAGGTTTATGCAAAATATGAAGATAATCTAACTATTACTCTTAGGTTCAAAGGGGATTTCATTTAAGACTCCTGATGTGTGGTGCTGTCTGTCACAACCTGTCCCTTAGAAACTGGTGTGTGTCATACACATTTATTTTTCCAATATAAAAAATTCATTTTTAATCATTACTTATTTTGCGGGTGGAAACTGTCCTCTCAGTGTATAAAATAATTGTGCTATCAGCCCTAACTACTACTGGAAAACAAGGATAATTATCTCCTGAACTTTTTATCCTACCTGAACACACAGTTCCTATAGTACATAGAAAACGTTCATGAGAGAAGATCATAATCTTTTAAGATCCTTAGAACTATTAATTCTGCTTATTTCATTACTTTCTAGTGCAGTAACAATTCAGTAAGGTATATGTATAAGATAAATTATAAGATAAATAAAAATCTTTTTGCATGATGGTTTTCAGACAGACATTCTTCTTACAGACCTTGCTGGATGTAATCTAGAGTACCTGTGTGCAATTTTCCAGCATAAAAGAAAACAGAGATGTTCTCCAAATTAGTTCTCTTTCAGTCTCTTAAGTAGGATGAAGATACCTGAAGATTAATTAAAATTCAGTGCATCCCAGTATCCAAATAAATGCCATTATTCTAAACATTTGTTTGAGTATTTAATGTTCAATGTTTCCCTTATTTATTTGGATTTGTTTGCTTATTCCCATTTTCTACTCTGATATTCTTTGCTACTCTGAAAGAGCGAAATTATATTATATTTGAGACATTAAACAATTAGACTCCACTGCTTGTCTAAAGCTACCTAGTCCTAGGAAGACAGAAATGTACGTACACTTTCTCTTTTCCTTTCACTTGC
The DNA here is from genome assembly GCF_016699485.2 of Gallus gallus. Classification (NCBI taxonomy): domain Eukaryota; kingdom Metazoa; phylum Chordata; class Aves; order Galliformes; family Phasianidae; genus Gallus; species Gallus gallus. The sequence continues at coordinate 40,348,463 of NC_052532.1, forward strand.
AGAAAGTCACCAACAGACAAAGAGCTGCAGTAGGAAAGAGCAGTACCTCTGTTTCTTAGTGTGCTTAGGTGGAATAAACTCTTAAGGTGAGGCCTTCAAGATCTGTCATTGCCCTCCAGGCAGAAACTGGTTCAAACCTTGGTCTTAAAGAAACTCCTTTCAGATGAAGACCAAACAGTTCAGCTAATGCGTAAGGGATTTGCAAATACCTCTTGCACAGTCTTCTCCAAGGCCATACTGTTAGAACTGACATGCTCGTGGCAGCTCTTTTGGAGACTCAGAAGCCTACTTCATTGAATGCATCTAGGATAAGACAAAAGCTGAAACAGTCTTTTTAGTGTTACTCATATTGCTGTAGCAGGAACAGTGATACTAAGAACAACTGTGGACTCCAAGGTTCATAAGCAGAAGGTGGATTTCTTCTGACTTGCTTTGCTAAAGGTGATGGTAACTTAACTTAAAAAAAGTCCTGAAAAGCATCTTGGGTGGTTACTTGCTTGGCAAACTTCACCCTACGTTCTTTTTTAAATATGATATGCATGCCTATTTTCTAGTACTATATATAGAAATATCACTAAAGCACAATGTGGTATTCAGCAATTAGCATGTAAACAATTTAGCCAGACCATTCGGTTATAAATAGGTTTGTAAATTGTATATTTTAGACAGAATTAAAAACACCTGGACAAGAACTAACAATGTATGACCCTATGAAATATCATCATGAGTCTTAATGCTCACTTTGCACTTTATGTGCTATGATATAGCAAAGAAATGGCCATAATAAATCAGTAATTGCATAATTTTGCTTTGATAGAGTACTGAAGCAGCCCTTATTATTGCTCTCTAACCTAATAAAGCTCTGCTGTTACTCCTGCTGCTAATATGCTCACAAAAAAGATGTTGCTTTCATCTTAGCTGTTACTGTTAGCACTGCACTATTTCTAGGCCTTTGCATATTATTGAAAAAAATCCAATTTCAGTCATACTGATGCAGAAAGCACCTGTATAGTACAGGCCTAGCTGGAGAAACAAATCCCAACTTTTCTAGCGGTACAAACCAATTTTCACAGTTTTGAGACTGAGATTCTTGAACATATACTGTCTCCATATTTTCTTCTAGCTTCTTCTGGCACATATTCTTACGTCTATCTCTTGAATGAGTGAATTATTCAAGAATAAAATAATGTATTATTGAACTGAGCTATGCAATTGGAGGTGAAAATAAGTGATCATGGTGACTGAGTGACAACAGCTTAAAAAGTTATACATGTTATTACATGCTCACTTCTGGCCCTTTATGAATAATGAAAAAACATTTTGGCTTAAGTCACCTCTTTCCTCATACCCAGTCTTTCAGTCATGAGATATCTACACATTCTTGTCTCTCCTTTGTCTCCTCGCTACCTCCTACACCTTGTATGTTTAGTAAGGAGTTCCTTCCAGTTAGCTCTGTCAAGCTTGCTTTTTGCTTCCTCCTAAGATCAGATAGGACAAAATCTTCCATGGAAGGGGAGGCACAAGAAGAGGAGTGGTTTGAGAAGACAGAGAAGTGTTGTAAACAGAGTTTTCTTGGGCTTCCATCCCTGTAGAAGATTTTCTCTGTTTCCCAAAGATTAATCAACTTCCTTCGCCAGCTAATACATCTTATCTTTCTTCATGCTTCTCAGAAGAATTTTTGTCTTAACCACATCCACTGCTTGCAGGAGACCTTCTTCATCTCATTTGTACCCTTTCATCTATAGCCCTTCTCTTTCCACCTTCCTGCAATTCTTCTTCCCTATCTAATGAAGACCAGATCCCCATGTCATCACAACATTTGCATCATGACCCACTTGCCTCCAACTTTCATGTCATTTTTCTTCACCTTTGAAATAAGCAGAATGTGTTACTATGCTAAATGCATTTTATTATGATTATATTATATAAAGCTGGTGCCTAGAATCTTGGCAGTGCTTTCCTAATGCAGCTAATGAAGCACTGTTGGTATTTCTGGTGATCTGTATAAAGCAATGATGAATTAAAATGAATTACATTCTCTTGTGATCAGAGAAGTGATGTGGAATCCTTGCTGCACAAGCACCGAAGAGGAGAGTGAGTGCTGGTGGGAGTGACCAAATGGAAAAAAGTGGATGCTGCTGTCTCCATTAGACTGTTCCTTAAATACAGGCAAGGAGGAACTGCTTGACAGACTAACCATTTTAAGATGCTAAATGCTACCATATCTGTCCCATCAACAGGAAATAAACATAATCCAGGACCAATAAAAGTTTTAGCTAATGCTGGAGAGTAGTTGTTTCTATTATCAACTGCCTCTTCTCCAGGGCAGACAAACAGATCAATCCCGTGAGAGTGAGTACAAGGTGGCTCAATGAGTCATGGTAATCTAAACCTTGGGGTACATGCCGAGAGCTGCGCTACTTGTCATGACCAGACAGAATGCCAGTGTGACAGCCAGGCAGGACAGCACAGTACATGGGATCATGCTGTTCCAGGTTAGTTTGCCACAGGCTGACTAACCTTCCAGTTGCTCACCCAATGGGCAGAACACAGTGAAAACAAAGCCAAAGAAAAGTTTGAATAATTCAGGTAAATTTATGAGTACTTATCTGAGTTCACTGTACAGTCCAAACTTTTGGAAGTTCACTCCTTATGAACTAGTTTGGGTATGGAAAAGTAGCAAAAGACATTCACTAGCCCATATTAAAAAAGAAAGAAAGAAAAGTAACTCAAGTTTTAAACTGACACAACAGAAGGATCTCATTCTACATCCTTATTTTGCAGAATCCCAACCCAGGTTTATTATGAGGAAGAGTATAATAAACTGAATGCAGAATTGTAACATGCATATTTTAAATTTGAGAAAAAAGTATCACATCCAACTCCAGAATATGTTTGTTCTGGTTTATGTCCACATGTAAATAACCAGTCTTATATTTTACCCACAGTGAAGCAGCCATGGTTTCCAGTTATCCCATAGTACTTTCCTTTGATAAACATGTAAAATATATTAGGCTTAACTCACCTCTTTCATATGATTGTAACCCCATTAATCTCAGTGAAGCCACTTTCATTGAGGTAGTACAAAAGAAAGGAGAATCAAAATTTTGAATTTTTTGCAGAGTTGAAAGGATAGTTGAATCGGGGGACTCATGTTCTACTTAGCGCACATCGTCATTGCAGTGACCACAGCTCAGGTAGGCAGACTTAAGGCAGCCTGAAGCCAGCTAATTTGAGTACTGCTAACGAATTTTATGCTGGAATAAAGCTCAATGCAGACAAAATGACTTATAATTACTCAGTCCCTCAGATAGGTTTTGCATCTTTCAAGTAGCTGGGAGGTAACTATCCCAGTTAGACAATATAAAACAACTTAAGCTGCAGTGACTGGTTCCAGACTACATTTATGTGACTCATGAAAAGCAATGGACCTGAAGTTTCAGAGCTGTCAATGCAGCACTTTAATAAGTTCTATATTTTGCAAGCATGCAATACAGAAGGTATATAAACCATAGCCTTATGTAGCCTGTTCACCAAATTCTGACATTCATCTTCATGGCATGTATTCCAAAATGATAGGATTTTAAATACAATTAATTTCTTCTGTTTGTTTGTTTTCTGTAATTAGAGAGAAATGGAATGAGGTAGCATTACAGTCAGATGTACTCCTTAGATTTACTTTCTTGACAAAAGCTTTGAAACTGTACATCAAAGAGAAATGGGGTGGACCATGAGCTCTGTTCTCAGATTTCTAATCACATCTACTGCAGCTTTATGGCTACAGTAACAGCAGTATCTTATGGAAGTTTCTGAGTATTCTGCACAATTGAAATGGGACTTCTTTTTACAGTATTTGTTGTTAATTTATGTTCAAGGAAAAGTGCAGTTGTAAGAAAAGACGTACTCAAGACTGCAAAATACTTACTGATGCCTAATTGCTGGAGAAGTTATTCAGGAAAAATTATCTTAAAATAAAAGATAGTACTTTTAAACTGCAAAGGGCATTAGAAAATCTGAATATTTCTTGAATCAGAAACAACTGAAAAAAATGTTGTCAAGGGATTGGACCTTTGTGCACCTTTCTTTCCAAGTCTTAGTTAAAATGCAGTTATATTTGTTTAATATTTCAAGTAGTTTTCTTTTTGCTGCTGCTGCTGCTTTTTTTTTTTTTTTCCACCATTTTCAATCTGCCTTTCAGAATCCCACCCATTCATATAAACCTAAAGTGGACAGCACAAAATCTTGATTACTGAATAACGATCTTGCCTTGATAAAACTTAAAAAAAAAAAATCCTCCCAAGGCTTTTTTGTTTCTACTTCTTAACTAAATTTCTTGTAATCAAGCTTTATTAATGAGGTGCTCTGCACTTAAGGCTTTACTATAAAGTGAAATACATGAAAATTGAAAAATAAATCCACTAAATAAAAAAATTACTGGGCATATAAATGCCTAGAAACAATAGAAACAGTCCTTGGCAGTGGAGAAATGATAGCTAAGATAAAACAATGCTATGTACTAATCTCTTAAATGCATTTTAATTTCCTTGATTTTAAAATAGGAAGAATATGCACACTCTCATTATATTATATGTCCTTACAATGCTAGAAATACCTGAACTACAGTATTAAGCACACACAAACCTGAAAATATTAGTGACCAAATATGAAAACTATCTTACTGAAAAGTTTTTTTTACCTTCTATTTTTCTGCAATAAATTGTTGTCACAAAATACACAGTTTAAACTCCTCGGTTTCACATTGGTCTTTGTGAATTCAAAGAACCATTCAAAACAAGCCCTGTAAGTATGTACTGCAAGTTGTCTTCATTTGTGTTGTACAAATCATCCCAGCTGCCATTATGCTTTCTTTTTGTAGCACTTATTGGAATATTTTTGTTTCCTACAACTGACGTGTGAAAATGTTCTGAAGAACTTTGTATGTGAAGGAATATGTCTTTTATTAAAAAAAAAAAAATCTTATAATATTAGCTCTTTCACAGTAAAATAAATCTCCCTAGGCTACTTAATGTTCACATATATTGGAAATACACCGTAGGTTATCTTACAGGTAACTACTTTACTTGTCATCAAAAGGTAAGAATTGGAAACATGGCAGTGAGACCATTTCTGGTTAATACTGAACTTGTGGCACATACTTATCAGAAGACATCTGTTTTCAAATCAGCTCAGCGCTTCTTTTGTTTTGTCCTTGAGGAATCAAGATGCAAATTAATGTTAAACAGTGGGGCTTCTGAAGTGAACCTGCTTCTCAGGGCAGTACCTTAGTCAGAGCTGCAATTCTCTGAGCCAGTTCAGCCTCCACTTCAGGTAAGGTTTCCGCCTTCCTCATCGTCTGCTGGAGCTTCTGTTCCGCCAGCTCTAGACGCTCTTGCAGCTGTCTGTTTTTGTCTTCCAGCTGAAGGCCAAAGACAGATGAAAAATTATAAACACTGAAATTAGAATGAAGATTTTCCTTCAATTACTTAGGTATCAGGGAAACAATCAAAACTCATTGTAAAGGCTTAGGTATTCCACAACCTGGGGGGAACTTACTGGAAAAGTTTTACCTCAAGCATGGAACTGTGTAGGCTGCCAGTTTTATTAATGATGAGTGATTTGAGGCTTCAGGATCATATGATGGTGAAAAAAAGGTATCATAAAATGGTACTTATGAAGATGAATAAAAACCTCCTCTGGTCGATGTGTTGTTTATCTAAGCAAAATAAAAGTATTGGTGCCAGTAAAATGAGAAATTTCTAAATGGAAGTATCTCATCCACCCTACAGAAAAAGTTTATGTATATAAGCTAAAGTGGAAAAGAAGTACAATTCCAGAAGGATAGAATTCCCAGTGAATTTGCTGAACAAATGCCAACAGTGTAATTAGAAATGTTAAGACTGACACTTGTTACTCAACTAATTCATTCATTATCATATAATGGTTGCTAGTTACTTACGGTTTCAATGAAATTTTTCATTGTGAAGCTATAATTGTCTCATTTTACAAACGTGAAATTGTTTAATATGTGATAACTATTAAAGAGAAACAGTAGGGCTTTTGATAACTGCACTATTTTCTGGCCTACTGAGATCTATCACGATTGAGAGTTTTGTAATGGATAGATAATTGTTACCTGCTTTCCTGTTTGTTCCAAGTAATTAAAGTCATCATGAAAAAGGAGTGGGATATGAGATTGTTTTTCAGTTCTCCAAAAGCATGAAGAAATAAGCTCTTCATATTAAAATCTTCCAAGTGAACTTAAAGTCTGCTTGCATATATTCAAAATGTAGTTGTATTGGTCACTGCTTTGAGTAGGTAGATCTCTACAGCATAGTATGACTTATGTTACCAGTAATAAAGACTCTAAAGACAGATGGGGGTACTTTGATTTTCCATTGTTCCCTTCTAACCTGCCTGCCTCAAAGAACTGAAGATATATCTTGAAATAGTCAAAAGAAACTGGCATAAGCTGCAGTATTTGAGTTTTGATACGTTGATTTCTCTGACTATGTTGTCACGTACATATATATGCACACAGAGTAATGTGTGCATATGTGTGTAAATATATTGGCATACAATCATAGAAATAGATTATCAAACCGCACTGGCTTACTTCCCATATGCCTTTTTTTTTTTTGGAAGATATGATAGGTGAGGAAAAATAAGAACTTGGGACGCCGAAGGTGAGATTAAGGGCAATTTCATCTTTTACAGTTTAAATGTTATTAACTTCATATTATTTTAGTTCACCTCGTAGTCTTCAAGATATAAAAGTGTTTTCTGTTCACTTTACACTTCAGCTTTTGGATTCACTGTGGAAACAAAGCACCACAACAGACAAATGCAAAATCCCATTATGCTCTTTTCTAAACGATATTCATAGTTAGTTTATCATTGTAAAATCTTAACTATGTGGTAGATTCTAAACACTTAATGTGCTACTATTTTACGTAAATTCTGTGGTTTATTTTCCTGTAGAAGTTAATTTCTTTTGACTATGCTTTTTTATTCAATTTTTCTTTCAAAAACAAACAAACAAACAGAAAAACCACCCAAATTTGGAAAATCTTTACATAAGAAACAAAGACAATCCTTTACTTATGAGATGTGGCGATGTACATTTATGCAAGACACTATTAGAAAACACAGTTATTTCACAACACTGAATGCACACACTGGCTTGGTATTCATGGTCGTAGTAGCTACCATGGGGCTTAGAGAAGTAAAAAACAAATGTTTGTTTTTTTTTTTTAGATTAACATGATTTAAAAAAGAGCAGATTAACCCATTAAAACTCTCATGCATTAGATACACCCCCCTCTCGTGTTAATTTTTATTATGTATGAAGAAAATAACCAACTAATACAGGTACTGCACCTGACGTAGGATGGCTTCTTTGTTTGCCAGCTCATTTTCCAGCTTGTCATTCATGTCATGTATGGAGGTGGATTCTCTCTGTGCACTGAGGTAGCGCTTCTCCAGTGTAGTGATTCTTTCTTCCATATCTTCCTTTTGTGCCATTGCCTAGCATGAAATTAAAAAAAAAAAAAAAAGAAAAAGCAAGAACCATTTAATTAAAAGGGCACATAATTTTATACCAGTTTACTCTTCATGCTAACAGCAAACAGTATATAATGTGTGTATAGCACGACTTCTGTGTTTTAAGGAGAAATTAACCCTTTTCAGGTTTCATACACCAAAGATGCTTAAAGTGGCAGGTGTTGAGTAGAGCAGAAAAACAATTCCCACATTTTGTATATTTTTCTAGTTTTCACATTTTTCAATGCAAGTAAGCACTGCAGGCTCAGCTTATATTTATTTGTTTACTTTTTAAACAGTGACAGTTATTTGATCAGAAAATGGAAAGCAGGAAGTAATTGCATAATAATACAAATATAGGATGGTGATATCGCAGCAAACATATATACACACCTACTGTTGTTCTTAGGTTCTGATACAATTTTTGCCAAAGTTGATGACATGTTCTTGGATTGCAGCAATGCAAATGACTGCAGTACTGGATACATCATAACATAGCCATGACATACAAGTACATTACCCATATATGTTATGGATAAGGGTTGAAATCCACTAGTGGCCACTTCGCTTAGGAAGCAAAAGGTTGAAACAAAGACTAAGCAAGTCAGAAGTGGCAGCAACACCAAGCAGCAATCAAGGTGTCTGGGAAATTGCAATATTTGTCGGAAAGTAAATGAGAGTGAAGAATTTAGAGACCCTTCTATAGGGTGCAGCTGTGGAAAAGGAGAAACATGAGTGCAAACTTTGTTGTAACCTCATAAGAAACATACAGGTTTTTTAAAAGAAACAGCACATAGTTGAGAAGAGGCTTTCATGTCGCAGTGGTGTCAGGAGTTCAGAAGAAACATTTCTGCCAGATAACTAAGAATATCAGGTTAAATATTTATATAATGTGCAAACACACACACACACACACACATGCACATGAATAAAATACCGGCATTGTAGAAAGGAATGTTACAGACAATTACTCTACCTTTAAATACTAAAATTAGTAGTTAGATTAAAATTAGTACCTAGATTAAAATTAGTAGTTAGATTAAAATTAGAAGCCAACCATTCACACATATCAAGTTCTATATACGATATTCTGGAGAGTACCGTGGAGGGCCACACATTTAAGAGTAGAAAAGAAAAAACTGCCATATATTTCCATGCCAGATATGGATATTCTCTGATGGTTACATACAGCAGCGAGAAATTTCTTAGCCTGATTTATTGAGAGAAGTGAATAACATATTGGAACATGAAGCTGTCACACAAGAATACAGATAATAATTGATTACATTAAATGCTGTTATTTACATAATGGCCTAAAGTTTTAAAAAATGTAGTTTAGGTTATCTACATGACCAGAATCTCTATTAAATCAATTTCAGCGTAAAAATGTGGAAATGGCTGAAATAGTTGCCAATATGCGAGGTGTTCTAAAACACAGAGATCTTCCTATTATAGTTGCACATATACATGCCCACTTCTATGAATACAGTTTCCTAACAAGATTTGTTCCATTATTTCTTACTGCAAATTTTGTGTTTCCTATGTATAAGAGCTTTTGTCATTGCTCACCTTTGATTTTCATATTCATTGATCCCTGTCAGCTTGTATCGGTATTTGAGAAAAAACTGGCAAGGTATATGAGGTACATAATACAGAACTCCTTACCTCTCTAATGTCTCTCTGATATTTACTGTTCATTTCTTCTGTTTTAATGAGCTCCTTTCTGGCAGTTTCTGCTTCCTGCTCTACCTCTCCCACCCGGGATGACAGTGCAGCCATACGTTCCTTCATTTGTGCCATTTCATAGTTCTGCTTTTCAAGTAGCTCCTGGAGTTCTATAACTTGACTGGTTTCATCATTTGAGTCTATGGAGCCATTCGATAAACGCTGTTAATAGAGAAGTGACATTATGTATTATTTCTCTTTTAATATAGACCCTATCTAAATAATTTCTAAAATCAAGATTATTTTAAACATTACAATAGTAGTTGGGAGAAGAAAAATAAAAACACAGCAATTTTCACTGTAGGTGAGAGGTATGTATAACAAAAACTGAAAAGATCAATATTAATATCAAATATTCTACAATATAAAAGCACAAATATGTAAATATTTGCATTAAGAGCAGAATGGTACACTAAAATAGCTTTAGTTTGTCACTATGGCAATTCAAGTGCAAATTATAGTAGTACTATGAATCAAAATGTATAAACTTAAGCTAAACTTGTGCACCATTTAGACTTACTCAGTATTTGTTCCATTTGCAAAATAAGCCATATAGCAGCAGGGAACACTAATAAATCACAGATTCACATTACTAGAACATTCTGAGAGTTTGGTCCATATAACAGTTAAGTCTACATTAGAGATTAGTTCTGCCAAAATAATTTATGCACTGTTGAAGGGCCTGTGTGAATACTGTTTCAAAGAAGAATAACAAGTCCAGAATATTTTACTGCATTTGGAAACTGATCCCAGGAATATGAAATACATTGCACATAAATGACTTCAGGAAAGAAGTGTGTTCACTAGCAGGACTTGCTGGCATTTCTTTATTACAATATATAGTCACGCTAACCTTTCCCAACATAGGCTAAGCCATGGTTTCACATGAATTTAACTGTTATGTCAAAACAACAACAGAAGTAAGAAGATCAATCCAAGCCATGATGATCTTTTTTTTTTTTTTTTTTAAGCTATAAAATAGAAAAACAAAATCCAAGTATGAAAAATTATTATTACTTTTCTTGATTAGGTGCAATTTTACTAAAAGTTATTTCATGCAATAGAAGATCAAATTATTTCACTGTAACTATTATTTTCCATAGGTGCTCATTCTCAAAGAGCATCATCCAAGAATATTGGTCCTGAAGTGTATTTGTTGTCTGTGAGATGGAAAGGTGTATAGCAATACAAATACAAAATATACTTTGGAAGATCTGAGAGGAAAACAAGTTTTCGCTCATTAGCCCTTGCGTCTTATTGTTGTAAAAAATATGTTTATAGAGATATCTAAGAAATTCAAAGAACATTACTGTTGAATGACTTTGACATTATTCTTTCCCCAGTAAGAAAGAAAACAAACCCAGATCAAGACTGTCTGCCTTTCTGTGGGTCGCTGAATAAAACTGTTACTCTAAGAATTCACTACATCACATAACTCAGTTCCAGAACTGCTCTATGTATTCCTATGTACAGATTATCTTGAAATTTTATGATACTGAACTATGATCAATCTACTTGCAAGATACATAGGCAAAATGACAATGGTAATTGGAAAAGCTTAGTTCATTTTTTTTTTGTGTGAAAAGCATCCCATTACTCTACTGGAACAGAATTTCCATTAATATGAAGCAATTGTGTTATCAGAATAATGCTCAAAGAGGATAAGATATTCTAACAATCATATTTTATTTCAGTGAGTAAACTTGAGATAACTTTTATCAGTGATTATAATCTGTTTTACGGCTTTAATCTCTTACATAAATTTAGCATACGTCACAAATGAATACATTTTACAGTGCAATACATTTTCCTCACAGCTCTCTAGAGAGGGGTCCATGAATTGCATTAAGATTATAATAAGCAAATTAACAAACATTGCAAAATATAAAAATGGCACATGATCATGTATCCTATGTGACATGAACCCTGATAATTTTGCAATGGTAAGCTTCAATATCTAGGATTATAATCACTAGCACATAAATATTTTTGCCATTAATAAAGGTTTTATTTCAAAAGAGATTATTAACCAAATCACATACAATTAAAAAAGTGAAAGACCAATTTTTAAGCTACTCAATATCTGGGATTTATGCAGACAAATAAAATGTAATGAGAGTTAATCCCTTGCCAGTAGAAAAATTCTATGATTGGCAATTATGCATGAACGTATTTTGATCTATGCAAATAAACGTCCCTTGTATTTCTTCAGTGAACTCTTTGTACAAGCTGCTTTAATTGTACACGTTGTTAACTTTTTCTTTATATAATTCCTTTGGATTTGAACTGACATTTTGTCACTTTTATGCTCTTATACTATTTTATTTGTCCATTATATGAGTACATCACATGGAATAATCACTCAAAAAGGTCACAGGCAGAAAGTTATATGTTAACTCAAGACCTAACTGAGATATCATTACTTCATGCTCTCTCTCTCTCTCTCTTCTTTCCAGTTATGTATTTATTTATGTAGTATCTGGATGATTTTTTTAATATATATATATATAAATAAGCAGCCAAATTCTTATAATGTTGAAATCTGAGTTTTTAATAGATTGCTATTAACTGGCAGCTGAAGCACCATGGGAAATCCTTTGAAGAACTTGTAAGAAAAAAATACTTCTAAGTAGACAATCTTTACTGTTTCATTCTTACTCCAAATTCCTAATACATGCAAGAAATAGCGTCCTGATAAAATCTTCAACAAACTTCATGATGCTGTCTATTCAAATGCTGTTGTTAAAAAGCCACAAATGAACATAAACTCTAATTTCAAAAATTTGACATGAAAGAAAACTCTAACAATGACTAGTTTACTATATAAAGGAAATGTGACAATCAGCTCATATGATCCGGTGCTTTGTGTTTTGTTTGTTTGTTTGTTTGTTTGTTCTTAACTAGATAGTTTCTCTAATAAAAGACAACCTATTTGTTTCTATTGTGTTTGCTTTGCTTAGACCACAGTCCTGCAGAAACAATGTAATCGTATGAAAGCATGCACAGGTAGGCACAGCTGCAATGTGTGAGCACCAGCTACACATGCTGTAACAGCCTATAAAGGTCTATTACCTTTGTCCCTTCCATGGTTTCCTTTGCCAGATCAGAAATCTGGCTGGCATCAGCCTGAAAGACCTACTACAGGCTTGGACTACTTTGCTTGAGCTGGTTCAGATCAAATAAATGTACATTTCTATCCAACAATGTGGCATTTATTTTTTCTCATGGCAGGAAAGAATGATGGAAAGAGCAACAGCAAGAGGAAGGCCTGCTGTGTTTATTTATTCATTTACTCTCTTTCTAGTCAGGTCTACCCGATTCTATTTATGTGACAAGATCGAGCTTAGAGAGGGGACAAAGTAAGAGGAAGATGTTTCCTTGATCTTTCTCATTTCATTGACCCAAATTAATATACTGTCCAATATTGTTTTAGTATATTGAATTCAGATGAAGTATTTCAACTATTCAAATAGGTAACTATGTACTAATAGCTTCAGCAAAAGCACTGTTCACTCAGGAGTGGTTATACTGTAAAAACACTGTTTTGACTGGCAGTCAATGTTGAGGCACATATCATGGAGTCCTATCTTATGCATGTTGCAGAGTGATAGAATAGAGATTGATTAACGGCTCCACACTTGAGAATACAGCCTACGTTTTCTCACCTTATGAATCAATTCAGTGTGTTGGTTTAAAAAAAAAAAATCAAGCTACTTCTTAACTCTCACATGCCAACGTGCTTTAATAGTGTACTGCTCTGACAGGCAACTTATTTCCATGGCAGCTTCACTAATGTATTTTCATAAACTTTCCCACTTTGTTTAAGAGTCTACTGGGCATTGTTGAGGAAGGACACATTTAGCTAAAAGAAAACAGTGATCAAATAGGTCAAATGCTTTTAGACTCTCAGAATTTCCTCTGAAGCCCAGTAATGGAAGAATTCTCTTAGAAAGGCCAGGGGAGGTAGATCTGTGACCTTCACACACTGTTCATCAGGTAATTGAAAAAGGCAGAACTGGACAACTTCTTATAATACCAGTTTTTGTTTTAGAATAGAATACAATATAATACATATTCAATGAATGAAAACTAAAAGATGTCATAGTATTGCTTATTAGTAAGCCTGTTTTTCATTAATTTTAAGCTCCCCAGTATATACTAGAAATCACAGCATGTTGATTATAAATGCTTTCCATGGGAACCAGACACACTGTGGAAGTCATAGAATTATTTATATTGAAAAAGACTTTCAAGATCATCAATCCTAACCATGCACCTAAGACTAGCAGTTTCAGAACTAAACCAAGTACCTAAACACCTCCAGTGACTGGGACTCCACTACCAATGCCTAACCACTCTTTCCATGAAGAAATTTTATCTGATCCAAACTAAACCTCCCCTGGTGCAACTTGAGCCCATTTCCTCATGCTCAATCACTTGTCACCTGAGAAAAATAGACTGATATCTTCTGCAACCTCCTTTCAAGTACTTGTAGAGAGTGATGAGGTCTCCTCTTAGCCTCCTCTACACCAGACTAAGCCCCAGTTCTCTCAGATGCTTCTCATATGTCTTGTTTTCTAGTCCATTCACCAGCTTTGTTTCTCTTCTCTGCATACCCTCAAGCAATTCAATATCCTTCTTGTACTGACTGTTACTGCCATACAGTTGGACACACCCCATCAATCTAGCCTATACAGATCCCCCTGCAGAGCCTCTCTACCCCTGAGTAGATCATCAATTTCGTCCAGTCTGATGTTATCTGCAAATTTACTGAGGGTATCCTCTATTTCCCCATTAAATTATTGACAAAAATATTAAACAAAACTTGCCCTAATACTAAGTTGCGAGTAATGCCACTTTTGAGTGACTGACAAGTTAATTTTACCCAGTTCATACTGACCCTTTTTGGCCTAGTCGTCTTGGTATCCTGACAGTTTTTCATAGAGTGAACAGTGCATGCATCCAACTCACAAGGACCCAGTTTCAGTGGTAGAATACTGTGTGGAACACAGTATCAAATCCTCTGCTGAAATCCAAGTAAACAACATTCACTGCACTTTGTCCAGTAAGTGAATCGTCTTGTCATATGAGATTAAGAGAGTCAATCAGGACCTGCCTTTCATAAATCTGTGCTGACTGGGTCTAATCACATGGATGTCCTGTAGATGACATGTGATGGCACTTGAGATGATCTGTTCCATAACCTTCCATGGCACTGAGCTTTGGCTGGCAGGCCTGTAATTCCCTAGATACCCCTTCCTGCCTTCCATGCAGATGGGCATCACATTCACCAACCTCTAGCCAACTGGGGCCTCCCCAGTTAGCCTAGTCTGTTGATAAATTATTGAAAGTGGCTTGGTAACCACTTCTGCCGGCTCTTTCAGTTATCCCTCTGGCCCCATAGATTTGTGTCCAGTGTATGTCCTAGCATAAGCCAAAAATTCCCAGATAAAGATAAAAAAGTCATCATAAGTATCTCTGAGTAAAATGGGAGAAAGGATTATGATACTGGTGCAGTATCAAGTCAGAGAGGGCAATGATTGCACACTAATTTGAAGCAAGAACTAAATTTCATTAACTTGTGTTCAGTTTTTGTCAATTTTTTGTATGGTTTTGGTAAATCCTGTTTTTTTCTTCAAGGAAATATAGCTATTTCTACAGAAGGAGAAATGTGACAAGGTCTTTCATAGTGCTTTTGAAAATTTTAATACATTTGTAGGTCATTAAAAGCCAAAGAAAAATGCGTACTTTTAATTCTGTGGTACATCCGTGTAAATATATTTCATTAGTATAGTATTATGCCACTACCAAACACTAGACAAATAAATATACCTATGCAGAGAATCACCACATAAAAAACAGAAGTAACAGAGAAATCACAGTCCATACAAAGGGTTTCAGAGATACTGTTCATGAAGAAAGCTTTTACACTCACCCAAATACAGCAAAATGGTACAGGAAGAGAAACACAGAAGAGATGAAAGAACCGTCAAGTAAATCTGATGACAGTGATGGTATTAACTACAAGAGAGGAGGCTTACTACAGAGGAAATCAAAGTTCAAAAATATCCTCTAGGACTGGGTGCCATAAAGGGTAATATGGATTAAATAAGAAATTTCTGAGGGGGAAAAAAAAATGTGGAAATGGGAGAGGGAAATAAGTATTCCTGTTCCCTACCGCCACACAGTACAAAAAGGAAGCCAGAATCCCTGGTATCAGATTTGCTTCCCTTCAAGACCAGCAATAAGGTAATCTGCTGCTTGCATAGGAATGTCAGCAGAGAGAAGGACAGTAAATTGGAGCGTTATACCTAACAATAAATCTCTCCCTGTATCATTCTCTCTGCATTGAAATAACCAAAAGGAAGACCAGCCACAGCCTGGTTTACTAGCAAAAACAAACAAAACAAAATAAACATCCAAGAATGACAGTAAAAGGAAGACAAGAAAAAGTGTAAAATAAGACTAAGCCAACACACTGTAAAGGACATAACTCGTAAAAATACACTTAGATTGACTTATAATGTGGATAATATGCACAGGAACATAATGGTGAATCTCAAGAACAGGATGGAGAACCTCCAAGCGACAAATTGCCTGCAGCTGTAAAACAACTGACCAAGATATGTTTGGGCTAGATACTACAAGCCAGTAATTATATATTTTGCACTAGAAGTTTACCTAGGAGTGATGGGAGAAGGAAAAAAAGATTATCTCACAGGATTACCCCCAAACAGTCAGCAGTAGAAATAGAATTCATTTACTTGATAAAACTCCTTCTCTGTGTCTCTCAGTTTATGGCAGGATAGGTGCAGGTGACTCACATGATGTCCCTGTGCAAAGCACATTCAGGCCTGAGGACTACATTAAATTCTGTCCTACCAGAAAGTGCCACTGAATAATTAAAATCAAGCTTAAAATTCTGATTTTTTCAAGAAACTGATATTTTTGTGCTGTAAGTAACTGCTTTTTCTGCATTCTCTCTCTTTTTTTTTTTTTTTCCAACCCCAAGAGCATTTGCCTTATGTCTACTCTTTCCTAAGACATTTTCTAAACTTTTTCTCTAATGCAGTACCAGTAATTGGTCACACCATAAATCACCACTATCAAAACTGAAGTCCTTGCTATATTCTCAAGTCAATACAGTGCCATGGTTCTACGAGAGTACTTGCTGAACAAATTTCTCTTCCTAACATTTAAAGGAAGCATCTAGGTTAATTCGGCTGACTATGTTTGGTAAATAGTGCAAAGCATAAACCCAGAAAACTTCTGACATGATGGTATACTAGAACTGTGTAAGAACTGAAAACATGAATTTTTCATTTACAAACAAGGGAAATTGTTCCATTTACAAACAAGGGGAAAATATTCTTTTGATTTTACATAATTTTCTTAACATGAAGCACAAAAATTTACATAAATATAGCTTTTCAAACATTTGCAGACTATATGTTCTATTTGCTAACTATGTGAGACTTACCTTGCCAATATAAATATTGTAAATATACATAAGTAAAGAATACAAGTGTAGGCAATCTTTCCTTGAACCCTGTAATTTATCAAATGTGGACATTTTCTTTTATTTTGCTGGTATGAAGTTAGAAAGGAAATCAATGATCTAAAACATAGGTAAGAAATTAGAGGATAGATACAAGCTAAGGTTCAGCAAGGAATTGTTTTCAGAAAGCAACACAATATTTAGAAAAGACGAAAATAAGAGAGAACAGTTTCTAAGTGTCAGAATCTCATTAATGCAGAAGCTTCTATAGACTCGATTATGTTCCACTGACCCGCTTCCAGATATGACAAATCTTGTATCTGCTATAAGTCTGTGACCCTACTGCTCATGGTTACTGGCCTCCGGGGTACTCCCCTTTCACATGATGATGGCGTCTCAACCTAAAGAAAGACCATTGAACCATTCTGTGAGACTTCTTCCTCCATCAGAAGATGGCAGGTGCTAGCAGCTGTGAAACTACGTATGAATTTTGGGCAGTAACTGAGGTATGAAAGCCTTCCTGCACTTCATATGCAATATACACCATTTCCTTGGTATAAAGAACTTTTCACATTTATTTATTTATCTTTAAATAAAACACAATCAGTGGTAGTATTTAAATCTACATTATGTTTAAACTCTCTCCGGAATAAGATAATTACTATGAATAATACATATATAGAAAATTCAGTGGAGAATGAACATTGAAGAATTGCCATATAGAGTTTAAAAGCTTTAAAATAGTTTTCAGAAGACATATTTGAAAATAATGTCCCAAATGTCAGGGGAAGAAGGATTATTTTTTAAACTGGTAGTGGTGGAGTCACTTCTTATGACTCAGAAAAGTTGGCGTGAAGGTCAGAACTTCACAGGAGGGAGAGAGATACTGTACATTTTCCAGGTGAAATAAAGTTCTAGGAATTCTGTAGTATAGAAATAATAACAAGGAATTAAAATAGCATCAAAGGAAAACTAAGTTATGTGCATCATTTGACTTCAAGAAAGCAAGAGTAAAATTTAATGCTGCAAAACTATGTTTACTAATGTAATTTGAGATGAAAGAATAAATTAATAGCAATAGTTTTCAGATGATACTCCTTACTATGGTATTGAGAGCTTTCATCCTTATTCCATTCAAATGCCTCATACACAAAAAAGGTTTAGAAGAAAGTAAATGATATTTACACAGATGAATAGCTACATGATGGTCCAATCAGAAGTGACAGTTAAACCACAAGCAAAAGAAAACATATCATCACCCATGTAATCAGCACACAAAATGAAACTATAAAAGCTATGCTAAAAAATAAAAGCATTACATGTTAGATGTCACAATAATTTTTAAGTGGTTATTTGAATTTTTATCTTTGAAAGCCATGTCACTTCTCTAGGTTGTTCCACATGTTATGTTTTTTATAACACAGTCTTACAATGATTAGAATCCTCCTCTTGAATTACTCTAAATTTTCTCCAGTCTCTAATCAACTACCAAAGCCAACAGTCTCTCAAATGTCTTCTCCCATCACCCTGCCATACTGATGTAAAAATAAGTACCTTCTCCAGCACTTTCCTCTTGAAATGTCCGTATAGTCTTGCTCTTTCTATCAAGCCATCAAAAGACTCCAGCTTTCATTACCGCTATGAAGTTCTGGAATAACTCTGCTTCCTGATCAGCTTTCAGCTCTTTTTCTTCCTTTTGATGCCTGTAATCATCTACCATGCTCTACCCCATTTTGCAAAATTAGTAGAAGGGGAAAAACACAACTCTACTTGGTGGGTGGGCATTTTTCTTCTTAATGATGGTCTTGACTAACCCCTCTTTCTTACTAGTTTCACTAGTCTACAATTAGCAATAAAAGACCAGAAGATGTCTTGCAGTAAGTTATCCAGACAAGATCAGCTAGCACAATGCTTGAAATAAAATTCCCGTAGATAATAAGACTTCTAAAGCAATGTTTTGATAATCTTGATAAGCAGAATTATATAGGGGAATGTGAAAATAAGTTTATATGACTGAAAGACAAGTTAATTTATATGAAAAATTAAAAAAAAAGTCTTCTGAAAATTTAAAGATCTGAATGAATGTCTATTGATTTATCATGTAAATATTGCAAGATTAATGCAGCTTTTCAGTATCATAAGATGACTGTGCTGTAGCATTAAGTATTCACATCTTAGTGCTTGGCAACCCTGACCATAGCAGCTCGATTGGAACTAGATGATCTTTAAGTCCCCTTCCAACCCAATCCATTTTGTGATTTTTATGCAGACACACTCAGCTACTAAGAGAAACAGTGCTCACAAAATCATAGAATGGATTGGAAAAGATCTTCAAGATCATCAAGTCCCATCATTAAATTATGTCCCTCAGTGACATGCCCTTGTTTCTTAAATGCAAGCAGGAATTGGGGTTATTTGCCTAAAGCCTCTTTTAGGGGAAACACTGCATCATATTCAACTATGAACACTCCCATAAGAGGACTGACTGCTTAGATTCATGAAGACTTCTAGAACCAGCTGCAGCTTTTCCTCATTTTTCTTTCCTCTCTGGCAAATCTTTACTTTTCCAGGTGTGTCAAACCATCAATCTTCATTAAGTCTCCCTACACACACTTTTAACATTAGATTATCAATATTGATTCAAAAAGGGATTATTAGAAAAACCCCCAAATATCTGCACTGCTTAGATGCTAACCCATCAACTGAGTATCAAATTTATTTTGTGCCTGAAGAGTGCAACTTTCTTAATTTAGGGTGTGAATTGAATGCTTTGGGATGCAGTAGTGTCTGCAACTATTATTATGCATCATGATTGTACTTAAGCAGCAAAACAAATGATCCTTATAACAAACTGTCTCTCAGTCATGAAAATCCCTTTGACAGACAGTGTTGAATCCATACTATGTCCTCTTTAAACTGCTGCTTCTGATGAAGGCTGCTTTCATTCCATTCTCTGCTGCTCAACTATGCTGCCAATTAAAATGAAAGAGCAAAGGAGTATATATGAAATAAATAAGTATTAACTGAAAGTTTTCTTCTGCAGTTTTCTACTGACTGAAGTGATCAGAAAATCCAAAAATAGCCTAGTCCCAAAGTGGAACAGATTCTGATGACTACTCTGAAAGATACAATCTACTTTTAAAATTACTATTTCCTTTTGTTTTTATTTGATTTGCAAACCCTCTTAACACTTTAGCCTACTCTGAGTTTGCTTTGGAAAAATACCTTTTATTCCCACTGGATGCAACGTCTATAACCTCTGTCAATATTTTAACAGATTTTAGTACTTATAAGCTACTGGTAGTTGATTTAATTATTGGAATATGATAGTGTCATGGCTAGAAGGAGATATATATATATATATATGTAATTATCAAATAGAGACAAATTGGTTTTGAGTTGTGTCCAGGTTTAAAAGCTGTGGTTACAAATGTCAGCAATTAAGTTTAAAAATAGAAACAGTGCATTTCCAAGGAATACCCTGATTAACACTGCACCTAAATGATTAGCTTTCCAGTCTTCAGTGTAACAAAATCTGCCTGAAGTGCTTTACAAACAGGAACCCTCTTATGCGTACAGGGTCTCCATCAGGATAAGAAGTCATTTCTCAGGCAAATTCATCCCAGATAAAATTTCATTAATTTCAGAAAAAAAAAAAAAATTAGTATTAATTTATTATATGTTTGAATTAAAAGATGTAACATGGAACTTACTCTGGAATATTCTCCTATATGGTCCAGAAATAGGTAATAAATTTTGGAACGTAGAGAAAACATACCGTTATAAGTGCAGGATATACTATAACAGTTAATATATAAGGTATACACACGTCAGAAAATGAAATATTTTCTGAAGTAACTTCCCAAATGCATATGATTATTTCTGAAAACATTCCATTTTATTCAATAACTCAATTTTCATGACTCACATAGTAATAGAAGTAAACATCAGCAACGAATACCTTTTTTTTTTTTTCTTTTTGAAAAAAAAATACTTTATCTCAGCATCCTATT
Source organism: Gallus gallus (assembly GCF_016699485.2). Classification (NCBI taxonomy): domain Eukaryota; kingdom Metazoa; phylum Chordata; class Aves; order Galliformes; family Phasianidae; genus Gallus; species Gallus gallus. The sequence goes on from NC_052532.1 coordinate 40,369,238, forward strand.
TTTTGGGACAGCAAGCACCACATTAAAGGGACTTAGTTTATAGCAAGAGATGAGAACATACTGTGCTATTTCAGTTACGTATGGTAGATGGTGTGTAAAATTCAATCACAAGTTAAGGTACACCAATTTGTCTTTAAGTCTAGTAATTATGACTTCAGAAAAGAAAATCTTTTATTTGGTTATCTTGATGAATTATTATTCAAACTGAAAGCAATTTTGCACAAAAAAATTTTCTTCACCCAACCTGACCATGACTGTTGGTTGGAGATAGATAGATACGTGATTGCTAATTCAAAATGGGAAACGGAAGTAGAGACTAAGGATTTCTGAAACATACACTTCCAAGGACTTTCATATTGCTTAGAAAGAATAAATCTTATTGACTTAAATCATGTGTAAATGGGCGTGTAATGGGTTATGAGTTAAGTGGGAACATCTTATGTTGGTGGCTGGTATGTATAATTTGAATGTGAAATTATAAAAATTAATATTCTTCTAAGTTAAGAGTTGTAGTCAAAGACATCTGTGGGCTTTCTTTTGTGTGTGCATCTGTGTGTTTTGTTTTGTTTAATGACTTGTCTCTTTGTTGAACCTTGTAATGAGCACTTTCTCATATAGATATCTTAAAAAGTTTGGAGATTTTAAAATCATAACCGAAAGCCATTCACTCTTTTTTCCTATATTTTTCTGAAACAATAAATATTCTCAGTTAATAATTCTCATTACTTCTATTTTACCATTAGTTTCTTTTTAAATATTTCATGGTTAGAGATCCAAGCAGCAACTTTACTCATTTCTCCAACTGTGAAATGTTATGTTATGCTTGCTTTTTAATTTAGTATCTTTGAATCAAGAGAAGATATCCAGATTTGTTTTATCCATCTGGAAAACTAACACTCAGAACTTCTAAATCAGATATTCTCTATCTTGTTTTTATCTTTCAGACTTAAGTATTTAGCCTAAATAACGTTCAGCTAGTTTGTACTGAAAAAATGCTAAGTAAAATGTTCTTCACTTTTCTCTACGTGAACAAGAATATGAACTGGCAACGTGTTGGTCGGTAGTACAGAGGAAAATTACCTTTTATACTTTTTAGGTTTCTTTTTCACTCCCTTATGGGCTATTCTGGCAGCAGTTTTTGCATATACATCCTTTCATAAGTATGTGCAAGTACACCATGCTGTTCCATCTACGACATAAATAGGACCACTCAGCAGAATATACTGTACTGAACTGTAGTATTTTGCTAAAAAATCCAATAAAAGTTTATTAGAACTTGGAGATCTAACTCAATATCCTACCAGAGAGCTAGGACTTGCCAATTTGAACTTGATTTTCATTTGAAGAAGTTTGATGTTCGACATCGGTTTCAGTGGGCAGACAATACTGTAAATGAAAGTCTCATAAAACATTCACATTAAGAAATATTATATTGGATTAGTTTTTATATTGATTGTGTATTCCAATGAAAACTAGTATTTTATACCTTTTCATGAACCTTTTGCCCTGGCTCCACTCCTTCAATATGCTCAGATTCAGCAGGCCCTTCACCAGCTGCAATTTTCCTTTGAATGTGTGCATTTTGTTCACGCAAAGCTACAATCTGGAAGAGACAGAAAGTAAATGGTCAATATGTATAAGAAAACCAAAAATCACTGAGCAGGCAATCTGTTAAATCTAGTGATGTTATGATATCAAACTGGCCATTTGTGGCATCTGCAGTATTAGCTTGACACATTTAGGGAAATTTAGAAAATGATTAAGGACCATTAAGGATACAAAGGAACAATAAATGACTGGAGATTCAGTATTAAGTATTGTTTTATCTTCTACCTCTTCTTTCTACTAGTTTATTTTTTTAATTTCCACCCTGAAACATGGTACAACTCTTGGTTAACAGTTTCCTAATTGATACCTACAAGGGTATTCATCATTTTGTACTGAACACAATTGACAACAACATGGCACTGTAGGAGTACCGGGACAAAAAATATGAATCAATCACAAGTGATGTAAAATTGAGTGTTAGTTTTCTCAACTTTCCACCAGTTAGTAACTGCAACATGCATTTTAAGCACAATGATAAGAAAAACATGTAAATAAAGTCATTTTGTACATTTGCAACTTGTTTTTTATGTTAAAGATATTGATTTATTTATTGGTAGTCGTATCAAAAATCTCACACACTTAATGGAAAATAACCTGAATTCTCTTTGTTCTATTCTGTTTCCTGAATGAATAAGATGGAACTCAGTAGTAGTGCTTCAGTGAAACGTAAGCGCATACCTAATCCTTATGTTTATGCTTTTATGTTTACAATACCCAACTTAACCTCTCAATTACAGAACATGTCCACAGACAGATTTCCAAATATCTATGAATTAACGCTTACAAGGCAGTAATTCTTGATGTAATTCTTATTGGTTTCATGCTAACTTTTCTTTTGGAAAAAGGTAATATTCTAGAGGATGGAGTCATATTTGCTAAAATTAAATAAAAAAAATTAAAAAATAAAAGTGCATAAATATCACTGTTGTGCAATTATTCAGAACTATATTATCAGCTTTGGATTTAAGTCCGAGTAATATCTCTTAAAATATGGACATATGACATTTTTTGTCCTCAAATCATTAGATTCACTTTCTAAATCACCAGTTAGGGACCAGATAAAATAGAGCCCTTGCTGTTAGGCTGTCAGTGGTCTGACATCCTTAGGGACAAGCAGTATCATGTTCTGTAAATTACAAGAATATTCTGGATACTCTTCCTACCCATAACAATTTTTGCTTGAAATCCTGACCTGTGATCCCAGTACAGAGCTAAGCTTAACCCTTCATCATTTGCTATTATCAATTGACTTAAAGCACAGTTGCAATAGCTGAGGATCTTGAACTTATCTGTCTTGCACAGACCAGGATAATGGAAAAGCCAACATGCTGAATGCTGATATTAAAGTGGTTATCTGATCTCTTCTGTAAAAATTGGAGAGGGAAACATCACCAGCAGGACGTACTATGTCCAAAAAAGATTGGATAAATGACATGCATATCTTTTCTCCTGACTGAAAACAGATGATTATCTTAAATTAGATGCTTCCATTATGATGGCTAAATGTTAGAAAAAGTAATTCCATCAAAAGACTGAAGAAATTCCAGAAAAAAAACATATTATGGAATAAAATCCATGCCTATGCTATGATAGTACATACGAACCTGGTCCTTCTCACTCCTCAGATGCAGTGAGGAATATTATTTCAGTTAGCTCATCAATGTATATTTTCCCTCTTGCAATGTGTATAACACTACAAATGAATACATAAATATATGTTTTCAAACGCATATGGACCGTACATAAGCTAAATAAAGTCCAATTGTAATTTTTTAAATAGTTGCATAATCGATTTCTATATTGACTTTTTTTCTTATGTTTTGCAATTTAAACTGTATTTAAAGCCATCTGCCAGTGAAGGATTGAAAGACAACTGCTGTAATCATCTTGCTTTAAATTTGTTTTCCACCGAACAGATGCCTACAGAATGAAGAGAAATAAATATATTTATATTAACTAATAATCGCATAAGGCTAAAACATCAAAGGTATTTATTTTTGTAGGATTCTTTATCATATTTAAAATAAGAAGTACTTTTGAATTAATTATTTTGATTTTTCTCCTTTGAATTTATTTATCATTCACTTTACTACTACTACTACTTGTTAAATATAATTTTTTGCAGATAAAAGAGGCTGTAAACACATGTGTTTAGTGTTAGAAAATTCCATACAACCAACAAGAATTTAGATCACTTAAAGAATGTAAGCATTAAAGGAAGACAACTATTTTAAGGTGTTTTGTTGTTGTTGTTGTTGTTTGTTTTTGTTTTAATTTAGTGCAATCAAAAAGGTGTTTCTTTTTGCATGGATGGTATGCCAAACTACTTGTGACTATATTGTACACCTAAGTCTTTCAGAGAGTGCAGAAATTGCCTACTTGGATGTCCTCCTACATTATTATAACAGCCTACATTTTAAACAATATTCAGCATCATATTTCAGTCTACTGAGAACATAATTCCCAGTTCATCTTCTGACTCTGCTTCAATTTTGGCAGGGATAAACCTTGTGTGAAGGTTTAATAAATTGTAATTTTATATGGATTACCATAATTGAGTGCAGCACACAGAATAAAGGATGCTTAGAGACCGGTGTGGTTTGCTTCTCCCTAAATGGAAATTTAAATCCTGATTCATACACATAAATGCACTCTTTTCAAGTTATGTTTCTAATTTATGTTAATCAGAACACAACCTTTCAGAAGCCACTGCTTCAACAGTTCAGAGACATTTAAATGAGGTTAACTGATTTAAATTATTTAATTGTACCATGATGTAATAATGGTACATTTTGACATACAGTTTGTCATTATTACATCTTTTTTTTTTTTTTTTTTTAATTTACAGAGCTAAAAATGCAATCACATTTTCTTGGAATTTTATATATAACTTCTGAAAAGAATTATAATGATAATCAGCCTTTTGTATCATCAAGGTCTTGTAGTAACAATACACTCTATTTCTTTCACTTTTTTGGTGGAGGAAAAACACAGCATGGAATGCACACCTGCAAAATCTTTTCAGTGAAATACAAACTGATCCTTTTGTGAATCATAATAAGAACTCGGCATTTTGAAAATTTTCACTGGGGGGAAAAGGCATTTAAAACTAAACAGAGACAATTTATGGGTTCCTCAGGGTAGTTTTTAGGAAGGATGGAACTCATTCAGTGGGGTCACCTGAATGCCTACTGTAGATTGTATGCACAGGACTTACAGAAAAACCTCAGATATGTCAAAATATTGATTTTAATTATACTTCTTCTCCAGTAAAAAGACATCTTTTAATAATCCTGTTCAAAAGAGACTTTCAATATTTAATTAGAAACTCACTGGATAGTTTCAGATTTTGCTGCATTTTTTAATGACTCTGTCAGTTGAGGTGTGACAGATTTGGCTGCAGTACTTTAAGATGTTTGTGCCTACATCTTCTCAGTCTGAGTGTATCTGCTGAATATCAGAAGCAGCATGAATAAGTCCAGGAAAGGACATTCAGAACTTTGCACTTCAACACAGATTTATATGTGATGCAAGACTAGGAACAGTAGCATCCGAGTCACAGAAATGTGTTCTCTGCTACAAGGGCACTGTTTGTTATACTTTCAGAATTGCACCTGGAAAGAACTGCCTCCTCTGCTCTAAGAGATCATGAGTGGTTCTAAGCCTGTACAGATGTACTACCTAGAAAAGTATCTCTATCACATTGTTTGTTTGCCAGGAGGCTTACCTCCTTGCAATCATTAATTCGCTTGTCTTCACAACTGTTCCAACAATAGGAAATCTGAAATACTAGAGGTCTAAATACCCAGTAACTATGCTTATGGATGTTAAGAGGCGGAGGTTAAACGACTCTTCAAAATACAGAGGAAGTCTCTTGCCACAAGTATAGAGACAAATATTTTAAATTTCTCAGCAGGTTGCTCCAGTCAACACACAATTTACAAATCAAAGGCAAAGCAAATTCTAACAGTGCTGTCTCAGAGTTTTTCCATCTGCTGCATTCCTGCTTATACTCCTTTTGGCCTCTCAGTTATGTATCATTTGCAGCCTTGTGATTGCTGCACAGTATACACTTATCTGCACATTTTTTCCCACATATTCACATCAAGGAAGAAATCACTGTTAGGTCTGCAAGACAGACAGCTCAGGAAATCCCAAGCCAGAACTCTTCAAAAGCATTATAATATGATGTGCAGAATTACACTAACTGGCATGAAAAGATTTGACTGGACATCTCCCTTTACAGTACAGTGGCAAGTGATCTGAATGAGCTGTTAAATTCTTCTTATAAATAAAATCATTATTAAGATATTTTTAATTTCTTCTGGCTAGAAGACTAGCAATTTCTAGGCCTCAAACATATTCCAATTGAAAGTCCTGTTTTCAATCACGCCTAAAAGGTACAGGCCTGGGGTAAACCCCAACACTTATTTATGTGAGTATTGCCCATGTCTCTGTGCATTTGGTTATTCTGTGTTGCAGGAAAGGCAAAACCACAACCACGCCCAGCAGTATTCTATCAACTACAGCAGTGGATCTTGCTGCTGGGAAGAGGCCATGGGAGCTCTAGCACTAACCCTGCGAGCCACATTGAAGGGACTGAAGATCGAAATGGACTCATATACTTCAAGAGTGACAAGAGAGCCTGGGGTAATTGCCAGATGAGCCAGCTGCACACTGAGATGACTTGAAGAACGAATGCTGTGAGAACAGTGGCTGAGTGGCCAGAGCAAGCAGTGTGGCCCAGGCTGGCCCACCTCAAGGCTTGAGGCAGTGCCAGGTCTGTGTTAGGTCTCTGGCATTTCAAATCCACTTCCACTGTCTACTTTTTGTCTTAATTAAGCATATTTTGCATGAAAGAAACCACGTGTAAGTTACATCATTCTGTCACTGTTGGCAGGCTGATGGAGGAATCCTTTCATGTGCCAGGACACAGTGTGCTCCAGATAAGACACAGCAGTCTTGGCAGCTACAGCTCTATAGGAAAGCAACTGGATCACAGGTGCTTGCTATGCAAAGCAGAGGTACCAGCGCAGCACCAGCTGTGCTGAACAAGCACAGAGAGCTGTGCAGAAGTACTTCTGAATTAGCAGCTTGATTGTACTGCAACAAGACCTATCTGATCTCTGTACCTACAACTGTGATACAGTGCACCAGCTTTGGTGATTTTGGCAGATATTGCTCTGATTCCTGCCATATAAACCCTCATAAGATTTCTTTTTTCCCTGCAAAAACTTACATATTAATAAATTTTACACAACTATTTAGTTCATCTACTGTTCTCACAGTGTCAAACAGTAGGTGAGTTTCTCACAGTGTCATAAAGATGGAAATATTTTTAACTATTTACAGAAATAGAGGAGATTGATAGAGTGGCAATGTGAAGCTTCTTCTCCTGGCCAGTAGCTTGTTTTTACAAAACACCATTGCATTGGAAGTGTTCTCTCTGGCATTATGGACCCATAGGAACTGAAATGACCATGGACTGCATCATCATAAACAACATTAGCCACACACAGAAAGAACAAAAGATAAGGAAAAAACCTTCTTCAGATTGTAGAAATAATTTTGCAAACTGGGGAATGAAACCTTCAGCTTGAAGAGCCTCCCTTTAGGAGAGAAAAAATGCACAAGATTTTTTTAACTTCTTCCCATTCGGCTACTTAAATGAATCAGAAACATTTATAAATTGAACATCTGTACTATTTTGAAAATTCACTTTTAAATTAGTGTTTATATCTGACTGACAACATCAACAAGGTTTACATTATATTTGTCTGCATCCCAGTATATTTTCTTGCTCTTTAAGTAGTAAGCTTTGCAGAAAATTTACACAATTGAGCCAAAATGAATCCTGACATATGAAGAAAAATAATACTTTATTCAAAGAAAAATACTGTAAGACTTGTGACTAATACATATTTTTCACATTTTTTTACATCATAAACTCTTCTCTTCCTTTTTGAAATTACTGACCTTGTATTAATACTGCTGTTTAGATTTCATTACTATGAACAAACCCTCATGAAGATGAAATCATTCTTGTGAGGAGGTCTTTACAACTCTTGTTGATTAGACAGTGGTAGGCCTAATGAAAATAGATATTGTATGTTTCTATGATATAGAGCTTAAGAAAGGAGAAAATGAAAGAGAATCTATATACTTGTGCTTCTAAATGGCTAAGAAGTGTTGTCCTACCACTACTAGAAAGACAGCGTATGCTGGCTAATGCTGCAAGAAAATTTATGTTTAGATTAAAGCAACAATTTTCAAGCTTTTCAAACTGATCAGAGGGACATTATAAAAGATGGTTGGCTTAAAAAGTCAAGGGGGTCTGCACCTTATAGTAACAGTGGTAGGTCATACACTGAATTCCAGCCCTTGGTTACGCTTACTTCATACCTTATGTCTTTACCTTCTGTAATTCAAGTTTTGTCAAAAAAAAAAAAAAAAAAAAAAAAAGCTAAAACATCTTGCTTCTGCTGCTTCTTGTATGTCTCAATTATTTAATTCTTAAAATCTTAATGTAGGCTCTGCCTTTTGTGACCCTGCTTGTATGGCTGCTTGCATTTTTAAGCTGCTTTTATATCACTCAAATACAAATAATGAATGACAACATGCAACAAGGATCAGAGATGTTCTGTATTAGGAAGATTCATAAATTTAACTGAGAATATTAACCATACTTGTGATCCTTCACTGTTGCTGGTTTGTACTCACAATACCTACTGACAGATTGAAGGTGTCAGTGTTTTATCAATGTATCTATGGCAGCATTTCTGCTTGTGACCAGGATTCTGTGGTCTGGTGGCACCCACAGCTGAGGCACTCAGATGGCCACAGGGCCTTCTGCAGTGAGGCCATCACTAAGCTCTGGCTCTTTCCGAACCAGATGTGTGGATCAGCAGTCATTTTGATTATAAATGTAATAATACACTAACATTTTTGGCTGGTAATAAGACAATAGGCTGTTATGAAAAACCCACTGTTCTGCATGTGGATGTGTCAGTTTTATTAGATTTTCCTATATGCCATATCTGTATTAAAAGCATCATCTGTGTTACCAATTGTGCAAAACATGAAAATACAGTTGATAGGATATAAGTAAAAAGCCAGAACAGAAATGAACCTTAACCCAGAACTGTAACTAAAGAATTTCGAAGCCCAAAACTTCATTCACAAAGGAAGAAATTCCCAACTTAAATCTTCTATCTTGCAGTCTGTTGAAATCAAAGCACTATAGAGTGAACTAAAGTCTCAGTTCCAAAAAATAAACTAAAAGCACCCATTTAATTTTAGTCCAGATGTTAGTATTTTTCAGTGACATTCTTAATGGGAGTCTTTTTTTCCCACAAATCTCTCTAGCAAAAATCAAGGATATAGTCCTCACTGATACATTTTTTAATAATTTTTTAATGGTAAGGAACATTCTTAGTAAATCAAACTTCTAAAATGTTTTTATTTTACAATTACTGCAGGAAGAAAATTCTAAATTGATATCAATTCTCTAATGCAAAGAAATAAACCGTGAATTACACAAGTAGAAATGTACAAACTTTCCAGATACAATGCCATGCAAACTGGGACATTTCTTAAGGATGGAATGAAATAATATAATTCTACTACAACTCCTTTCTGAGTAATTCCACCTGTATATTGATAGTGCCTACTTTTATTAATAAATATTATAAAAGCTTTCCTAATGCCGATATTTTCCAAAAATAAATCATTCAATATCCAAAGGAAGTGCATCTAATTTTCTCCATCGAAGCTGAAATATTTTTACTGTATATACAAAGTATGATTATTACTTCTATATTTACTTCCAGTATAGATATATGATGGGATTTTGTTGCACTAATTAAAAAAAAAAAAAAGAACCAGAACTGATTTTAAAAATCTCATAAGTGCATTTACTTACATTAGCATTTACAAAGGTAATTCTATTCATTGCATACACCCAGCATACTCTCTTTGGAGTGGACTCAGTTTGTCAAACTCATGGCTCTTGTTCTGCTTGTAAATGAAGGAGAGCTAATATTGACCTTTGAGTAGCAAAATACCCTTGATTCATCTTACTGCAGATATGTAGTCTTTACCATTGTGCTAGTTAAGAATTTGGAGAATACTCTTAGACCTGCAGGTGCACTGTTGGGCTAAGGTGACCTAATATGGAAACCCAAGTGATACATCTGCTGGTTCATATATAAACTAGAATATTGGTTAATAAATAAGAACCTACTGAAGCTTGAATTGATTTTAATGACTGACTTGAGTCATTAACACATATTTTTTATTCAAATGTAGCATGTAAAGCCAATTTATGCATTAAGAATTTGATTATGGAGAGTAATAGGCATAAAATATAATACTGTGATGTTGTTACACTATTTAAAACCTGTTTTGAGAGTTAATGGATGTAGATGTTTTTAATAAATCATGTAATATATAATAAATAAACAGAAAATTGCTTAATCATCCCAAAGAAATACATGAAATAAATAATAAAACCATATATTGTTACAGCAGATCATAAACAAAGCAAAATGGGTACATGTTTTGTATTTTCATCAAGATGAATGCACAAGAAGATTGTTAAGGATAAAGAATCAACAAGACTAATTCTTGCAGTCACGTTATCTTGATCCTCCAAACATCTCATCTGACAAATGACAAATAACCCTGGAGCTGATACAGATGAAAAAATAATCAGCTGTGTTCTTAAATCTGAATTTACACAACCAGTGCATGGTAAAACAGCACACATTTCTAAGCCTATGAATCCCAAAACAATAGATCAAACAGAAGTGATGTATTCTTCCTTCCGATGTCTTACAGAAAGGCATTGTGTGCATACACTGAGCAAATTAAACAGTGGGCATTAAAATTTTCAGTGTTATCCTTTGTAAAAGCAATGGTGAGCTCTGTAATGCAAATAAGCTAAGCATAACTTTATGGTATGTTCTTTACTTTAACAAGTTAGTGTGTTTAAGGCATCTTCCAACATAACCTTATAAAACCAGGGCCTACGAGAGTTCTGTGCCATTGATTTGTGAGCTCTCTAAACAGGCTGACAAACACATGATATTAAATTCAATCTGAAATTATCCCAGAGTCAAACCTCATGCTGATCATGAATGATCCCTAAGCAAACCACATACAAATAAACTTCCGTTTATTAATCTCCTGGAGTTTCAGGTGTACAGGCAAACTTATGTGAAATATGCTCAGCTGCCCTGTTTTTCCCTCAGCTGATGTTTCTTTGGCTGTCTTCCTGTGTCATTTCTCTGCCTTTATTCTACATTGGGTGAGGAACTGGTGATAAATAAACTCTTGGAATCTGTGCTAGAAACATTCTGTAATTCTCTGTAATAAAGTAGAGAAGATAACAGAAGATCAATTTATCACTCTTAGACGTGTTTTTCAGCTTTGGACCCGTGTCATATATTGATGCATTTGTTTGCTATCATGCAGAAATGTCAGGCATGCCCCACTATCCCTATTTCCTGATGCATAAAAAATACTGTGCAGGCCCTCAAAATAACTCCAATAACTGAATTTCAGAAATGTAAATGTTCCATATATGCTGATAACTGCAAGACAGTTGTTCTGTAGTGAGCCCTGGATACAATGTCCTAGCATTATTTAGACTCAGACCGTCATGGAAAGCACTGTAGTTTTCATCCTGCCCACAGTCCCAGCCTCTCTTCCATTAAAAAGAACAGGCACGTAGCTGGGTAAGGGCTTGTGCTAACATAATTAGCTCCCTAGCATGGAGTTATGGCGTGGTGAGTGTGTGTCACGCAGCATACCAGGATTTATGCAGTGTACCAAGCCTGGCAGATAGTGCGCCTGGGAAGACACTGCATCAGCCATTAGCTGTCAAATATCAAGTTATGAAATTTAGTTGTATTCGTCTATCAGTGCTTATGAAATGAATCATCGTACCCATGAAATCTATTACTCTACTACTTCTTCTGTAGGAGAGCTATATCCAGTTAAAATAGCCTTAGCGCTTTTGGAAGGCCAGGGCATTCAGAAAGCTCAGGATCAGCCTGACCCTGGGAAGTGATACTCACAGGGCTGCTATGGAGCATGGTCCTTTACTGGAGCTCTTTTGAAAGTGTGGTAATGCAAAAATAATCATAGTAAAAATGGACAGCAAAAGCACTGAAAATAAATGGAATACATGGAATAAATTACTACCAAATGTACTAATAAATATTTATTTGTTTGAATAAAGATTGGAACAAATTTTGTTATACAGATAGAAGGACAGTCTCACCTTAAAGGCAAAACTCTTAAAACTTAAGCAAAAGGAAATATAAAACCAAAACCAAAAAAGTATAATGAATACTTCCACTATATTTCCTAGTTCATTTTCTTTAATTATTTACACAAAAAAGTTGGGAAACAGAAAATATGTAAAAGAGCTAACATTTCTCTTCATTAGATTACATTTTTATATGAGAGAAGTGATACCTAACTTGTTTTCAGAATGAAATAGAACAACCTAAAAACATTTTTTACAATACGCATAAAAAGGGGGAAAAAAAAGAGAACTAATGGGATTATATTTATACTCGTTTTGATGAAGATGCTAATCTTAAGGAGTGTTTGTGTTAAAAGGTTTTGGGGGAAACTTGAAATTTTTACTTTCCAGTCATCATTTATTTAGAGATGAAGACAAATCAGGAAATAAACCATCAGTGTCTCAAATCACAGGGGACCAAGGTTTCATTAAGTCAAATGCTTCTGTCAGATTAAAAATGAAGCAGATTTGAAGAGATTTGCAAAGTAGATTCCAAACATCTAGCTTTCTGCCTCCTTTAATATATATTTAAACAATTGTTTCACAGCTGCACAGCAGGTTTGGAGGAATAGTAAGTAAAGAGGAATTAGCAAATCACAGTTTTCCTTTTTGCCTTTTGTCATATTCCATTGAGCATTATCTTACAAAACTAATATTTTCCTTTTCTTCAAAAACTGTAATTTACAGCTGATCACAATTCAATGTGTATATGCTTACTAACTACTACACTGAGAGGTGCGATAGGTCTCAGACTGTTTTGTGAGTGATAGAAGTGAAACTACACTGTGTTCTTCAGTGATAAACCTATGGCAATGGCATTCAGTCACAAATCTTTATATAACAAAAATCATTACAAAGTTTCACAAATACATGAAACGAAGGATCCATATTAACTGTGACCCAAGATTGTAACAACAACAACAAAAAAAACCCAAAACAAAAAACCATTAATATTGCAGTGGAGATGCTTAGGAGCTTTAATCTATCATTTCTGTTGAAGAACCTGACTCCTCTATTAATAGCAGTAAAACCTTGGAACAGCTTAATTCATTCATATTTGGGATCTTTGACAATTTGGAAAATAAATATAGAATGTAACAGTTGTCTTTATGACATATGTTGAAAACAGAACAATTTACACACTAGATTCATGAAGGAATGGAAGGCTTTTCCCTTCAGCTAAGCTTTTCTTAAAGAAGCTCTCAGCAAACATACAAACACAGACCATGTACCCTTTTCTGTGAATCAGTCTTTACTACAAAGTGTTTTCTTTTAAGGAATAAATTGAAATAACTTACATGCGTAACTTGAACATGCTATCAGTATTTTAGAATTTATTACAGGTGGCCACATATTAAACAGAAGGGCAAGAGAACGCAGCATTTCACAATCTCTGAAGGTACTCCAAGATATTTGAGCAGCTACACAACACAGATCTCCAAAATCATTTCAGCAAAGACCCAAGTTGTTGAACCTACTTCACAAACATTACTGGGTTACCAACAGTACTCAGTATCCTACACATACATAATCTAAGTGACTAAGGAAAGTTATAAATGGGAGATTAAACCCATAGGCATTTTTTACCAAGATTTTTGTATCAAAACACTAAAATACACACGAAGTCATTATCTGCTGTCACCGTAGAAAAGAAAAAACTGCACAAATAAGAGAATCCATGCAGTTATATGACTGTGAGCCAAATCTTCTGCAATCCCTCTGATAGCTCCAGGAGTTAAATTCATCCACAAAATGTTGAGTAAAATTTGGTAGAAGAAAGATGAAATTCTAACAATGAGGTTTTAAAAGGCAGCCTGAGACTTTTAAATAAAATCTATGTGTTAGCTGACAGAAGCAATATCATGTTTGGCATGTGCAAATGGCAATGCCATTTCCATCAAATGCTGAAGAAAAGAGTAGGATGGAACCTCAAACCAGTAATTTCTCTAATTTCATATTCTACACAGTCCCAGTGTTTTCTGAGTTCCAATAGTATATAATTGAGATAATGAATGTGATTAACACTGTATTTTTCATGCTATGTTGTCTACTAATGAGGAGAAATGGAAAAGACAGTAAATTAAACAGAAACAAAAATGCGTTTTGGAATGTCACTTATCATACAAATCTTAACAGTATAGGAAGACTTAGGAAGACTATAAAAGGGCTGAATAAATATTTAAGAAAGGCAGGAGGAAATTTATATGCAAAGTACTATATGCAGTATTTCAAAAAAAAAGACTTTGTCCCAGTGTAGTTTTAATCATATATGAAGTTTAATTTTACATTCAAGCATTGGGAAAAATCTCTAAAGGTCATTTTGAGGGGAAAGCGTTTGTTGAGATTTCTGGGAAACAGTAAAATCTGTTAATAGAAATCACAACTGTTGTCATTTAACACTTTACATTGGAACATAAATGGATCTAAAAGCATTGCTATGGGCCATACCCCTGTGTATGTTCCCTACTCTTTGAAAGCCACTAGAGCTTGGATTACTGATAATATATACGGCTAATGAAATATCTCAGTGTGTGCTTTGCACGTGCTGTAGGTTAGCATACTTTTAACAGACACCTGCTCATAATACTAATTAGAAAATCTCAAAAGCTGAGGGGGAGGGAAAAAAAAGGTTATTTTGTCAGTAATTTCAGTACTAAAGTTAATTTCCATGAAGATGATAAATGACAAAACCAGGTAGGGAAATTTCTTATCCCACTTCCCTTGCAAATGAGTGTAAAAATTCAAATTAGCGTGTAAAGAGGAAATTGGTTCATAGAACCTTGGAATTTGCAAATGTTCATATGCTCACTGAAAAACATTGCATCTGCCTTCATATGTTTCATAAACAGGTACTACATTACTGTACCATTGACTTTGGTGTGGTCTGTACTTCCTGCAGCTTGTACAACTGCTAGTTGCAAATTATAAAATTCAGCTACAACTATTTGGAGAGACCACGGGTTATGTGGAACCAGAAAAAGTACTGCATCATTTCAAAAGTATCTGAAGGGTAAGCACATGTAAATCTGTTTTTCAGTGATTTAGCATGTGATAGTTGCTGATAAAAAGCAAATATTGTAAGTATTATGGAATTTAATTACTATAGGCTGTTATCATACCGCAGTCTGCATGAAGACTCTCCAGACTACTGTTATAAGGATCCTTTTACGCTCACAAATCAGTTGCAGCAATATAAAATATACAGTTAAATAACTTTTTTATTCTCCCAGTAAAACATACATTTAAATAAAAACTATTGCCTTCACAGAATCAAACCAACGATGAGCCATTTGGTGTTTTTGAAAAGCTCAGAACAACCAACAACGACCTAAGTCATATCCAGTCAGTTAGTGGAACTGCAGGTCAAGGTCCTTCTCTATTACCACGATGTGATTACACATAAATGTTAGCTACTCATGATGTCTTGAGCTGTCCATCTCAACTGCCTCTACAATTTAATGTCACTGGGTGTTACAATTCCCTTTCAAATAAGAAGTGCTACGTAAGAGAGTGTTGGCAAAAACAGCTAAAATCAGCTTTGTCAGTGTTCCAGAAGTTTTTGCACTCTTTATTATGCATGTAATATGTTACAAAAGACTGTTAACAGAGATTATTTACATCTAGTGAAGGAAGCTATGGTAGCTACAGTCTCCCCTCCCTGTTTTAAATGAGTTTATTTCCAGTTCAAGTACCTGTGGGTGTCTGCAGTTTCTCACTGTTGCTGTGTCAGAACAGCCCTAATATAGGTACTTCACAGGAAGGCTCTACCTTCACAGACAGATTTCTATGTTTTTTTTTTATCCCTGAATTCTCATTATATACTTAACCGTATGCACATTTATTCGGGAGATGTTGTCATTTTATGTTTAAATACAGTCCTGGATATGTAGTACATTCTTACAATCAGTATGAGAAAACGGATATGAAAATTAAATACAAATTCTCACGGGCAAACAAACACTGAGAACAGGAATATGGAAATTACTGAAAAGCGTAAGTTTAATTCCCTTGGAAACTTCACTCATGTATTTTCATGTATAGTATTATAAATTTTTAAAGCCCTGTATTGCCTGTGGATTCATTGTGCAGTATAGTATAAGAACAGACACATACATTGCAATTGTCTAACTAATTGCAAATTGTGTGAACGTTATATGTGTGAAAATTATCCACTTATCTCTTTCTATCTATCTCTTTTTATTATTATTTAACTTAACTTCCAGTTTTGAGATTGAACAGTTCCTCATGGGAAACTGGGATACCAGTATTCTAATTTTGTTAATGGTCATGTCAAGCTTGCTAATTAAATACCTCTCTAAATTTCTTCGTATCATCTAGAGACAAAATTTTTATAGCATTTCTAAGCATTAGGAGCAAGAACAGCTACAAAAATTCTATTTCAAACTAATTTAGTTGTGTATGGTTTTAATCCACACTGTCAATGCAAGTTAAAATAATTTTCTTTCAATCTCTGGATAATAAGGCAATGCTCTAAAGACCTGGTCCCATGCTGAGTGAAGTCAACTTGGATCGTGAATGAGAGCAATATGAGTAACGGGATGCATCTCATTCAGCTTCACTGTTCAAAGGGACTGCTTTCTGTTTAATAAGTGCTAGTACAAGTAACAGATTACTCATACTCAATATAGTCTAACAAAATCATTTGAACCCAAGTATTCCATGAATTGGAACAGTAAAAGAGGGATTTTATTTTACAGATAAAGTAACTATATTTTGTCCACCCAAATAAAAGGGAGGATTTATAATATCTGGTTCACAGCTTATAAAAAGGAAGAACTAATACACTGCAGACCCTTTTTGAGAAGTCACTTTAAGAAAGTTACTTTTCTAGCTGAACAGAAAAACAAACAAAACAAAAACAACAAAAAAAAAACCCCACCACTACTACAGTTTACCTACTTTATGTTATGACACATCATCCAGAATTATAGGCATTCCATTTTCCCCAAAGCATTTGATAGTAGTTTAACTTTTTCTGTGGTTGTTTTCAGTTATGCCTTAAAGTTCAGTAAAAGAACACCAGGAAATGGACATAAACCAAAACAGCTTCATCCGGTTCTATTACTTGTCTAATTTACATTAAACGGCATGAAAAGCACATGCCAGGTAAAGTTTCAGAATGTGATTGGGGTGGCAATGTGACCACCTGAATGCATTATACAGTAAGGCTTCAGAACCATCTCCGTGGGTGCAAAATTCCTTTCTGTTTGTGTGTGCATTGCATGTGTAATACAGTCAGGTTGTGGCGTTCATACTTTCAAACAAAGCAGAATATGAGAACAGTCTGCAAAATAACTTACAGGGGAAAAATTTCTTGTCTAAATTCACAAAAGTTATACGGCACCACAGTTCACCATTATATACTGCCATTAAAAGGGATGGCAAACAGATTTTGATATCAGCCATATACTCTTCTCCTTAACTTAGTTTTAAAATGTGAATGCTAACATCCATATAAAACACGTCTATAAATGCTTTACTTAATTTTTATAGTAAAATGAGAATTCAAGTTATAAAATTTCTTATATTATCTGACACATTAGTAGATAAACTCCTTTTTTCATATCCAATAAAGAATTTAGGAACCTGTAACTAGCTCCTAACTTTTAGTTTGCTCACAACTGAATAAATTAGAAAACAAAAGGTTGTATGAATCAATCTGGCCACCAGCTTAAACGAGCCTTGTTCTTCAGCTTACTCAGAGTATAATTTACCCTTCTTTCTGAAAGCTTTAAGAAAAGTGATAGGGAACACACAGGACAGAATATTAAAGAGACTGAACCTCAGAAGGGGAGAAAATGTTTTACGTTACCTCCTGGTTAGCAGCAGCGAGTTCTTCTTCCAGTGCAGAGACTCTTTCTAAAGAAACCCTCAGACGCTCCCTTACCTGGAAGAAAAATCAAAATATGTGCTGTAACATTTCTTCTATCAGTCTTTAAAATATATATAATCCTTCATATGCACTACAGTATGCCCTGCCGGTCTGTAGGTATGTGTGTTGCATCCTGTCATTAGACATATTCTGTAGTAAATGTTTAAACCTAACCATAGGAAAACGTAACCCACACAAATGGGTTTCAAACATTAAATGCCACACTGCTGTTCTACAGTTTGCATATAATACTATGTAAAACAAAGCAGGTGCTAATTTGCTTAAATTACATTACACATAAAATGTTGTTTACAAATGAATCAATGAAAAACAGCAGCAACAACAATGTAACACCTCTGAAAACATTTTTCTGTTGTTTGGCATTATCTCACGTAACTATAGATAACCTACGCTAGCAATGTAGGCACAAGGTTTCCAGCATGATTAAAAGGTAAATCTGACCTAAACTGAACTTCAGTGTTGTGTGTTGGTGACTTTATCTCTTCTGACCATAAAGGCATCCTATAACAACTCATCTGCTAATCCACACAACTTCATTAGACACGTCACGTTAAGTGACTTGACTACAACCCAGTAAATGGGCCTAAATTCAGCAGATATTTCTATCACCATTCCCGCCACACCATCCTAGATCCAGCTGATCATCTAAGAATGTTTAAGGCTGTAAGGAGTGTTTGAAGAGAACGTGAATGCATTCTGCTAGATCAGCAGATTCCATTGCAAAACAAAGCAAACAAAAAAACAGTCTGTCATATACAAGGAAACACTGCACATTTTCATGTAAATATAATTATTTTCAGATCCTTGACTAATATGGGAGATCCATAAAGGAATGTTTATACCCTAAAATTTTCATACTTTTCCCTGTGATACCTCCTAATCTAAAAAATGCTATTGCTTTTCCTACCATACTTTATTTTCTATTATTACTGATCACAGTGGAAGTCAAATTTTGCTAGAAGAGTCCATAAGTCTCAAGAATGGTGACCAAAGTCGTGTTCAGGAAAATAGCACTAAAAAGGAGAAGCTTCTTAGCCTTTCTGACCAATGCAGATCTAGTAGTACTTTTGAGGTTTTTGGTCCTCTTTACATATGTCAGCTTAAATTATTCACATAGATTATTGGAATACTATAATACTATAGTTTTATGATGTCCTAAACAATGTTGCTAGTCTTAAGAGCACAGAAATCATGACTGACAGAGATACCCAAAGGAACAAAAGTTACTTAAAGTCTCTTAACATATAAGAAATATTAAGATGTCTCCAAGATTAAGATTATTCTCAATCTTTTAGTCCAGTTTCTGATTTATTAATTTCCCTCCATTCCTTTCTATTCCTGTAGCACTGTAAGACTGAAACACAACTTTTAAGGTTTCCAGAGATGCACACTGTAGCTTAAATGGTCATTTCTAGTAGGATAAAATTATGTAATCAGCAGCTGAGCTGCAGTAACTGACTGTGTCTGTTCTTCACCTGACCCAAGTGAAGTTTAAGCCATCCTGACAGAGTATCCATTTCTTCTCTGGGCAATGAGTTCCAGTGCCTCACCACTCTCATAGTGAAGAATTTCTTCCTTATATATAATCTAAATCTACCCTTTTGTAGTTTAAAGCGATTACTACTTGTCCTACCACTGCACTCCCTGTCAAAGAGTCCATGTACATCTCTCCTGTTAGGCTCCCTTTAAGTACTGCAAGGCTGCAATGAGGTCTCCTTGGAGTCTTCTCCATGCTGAACAAGCCTGGCTCTATCAGACCATCCCCACAGGAAAGGTGCTCCAGCCCTCTGATCATCTTTGTGGTTCTCTTTCCTCTCTCTCTCCCCTCCTCATATGCTCTCAACCTTCCCAGAGGTTCCTGATTCCTCTGTAGATCCTAAAATGCGCTTTCTATATCAATTCCTGCTTCAATTCCCACCATAATTTCTGGCTCTCACTAGCACTCCACTGATAACTAAGGGTTGTAGTCCTGTCTCAAGAAGCCTTATTTCAACCTCTTATACAGTGCAAGATGTCATAATATAATTTCTTAATGGAGAAATGAGAATCATCTTTCTCACTTCAGTCTTCTTGGTTGTAAGGATTGCTGAGGGACAAGATGATGGAGGAAAATATCACAAGATGGTGATTGTTACCAGATGAAATTACATGCAATGAGTTTGTCCTTTTACTTTATGTCTTCCTAAAGTTTCCTAAAACCTTGTTGTGTTTAAGCCTGGGTCTTTTATAAATGAGAAGGCATGTGTTTAAAATATGTTTTAAAATGTTTAACACTTGTGTTTGCTTAGAAGACTGTTAGAATCAGCAAACCAACTAGGCCATGTTACTGAGGAGATGAGAGCTCCACAGGGAGCTGGAATCACAAAAAAATTATCCTTAACCTGTGTCACTGTAAAACTGAATCCTAGTGGCTTTTATGAAGACATTTTACAGTTTGAACAACAGTCCTTGGAAATAATAGGCAGATAGATGTTTCAAAGACAGTGTAGGAGACATTTTTTTACATGACAATTTAGAAAAAATAGGTAATTATTAATTTAATTATTCAGAATATTAAGCTATTATGTTCGAATAAATCCATATTTTTTTTTCTTGGCCTTTTGTCAGTAACAACACAGAACAGTATCAGCGTGAAACAAAGACAAAGCTGGAAATTGCTTTGACCTGCCTTGCCTTGCCTTCTCTTCCTTTTCCTGCTTTGCAGCTACACAGTTAATGCACTTTTTCATAATGACCTAAGTAAAATTGCAGTCTGATGGTCCTTATTTATTCTCCAACTATAACATTTTCTAAAGAAACTGAAAGCAACTCTGCCTTGGCACAGAAGTCTTTGATCTGAGCAGTGAACAACTAATTGAGACTCACATATGCCATGGTGACATTGGAAATGTTGCAACTAATTCTTCATGCTCAACCACATGAAGTGCTGTTGAAGTTGTAAAAGCTGGGGGAAAGTGTTCATTAAACCGGTGTAAAAGAGAAAACAATGCTACCTCAGTGTTACGATTTGAAGGAGAAATCTACAGACCAGAAACTGTAACTTTATTTATTAGTTTTTCTCTGTCCTAAGTGATTTCAAAATATACTTGGAGAATAATACAAAAGCTGAATAAAGATTTCAGGTTTTCTCATTCATATTTCAGGAAAAAACATACAGCTTACAAAGGACCATACTAATACATTTGGTATTCATATATTTTGAATATTACTTTACTCTAAGTATTATTTATTATTTAGTAATTGCATTAATTTTTTCCTGAACTTTATAAGTTCATATTGAATAAACTTTGAATCTAAGAAAGCCAAAGCCTCTGGAATTCACATAAAAAAACAAACTGCAATGAATTTTGCATTGATTCCCTCTTCAGATTTATGTTGAAGCAAACAAAACAAACAAAACCATCTTAATTTCTGACAGATACAAGAAAAGCTGTTCTAACTCACTGCCTTGTTAGTGAAAAAGGAGCAGTAACTGCAAAGTCTTTTTATCTGATAAATTTGTTTTGTTTTTCTGTTGATGCAATTTGTTTTCTCCATTCTGGAATTCAAAGACAGTAAGTGAGCAGTTCATAGAAGCAAGTGTTATTTTACTCTAATTGTGTTTATTACTCAAAAATTAATGTATTACCTACACTTCATATGGTCCTTCAATGTACTCCTATTTTCTTGGGCACTAGATAGAGTTTTACTAAACAAGGCTTCACAAAGTAACACTAATCAGATGTCACTTGACCTATCAAACCATGCTATAATATCCATTTTCAAAGAACTGATTCCCATTATGGAGCCACAGATACAGCAGAAAAGGTTTGCTCTCCTTGTTTCTAGGTATATCCAACACAGGCCCAAATGACTGGGTATTCTTCTGGCTAAGTGCAGCCCTATTATCTTGAAATTTAACATAGCCAGTGTCATGTTAGCACTGCTGTTGGTGCAAAATATCACCCATCTTCCTCTGTCTCTTAGCAACCACTTCCCACTTTTTTTCTTGCTGTCAAAGTCTTTCTCCTTTCTCTCCATATCTGCAGCCCACAAAGAGCTTTTAAAAACACTTGCACATGCTAGAATTGAATCAATTTTGTTCGTAGTGAATAAAAGCTCTCTTACCTACCTGCTAATGAATAAAAAGGTAGTGGTAATGTCAAGATGAATTGGTTGTTTTTGTATGAAAGAATAGATAGGTATACTTTTCTGACATGAATTATCTTAAGAGAACCAATGTTTTTCAAATCTTAGATAGGACAGTAAAAACCTGGTGGTTGCTTTTCTCTGTGAAGATCAGTTAGACATTTTGTCTTAACAAATCAACTAAAAATGAGTTTGGAGAAGCTGCATAAGTTCATTGTTTACAAATGTCTGTTTTAAAAGTTTAAAATCAAAAGTGTAAATCAGAATATAAAAAAAGCTGCAGAAAAATAAACATGTTCAGACAGGTATTAGAAGTAAATGAAAGCCATAGAATGTTGTATATAAAATCACATTCTTTTTTTCTACTTTTTGTCCTTCCTGCGTTACATACAAGGAATATGTACTTCCTGACCTACTCTTAAGCTCAATACCTACTTTAAATATGAAGTTAACCTAAGCTTGTGTTTTCTGTTTTCATGCTAACAATGTCTTTTCATGCGCTGTATTATATAAACTATTCCATATGTATGTTTAATATTTCATAATATTCCATAGTGCTCTAACCTTATTTGTACATCTTTCCCTTCCATGAAGTAAAACAAGGAAAGATATCAGCTACTTAGCAGCTGTAAGGAGCGTTTGAGACCTGAAGCACTAAGAAGTTTAGGGTTGATTAACTGAAGAGACGTTTCTGCACAGACCATCTTCCCTATGAATATCCTGTATTCTCTGATAATGAAGGATCTACTCCTTTTACACTATTCTAGTCTTACAGTAAATGCTGTGCTTAGTCAGTAAAAAAACATACCTGAAACTTAGAATATTTTCCTGGTAAAAAGTTTTAAGAGGAAGCCCTTTTCCATAGTCAAAACCATCTTTTTCTGTTATTTTACTCTCAGCTTGTATTTTTAAAATTTGAGAAGTCTACATTTTCTCACCAATAACCTAAAAACATACCAGAGACATAAATTCCATCCATGTTTATTTAGTACTAAACAGGGGAAATCTTTCTGGTAAGGGTAAGTCAGTATTACTGACTACAAAAGATAGCTAAAGTGATCTGTATTGCAGTGCAGTTATTGGTCATAAATTCCCAAGGACTTCTTTGAACTCATATAAATATTCTAAGTAAAAGACATATATCAAGACAGAAATATACAATAAGCATCAAAAGGCACAGTAAAGTAAGTTAGAGCGTATATTTTATATATATATATTTTCCATACTGTACCTTTTCATCCAAAGCCTTGTGGTGCTCAAACAGAGATTTCAGAGCTTTGAGGACCTCAACTTCACTGGAAACTCCTGAGGGAGACTGTGCTTGCCGTTTCACCACTGTCATCCTCAGTGATCTTTCGTGTCTTGAGACAAGGCACTCCAAATGCTCCAGCAATAGCTATTGAATTTTATAAAAAAGGTTATTAATTTCTGTTCACCTAAATGCCCTGGAAGTTCTAACTACAAAATGCATGGTACCAAATGGCAATTTTCTTGGCAACTTCTTTATGGGAGAGACTACTGGAATTACTGCCAAGATTTCATGATTCAAAATCAGATAGAGTAAGTACAAAAATTGAAAATCGACTCATAATTTAATTTAAAACTTTATGAAAAGTGAGAACAAAAAATCATTTGGCGTAGAGTCACTATTTAACTGCATTAAGTACATATTTATAACAATATTTGTAATTGTAATTAATGATCATAAGCTATCAAATAACAACTAAACCAACCAAAACCTGTATAGAACATCATGCAAAAATATGAAAGCAGTTTATATTTTATAAACCTACCTGTAACATTTTAAATTTGTACTGGAAGATGATAAATAAAATATCAAAAAAGTAGAAATAATATTTAATTACATTTGAAGATGATTTACTCCAAATGCCACCTTTCATGACATTGGCTTATCACTAACCTGCTCTAAAATGTTCATTATGTCTGTTCATGAGGGAAGACAAATGGTCCATAAACAATACATTTCAGGCTACTGTAAATAATTTGTAGGATAGCCTGTAGATAACCTATTGTAAAAGCATGATAACTGTCATTATTACTGTAATTAGCTTAGATGAAATATTAAAATGACTTGATGTTGTATGGAAAATTCACAATTTAGCAAAGCTTTTATAGGGCTGACATTACTCTTACGGTCTAAATATAGAAGAGAATTGATAAGCTCTAAGTCTGTAACAGAGTAGCTAAATTCATGAATCATAACACTTAATAAATGTATTTCACAATGTACAATTATAGCTTAGCCTTAAGTGGAAATTTGAAAGTTACACAGAAAATTGTTTGTTATTTCTCTTTTGATGTGGTTCTTAACATAGCTACTATTAGTAAAGATACATGTTCATCTGTAATGCATAGTTATTCTCAGCCACATAATGACCTTTATCGTTACATGAATTAATAAGACATGAAAGAGCATAAACAGAGAGTAAACACACTGTAATTGTAATATGCAGCTATCAATCCAGGAACAATTTGGGTTTAATGTACTCTTTGCTTCAAACATGGTTCTCATATCCAGATTTGCAGCTGCAGCTGCTTATTATTTTACAATAATTGCATTATTTGACAAAAATAGTGAACATGCATATGATTAATGTCAGCACATGAAGAATTGTAATGACTACATGTAGTTCATGGAAGAAGGAGGGTATTTTTTTCCACAATTTATTTCAAGTGGTGGCTCATATTTATCAAAAGCAAATGAGTCATCTGATCTCTGTAGGGCTGACAACAGATATAGCTGATTTTTTAATAACTGGAAGCAGTCGAAAGTAACAGGCAGATTTGAAGAGGCCTCTTCATTGCAGTGTTCATAATAGAACTTAAATAGTTAATTGCTATCATAGAATCATAAAATCACTAAGGTTGGAAAAGACCCACAGGATCATCCAGTCCAACCACTCGCCCTTCACCATGGTTCTCGCTAAACCATGTCCGTCAACACAACATCCAAACATTCTTTGAACACCACCAGGGTCGGTGACTCCACCACCTCTCTGGGCAGCCCATTCCAGTGCCTGACCACCCTTTCACAGAAGTAGTATTTCCTAACGTCCAGCCTGAACCTTCCCTGGTGCAGCTTGAAGCCATTCCCTCTAGTCCTATCACTAGTCACCCGAGAGAAGAGGCTGACCCCCAGCTCACTACAACCTCCCTTCAGGTAGTTATAGAGAGCAATAAGGTCTCCCCTGAGCCTCCTCTTCTCTAGACTGAACAATCCCAGCTCCTTCAGCAGCTCCTCATAAGGCCTGTGCTCCAGACCCCTCACCAGCTTTGTTGCCCTCCTCTGGACATGCTCTAGGGCCTCAATGTCTTTCTTACAGTGAGGGGCCCAAAACTGGACACAGTACTCGAGGTGCGGCCTCACCAGTGCTGAGCACAGGGGGACAATTACTTCCCTGTTCCTGCTGGCCACACCATTTCTGATACAAGCCAGGATGCCATTGGCCTTCTTGGCCACCTGGGCACACTGCTGGCTCATGTTCAGTCTAGCGTCAATCAACACCCCCAGGTCCATTTCCTCCACACAGTCTTCCAGCCACTCTGCCCCAAGCCTGTAGCGTTGCCTGGGGTTATTGCGGCCAAAGTGCAGGACCCAGCATTTGGTCTTGTTGAATCCCATCCCATTGGCTTCAGCCCAGCTATCCAGCCTATCCAGATCCCTCTGTAGGGCCTCACTACCCCCAGGCAGATTGACACTTCCAGCCAGCTTGGTGTCATCTGCAAACTTACTGAGGGTGCACTCAATGTCCTCATCCAGATCATCAATAAAGATATTAAACAGGACAGGCCCCAGCACTGACATGAACAGAACAGAATTACCATGGCCATACCTTCCATAAGTTTGCAATTATCTATAGCTTAAGCTGACACTTACAGTAACAGTCTAGAATTACATAATGTTGCCAACTCATTTTTGACCTAACACTGAGTAAATTTATCATATGCATGCTCTAGTATCCTAAACAGATTATTTTGGACAGATGATCAGAAAGGAAAATTCTTAGAGTCTTGGTTGGAAAACAAAAGTGAGAAAAACTGGCTTTGAGGAGAAGAAAAATGATGGCAACACAGCATTCTTGATGTGGCAAAATTTTTCATGGCTAAAGGAATTATGTGTAAACTATAGCACAGAGAAAAATAAGGAACACAAGAACAAATAGTGTCCATCAGCAGCTCTTTTTTGAGTTATGGTAGACAATTTTGACAGAGAACCTGAAGTCAGCATGGACAGAAGAAAGATGGGAACCTTCTTAAGAAAAGAATACATTGACAAGAGGAGAAGAGCAGAGGCGAGGCGAGGCGAGGCGAGGCGAAGAGAAGAGAAGAGAAGAGAAGAGAAGAGAAGAGAAGAGAAGAGAAGAGAAGAGAAGAGAAGAGAAGAGAAGAGAAGAGAAGAGAAGAGAAGAGAAGAGAAGAGAAGAGAAGAGAAGAGAAGAGAAGAGAAGAGAAGAGAAGAGAAGAGAAGAGAAGAGAAGAGAAGAGAAGGCTTGGGGAGACTGCATTGCAGCCCTCCAATACTTGAAGGGAGAAGGAACAAGAGTGATTTTTCACACTGTCTTATAGTGATAGGACAAGGGGGAATGGCTTTAAACTAAAAGAGGGGAAATTTAGGTTAGGTGTTAGGAAAAATAATTTTACTCAGAGGATGGTAAGGCACTGGCACAGGTTGATCAGAGATGTTGTGGGTGCCCCATCCCTTGAGGTGTCCAAGGCCAGGTTGGATGGGATCCTGGGCAGATTGATGCGGTGGGTGCAATCCTGCCCATAGCAGGGAGGTTGGAACTAGAGGATGTTAAAGTCCCTTCTACCCAAGCCATTCTATGATTCTATGATAGGAGTGATGAGGAGAAAAAGAAAGTTAAACAGGGTTTTCATGTATAAGAAGAGAGTGGAGCAGTCTGGGACTATTAGAAACTCAGAATTTCTTAAAGGGTGAACATAAAGGAGTTTACGATGTGAGATGAACAGCAGAGCATCCTAGTCCTTTCTACAGCAGCTGCTTTTATACAATTATAAAACACTGTACTGATTTCTTATCATAATGTAGAAAGATGAGCTATTGACACAGCTAAGTGTCAAAGCACTCACGCAGAATTATTGCACTACTTGTGAATATTTCACTCTTTTTCTTATTGTAAGAACAATATTCCAGCTACTCAACTGGTTCATTTTTCTAGGAATCTCTGTGGTATTTTCCTTTCTGTCAGCTCTCAGAGTGCTCGACAGGGCATGCTGACATAGGTTCCTGTCTGACAGCAATTTCTTATTGTTGCTTTTCAACAAAAGTCAGGACTATTTCTCCACAAAATCTATGAATGCTTCTTATAGCAAATCCATGTTAGCTGACCACAGAGTATGACTAAGCCAGGTGTCCCTGTACTACAGTACTCCCAGCCATGCTGAAAGGGAAGAGTAACCAATCAACCCAAGAGTTAGAGAGCCTGCTGGCAAATCCTTGCTCCATCCTCTGCTGAAATAGTATTAAAAATGATATTTTAGCCATCTTTGCTTCAACTACATATGCACAGAATATACACATACAAATATTTTTTAAAAAAAGGAAAGGTAATAGATCTTCCCTATTTCCCTGAGAAGGGAAATGTAACTACAGTTATACAACTATGAAATGTTAGTTACTACAATGAAGGAGAAAGGGACATTTAAATACATTAAACTGTCATTGAAGAAAATGGTTTTCCAAGCAACACGGATATTAAGTGATTGAAGAAAATCACAGAATCTGGCTTGGGGTGGGGAGGGTGAATAGGGAACAATGAGGACTGCCACTTCTATTTATTTCAAGAATTACTATCTCATATATTTGTGAAGAACAAAACAAGATTTCATGTCAAAATATTACTGCAAAAATACTGATAATGAATTAAATTACAAGCGGTTTGTTAGAAACAGATTTAGGTGGTTTTGTATGTTTCAGTCACACACTGGCATTAACAACACATGCTGCTGAGCATTTTTTGCTCCCTCACGCTGTGTTGATCTGCTACAGTTGTCAAGTACTCACAGGGATAGGCAGCTTGCAGAGAGAAGATGAAGATCAACAGCAGAAAGCAGGACAGAATCACCCACGCATAATATCCAGTCATCGCTATGCTTTTCCTGCTGGAAAGCATAAGCTTGACAATGAATTATGAAATAATGTGACAATTGAATTTTGCTCTTATGCTGGGTAAGTTTTAGGATCCTCAAGATCCCAAGCTGATAATTTTACCATAGCTAAATGGGATGGATGTTTCTAGAGCTCTGACTTCATGAGCACAAAGGATGTTTAAAAATGATTATTTAAAGATTGAAAAATGCTTGACTGCTTATTTTGTGAAGGAATGAAGCAACTTTAAAATGTTAATTAGAACAAATTAAAAATAGAGACAACTATTAGAATCCAGTTTACTGTATTTCTCAGATAATTTCCAAAGCACTGTGAAATAGAAATGTATAATTAAATATCTTTGTATGATACCATGTACCTGTATCATACTAAACCATCATTACTACAGGGACACTGATTTGCAGGTGAAAAAGAAAAAAAGAAATTAAAGCATTCCTTTCTGTTTTTTTAGTGTGACTCATTAGAGTTTGTATTATTATAGGTTCTGAATTTTAATGAGCATAAAGTATTCTATCTTAACTCTCTTTGTTTTTTTGCAGAAAAACTGCAAAAAAAAAACAAAAAACATTGTTTACAGCAGGGTATCAAATGGAGAAAGGAAAGAATTGGGAGAGAGTGATGGAGAAAAGTAAATAATAGAATACAGGGAAATACAATATAGAAGAAAAAAGAATTCCTAAAATGAGATTGACTTGGCTTAAGGGGTTCCTTATGAGAACAGGGCAACCCACTATGAAGACAATGCTCTTTCAAGTTCAGCATCTCACCGACAAATGCAAAATGTAATTTCCTTTCAGTCTGCATTTGGAGCACACGTTATTTAGTGAATCTCCACCTCTGGTGCAAGCAAAGAAGAAAAGTAAACTAAGCAGATAAGGGGTTGCAGATTATCTCTAAACCCGGCCATAAAGTCAATCATTTTCCTCTGCATTGTTCAACAGTAGTAGAAGCCCATTTGCTCCTGTGGGAAATCAAATAGCTTTACTGTTAAACTACTGGTGATAATCTTTCTTTGAAAATAAAGTTATAGCCTAGCTGCAGCTTATGTTCCATGTTTGAATTTCTGTGCATTCAAGACAAAAAATAATCTCTTGATGCAACCCAGGGCACAGTTGGCTCTCTGGGCTGCAAGCGCACACTGCTGACACATGTTGAATCTTTCATCAACCAACACTCTCAAATCCTTCTCCTCAGGGCTGCTCTCAAGCCATTCTCCACCCAACCTGTATCTGTACTTGAGATTGCACCTACCTAGATGAAGGACCTTGCTCTTGGCCTCCTTAAACTTCATGAGGTTGACATGGGCCCACCTTTCAAGCCTGTCCAGGTCCCTCTGGATAGCATCCCTTTACTCTATATAGTAATTTCTTTGAAGGTATTTTTGTATATATTTTCAAAATCACATGCAATGATTTTACAGAGAGAGCCTGTTTGTCTTCCTGTCAGCAACATCACACTAACCAATACATACACATATGCTCCTGCATTTTTCATGTTGCTTCACGTACTGGCAGATTAAGTTGTCATCTAAGTTTGTGACATGAAAATATTTTTACTATAATATATGAGAAGTTAATTATAGTAGGCAGTAAAAATACATGTTTTAAAGCAAAAGTTTTCCAGGGAGATTTGTTTAAGAATTCTGCTAGAAGGACAGAGTAGGAACTCAAGTCTAGGGTAAGCTATAAAGTGTGGTCTTTTGGCACAGACCAAGAGTTTATGGGTCCCACAGGATGTTATTCTAGAACATTCTAATGCATTCTACTGTCAGGATCTGCTGCTGCAGCTTGGCCTGAAATGGCAAATTAGGTCTTGTAGCTTTCTGGGGGGGACACGGGCAAAAACTGTACAAAGCTGTTGCCACAAAATAAAGAAACACATGGGTATGGGTCTAGAACAAAGGAAAAACTACTAGAAATGTAAAAGGGAAGTAGAAAGCAAGAATTGGCTCGATATACTCAGAACCTGACAGATTTGCCACTTCAATTTATTCTGTTTAATCTCCAGTTTGAAGCAGTGATATTACAGGGAAATAAAAGGTTGCATTAAGAAAGTTCAAAATAGGAACCCAAGAATCTAGACCTAAGCTTCTTTAATTATAAGTAGTAGAAAATGCTACCTGGGAAAAAAGTGTTTGTACTGAGTCATGGTGGTGAGTGTGGCTATGCATGAGAGTGTCCCGGGGGCACAGCAAAGCTAGAGCTGCTTAGATGTGAATCATAGTGGGGTGGATGGAAAGAACTAGCTGGAGTCACTTTAGATGTTAGAAAAGACATTTTGATTACTCATTGCAAAAGTATTTCTGTGGCCTTCTAAATATTATTATTTGAATGTGAATCTCTAATAACAGAAAAAAAAATGTAGCAGCATTTCCTGACAAACTATTAATGCTGTTTTACATTAACAGCATAAATATCAGCTTGTAAAAGTGCTTCATTATGGATAATGACTTCTTGTTGGAAATCGCTTATCTAGTATGTCATGGAGATGATTGTATTCTGAAGACAACAGCTGTATACCTGGAATGGTGGTCTTCCCCCATAAACACAGTGTACAGGAGCCTGTAGAAGTCAACATGACTATTACAGTAGACTTCAGGAACTAACTTAGTATAGGGCAGCTAACAGCATGGCAAGAATATATACATGACACTATGGATGACAACATGTTAATGAAAATGCTGAAGGACAGTGTAAGACATCAGTCATGTCTGATTTTTTTCTTTCTCCTTCCTCATTAATTATTACTTATTTTAAAATTATAAATAATTTCCTCTTTTAAAATAAAGTAAAGTAAGTAAACTCATTACTTATCTTTATCTTCAGGTCTTCTTTACTCTTGCATTTCCTGCATTTCCTTTAAATTTTTTGTATACTACATCTTTTTATCTTCAATGCCTACCTTTGTAATCCTTATTAAGACAAATTAGTTGAGTATATTAGTTTAAACTGCAAGGACTTCTGGCAAGATCACCATACTTTGCAACTCATTAATTGGTATTAAGTTCTCCTGGAAAATCTCTTACTGAATTTTCTTTCACATAATATTAAAAGAACAATAATGGACAATAATTAAATTTCTTAGTTTTCAAAGAAAGTTCTATGACAGAGCTTAATTTGACTTGTAACTCAATTTGCTTTTCTCTCACAGTTGTTTGGTGTGCAACTATCTTTGACTACAGGGCTGTCATCGTATTTTTCTTTGAGCTACTTATTCTATCAGACCCATGGTAGGTATGGGTACAAACTTGGTTTTCAGTGGGCTCTGTAGTGAAATGGAAAAAACTTTCTGCTAGGTAGTTTTGTGTGCATTCTTATGATGAACTTATGATGACTGAGAAGAATACATTTAACTGTAGTACATGAACTATTTTTTTCTGTAAATAAAGGCAAATTTAGGTATTTTCTGTGGAAGAATGTGTATATGGAGATTACCAAATAGGTACAATTGTCTGGACATTTATCTTAACCATATCTTTGTCTTCCAAAGTTTATGCTAGAAATTAATACAAGTTATTCTTTGTTCTATGTTGACTTTACTAGTTTTCCTTTAAACATTCAAATAACTGATATATATAACAGTTACTGAAAATTTAAGCAGCTTTAGAAATATGTCAGAAATACATGGCTGAGATGGCTTGCCAACCTAAAGAATGCATTGCAACTCCCATGTTCTTCTTCATTAATTCTTCTTTTGTGGGAGCGATTTTGTATTGTTTAAATTATGAAAGAGTTTTATCTGTTTCCCATCACACTTCCCAATCTCAGCACATCTAAGACTTTTACATTAAATGTGATCATCTCTTCTTGCTCCTTTAAGCTAGCATGGAAGTAGATGAAGCACCACTTGCTCTTTGTAGACATCTGTATCACTTGTCCATCTTTAGATTTCTAGAGTTTGTGGCAGTCTAGTGCTATATCTGGCAGTAAAAAGGATGAAGGAAGACTGTCACAATTCTTTTGTCAAGTATCTTGCTAGATATCTTTCAGAATGCCAAACAGGTAACCAGGGAAAGATGTTATGTGAGTGTGTTAGTATAGTGAAAGGATGAAAGCAGGAAGAGTTGCCCAGAGCACAGAAGAATGCAATATGCATATGATAAAACATCTTTGGTGTTCAGCATCTGTTCTAGGAGGCACTATCATGGACTGTTCGTTGCAGACAGAATAATAGCTTTTGACTGAAGAAGAACATAGCAAACTTTGGGGTGAAATGTTATTCTCACTCAGCTGTATCACAAATGACATTTACTTCAAGGATCACAATGTCTGCATCTAGACTAAACAGCATAGTCACTGTGATACAAGTGGCTGCCTTCATCTCATCCTTATTCAGATCAAATTCAAGGCTCCTAGGTAAGCTGAATGTGCTGTACCGCTGCCCTTTGCCTTGAAAAGAGATGGAGATCTGTACATGCTACTTATATAGGGCTTGGGTCTTGGAAAGATGAGTTAGTCTCTTGCTTAAGAAAGCATTAAAACTGAATGTACATACCTTGCAATGTACAAAGTCTAACACACAGTCATTTTCTGCAGGTCTGTAGCATGGTAGATACATCATATTATTTAGATCTTGATAGATTTCATGTATTTATTTAAATACATTTTCAGGGAAGGCAAGGAGTTTTGTCTCCTACTTTATACATACACGATATCCAGAAAAGGTCTGCTGTACACTTACTCTCGTGTTGTTTCTTTCAGCCTTCAGTTCTGAAATCTCCTCCTCCTTTTCAAGCAGCTGTTCCCTACATGCATTTAATTCTTTTGTCAGTGCAGCAAATTCCTATGGAATAAAATTAAGTGTGAAGTTACACAAGATGTAAACACAAAATTAATCAAATCTACATGCATGTTAGGTTTTATATAATATTTAGAAACCAGCACAAAATAAAATAGCATATGTAAACATCAGCACTTGTCATAAGCTTTTAAAATAATGCATTTTTTTTTAATTGAAAAACCAACAAATTTCATAAAAAGCACCTATGCAAAACATTGGCAGAGTTTTAGAAACACGAGTAGGTCTGAGATGATGACAACGTCCCCCATACATAAATTATCAGAAGTAAAGCATAAGAAGAACATAACCCACCTATTCTGTAGCAAGAAGGACACTATAATTTCATGCATAATGAGGTTCAACACAGTGCATTTGCTTAGCAAGTTCTTTTGCCTTTCCATAATGCAGCTATTGTAATACAGCATGGGATAGAAAAGCTATGGAATTCATTGATCAAATTCTATCTGGTAGCAGATTAACACAAGCAATATGTGAACTAGTTAAAACAAAACAAAACAACAACAACAACAAAACACCACCCAAGTAGCTACCAAGTGGAGCTCTAATTTTTATTTGGTATTTAAATTTAACTATTAAAATGTATTTGGGCATCACAGTGAAAGACTCTAGCATTCATATTTGTTAGCTTAGCGTGAGTTTCCTAAGAAATAAAATGAAGCAAAATTTTAAGTTGCTCCTGATGTTGTGTTACAAATGCAACTAAACAATGATTGCAAAACAAATCTTTCGGCTACCAGAATTAGTATTAAAATATCTTGTTATTACCATTGCTTTTATGCTTCAAAAATACTTATAAAATTTTATGTATACCAATGGCAGTTGCAGATTTAACATTAAGTTCAGTAACTAGAAGGTTTCAATCCAATCCAAAGTGGCAAATTTTATCCATAAAACTGAAAAGATTCTGTGTCTCATGAAAACAGTGAGGCAAACAATGAAACGCATTTGAAATATGTAATCATGTGCATATGCACCGAAAAAAACGGTGTCCAGATGATAATTAATAGCTGTTAAAACCACTCATAAGCAGCCAGGATTAAAGTGCCATCGTTCCTAATTCCCCCAAGAAGAAAGGAGTTCAGGAAAACAAAAACATGTCTAGGTGGTTTATCAGCTGGTAGGATGAACCTGAGACTAAGTCTACTTCTTTAAGACAAAAGCTAGCAATGATCTCAAAAGAACTTGGTCTGCTGTCTCCCTTCAAGTTGTGGGAAGCAGCTTTTATCCAAACTGAAGTTTGGTTGGTGTTCTTAGACTCCTTCTGTTTTAATAAAATTTACAAATAGTTAATTGTATATTATAGATAATAATGATATTGTATTTTCAATAATATATATTTATAATAATGTTAAGAGTTCCTGTATTAGTTTTGGAAATGAGATTTAAAACTCTGCTTACTTTTCAAAAGTATTATTAATTTTGCCTATAGATCTTACTTTAGTAAGAAGTAGAAGCATTGTTCTGTCTAGAGTTTTGCATGAACTCTATTTGGGGTTGTAATTAATGCCACATACCAGATGAATATGTCATATTTAATATAAGCCAGTGATCTCGTCAGGTTGAATTAGAATTCAGAAGCAGGAAAACACATATGCACGTAGTCCTTATATAGTCTTATAAACTTTATAGTGCCACAGTGTGCAACTCTTGTTGCTAATATACACTGCTAATATTACTAGTATAAGTAGTATGATACTATCTCAATTTACCACTTTTAATTTCTTTGTATTGTTTTAGTTGGAATTCAAAGAGACTTCTGACGTATGCTTTAGCATCTGGATAGGTGACAGGTGGTGGAAGGGACAGTAAGGATCATCTGGTGACTTACAGTTCCAGTTACTAACTACTGCAAGGCAAAGCAGTCTGTGAACATGCTTTTCTTGTTTTGCTTGGAAACAGAGAAATATATGAGTTTATAAGATTGCATATTCTTTGATGTGCCAAGATAAGCTTAATACCAGCAGTATGATCGCTAATGCTTTGGCCAACATAATCTCAAATAATTCAGTATTTGAGTTTTACTATTTTGTTGAAGAGTATGGATTTTATTCTTCAAGGAATTTAAACTTTCCTTTGCTTAAAAATAAATCATTAAGCAAAATTTTGCTCCCAGAGTTCGATACTTAACCATTTCCTCTCAGCCTCCAAATATCTTCAGCCTATACCCACAATATTAACCTCTGGTTTGGCTGGGCTGCGTGTATGCAGTACCTTAGACTTTTTCCTTCAGTTGCTGACACAGCTCCTTCACACCTTTTAATTACTCAGTTGCTGCTGTTCTCTGAAATTCCTTTGTTACAGTAAGAGAATTTTCAAGGTCACCTCCTCATACCTGTGGATCTAAAGTGGTCACATTGCTCTTTTTAACTGAAGCACCAGTGGCTGCTCCTGAATCAAGAGCTTTAGCTTCTCAGCTCTGAACAAGGATAGTATTTTTCTCGGTGTTTGTTTTGTGTTTTACAGGGAAAGTCTCAAAGTAAAAATTGAGTTTGCCCTAGAGCTTTACAAATTACTTCTGTCATGTTTGCTTTGACAAATTAACAACCGCGACAAAAGCTCACAATAACTTGCTTTTCAATTCATGTTACCATAACTACAAGTGAAACCCATTTTAGGTATGTCCTCCCTTTCAGCCCAAGGTATTGCTGAGATATGCCGCTATAATGCTCCAGAGAACATGGTTCTCCCACAGGTTAGAAACAAAGCAAAACATATTTTTGTTTTACCCAGTTATGTAATAAACAGCACGTGATGATAACGACCTCCGCTCTTGCAATTCCCCCTGATGTACATAGGGATCAAGGGAATACTGTCATCTGGAATTACTGTTCACAGCCGAAATCTTGCATGGTCAGTCATACTTTGCGGGCCCCGAAGGTGGGATCTGTTGCATAACTAATGTGACTTGACATGTACAACCACACTCTTAAAGCTTATGTAGAAGTTGTTGGGATATAAAGCTAATTAAGAAATAAAGAGAATCAAAATGATGAAAATTACACAGTAGATTGCACTGCTCTTATATTACAAAATGGTAACAAGACACTAGCTTTTTTTTCCTTGGGAAACAACTAAGGAACGTATTTGTTTGTCATCTGAATAAACAAAATCTTGGGGCCTATTTTATCTGCTGCTTCCCTTATTGTCTTAATACTTGGGCTATAACACTCAGTCTGACTGAAAAGTAGCTGACTCAAAATGACAGCCGTTCACTTATCCCATGCATATCTTTGAAGAGAGGGCAGAAGCCTCAAAAGCAAATTCAATGGAAATTTGTGACCACTGAAAGGACAATTTAGCGTTACAAATCTGAAAGTCAAGGACTTCCCCTGGCATAGCAGATGAGATGCAGAGCACAGGCTTGAGGGTGCCCAGGAGAGGGGGGACCACAGGGACAGGCAGGCTGACAGTGCTGCCAGATGTGCTGGCAGCAGGGCTGTGCAGGGAGACATGCCACAGCATCCTTACCATTACATATCTGTCTCTAGGGGTGGCTGAACAAATGCTGCTTTCTCTGCTTATTGTTCCCAGGAAAGGTTTACAAGGTTCATTTTTTCATGGACTAATACACATAAAACCTATATAACAATCCTCCTAGGTGAGAGCATGCCAGAGAAATGTGACTTCAGAGCTGCAACACTTGATTGTTCAGCTTGCAAGTATAGTCCAGTAGAGAGAGTTGAACTCAAATGAAAATGCAAACAGCCTCTCATCATACATACTCCTAATGAAAGAGTGAACCAATTTTGTAAGCCCCTCCCTCACCCAACCTCCCTAAAAAAGAAAAAGAAAGAAAGAAAGAAAAAAGAAGAAAAACAAAATTCAGTTTCAGAGAGGATGGGGTGTATTCAGCTTATAGCCTGTTCCTCTGGAACTGCCTTCTTTGAATCACAGTTCATTTCAGGATGAAAGAATGAACTAATCTCTGCACAGAGAAAGAATGGTTAGGCTTTGTAATTTTTGTCTTGCATTTAACACTATCTATGTAGACAGAGTTTCCTTCCTGCAAATTTAGAGGTAAGTCATTTAACAAGAGAAATTATGATCTGCGACATTTCTCTGGGAGTTTTAGCTTCTCATTTATTATGTTTTAATTCAATTCAGTTTTCTTAAATTGTACCTTCACCACTACTACCACAGAAATTTCAATCTTATTGACAGCGATTAGTAAGACAAAAGACTATGAAGTTCTGGATGAAAATCACCCTTTATCTTACTACAGAAGAGCCATAATAACAGCCCTTGATCCTAGATTAGATTGAATGTTACATTTCAGTATTTGGGTTTAGTGTCAATCATCTGAAATGTGGAAATGGCCACAGCATATCGAATGAGTGAATCTCTAATATGAATTCTGAATTACTTTGTTTAACTCACACCACTGGTTCAGATTAAGAAGGTGGGGTGTTATCCGGTCTTAGCCACTAACATGCTTCAAACTATACAGGGATTACCAGTGTGTGTTTGGTTTATTTAGTGGCCTGCAAGATATCAAGCATGTGAGAAGTGTGATTAAATGTGACAGTGTGAGAGACTATTAATTCACAGAGAGAAATGAAGAAGAGGAGATTCCCGTTTCCTAAGAGAGAAAATTAACTCAGTAACAGAGGGGGATTGTGAACCCACACTCCATTTTTTTCAGAACTGTGGGCATTCTCTGAGATTCTGAAGTATGCAGACACTTTCCCACACAGAAGTACACAATCAGTGCTCCTTGGAAGAAATTAAAAACAAAACAAAACAAACAAACAAACAAACAAACAAAAACACCTTTTCAGTGGTTTAGAGCCAATGTTAACATCTAGAAGAACAAATAATGCTAACACTTTTACTGAACAGAAAATGGGATGAGAACTGTTACATAGTTCTCCATCAAGAAATAATTCCTCCTTTAAATACTCCATTGAAACTACATTATATTTTTAACTAACTCTTGCAAATGTTTACTTATAAAACCATTTCTTTCTGGGTAGAAGAAACTATCTCATACTAATACAGCCCCTCTTTGGATGGCCTACTATTGTGAATGAAGTATTTACTGTTATCATTCTGGTCCCAAATTAAAACAGATGTAATTGGATATTCCAAGCAAAAATAAAATCCCACTTCTCCTTTATTACTTAAAAAATAACGCATATATTTTTCTTCTACAAAGCTCCAGAAAAGAATAAGAGAGAGCAAAGGATTATAATAAATGTACGTCTCACTAAGGCCCTTGAACATACCAAATTAGTTCAGATACATATGTAAATTTTGGTTTAGCTTTGCAGCACATGTAACCTAGATTTTTTAAAAAATGTTATCTAATTTCAATAACTATATCATCTTACTTTTGAGATTTTCTGAAGCACGAGTAACTCAAAAGTATTCTAAAATATATTTCAAGTCATCCAAAAAGAAACTTATTTGATAGCTATTTAAATATTAGTTCAACTGACAGTACTTCGAGATAAAGATAATGGGAAGAACATACAACTGTCAGGACTTGTGGTGTATTATGCCTGACTTTCCTGCTGTAGGACACACTTGCCATGGAAAGATGCATTTCTACAGATTTTTGAAGCCAAAGTGGATCTCCCTAGCAATGTGAGCATCATGGCAATTGTTTTTTATACGCTTTGCTTCTTACTGATGTGAATACTGAAGCACAGAGGATCTATAACCAAATTAAACAGCTATTGAGTTATTATTATTATTGAAGGATGGGGTAAAACATCACTGATTTGTAAATATTACGATGGGTAACTTTAAATATCTTGTATGATATAGATATTATAGGATGGAAATACAGACTGGATTGCAGTGTGCTTTAATTACTTCTATTTCAGAATGTTATACCACACGTAGTGTATTTTGTAGAAATATTAGTCATGTAAGATACTACATCAACATGCTTTTCAGAAGTGTTGTTAATTGGAGTTGTAGCGAATCTTGCTTCAAGTCATGCTACTGGAGTTCGGAAGTGAATCAGCTGTATAATAAAGGAGATTATACTATCAGCTAAATCCATTCAATAACTGCTTTATTCCACAGATACTCATACTCATTTCTTCTAATATAGTTCTGATATAGTTATGCTGCAGACTATATTATGAAGGAGAAGAGACAGCTAACTGCGACAAAAGGAGGACCAACAGGTGGGGAGCCCTGCCCACGTGTCAGCGTAACGTAAGTTTTAACACTGAAGTTATTTAGAAGAATGTGTCTTGATGATTAAATCTTGTTCTGCATCAAAACTGATGACAATTTACTATTCCACAGTAACAATTTCATCATCTATGCAATAAAGAGTAAAATAACAGATTATGACCAAACCATAAAATAATTTTCTAAGGGACTGATGTTAAAGGAAAATGGGATTAACTTTATTCCATCTGATGAGAAGAATATTTTTCCAGATATTAAAATATTAAATATGTGAAATGGTTCCAGAGAAACAGCATAAGCAAAGAATAAATTTCTGTATTAATTACATGACTACCCATTGCCAGCAGTTTAATTTTATGCTTGTAATCCTTTTTTTTTTTTTTTTTAATTAAAATAAACACAGAATTATAAAGGAAATCTCCCTACCTAACATGTTACTGAAGTACTGAAGTACTTTACAGACTGTACAATGGCTTCTGCATATAAACACATACATACAACTCTCAATTAGAAGGCAGATTGAGGTCAGTACATGGCCTTAAGAAATAACCTAAAATAAATCCTGACAGAGGGAATATATAAAGGCTGACTGTAAGATGCAGCACACACTTACCAGTAAACAGAACAGCCCTTCTCTTATAATGTTGGTAAGTAATCTTATTTTGTTGCCAAACCCAGCTTACAAGTCTGGTTGATTTTTAGTACGTTTGATGCACAGTTCAAACTCAACTTTCTTAGCTTTGACTTCTTTCCTGGCACAGCATCTTGTTTTCTTCCAGGCAAACATGACAAAACACAGAGTGACCTTTACTTCTCCCTCATTTTAGGGAACATACACTGTTATGACACTTGTCTTCTTCTCTTCATCCTCAGCATTTTCTCTGGGTAAATCTTATCCCTGATCACTAATTCAGCTATTAATAATAGGTCAGCAAGTCTGCTATTCTGATTAAGAACACATCCTTCCTTTCACAGCAAAATTGTACTTTTCCCTTTTCATAGCACATTAAATGAGGCTCAATCATTTAATATTTTAAGTATACTTAATTTTTTTTTTAAAGTCACTTTATAAAATCAAGTCACAAATATTTGATGTTTTGTTGTTTTCCACTGTCTCCCATTTTTTCATGAAGTTGCTCACGCTGGAAAAAATTGTATGTAAAAAAAAGAGGGAGGAGAAAACACGCACTTAATTCTGTTATTTTGAATAGCACTCAAAAAACTTTTGAATATTAGACATAGTTTAACAAATAACTCTTTAAGTTAAAAAATTCAAATTCCTATTTTTTTATCAGACTAAAGAATTGTCAAAGAAAAATATGAGAATCAAGTCTAGTAATTGACCTCATGAATCAACAGATCTCTTTACCAAAACCATATTTGACCTTTTCCTTTCACAAATAGATGCAGTCATCCTCCTGCAAGTCTGTCTGATTCTTGAGTATGTCAGATTTTCAATGTGAGTTTTACCTCACCTCATTTCTGTTGCATGTTGGAAAAAACTTTATATTCAAGTTGATCATTGAAGATGAACACAGAAGAAGGTACATTTAGGATGTGACTGAACCAACATGCTTTTGGGTTGGACAAAGCCTAACAACTTAGAATTCTTTATATTTCTAACTGGGGCTTCTGTTCAGTGAATTGAACAAACAGCCTCATCTGCCCTAGAGATATTTGTTCCTGGTCAGACTGGTCCTAGTCTAAGCTTACTCGAAAGAAGTGAAAAAAATCCCAGTTTTAGATATCATGGACCACTTCACAGATGGTATCGCTGGTGACAATCACCTTTAAAAAAATTCTAGGAATTATGGAGTAGTAGTAATTATTCCACTCTTACAGATGCTAGTATCCAAGTGGAGCAGTAGGAGGCAGTTTGACTCTTGCAGGAGATAACAATACAATTGACCAGTCAGGATGAGTATCAGGAAGCCCAAATTAGAATATAATGAGCTTTTATGTCTCACCTCAAAGAATGAAATTGGAATAATGGTATTTGGAAGATATTTCTGCTTTTGAGACTATGACAATTGTCATGGAGTTATCTAGATCAATCTAGATAAATCTATGGCCATGACAGGGGGGCAGTAGGCCTGTGGGCCCCTTGGCTCCCGAAAATGGGAAGGGAAAAGGGAAGGGGGTAGGGGAACGGGAGCTGGGCTCAGAGAGGGAAAAACTCTTTAAGTACCCTGCTGTACATGATGTTATGATGTGGAATACCAATAGCAAAATTACAAAACCATGACACAATTAACATATATCGTTTCACTAATGTGAATTCTACTGGTTGATCATTTAAGTTACATGACTACAGTATATATTTAGTTTTATGATGGGACTGCATTTACACGTAACTCTTGGTGTCTCTATTGGAGTTAATTTAAGCCATAGATTTCATTAATCTGCTTTTTATTTGATAAGAAATGTAAGATACAAAGTTTTTGTTTCTTAGTAATGTTTTATCAATCATTACATTAAATCTTATACTGATTTACTAGCTCTACAGTTGGTCCAAACAGGTATTTAATATCCAAGAAGTACAAATATTTACCTTAAGAAGGAATTCCAATTTTGCTCTTTCCAGCAATCTGTAATGGAACATTTGCTTTTTTTACACACATTGAGAGTAACATTAAAATTTATTCAAACATTGTTTACACTGTATACAATGTAAAAAAATTATTAACAATGAATTTTCATTTGGTCAATATTACTACGACAGGCTTTTAAAACTTCAATAGAGAAAACAAGATAATTGGTTGCAGATGTTCTTCATGAAGAAGTATTATGTGTTGGTAATTATTGACACAGACATTGTCCTGAGGAAAAACATACAATGTACAGATGTACAGAACACCAAATTAAGGTATGCTATATTTTATATCACGAACTGCGCAATCAACAAATCTATCAATAGCCTCTGTTCCTCACTAATAAAACAACTTGATATTACGTTAACATTCAGACATTAACAATGTCATCCCTATGCTATCACCTATTATTAAAGCCTCAAGATCTTTTTAATAAGAATATAGGATAATTGAAGCAAAATACATAGCAGCATTTCAACTCTGAAAATGCAGTGAGTAAATATCTTTTTTCTCTTTCTGAAGAGAAGAGTTGATAGTCCTTTAGTTTATAAAATATGATTATGATTGAAAAAATAAATATTATCCTAAAGGCCTTTATTAATTTTGAGTCAGCAAAAATAATTTAGTTCTCTTCATTCAAGAAAAATGGGACACTAAATAATAAGTTTCTGTTTATTGACATTTTCACTGGTGTTCATCCACATGCTGTGTTCATGAATGGAAATAATTTATAAATTATATCTTCAATTCATAGCATACTCATGGGCTATGAGACGCAGTTCTAGAGCTCTGAAGGACTCTGGTGATTGCAGTCAATAAATAAAGAAGAAATTTACATAAAAATAATGGCAAATTAGCTATAAACTTCTGAGCTGCCTACTGGATGGATGGCCCAGAGGCTGATATTGCTCAGAGCCTAAGCAGTTTGTCCACATCTTTTTGTTTAGCTCTTCAGGCACAGAATCACAGAATCATAGAATCATTTTGATTGGAAAAGATCTTCAAAATCATCAAGTACAAACACTTAACACTCTCAAGGCTAAGAATAAACCATGTCCCTAAATGTCATAGCCACACACCTTTTAAATTACCTACAGGAATTACAACTCTATCACTTCCCTAAGTAGACCCTTCCAAAGCTTGGAAAAAATTATTCCTAAGATCCAATCTAAATCTCACCTGATACAGGAAACTTGAGGCCACTTCTTTTTGTCCTATCCCTTGTCATCTAAGAAAAGGATGGCAGGTGCAGCTCTCCTCTCCCACTGCCAGCATTTTGCCAGTAAAGGCAGGCTAGTGGGAAGGCTTAAGTCAGTGGTGCGTAGCCCATGCTGACTGCTCCCACCTCCTGCCCTCGCTCTTGCCAGGAGATTTCAGCCAGGCATCAGGAGTGGAGTGGGATGCAAAATCAGGGACATGAGCTGCATCTGGCCCAACTAGAACATGCTGCTGCTGTCTTCCCAGG
Organism: Gallus gallus; assembly: GCF_016699485.2. NCBI lineage: Eukaryota > Metazoa > Chordata > Aves > Galliformes > Phasianidae > Gallus > Gallus gallus. Next base: position 40,412,354 of record NC_052532.1, read on the forward strand.
AACTTCAGGCTCTTCTGTCCTCTTTTCCCACACAGGGCTTCCCTGGCCCCTTCACCATGCTGCTTCCTCTGTGCTGTTATGGGGGATAGGGTGGCTGCCTGGGCCTTCCAAGGGCCTGACCTGGCCTCTCTCTCTCATCAAGGAGCTCAGGCTGGAACTGTCATCCCACATACAAACGTTACGGGAGGAATTTGGCAACAGGGCCCATCTCCCCTCTCATCTCACAACGGCACTGTCAAGAGTGGCTACCCAAGAGCTCCCAGAACAGGAGATTTAAGGAGATGCCTGGCTTTCACCATTTTCCCAAACTCCACTTTCATTGCCCCACAGCATAGACCCCAGCCTGACCTGGGAGCTTCTGACCCTGTTGGCTCTAAGCAATCAATGGACATGACCAGGCAATGGATTGTGACTAAATAGCCCTCACTGCTTATCCTGGGTTGCTGGCTCAGCCTGGCTCATTCCTGCTGAGCACATCTGCAAGGCTTGGAGGTTGAGAGGGTTCTGTGCACTGTGCCATGCTTGGGGACTCTCAACGTCTATCCCTGTGGCATCATTTCTGTTCTTTTGTGTAAATGGCCTTTCCTAAAATAATCAATAGAAAGCATTATCCTCCTTTGCCTGTCAGCCAGATCAGCATAAGGGAAGTGCATATGTGGCTATAAGAGTGTAGAAATCAAACAACCATCAAAATGAACTTTGAAGAGAGTAAAGATCTTGAGCTAGCTTCTGCCTGTATTCCTTCCTGCTGTCTGGAGACATTCAGAGTAGCGATGGTGAACACACAGAAACTGGCAGTAGAAATCACATTTCAACTGTACATTGCAATTGCTATGTTGTGCTTGTCCTATGATTTCAATATATTGCTGGATCACTTTTCTAAATCAAAATCCTATGTACAGTTAAACATCTTCAAATAAGTAAATTTGATATTAGCCATTAAACTTTCCCTGTGTGGAATACCTAAATGAACATGGTCACATAGTATTGGCTCTGAAAGCCTGAGAACTCAGCAGTAGAAATTCAATAGCTTTCACAGATTTCTTCACTTCTTTAGAAACTGAAGGCATTACGCAGGCATCAGTGGAAAATGTTAATTTATGTTCAGGCTCTACTAAAATGACAAGCCACATAACTACATTATGGATACAGTCAGAGTTTCAAACCATATGAATAAAACTACTATTCTGAGGGACTGTGAAATGTTTCCAGAAGTTTCAACTGCATTGTCAAACCTCTTTGGAGTAACAACATGTGAATGACTCAGACTCAAAAGCTTTTTCCATGAATTGAATTTTTGTTGAGTTGAAATAGGTTTCTATGGTAGCAGTAATGCAATAAATGATTCCCTATGGCTTAAAAGTTCCAGGCAGCAGCAATGCCTCTAGCACCTACTGCACTATTTTCAGTCACAAAAAGAATTCATGCAGGGACCCAGATGACAATGTACCTCATTAGCTACGCTCTCCATCAGATCTGTCGAAGTGGCAAGGCTAACCAGGTCTGAAAGTTAGTCCCTCACAGTATTAAATCTGGCCAAACTAGTCTTATCTAGGTAGGATTCCTCTATTCTGACTTAGAAGTCTGAATTTATGCCACTCTCAAAAGTCAACCAGACTTACAAGTCTAAACTAGTAAATGTTATTCACAGAATCACAGAATGGCTTGGGCTGGAAGAGACCTCAAGGATCATGAAGCTCCAACCCCCCCACCACAGGCAGGGCCACCAACCTCCACATTTAATACTAGACCAGGCTGCCCATGGCCCCATCCAACCTGGCCTCCAGGATGGGGCATTCACAAGCTCTCTGGGCAGCTTCATCCAGCAGCTCCTAGTAAAGAATTTATTCAAAGGGACAAGATCTAAACTTTCACAATTTGTCAAATAGAACTGATGCTTTTATGTCTTCTGAAAATGTTAAAAAACAAATACATAATCCTATGCTTTGGAAATTTTGCCATCAGCAGTGTAATGCATTGAAACACTTTCACATTAAGTTAAGTTCAAATACGTGGGTCATCATCTCTGACTGACCCAAGTGAAAGTAACATAAAACTTCCCATTCAGTCCTTATGCCCTAAAATGCCATACACACAACACATTTATTTCACATTTAATCATTTTTTTAATTTCTACCCGTATGACTAGAAACTATACCTGAGGCCTAAAATTTCATTATATTGCATGGTATAAAAGGAGAGAAGAATATGGTTTATCTCTGAAGGAACTTACTGCCTAAGAATAAAATAGGAAGCTGTAAATTGCTAGGGACAAGTCAGAGATAATGTGACAACCTGACAGATAATTGGCCTCAGCTACATACTGCATAATCATTTTCCTGATAAAACAACAGAAAAGAGAAAATACAGACATCTCTGACACATGGGTTGACAAACAGGCAGTAATTCAGAACAGCTGAAGTATACACTTTCATATGGTAGATGGGTCTGTATTGAGTATGCTCACCCTCCATGCTTTTATTGCTATCTCTTCCTTTAGAGAGTCTTGGGTGAGCAGCATGGGCCATATTACCTTTTGGCATCAGCTCACTTTTCAGTTAGAGCTCTTATTTCTATTCTTTCGCATCTTTGTGTAGAAACAACATCATGATTGTAAATAAAGGAGGTATATTGCTCCTTTTTCTGATTAACAGCAAGCTTTTTTTATAGCAAAACTGACTAGCTTTGAAAGTTGTATTAAATTGTAATGAGAAAGCAAACAAAATAATGTCAGAAATCTGAATAATAACTGAGACTGAAGGGAATTACTGGTGCTGCCCTGGCAACTATGCCTCCTACTTTATTGCGTTGGCCCACAACCTCAGAGGTGGATGTTGGTGGCATGGCAGTAGAGGCTGAACCTTCCCACAAATATTTCATTACCTTTTGTTACCACGAGACAGACGGCAGCAGAGGGGCACTCTGACAAAGTGGCATCTGATGTGGAAGTACATATGGAGCAAAGGTACGTCACTAAATTCCTCCATGCAGAAAAGATGGATCCCACTGACATTCACTGATGCTTGCTGAACATTTTTTGGAGACCAAAAAGTGCACAGAGGAATTCAATGACACACCTTGGCTTCATATGCACCCCCGTGTCAGATGCTATTTTATCAGACTGGCACAGCATTTTATCTGTGGCACAGCAACAAAACTGGAAGAGCTGAGAGAGGTGCAAATGTGTTAGAAAATCAAAATAAGGGAAGACTCTCGGTTTTCCATTACTCCAGGGACAGCATACCCGAGAGTTAGATTTAGAGGCAAATGGACAGCTGCAGTCATGTCATTTATGACAAATAAAATTGTTCTAAATAGCCAGGCAGGTAAATCACATATTGATTAACTTTATCTAATAATAAATAATACCTCCTGAGAAACTGCATCTTTTCAAAGACAGTGTTTAAGGGTATAGCTATCAATCATAATTGATTCATCCTCAAGATAAGTATTGATTCTTATGCAATATTTTAAAACCAACTTAGTTCAAAAAATGGTTAGTTCTGTGTCTATTTTCTTTAAATAGAAAGATCAGAGAAACTGTTTATGGAACAACAACAACAAAAACTATTACAAAGTTTAAGACTGATACTTGAAAAAGATAACTAATATAAGTACAGTAGTGGTTCCTAACAAAGAATCATTAATAATACTTGCCTGAAAATGAAAAACTAAAACTTTCTGAAACTACGTGGAAATATTAAACTCTTTTTGTGTGACAGTAAGAAAAATCAGACTTTCTAGTATAAATTTGGACTAATAATATTTCAGTAAATTTCAAATTATGTTGCTCTAGCAAAAGTAGTAGATCAAAGAGAGAAAGTGTCTGATTTTCACCTGATGAAACTGAGCAAAATATACTGAAGTCAATAGTAAAGTACTTTAATTCACCATTAGACCATTTTAAGAGCTACTTCTGTGAGTTTTGAAATCCAGCAAATCCTTTTTCCACGCAAGTTATTTTTATACCTTTGATAATACTGTAAAATGGAAACAAGTTCTGATTGTATCCTTGTAATCTACTCAAATAGATAGTTGCTCTTCTGTAAGGATTATGTCCTTCAGGGGGCCCAGAACGAGCTCATGTCAAGATATTAAGACCTTACCAGAGAAAATCATTCACCTAACATATGTCCCATATCTAAATGTGCTTCACAGTAGTCTCAGATGATTCTTTTTCAATTATCTCATGCAGCCACTCAAAGCAAATCTATATCATCTCTTCCTCAAATACAGTACTAGTTAATTCCATAAATCATGACACAATTAATTGAATTTTGTTAGCAGTTTTTGATCTTCGTCTGGAGGGTTTGTCCATAGAGAAGACAGGAGAACTCTTGTTTTACTCATAACAAATACGAACAATTTAATTGTCACATACAGATTTTGCCTGTTTTATCAGCTAAAATCAATCAGGAACACTCCAGAGGCACACTGATACTTAAATATATCCTCACAGTGTAGTCAGGGAGTAACCAATTTCTGGATGTCCTCATAAGTTCATAAAGCTAGAAACTGAATAACTCAGAATGCTAGAATAAAATAAGGTTCAAATTTATTTTTTAAATAAGCATTTTAAAAATGTTTTATGTAACATTTATTATGCTTTCTCACTATCAGTTTTTCATAATTGCATTCATAGTATGCTCACAATAGAAAATTAGACAGAATGAGACTAATTTCAGTAAGTCTTCTGCTTAATCTACTGTAAAATAAGATCTGAAAAGTTTTCTTTTACTATTTGTTTAAAAATTACCACAAACTTAGAGTCTGCTTGTCCAGGTATAAGAATACTAAAACCAAAAAGTCAGAAAACATGCATCAGAATCAAATACGTATCAAAATGTAAGAAAAATTTGTCCATTATTTGTCTTTGGAAGAATATACTCAAACAGAAGAAGCATATGTTTAACAGAGATAAAATTTTATGCATCTAGCAGACTAGAGGAGGCCTTTCTAAAATTAAATTCATGAGGTTCTTTTCTGCTCATTTGTCTCTAAATAATGTTTCTTCTTTGTCCTTTTGGTTTAATTTTTAAATATTTTCCTTATTTCGAATCATCCATCTCTTCACGCTTCTCCCTTACCCTATAATTATGCATTACTGTATAATTATGTCTATTTTGTCTATTACTGTGTAAAATTGAAGATAGGAAATAACAGAATAAGAAGCAAGGTGATGTTAATAATTTGGTATCACTGGGTCAGTATGATGTATAATACAAAGGATGGACGTACATAGATTTAAAAAAGCACATTTTATATGCAAATAATAATTGTACATAGTGAAGGTCAGACAACAAAAAACTAATGGATGACAAGCTCATCTAAAATATTTTTGTGCTTATTTTCTTCACCTAGAATAAAATGTAACAACAAGAAATGAAGAAAACCTTCATTTGCTATAGGATTTGCTATATCACTCCCCAAATAACCTTTTATAGGATTACAAAGTATGAATGAAAAAGTAATGAGGCAAAACAAAGGTCAGGTAAAACCAAACCTCTGCAGATTATATTCCCATTTCTATCTTGTAAACATAAACTACTTCCCACTGCAGCAGCATTAGAATGCAAACATAATATTTATGGAGCATTTCCCTGAATTTATTTTAATAATATGTCATCATGCAGATAAAGAAAATAAATATGCTATATTTGAAATATACAATTTAGACTTCACATGGTATAGATTTCTCTTCCTGGCAGCTCCTTTGAGAAACTGAAATCATGTTTAATCTTTTCTTATTATACGTATATTTAATCATTACTGTATAAAGTATTTATGTATTTCCAAGTCAATGACTTCCTTGGTCTTTGGTGTAAGCTTTTTCCTCTGATCTGCCACATGCAATATCAGCATACTTCCCAATTCTAACTCCAATCTGGTAAAAGCATGAAAAAAAGTCCTTAAGTAATACTGACCATTAAGATAATTCCTTTTATTTCTTGGGGCATGTTTGTTTTGTCTTAGAAGGCAAGTCCTAGCAATTTAATAATCCAGACCTATTAGCTGAGGAAACAAGCACAACAAAATTTCAAGCTAGCTGCTTGAAATGTAAAACAGATGTTTATATACAAATTTACAGCAAAGTTCTCTTACAAGAGTGCAGGAGTGTCATTTAGGTGCCAATACCAGGATTATGGCTGTCTACAGAAGTGCTTAATGCATATAAGACACTGTCATGCCGTTGTTTACGGTTGCTTCCTTCTGAGCTCAGGATACCCTCTGAGGGGGCACATCTGTTGTGCTTCCACTCTGACTAAGCCTCTAGACATGAAAAATCCTTGCTATGTAAACTGACAAATTTCCATGAGAAGTTTTCATTTCCGTGCTCTTTTTCAGCTGGGAGAGTTGTGTCATTGAAATCTTACTTCTCCACTCTACTTCTCATCAGTCTGTTTTTCTAACTCTCTCACAGCCACCAGCTCCCGTTCCCACTGGTGTCTCAGGTCCTCCACCTGCTTCCAGACTCCACGCTTAAATGTTCCACTGTTATTTTCTTTCCTCTTCCACTCTTAGGCTGCTCATTTCAATCTCATCTTTATTTCTTACTAGCCCAGGGTTTTTCTGCTTTAAATTAAAGATCTTTCTCCTCTGCCTCCCCCTGGTTCCAGCAAGGCACCACAGCAGCAAGGGAGAAAAAGACTTCCAGGCTTATTAAGCAATAGCTGTGCTGCAAAACCAAGAGAGGCCAGGAGACCTCAACAACAAAATTCTATTCCAGCATTGATCATTAACTAACATTAATGATTAATAAATATTAATCATTAATTATTAGCTGTGCTGATGTCCTAGATCTAATGTGATTGTATCATGGCAAATACATTTTTTTTTTTTAGAATTTACAATGATTTTAATTTGAGTTCTATGCATAACTCCAACAGTAAGCACGGAAACAAGTCTTAAGAGTGGGCTTACTGAACATCTGTGGGGGTTATATTGTCCTCAGAACCTGTATGTTACTCCTAAACTCTAAACTACTGTTATTGCTAGAGCTAGCAATTACAATACTAGCACCTACTGCCCACCTAAATGAGAGAAGTTTTGTATTATGGGATATAGATTGAAAGAACAATGTTTTAACTCATTGAAGGGACTGATTTGTCTGCTAATCTGTCACATATATAACGCTTTCTCAATCTCCTGATTGTAGCTACATTTTTAGAACCCATTTCTAAGTGGTATTAGAAACTGATTCTATTTTAAATCAGATCTCCATGGCACCATATTCATCTCAGCAATGTCTATGCTGGGAAAAAAAGATACTTTTTCCAGTTTCGGGGTTAAATTATCACAGGTACATCCTCACATAAATCAGAATGGTTTTTATCCATAGCCACTGTTACTGGGGAGAGGAACATGTAGGTACATACACAAAGCATGTGTGAATAGCAATGTGCTCTGATCACAGCTGTGAGCAGCAAACGAGCTACAGGGGGACTCTGTGACCCACCAAACACCTGAAGCACTATTGTGAGATAACCCTTGAGTTCATACACTTCACATTAATGTATAATTTGATACTGTGAAGGTTTGGCACCAGTATGGCACTGCTGAAATGTAGAACATCAATCTTAAAACTGAGTTGTATGAACATAACTATACCAATGCCCTAAGAAATTATTGTTTATTGTCATATGCTGCAATTCTGAAAGATTTCATCTTTTAGGGGAATTAGAAGTACTGTAAATGTTGAATAGCATTCTTTTCACAATAATTGACTATTTAAACTTCCAGGAGTCAGTCAACATCTTTAGTAGTCATAAAAATTTACAAAACATTGAAGTAAAACATAATGGTGTTACTGGCTGCAGGAGAGTAAGCCAGTGATTTGATGCACTGATCAAATTACAAGTAACCAGAGTTAATTCTCTTTTTATAGAAATTAGAGCTGAAGATGTTTAGTCAGATACTTATATTTAATTGAAATATCAGCGTTTGTACACACTATTTAAAACAAACAAATAGAAAAGATTACGACTAAGAAGCTCCTAGATATACCAAGTACTTCAAATCCTAATCTCAACTGACAGCGAGCTTTTTACCAGACTTCCACTGATCACAGTGAGTGGCAATTATCTATGCCTCGAACTGATTAAACAAGACTTCACACTGTAATGCTGACAGAATCACAGTACATGACAGCCATGTGGCAAAGGGAGATAATTACAAATTTATAAAGGATTTTCTAAATCCACTTAGGCTTCAATTTGCAAAGAAGCACACTAGTCATTTTTTGATGAGTTTGGTCGAGGGGGCAGTTTTGACATTTGCTGGTTTTGTTTGGCAGCTTTTAAGCTAGGACTAACAAGAATGCTAGGAATGTAAGAATGCTTGAATGAAACCTTCACGTTGACTCAAGATGGTGTGAAAGTGAATACAGAGCCTCAAAATGAATATAACTGGGTTTACATAATTAGAAGCGGACGACAACTGTGGCTGCAGCAAGCCAAGTTCTCTTTACAGTTCTCTTAGTATAAAAGCTGGTCAGGAAAGTCTCAGAAGTAACATTTAAATAGAGTACGAGAGCAAAAGGATAAGGGACCTTATTGCATTCTCACAGAGGAATTTGCCAATTAGCCTTTGCCAAGCAGATATTTCTCTACCATTAGCAATTGGTGGCTCTAATGCATCTGTTTTCCAAGACACCAATTCCAGAACAGCTGTAAGCATCAAGGAGCATTACTGTTAATTAGAAAAATGCATTAAATCTCTTCCACGGAACAATATCTTCACATGTATATTATGGTGATTTCACTAAGATTTGTGTCATTACTAAAAGAAAAGCAAAATGTTAGTAAAGCACTGAAAATCTGCTCATCTTCCAAATGTACATAGAATCATAGAATCAAAGAATTGCTCAGGTTGGAAAAGACTTTAAAGATTATCAAGTCCAACTGCAACCTAACCATACCACCCTAACTCTAACAACACACTGCTAAATCATGTCCCTGAGAGGTTGTGAATGCCCCATCCCTGGAGGCATTCAAGGCCAGGCTGAATGTGGCTCTGAGCAGCCTGGTCTAGTGATTGGCGACCCTGCACATAGCAGGGGGGTTGAAACTTGATGATCATTATGGTCCTTTTCAACCCAGACCATTCTATGATTCTATGACTCTATAGTTGCACAGGAAAGCTGTGTGCCATGCCCTAGCGCTGCTAGAGGCTGCCCCATGGCAGACACAGACAGCTCCAACAGCCCCACTGCAGGGTATGTCTGGGACTAGCAGCTCTGATTGCAGTGCTGTGAGTAAACTGTATTTAAGAAAGGGAAAAACAAACCAGCAAACCAACAACAACCAGACAGAGCACATAGGAGGAAATGATAAGAGTGAGAAACAGCAGCAGTGATGCTAAGGTCTGAGGTGAAGGAGATGTTCCAGGTGCTGGAGCAGACAGCCACCCTGCAGACATGCACAGCAGATAGATTGAGGTCAGTCTACAATAGCATTCAAATGCCATAAGGGTTCTGCGTGCATCGTACCTGTGGATCTGCTCAGTAAAGCTGCCTATTAGCACCTAGTTTCTGTGAACCTCACACCTGCGAAGAACAGGACAGTGCGCTGTTGCTAAGATGTGCATTTACCAGTGACACGTTTCCTGAGTTGTAGTGCACTGCTGCCTTCTCTTTACACCTTAGGATTTAGCACACTTGACAGAGCTGGACAGATGGCAGATCTACCAGGTAACTGCCTGACACGAGGTCTACACGGTGCAGTTTGCTGGCCCTATGGCAAGGAAATGAGAGATGACAGCCAGATTAGCATTGTGATAAAAATATGCTCACTGGCTGAATGAGAACTAACTGAGCTTGCTTTCTTGCTTGCAGATTTATTTGTTGGAGAAGTAACTCCTAAAGACTGAACTATGGAGTTTGAATAAAAGGTAGAAAATGAAACTCCACTTGTTTTCTTTTTTTTCCCCATTGGCAAAGAAACATATCTGAGTGCTTACAGGGTCTGCTACATGGAGGTGTTAGACCAGTAAACCTTCCTCTGTGAAGCACATAAACCGTGTTTGTACCTTCAAGAGGTAGATCACTATTAGGGAAATCCTTGAATCCTCTGAAGGCTGAAAGAGAGCTGAAGGAGCTGAGCTGAAAGGTCAAGGAGCTTTCACAGCTCTCTGGTAAAGGTTGGGGATTTGTAATTATCCTTAGGCTTCTGACTTTTTGTTCTTTTGTCTAGTACTTCGAGATTATCTTTTCCTCTCAATCTTTGATGGAAGAAAAACTGTCAAGAAAGTGTAGGAAATAGTTTCATTCTCATTTAGGAAATTTTAAGTTTTCAGCATTTTATCAATGCTTTCTCTCATCTCTCTTTACCTCATTGTAACCTTCCCCAAATACCTTTCAAAGTAGCGTAAAGAACTGAGAATGAATGAAAAACTGCTTTTAAAACATGCTGCATAGCAGTAGAATTGGATAAAACATAGGCAAATTGCTGTACTTCCACAGAACTTCTGTATAAAATATCTCAGTGTATGCCATATATCTTGTCAAGAGCCATAAGGTAATCATTTTGTATTAAAATTTTACACATCTTCAACTATGCAACTAATAAAAACATCTGCCCAAAGAAAGCAGCCTGAATCACACACACTGGCACATCAAACTTGTGACCAGCTATGTCAAAATTCCTGAGGCTGAGCTATCCTTTAAACAGACCAGATATGGTTTTTCCATGGAAGCAGTAGCAGAATGATGCAATAGCAAATGGCATTGCTTTGCATTTTTTAAAAATTAATAATTAGCTTAGTTTTAAAATATATATAGTGAAAAAAAAATCTAGTTTATTATATAAAGCACATTTTTATTAAAAAGAACCTGTAAATTTAAGTTGCTGTCTTGAATGAAGAAAACACAAGTATTAATAAACCTATTTTGCAGAAGCTCAAGGTCACATAACTGCAGCAAGTGGGTCTGCATACAAAGTGTCCTGGTTTTGTTTTGACCATTAGCTTGCATGGTTTCCAGACCAAGTAACGACAGAGATAAAAACTGTGACAGACTATTCAATTTAAATGACTATATATCCACAACTAATGTCCACTGAGGCATATTAGAACTCACGTGAACTCTAAGAGTACCAACTACAGATATTACTTCTTAAGAAAGAGTTCATTTTCTGAAACATACATCAAAAGAATTGGCTGTTCAACAGAAAATATATAAAAATAATATCTATACAGATACGGTCAAGGTTTGTAACATTTTGCATGAAAGAAAAACAGTAAGCTTAATAGGTAAGCATCTCTTATTGTCCCACCTAAAAGAACAACAGAAAGTAATAAACTGTCATATTAATGTCTATAACATCAATTTCTTCGCTCAGCTTCTCTCAGGTGAGACAATTTATAATAATGAGAAATAGAAAACAGAAAGTTTACATAGGAATAAAGGGAAATTGAAGTCTATAATGAAGACTGTGGAGGTGTAAAACGCAGAGAAACAGCATGCAAATTATACTTTTCATTTGTGGGAAACTGACCAGAAAATTACACCTTGAAATTCATCATAGAATCGCCAAGGTTGGAAAAGACCTCCAAGATCATCTAGTCCAACTGTCCACCTTCCACCAGTATTTCTCCACTAAACCACATTCCTTAGCACAACATCTAAATGTTTTTTGAACACCTCAGGGACAGTGACTCAACCACCTCCCTGGGCAGCCCATTCCAGTGCCTGATCACTGTTTCAAAGGAGAAATTTTTCCTAATATCCAACTTGAATCTCCCCTGGTGCAACTTGGGGCTATTTTCTCAAGTCCTATCGCAGGAGAAGAGGCTGATCCCCACCTCACCACAACCTCATTTCAGGCAGTTGTGAGAGCAATAAGTTCTCCCCTGAGCCTCCTCTTCTCCAGATAAACAGTCCCAGTTCCCTCAGCTGTTCCTAATGAGACTTGTGCTCTAGACTCCTCACCAGCTTCGTTGCCCTTCTCTGGACATGCTCCAGGGCCTTGATGTCTTTCTTGTAGTGAGGGGCTCAAAAATACATGGCGCAGTCTAAGCAGAGCTGAGTACAGGGGCCAGGATGCCACTGGTCTTCTTGGCCCCCTGGGTACACTGCTGGCTCATGTTTAGCTGAATGCTGACCAACGCCCCCAGGTTCACTTCTTCCACACAGTCTTCCAGCCACTCTGTCCCAAGCCCATAGTGTTGCCTGGGATTGTTGTAACTAAAGTGCAGGACCCAGCACTTGGTCATTTTAAACTTCATCCCATTGGTCTTGGATCATTGATCTAGATCCAGATCCCTCTTAAGAGCCTCCATATACCCAGGCAGATCAACACTTCCTCCTACCTTGATGTCATCTGCAAACTTACTGAGGGTGCAGGCAATCCCCTTGTCCAGGTCATCAATAAAGATATTAAACAGGCCAGGACCCAGTACTAACCTCTGTGGAACGGCACTTGTGACTGGTTGTGAGCTGGATTTAACTCCATTCACCACCAGTCTCCGGGCTTGGCCAGTTATTTACCCAGCAAAGAGGTTACCTGTCCAAGCCGCAGGCTGCCAGTTTCTCCAGGAGAATACTGTGGAAGACAGTGTCAAAGGTTTTGCTAAAGTCTACACAGACTACGTCAGCAGCCTTTCCCTCATTCATCAGGCAGGTTATAGGAGGAGAACACGTTGGTCAAGCAGGACCAGCAGAGCCTGATCTCCCAGTTGTCCTGCATCTACCCTGTGATCTCAGGATGATCTGGTCCATAACCTTCCATGTCACCAATGTCAGACTGATATGTCTGTAATTCCCCAGATCCTCCTTATGATCCTTGATGAAGATGGGAGTCATACTGGCAAGCCTCCAGTCCTCTGGGACCTCTCCAGTTGACCAAAAACACTGATAGATGGTGGAAAGTGGCTTGGTAGTCTGCCAGCACCATCAGTACACACCATAACACATGATAATTTCTGAGTTCTCAAGTTTGAATATATAAAAGTTTGTTTTTGATTTTTAGTTTTATTGCAAGCTCTGCAGTGTATTTCAGTGAAGTGAAATGATGTACCATCCATTGGACACATTGGATGTAGGCTTAATAAAGTCTTTTTTTTAAATTTAATATTTTATCACATATGAATAATGAACAGGACATTCTTTGTTTTATGTACAGCTTTAGCACCTCAAATTCTCTTTATAGATGAGTACTTCTCAAAGTATATTTTAGCCCTGAGATTAAGAGCCAAAAAAAGTCAAATTAAATGTATTGTGCCTCTATTTGACTAAATAACCAAGTCTTAGAAAATCATATAGGAATAAATGTCATGTAATTAAAATACTGAATTAATACAGTATATACTGACTGAAAATTTTATGCTTGTGAGAATGTTTTCCATTGAGGCCATTCAGTTGGCTCACAGTTATCCCTTTTACAAACACCAGAAATATAAACTTGTGCAATCCACAGTAATTACAAGAAACCGTAAAACACCACAGAATAAGTAATCCAGTAACTGAAAATTTACCATGTATTCAAACAAAGTTTCAACTTTACATTTAATAATCTTAAGTCCAGTTACGGTTCATACAGTTAATTGCAGGTTTGGAATTCAATGGAGTAATAGAAATAATAAAAATATTTAATTAATGTACTTTCCCACATATGAAACAGTGCATTAAATTGCTACACTTAATATTTTTTTTCTAATCAGCTAAAGAACGTAATGAAGGGCTATATAAATGGTTCCCAATCATCAGGAGGCCAGGGGATTTAGAAAGGAATAAAAACTTTTGCAGTTATCCATCAATTTGACAATTTTCTGTTATGCAGTTTTTTAAAATACCAAAGCTGGATGTGCTTTTGTAGTTGTTACAGTGTCCTAGGAAGATCCCATGCCAAGAGAAGTACATGTAAAACATAACTGCCTTTCCTTCCCGTTCACCCTGCAAGATGTTGAATGAAGAGGTAACTACAAAGCTTGCAGCAAGATTGATGACTGAATGTCTACGTATTTGGATGATGTGTAGCTCTTGGTAAGGATTATATTCTGTCTCTGAACAGGATGCTTTGGAATAAATTACAAAAGCTGATAAAATTGGAAACAAATTTGAGGAATTCAAGCCTAAAAAATCATCTGCACAAGATAAATTTTCATTGAGAATCATTTCAAAGTCTGAGGTAGAACAAATACTGCATCTACTTGTTAGGAGTCTTTAGAGTTAAGAATTAGGTTGCTTCCATGCATTCATACAGAATGAATTTAAAATAACACCTCTTCACCTACTGATGATTTGGATATAATTAAATGACAGTGGAAAGTGTTTGTTTCACACCCTTTATGACTGAACTGGTTTTCTCCACAGGAGAAAAGGAATAATAGTTTTAAATATGAAAAGTTTTACTTTTAGTGTTAACACTAGAAGTGAAATCTAGAACAGGAAATAAGTTTTTTTATTAAAAGCCTCTTAATATTTCTTTGCAGTTTGTGGAGAGAATTCAGAAGAAAATATTGAACCCTACACCTATTCTTTGAATGAATTTCAAGATTTTTCATTGTTACATGAATTATATCTTTTTTTCCAAGATTCAGCTTTGAGAATGGTCTTTAATGTCTAGTCTAATCTATACACTCAACTTAGTGTCTAAATTAAGAGAAGACCCCTCAGTCAGAATTCCTCCATGTCATTTTAAGGGCATGTACCTTGTTTTTTCCATTGAAAGAAGAAGCTATATCATAGCTTAACTGAACACAAAGCTTTTAGGAGGCTGCAGTCTGGTGAGATAATTTTTGTTCTAAACAATGGCTTAAACTAGGGAAGCAGAGTTTGTATTACATAATTGTAATCACCTGTATAAGCAAGGTGTCTAAGTCAAGATGAGTTCTTAGGTCCTCATTTCAGACAGTGGACTAAGACTGATATCCTCATGAGCTGACAGGTGATACTAACTCTAACCTGCACTGTCTCTAGAGCAGAGATAGCTACAATAAATTTGTTTATTATAAATTTATTATAATAAATTAAACTTTAGACAGGAAAATCAAGAGAGTTAGAAGAGCATGTAATAAATTCTAAATTTTATCCTCATTCTTGTGCTGTTTGATACTTTTCTTTGGACAAAAAAGGAAAAATAAATCATCACAAAGTCCAAAGAGAACAAACTAAAATAATTTTTAAAAGCTTTTGATTTCTAAAGGCAGGGACACGGTCATTCATGTTCAACAGCAGTTAATGGATTATGTGCTGATTTTGGTGTTACTGAATATAATCCAAACAATGAAGAAGTAATCAAGAGTAGTTGACGTATGCCATTCTTTTAAGAAAAACGTCTATTTAGAACCTGTTTCAATGTTTTGGTTTTTTTTAAGAAAACACATTGAAAGACAAAAAAAGAGTTTTTGAAGTAATGTTACAGAATTCTATAACTAAATCCAAAATTCTGCATTTTTCCATTCTTGTGAACTGTTATTATCTCTCATCATAAATAGTACTATTTGCAGACTGAAATACTAAAATTGCCCTGCCAAAGTTAAAATAATGTTGGAAATCTGGAAGAGACTGGTGATTAGTCAAGCATGAATTCACACTTTTCCTTTGTGTAAAAGCAATTGTGAATGTGGAATCACAGAATCATTAAGGTTGGAAAAGACCACTAAGATCACCTACTCAAACTGCTGGCCCATCACCACCATGCTCCTTCTAGCAGTACCAATCATAGTCAAGAAGTTACAGTATTGGTCCATTCAAGGGTTATATTCAGAAAGGCATGATTCAAGAAGTCAGATATATAATTTTCTTACACTGCAGTAGAAATAATTTATCAAAGTTCCTTTAGGAGCATAAACATTCCAGAAAAACAAAACAAAACAAAACAAAACAAAACAAAACAAAACAAAACAAAACAAACGTTGTTCTATGTGGTTTTTTGTTGTTGCTGTTTTTTTCTTTCCCAGATTGGCAAGAATATACTTCATTTCCCCTATGTTAAATCACAGTACCTTTTCTCTTAGATAGTAGTTACTTTAACTATATTGTACTCATACTTCAATTATGTATTATATCTTAAAAGAAATTAGTGATGGAAATGTTTATCCAGAATTTCTTCTGAAAGCTCCCTGATAAAAAAGATAACTTTTAGCTCAAAAGCAAATGATTACACAAATTATATGATAAAAACATAGTTTCTATTTAACTTAGCCAAATTCTTTTCTCAAAAGTACATCCCAAATTCCCATTAACATTTCCCCATTCATGTATACAAGCTCAATTTTGGCTCAGTGACTTTCAATTTACTGAATAGATATAGTAAAAAAAGATATACAACCTATTATACTACAAGTGAATAAATTGCTTCTCCTGTTAACAAAATAGATGTTTTACTCTACTTTCATCTGCAGTAGCAACTCCCCTTTTCTGTATTCAGTCATGGGATATATTTGTTTAAGTAAGAAAAACGAAATTACCTTTCTTCCAAATTTAGTATTACACATCTTCATATTAATATCCAATTTAGAACAAGATTAAGTTGAATAAATATAGCCTCTCATTGCTTTCCTCATTTTGTTAACTGCTGTTCTGCTGATTTCAACTGACAAGAGCATTGAGCTGGGAGGGAAGCATGGTAAATTCAGAAGGATCTGTGAATACATTATCACTGTCTTTATTTAGCAGTGCCATCAAATCATATAGAAAAAAAAAAAGACACCAATTCAGCATTTTGATAGGCTAAGACCTCACTTGTAGTACAATATTCAGTGACCCTGAAATATATGTATAAATATATAGTATGAAGTAACCTCAAGATGACAGGCATCTCTGGGCAATAAATTATCAGTCACAAAAGGAGGCTTTGCATTTAAATTACACAGAAACCAAGATACGTAAAACATACATTAGGGCAGGATATGGTCCTTTGAATGTTATTCTCAATGCTCGTACCAGCAGCAACCGTCATCTGAAAAAGGGGGCAACAGAGATTCTGCTAAATGGAACAGAATTTCGAAAACTGCTATAGAATATTTAAATTACACCATCATAATAAGATGAATGTTATTACCATCATTCAAGCAAGCTGATCTGAGAGAACAAAAATGTGGCTCAACTGACATTCACGAAGAGGTGCTGAGAACAACCAAACACTATGACGCTTGTGTGTACTCTACTGTGTTCTGCAGAAGAGAACTCTGAAGCATTGCCAAATAGCCAGATAACTTTGGATAAATAATTGTAGCTCCATGGCTAACTTTAAAATGAGTTCTCTACATAAAGCAAATAATTTGCAAGAAAGAAGGAAAGTAGGAAATTACTCGAATTAAAACTTTTTATGGACAGACTCACTGAAAAAAGTAAAGTTACTAAATTATAAGGAAGAATTTACCTATGAAACTGATAAATGTTTCATGGTTGCTCAGACTTCTTTATCGCAGCAAATAACCACAGCAGTGAAAAATTATATGGAAAAAAGCTATATGTTGTTAGAAATCTGAAAGTCCCTTCAGATATCTGAAGAATATATTTTAGTGCTAAGTACTATTTTCCTTCCTTTTTTTCATTAATTTTTCATGTGTTGTTGCAGAGCCCAACATACAGCATACTTCTTTAAAAACAACCCTTAGTAGTAGGCAGTCTGACATTTCTGCAGATCTCAATTTAGAGGGAACGAACAGCAGAAGTTTTCAGAAATTTCTACAAGTACATTTTAGACATCTGGATCAATCCATTTTGACTGCCAACTTTTAAAAAAAATGAGTTACAGACTAACTCTCCAAATTATTTCTTTCCATCATTGAGAGAGTACGCAACAATACACATAATGTTCAACCTAATTATAGCTGAGCTGCATTATCTCTCAAAGTAATTACTGACCAACTTTAATTCTGTGACTATTTACCAACTCAGATCAGAAAACCTGATATTCTGGACTAACAGATATTTGAATGGTCAGTATTTTAGTGTTCAAGTATCTCTAACAGAAAAATATAACATTTGAAAATGGCAACATATTGCAAGATGTGTTTTATAATGACCTTGCTACTATAACTTATGATGAATTTTAGCTTGACTATATATTATACCTTATTTATGCAGTAAATAAAAACATGCCCATTTTCAATATTTTTAACATCAGCCATAGGCACGTATCTATCTATGAAAAATATTGCTAATGCACTTCATATTGGGATTTGTAATAGTTTTAAAATATTTAAAATGACTTTAAACTTCCAGTGCTTTAAAGGAGAATTATGCTATCAGTGGGAACAAAAAGAGCAAATTTTGAATTTTAAGCAAAACTCTCCATCTATGCTGGCAAATTCTTTGCTTGCTTGTCTCAGATTTCCCTTCTTCAGATTCAGAACCTTAAAATATTGAAAGCATTTTATAATGCTTTTTTGATTGTTTTTAAAAGAAATTTCACTTCATATCAAGTAGCTACTTTTGAAAAGAACATTTCCATGCAAAGCAAATTTGTGGTCAGCTCATGGATAATGCTTTTAGTGGATTTTTAACATCACTTTTGATACTGAATTTTGTAATGAAAACACAGCCCACATTATGTTAGCATGACACTTTTGTAAGTAAAAAATATCTCAGCACAAGAAAACATACATTAACAATTTTATTCATTATCTGTTTTAGACATCTTTCTTTAATATTACTTTAATATTCATTAAATTTAACTTCAATGTTCATACATACTCAACTATCAAAGAAAGTTCAAACAAATGCATGAGGATTAATGTGTAAACTTACACATTTTTGCACATTTTTTAACTTTCATACACATATGTACATTACATATCTGATGATTTCCAATAATATTGTCCTTTTGTTTGAAAAGGTAGACTACTGTACACTTTTGACTGCTGCATCTGCACACTGTAAACTAATTCGTCTTTGCTGTACATTACTGATTTAACAACACTAGACTGAGTAATTCTAGCAAAACTTTTCATATTACATTTTAAATATTTTCCCCTTCTGCTCTATTATATAATCACAATGAAAGGTTTATTAATGTAAGGTATAAAATGAACTGTCTTCAATTCTAGCAACTGATAGGTTTAAGGTCCAGTATTTTTACTCTTCTGGTCTAATATGGAAAACTAGAAAAGGAGTGATTCTTGATATTTCAATACTGTAAATGTCAAGTTTAAGAGAAGAGAAATGAAATGAAAATATACAGGTAAGAAGTATTAAACCTGTGCATTATTTCTAAAATTGTTTGCTTTCAAACTATGCATGCTAAGGATACATTTTATACATACATTATGCATACATTTTATTGTCATGTGAAAATTTAGAGACAAAATTTATGAATGAATTATGCAGTATAAGTAATGTGGCAATTCTTATGCATGTTTATAAAATATTTATTCTACTCATGAAACCATTTAATATTGTAACACCTACTTAGTACTTTGTACTCTGGTTACTGGAATCCATTAGAATTAATATTAATGAAGCTTTCCATTATAGTTTGGTTTTCCTTCATGAGAAAATGAATAAGCATTTGAATTTATCATAGGAGACAACAGGGTCAACAGGGTGAGAAAATACCAAAACTGAAGCTCTAGAATGTGTATCTATTCTGGCTTGAGATGAACACTTCACTTGCTATTAGCTGTGAACTGCACACATGCACAGGGACATATTTTCAATCTATTTCCTAAAAGGTGGACCCTTTCCTCACCCAGTTGGGAGATAAAAACTCTCCATCACAACAATATTTGGTGCTTCTTAACAATAACTTTGAGGTGTCTATTATTACATCAGTCATCACAGTCCAAAATGCTATTTAGGTATTTTAGTCTATTGAAAATTTCATTTACTTGCATTAATTACTGTTTATTCCCTCATGCTTGTGTCATCTCTTTGTGGGGGACCTAGCTGAGGTCATAGTTAGAAAGCTATATGAGCTGCCTTCAATGTAAAAAAAACCAACAACAAGCAAACAAAAGGAATCTTCTTTCCTGATACAAGTAGAGATAGCAGCTACTTTCCCCTAGAAATTATATGTTCCCTTAGCAGTGGAAGGAAAACACTTCCAACATGCATAAGATTAAATATTTCAAAACACTTCTATTTCACAGTGAAATACATTACCTATCCTCTGCAACAACCACCCCAGGACACTCAGACTAGGAAACTACCTACAATTAAGCCTATCCTGAAGAAGTGAAGCCTACTACATACGCTATCCCATTCAACTAATATAATTACTTAAGTGAGCAGTACCTTCAACACTGAAACCAGTTTAATCTATATTCTAATGATGCACACATGAAGAAAGATGTTTCCTAATGCAGAATCCACAGAATGAATAGTTTTTATTTTGTTTATTTGTGTCTATCTTTTTTTAAGCCACTGTAGTTTCAGGTAACATTTGTAATAGAAAACAATGATACATGTTATTTCCTTCCTAATTAAAACAAACAAACAAAAAAGCACCCCACAACATCAACAAGCTTTCCACTTACCCTAAAGATCAGGTACAACAATCTACCTGACACTACCAAGTCTCATCACTAAATCATGTCCCTTAGTCCCATGTACACGTGTCTTAAATACCTCCAAGGATGGTGAGCATCCCCTTCCAGTGCTTGACCAATCTCTCTGTGGAGCCTAATATCCAACCTAAACCTCCTCTTGTGCAACTTGAGGCTGTTTCTCATCCTTTCATTTGTGACCTGAAAAAAGAGACTGATATCCTCCTTTCTGCAACCTCCTATCAGGCAGTTGTAGAGAGCAATGAGGTTCTCCCCTCAACTTTCTCGTCTCCAGAACTTAACAGTCCCAGTTTCCTCAGTCACTCCTTATGGGTCTTGTTTTCCAGTTCCTTCACCAGCTTTATTGTTGATACTCAAGCAACTCAATATTCTTGTAGTGAGGGGTCCAAAACTGAACACTGTACTTGAGATGCAGTCTCGCCAGTGCCAAGTGTAGAAGGAAAACCACTTCCCTGTGTCCTGCTGCCCATCCTACTTCTGATGCAAGCCACGATAACATTTATAGTTGTGTGAACATAGAAGTATATATATAAAAAATGATATAAGCTTTACAAATACGCAAACATCTATACCTAGTTACCTGTACATACACTATGTAAATACTTTTTAAATGCTTGATGATGGTAGAGTCACCATCCCTGAATGTGTTTAAGAACCATTTGGATGTGGTGCTCAGGGACACAATTTAGCGGAGGGTTGCTAGAGTTAGGGTAGTATGGTTACATTGTGGTTGGACTTGATGATCTTTAAGGTCATTTCCAACCTGAGCAATTCTATGATTCTATGATTCTGATATAGAACAAAAAATGTAAAGAGAAATTAAAAAATCATCAGGAGCTCCTAGAACATATATGGTATGTACAATGTCCTGTACATACTTGACTTTGTACGTGGGAGAATTTCCATTGAGCTACAGGGAACTTGTTGTCTCTGTAGAGTTAAAACTACGTCTAAAAACTTGCAGTGTTTGGCCATTAAAACCTAATATTTAGAGAGATAGACCTTGCAGGACAGAAATCTTCCCACACTAATGTTACATGTTGATATAAGGTGAAGTAATATATAATTAAGCATTTTAAAGAGAGAATAAGATTAACATTTATTTACCAGGATCACAGTGACTGAATTGTATTACTATTCCTTGATTAATTATTTTCTAAATGTTTTAGGATATGAATGATGAATAATGCCATAGTTAAAATATCCTCATATATTCAGGCTATAAAATAGTGACTTAAATATATTGAGCTTGGGACAATTTTTTGGTAGTAAATAATGAGTCAGAACAGTGATCACAGAAACAGTGTTTGGGTTCATATAGCCATTAAAATAATCCAAAATCATGTCTCTGTGTTGTACCAAGGCACAGAAATAATTCAGGCATATATTCCATCATTAAAAATTCACTTGATAGAAGTTGTCTAACAAAGGAACTGTCTCACTAGTTCTTAGTCAAAGAAAGAAAAATATTTCCTTGCCTAATTGCCCAGAATTCCTTCACATAGAGTCTTTGCAAACTACATAATTTTTTTTTCAAGTGTAAAAAACAAAGGGGAAGCTCAATTCATACCATATAAAAATGTACATCTTGGAATGTTACACTAATTGGTTTACAAACTGTGGAAATCACGCTGACTGCTCCTCTACATTATTATGTGTAATGTGTGTAATGAAGCATGAAGAGCTTGATTTTTATGTTCCAGGTGCAGTTCCAAGTCATTTTATTGATGACTGTTAGTGAAAAGAAGGAAAGAGATGTAAAGCAAATGAAAAAGAAAAAGAAAAAGAAAAAAATTACCCCAAGCCAAATACACCTGAAGTACTTTAATCCTGCTCTTCTAATCACCCAGCTGCCAGACATCTTCCGACCTCAGCCCAGGCTGAGGGGATAGAAGACACAGCAGTTCCTGCATGCCTGCCTACAGAAAGACAAGCCTGGTTTAGGGAGATGAGTTGGACTGCTGGGAGTTGAGAATCTCTGAGGCATCACTGCAGGACTAGATGGCCTTCAGAGGTCCCTTCCAACTCTAAGGATTCTATGATTCTGAACTGTGTACGTGGTCCAGGAAACGTTAAAGAGGAAAATATAAAGTACATAAAATCACTTTGTTGTCCAACAGTGCAAATGGAATGAGGTTTTTTCATTAAAGCTCTGCTCATTCTAATTCCAGCAACAATAGGTCTGCTGAGATTAACAGCCTAAATCCTAGATCCCACAAAACAAATTTCATATTCTATTTTCTACAGGTTAAGTACCACTTCTACAACTATAACCTCATTCTATAAGCTCAATAAATACAGTTAACATTGTCACATGTTGATTTTTCTCACAGTCTAAGAGAAAAATGTTCACTAAGAGAAAAATGAACACAGAAGTAGATACTTGTTAGTCTACGAAGTACTTGACCGTTCTCAATTTGGTGGCTCATTTTAAATATTAAAGAGGAGGCTCAGGGGAGACCTTATCACTTTCTATAACTACTTGAAGGGAGGTTGTGCTGAGCTGGAGGTCGGCCTCTTCTATCATGTAACTGGTGATAGGACTAGAGGGAACGGCCTCAAGTTGTGCCAGAGGAGACTCGGGGTGGACGTTAGGAAATACTACTTTTCTGAAAGAGTGGCCAGGCACTGGAATGGGCTGCCCAGGGAGGTGGTGGAGGCACTGACCCTGGAGGTGTTTAACAAATGTTTAGACATTGTGTTGAGGGACATGGTTTAGTGAGAGCTATTGGTGATAGGTGGGCAGTTGGACTGGATCTTGTAGGTCTTTTCCAACCTTGGTGATTCTATGATTTATCCTTCTAGAGAAGACATTGTTGAAAATATGCAGCTTGTTCTTGAATATGTGAGTGGGATAGGCATATGATACTACTAATTCCTGGGAGATTTAATGTTACTGTGTTGGGCCAGCTTACCCAGAGTCTGCCTCTTTCCCTCACTGATGGTACAACACTATAGGTCCTGAAATGGTCAGGGCCATTATATGCATTATTACTGTCCTAAAATAATTGTTATTTAAATTTTTTTTAAAACTCACTACTGTGTTAGCTAGGTACTGTGCAAGTAAGCTCTAAGAATATTTCTTATCTGAAAAACATCAGAACAATTAATATGTCTACAAATAAATTTTACTTGGGATACTTATACATTGGTTTGGATGCCTTGTTTGTTTTTCCTGAGCCCTTTCCCCACGTCCTTTGAGTCCTCAGAAGACATTGGAATACCAAACAAACATACAGAATGCAGTGCTACTTTCGTAATTTATACAATTTCAGGAAGTGAAACTGCTTATGATGCTGCCAAGCAGCAGCAAAGACAAATTAGCAAGTATTTGGTCTTTTTCTCTATTGTTCATAACAATTAGGGCAACAGCCAGATGTCAGAAGTCAGTTCAGCTTCACATGAACATCATGTGAGAAAGCCGTAAGCAACGGCAGCTGCAGGCAGTGAAACTGCACCTTGGGAATGCAGCCCAAAGGTGGAGAATATCAGTAGAGGGGAGCTGGAAGCTTTTCCACTGAAAATAACTAAGATGCTATAAGCGAGGAAGAAGCAAAACAGAAGGTTGATTTTAGTCTCCTCCTGAAAGAATCTGAAAAGTACTGTATTATATCTGTGTCATATAAAGTTAATTAATTGCATTAACCTGCAGGTGCAGTGCTTTCTCATATTGTATCAGGATGTGGAAGTAATGTGTTCATACATGAGAGTCCCAAAAGTTTAAAAAATGCAAAATCCACCCACCATCTCCCCCAAACACAGTCAAAACAGAAGCGAAAACACTGAGTTTCTCTATTGCAAGCAAACCTCTCAATTTGCAAGGAACTAAAGCAACACATATAATAGAATAAAACAAAAACAAAAACAAAATAACGAAATACAGTATTCCTTAAAAGTAAGTGGCAACACTTGCTCAGACAGCCAAAGAATTAGCATCAAAGCATCACTGGATAAATATTAGGTTTTTTTCCCCCTCAGATTCACCCAAACAACATGAAAGGCTACAGGTCCAGTCTTTTTGAATACACCACAACTGCAGATTTAGACAAATATCTATTACTTAGGACAGAATCTAGTTTGCAAAACAGGTATTTGGGTCAAAAATCTAGATTTGAACCACGACAGCTTGATAATGGCACTAACATTTTCTAATAATAATGAAAAATAGGATTTGATAAACCTTATTTTGGAGTGAGGAGAAAGGAATGCACTTTTCTGACATTTAAAAAAATATATATGATTTTTTTTATCACTGAAAAGTTGGCAACTCTAGCAAAAAATCATCATATGGTTTTATCCGCACATTAAGTATGCTTCAAGAATTAGTTTAAGCTTAAAAAATGCTCCTAAAACCTAGGGTGAAAAGAAAGATACGAACTAATAGCCTCTAGAAGAAGCATCCCCTTCGGACAAACAGCAAACCACCATGGTGTAATGAAGATCTGCGCTTGATGAATAAGGGCAAGTTTCCTAACAGCCAGAAAAAGGAAGATCAAATGTACATGTAGCAGGAACGTGGTTTAGTGGGCTTTATTTAGTGGGTTGATGGTTGGACTTGGTCATCTTAGAGGTCTTTTCCAACCTTAATGATTCTACGGAAATATCGTAATCAACTGAAAAAAAAACAGCCCTAAAGAGAAGAGAGAACACATCAATAAAGAACAGCTGTGATCCAGAATCTGCACCAGATCTTTACCTGAATCTGAAACTGAATTCTTTCCATATCTCATCTAAATTAAATGCAATTTAGAGTACTTGAAGCTAGAAGTCCAAGATCCCTAACATACCACTGAAAAAGGCAGTTCTTTGTACCGTAGTTCTTAATATTTGTGTGAATTGCCTGAAGTTAGATGGTTTGAATATAGCACAGTCCTCTCTTTTAGCCAAACAGACCTCAGTATTGTCTTCCTCCTTAAGGAATCTTCCTCCTTAAGGAATGCCAAGGACAGACAAGGAGTTGTATTATTTAACTCCTTTTTTCTTGGCAAAACACAACACTTTGCTTTGAATAGCTTTGTTCCTACCACTGCTGCATCATCACTGCCCACAGAAAAACATGGGAAAGAAAAACCTTCGTGGATGCCAAGCATGCTGGATTTTCTGGCAAAACCAAATGAGTTGCTAGCTATTTTTGAAGGATGCATCTCAAGGCAGAAAATCTCCAACAATCAGACCACTGAGGAATGGTGACAGCCATACTGTCAATGAAAAATGTAACTCTGTTAGGAATGCAGTGTGTTATAAGTTTAAAATGAAGCAAACTTCAGCTGGAAAAGGCTGGGAAGGCAGCTAATTTCATTCACATCAAATCCTTCATCCAAGATTTTTTATGTTTCAGTTGCAAATGGGTTTAAAATGCAAAAGTTGTCATTTACAATATCACAATTCTACATGCAATGAAAAAAGAAAATACATCTCGCATATATAAAGACACTGCAGGAAACATTATAATTTCTAACATACAAATGATAGTGTATTTGCCAAAAGAGGCAGTGCAGATTGACTGCCTTCTATTGGCATGTGGAAAACACAAAACAATTCCACTTAGTAGAATCTGACATGATTCAAGTAACTTTTTCTCCACAGTCTAAATTAAGTTGCATTGGCTTGCATGCACCAGAGGTAGAATGTGGATGAACAGTCCTCGCTTGACCAACTCACACAATTAAGTTAAGGATATTCCTTGAAAGGAAAGTTTTTGAAAGTACTGCAAACATCACATTACATTTGATAATGAGGTGGACGATGGGAGACAGAGGTAGTTCTCTTTTCAATCACTAACTGCAGCACAGCTGCCAAGTCTGCCCAGTCTCCCCAGTGAGCATCGCAATCCCAAGGGTGGAAAGCCAGAGGAAGCACTAACTGGGCACAGGACAAACACACTCCAAAACTCATATGTGCAGGTGTTTCCCAAGCAAATTTCTACTAACCGCTGGAAAATGCAGCAAAGGTTTACAGTTCTGTAAAGGCCTGAATTCTGAGAACAACTCTCTCCTGAGGTTAGTCTTACTGATCTGAATATGGAAGGCAATGAAGCATATTTTCAATCACTAATAATGTAACTGATTTTAAGGTGTATTACTCTAATCATTCTCACTTTGGTATATATATATATATGTACCAAATATACCAATAAATATATATATATGGTGTATATGGAAAAGACATTTATTAGGATGCCCTTGTGAATTCCTTCTCCCATCCATCTATAGAATACTCAGAGTTGGAAGGGACATTTAAAGACCATCTAGTCCAACTCCTCTACAGTGAACAGAGACATCCACGGCTAGATCAGGTTGCTCAGACCCTGGTCCAGCCTGGCCTTGAATGTTTCCAAGGATGGGGCTAACACCACATCTCCAGGCAACTTGTTCCAGTGCCTCACTTCCCTCACTGTAAATGAATTTTACCTTATATCCAACCAAAATCTCCCCTCTTTTACTTTGAAACCATTTCCCTTCCTCCCATTAAAACAGACCCTGCTAAAGAGTCTGTCTCCTTCTTTCCTGTGACTCCCTTTTAGATACTGAAAGGCCACTATCAGGACACCTTGAAGCCGCCTTTTCTCCAGGCTAAACAGCCTCAGCTCTTTCAGCCTGTCCTCAGTGGAGAGGTGTTCCATCTCTTGGATCATTTTTGTGGCTTACTTCTGGAGTACTGTGTCCAGATGTGGACACCTCAGAAGAGGTCCACATCTCTCCTATAATGAAGACTCCAAATCTGGACACAGTACTCCAGGTGAGGCCTCACCAGTGCAGAGTAGAGGGGCAGTATCACCTCCCTCAACCTGCTGGCCACACTTCTTTTGATGCAGCCCAGGATATGGTTGGCTTTCTGGGCTGTGAGGGCACATTGCTGGCTCATGTCCAGCTTGCTGTCCACTGGTACCCAGAGGCCCCTTTCGGTAGGGCTGTGCTCAGTACTTTCATCCGTCAGCTGGCATTGGTAGTGAGGGTTGCTGCAACCCAGGTGCAAGACCTCGCACTTGGATTTGTTGAACCTTATGAGACTCTCCTAGACCTGCTGCACAAGCCTGTCTAGGTCCCTCTGGATGGCATCCCATCCATCATGCGTGTCTACTACACCCTACAGCTTGCTGTCATCTGCAAACTTGCTGAGGGTGCACTCAATCTCACTGTCGATGTCACTGATGAAGATATTAATGAGTATTGGTTCCAGCACTGACCCCTGCGGGACACCACTCATCACCGATCTCCATCCAGACACCGAGCCACTGATCACCACTCTCTGGGTTTTATACTGCAATCAGTTGCTCATCCATTGAACAGCCCACCCATCAAATCCATCCCTCTTCAATTTGGAGAGAAAGATTTTGTAGGATAATGTGTCAAAGTCCTTACTGAAGTCCAGATGGATGGCATTAGTGTCTCCTCCCTTGTCCATTGATGCAGTTAAACCATCTCAGAAGGCCACCAGGTTGGTCAAAAAGGATTTGCCCTCAGTAAAGCCATGCTGGTTCCAGAAGGATAAATCCCAAACTTTTCTGCACTTTTTTCTTGCACTTTTGGTTCATGATATTAATTTTAAAATAACGTAGCTTTTAAAACTTAAAATGCTGCTTAAAACTGTAGCAGCAGTCATAGGAAATAAGCTCAGGAAAAAAAGGTTACCAAAAGGATCATATTTAACCAATAATTTAAATTTTAAATTGCATTTGATGAAATATTTTAGTACAGTATATTATCTTTAAAAATATCAAAAAAGTAAACCTATGAGAAATTTCATCATTTGTATTAGTTAACATTCTCTCCAGACAATGGTTTCGCATATGTCTTATGCACATGCATTGAAGGAATACATAATTAACACTGACAGAGGACGTGGTTAATAATATATGAGACAGAAGAGTGTCTGTTTTAGTCATTATCACAGCATTTGTTGTGGAACAGAGACACATGCATTAGATCAATAAATGCTCTGATTTGATAGCCTTAGTTGTAAGTGTCATGCAAATTTAACTTAGAAGTACCACCTTTTCTAGTTGAGAACAGTTCTGCTTCCTTCAGTACAATCTTAACAGCTTTATGGTTTTACACAGCCAGTTGTCCCAAATATAATGATGGGAGTAGTGACAACCATTGGTAAGGAAAAGCTTATTTTCTAGACATTTTGCATCCCTATGTAGTACTGAATACTTAAATGGTGTGTAGTACGATAAATAACCAAGTGTTCCTGCAACTAGACAAGAATTTTAAAGCAGTAACAGCTACAATTTCAGGTCAGCGTGTTTTAAAAACATACTTTGTTTCTCCCATCTTTTAGACATCTCTGAAGCTATTATCTTTGCAGAACCTATCCTTATACCGTACCAACACAGGGCCTGAGACAACTCCATACCTATGGTAAAACTAAGACACTTTACATGGATATTTGTTTAAGAGAGTGTACTTGGTTGTGTATCTTCAATTTCCCACATCCGTGCATATTTGGTTTGGGTTTTCTATTAAGATTTAAAAGTTTTAATACACTTGAAACCCTATGTTAGGCACTATTATATTGTTACTTATTTAGGAAAGGGAAGATTCTAACATTATGACCATGGTTATCACACTATTAGGCACTAAAGCTGCATGCCCATATGTCTTCTGTCCTTTACTGTCACCCTGAAAGAGTCTGTCTTATACTGTCTTAATGACTGAAAAACATTTCCACTATGGGATAAAAGGCTCCCAAGTCAATGCACAGCATAGCTAAGAGTCATATGGTAGGGAGGAAACTCATGTCAAATTTAGTTCTCAGAACATGGACAGGAACTAAATTTGGCTACTTTTCAAGTGACTGCCTGAATAATTAATTTCACAAAAATATTTGGAGTTCTCTCTTTTATCTCTTCTATTGGATCTTCTCCTCTTTACATATGGTCTAACTACTTGTGAAGAGAGATTGACTCCCAGATCACTTGGTGTACTTTCTACAGTAATGGCAAACTGGGATTCTTATATCTGGCTGACTCAGTTGTTACTGGTTTATACGTGACGGCTCAGTATCAAAACCAGGAGATCAACACAGGCCAGGGAACAGCCTGGCTGCTAGTGCCATCTTCTAGGATCAATTTCACAGTCACTAAAATAACAGATAAGATGGGATCATATCACACTTTCCATAGTTTACTTAAATTACTTAAACTAACAGCTTTGTATTTAAACATCTCTTTTTTGTGTTTTTTTTTTCTGACAGAGTTTCAATTAAGAAAACAAAAACTATTGCACTAATAGCTCAGAGTGGAATGGCTTATACTCTCATTTTTCTGCTGTGCTGCCAAACAAAAAGATCAATTATTCACTGTCACTATTATGATTATTCTGAGCTGATCAGATACTGCAGCGATGGACTCTGTGAGAGCCAGAAAAAATGAAACCTTCTCCCTCTTGCTGTCTTGTGGAATTTAAATTAACCCTTCTCTTTTCTCCCTTTTGTGTAAGCCTCATCACTTTATCTCCAAATTTTATTTCCCCAGAAGTATTTTCCCAATAGGAACAGATACACAAACTGCAACTGGAGCATTTACTGACAATCAGATTTTTATATGCTGTGTGTGGTACTCCAATGATTTTGTGGTTGTAAGTCTCAAAGACTGAGTGTCAATGAAGAGATATGAGCTCTTCTGTAACTATCTATTTATAATCCCATCAGAGAGGTCTAGTGTTAAACATGTGATGGAAGAAATGTTAGTCAGAGGAAAGCAGATGGGATAGCTAATTTTTCTTTCACAGTGTTTACACATTGCTGAAGTTTTGTTAACTCTCACAGCAGAAAAACAAGAATACCCTGCTAATATGTAGCAGTACTCACCAGAAGACTTTAAGGAGGAAACTGCCAAGTTTTTATCTGCTTGTTATCAGTAATACTGCCAGGTATCCTGGCAGTAACATGTACTGGCCTATATCTGTAGCCAGAGTCAGCAGTTCATGCATTCAGTCCCCAAGCTTCAGGTGCTACCTAGTTCTCCTCCTCTCTGAGTACCTGGCAGTTGTAACACACAGACACACACCAGAAAAAGGGCTTCGGTTTTAACTGCTTCATTTCACAGACAGCATTACCTGTTACAAACTGATGTCCTGTTTGCACACACATGCTCTAAGTATGAAATGATCCCTATAGCTGTCATTAAAAGAGCATCTCAATTTGAGAGTCTACTGCTCTGAGCAAGTTCTGCTGAACTTTGAAGTCATTTGGAGTATGAACACTAAATCCTTGCATGCTACATGAAAGAGAAACACATCACTTGCTCACAAAAGCTTCTCCCAATGAGCTCAATTCAAAATGCAGGTAAGGCAATCAAGCCAACTACTTCAAAGTATGTGAACTGAGTACTTCATGTGAGTGGAAGATGCAGACGTTGAGTTCTCAAAACCATGTTGCTCACTGATAAAGAGCCCCCTTGTAACACTTGGAACATCAAAAATGGCTTTAAGCCTTCCAGAAGTTCCCTTCTAATGTTACTGGATGCATCTTGGGAAACCAAAGAAAAACCTGCCCAAAGAAATCCTGTTGTATCAACAGAAATGCTAAGTAGTTGGAAAAAATAATGGATGAAGCTCATTTATCATACTCAAAATCAGCAAGAGCAAGTTCACCAGTTCCACAGAACTGAAGGAATAAACCTAGTAAGTTCAGGAATATTATTAGTGTAACTACGATCAAGCTCCGCAGATTTTTATTTTTAATCATGACATTCTCAATCATACGAGACTAACCAACTTCATTATTTTTATTTCTTGATATGTATGATAAGGCTTGTAAATGTGTTCTGAAACCTGATGTTGTCAACATAAGTCACAAAAGTTGTTCACAAATCTTTTAATTACAGGAAATCATTTATAAACAGATTTAGAAAAAAAAAATATATATTTAACCTGTCCCCATAATTACCAAAATAGAGCATTGCAAAATACCCACATCTCTGGGTTATAACACATACATTTGTGTTTCTGCTCAACACACCTGCCTACCCAAATGGAATGCTTCAATTCAGTGCTGCTGAAAAGTTGCAAATGAAATTCGAAAAGAAGTATCTTTCCAATAATTGATTTCTTGTCTAATCATAATCTTTTTGTGCCTGAGATTTATTGAAAAGGCATTTTTTTAATTTTCAGAGGAATCGGCACTACAGTAGTTCAGTTTAGCAGCAGTACTGTCCGTTATTTTTCTTTTAAGAGAGAGATGAAACTATCTTCGCAAGATCCGAAACGAACACGGACTCTTCTGTGGAATTAGCAATGCGCTATCGTTTCTAGACATCCAAAACTTTTGATGTTGTCAGCACAAGGTGATGAAAGATAACCTTTTGGATCTGATATTTCTTCCCAAATACAAGAGGCTACCGTGCTTTAATCACTATTCTGACAGTCTAAAGCCACTCTTGGGATGATGTGCTGGTTTAGAAAAAAATCTTACAAATGAACTTGGACTGAAGAAACCCAGGAACACATTCTGAAAGTGTCTGCTTGTGATATAACACTTGTGATATCCACAAATCTGAATGTATACCTATTTCCATGCCACTTCTCAACTCTAAAAAACCCACATGGAAAAAGACAACTTACACTTCAAAAATCAGATGGAATGCTGACTACATTTTAATAGTTGGTGGATAGCTATGAAGTGTCACGTCTTCACCTGCTGATGCTTCATTGTGTTTTTGAATATGTCATAAAACTTGTGTTCTTCTTTGTTTTCTAAAATATGCTTCTGCTGGCTAATAGAATTTTGTATTTCCTAAAATGTTGCTTTTACAGTCCGTATTATGGTTCTCAAAAATGAGACATTGACTGCTTATTAATCCAATTGTGAAACATGTAAAATGCTTTAGAAACCTGGAAGGCTGCAAATGTTACTTGCAAGTACAGTAAGTATTACATGCCTTATGTAGTAGTGTATTGTCTTTTGCTTTTACATCGCTTTTCCAGCCTCTTAATTTTGTGTATCAAATTGTTACACATTACAGTCTTTGGAGCCATGCCTACATTTCTATTCTCCCTGCAACAATGGGACCTCATCCTTCATTAGACTTTCTAAGCAGTATCACTACTGTTGAAGAGTGTATATAATACATAGAGCATATACCAATCCTGACGTTAAAAATAGTAGAAATTGTATGTCACGATATTAAATGTATAAAAATGTTCTTTACAAACATTATAGTAAGTTCAAGGTCTTTATATGAGGTATAACATTATAATAAATGTTTAGAAATGAAAGCCAGCAGGAATGGATTAAGAAGGATCCTGCAGATTAGTGATCTGTAAAATCATGAGACAGAGGCAGAGCAGCAGGCAGAATTTCTGAACACGGCTGATTACTGCTGGCCAATTGCCCATTTTAGAAAGCTTCACTTTTGCATTTCTGCAGCAGTTAAATAACTGCAGACCTCAGGAATGTGTTTGGACAGGGACTAAAATAGGAAGAGTCCTTTGTATAGGCATCCAGCTTGCAGAGAAGAGCTTCTGCTACCAAAAATCAAAATGTATTGAACTGATGTATTAAATGTATTAAACCTGAAAATAGGTTGGATACTGTTATTTTATTTCTCAGCACAAAACCCCATACTTTTAAATGGAAAAAAAAAAAACCTTTTAGGAAGCACAGATTCTAAGAGTACTTCCAAAATAATACAGATAAAAATATCCATTACATTGTATATATTATGCCTATGCTACCCAACACATCCAGCACCTTCTCTGGACACACATTCAAAGCTCAGAAAAACTCATAACTAATCTAAACTAAAACCTCTTAAACAGTATAAATTAAGAAGCTAGTACCTGCTTTATTTTACAAATAAAACTCACATCATTATGCCCAGAATTCTACTGCACCAGGTTAATCTGCACAAACAGAAAGATCTGTCATCAAAACTGCAGTTTTATTTTCTTAAGACGGGGGGTTGGGTAGCTGTGTCTTAATTTCAATGTGCACAGTTTTTTGTTAAAATACAGCTATCTTTTCTTCTCATTTCTAGTTTGCCAGTGGCTGCTATTCTGTCACATCAGTCCGTCTCTTCCTCAAATACTGAAATCATTCTTCCCAGAAACAACTTAAACACCTGAGAAATCTCCCATTAGTTTCATGACTCTTATGCACGGGTACTCTGAGCACTTCATAGTCTCTTGAAATGTCTAAAATAGATTTAACAATGATGACAACTGGTGAACCCTGCCTGCTTCCTGTTATGCTGCCTATATTGCCTGGTACCCTTCCTAGGGATTTAGAGTTTTCTAACCTCACAATAAAGTGCCTAACCTAACTTACATATACTTTTGGGTGGTACACTCCTTATGTACAATATTCCCACAGCAAACCAAATATATTCCCAGAGGAACAACTGAAGTTCAAGTCAAGGGGAGTCAGCGTGTTAATGTCAAGTGACTCATGACCACTTCTCTTTCTCTCAGAAGCTTACAAATGGCACCTTGTTTGACAAATTTCTGTTATAAGATATATAGGCATATCGGTTACTTTTACAAATCCCATCATGCCCTCTTAAGATTCATTTAGAGCAGGACTGGAAAACACTTCGGGCAAAAGGCTTTTTGACAGCTGGCATAGTTACGAATTTGACAGAATGCACTCACAGTACTTGTTCACTGCCTGTGTTTGATTTGGATGTACATATATTTATACATAAAAATCGAACAAAAAGGGTATTTCTGACAAACTTCATTGTTGTGATTTGAGGTTTTCTTACATAAATACCGCAGAGACAAAAAAAAATTAATGTGCTGCAAGGTAATGGTCACTAATACCTCGCTGGATAAACCCTCATGAAAATACCAGCTGTGAATATAGGTTAAGTCTTTATATTGTTAAAAGGGTATCTCCTTAAGCCCATATTAGAATTTGGTGTGCATCTGCTTGACTAACATAAAGCCCTGTTTGTATGCTGTTACAAGAATCTTTAACGGAACAATTTTATTGCAAAATTAAGTCAAATAGGCACACTGTAATAGCAAAACTACAGGATATAATCCATTTTTAATTGAACAGTGCTACTGGCAGCTTACTTAACCCTCTTATGTTTAAAACAAAATGACAGATTTAGATTTGATATTTAATAACCATCTATTTCCCAGCCATCCTCTCTTTGTAATCATTTAAGTCTTTCAATTCCACCAGATTCTGAAGGGATAAGCTACTAATAAATACAGTTTTATATCTCTATTTTATTTAAACATATAGATAAGTAAGTAAATAGGAATATAGTTGCAGGACTTCCCAAGGAAAATCTTCCTAAGGTTTAACTTACTCAAATCCACTTTTATTTTGGTATTAATGCAGATAGTATCAAAGTAAGAAACAGGATAGAATCATAGAATCGCTAAGGTTGGAAAAGACCCACAGGATCATCCAGTCCAACCATTCGCCCTTCACCAATGGTACCCGCTAAACCATGTCCCTCAACACAACATCCAAACGCTCTTTGAACACCACCAGGGTCGGTGACTCCACCACCTCTCTGGGCAGCCCATTCCAGTGCCTGACCACCCTTTCACAGAAGTAGTATTTCCTAACGTCCAGCCTGAATCTTCCGTGGCGCAGCTTGAAGCCATTCCCTCTAGTCCTATCACTAGTCACCCGAGAGAAGAGGATGACCCCCAGCTCACTACAACCTCCCTTCAGGTAGTTATGGAGAGCAATAAGGTCTCCCCTGAGCCTCCTCTTCTCTAGACTGAACAATCCCAGCTCCTTCAGCCGCTCCTCATAAGGCCTGTGCTCCAGACCCCTCACCAGCTTTGTTGCCCTCCTCTGGACACGCTCCAGGGCCTCGATGTCTTTCTTACAGTGAGGGGCCCAAAACTGGACACAGTACTCAAGGTGCGGCCTCACCAGTGCTGAGTACAGGGGAGTAATTACTTCCCTGTTCCTGCTGGCCACACTATTTTGATACAAGCCAGAATGCCATTGGCCTTCTTGGCCACCTGGGCACACTGCTGGCTCATGTTCAGTCTAGTGCCAAACAACACCCCCAGGTCCATTTCCTCTACACAGTCTTCCAGCCACTCTGATAAATATGTAGGACATGTAGGATAAATATGTAATTTTCTTCCACTTTCTCTATCATATGAGCATGCAGTATTAAAAAAAGTAAACATTCTCTGGTTGGTGATTGCTTTTGAATTTTTGTGTTTAACCATGAAACTTCAGCAACAGTGGTCTTCCTAAAGACTTCTTTGGACTTCCTGAAGTCTAACACCAAAAAACAGTATCAGCACTGCAAGAACAGTTTAATTCTTGTACAAAAGTCCAGAAGTACTGAAAGTGATGCATCTCCATCAAGCTATCCAGAATATATAAGTGTGCGGCTATAAACTCACCTTAATAGACTTAGCTCACATTTCATATAAAAACTTAAAAAGAACAAATCCTCAAGTATGAATTTGCCAACAGTGGCAAAGATTATAAAGGCTACTTAAAATTCTGTTTTCTTCAAATTAAGCGCTGGATTAGGGCATTTCTGTGCAGTGATTTCTGAAACACACACACACACACACAGAAGTGACTAAAAAATCTTCACAAACAGTATGGCAGTTGACATCATGTTTACCGTTGAAGTTGATGAAAAATCATTCTATTATGCCAAACAGTTAAGTAAACTTGGCAGAGATGCACTGCATGCAGGTTGACATTAGAATCTGGAAATCAGAAATGGTAATTTCTGTCTTGGTCACCACAAGCAATTAATGTTTTGAAATGAGAATGGAGGTAGTGCTAATGGTGATGCTGTCAAAGGAGGAATAAACTGCACCTCCCTTCCCTAGAGTGTTGTTGATATTACAGTTCTACAGAAGAGTGAAAAACAGAGGAAAAAATAGTTGTCCCTGAAGTGCATGTGTATGACTCAGAATGTGTGCAAGGGACAGATCAGTGCAGTGAGAAGGGGCTGTTTATACAGATGTCCTTTACAGAGCAGAGATAATTCAAGATTATTTAAAAATATCGCTATAAAAAGCCCACACTCCAATACTGTGAGTGCAAAAGGCCAAATTCAGCTAGTGATTTCACTCCTGGCTGTCTTTTTCACTTCCTGAAGTTTCATTTGAAAAATTTCTTTTGATCTTTTAGCTTATATAGGAGGGTATTCATGTGAACGTCCTCCTTCAGAAACATGGAATAATACTTCTTAAAATTAAGACATTCCTTGCAATTTGTGTTGAAAAGGAGCCTTCCGTCTGAACTCTGGAGCTCTCTGTATCAGGTGCCTGACCGTAGAGTTGGAAAGTTATGATGGTACAAGAACATGATAAGGCCGTGTCTACCTTTAGGCTTCCATTACTACCTCTGTATTATTTTCCCTATTATATTCTCCCTAAGGAAGCTGTGCTGCACTTCTCTTGTTTCCACCTTCAGGAAGAAGACCCCTGATACCAGTGATTTGGAGAAGCGGAGGAAATAACTGTGCAAAAGTAGCTAATTTTTGTTCTGTGGGCAGAATTTCTTCTCAGAGTAAACATTTTATCTCGTTTCAACAAAAGCATAAGTTATCTTTGAATCAATAACTGAGTCTAGACATAACCTACTCTAATAACTAGAAGACATAGATAATTAGAAGTAATAACTACAGAAAAGAAAAAGAAAATAACCACTCTAAAAGTGCAAAAGTGTTCAAAATGGGACTGAGTTAATTTCATTGATGTAAACTGCTTTGATTTCATGCCTACTCATTAGGAAAATCTTTATGATGTCTACGGTACCTTATTGTATCTGAACTGTGATGTTAAGAGGTCTTTATCTGTTATCACCAATCTGAAGCTAAAGAAATTTACTCACAGGTATCATTTACCTTTTTGGTTTTATGGATTTCTAATCACCTCACCTGCAACAAACAGAAAAACTTGAGCACTGCAGCAGTATTGCAGCAATAAAGACATTGTGACACAGGAAGCCACACTTATGCTTTGTAATGGAGATAGCTGGGACACACAAAGCCTGCAATACTTGTGTAGAAGTATCTGCCCAATTAAGTGCAGAAATGCAAAACACGTAGAACAAGGATCTTGTTCATTCCTATTCAAGGCCAGGTGAAAGAAAACTTGCAGCCAGAGAATATGCATTAAATGCATTCAGTATAAACTTGGCTTGGTTTTCCATTCATCTTACGTAAGGCCTGAAGATAGGCTGAACTTTGCTGCTCAAGTGAGGCTGAGGGACTGGTCTGCTCTCTGAGGTCTCAGAAGAACACAAAATTTACCAAGGTGTTGGATACTTACTGGTCATTACAGTGTATGACAGAAGTGAACACTAGCATAGGAGACACAGATCAACGCCTTACTCTTCTTACTCATTCTCCAGTTCTGCTGCTTCCTTTCCTATCATTGCTGGAAGAAAATATCTGAGGCTGCTTTTTACTTGTTTCTGTTAATTGGATTTTCCTTCACAAGAGAAAAAAAAAAAACAACTGATACATTCAAGCAAGGCACTAGAAATACTTTGATGTTATAAGGCACTGTTATTCCCAGCATCACACCCAGCGCATCACAACTAAAGTAGGCTGCAGGAGTGCATGACAAAGCCTTCTAAAAAGCATCACAAACTAAGTTGTGATTTTAATTTAATGTGCCCATTACTTTCTCTGCACCATTTCTTCTTTTTCTTTAGACAAGACGAGGTTGAAGTCCATTTCAGATTCATGCTTTATTAACCTTACAAAATAAATAAATAACTGAAATCACAATGAGCTGTTGACAGGGATGAGTATTGGGATAATTCAGGACAGAACTAATAGGGCAGGAATGGTTATGTTAATTTATTATCTCTCACTTTCTGCAAACTTGTTATGCTGCTAAGCACTCTGTGATCGCTAAAGCAAAGACATCTTTTTCCTTATAACAGGATGGCTTCTGTATTCATTCAGACCTGGGGTACTAAACACCTTCCTACATCATGTCAAGCAGAGCAAGTTTTCAGGAGGTGAATGATTCCTCCTCTACTCCTGACACTTAGATTCACAATAGCAAAGCTGGTGAGTTATCCTGAGCACTGATTTCCTTAGTTCAGCCTTAATCACATACTATGCAAGAAAGAGAATGGGATGGAGCAGGAAATTCTGAGATGCCTCATTTGAAAAATACGGTGAAGAATTTTAATCACTATTAAAATATTTCATAAATCTAATGACATTAGAACACAAAATGTTTTCTTGCAGAAAAACAAGTAAGTGAAAAAGGATGGATCACTGACTTAGTGTGTGCACTGCTGGTCCCACCACAATCCCCTTCCCTAAGTATTTGCTTGCTACATAGCTTCCTATGTGGATTTAACAGCACATTCTGCAGGCTAGGTGGTCAAGCAGATAAACTGGCAGTTTGGAGACCCAGGACTTTCTTAAAACATGATTACTAGTAATTGATATTATTAATTGCATTTGGTAGATTATCACCTCCTTAGCAGAGAACAAAAAATTACCATAAAAAAATCATTACCATAGTTCATCTGTGTTATTCCACACAGTCTTAATATTAACATAGAATATCTTTATATATAGAATATAAAGATGTTAACAACAGTATCTAAATATAAGTAGGCGAATTAACACTTCATGTGTATTATAAATAACATTAACTAAAGGTATGCAATGCTCTAAACTCATTCTGGAGCCCATACACAACGCTACAGCAGCAATCACTGAATAATGTATTGTGTCTTTAACCTCATTTAATGTATTATTCTTAATATCCAATTTTATCTACTGCTGAGTGTCTGTGAACAGCGGTCTTCATTTGCCTATGAAAAATGCTTAATAAAAGTGTAAAAGTGACTTTCTGAAAAACAACTATATGCCAGAGCTAGCAACTGGAAATATGTGGTTAAGAACTGCAACTTTTTCTAGGAGGAGACAAGATGTGCAAATAACAGTGGAGACAAGATCTGGCTGCTTAATGTCTATCTCCTTACAGCTGGTACAGAGTGCCCACTCGCCCATCTGTCTCAAGCCAGATATATCCATTCAGGAGATGTAATCTATAAATACACACAATATCTCTCTAACATGAAAAAAAAAGTATCACAACAGATCTATTTATGTTCTCATGGATACACTGATCTAGTCCAGTCTTAACATCCAAGAGTCTCATTCCCTCCTTTTACGAAGACTCATTCCATTAAGTAAAATATATTCTGTTATATCTGAACAAGGAAGAAGGATAGTACATGATGACCAAATCATGCTTACTATGGTTAATAACAGCTACATTCTACATTAAGCCTTTAGTACAGAAATACTTACAGTTAGCTTGCTTACACTGAACATGCAAATAAAACATAAGAATACTGCATAAACTATTCACAAATTAGCATTTATTTGCATTCATATACTACTGTAATAAACACACTTCAAACATGCTCCTAACCGTTGTTTTCACATCAGAATATCTAGAAATAATAGGAAGACAGCAGTGTATTCGTGTCATAGACACCAAAATGGGGGAAATGTTAGAAATATTAGCCTAATCTTTACTATACAATAGCATCAGAATGAAAAAGATTATATTAATTCATTCTGTTCACTCACTGTGTTGATAGATAGACTACAGAGACTAATACTTCCTACCAGTTAATTTTGGCAGTATGTCAGAAAACACAACTTCAGAATGTGAAGAGCTTTGTTGTTGAGATTGAGGTATATTACTAAGAAAGAATAGGAGAAAATAGAGTATCTTTAATAAAAACTGAATGTTAGTTCACAAATGGACAGAGAAAGATCTGCTCCTCAGTTTTCTACTGAATTATGGCCTTATTTCAAAATATAAATATTGGGCAGAATATTATTTAATCACATAAATACATTATACATTAAGACATTAGGACAAAAATTATTTAGCAAAAGAAAATATAATCTGAATTTGTGCTTACAAGTTATAGATTTCCTTTAAGGCCACTGCAGTGGAGTCGATTATTCCAAAGTCAATTTAAGAAAAATGCAGAGAATTAATATGTAGAATTTTTCAGTAATTTTTTTTTTTTAGATTAAATATTATTATTCTGGAAATTAAAAACAAGGCTTGGTTCAACTGAAAGTTTCCCAGTGTCCCAAGAATACTGATAAACTTAAAAGCCTTGGCTTATAAAAATGGCATAGAATTTGCTCATGATTCTGATTCATTTATAGGTTTGTATATAGATTCTACACATAGATGTAACTGACTGTTAGCAGGCTAAGAATGCATTACAATAATATTCTAGTGATGAAATATTCAAAATGAACAAACAGGACCTCCAGGCATTCTACTATGAAATAAACACACATATTTAGGATGTTAGGGAGATCTAATTACGGATTATGTTTGTATTTGAGAAGGCGAGCTACAGAATTTGACTTTGTCTTGTTACAGAATGCCAACAGAATTATTTTTCTGTAACTGCAGATTTTCAAAGGTATTTTTAATATCAGCATTCATGAGTTGGTTTGATATGCAAAATATATCTATTCAAGTCACAGCACTTGAAAAGTCTTAGTGGTTTATCTTCTGCTAAAAAAAAAAAAGTAAAATATAGAAACACAAAGTTAGCTTGCGTAACAGGAAGACTAACAAGATGGCTTCATTATCATTTAATTTCAGACCTGCAAGTCTGAGCTAGGCATAGGGAGACTACTTTGTAATTTTAAAGAGGTGGCTCAGATTCTTTTCAGTTTTTATCCTCTACGGAATCTTGACATGAAAACAAGACAAAAAAGAACCACAAAGCTCAGTGATATAAAAATTTGCATAGAGTATAAAAGCTATTAGAAGCTGTCTGTGTCAGTGTACCAAAACTGAAATAAGCTTCAGGTCAAGTAAATGTATTATTCATTCACTATGATGAGCTATGGGCTCTTTCAAATTGTAAATTATGCTCTATAATTATTTTTAAGTTTTAAAGAGTATCATTCATAAAGCCAATTATAATGATGTCGGGATTAACCAAGATTTCTGCACACCACCCTGAACAGTAGCTTCAACAACCTGATAAATCACACAAGTTTAGAGGTTCAAGAACACATGTAGGCTGGAAAGAGGTGATGAACTTCAGAGAGTGGCAGAGCACAAGACTGCCAAAGACAGAATCAAACAAGCTCACTGACTGCCTGGGGAGGGGAATACCCATTCCACCTGGCTGCACACAGTCAATAGTTGGAGGCCAAACTGCCCTGCATCCCCAGCTGAGGTGATCTTCTGCCACTTCTGTAACTCAGAACAGGTTCAGAAGACGTAACAAGCTGCCAAGAGCCTACATATCCACAAGGGTAGGTCCCACCTCCTACCAAGGTGCTGACCACTTGGCCTCTGCTGCTTATTGGACTCCTGGGTAGCTCAGTGAAAAACAGAATCTGCCAGGGAAAACAAAACAAAGCTGCTTTCTGCTACAGCAGTGGATAAATCAGCCCAGCAAATATCCTGGCAATGCAAAGGGGAGGGCAGAACCCTGAGGCAAAGTTCTGGAAGTGGGAGAGGGTGGTACAGATGGCAGCAGCTCATACTGCAGGTTCAGAGGCTGCCACACTCCCACGGCAGGTGGGTCCTGTTTTGGTCCTGAGGAGCTTGTCTGCCTCATTACCAGGAAAGTGATCAAGCACTCAGTGAAAGCAGTGCAAATAGCACCCTCTTATCGCAAGGCCAGGCTGGATGTGTCCCTGGGCAGCCTGGTCTAGTGGTTGGTGACCCTGCACATAGCAGGGGGGTTGAAACTCGATGATCATTGTGGTCCTTTTCAACCCAGGCCACTCTATGATTCTATGATCTCACTGAAACATTGAGAACAGAGCACGCCAAACTGAACTCCTGGAGAAGCTTGTGGATCTCTGATATCCCCAGAAATCTAACTTACATCAGCTCTTTGAAATAGCTTGGTCAGATGATCTCCATTCAGGGAAAACTTTGGAAGAAGTACTCACACTGCACAATATTGAGTTTCAGGAGTTTGCAGTTTTCAATCTCCTAATAATTACACGGTTTATAATCCCCCAGAAGCTGCATGGGAAAAGCAGAAAAGTCCCACACAGGATTAAGCATTTACAGGACAGGTTCTGTTATACCTACAAAATTATGGAGTTTCTTCACAAAAGGGTCTGCACTTCTAAACTATTCTTTGTCTCATTCCATAGCTTCTGCAAATGAGCACAGCATAAACACAGCTCTAAGCAGCTCACTGCTGTGCGCCCTTTGTTCCTCCAGAAGAATGAACAAGGGAACTAACTAAATTCTAGAGCAGCTTCTCATTAGAAATGCTGCTGATTCTCTGGGGGAGCACACAGCTGCTCCTGAATTTCTGCCTTGGCTCAATCTAGCATGCCTCCTCCAGACCAACAGGGAGCTTTGGGGAGGGCAATGTGCTTTAGACTTTTCTTAGGGAATGCTAAAAAGCTGGTGCTATCAGCTGGCATCACCATGATTTTTTCAGTGCCATATTACAAAATGAAGTAGGAATATCTTCCTGATTTTGAAGCTGAAACAAGTCCTTTTATTGCATATCACAGGGACATTTCCCCTCAGGAAGTAGTTTTCTCTTCATAAAGCTCAAAAACCCTAAATAACTCCTTATCCTCTCCCCTCCCCCCCAAAACAGGCAACAAAACAACATCAAGCCAACAAACAATAACGCGTAACAGCAAGATTGCAGTGAATTAAGTTCTCTTTTGCTTTCAGGACCCCTTTTAAACCTTGCACGCAGGTGCACCTGTCTGGAGTCCTGCCAGAACATGTTCTTTCCCTAATTTAGAGATGATCTCCAGCTGATGCAAATTCACAGCCCAAACACGCATCAACGTACAGAAAAGGAACAGTCACAATCCTTCCGCTGATGTTCTCTAATTGCACAGAACTGACAAAATGAAATTCACTTCAGGAGCCTATTACTTCATAAATTAAGTATTTACGTATACAGAAGCCATTTGTGAAGGGTGAAAACTCTTCTCCCATCCATTAAATCAGTAATGCTAAGATTGGCATAGACTTGTTCAGCCATTTGTTCAGTTGATGAAAATTGCAGCAGAAATACAAAAGAGCTGTAATGACTGGAAATGGTTTGTGTAACTTGCAGTGCAGCAGTTACCAGGTGGTATTGGCTGGCTGTGCAGTAACTGCATCGCTGGAGGAAGTGCCATTAGAGGGCAACCTTGGGTTTCCCCTGCATATTTGAGTCTACATCTCAGAAGTTCTGGAGGCTAAGAATAGAATTTCTGATGCTGTACAGTAAAACTCATTTCAGCTACTTGAAACACAATAAAAACTAAGTGTTCTTCCATTCTGTAAGGAAAAAAAAAAAGCACCACATGCCTCTCAAATTGAGAATTTGAATTGAGTAATTTCTGAAGAAGTTAAAACCATTCAGATACTTATATTTGCACTTGCAATCCTGCTGTTGCTTTTCTGTTATTTTTTCTTTTGTTTTTGTTTTTTTTTTATCCTAGAGGAGATAATTGAACTCTGGTGAAGAAGAGCACTTGGATGAATTTAAGAACCCCTCCCCAGCATACAGCTGTATTTTATGCGGTACACGTGCATTAAGGAGAAAGAAACAAGAGGGACAAAATACAAAGTATGTACGCCCATGTTTGTCTACAAATCATAAGGAATACGGTGGACATGAGCAGGCATTTCACCAAGCAGGTGTTGTGCAGAGCCCCACCTTCACCCCTCTCCAGATCCAACATTCCAGAACACCGGGGATGCAGTGTGGTCTGAGTAACTTTGTGATGTGTATGCAGGAGTAGGAAACAATTTGTGAAGGCCTTGAGTACTTGCAGTAATGTACAAGTGCTCCTTCCAACTAAGGGTTGGAAGAAAACATCACTTTCAGTTAAGTATGCCCAGCGATAGTACCTGAAATCAGATTACAATAAATCCATGTGAATCCATTACAAAAAGAGGGGTAAATTAGGATTTCATAACAACAATTTTCCTAAAATCTACCTGAAATGGGGTCTATTATATGTACACATAACATTATCTTGATACTTATTTTAGGTACCTAGATAATTCAGCCATATTTTTTTTCAATTATAGTT
The DNA here is from genome assembly GCF_016699485.2 of Gallus gallus. NCBI lineage: Eukaryota > Metazoa > Chordata > Aves > Galliformes > Phasianidae > Gallus > Gallus gallus. The sequence continues at coordinate 40,456,806 of NC_052532.1, forward strand.
TAACCCAATTATCTAATGGATGTGATCTACATATTATTTATAATTAAGAAGTAGCACTCCAAAGAAATTAGGGAAAATATTGTTTATCATGCATAACAGCTATGCTATTTAGCACATGAAATTCCAACTAGAATTGTGAGAAGTTCTATGCAGTTTTTCGCACTCATTTTCATATGGCATTTTGCAGCTCTTTACTCAGCACTCCTTCCCAATTACTCAATTGAAGTACATTTGTTTAAAGCATATGCCTGCCCTTTTCAGCTATGTGAGGGTTGTTGGCTATGGTAATCTCCAGCAGTTTAGTCAACTTAAAAATCCCCACTGATCCCTTCGCATAAAAGGTTTAAAGACTTGGAGCTTAGGATCCTCCTCACTGTTAGCAGCAGAAGTTCATTCAAAGCATTCTTTTACTCTAGATGATGCTAATCCCTTGTCAGAAAACAAACAAGGATTTTTGTATTTTGTACAACAAAACAAACATGCACATAAGAGTAACAGAACACAGCAAAACAAAACCAAAAATAACAACCTCAAGGGACTTCACTCAGATCTTAGTTTAATACATAAAAACTCTGAAAACAGTGAACCAGCCCAGACACAAAAAGCAGTACAACCCTGATATAGGGCAAGGTTTAAATGACAAATGTAGTACCACACAAGCAAAAACCTTTTCATTCTTTCAAGGATCATACGGCAAGTAGATAGCTGATCTGCTGGATCTGAAAACACAGTGTTTTCTTAACCAAGCTTATTGCTTACTAGCTAACTTTTACCTCTGTGCGTTGGTGCTCATTCCTGTGACTGCACCTGAGCTTTGGGGACTTCAGACAGCTTACTTTAGAAGGCACACCATGGTTGGAGCATTATCACACTCTTTAGTTTTCTAACAAGAAGAATGAGAAATAAAAAAACCCTCTAACCATAAATGATGGATCACTACAGACATCTGTAACAATAAAACTACCCAGGAAATAAAATCCCTCTCTTCCTTATATAATGAAAAGCTAGTACAGCATTTACTTAGCCTTAAACCAATCAAATCTCACTCTTGGTCAACAGCTGAGAGCACTTTACATTTATCAGAATGGTCATTTTTAACTGTTGAGTTAGTTGGCATCTGAAAGCTTGGGCACTTCTCAGTGAAAGAAAATATTGTGGGTGATTCATTTATCTACTAAGCTATTGCACAGCTGACTGAAAACCTATGCCATTTGTATTAGTCCAGAAAGAAGCAGTGCTTGTCCACTCCCAAAAGGTAAGCATAACCTCCTGCTTCCAGGAAGAGGCAGTACAGAGGTTTCCTCTTTGCTTCAAGCAGCCATACACCCTTCACAGACAAAGGGAACAGTTAGTTTAAAAAAAAACAAATATCACTTCCAAACCACATGGAGAATGTACATCTTTCCTCATATGATCATGTAAACATGAGGAAAGAAAAAGTATTCTGGATTATTCTTCAAGGCACTTCTTTTTTCCTTTTGAGTCAGATCACTTGTCTTCAATCTTGAGTATTCCTGCAGTCTGCAGCATTGCAGCATGAGCCATGTAGGTGTTATTCAATGAGGAATGACATATGGAAGGCACTGAGTAATTTATTTTCTTAAGAAATCTAAGAGAAAACTTCTTGCAATTACAAGATAAATAGGAACTATCTGAACATGCAATGAGAACAATATTCAATGAATTATAAAAGGGGTTTTTCAAAATTCTTTTGCTGTAATTTATTTGCTTTGGTATTTTATTACAACAAAAAATAGAAGTCGATACTTGGATTGAGCATACATAATTTCATCCTGTTTGCCTAATATTTATATATTTTGGAAGGCTGTTTTCATTTTCTATCATATTGTTTTTTTAGTAGTTGTTTAAGATGTCCCATGCTTAGCTCTGCCTTACTTTTTATAGCCAGAACTTGTTTTTTCTTGATTTTTTTTTTTTTTTGGGGTGCTGATAATGAGTTGAACTTGGATAGGCTTGCTGTAAATTGTGTGAAGTCAGTTAGATAAATCTCAGCTTCATTTAGGATATTTTGTCCTTATCAAAAATATATTTGCTAAAAATGGATTTCTTTTAACAACTTCTTGACATACTACACTTGTTCCTTTTTTTTTCTTTCTTTTTTTTTTTTTTTTTTTACTTTTTTTGTGTTCCAACCTTCACAGTGCCTAACTTTGCCAATTACTAGATAATGTATTTAATTTTATATAGAAGGAATCTCACTGGCTTCAGAAAGTCATCATACTCAAACAAATTAATGTCTAATGCACATTGATGATCATAAAGCTTCAATCTTTATAAATCACTATCAAAACAAGAGCTTCATTTCCAAGCACATGTTGGTTAATAAACAGCAAATGCAGACTTCACTTCAAAAAACACTTGTACATTCTTTACTTAGCTTTTTCAGTAGGTTTAAAAAACACTAATACATGCATCATGAAAAATATAGGTAACATAACTATCTTCTTTCCTTACTGTCCTTTTCGGCTACTTTTCCCTTGTCTTCAGACACAAGAGTCTTTATTAGTGCATTCAGATCAAATAAAACTACATTATGTAACTAGATTACTAAAGCCATTGGAAGCATTCAAATAAAATTAAACAGCCATGGGTTAACAGACCAATTTACTGCTGTGTTTCTCTTAATCATAGCTGCTTGAAAAAGTGGTTAGGTTGTAAGAAACAGTAGCAAGGACATCTCAAAGTGGCTGACTCTGTGGACCACTAAGAAACTGTATTTAGGCAAAAGAAATTTTTTAAAATCTGCCTACACACAGAAAGTCAGTCAGTTCTCTTCCATTGTATACTCTCCCATACCTACTGTATGATGTCATACAGCTTTAGTTCATTGGGGTTGAATTTTACCCATGAAAACAAATGCTACCTCCATAGTGTTTGTGCAGCTGACTTCAGAAAAGCTCTCCAGGCCTCACTGAGCCTGCAGGATGACTTGCATTGTAGAGGTCTTCCTCAGATGTAAGCCTAGCAGTAGTAGTAACCACCACTACTACTACTTTTTAAATGGCACAAGAAGTCTGAAAATACATCAGCATAAACACCCTGACCTTTAGTACAAGAAATATTATTTCCAAAACCAGAGAAAAAGAGAAAAGAAAACATAACAAGATTTCAAGAAGTGGCAGGAGCTCCATGAAGGATTCCTAATGCTGGATGCAGAGGATGGGGCCCTTCACTGCTAAAAGACCTGCCAGCTCTTGGACAGCTGACAGGTGTTCTACCAATAGGACAAAATATACAGTGTCAGTAAGGTTGTGGTGTGGGTATACAGAAGGCATAAATTAGATTCAGGAAAGACACAGAGCCAGTAGCTTGTAGATGGAAGTTTCCGGGGCATTTTTGCTTTCTTGAGAAAGCACTGCTATGGCTGCAAGGCCGACCTCTGCTATCTGTGAGCAGCTGAGCACAAGGGCTTCAGCTGAAAAAGCATCAGTCTTGAATCACTAGAAATATGCAAAACTCATCTTTGATCAGCTGTGACAGGCATTTAGGTACACTCTACAGTGACTTCCCGGAAGAAGAGTCAGTGCAGAGGTAGGACATAAACATGAAAAGAACAGATGGGCAAAAAACTGAAATGCTTTTACTACGTGATTAAGAGTTATCTTGTATGATAATTAACATGTAGCTATACACTTCAGCAGTATTTCATTTGGCATCATTTCAATATTTCAGTGAAATACATTTTTACCAGAAATAAAGTATTTGCTGTGTTCGTTTCAGTGAAGTATTTAAAGATGCAAATCACAGGAAGAATACTGAGCAGCAATGGAAGCTGCAATAGTGCCTTCTACCAGGCTAGAAACATGCTCGTAAAAGTATTAGTCATGATTTAGCTTAGAAAGCAATACAGAAAAAGAAAAATAACAAGGAATGAAACAACCAACAACTCACCCCTTCCTCAGATATGTGATAGTTTGGAAGCAGGTCAAGGCAGAATTTAATAATTCTAAATGATTTCAGGGAGCCTTTCTGATTTCTTTTTTCACTTCTGTGCAAAATGATGATTTAAAAATAATACTACGAAGCTATAAATAGGCAACTCTTTGAGTTTAATGAGTTTTTCAAAGCTCGGTATCAGAGAAGTGGGGGACAGATAACATATCTGAAGAAGATGACTGTGAAATCAATCAACATAGCACCTGAAGAAAGTTTACTCTGTAAATGAAGACACTCTTCACTTGTTTAAGAGAAGAAAAAATAATTTGCTGAGGAGAGAAGCTGAAGAGCCATACTGCAAAAGAATGATGTGCTTAAAGAAGAAAAGAGAGGAAGGATGGTGCATTTTTAAATCACACGTTTCTGAGTAGAGAGGATGTCTGATTAGCTCTAATCACTTTCTGTGTAAAAGCATATTAAACTCCTGTATAGTTTTGGTTAAATCAGCATTTTGCTGGGCCAGCAGAAGTTGAAGTTTATCAGTGCTGCAATACCTGCATGGCTTCATGGTCTGGTCTGTGTGCTCAGAGAGGAGGAGGTGGAACATGAAATAACCGGTCCTGGACTCAGGGACAGTAGGAGAGCAGTGGTGCACACACCGAGGAGACTGTGCCAACAGCATACATGGTAGCTAGTGAGCCAGGAGCTTGATCTGCAGCCCAGTCAGCCTGGGTAGGTGGAAATAATTTAGGCCAAATATCACAAAATTCTATCCTGCAGCATCTGCTGGGTGAATAGCCATCTCAGCCCACTTCACTAAAACACTCTGCTTTTACAATGTATAGATGAAGATGGTTTTCTACATGGACTGAAAGCTCAGGTAATTTTTTTTTTTTACATAAGTAGATACATTCACTGCATCATTGGAGCCCCATTAGCCCTGTGGGTAATATCACTCCAGTTGTCAAAGTGTAGAGGTCAAAAGGGAAGCCTGATTATGAAAGGGAAGGTACTGGTTTATTTACAGATATTTCATGCATTCTGTAATAAACAAAGAATAAAAAAAAAAAAGAAGTGCATTTTTTAGTAATGCTTTATCCATGAGAGTGGGAAATAAGAGACTTGCTTTGTGCAACGTGAAGGTTCTTTGATGTTCTGATTTTGTAACCTTGAGGTATTTTTCCTTAATACAATAAACTCTGATCTATGATCCATGCACAGAGCACGACAGAACTGAGATCTAATTATTCCTTGCCTCTGGACACAGTAATAGCTACTGATGGCTTTGATATGTTTCCTCTGAATAAGGAGAGAAACATCTGGGTCTAAAAAGAGTTAAATTTAATCCAGTAGTACCTATAGGTATATTTACAGATGTATGACTACTTTTTTTTCTTGCCAATACTACATTTCAGAACTAAATCATGCTGTAAGGATTAATTAAGCTTCTGCTATTTTTAATTGGGTAAGCTATATATAAATAGAAACATTTCAAGATCAAATATACAGTCTTTTGCATAATTGTTATAATGGATTATGTAGGTAATGTAAAATGGAAAGCTAAGCAGTCTAGGAGAAAAAGACTAGATGAATTTAAACATAAATTCAGGAATAATAAGATTTTTTCTAACTATTTGAAGGAAGGAGGAAGAAAGAAGTATTATAAATCAGGAACTGTGCTATGGGATCAAGACTGCCATGGAAGATAGACAAGGTGCACTGAAAACAATTGCTAATGAGCATTTACTGTATAAAACATAGCAAAGTATAAGCTATAAGTGGTTTCATACCTAACACTGACTTTGATCAATAAGCCCACTGTCAAATTACCTGGATAAAGCAGACCTTGGCCAGAGACTACTCTCTGTGATGGGAGATTAACTATCAGTTTTGATCTTATGTTTCCTGTCTAAGAAGGGTTTTAAACACGTTTCATTTGGTAGCACTATACAACCTGTATGCTGTTCCTCACTAGTTTAATGTTCATGGACAGCACACAATAGTCCATATCAGCATATGTATTTTTAGTAACGCAGTGAAGTCATCCTACTTTTAGTTTGACTTGTGCTGGTTTTCTATCAAAAGCAATTTCATTTCAATAAGGTGATAATGCCTCCTAAAAATCCCAGATAGCAGTGAAGAGATTCCCCAGAGCTGCAGCCATCAGCAAGAAGAGGCGTAGTATCAAGTCTGTGAGTGAGGCAGGACTGAAGTTTGGGTCTATGTTGGTCTGACCATGCCAAAAGTGAGACTCTAGCAGTGTTCTTTTTACAGTGGTGTTTTTAGCTGGGGTATTAGAAGAAATGTGGGTGCATATGTACCAGCTAGTCTCATATTTTCCTGCTTGCTCAAGAGAAAATGATAAAAACTGATCAGTCCTTCTTTAATCCTGAGATTTGCTACGTGTGGCTTCGCTACGGAATTCATTCACAATAAATTCAGGATTAGAATTATAAAGTGTAATTTTTCATTTCAAATCCTGTTATTTCTAATTATCCATGGTAATTATGTTTCTGTTAGCCATTTAGAATTAGACATGCTTTTCATTTAATTGGACAGTGTCAGCTCCCTTAGGCCTACTCCCTTAGGACTTTTATTTCAATTCCTGTGGTAAAAATGCAATTGGATTTATTCATGTAATTCTACCATTTAAAACAATCACCCACCTTAATTATAATAATGTTGCATGGCATGATCTGCATACAGCAGATGCCAAGCAAGGCTGACATCCCTCCATCTATTCAGCTGACTGATTATAGACATGCACATGAATGTGATGCTCAGACACATACATTTTATATGCTGAAAAGTGCAAAGGAAAATGAACAGTTTACTGTATCAAAATCTGATATATACTCTTCTAGAATTTTATTTTTAAAAACATGAGTTACATTTTTTTTCACAATAAGTAGATCTCTGAATATTTTATCTAGACTTTATCACATGAAATGGGGAAAAAAGTGCTTCCATTCAAATTGCTCTCTTTTTAAGAAAAAAAACTAAATTCGGATGCATATACTTTCTCTCTAATGTACCTTTGGATTGACTGTTCCCTAGATATATGTCTCTTTCATCAGATTTCCAAAGCTCAGACAATGGAGGCTGGTGTATATTTTCCCAGCAATAAGAGACATGTCTTCATGTCCATACAGAGAATGAGAAGATGGTCTTGGTAAGTCTTTGTGTCCTTCCTTTTGAAAATCACAAACAAAAATGCCTTTCCTTTCCAAAAAGTTTGGAAGTGACTTCAAAGAACTATAGTTCTTTTTCTGCGTTGGGTTTTGCCTTTCTATGTCAGATCCCCAGAAGACTCTCTTCAGAAGAACATATTTCAGACCTTTTGCTCTGTTTTTTCTACAAGGAAAATGCCATGTCTATGACTAAAAAGAGAGTCATAAATAAAATTAAGGTTCCTTGGTAGCATTTCCTAAGGAGTCTGTCATGAGTACTTATTTACACCATGTGGGCAAAGGCAGTCTCACCAAGTGGGATTAGTTTTACCAAAAAGAGAAAACAAGGTTATCAGTTTTCAATGTCACAAAGAATGAAGATCACATCACATAAAGTTACACACTTAAAGGACTGAGAATGTCCTTTTCTCAGTCTCAATTACACTTATTTATAGAATCACAGAATCATTTAGACTGGAAAAGACCCTCAAGATCATCAAGCCCAGTGATCACGTGACACTACAAAGTCCACCAAATTATATCCCTAACTTTCCAAGCAGTCCATTAATAATAATTGGCACTACTGTTGTAACTGTGATATATTTCAGTTTCATGATGTACCCTGCCATTACTCTGCTTATACAATACTTGACGTGTAACATAAAATCCCACTTCTAAAAAGAGTAGCGCTTCAAAGTATATACAAATTCAATACAAACTTATATTTAAAAACTAGGTTGCTATTAAGAGGGGAGTAAAGTAAAATTGTCCTCTTAAGGATCACTGCTGAGTGCATATTTATTCTGTTCAGCCCATACTGGAGCCTTAAATCTGACACTCAGCATACTTATTTCACAAATAACTTTCAAGAATTCAGAGAAGCCAAACTGAAACTAATGCAAATCTGTCTTGTGAGACCATAGCTCTTTCACCATGTTACATGTAGTTTGTTGGTTAAAAAATAATAATAATAAATTACATCTCCTGTTAAAACCTGCTAAAGTGCTGTATGATGTGATATGCTTCCAAAAATATATATCGGGTGAGATGTGCCCAGAGATACAGGATGAGCTGAGCATGGTCATGTTATACGATTGTTAATGTCATGTAGCAAAGAACAATAACGTAATCTCTACTCTCAACCTTTCTTGAATTTCCCTTAATGTTTTGTATGAAGTTTATCTTTAAAAATAAGTAACTGCATTTGAGATCCAAGTTAGGAAGTATCCTTAGCTAGTTGCTATTCCATAGGATTTTTCTTCATCCAAGCCACACCTCCCCAGCGGGCTATCTGTGTAGTACTTTTGAAGAATCTTAAACAAGTGACCTTTGCCTTTCCTGAGGAAATTTGCCCAGTACCTCCACTTCTTTGTACTCAAAGTTATTAAACATCCTTCCTGTGAGTTTTAGTAGGCTAATTCTTCTGAATTTCTCCTATCTTGGGACCGATGAAGAAATCTATCTTCATAGGTAAAATCACCTCTGGTTTAATGCTATACTGAAACTATTTTTTGCTTTTACTACTAACATTCCAAAAGAAAGACAAAATATTATGAAAAAGCAAAACATGATATTACTAATGCAGTCATTTTTTTCCTATATATATAATATTAAGAATGTCGAAAGAAAAAGGAGACTAATATCTTAAAACAAGTAGCATTTCAAAAGATTATAATGGGTTTTAAGACTGATTTTAATTTGAATGAAGAATTTATTTCTCAGAAGTAGAACACAGTAGAAGTCCACAGGCTCTTTTTAGTGAGTATTTAGTCCTTACTTCGGCAACCTGCTACTCTCATTAATTATGCAGTGCTTAAAGGCCAAATATGAGGGTAAGGATCCAGTTTTCTTGGTATTATTGAACTTGACTGATTTGGAAGAGAGAATGCATGCCTTATTTGCAAACTATAAGCAGCCTACAAGTACTTAAAAATAAAACCACATTCTGTATGAATAAAACTTGCTCTACAGCCAACCTACTTATTTTTCTCCCAACTACAAGAGAACAGAGAGACTCCAAAGTCACCAAAACTAGACTATTTCAGATAACAATTAGGGGCCATCAGGTCTTTCTGAAGCCATGTCATCAGTCTCTCCCTCTCTCTTTCTCCTCCTGACATCTAGTTGCAGCAGCTCTGCTAAGTGCATGTTTGGTGCTAGCACATGAGGGAAAAAACGTCTCAGGAGAATCACGATCTGTTTCTAAATCAAAAGTGGGACATCTAAAGTAATAGAGAAAGGCATGTGTTCAATAGCTATACTCGCATCTTCAATCTAAATACAGAAGATGAACAAGGGTCGGTGAAAGTGGCATTTTATTCATATTTTACACTTTCATTATGAAGAAAAAGGAAGGTCAAATCTGAGCCCGTGTAAATTTATGATTGTATTAGCATCGCAGTCCAGTGGTTCAATTTAAACTGACTCATGAAGCCAGTCTAAGGAAACTATGAAGTCTGACCCCTGAATCAAGATACTTCTGACTCCTTCTCAGAAATACAGAGCTCTGTGCTAAGTCTGATGTCCCCTACTTTCAGTTTGTGTGCAAATTACAACAGCAGCAGAGCAAGCTACAGATGCTTCATGCTCTGTATTGTGATAAGATCCAAGGTACACCAACTCTAAATGTCAGCAGGCAGTGTCAGTAACCACCTGAAATAACAACAGTGTATGGTACTTGTCCCAGCAAAATTGTATGACTGAGCTCGCAACTGAATTAAAATATGTATGCGAATACTGTTTCTCTTCTAGACTGCTTCCTTTCTCCTAGTTTAAAAAAAAAAAAAAAGTGGTTTGGTATTGAAATGAAGGCCCCTTGAATCCGAAAAAAACTAATTTTGTTACACACTGCCTTACTGTGCCATACTGGTAGTAAGGAGAACTTCTGTGGAGTGAAGACTGATGGAGTTGCAAATGAGGTAGCATTCAACCTTTGGATGGACAGGAAACCTGCTCCTGTGTTACTTCATTTTTTGCTGTTCAGCTGTGGAGATGTGGTCAAATAGCCAGAGTGGCAAATGGTGACTCTTCCATAAACCTAACCAAATTTTAGCTTGAGTCAAAAGGTGTTGTTTCAGTAAATGTTGATAAAAGATCTGTGCAGGGAAGATGTCGGGACCCCACTGGAAGTGTTTTGTTAGACATAACAAAACAAACTGGTTATGAGTATGAAGATAGCAGCCTTTCCAAAATACGGGTTCTTGGGAAAACATACAAGAAGGGTAGTGGTAAAAATTGGTAACATGAACAGAGAATGTTAAGAGCTGATCAGAATTACTTTTTACTATTGTCTTAATAAAAAGCTTATTGAAATCTACATTGTGAAAATAAACTGGTGAATCTTTTTCCTTCCACAAAAGATTCAGAACGCTGTCATAGGTCAGTGTTTATTTTTACGACAGATGTTTTATTTTCCTTATTTTCAAATAAGTACTCTGAAGACCTGCACTGACTTAGAATTTTCAAGCCCAAATGAAGATATAAAGGATGACTGACAAAAATGAAGATTAATTTTTCTACTGATTATTCTGGGTAGCGTGGTCCAATGTGCTGTGTTATGTGAAAAGACATGCTTTGTGCTCTGCTTTCAAACACTCCGAGGAACTGAGGTAGGTGAGGGGTGCTGTGGGTGCAGGTGTGCCCAACTGGATAATGTTCTTGAGCAGCTGACCAGGCTGTGAGATGAAATCACCAGGCTGAGATGCATTCAGCAGTCTGAGAGAAAGACTGATGCCTGGTGGTGGTACAGGCAGACAGCCAGAGCTGTCTTGGGGCCCAGCCAGGGGAGGAAGATAAGCAGACTTCTGATCTGACAGATGGTAAGCACGTGCAGGGTGAGGGAGACTGGACCTTTGTCTCTGCTCAGGGCAAAAGGAGAAGACTGCTCTTAGCACCTGAAATCACACTAACCAATAGATTTCAAGCTATGGTATGGGAGAGAGAAGAAGGTATGGATAGTGGCTCAAAACCAGAAAGGGATGATCACATTAAAAAGGTCCAACCAAGGACATGAGTCACAATCAGTGCCACTAAAAAAAGGCAAAGGGTCTTAGTAATTGTAGATTATTTGCTGAGAGGCACCGAGGCACCCATCTGCAATCTGGATAACCTCTTTAGAGAAGTTTGCTGTCTGACTGGAGCCTGCATTTGGCACATAAAGAAGAGTATATCAGGTATGATAAAGCCGGATGACTACCATCCCCTCCTCGGCTGCATCAGAAGAGGAGTGGTCAGCAGAGTGAGGGCGGTAATTGTTCATATCTACTCTGCTCTTGTGAGGCCCCAGATGGAGTACTGTGTCCATGTCTGGGACCACCAACACAGGAAAGATGTGGAGCTGCTGGAGAGGGTCCAGTGAAGGATCCAAGGGAAGGGCTGGAGCACCTCTCCTGTGAAGATAGGCTGAAGGTATTGGGCTTGTTCATTCTGGAGAAGAGAAGGCTGCAGGGAGACCTCGTTGTGGCCTCCCAGTATTTAAAGGGAGTTTATAAACACGAGGGAAATCAGCATTTTACACAGGTAGATAGTGATAGGACAAGGGGGAATGTTTTTAAACGTAAGGAAGGGAGATTTAGATGAGATGTCAGGGGAAGTCTTTCATTGAAATAGTGGTGAGGTGCTGGAACAGGCTGCCCAGAGAGACTGTGGATGCCCCATCCCTGGAGGTGTTCAAGGTCAGTTTTGGTGGGGCCCTGGGCAATCTGACCTAGTACTTTTATCTAATGGCTGGCAATCCTGCATGTGGCATTGGGGTTGGAACCTGATGATCTTTGAGGTCCCCTGCAATCCAAACCGTTCTATGATTCTATGAAATATATTTTGAAATGTTAGCAGGATAAAGAAAGAAAAGTTCACAAAAATAAAATATGCAGAAATCAACTGCATATAGAAAGGTAAAAAGAAATAAAATATGGTCTTTCTAAATCACTTATCTAAAATGCTTTTCATAATACACCCAAAATTCTGAAGGAAGTCAGATATAACTTCTGAGCAAGAGAAAAACCAAAAAAAAAAAATCACAGAGTTTTTCTACAATACTATATTTTTCTTAGTTGCGTCGTGAAAAGAAGCTGTGACTTTGAACTCTGCTTTTTGGGCTAGAAAAGATAGTAATAATAATAATAATAATAATAATGATAAATAGTTTGATATTTTGTTTTTTACTTATGCATGTAAAACAACAAACCCCTCTCACTAATCCTGGATCACAAAGGCCCCTAAGGAGAAGTAACTTACATTGAATTATTGATACAATTAAGTATCAAGATGAGTGTGAATTAAAAAAAATAACAGATTTTATAACAGATATAGGCTATTTCTCAAAACTTTTAGAAGAAATATTAAATGCTTCTACAATTCCTATTTGGTAACAGTTGCAGTGGCATTTAATGGCTATTTCTGTTCTCAATGGCACAGCTTGGCTTAGGGGAAGAGGAAAAAAATACTACAATTTTTCCTGGCCAGTTAACACTTGGCAATATTTGTTCTGAGTATATGAAAGAAAAACAGAATTATGGGAGGTTCCAGTTTTCTCCTGTTTTGTTCTGTTAATGTCTCACGTCTGCTTCTAATTATGACCCATTAGACGTTCATCTTCCAAACTATTTTTGACATTTTATTTTACGTATACATGTAATTATGCTGATTCATTGTTTGTTTTTTTTTTTTAACTATTTGGAGGGTTCCAATACAACATTATGAAAAGTGTCAGACAGCAGCAGTATTGCCCAACCCACTGACCACTGCGTTCTCCACAAAGAACCACATACCACACAGTATGCTATTGCTCCCATTTCTCTAGCAGAAATGCTTACAAAAGCAGAATTAATTAAGATGCTAAGATGACTCTATCAGGTTTTCTTTTTTTCTTTTTTTTTTTTTTTTTTTGCTGTACATGAATATTTGCATTACGTTTTGATACATTAAATATTTTTGGAAAAATAATAATTGGAAATACAATTTTCATAAAACTGTTTCTGCTGTTGAATTTTAGACAAATTGCTTGAATGCCTTTGGTAAAAGTCACTATAAAAATGATATACATATTTATGCAGATACATAAATAATACAAAATTATACTGTTACAGTATGTTATACATAAATATTTAAATATTTATGCAATGTTCAATACAAACAGAATCTGTGAAAATTATACTCCTTTGCATTTCAATATCCTATGAAACAGTAGCAGGCAAACGAAATAATTTTTGTTGTATTTTCTTAAAATACCAGGATTAAATCTTTTAGAGAACCACTTCAGTGAGTTGCATTTTTCCAACTAGACAGGCTACAGATGGATACCTTATCTAATACTCAAGTAAGTGTTCCATGGTGAGTGTAAACAAGAAGGAAAATTTCTAAGCCCTCCAGCCAAGGATATGTGTAGTGTTTCAGGAATATTGAAAACTGAGGTTTTGCATAATTATGGGGACAAGTTCAGAGTAAGCAGGAGAGTCGCTATTCACTCAGTATCTCAACTTTAATATTGCTGATTTCCAACAACTGTAAATAACAGGACAGTGAAAATTCTTAAATGAAATAAATCACAGAAATGAATGAGCAAAATGAGGACTTTTGTAGTTCTGTTTGAGGTCAGTCAAGATAACTCACATATTTAAAGTTTACCTCATTTTATATAATATTAACATCAAATTCCAGCATTTCTAGGAGTAACAGAATTAACTCTTGAAAGTTTATACCTTAAGGATAAAAAGTTATTGATACCAGAATATAATATTAATTTCCATAGAAGCATTTTATCGTGTATCTGTTGAAAACATAGTAACGGGCAATTCCAAGGATACCAAATCATGGACTATACGAATATGGTTAAAAAAAAATGGTACTGAAGATAAGAAATTATATTTAAAAACCTATATTAAAAAAGGAAGTAATACATAGGTATTACCACCAAGTTTCCCATAAGTATTTTTCTGTGTAATATTTCATTTTTTATGATGAGGAGGCTTCATAAAAGTGGAGGTTCTTGGGACAACACTGACATTCTGAGCAAGGAAGAGAAGCATTTATGATTCCTTTGAGAGACAATAAGGTCAGATCACAGGTTGATCACTCTGAATTCATGCAACAGAACTACCCTTCCTTTGCAGGTGCTAAAACTTTTGTATTATGAGCACAGCAGGACCTTGAATAGAAATGTTATTTCTACCCCAGAAAGCACAGAGCTAACAAAAAAACACTAATTTCTTAAAGTATTTTACCCTTTGGTCTCTTAAAAATATGTATATATGCAAAATCATATGCAAAATTCTTGTCACTGTTCTCAACAAAAATAAAAAGACAAACAATAACATGTTAAACAATTTCACTTGTGTTTCATTAACAAGCTGTTAAGATCAGAGTTCTCCCAGTTCTGCTAGAGGCTGCAATAAGTGATTTTTAATTTTGTTAATTAGGTTAAATTTGAGGCTCTGCAGCCAAAATCCTTCTACCTCAATACCTGCTTCACAAGTACAGGTGATTATGTAGTTTTGGAGCCCCAAATTTCCATTGTTAGCTTTCTACAAAATGAATTTCTTAGATGTTTGCGTTACATTAAAGAATGTGCCACCTTGGAAAAAAACCTAGAAAATAACACCGATCAAATAGCATTTTTTCTACTGACAAGTTCAAAAGAAACCTTTCACTTACATCTCTAATGCACAAAACAATTGGTATGGTGGCAGAACCTGTTCAGTTTTTTAACCAATTTCAAGACACTTGACTTTCATATGAGAGCAAGCTATATCTGTGAATCAAGGAGTACCACCGCTGTAGTTCTCTCTACATGCTTGATTAACCCCTCTAGGGAGTCTCCAAGTGCTGCCAATCCATGCTCAAGGCAAAGATTATACTTTTATCTATAAAGAAATCCTGCACTTCAGTCTGTCTTATATGGGTTTCAGACAGTATTGGCTTTAAGCAAGGGAGTTTTGGAGCCAACTGATATTTGGAAAGATAAATTACACAGAGCCCCTCTGACATGATTTGCACTTTCTGTCCCTCTGGAAATCCTCCTTGGCTAACAGACTGTTCTGCTATTCTCAACCAGCAGATCCTGAAAATGCCATAGCAGCTTACCTGAAATATGGGACTGTTAAAAAGTCTGAGATATTGAGAAAAGCCTCAACATTTATGAAAAAAACAGTAAGAATGGATTTTCTTATCTAAAGGATTACTCGGCCTGTATTATCTCAGGCTTTGAAAATCTGGTGTCAGTGTAGTCTTTTCCTCTGTGACTGTTACTGAGCAGTTCTACTTCTAGAGGGAAATTCCTTCATTGCCTTACTAAATTGTAGTTTCCAGATTCAGCAGAAGTCCTGGGTTCTGCAGTAGTGCAGCTACTTTCTTTAGAGAACCATCATGACTCCTCAGTTCTGTTAAAATATTTTTCAGACAGCTGCTCATCCTGCTGCTATTACTAATAAATAAATTAATTAAAATTAATTAAAAATTAATTAACTATTATTACTAATAGCCTAATGGATTACTCTTGAATCGAGTCATTAAACATCTCAAGAAGCAGTTAAGCCCATACATATCCACATCACAGTGTTCATAAGTTCATAAGACCACCATAGATGGCTTGAAATAGTGGAAAAAAAGCTGCAGTTGTTTGGTCTTTCTACTTCTTCTTAAGGCAAAGCTCAGAGCCAAAGGACAAAACCTATTACACCAGATATATGTTTTTATTTACTGCATATATACTTTTATTTGACAGTTGTATTTGTCAAAATTACTGTCTTCTTCCTATGATGCATTTCAGTACAGAAGCAAATGGGATGATAAGGAAAAAGAAGCAAATTGGGAAATATTTTTAACTTTTAGATATACACCATGTGAAATCAATCGATTATTTTTACAATTACAGTTTCCCTATGTAACTCCCTATACAAAATTTGTTCAATAGATTATTAGTTAAATTCTGCAGAAATATCTTTATTGCTTTAGAAAAGTGAAAAATTCTATTCAGCAGTAGTATGTCCAGTTTTTGTTCTTACAGACTATATTTCTTTAACCAGAGATTTATTTTTACCTACATATAAAAATGAACGAGTTTTCTCCTAAGCTCTAACTCCTTAATATTGATCTCTAAATTTTCTGTGATTTTATCCAGTAGGTATCGTATGGCATTTAAGATGAGTAACAATTTTAATATATGTTTTTATGAAGCATACCATACTATTATTTACTATATCAAGACTAATCTCATGATAAATGAGCTTCGACCATAATTCCTTTTGTTTTGCTCTGTTTCTCATTTCTTGATAGACAGAAAAACAGCAAAACCCTTTTGACTATTAAATAGACAGAAATTTCCTTTGGCAACAAAAGAAACGGTTATATCAAAGTAAACCTATCATAGCAGAAATAGTCAAATTCAAAAGCTTAGCCAACTCTACTACAAATGTAACTAAACAATTTTTAGGTGTGATCTTTGAGGAAAGATGACTAAAAATCTAACTGCCTCTGTTCTTTACTAGCAATTCCAGTCTTATATATAAACCATTTAGTATAAAATTTAGGGAATTCTGTTTATCTCAGCAGCACAAAGTCATTTTTCCATGTCACAGTCTATTTTATGCTCCCTAAAATGACGTTAGGCAAGGAAAGCTCAGACAACCATGTTGACTCTCACTGTCTACTTATTTTTCCCTTCTTTTTTTTCCATCAGATGATTAGAATATATGTTTTTTCATAATCAAACTTGCTCTCCTCCAAGTAAGCATGCGGTGAACACAGGCACATCAAAAATGTTTCTCGTCTTTAAATTTAAAAAAACATAAAAATATGAGGTAAGGTTAAAAAAAAGAAAGAAAGAAAGAAAGAAAAGCCAAAAAACCCCCAACATTTTAAAAGTCTGTTAAGCCTCTGGACACTACAGATAGATAAGTTAAATTTGAACAAAAATAAGTATGAGCAATGTCTAAGCTAACCATTCTCAGCTGCATCTAAAAGCTTAGGAACAGGTGCTTGTGCGTTTTGTCTTTATATAGTGCACAGAAAAGAAGCTGATGGAACTCCAATTAGGGTTGGAAGACTGTGCGGAGTTTCGCAGTACATATATTAAATATCAAGTGAACCTGTCTCTGAAAGGGAAGGTAGAACAACTGAGTGAATCTGTATTTCCCCTTCACTTCAAAGTTGTCTGTGAAAAGAAAAAAAGTGGAATTGTTCCTTCACTTAGCAGAAAACTGTTTTAAGCTCTGCTCCTGCGGATATAATTTTATATATAAATGATATTATTTTTACCCTCACACAAAGACATGCATGTGCTGTAAATACTATAATGATGACAAGGGCTCTGCCACATTTCTCCTGGTCAGATGAATTCACAGTTGAGTTTCCTGAAGAATCTCAAACTTTCTTTTAAGAAAAATCTCCAGAGCCTTTAATTAAACCCTGCCAAGAAGCAGTGTAGCACTGTTATTTGGAAGAGATTAAATAGAAGAAAATAATGGGTTTGACTTTCCACTTTTACACTAGTTTCATGCAAATGCGAGGTGAAAAATCAGAGCTAGCATGCCTGGTTTCCCTAACTATGCAGAATGTATGGAATTTACTTTTCTGTTATTCCTGTAGTGGATTATACCATCCAGTCATACCAGACTGCACAATCAGCTGCTTTCTGAATGTATATTTTTGTTATGTTCAATGAGAAGAACTGTAACTATATCAGAACTGTTAGTGGAATAAAAGGAGACTAAATGATGATAAAGCAGCTGGTACACTAACTGAGTGGGACTTAAATTTGAAAATATCCATATCCTTTTTTGTGTGCAAGACAAATGTAATCCAATTTGTGATTTGGATCTCATACACTACATATGCCATAGAAAAGCTTCCAGCATATTCTGCAACCGCACTATGAATCTTTGCCACTTAAGCTTCTCGAGATCAAAATGAATGCTCACTGTCTCCTTGGTAAAATCCTCTCTTTCATAAAAACAGTTCAGGTTGCTGATCTTTTCTTTTACAAGAACTAGCAATCTCCAACAGACCTAATTCTAGCCCTTTTCCCAGTTGCAGACCTGGGAGAATTGTTTAGTTTTTGGTTGCTGAGCAGGGACCCACCAGTGATGGTTTTATAAATACATGCCAAAACAAACTCATTTCATCTTGGCATATTTTTAGAGGGAGCTGCATATATATATTGACTTGTTCAAGCTACCTGTGGGGGAAAGTTTTTCAAATCTTACAGATGCCTGATTTTATACTTAATCTAAACCTTTTATCTTTTGTTTATTTGCAAATTTTGACTTCGATATAATGGCATTCCCAGCTTCTTAGTGAAAACTGGGAACCAAGATGAGGATCATGCTAATATATCCTTGAGCTCTCACCTCACAGCTCTGAAATCATTCTTCACTAAGGTGTGATCAAGGAAAAAGTTTTTTCCCGTGAAACTGAAATCAATTATTCCAAAGCAATTTTCTGAAAACCTGCATTTTTTTTCAGTTAATTCCAGAATGGAAACAAGCAAACATATTTGAACTATAAGCTTCTACTGCATGTTTATATTCTGCAACTTCCTTAAGACCAGGAGTCTCCAAGAGGTCTTATGATGAAATTCATTTCATCCAGTGAAGCACATAATAAGTGGAAACAGTGAGAAGTAATTGTCTGGACAGTCCATTCAGAAAAAGAGGGTAAACACAAAGGGCCTCTCTGCTCATCAGGTTTCTATACAGCCCTACCCGGTGATGTTCTGAAAGCTGTCAAAGAGCTGAGGAGAGAGAAAAGGTCCATTTACAGAGTTCCCAACTCATCCCATGGCATGGGAAGTAGATCCTCAACTGTTCAAGCATGTCACATACATCATATCCTTACCCATAGTTACAAGAATGAGCTCCTATCCTCAAGTCTACTCCAGTGACATATCAGATGCTTGTGTTGTACTTCCACCATGACATTAGAGAAATATTAGCTGATTATTTTAGTCAGAGGCAGCGCGATAAGCCTATAGTTGATTGCATGTATACAAAGCAATACTAGATTGCCATATCCTCATTTTTGTCTGGAAAACACAAACATTTTAATGAATATTGGTGGTAAATAATAAATAATACTCAACACTATGTTTAGGTGGTCTGTGAAGGTCCCAGTAACAGCTGGATAGCTGCAAGAGCTGATGGTTTCTGAAAGGTGTTTTTAAATTGACTAATGAAATTTTCCATAACTATCAAAACATAAAAAGGAAAAAAAAACCTCCCCTTAGGAATTCCTTCATTCCTCCAAAGAAGATTTTCCAGGTCCTGCAATTTATATTAGATTCTAATATTCTATTTTTCCACATTGAAATATATATAATCTATAAGTACACAAATACACACAATTACTTTATACATTTTTAGCTTATACATAATTAGAGGGAGAAAAAAGCATTTTGGTGAAAAAGTGACTACATAGGAAATATATTTCTCCCATTCTGCAGGATTAAGCCTTATCAAGAAATTTTAGAACAGATGTCTGAAAAAAAATAAATCACTACAAGATCAACTCACAGCATGCTGGAAGTACTGATCTACTTGTATGTTTACCTTAGAATAGAAAATACATTATTTTAGGAGAATCAGTGCTCTTTAAAATATAGATGGATTGATTTACCAGACCTAGCATCTGCTCCAAGATGTGTTTGTTGTAATTTCAAATCACTATCTTCAAGTTAAAACAAAAACAAAAACAAAAAAACCTACAGCAGAAAACAAGCTAATGCAGGAAGTACTTGAAAGCAGCAAAATTTCATTGCTAGACATAGCTAATATGCAGACTGACCTATAGGTATGCTTGTAAGCACTGCTTCCCTAAAAAAGTATCAGAGAACTAATGAAATAGCAATCTTTCAGAATTAATTTAACTTGATCCATCTTTCTTAGCTTAAGTTAGATGGATAACAAATTTACTGCAGACAGGCTTTGGTGCTAAGAAGATAAACAGAAATGCTTACAGTTATGAACTAGAAATAATGCTGTTAAAGTTGGTATGTTGTAGAGAGAGTGGAGATTTGTATTCTACATTTTTGCAGAATTAAAATTTTAAAGAATTTATTGTAACAGCTGATTTTCTAACAGAAATGGGCTGCAAGCTTCCATGTAAAACTTTCATCTTCTAATAAGATCATTTACATGACATTTCCTTTCAACTTTTGAATTTCCACTGCTCCTTAAATGCTTATGTACACCAGATAAGCTCACCAGTGCTATTCTAGAAACCATCACAATTCATACTAGAGTGATTCAATTTATGGATACCAACTGACTAGCAGGGTGCAAAGTGCTCCATTTTCTGGAAAGTAACAGTTGTTTAAAGAGAAAAAAAGATAAAATCTCTTTTTTCAGTTCTTCTCAGTCTTTTCAGTTTGAAGATACGAATATGTAAAGGTGTAACAGTCAGATCTATTTCTGCCTATTTTCAGGGTCATGCCACTATATTTCCTTAGAATAATGATTAAATTAAAGATGTCCGTGCCCATAAATCATGCCACTATGGTCCAGATGTGTTTAAAGAAGCTCTCACGCTATTCCAGTCAACACAAACAAGACTCAAAAAGGACCAGGGTCCATAGCTAGAAGATCCTGGTGTACACCATTTTCCCTAGTTTATACAGGAAAGCAAAGAGTCAGTGTAAATTGTGGTATAATATAATCAACAGAACAGAAGAGAAATGATATTTGCTTCCTTTATTTACCAATTAGAGCAATCACATTATAAAATTTTTACAGACAAGCACTGCATTTAAGTAGAAGATACCTGCATAAAGAGGAAAGGGCATTTAAAATGAGATAATCTAATGAAATCCTCAGCATATTAAATAAAACGATAGGCTAGTCTTGCATTTGTTGGTACTCAAAAATTAGAGATTAAATTTGAGATTAATGATACTTTCACGCTTCCAGAGGACTTCCTCCATATGTAGTCTATCAATATAGAAACAAAACAAAATGAACAGGTATAATGGAGGGAAAGTTCATTTCAGTGACCTGTTCTGAATGTCCTCTTGGATGAAAATTGGATTGAACCTTAAGCCTCCATTGATGTTGTGCTGCTCAGAACAGAGGAATAAGACATACATAACCTGTGAATAGCTGCCCTATATTGTTGTTATTTTAAAAAAAAAAGTGTATGTAGGACCATAACTTATAACTGTTAAAAGTCTGCCACAAGAAAATGCCCTACAAGACAGCAAGTTAAAATTGATGATGCTGGGAACTGCAGCACAAAGCTTGATTTTTTAAGAAAATCACGTAACAAAAGTGTTGAGGATGAATAAGAACTACTTAAAGAATCTAATTAATGGTGTTTTTAATAGGTGTCAAAAATAGACAAGGAGTTTGTCCAAATCTGTTGACTAGAAGTATGAACAAAACAGAAGAAATATGATTAGCTATTTAATATCTGAACAGCAACATATGTTACTGTTCCAGTCCCCCTTGGACTTCACTATCAGACGTTCTAATTCCATTAACAAAAGTTCTGAAGCACAAAAGTTGATTTTGACAGCTTCACTTCAAGCAATAGACTCATATATGTGTATTTACTGGAAGTTACACATTTCAATCTTTTTCAGATAGTTAGATGTGGCAGACAGATTTTTGCTCCATTGTTCAAAATGGTGCTAGCCAAGCTAATCCAAAGCTTCAAGCCAACAGAGGCAATACATATTTTCAAACCTTATGAAACAAACTGACCATTGAGTTTATACAGAATTCAGGTCTCCAACCATATGAAACAGGTTGTTAATTGGAAAGAATTAGTTTTCTGCCTACTACTAATGTGAGATCCTGTGGCAAACAGTGTTCCACACTTTAAAAAGATTACTGTTCAGCAATCTTTTTATTTGCTTCATCAAAACTGTAGACGCATACTTTTCATTTTCTCAGAAATATAACATCCTAATAATATTTTCCTCCATGTAACATTAATAGCAATCACATACTAGGAAAATAATAAAATACCCTGTACATAAAATGCCTTGAAAAGATTTGTCTGAAATGACTGTATGACATTAGGGAGGCAAGACAGTCTTTATAATTACAGTTATATTGACAAATATTAGCTAAGCATAGAGAGGCTTATCTTTCTGGACTTCATCAGAGGAATATGTTCACCCATAATAGGATTTGGGTTTCAGAGAACTAGGCCCTGATTCTGAACTGCTGTTTATCAGACCCTACCTCTACGGAAGTCTAGTCTACATTAGTGTTTTAGTTCCCATCAGTGTGAAGTAAACTTCATCACTGCCTCAACTCCATAGAAACATAGAATGGCTTGGATTGAAAGGGACCTCAAGGATCAAGTTCCAACCTTTCTGCCACAAACAGGGTTGTTAGCCACTAAGTCAAGTACTAGATCAGGTTGCCGAGGGCCCCACCAAACCTGGCCCTAAACACTTCCAGGTATGGAGCATCCACAGCCTCTCTGGGCAACCTCACCCTATCTCAGTAAAAGACTTCCCCCAACATCTCATCTTAATCTCCCTTCCTTACGTTTAAAAACATTCTCTTTTGTCCTATCACTATCTACCTGTGTAAAAACTCTCCCTCATGTTTATAAATGCCCTTTTAATATTGGAAGGCCACAATGAGGTCTCCCTGCAGCCTTCTCTTCACCAGAATGAACAAGCCCAGTTCCTTCAGCCTGTCTTCATAGGAGAGGTGCTCCAGCCCTTGAATCCTTCTCTGGACCCTCTCCAAAAGCTCCATATCTTTCCTGTGTTGGGGGCCCCAGAGTTATATGCAGTATCTGGGGCCTCACATGGGCAGAACAGAGGATGACAGTCACCTCCCTTGCCCTGCTGGCCACCCCTCTTTCTGATGGAACCCAGGATACCATTGGCCTTCCAGCCTGCAGGTGCAAACACAAACTTGCTTTGCTTTGCATCACAAAGTGATATAAGGGTGCCTGAACTGGATTCCTCTTGAATGAAATTGAAAGATAATCTCTGAGAGTGCATCTAATGCCTTCCATTAGTTCACTGCTGTTCATCCAATGGGACCTGATTAGATTCACTTCAAAGCAACCCAACTAGCCTCCAGAAGTGTACAGCACAGAGATCTCATCCTAATCACTTCCTCTTTTACCATAGAGATTAACTTATATTCTGCCTGAGTATTTATCATTGTAGACATAAGAATGGGAATCCAGATCAAGTTCCCACAGTTAGCATTTTTTATTATCTCCTGACATACTGACTTGATATGCTAACAGCATAAGTCTATTTCCATGTGTAACCATACCCTCACTGCATTTTCAGCATAATTGGCATCTCCTCACCACTCTGACATTGCTCAGCACAAACACTGTATGGCTGAAGCTGTAGACAAAGTCATTCTTCACGCTGTCCCACAGCCATACACACATACAATAATATATAGCTCTCTCTGAAAGTAATGCCTCCTATCTATTTCCATGGAAACTACAACAGATACAAACAGCACAATAAAACTACTTGGTAGAATACATTCTCAGATAAAAAATACTATTTCTCAACATAGTCACCACCAGCAGCTATGCCATGCTTGTAAAAATCTGCATGGCTGTCTGGAACATAGTTTGTCTTTCACAATACCATCACCACTGCTGAAATGCACCATCCGCTGCCTCACTGTGCTCACATCCACTGTTTGGTCTCCATAGACATTCAGCAAGTGCTGATGAATGTCAATAGGTAGAATTTTTTCCCTGTGGAGGACTTCAGTGCCACACCCTTGCTTCGTATGCACTTCCATGTCAGATGCTATTCTACCCAAATGTCCCTCTGTGGCCACCTGTTGCATGGCAACAAATGCAATGGAATATTGGCGGGAAGGTTCAAGCTGTACTGCCATGCCAACAACGTCTGCCTCTGACGTGGGCCAACATAAGAAAATAGGAGGCATTGCCTCCAGAGCAGCATTCACAGAATATTTTATTAAAAAACAAAACAAAACAAACAAACAACAAAAAAAAACCCCAACAAAAACAGCAATCTCATATTTGTTAGGTCTACCACTAGAAGTAACACATTTCATAGGATCAAGCACTTAGTCATGTGAAACTATGTAATCTCTCCTAGTGAAAAAGTATAATGATACCACTTAGATTTCCATGAATCAGTAGTTCCAATTATTTCAGCAGAAATACTGAAACCACATTTTTCTCATTTGTTTACATATTTGAATGAATCACATTATCAAGTCAATGTCAGCTGTCACTTCAAAGCAACCCTAGCCTCCATAAATGTTGTTCTAAGTGTAACTGTCAACCGACTATTGAACTAGACAGCAATAGATGAAGAGAAATCAGATTTATTTAATAAAATCATTACTAAGATATTTAGCATTATAACTCCTTTGATGTACATTAAAAAGAAAATACAGCTTATGAATAAAGGTAAAATTGGAATATTCATTTTAATGATTCTATCACAATAATTTTCCAAGCCCCAGACACATTAATAGGCTAATAAGCTTTTCATCAAAAGAGTTTATTCACATCTCAACTTACTTAACACCATTATAATCATGCATTATATAATTTGTCATTGATCACTGGATAGTTGAACTTTGCACTGCCTGTCTTTCTTCCTTGCCTGAAGACAGATGAAAGGAAAATAAAAAAATTGCAAGTAAGTCATCCACATCTCATCAACATCCATTGATGCTGTTGATGATGAAGCTGCATAAGTAAATGCTATAATGAATGACAGGCAAACAACAGCTCTCCCAGACTTCCAGTTTTATAAACCGTGTACAAAAATACTGTGAAGACAAAATGCTGTATGCATTTTGTGCATATGCTGTTAACACTGTGCTCATTATTAAATATACTAATTCAATTTACTTATATTTTCTGGAACTAATAAAAACATTTCTAAAAATGAAGACTTTATCTTTGGTACTTCCTAACCAAAATAATTTTTTGAAGTACTGATCTACACTATTTTCAGCTCCTGAAGGATACCTAATTAGCATAAGGTGTAGGGACACAGTGATGTTCATATAGTTGACTAATTCAGACTCCCAGACCAAGAAAAACTATACTGAAAAAAGTTTTGAAGATGAAGAATTACACAGTGTTAAAATGTAGTTAAGATGGAACTAAAAGGTTCCAAAGAAAACATCTTCCTTTACTGCATATCACATAGCACTGTCTTCTACATGTTCAGTATGTAGCAAGTTAATGAGGAGGGATATGATCAAGATCTAAGACAACAACTAGGAATACATCTCAAATGTACAGCAAAGCTGAGAAATTCCTTACTCATTTTCCCATACGGAGACAGGAAAGCTTCAGCATAGCAAGACTGGTAATAAACAAAAACCAACAGGAGAAAAACTGTGCTATTTCCAGTAGGTGATAATCACAGTATATAAAGGTTATTCAGTACACAGATCTACAGAGGTGCAAACTGCTCTCATAACAGACTATGCCCATACTGTTCTGTTTCTCTTTATAAGCACAGCTTATTACCCACACATTCTGCTCCGAAGCCCCTTGCCACAGTGGGCATACAGCTAAGAGAATGGATCCACTAGTATCAAGCCAACACACATACTATTTAAAAATCCCTTACTATTCTGGAAAATGTACATTTCTTACTATGGTTTTATTTTCTATACAAATTCTGGTAAAAGAAATCCACGTTCAGAATCTATCACTGAAGGCACTTCTGAAATGGAGCCAGGGTTTCTAGCTATGATTCAGAAACCCTACCATGATCCTATTTATGGAATAGGAGAAAGCACTCCTATTGCTATTCCTCCTACTGGGTTGCTGCTTTTATTGGTCACATCTAGCCAGCTGCAAATGAAATGGCAACTCTTTTTCAGTCCTAGTTCTTCTGGCACAAGGAGGGGAAGTATTTGCTGACTTTTTGCTCCATTACACTGCAAGCCAGGAGTGGTCATACTCTGACAGTAATTCTACATGGAAAAAGTACACTGACTGCATCGCTTGGTTATTGTTCAGCTTCCACACTGAGTAATGCTATTATGTGAATATTTTTGTGTGAGAGGCAAAAGAAAATGGAAAATTTACATTAACATTCACTTAAGACACAAAGCCTTTAAGCTCTTTCTATTTCATTTTATGTACATATTTTAAGGTCCTGTATTGGTTGCTACTCTATTACCATATTTTTGGACTAAACGCCATAGTCATACTAAGTGTCTGCAACGACAGGAAAGAGCCCTATGCTTATTTATTTATTTGTTTGTATTAAAGGGTGTATCAGATGTTTTGTTTTACATTGTGGCTTTTAGGCAGAAGAACTAGTTTTTGTGATTTCCCCAACTGGCAACCAGTGCCCATATAAGAAGTATGTTTATCACTTCTTCCTTAAGCAATGCTTATTTTCTGTCTGGAGGAGGATGCAAATATTTTAAGGGATCAAAATAGTCAGCTAATATTCAGTCACTCTTCCCAGTTTACTGTATGCAGAGCAGCAGTTTCATAAAATGTATCAGACCGTTTTATTGACAGACTGAAGAGAATAACAAGGAAAATGAGTGATCATAGAATAAGAAGAAAGGGTAGACAGGGGCAGTCAGGGAGGCTCTCAGCACCATTTCAGCTAAAAAACAGCAGCTAACTGGCAGCCACGGAGCTTTTCAAAGACAATCCTTGTGTCACTGGGGATTCAGGTAGTGCAACCATGGTCTTTGATGAGCTCTCATGGCAGAAAATCACAATTCTCTGGTGCAACAGAATTACGCCCCCCCCCCCCCCCCCCCCAAAAAAAAAAAAAAAAACCAACCCAAGATTTATGCAAGCTAAAAATTTCTATAGATATCTCAGACACACAACAGTAAGTACATAGGTCACTCTGAAAGTAATGTTTGCTATTTATTTCCATGGAAACTACAATAGCTGCAATGAGCATAATAGCACTATTTGATAGAGCAAATTCTCAGCTACAAAACACTGTTTTTCAACACAGTCACCACCATTAGCTGTGCATTTTTGTCAGCAATGAACAAGAAGCTGAACACCACGCTTGTAAAAATCTCCACTAGCAGTGTTGTCTCACTGTTTCACAACAACTGTGAAGGTGTCATTGCTAGGTAAGTGTTGCCCACACAGTCCAAATTTCATTGGCCCAAAAGGATATAAGTCTGAAGGCACTAAATCAGGACTATATGGTGGGTGTGGTAGGACAGTTCAGCCAAGATTGTCTGTATGTTCCATGATCTTCAAACTGGTGTAGAGCCTGGTGTTATCATGCTGCAAGAGAAAAGCTGTCTTCTCTGGCCTGGCCCTTGAGGTTTGAGCCGTAAGCTTAGCACTGCAATGGAGCAGTCAGAGTCGATGGTTTGTCTGGGTTTCAGGAAAACCACAAGGATCACTCCTTTCCTATCCAAAAAGACAGAGAACATCGCTTTACCCACAGAGGGCTGCATCTTGCAGTTTTTCTTCAATCAGGAATTCATGTCACCACTCCATGGACTACCATTTTGACTCCTGCTTGTAGTGGTGACACCAAGTCTCATCACTGATAATGATGTGATCCAGGAAACTGTCACCTGCAGCCTCATATTGATTCGGGAGATCCTGAAAAACTTGCATATGGTGTTCTTTCTGTTCCTGTGTGAACACCTGTGGGACTCGGTGCAAACTCTGTGGATATTCCAACATTGCCGTCATTGTTTCCAATGCATATTCAGCTCTGTACACAGTTCCTTGGTCATAATCTGACAACTCATGTGGATGAGCTGATAGAGACTCTCTTCATATAGTGGTGTGACAGCTGTTTATGGCCGTCTGGAACGTGGCTTGTCTTTCATATTGCTGTCACCAGTGCTGAAACAAAACACCCGCTGTCTTAATGTGCTCACATCAACTGTTTGGTCTCCATAGGAAGCATCGATGAATGTCAGTGGGTGCAATTTTTTCCCTGTAGAGGAATTCAATGACAAACCTTTGCTTCATACGCACTTCCATGTCAGACAACATTTTACCAGAATACCCTTCTGCTGCCATCTCTCACACAGCAACAAAATGTAATGGAATATTGGCAGGAAGGTTATTCCAATATTGCCATTCCAACAACATTCACCTCCAGTGTTGTGGACCAACATAATAATATAGGAGGTATTACTTTCAGAGCAGTCCTCGTATTTTCCTCAGCATATTTAAGTATAACAGGTTTAGGAATGTTTAGCAGAATGCTTGGACAATGTTCTTATTTTCCTGTCAGCCTGAACACTTCTGCTCCACTGTTGAAGTCTAAGTGTCACATTGCCACCAATCGGGAAAACACTGAAATCCACTGTCAGTGCACCAGGACTAGTTAACAAATGCTCACAGAGTTCTCTTTTCTACCAAAGCAATTGAACAGCACTACTAGATGAAACTTATTGAGAGTTTATTTGGTTGAACATTTTATTTTTGTGTATACATTTTTTAAATATTTCTCCTTAAAAATTGATCACTCTTTGAATACAGAGAATGTTAATATTTTGGGGTATGTTCACATTAACACTGCATTAATATGTCTTTGAACAGAAAGTCTTTGAGTTTGTTCATCACAGAACAGGCAATGAAAACACGTATCACGGATTAGTATAATAAACCAGAATAAATGCTATGTGCTTATAGAATCCCTTCCTGAGTTGGAAGGACTCATAAAGATCACTGAACTCCCGCTCACCCAAAAATCAGACCATATGTCTTAGAGCGTTGTCCAGAAACTTTCTGAACTTTGATAAGGACGGTGCCATGACCCCTGGCCCTGGGAGCCTGTTCCAGTATTCAACCACCCTCTCTCTCTTCCACATACACGATCAATTTCTACTGCCAACTGTCATTTGTTTCTGAGTAAAAGACCATGTAAGCATATTCTTCACACGATTCATTTGGAATTCCTTAATTACATAAAACTCACTTACATGGATATAAATATTTCCAAATTATTTGCAATGCAAATCACTTTGCTATCATCTCCTGCCTTTCACAGTGCCCAGAGTTTTTAATGATTTTTTTTTTGGCCACAGGGCAAAGCACTGGTCCAAAAGCACTCTCTGTCACTGTTAACGTGCCAGAAGTCTTTAAAAACACCTCCCCATCAGCCCTGCTGTCACTGTTACAGTTTACATTCAGTAATAGAGCTTTCAAACCTTCTGAAGTTTACAACAGCGTCCATGATATGTACCACACCTTTTTTGCACACAAAAGCAATTATTCACTTGATTCCTATTACACTTGCCTTTATAGTGATGTTTACCATCATTAATGATATAAGCTACCGATTTACAGCTTTCACAAACAACATGCCTCTAGCCCTTTCACACAATGTTTGCAGAAGAAATGTACTGTGCCAATGGGTTAAGTAAAGAGAGAAAATGTTAATTTAGGTAAAATCGAGGGAGAAATTTGGTGCCTGGCAGGGGATTGCTACAGGGAGCTACCCATACGCTCCACCAGCCGGAGAGAAAAAGATGCAAGTGTTAGAGACAAGATCAGACACTGTAGCTCTTCCGTGGACTGGGCCTGGAGGCACACACACACATTTTTGGCCATATTCTGCATGTTATATAAATCATAGTGTATTTACTATGTGTGCAATGAAGTCTGAATAGGGTAGGAATAGAACAAACTCATTAAATACACATTTTACAAGCACATGTGTGGTACGAGTGACCGCGTCAGATATAACATGATTAACAACCTTCTCCATCACTGAAAATATATATTTTTCATAGAACTGGGGATTTCTGCAAAGTTGTTATTAAAAAAACACTCGAAAGCTTTTGCCTTTGTTGTTAAATTACATCACATAGAAACATGTGAGGCAACAAAATAATCAAAAAGAAAAGTTATGGTCTGCTAAACAGTAGCATGGCTTACCTATCTGAAGCATGATCTAATGATACACCTATTCAGATAAGTGCAATTATTCATTTTAACAAGTTACTTTCTCTTATAAAAGACCTTCTATTCCGTTTACTATTTTCTGTATAAGAGATACATGAAACAAGAACAGAACTACTGAAGCACTGAGACCACAAGATGGTACAAAGCAGCAGCTCTGGATAAGTATGCAGTTCACTTAAATTACATAACACAGGAAAATTAACAAGTGTGCTTAACATTTTGTACAGAGTATGATTTTTCCACACAGCTTAAAGCACATTCTGTACAGCAAACTAACATTTTCATTTGCATTCTGTTGTTAATTTGCTATCATAATAGCATAACTTAGTCATTTACAGCTGAAAAAAAGTTGTTATCACAGTCATGGCAATAGATGTTTTATGTATAGATACATTTCCCACTTTCCCAGTAACCCAGTTTCAAATCTTTGTTCAGCAATGCACTTTTACAGTAGTTCATACTGTATCTACATTTTCATGTCATACAAAACTTTAGGACTCTCTTCTGCTTTTGTAAGAAAGTCATTATATTTCTTTATAGGCCTTCCGATCATCATATGACTTTAAAATAAAATTGCTTTAACCTCACAAAGTTTCAGAAAATAGCCCCTTTCTCACTACTTGTTGAAGTATAAAAAGAGTATAGTCCAGATGTCCTAAGTTCATCTATAAACCACAGATTTTATCTGACTGTAATATGAGCTAGTAGTGCTTCCAAACGTTTAAAAGTTTGCATTTATCATTTACAGACACTGTTATTCCATACTGATTATTTGAAAGCTAAAGATGCAACAGGATCCATAGACCCTGTGTTCTGCAGCAATCTGTGCATTTGTCTCTCTTCTGTGCATGCCTGCTTCCCCATTTCTCCTTATTTGCCATCCCTTTCAGCCCATATTTAGGCCTGTGCTTAGATCCGTGCTTTAGATGTGTGCTTACCTTAACAGTGGACAATTGCAAGAGTTAGAAATACTTTTTGTAGAAACATTTCAGCTTTTGCAAAGAAGCTGAAACCAAAAAATGCCTCTTTGAATTTCAAATTCTGTTGGAATAAATTCCACGTACAATGTGAAAATAACTTTGATGTTTGGAAGTTGCACAAATTACTGTTCACATGTATTAGTGTACACAACAAATTTAATTAAACCAAAATCTTAACTACATGGAAAACACCAACATGACTTAAATTGCTTTTAAATCACAGAATCATAGAATGGCTTGAGTTGGAAGGGACCTCAAGGATCATCAAGCTCCAACCCCCCTGCTGCAGGCAGGGCCACCAACCTCCATATCTAATACTAGAGCAGGCTAGTCATGATCAGAGCAGTATTATTCAACTTTCAAAAAAGAAACCTGAAGTTTTAAAATTAAATTCTAGAATTCTATGCTTTTATAAAAATGTAATGACCCTTCACGCTCTATAAAACCAGTTTCATTAAAAATGACTTCTTCAATACGTTAATGTTCCCCATTACATAACCAACAACATAATTAAAAGTCTCATTTATAATCCAGTCTGTTGCACTTGAACCATTACCTTATGCAAATATTCACCCAACACAGTGAAATAATACAAGAACAACAAGGAGCAAGTCAGTGTCACAACCTGGAATTTTGTGTTTACAACTTTGGTGAAAGGTACATGCTCACTGAGAGAGCCTAGAAGTAATTTAGCCACATACAGTAGCAGGAATGCTATCTTTTTATCAAGCCTGAAGATGAGAAGAAAGAAAACCACTGCTTTCTTTTATACGGCTGCAAAAGTCTGCTAAGACTGGCACAAGCAAACTGAGATGTAATAAGGAGATACTGAAATACAAAGCACTGTGTTTTGGCATCATCTTGGTTCTCACAAAATTAAATCTTGTTCATGACAGCGTTATAACTCCTTTTCATACAGTATGTAACTTCTGTATGACTTCCTCTTATACAGTTTGCTATTCTAATTGCTTTAATCAAGCATACTCTAAGACAAAAGCTTGAGTTTGTTTTAATTATAACAGGCACTTCAGTAAAAAAACTAATCTTAACCAGGCTTTTAACATTTGCATAAGGACAGATTTCATGAGTAGAACAAAGGAACTAGTAATTTCATAGCATTACATAGATAGATGCAGATATCTATGTCTTTTTTTAAATTCAATGCATTTTCTAAGTACTAGTTTGCAAGAGAAAAACTAAACCAATAAAACAAAATGGTAGAGAATGGGGAAGCAAAAAAACTTCATTTATCCTCTATTATTTCTGATGAAAATGTAATTAAATGTTGCAATTAGTTGTTGAGAAATTCCTTGCTAATTTGATCTAAAAATAATGCCTGTCAGGCAGAAAAATCTGAATTTGCAAATTTGTGATAAAATTCTCATCTCAATTCATTACACTTTTAAATGAAACACATTTTACAAAAGCATACTATTAAGAGCATTTAATTAAGAGCTTAGTAAATGCTCAAGAGCTTGTACAGATATCCACTGCTTTGATACTATCTGGTCCAAGAGTTCTAGATGCATTGGTCAGCAGAGGCCAGTTTAGGTTTATTTCCTAAGTACATCCATGGAATGCAACTTGTGCATTCCCTGAACACCATTTTTGTTGACAAGCAAATTATTATGCTGTGGTTTTCAATCAACTTACACATAATTCAGCAGCCTAAGTGCTACCCTGCCAGTCAAAGTTCAGGTCCTCATCTCACAATTTTTGTAACAATTCAGTTTTGAACATGCTAAACATTGGCTTTGTTAAGTTTATTTTCACATATTTAGATTAAATACCTGCCACATATATTTCAAATTAACAACCATTAAACATTTCAATAGCTTTGCAAGCTATTTAAATGAAAGAGGTGATCTCAAAGAGATTACAATTTAACATATAGACACCATAGAATAAGTAAGCAAGAAGGCAAAAGTGAAAGTAGTTTAAAACATACAAAAACAATTAACAAGAGTCATATGAAGTTTTTCTCAGCAATTATTAAAATTATAAGCAAAGACTGATTAACTCAAGAAGGAACCATGGTCAAAATCTAGAAAGCAAGGAAGGACTGAGAAGGCCAAAACAAGGAGTGGAAAGTTTCTCCATCTTTCTTTTTAATGCATGGATGTAAACAAAACAAAACAAAACAAAATGAATATATATATATACATATATATAATATGTACTTTTATATATATAGATATATTTTAAAAGGACATCAGAGGAAAATAGAAGCTTTCCTTGGTCAACTTTTATGGGTTTTTTTTTCAGATTCTTTTAGCACTAATAACACCAAAATGTTCCAGTATGCAAACAGACTGTCCTGAAATAGCAGTAATGTAAATCAAACTCTACATTGCCTGTTAAAATATACACAGTGAAGGAGGAAAGTAATTTATATTTTACTTTCATTTATTGTCCTCTCTGCTTAGTGAGAGAAAACATTCTTAAATAAGGTATTTTGAATGTAGGATACCATCTACAGAAATCATAGAGATTGAAAGTAAGAACAATATGTGTTTTAAAAATTATACACTTGTTATTGTTTAGTTTCTTAAAGTACCACATAATGAAATGGCAAATTTGGAATCACAACCAAGCATCCTAATTTTAGTGACACTTTCAACTTGGCACACTCAGAAAGAATACCTGACGTCAAGAACTGTGTGTAAGAGCATAGCTACAGGAGGCTGTACAGAATATTTAGATGTCAGTGTGTGAGAAAAGTAGTCATGTTATAGAAAAACAGGCCTGGGGCATTTATGTCTCTGAATCACTGCCAGGATCAGCAGATAGTCACTGTTAGGAAGATGCCACTCTTTCTGCACAGCCCTCAACTATCACTTCACATCACTGTGAGAAGAGCAAGATAGCACAATTAAAAACAACAGATGAACAGAAAACAAAAACAAAATGCAGTTATTCAACACAAAGGAAGGGATGCCTGCATTTTGTGAAGGAAGTTTGCTATGTATTTTATGTTTAACTTTTAATTGCCTCATATTGTTTGCTCCGGTAGCATACATAGCATGTATTGAGCATTAAAGATATCAGTCCACAACAGCATCAAGTAACCCAAAATACAAAACTGATATACATGACTGTGAATAGGAAGATTATTTAAATCCTAACTGTATCAGAGGATGAGTTTGAAAAGCTGTTGTCACTTTAAGTAATGGAGTATTTGAATTGCCATGCAGGGCCAAAGCACTACGAGGAACAGCTGGGAGGTGGGGCAGGTATTTTATTGTTAAATCTTCATGTAGATATTTTTCCAGAGCTAAGACACTGAAGATTTCTTTTAATTAAATGCCACAAAAAACTGGCTGTAATTAGAATGGTTTGCACAATATGTTTGGAGCATGTAGTATGTTTTTTTTTTTTTTTAACCTTTGGCTGAGTAAACAATATTACTTACCTGGATGAGGGAAAACTTGGGTTAAAACTAGGATCTTTAATAATCCTAACAATAGGTTTTGTTATTCTATCCATTGCACACGTATGATTACTATGCAAAGGAATCAAATCCAGCATTAGCATGAAACTACATTCAGGATTAAAAAAAAAAAAATCCAGACAGGTGCAACATACAAAGTTTTTAAAATATAAATGTTTTCAATGTGACATAAATTGGGAATTTCTGATAATGCCAACACAGTGCTCAATTGGAACTAACAGTAAGACTCGGTATGGGTCCATTTAAGGAACTATAACTCTAATAAACCCCAATACAGTAATATTGGAAAAATAGAATCAATAGCAAAATCATTGTGAATGCAATTTAATATTCATTTATGAACAATTTACATGCTGATTTCATGAAGACAGCAAACTTACTGTGATAATATTCATTTCTTACATATTGCCTCCTACCAAGAAAAAACAATTAACACATAAGCTTCTTAATCTATTAGCTATTCTTACTCAAACTTTACCTATCACTAAGTACCAAGAAAAATCTGTTCTGTTTTATTAAAGTTCACTTACCTGAAAAGTATAAAACCGGGTCCCATTAGGAGGATGCACTTTAGGAGAGGCAGAGACAGTGTTCATATCTGAGAATATCATTTCTGGTCGCACAGACAATACAATCCACAGAAAGCTATAGATGCAGAGTAGAGTGCTACGCTCAGAGATAAATCCTTTCACACATTTAGGAAGGCAACTGTACAAAATGCAGTCTGCCCCATCCGTCCAGAAATACAGTGACAGTGTTTTGAATGCTCCACTCCTACATCCGTAAGCTAAGCTGTAAGGTCATTGCTCCCTGACCTTTAGCTAAGCCAGCCCTTCAAAATATGCAGAATGCATAAAAATTAGGAAAGCCGAAGAAAACAGAGCTAGAACCTACAGTACGTGGAGCTTGTGAAGAATCTGGCAGTGCTCAGGACCTGCCCATCTGTTCTCACTGATAATCACCTCCCTCCGCCACAGCCTTTGCAAAGTGATTATGCTAAGCATCCCAGTTAACCAATAACACACAGTTTCATTTCAAGCAAGCATGCACAGTGAAAAACAGAGGATCTCTTCCGACTAACCTGAAGCATGCCTGCTGTTCAGGTTATAGATGTACTTGATAACAATAATTTTAATGTTTCAGTTGCCGACAGATCTATTAACACATACTAGCAGGCTTTAAATAACAAAGAGGGTTTTTGTTTTGACTGTCTTGCCTAGATTTAAGAAATAGCTTACTACTCTCCAAATTGGTATTTCATATGTATATAGTATATATATATATTAAGTATATATATTTGTGCTACTATGGACTGCAAATAGTGAAAAATAAGTATTTCTGAGAATATGTACAGAGTTAGAATCAGTTAAAGCATAACACATGTTGAAAGCCTCTCTTTTTTCATTCTTTCCTAACGTCACTAAATACGAGGTTGAAATTTTTATTCAGTGCCTAAAAGTGCTACACTGATACAGACTTACAGCTTAGCTTTTTAGTTTTGCACAGCATCTTTGAGAAGAGTTCTTTTTAAGGTCAAGGATTACGCTAGGAACACCTGCACCGAATATCCAGAAAGCATCCACTGCGTATTTTTTCATGCACAGACCATCTGAACTACATGAAGACATTAAAGAAAGCAATATTCCAAGAACTAGAAACTTTTCTAGAACTAGAAGCAGCAAAAACTAAGTGTTCCTTCCGCTAAAACTGAAAAATAGGATTTTAGGAAAGCATAAAAAAATCTAAAGAGATTCGAAAACTAACTTCAAAGGTTCTACCAAGCAGTTTGTATTTGATTCATAAGGTTTAAAAGGGAGACAGAAACCACTTAAGAAATGTTATTTTCAAAATGAAACTTGTCAAAAACCTAAAAGCCCGATGAATTATCAGGCTGCTTGTTTTGTGTTCTGTACTATCTTAATGCTTTTACCAACTGAAGATAATAGTTTCTAAAGAGAAATGCCTATGAAAGGGGTTTGGATAGTTTCAGAGATGTCTGCTTAAATGAGTAAGCCAGTGTAGTGCATAGCAAATTAATCATATTTTGTAAGCCAAAGAGAAGAAAAAAAAAATCCCTTTAGATCCTAGTATTGTAAAACATTTTCTTATAATTACCAAGATATTGCTTCTATATCATCTACAGAACCAAAGGAAAAGTACTGCCTGTAACATTTTCTTGAGAACTACATTTCACATAATAGATTGTACTCCCCTCTTTGATTTGCCTTCGAGAAGATCTAGATGCAGGTATTGGCAAAGGGGTCCCTCAGCTGGTCAAACCAAAGATAGAGGATTTCTGCTAATCTGTATTTAGAACCTTACATTCTGAGTGGATACTTTCTCCTATACAATTTACCTTCCAAACTTCCAGTGCAATGAATAAATGCTTTTCACAAGCGTAACGTTATTGCTGTAGCTGGACTTTGTAGCTCTTTATTTACTTGTCAAGGGCTACCCATCTTCTTCAGCAGCAGCCTTTCACTGGGGACTCTTATTTGGATTTCTGTTTACTATCACTTAGCTGCTCATTATTTTCAATAAATTGCTGCTTTTCAAAATACTGTCCTGTATCATTTGGCTTGCCTACTCAAACAGTGGAATCTGCACTTAGACAAACCTTTTGGTTCAGTGAAACACATCTTAGCTCTGGAAAAGAGGCAAGCATTATTCCTGTTACTCTCCCTCTCCACAAGCTTTCACCTCATGTGAAAATGTGACCAGTAACAACTGTGTATTTTCCTTTAGCTCCCAGTGAAATAGACCAACCCATTTTTGCAAGACCCTCATGGAATCTGAATACAGTTTCACTGTAATACACAAACAACTTGGAATCGTTTGTGTAATTATTATTATTATTATTTTTCTGAAAAATGTGTAATCAGCCTCCTCACAGGAATGGATCGGTCTAGGTCAATTTGGTAAAGAAAGTATGACTCGATGCGTGGCAGAATGCATGCTCACAGTTCCTGACAGTTACAGGCATGTCTCAGAAAAGCCAGCAGCCTCATAACTAGGATTCAGCAGTCTCCTTGGAAGAAGAAGCTGAAACCAGGTCTCCCATGTCTAATTGAATGTCACAACCACCGAGCTAAGTACCAAGCATCTCAGCCCGAAAGTAAGCAGAGAGTGAAACAGAACAAACAGAATAAAGAAAACTGAACAGATCCAAAAGGACAAGGAGAGAAAAAGACCTGTGGACCACAACTATCGTTCAGTGGTAGAAGTGCTCATAGAGGATCATAGGTAATCCCAATTCAAATACTTGCTACAATGAGTCTTCCAATTAATGGTTTAATTATTCCATTAATTGAGTTTTAGTAGAGGAAAAAATATCTCCTAAATGAAAAGAATATAGACCCAACATCAGAAAGAAGTGTGAGATGTGCTAATGAATTCCCTTAGATGGCTCTATTTCAATTATTTCTTAATCTATGACTTATGAAACTCTTAGTCTGTGTTATATGTGCTATATTTACCTCACATCTTAATTGAGTTATTCTCTCCAAATCCTACAGTATGGTTTACTATTTTAACTAATATTTTTTTGAGGTTTATTTATGTCTACACACACATCTACTTATAAAAATCATAGGTTACATATCAAAAAAAAAAAAAAAAAAGAAAGAAAAAGAAAGAAAGACTATCTATATATCTAACCATAATATGAAGTACTTTGGAAATTCAGGCACACTGATACACTGATAATGACTGTAGAGACAAGATGAACATTTAACTGGCAAAGCACATTTTATGCTAGTGCTTTTTGAGATACAGTTTCTCTTCAGATTATGTAGTTCTGAAAACCAGATGTTTTGAGTTAAGATTTAAATCACCAGTTTTTATTAAATTAGATGAGTAATTACCCAGAAACAGGGACTTTATATCACACACTGTTCTCGTCTTTATCAGGGAAAACCATGTTAAAGAAACATGCCTACAAGAGTGACAGTGTGTGATTCTCAGAACATTAGAGAATTTTCAAATTGAACTTAATCCTCACCACTTTTATTTTGGAGTGACAGAAACCCAACTAAGTATTCAATATCTACAATACAATACCATACTTGAAATGACGTTTCTGTTGCAGACATCAAGTAGAGGAAGTATCTGCTTTAAACAGAGAACTATTAATATTTAAAGAGTTCTGATCTCCAGCTATTAATGACTGAAAAGATGTTAATCCTTTACCACAGACCACACAAAAGGTATTCCAATTGCATATCAACTTACAACTGTGCTCATAAAGTCAGACATCGTATCTAGTTGTTCTCCATATCCACATTAATTTACATTTTCTTTTTAGTTGTATGACAAAGGTGTTTTTTAGTTTTCTACCCACCAAACCAGACAAAAAACATATGATCTGACAACTCAGTACACCTCAGTATACATTGAGTTTCAGAAAACTAACCTCTCCCAGCTGGTATAGCTCCGAGAAGTGGGAAAGAGAATAATGGAAAGGGAAACAGTACAAAGATGTTTTTGCTCCCTATCAGCTTTCTGCTACAAGCACAAAACCCTTTTAGATTTTTAGAAATAGATCACCTTACTATTAGTGAGGTTTTTATTTACCTTTCACCAGGTAAAGCATATAATTCATCCTGCTTCTATAATTGAGAATCGATTATCAGTACTTTTCATTATGGTCCTGCGTTGAGTATTCGTTGAATATACAAATACCCATGCTTTTACAGAGGCAAGGGCCTTTACACGGGCAAGTGTTGGTACAAAATCAATATGAACTGATGAGCCCTATTTTAACCTCAAATATAAGAATTTTTGTAATCTATAAGGGAAAGCACACTGCAGAACAAAACCTCATCTGTTAGATGCGAACTATTAGCAAGCGTTATGGATAAAATGTGTAGTCCTAACAGGTTTATGCAGT
Organism: Gallus gallus; assembly: GCF_016699485.2. Classification (NCBI taxonomy): domain Eukaryota; kingdom Metazoa; phylum Chordata; class Aves; order Galliformes; family Phasianidae; genus Gallus; species Gallus gallus. The sequence continues at coordinate 40,496,043 of NC_052532.1, forward strand.
ACAATAGCCGCCCTTTCAAGCACAAGAACAACTGAAGCTTTCAGAGGAAATGCATATATAAATATAATAACTCTGTTGTACATAATGGGACATTTTACTAAGTACTGCAATTACTCTGAAAAAACACACAGCACTTTCATCAGCCAGTCAACTTCAACCTGTCATAATTATTTATCTTATTAACAGCAAACTGCAGAACTAATTTTTGAACACTATGCTACAGAAGTCCATTAAATTAAAATCACTAATTCAAATATCTAAGTGAGTTTATAAAAAAAGGATCTAATCCACAATATATTTGCTAAGTCTCATAGGAGGCCAGTAATGAGCAGACGTATGACAGGGGTCAGAAATGGGTCCAGTCCTGTTTAACATCTTTGTGAATGATATGGATGATGGGGCAGAGTACACCCTCAGCAAGTTTTCTGATGGCACAAAACTGAGGGGAGTGGCTGACTCACCAAAGCACCATGCTGACAACCAGCAGGACCTTGCTGAGGCTGAAGACATGGGCCAAGAAGTACTTCAAGCACTTCAACAAAGAGAAATGCAGAGTCTTGCACCTGAGGAGCAACAACCCCAGGCCCAGGACATGCTGGGGGCCACCTGGCTGAAAAGCAGCCTTGTAGAAATGGACCTGGGGTCCTGGTCGGCACAGAGTTGAACATGAGCCAGGAATGTGCCCTTACCACTAAAAAATATCCCAGGTTTCATTAGGCAAAGTATTATCTGCAGGTTGGGAGGGGGGGGGTGTGACCCTTCCCCTCTGCACTGGTGAAATTGCACTTGCAGTGTGCTGTCCTGTTCTGGGCCCCTGTACAAGAGATACATGGAAAAAGTGCAATGTAGGGCCACACAGATGAAGAAGGGACTCTTTTATGAGGAAAGTCTGAAAGAGCTGGGACTCTTTAGCCTAAAGAATGCTCAGGAGGGATGTTACCAATGTACACACATACCAGATGAGAGGATGTAAAAAAGACAGAGCCAGGGTCTTTACAGTGATGCCCAGACAAGTGGGAAAGGACAAAAAATGAAATGTACCAGGTTTCTCCTGAACACTAGGAAGCATGTGTTTACTGTCCAGGTGACCAAACACTTGCAAAGGATGCCAAGAGATATTTTGGAGTCTTTCTCCTTGTAGAACTTCAAAAGCTGTCAGGACATGTTGTGGAACAACTAGATGGCTCTGCTTGAGCAGGGGTTGGTCGAGACGGCCTCCTGGGGACCCTCCCAACCTCAATTCTTCTGTGATGCTGTGAACCTATCATGTAAGCAGTCCTTAATCAACAATCATCAAATGTAGCCACAACACAAGTGAATCCCAAAGACAAAACACTTGATTTTTTCCATCTATTTGCTTAGGCATAAGCAAGATTTCCTTTCCTTTTGTACATTCTAGACAGGTGACTGATGACTACAACTAGGACTAAGTGGCAGTGGTCTAAAACATCCTTGTCATCACAGGTTTGAGAAAATATTTCTAACATTCTCAAGAATTTTTGGTTACAGGGTAGTATCTCTGCCTCCTTTCTTGCATGGTTCATTAAAACTGGGGCGAAACATCCAAAGTACCATTCCTTATTTTTTAGAACAATTCAATTATTCAGTGCTGGATCTGTTTCCTCGATACAACTTGACTATCAGCAAATCACGACTGTACATAGAAACACTGGTAGGTAACTGAAATGAACCTGATATAAACGCTGCTCTATCTATTTTTAAGTTATGTGTTGATGACAATGACTCATAGAGTGAATCTAAAAGAGAAAGTGAATGAAAACAATGTCTGAATATAGAGGAGAATATTTTGATCATGGAGCATAATGCAAGAGTGAAAGGAAGGTGCAAGGAAGAGAAAAGAAGAAATGAAGCAAAACAACAAAACAGCAACAACAACAACAACAAGACAGAGGATTTATCTCTGCCTGAAAGCTGTATACTACCTGATTTGAAAAGATACATATTTCAGGACTCGTGCATCAACTGTCAAAATCACAGATACTAAAGTATATTTAGTACACAGTCTGTGTCCAATGCCATTCACTTTTGATGCTAGGAATGACTGCACTTCTGTTTTGTGATATTATTACATATTTCATAAAAAAGTCTAAAGGTTCTTTAAAATTAGACATTATTTAATGTAGAATCATAGCAATGATTGCATTTATGAGTATTTTAATAAAATTCTAGTCAAATCTAAAATTAACACTTGATGAATCAAGACAAAAGACTGCAAAATAATTTGATTCCAGATGGTAGCAGAGAAATAACGAAAACAGTCAGCCTGTTATTTCACCCTGCGTCATATCACTTAGGTATCACTTTCACCATTTACATCCTTTACGTTGTTTATATTGCAACATTATACAGAGTGGTATCAGTATGCTAGGCAAAATAAGAGTCACTTCTTACCAGTAAATGAAGAGTCTAAATCATGTGCATTACTGCAAGGTATCACAGTACATTAAGAATGAGTGAAACTATGAAAGAACATAAGAGATCGTAATCATTGTCTATGCACCATCCTCAGCAGAGAAGCTTTTACTTTTTTAAGTGAATATTTTATACTATGTGCCTCATCATGAGTTTTAAAACAGTATAAATCCTACGATGGAAAAATAAAATAAATTACAAATTAGGAATAAGGCATGAAAGAAGTATGACTTAGCACAACTCACCATGAATAGATACCCTCTCTAACCTGCCTCTCCCTTCACAAACTAATCTCAAACTCTTCTAAAAGTATTATTTTATTCATTTTCATTTATTTATTTATTAATAAAATACAAATTTGGCAATCTTTACAGGCAGTAAAATATATTCTGTTCCACAAGTATAAAAACTGTCCAGAAAGTAAACTAGTAATGAAAATGAGTAGGAAAATTATATCTACAAGATAAAAGTTGTCAGGAAAGCTTGTGCAAATTGTCTTGGCCCTTTATTTCTATTTCTGCTCCATCTGAAAAAATCTTTTGTGAGAACAAGTGAGTGATTCAAGCTGTTAAACTGGTCCTTTGAGTAAGAACTTAGGGAACTGAATCAAAGTATAAAATGAAGAAGTGGTAGTCCTATTTAAAGAATATCATAATATTCACTGTGGATATCAGCAGACCTTTGCAAAGGGTCAGTTTTTTTTCCTTACTTGATTAGCATGCATAGTTTTTTCAAACTGTTAGTCTATGTATTTCTATGAGTGTGAACACAGAGTAACTTGAATATCCAGATTAAAAAACATAAAAGTGTTTACTTATACCTTATTTCACATAGTACAAGAATTGAAATGTTACTGTTCTAGTAAAGTTCTAAAGAGTAGATTTACCTTAGTAGTTTTTTCTGAAACTACCTGGGTAGCAAATCTGCGTTTGATTACAGTTACTGGATTTGGAATCCACTCAAGGACTTTTAATAGGCAGAACAATATGTACAGACACAATTCCAAAAGCTGTAATTAATTTGGGTGTTTAATTTAAGACATCCTTTATCTTACTTTCAAGGATGTTCAGCCTTTGAATAGCCCCTGTAGGTCACTTCAGCCCTGCTCATGCTGCCATTTTGAACATCAGATCTCACTGATGAAGCAGACCAGGCACTCAGACTGATGAAGCAAGTTTAAAAATGTCAGACCTGTTGCTCAAGTATATTTTAAAAATTCAGTCTTCTATGTACAGTGCAAAATTTCAACTCACAGCCAGAGTAAAGACAGTCAATCAAAACTTCCAGGGCATTTTTTTCTTCAAGTACCTACCAGAAATCAGTAATAACATGACAGCTTGAAAAGACTTCAAAAGTACGCTATAGTGTGCATTGCTTTATTGCCATACAGCGTTATGAAGATAAGTGGCCATGGTAGAAAGCAGAAATAGCGTATTTCTTAAAAATGTATTCTATTTCTTCTCCACTCATCCTTAACCTCTTGATATCATTTTCCCTTTCAAAAGTGCATTGGGAGTGTCTGTGTACTAATACTTTTTCAAATCATCTTTCCTTCAGCACAGAAAAGATATAGGATTATAAAACAAAACAGGCAATGCTGTCCTGAGGCCAAATGGCTGTTCCAGCTCTTGACTCAACAGACTTTCATTTCTCCTTACAACCTATTACAACAATACAGGACTATTCAGCAACTGCACAGCTAGTAAGTACAAGCAAACACTCCATTTTTCCGGGAAGAAAACTCTGGTAAACAAATACATTTGAAAGATACTTTTCCAGTGCTAGAAATGGTGAATTAAAATGAAACTAAATATTTTGAATCTTTTCTTTTGTTCTAATTCAGACTTCTGCAATCACAATATATGCTACGCTAGTTAATGCCTATTTAATGCAGATCTCCAATTATTCCATCTTTCAGAAAATTCAAAAATTTCTGAGAGAAGATCTAAAAGCCAACAATATAAAAGTACCATCTTCCTAACCTTTGGAATGAAGTACTTCAGAACATGGTTAATGTTTAAATACACTCCCCAAAAGGACTTGTTAAACCTTCTGCAACTTCATCTTCACAATAGTCATAATTGTTGTTTATTAAACATGTGTTTTTCTTTGTTTGATTTTTAAAGCAAGATGGGACACTTATAGAGAACATGGGAGAAATAAAAGATTTTTTAATTTCCTGTCTGCATTCAGTCAGGATGATATAAAATGGGAAAAAATTTCCCTTCAATGTTCATCATGCACGGGACTAACCAGAATTATTCAAGTTCTATGTTGCCGTGCATCTAAAAAGTGCCATAAGTTAATAAGCCATGTAATATATATGCGCCTAACATTCTTATGGCTTAAGCTATAGTTAGAAAATCAAGATGTACAAGGATCAACGATTGACAAATATGTGTGCCACTATGAACTGAAGAAAGAATTATTGTTAAAGATCATGGTCTACAGACATGCACTTTGAGTGGTCAGGATAAATAACTACTGCATCCCCACACTGAATGTTCTTTATACATGTATATAACATAGCTTTTCTATTTTTCTGTTTCAAGGAAGGGGTGGCCACAATGAACATGAGAATCTTATGGTGGGCTATACCTGCAGTGTCAGTGCCAGTATCTCTATACATTACCACATGCTTCCTTTAAAGTCAGTATGGTAGGCACATTCAAGGGGCACTGATTCTGACCTATTTTACATGACTATTTTAGTTTGAGATGAATCACACCACAGAGGTGGGAGGCAGTAAAGACAGAAATGCCTACACTGTAGATGTCTGAAGTTAGGTACAGTGAATCCTACCCTGAGAGTCTGAACTGAAAGTCATCAAAATATGACAAGAAAATATTATAATAAAGGACAAAAACCCCACACTGCTGATTAAGTGCACCAGAGGGAAATTTACCATTATAAATAACTGCTCCTATAAAATGACAGAAAAATGCGGAATACATTTTTTTTTTCTATAAAGAAAACAAAACCACCTAAACCTGAAAATGGCTTTTTTTTACTCTCTAAATAAACATTGTGAAAAGCAACATTCACAATCACATTTATATTAAGCCTGTTGTTACAATCACATGCAAGATTAACAACACAGACTGCAATGAAGCTACAGAATGTTATGGAATATGGCAAAATTAACTACAAAATTATGTAATTCATCGTGACAAAATCAAGTTAAATCACATCTACAAGGTTACAATAACCTTAGGCCAAGCACTTCCTAATCTAAGTATTCTTTCTGTGCTTATCCCATGTTCTCTGCAGCATTAACATCTCTTAAATTAAATTGATATAATACACATTTGTTAACATTTACATCTCAGAATTCTGTTTAGAATTTCATACAGTATCAAGTAGCTTTAAATTTGGGTAAGTGCTAAGTAGTTACAATGTTAATTAATGTGTTCATAAGATGGCACAGAAATCCTTGGAGAATTGTAGAGCATCAGATATATAATTAACTTAGGATGTACATGACATATATGCATCTGTGGCTTAAAGAATAGTAAAATTTGTCACGTGAAGAAAAGTTTTCTAATTCCATTGCATTAGGAAGAATTTTATTTGGAAAAAAAAATGGCAAAAGCCAACTACTGACTTAACGTGCGTTATCCATATAAAACTTCAGTCCTTTCCCTAGTCTGATATAGTACTTATGGCCAGCAATACATTATGGAAAGGATACACATAAAGAAGATATAAATAAAATAAAATTTGTTAGGTTTCATCAGTTTTAAATGTTTCCATTTTTCAACTTCACCCACTGGCATCTACTGTATTCAGATACATCACATAAGATTTGGTGTAGCTCCTTGAAAGCAGTTTCATTTTATGTAAATATGTTATTGATTATTTCTTTTTTAACCAACAATGCTAATCACAACACTCTTTCTTCAAAGCCTTCCTTATTCCCTCAAATCATTTTCACTATCTCTAAATCTCCAGATAGCATCTTACCATGACAGAGTACGTCTTGGTCCCTTTTGGCACATCCAGATGAAAACTGGAAGGAAATATTTTATCATACTCCTACTCCCATCCATTTACAAAGACTCCAAACCTCCACACTGCCGCATGGAAAATGGTATTGAAATTGCAGTTAGTTGTGGCTTGCTAAGATTGAACAACACTATACCCCTGATAAAACAGCTGGTGTACAAACCAATTTAGACAAACACAAACTGTGATTCAAAATTTTTAGGCACTGACCAGGAAAGAAATTTCATTGAAAGGCAGAATAGTCTTCTGTATTTTCCAGTTCTGTTTAACTGAAAAAAAATGAGATGACCATGGAAGTGGTTTGACAGACAAGAAAGAACAGTTGGGAAAATAAATCATAGATGAGTCAACAATTTAAATAAAACTTGTGATTTTTTTTTAATTTCAAATGACTCACTTATGATTATCTCCCCATAATTTTCCATTACATGCACTCTGCCTCATAATATCTGAACAGATAATCTTGGTTTCTATTCAAGCTAAACATGATATTTTATTGTTTCACATCTTTGAGATGTTCACATATGAAATTAACCAGTGAACTCTCATTTGATTTACAATAACCACGAAAGATTCTTCCAAATATCTGATATAGTTTTTGCAATTAACACATCTAAAATGTAAAACAGTAAACAATTATGAGAGAAAAAAATCAGCTGAATGCAAGACTGAAAAATGGCATGATATATCTAGCTCTATGGTTGAAAATCACCCTTCTAATAGAACCAAACTATTACCATTATCAATAAATTTCAACTAGCATAGGTATGTTTCATGAATCCCTTTCACTGATTTGTTTTCAGTTTAGTTCTTTCTTATTTCTTTTTAGACAGAGTTCACCCTTCGAAGCAATCCCAACCCAAACATTTCTGTGTTTCACTGTCACCGTTCATCTCAGCAGTAGCTATCTGACTCACTGAGTATGATGATGCAGGACAAAGACAGGCATAACCTGTCAAAGCTAACAGAGTTTAACAGAAGAGGTAGCAGAGCTAGCGTGAAGGCTGTGATACCATCAGAGAGGAGAGTGAAGCTAAATTTATAGAAGTAAAGTATATGTGCTTGAGAAGGTTCCAAGTCATTGTGGCCAGCTGGCACATGGGAGTATGCAGAAATGCCAGTCAACACTGACTGTCCAAAAGAGGCTGCAAGCAAACCACTAATAGGGAATGGTCCCTGCAATAGTCCTATTCCTATACCATACTTAAGAATCGCCTGGAAAATATGCAGATTAGAGTGAATAAAGTGTGCCAGGGTCTGGGCCAAGAGATTACTACCACAAGATGTTTGACTGTCTGGAAACATTTCCCATTGCTGTTTGCCTGAGTAGCATATTGACATCCTGGTTCTCTCCATAACGTTTAGAGGTAGAGGTATATCATAAAAGGCTTCATAAAATGCCAGTCTTGCTCTTGAAACTTATTTGGTACTTAGAGTAATATCTAAATATAGAATATGCATGATCAAAAATAATTAACTATTTCTAAAACTTCAATCAAGACAAAGCATACTGAAGTCTACCAGTTGCATTTTTGACAGAAGAATACAACACTGTAGTTGGTGAGAGAATGCAGATTGGTACCAACAAGACAATGGAAGCCCCTAATTCATTTCACTCCGTTAACCCCAGCTGTTGGTGCAATACAGCATGTGCTCTGTTTGTACTGTCTACAGTACTGGCAGCTGTGCTGTCAAGTTTTCAAGACTTTTAAGTCATCTTGGCACAAGCTACATTATTTAGATACACTGCAATCAAATATACAAAGTGTATGTAGTCTGAAATAAAGCCCAAGAGAACAGGGAAACCTAAGTTGTAAAAATGTTTCAATTTTTGACATAGTTGTACATGAATAGAATATTTGGAGGATTCTCTACAGTTATCAGTGAATCAGCGTGTGAAAGGTGATTCGAGATTCTGGCACAAGTTTATCACAATCAGGAAACAAGGAGAAACATGCACCAAAGTTTCAATCTAAAGCACAAAGCACACCTCACATATAGCATAGTTTAAAAAAAATAAAATAAAAACAAAGGGAACCACAAACAAGAATTAAAAAAAAAAAAAAAGAAAAAATCCCCCCAAAATCCCAAAGGACAGAATCCAACAGACAGGCGGGAGGAAAAAAACTCAACAAAACAAAACAAAGACAAGAAAAACACAAGAAAACAAAGCCATCTATATGCAAGTTGGCCAAAGAACAGAAAATTTCCAGTGTTCAAGCAAATATTTAGAAACATATATCCAACTAATCTTTAAAAACGAGAAGACAAAGAAATAAAGGATGCAAATTCAAAATATATATGTATTTTTTCCTCCTAAATGGAACGCCTATTTCTAAGTACCACGTAAGAAAATCCAAACATGAAGACACAAAAGAAACACTGCACAAGGTTTACACGTTTTGTGGTCAGATATTAGAACTCAGGAAAACACAACTGATACAGAAATAGAACTGGTTCAAGGAAGTACGTATCTTAACAGTATCTCTGAGTTAGACAAAACTTTGGTCCTAGATTAGAAGAATATTACTTGAATGTGGAAAACAGTTGATCATGGACAACCTCCAATGTTTATAATGTTAATTACATTTAATTTAGGTAACAAGAGGTATGTCATAAGCAGAAATTCTTAGAAACACATAAATCTTAGCAGCATTAAAATATGATGATATAAATATCTTGAAAAAAAACGAATCACAAATGAGAAGACCATGCTAAGAATGAAAAAAAAAATGCTGAAAACTATTCAACAAAAGCTGCATAAGGTATTAAAGAAATGACTGAAGAATCTGTCAGTGGAAGACAACATTTGGCTCAAGTAAAAGCGAAGTTAAAGAGCAATGTGGCAGATTTATTTAAAAATAAAATTTATTTTTAAGGTGCTGGGCTCAGTTTTAAAACATATGACCTTAAATAGTCTAAGTTTCTCCTGGAATAGAAGAGACAAATTACTGGACATGATCAACATGTTTCATAACTCTTCTAGCTATATAGGCTGAAGGTGAAAGATGTTCATATTCAAGGCATCCTTTGACAATTTCTAATTCTTTCAGTATATGTTTGGGTCAATAAATCTTTATGCAGCATCCTCGACAGCAGAAATACCCTGGCAGAAGAAACAGTCTATCTCAAATCATGAGAGATATTTGCAGAAGGAAACAAACATACGCGTAAATATAAAACTGAATTCTAAGTTTTGCTATCCACTTACAAAAAGCTATCCAAGTTTTCTTTTAATTTTTTTAATCATCCCATGTTTTCAGTTCTAAGCATTAAATCCACGCGGTATGGAAATGTTTCCCATAACATGGAAATAAGAATGTACGTAGTAGTCTTTGAGTTGGCTTGTTTTCTTGGTTTGGTAGGACAAACCTTCATGAAAGTTTCTAAAGTGAATGTATTTCTGTGCTTTTACACTTCCTAAAATTTAGAACTGCACTGAAAAATGACATTCTGTAGTCTGATATCCTTTATTTATTTATTTATTTTCCACAACAGGGTTTTAAGAATATTTTCAACGTTGTGATGTTGAAATCTGAATAAGAAGGTATTCAGTTGCTTGAGACTTGGCTTTACAAATAAACTAATCTTTCTAATACCCACACAGAAAAATTCACACTTCTCTACATCACCCTTGCATCTCCGTGATTCAAAGTCTAATTTCTTTTGTATAACCTGAGGTTAGGTTGTTTTCTGTATGTCAGTATTTATCAGTAATTTAGAAAGAAATGACATTGCCAACTTATGGCCAAAGGGGTCCGTTTGTTGTCATCCAGTCGGAAATACATTAACACAAGATTTTTCACCCAAAATTACCATATAACTCAGTGTCAGTATCAATTTTGTCATTCTGACTGGGAGTGCTTGACACCTGTAAAACTTAGATGTTTGTCCAGATTTATGCTTTTACAGTGACCAAAATCACTTAACTGACCTGCAGTGGAGGCAGAGGCAGCAGCATGGTGTGCTGAAACATTCAACTACTTTAGCCAGAAAGCAGGATTTTTCTCCTTTGGCTCTCCTGACATACTCCAGCACCCATAAAAAGTGATACAACAGAACCTCAAAGACAGCACCACTCTTCACGAAGTGTTCTTGATTTAATCATCAGAGTACAGATCATACTGAATCTGGCAGACGGAAGTCCCACATAAAATTGTAGGAACCTCTGCTTGTAAATGTTTGTTGGTTTTTCTTCCAACTTCTTTTTCATTATTATTTCACAAATGACTTCACTCTTCAACAATATGCAGCTACAAGCAGCTGACTCAGGAGAAGCAACTTTTAATTAAAATGTGTTTCCTTCACTTCTGTTTCAGTTCATGATTGCTAAGAGGTGTTGGTAACCAGAGGCCCTTTCCAATAAATGCTGAGCATCTTCACATCCCATCATCTCCTGCAGCAATGACAGGTGCTCAGCATCTACGATAAGTGAGAAGACAGAGATTTCTCTGGCAGCTGAGCTGTGCAAAATGAAAAGTATTAGCTGGTAAGTTCTTTTTCTTTTTTTTGGCAATCAGTTTTTCATTAAAAAAAATTACTTTCAGTAGCCAGTAATATTGCCCTTAAGATCTAGAAGTATAGAACAAAGAGTTCTGTGTCAATTATGATGGTAAATAAAGTTTGACAGGATGTTAATAATTTTATAATCTTCAGTGTTTCCTAAATCAGCTGTTAAAGCCGTAGTATATATGTATTAAGTACAATTTATATTATGATATGCTTAAGGGTTTAGAAACTAAGTTTGAGCAAGGATCACATGGCTGAATTTGCAGCACTGAATATTTTAGCAGATGTATTTAAGAACAGAGCAGTTAGCCGCACCTTCTTTAACAGTGCTGCTGTCATAAATTCACTGGATCTTTTCCATTAGAAGAATTATTTTCAACATTACTGCTTTAGTTCTATGGATTTGGTAGATTACATAATGATTTTTTTATGGTTTAGACACTGATAAAAATAGTTGTTGTCAGTACTTTTATTCACTTCCTCCAACTGACACAAAAATACCACTGTCCTAAACCCTGCAACAAACAGTCTATGAACAACACAACTACCAAATGCATCTCCTAATGACTTGGAATAAACTACAACGGTTGTTAAAGCAGATGTCATACTATTATGAATAGGTTTCAGAACTATTAAGAAACAAAGGTTGCTCCACAGAATAGCATTCCTGCTGATGCTTAATATTACTGCATAGATATTGCTTTATTTGCAAACATTATGTAAAGGAAGTGATTTGAACTAGTAATTACACAAAATATTCTGATAATATATCCTTATAAGCATAGTCACTCAATTGTTGTATAATATGATTAATGTTTGCTTGCAACACATTACTACTACTACGCAACTACACAACCACCATAGTAGTCTTTAGATGTTGTGGATGATAGCTGTGATGTAGCTTTGTAGATGGGAATGCATGTTGTAGGACTCCTCTGCTTTAACAAGGCAAAAGAAACACACAACAATAGAAAAACTGTGCATAAGTTTTGTGGAGCCCTTATCACTTATCAACAGTAAAGGAAGCCAGGATCCACACACCAGGTGGAATTAGCCTAAAAAGTGACAGATTGCATCAAGACATTCCCCTTGTTTTCCTTATCTGTGTGTACAGAGATTTCTCCCCATTGTCCTTGAATTCCACAGCAATCTTTGGGACAAAACGAGTCTTTGCATAGGATCTCACATAGACATGAGCCAACTGTGGAATGTGCATCAGCGAATTAAAGATACAGACTGTTGTACTGGAGGTGACCATCAAAGGACTAACAATGGACCATCATGATGATAGAACTCTAGATGTCATTGAAGACCCCCAAATAAGACTATACCTGTTGGGCAATCATTGCGAGTGGATAGGATAATCATTTTGGGAATGTAATGAATATGAAATACATATGAAAATATAATCTGTTCATGAATGGGCAACTGGTGGAGCAGTTTTGGAAAGTTATTGCAATGCTACCTCAGAGTAGCCAATAAGAACATCTGCTTAACAGTAATAGAGCTTTCACTGTTAAGGTTCTTTGAATCGATTTCTTTGATTCAAAAGAAATGGCTGGGAATGGAGGACGAACTTTTCCCATGAAACTAGGCTACATAAACAACGTGAGAGCATAAAGGTGGATTAGTTATACAATTACTGCCAAAAATGAAAAAAAAAAGTTTCATTTATCTTTGAAGTCAGGACTGATCACTCTTGCATTGGGTTTTCCCTGCAATTCAGTGTGTAAGCATGTTAATAAATATTTAAGTGTCAGAGGAATTGTGTAGCACAGTGAATGCTTACAAACTCTACCTTCTCTTCTTCAGCTTGTACAAAAGAAGTGGGAGCACAGCCAGTCAGTGAGTAGCACATGCGTATAGAAGTGCTGGGTGCTCTGAACAGCATCTGATCCCAAGGCTTAACCCAGAATTCAGAACACTTTGGGTTTCTTGTAGTGAAACATAGCTTCATTGGAAGAGAAAGCTTCAGGTTTCCTCCTCTGTGTTGATGTCAATTTTTCTATCACAATCTTACAATGTCTCAAATATTACTCTCTTTGTCTTCCATTTCACTTGAGGCATTTAAAAAAGCCACTCTTCCTGATGAATATACAGTATTGAAAATGCCTTCAGAATGATGAGGGTTTTTTTTTTTTTTTTTTTCAGAATAAAGGAAAACAAAGCCAAAAGCAACTAAACAGGAATATACTTCAAAGTAATCCACGTTATACGTAAGACACAACATGCCCGCTGCACTGTGGTTGCTTTTAAAACAAAACTAATTATCCCCACAGGACCTGCAACTGCAGACACAAAGAGAACAAATGTGGGTATCAAACCATTCATGCAAAAAATATTCTGTGAATCATCCTACCAAAGGTCACATCAAAGCTGCATACTACCTTTTAAAGAGGTGTTAGAAAAACACTTAGGGAAGCTGCTGATATGCTTAAAAATGAGGAGGGGGGGGGGGGGGGGGGGGAAGCACTCTGTGGTTCAAGAACTGATTGTAAAATATTTATCATCATGCAGGTATTTCGTTGCAAACTGCCCAGGTTTAATAGCATGCTAATCTCTGTGAGTATCATTGTTCTCCATGTATAGCCACCAGGCAGCACATGCTATGTACCTGAGATTAGCAAGTGGCCCCTCATCCTCTAAGCAGGCTTTCCTCTAAGTATATGCACATCCTATTTAAAAGGTAAGGGCCCACTTTCTAATCTCGAGGAAGCAGGATGCAGTTTGCACACTCGGCGAACATTCAGCATGACAATGCATGCGAGTCGGTGATTTCTCAGCTAGGAGCGAGAGATGTCACACATTTAACACGGACTGCATGCACTAAATCCCTGGAGTAAGAATAGCCAAGTTGACACCAATACTCTGGAGGCCTATTTTCATTTTAAAAGACTGGGAAGCGAGGATTTATGGGTACAATCCATTTTATCCCTAGCGTAAGTTACTCATTAAATAGCATGAGGCAAACAGGCATCTTCCCATCAAAACACACCATCCTGCACTGGATTTAAACCTGAAGCCTCCATCGGCGAATTACAAGAGAGAAAGACACGTCTCCTAGTTACAGACACAACGCTGAGGCGCGCAAGGAACCTCACTCGCTCTCACCCCTTCAACCGCACGACCGGCGGCCACCGCCCCCCACCGTTTCGCGCGGGAGGACGGCGTCACACTGCCGGGAGACCCGACACAAAATGGCTGCCGCGCCCCTGCCCCGGCTGTGCCAGCCCCGGGTGCTGCCGCGGCGTGCCCGCGTCACGGTGTGTGTCCCCTGAGGGCTTTCGCAGCCGGTGGGGGCGCTTCATGGAAGCTCTCTCACCTTACCGATAAAGGAAAAAGGGCAGCTGGAGACGGGCAGCAGCTGCAGGAGGTGTCATGTCTTTCATCAGGTCATATCGGCAAGACTCTCAGGCACCTTCAGCTTTGTTCATTCCCCTGAGAAGTGGTTGCTTCTTGGAGGGAAGCCTACCTACAGCTCGGAGCTGGGCGCTGTCATAGAACGTAATCCGGAATTGTTGGTGGAGAAAAAGGAAAGATGGGGAAGAAATTACAGAAATCACACACTGGTGTCAGCATGTTAACTGTGAAAGCTGTAACTCGCAGTTATTGTCCACTTACTGTCTTATGCAGATAAGTAATAAATACAAACTACATAGAACGTGTAAGCCTTGTCTTGACTTCTGTTAAAAAGCCCTGCCAGCACTCGATTGATTCAGATTTATCATCCTTCCATAGCTACTGTTAAGACAGTTTTAGAAACCTTTTGTATGACATATTGCTTAGTGTTTGATATTTCACATGGAGGTTGGAGGGAATTACAGACAAAGTGAACTGGGGTACTGTGAAGAGTTAAGGTATATCTTAACAAAGTTAAACACGTTTGTTACCTCATTCCAGGAGAAAATGCCATAAGGTGAGTAGTAAGCCATTCTTAATACGTACATCTCCTGGGGAAAATGGGTGCAGAACGATGCATCCTTCTGTTCCACACACGGTAAATGGTACAGAAGACATGTCTTATGTAGGGGTAACACTATGTAACTTACAAATGGCATTTGTAACAGCAGTGCAATACCGTGCAGTGAGGTGGAAATTTTCTCTGAAATGTCCCTTCGTTAGCAGCATGTTTCAAAATAAACTCCTCACAGAAAAAAAAGTCAGTCAGTCCTAACATTCCTTGTCAAATCTATTACTGTGGCATCATTCTGTTACAGAATATCAAACTGTGCAGACTACACCATTTGTTGTCATTGATCTTGATTCGTACGTCCCTGCAGTTGTCCTTACACCTTAAGCAAAATGAGGGGATGGTGATGATGTGGGAGAACGAGTTTTCTCCTCTGAGTGTGGGTGGCAATACTCAGAGCAAACAAACGACAAGGAAAGAAAACGCTGGTGGGAGTCTCCTCTTATCTGAGTCATGAGATCACAAGGAAGGGGGATGTGTGATGCTGGAGCGGATCTGCATCCTGCTTGCTGCACAGCACCAGACCAGTACAAACAGAAAGGGACAAACCAGCAGCAAACAAAAGGAAGCACCCAAATCCCTGCTTAAGAATGGTAAAAAACTTAAAGCAGTATGTTCACTGAAAGTATAGGTACACTGAAGGTGAGGTATAGAGCTTTTGTATCCTTTTAGTTGTGCTTAAGTAAGAAGTAATCACCTGTATTGTACACATATTCTTAAAGCTCTAGAATGACCAGCCGCACTCCCAGACTGCCTGCTAAAGTGGCATCAAGGAAAAGGGACTTGTGGCTATCACTGCAAAGCCAATGGATCTCAGAACAAAAAGTTACTTAAAAACACTGGGCAAAGACTGCTTCATAGAAAAGCAGCTTCAGGCAAAGTGCAGCTTATTGATTCCAAGCTCTAACAAAGAGAAGCAGCAGGTGGCAGCACCGGGGAGTGTCTGGCAGGGTTATAAAAGTAAGACAAGGTAGAGAGAGGAAAGCACGATTTGCAGGCCACGCTGTAACTTAAGTGTAAGTAGTTGGTGACTGTATTTTTGTTCATCACATGGGTCAGCGCCTTGATGTTCACCTTGCAAAAACATGCAAGAAAGTTATACTTAGCTCTTGGCAAGGAAACATATCCTGCTGAGCGTATGTAAAAATCAGTGTTTCATGAAGAATATTTAAACTGATTTCCAGTCAGTATGCATGTAATTATTTCAGTTACCTGTTTGAGTGAGTATGAATCCTGACAAATTACATAATACAGGACCAGATTCTTTAAATTACTTTGATACACCTAGTAAAGGGAAGTTAATAGCTATTCCTGGTAGTAATACACATCCCACAGTTGCTTACAAGCAATTCTGCAGGATCACTAAAAGCCTAGAATTTCTTATATGTGAGAAACGAGGGATTTTTTCCAATTTTTCATCGTATTTGCTGTGCACATTAAAATCTCAGTATTACACAGCAGGATACGTAAAAGAAAAATAGAAAACATAACAGAATAAATCTTCTGGCAGTCTTCTAAATAAGAAATAATGAGGGATGGGAAAAAAAGCTCTCAGACAAAAAAAAAAAAAAAAAAAAAAAAAAAAGGAAATTATAGCACCTTCCTGTTATCTCCTGTAGAGCTGTGATTGCTGGATTGCAGGCAGATGAATTTAGATGTGTAATTTCAGAAGAAGGCACCCCTCACATATACTACCAAAAGAGGAAAAGCTGTTCCTAACACTAAGAAACTTTTCACACATCTTAAACATGAACAGACGTGAGTATAGGCAGTGATTTTCTTAAGCTATAGAAAGTGGTATGTATATCCATTTATAGTTTTCTGCCTTTTTCACAAATGAATACTCATTCACACACATTACACTTTGTAGGCTGCAATATCAGCTCATGCTGCTAATACAAATGGCTTGCTCTGCTGTATGGAGTTACGTTCTGCAGTGGCTGAGTGCAAGTACATCGTAATTTCTGTCTGACTATGAGGTGACACTGGCCAAGGGAGGCATCTCTCACTGAGCACAGCACTGACGACACCTGGACCTACCGCAGGCATTCGTTTCAGAATATGTTCTTGATAGTTTTTCAAGCAAAGTAAAAGATACTACACTCTCCTCAAACAACAGTAACTTATGAGAGGTAACAAATGTAAAATTGTTATAACAGTCATTCACAGACAGAGAATTTTCGACCACTGAGAGCTTAGTTCTGTTAGTTTTCACCTACAACACTTAACAGATTTCAAAGTTCTCTACATCTTTGCACAGAATATTTAGAACATAAATATAAAAGAAATTAAGAACACAGTTTACCTGAATGCAAGATGCTAGCATTCAGAATTTTAAAACAAGCCTCTCTTCAAAACAACAACAAAAACACAAACAACAAAGAAACAAACAACACTAACAAGAAAAAGGCAATTGTAAATGGCTCCTCAGAACACTCTTCAAAGTTCCTTGCATTTTCTCTGGAAGTACGTGTCCCTAAGCATGGTTAAAGGGCACAGCAGACCAAACTCTCTGGTCTCCTCTACTAGGCATCACTTGTGGTTTTCTACCACATTAAGTCAAAAGGTCTCAGTGATCTCTTAGATGGGAGTACAGTATACAGCTACATGCAGTAATATATTGATCATTTTTATCTGTGTTCTCTGGAGATGGACACATCAAGCTTTAAGGCTTTAATATATACTTTTAGCCTAAACATACGCACAGGCCTAAATACAATTACTGATACAAGAGCAGAGCTACCACCCTGATAAGTTGTGTTGGGCTGCCCTTCAACTGAAGTAAGAACAAGCTGCCTTATAAAAACAACAGCACAGTGTAAAGAAGACTTTCAGGATGCCAACAGAAATGATCTGGCGGCTTCTTCAGCAGCCTAAATGGAAATTTTCTGTCCAAAGAGAGATCTCTCATATGAAAGCACTGTAAGTATACGAAGTACTGAAAGTAGTAGTCTGATTTAGCTCTTGCTTTAAACACATATCATTTGTTATAACAGTATAACAATCCACAGCTACATAGGATGGCTAGATTTAATGGGAATATAAAAGTTAGTGTTGTGGTTATGAAATCCACTGTGGTAACACAAAAGGACTTCAGTACTGTAAACTGTACAGTCAATAGGTTATGCTGACTTTGATGCGTAATTCCTTACAATAAAGCAAAATAAACATGTTATTTCATCTTCTTTTTTCTTATTCCTCAACTGTCAGCATTAAAAATGTAATTAATTAGAAGGACTACTGATGTTGGAAGGCGCCGTGTGCAAGTTTGGGCTTCAGTAACAGCGTGGCTGCTCGGCACGGGCAGCAGCCGTACTCCCACAAGATGGTGCTCTTTGGCAAAGAAATCCTCCGCCGGTATTCCGGTGAGAGCGAGAAACTGGAAGCGGTTCAACACCACGTTACGTATGCGAGTATACTCAGCGATACGAACGCGAACCGGCCCAGGTCACCGGGGGTCCGTCCCGTGCTGCCCGCATGGCGAGAGAACCGGCTCCGATCATTGCCCACAGCCACCGTCGGCTGGGATTCACTCGGTGAAAAAGCTCTGACTGCAACAGGATTATTTCCCGAGTCAGGTACTCCGCAGGGTAAGCAAGGTTGTCAGATCAGGGTTTTTGATCTCTCTTTGTTTTGTTTCTTCACACGGGAGACGGAAACTGATTACACATCTGACTGCTGTGGGAGTGAGGTAAACACAAACCCAATAAAGTCCCAAGTTACTCAAAGGGATGTATAAATACCAAAACCACACATAGCGAAGTAAAATATTAATAGACAGGTAATGATCTGCTTCTGATGAAAAACATAGGCTTCGGCGGTAATTGCACAAATGCCTGTGAAGCCTGAACCCTGGTCCAAGGAGGGATAGATCATATTATTAATATGTATTCATTTGGGGCCATTTTCTTTAACAGCATTTGCAGATGTTGACATCTTTCCTTCAAATAATAATAATAAAAACTACACATCTTTCTCTTGTGGCCTGAGTTGCCCTTAGCTATATGAAAATTGGTTTTACCAACAAACAAACTTTTACTGTAACTGGTAACAGACAGGAACACTGCTACTGTCATATCTTCACAGCAGCAAGTCTAGCTGTACATCAGTGCTATGGAAAAGGAGGTTAAGCAGAAACTAATACGCTGTGTCAGTGGATCAAGATACTGGGCAGAAATCAAAGATACTTCAAGACTTCTCATCCACACAGGTAAAATGTTATGAGAAGGAAAGACAGAAATATTCCAGGTGAGCAGTGGGGAGGCTAGGCAGACTGGGGGTGAGGAGAGAGTGAACCCTCTTTCCCCTTGCAAATCACTTACCTCTCTGCTCCACCTCTCCCATGCTATCCCTTCTCCTTACTGACAAGGGGAGGGATTAGCCCAGGACCATCTCCCTCTCTTAGGACTCCAGGACAAAGACTGGGAGTCAGAAGGAAGTCTAGATTGCCCACTCTTCTCCCCACAGCATCTCCAGCACCAAGAGCAGAAGGACCCCTGGAGCACCTGGGTTTCATCCTCTTTCTGCAGACACATGATGGGTAAACAATTTCTGCACCTTGTATGGTTCTCTTTGATCACCTCACACTTCTAAAAAAAAAAAAAAGTTTCAGAGATTCATCTACATCAAGAACACAAAGCAGTGGGAAGTTACTCTCTGCTTCCTTTTTATGATGGAAGTAACTTGTGTCATCTCACACAAAAGGCTCAATCTGATCTTTCTATCAGTGGATCCAGCCTAAGATGAAGCATAAAGACCATTTTGCAGTAAACTGCTCCAGGATGCCCTGTACATCCTTCAAATTATTATTATTTTTTTTCTCTCTCTCCTCCTTCTCCATCCAACAAAGTATCCAAAAGGTGCCAGCATATGAAACCACTATCATTGTTGCCAGTCTTGGAAATTTCAACTCAAGCATGGCGAGCACCTGTTACCTCCTTGCCCTCAACAGACAGTTTTGCATGCAAGCATTCATCAGTTCCTAAGAGCTGTCAGCTGGCTCCGATGCCACAGGCTGCTACTGACAGTTTTGCTCTCCCTTCTGCTGGTAAGGAAGGGATTGTGCTTAGGTGGCTCAGCCTTCCTTTTTGAAAGCAATCAGCAGTCAGGAAAGCTTACTACAACATCCTTTCCTGATCAATACTGTTCAGGATGACTAACAAGGTGCAGTATCTCAAATTTCAGCTAACTTACAGTCCTCGTTAGTTTCAAGCCAGTTGGTTCAGTGAGAAGAATGACCCAATAATTATTTGAAATTACAGCACCGATGTGTGCCAGGAAGTCAGGGAAGTTTTCAGAGCACTTGTAAATGTCTCAGTAATTAATGCTGCAGGTGGCTTATTTCCTGTAGCCCTCTGAATTCCAGTACCAAGAGAGCTCAACTGGAGGAAGAGTTTCCAACACTTGCTACAGCATGCTGAAATACCAGGGAAAGTAATGAGACTTTATGTCCCCACTACCCCAGCACAGTGACAGCATGATATAGGAACTAGGAAAGGAATGGAAGTCAAGCTGAGGTCTTGGACTAAAGGGCCATTCTCATCACAAGAACTGTGCTCGTTTCCTTCACTCTCATCAGAGCTGTGTCCAACTATCACCAGACAATCAGTATCAAAGTGCCTGCTGAGATTATAATTTCAATTAATTTTGACTCAAGACAGGTGCTAGCAATACAATGGAAATTAATCAATGGATAAATTATCTAAACTTCCATGGGGAAAAAAAAAACAAAAATCAAGGTTCCAGTCTGAGGTGGAGAGATTTTAGATTTAAGCTTTAGTCCTATGTTACATGTGTGTACAGCAGCAAGCACAGAGGAGCTGAGACATTTTGCACTGCTGAATTCCAAAGATTAATCTCAGAAATTATAATTAGCTGTCACTTTCTGCCTTAATCTATTACAGTTTATGTATTTAAATTTTCCTAGCATGCTGCTAACCAGATTTTCCCCTAAGGTTATCATTCTGTCCAAAATGAGCACTGTTGATGTCTGAGAATTTTTTTTTATTGATAAGAAAAACCTTGAATGAGCAGAGAGGTTATTTTTTTGACACGTCTTGGTGGCTTTTCATTTTAAATATATTAGCAATGCAAAAGCCTTACACAAGCACATGAAACGGTACTTCATCTCAGCGAATCTAAGCAAATATATACAACAAAATTAAGTTAAATTCATTTCTTTTGAAATATAGTATCAATAAAAATATCAATAGTGGAGATAGCTTTGTCTTAACATAAATGCTACATTTTAAATGTAATTTCTTTCAGCGTGGATCACGGAATTTCCCAATATGATTATAATATCAATTTTCTTCTATGAACATAGTTTGACTCAGCCAGAAAACCCCTCCAGCAATGCGTTAAGATAGTCTCTTTGCAGCTTTGCTGCACATATGCAGCAGAAGTTGTTTTTACAAAGCAAACAGGAATTTATAGCAATCTTTTAAAGGAAATCTCTGTCAAGGTTTAGAGAGAACCTCGTCTCATGTATTTAGTTTCAGTACATTGCTACTGTCTGTATCCTGATGGTGCTGTGCTTTAGGTACATACTAGACAGGACAGAGCAGGAAACAGAATAAATGTCAACGTGATACACTCCTCCATCCTTGTTTTCTAGTTTTTCCACACATAGGCACAGCAAGAGGCAAACCTGAAAATCCCTGCTCTTCATGTTCCCAGAGCTTTGTCAATGACACTTTGTTGTGGCTCACACAGGAGGCGGAGTAGGAGAGGTGACAACTGCAGAGAGCAAATCAAGAGTGTGAAGCCACAGAGAGCAAAGCCATGGGGACGGAGCAATCTCTGAGCAGCTGGGAAGGAGAGGAGGAAAGCCATTAACTGGGGATCGAGGAGAGGGAGTCAGAAGCTACAAGAAGGTAGTACAGAAAAAAAAGTAATCATAAAAGGAATAAAAGCAAAAGGAAAAATGATAAACGTGTGGAGAAGAAAAAATAAATGTAAAAGAAA
Organism: Gallus gallus; assembly: GCF_016699485.2. Taxonomy (NCBI): domain Eukaryota; kingdom Metazoa; phylum Chordata; class Aves; order Galliformes; family Phasianidae; genus Gallus; species Gallus gallus. Next base: position 40,517,926 of record NC_052532.1, read on the forward strand.
TGTGAAAAAAGGAGGAATACTGCAGATTTTCATCATACAAAGATTACTACATTCCATATAGATACTGCACACTAAGTCATTATCATAATAGAAAGAATATTCCACCTAATGAAAAAAAAAGGAATTGAACAGAGACTCCAATCTCACATCAAATTTGCCTCTAGTACATTATAACTGAGTACCAGCTTTGCTAAAATAGTACATGTAACAATCTAGTTTGGGCAGAAACTTAGAAGATAGTTTTTATTTTTATTTCTTTAGAGAACAGAAAGTGATTTCTGAACGCAAATGCAGTATGTTTTTATTGCCAGTCACACCACAGTGTTTTCATAGTACTAGAGAACTGCGTGAATTTGATATACAGCCCTTAAAATTGGAGTGCAACTGGCTGTCACTCTTGGGTGACAAGGAGGTATCATAAGCTCAATAGTAAAGATGGCAATCTCTGCAAATGTGGAGTAAAAACAAAAGCTAATGTTACTTGTATAACTTGCTTGTTTTGAAATATCTTTCTCTTAAAAAAAGAAGTCCTGACAGGTTTTTTTTTCTATATTTCTGAGTAGCAATGGAAACTGAAAATGCTTAATTTTTTAATTATAGAAATGTGAGATGGTCTGAAACTATCACAAACTGCAAATTTTTTAATTAGCAAAGTACACTCTTCAAATCAAACTCAGGCCCAAGCTAAAGTTAAGGTTTTAATTGTATACACTGTTTTCTGGAGTCTTGTAAAAAAATAAAAATTGAATATAGTTTTTTTACTGCCAAAATGACACCCCTGCCAAGAAATATTAACTGCCCCCCTGCTCCCCTCATCTTCTTTCTTTGCTTTCTCCTCAAACTGGAAGTGCCTCTTAGAAAGGAAAAAGCAACTGGATGGATGTATTCCACTAATCTTGGTGGGGGTATATGGATTCCTGTGTGTCCTAATGCAATGGAAATTTTTCATCTATCATATGGGATGCCACTTTGAATAGCATGCAATGAGAAGTTATGTTGCTCTGAATTGTGATGTTTGTTTAGAAGATATCCCAAGATACTGTGCTACAGAACTGAATACTTCCAAGTCCTGTACTACTAGTATCTATTTTCCCCTGTGACATACTATGAATGGCTGTCTGGGACAAAAGCCAGTGAGGACAAGGAAAATCCTACACCTACCAAACAGTGAAAATGACAATACAGCTCCAGTGATTCTGGAAGAGATAGTAACAAGATATGTTTCACATGCCTGAGGGATGGGATGCCATCCAAAGAGGCCTTGAGCAGTAGACCCAGGAGAACCTCATGAGGTTCAACACAGTCAAGTGCAAGGTCTTGCACCTGGGTTGCAGCAACCCCCACTGTCAATCCAAGCAGGGTTACACAGGATAGAGTGCAGCTCTGACAAAAAGGATTTGGCGATACTGCTGGATGGTAAGCTGAATGTGAGCCAGCAATGTGCCCTCACAGCCCAGAAAGCCAACTATATCCTGGGCTGCATCAAAAGAAGCATGGCCAGCAGGTTGAGGGAGGTGGTTCTGACCCATCAACTCTGTACTGGTGAGACCACACCTGGAGCGCTGCGTCCAAATGTGGATTCCTCAGTACAGGAGAGATGTGGACCTGTTAGAGTATGTCCAGAGGAGAACCCCAAAGATGATCCAAGGGATGAAACATCTTCCCTATGTGGACAGGCTGAGAGAGATGGGGCTGTCCAATCTGTAGAAGAGAAGGTTGCGGGGAGAACCTGATAGCGGCCTTTCAGTATATAAAGAGTGGGCTATAAGATAGAGGGGGACAGAGCCTTTAGCAGGATCTGTTGTAATAGGACAAGGGGGAAAGGTTTCAAGCTAAAAAAGGGGAGATTTAGAGTGGATATAAGGAAGAAATTTTTTACGATGAGGGTAGCGTAGCACTGGGAACAGGTTGCCCAGAGAGGTGGTGGAAGCCCTGTCCCCTCAAGGTCAGGCTGGACAGGGCTCTAAGCAACCTGATCTACCTCTACATGTCCCTGTTCATTATGGAGGAGTTGGACTAGACTATCTTTAAGGGTCTCTCCCAACTCAAACAATTCTATGATTCAATGCTTTATTTCTACACCAAGTCCTAGCTCTGTTTAGGCAAGAGTTCTTAATGATTCTTCCCAAGTCTTTGCCTAATTAAGAGCATTTATTTGATGAGCTGATGGAAAAGTTAATCCAAATTCAGGGTCTAAATATTCTGAGACAGCTATTATTAGTAACAGTAATTAGTGCAGCAGGGTGACAAATGCACAATGAACCATTATTCACCCTCTTTATCTCTATTGCTGCTTTTTAATAGTTTGTGAACAGAACTTTTTCAGCACTGATTCAACATTGAGTGCGTTTTCAATTATTTTTACAAACAACTCTTGGTTGTTTCTTTTTCTGGGAAAGGATGAGTATTCTCATCTGACATTGTTTTAAAAAGATGCAGCTAGGCCTTATTGTAAAAGTGAACAAAATGTAAATTAATTTATGATGCCAACTGTAATATGATGGAAAGCACAGCAATAACAGCATAGTATCAAGGTCCAAGGCTGCAGCAAATGAGGATATGCTCAAATGCAGCAGCTCTGGACACAAACAAAGAAAAGAATCTGCTTACTCTTGGAAGGCGTCAGGTATGCAGGGATCTCCAAAGAAATGCCTTTGCCTCCACTGCCAACCCTTACATGAAGTCTGGGAAGGGATGGATCCTGGCTCCACCCCTTCTGGTCACTGAGGTGCATTGCACGCAGCTGAGCTCCCCTGGGTTGGCCCTGCCTTCCCACCAGCTGCTCAATCAAGCCTGACAGCATTTCCACTACACCATCATTCATAGTTATAATTACAAGATTCACTTTGAATAACTCAAAAAATTCCTTGTACAACTGAATATTCCTGTAAAAAAGAAACATCTATTAAAATGTCTATGAAAAGCAAACATGGACTAGGAAATTTTTATATATTCTGCAGCAAAAATTCAGGGAAAGTAATTTCATCACTACTTCCAGATGTTAAAAAGTAGCAAATTAGAAGTGGAAATATTATGCAGTGCATGGTGTGAGCTTGTTATGAGCTGCTGGCAACATGTCACGGTTTCCTTTACTCTTGGGTATCCGCCAATAGCAGTCGTAACTGATGCCTTTAAAAAGTTATGTGTTTTCATTTTGTTCCTATTATACTGTAAAGAGTATAACAACTTTATATAAAACTGATTTCATATGGTAGATCCATCACTTAATAAATGAAACATTACATGACTGTTATCTAAAATGAGATACTGGGCAAGCAGTACTTTACGTATTTCTCAAAATGGGATGACTAGAAATGGTGTTCTCACAAGGTGCTTAATGTATCATGTTCATGAACAAAATGGAACAGATCAGAGGATTCCCACAAGCACCTCCATCAGAGCAAGATATGGACTTCAAAAGTGGAAGTTTAAACTTAGCCAGGGAGGCAGGCAAAGACATCTCCAATTCCCTTTTGTATCACAGGCGAGATCCTCACATCTGAAGTGCCTCAGAGCTCTGCCCTGCCTCTGTCTTCTCTGTCATTTTCTCTTGTTCATCATCCCTGCTCTGACACTGTGTATTGTTTAGTTCTAGTTTTTCCACGGAAGCAGCTCTGTGCCAAAAGCTTAGGAAATAAATTTTGGGTTTTTTTGATCTCAAGCTTGGACAAATTTAAAACATGCATGATATTTAGCTATGTCCTTTATTTATTTGAGTTGGGGATATAAAAGGGAAAAATGTAAAGGTTTTAGTTAGAAGGTATACTTTTGGTTGTTTTTTGGTGTTTTTGTTTGTTTGTTTGTTTGTTTGTTTTTGTCTCTGGCACTGTAGGTCATGCATATGAGATTAGTATTAAGATGTGAGATCACTTTTCTGTTCACAGAAATTAACAGCCAAAATAATTTACCACATAATTGGATATATTCAGTCTAGGCCTATAAAGGAGATTACAGCCACTTCAGTCAAAACGTACAGAGGAATCCTATGGGCAAACCTGAGTAGCTGATTTTAGTGGTCCCTTTCTATGCTGCCTTTTTTACAGTGCCCCGAATTTGTTATTTTAGAGGGTAACAGATCTTTCTCCCGTCCTCCAAATGATTTATGTGCTAAATCTGAGAATTAAACAGAAAAGGGATTATTAGTTCAGTTTTGCCGTTACACAAAATATGGGAAGAAGACAATTTGATATATGTAAAGAGGCCCCTGGAAAGCCCAGCGAACAGTGCTCTGAATTTGCAGCCCCTAACTGGTGCAAAATCACGTCACTTATCTTTTCAGGCAGCCAGCTCATTCAATAGAACACTGGCCTGCAGACAGCTTTCCAAATTTAGCTGTGAGATAAGCAGCAAGGCAAAAATATCCTGGAAATTGGATGCTTGTAATAAAATAGCGATCAAAATGCAATGCGCTGGAATTCACCTTGTAATTTTTATCATTTCCAGCAGAGAAGGGAAAAGGCAACAGAAGAACCAGGGATGGCAGCAGAACAGCTAACAGGCTGTCTCTGAGTTCTGATATAATCTAATATTTTTATGATGTGCGTTGCTTCTTCTTGATAACCACAGTATGATTATTCTTTTTTTTTTCATTTTATACAGGTATTGAATAACAACAAGAACTGTTATAGGACAATTTTCAGAACAACCAATACTTGACCTTTCCTGTAAAAAGCTCTGTTTGCCACAGAAGACTATATCTTGAGTCCCTTTTAGTACCAGCAGCCTGGCTTGAGTGAACTTCATGAGACTCAATCACACTTATCTGACATATCACACACCCAGTGAATCCAGCAGTTATTAAGTCTGACAATGATAAACGTGTCAGAAGCCTGACTGAGTCTCTTGTGGTCTGAATAACAACTCCTTTGTTAGTTCTCTGCAATTATTAATTCTTGATGGTGACTAACTTCAGATATGATTTGCAGCTAACCAAAACTTGCACTGCACATCTTCACATCAGATTCCCACACAGAATTTCAACATTCTGTGAAATACTTAAGCTCTTGAATCCAAGCTGTCAATATCTGCTACTCCTATTAAATTGCTTTAATAGTGTATTAAACGAAGGCTTGTATGGACATTTGCCTGGGTTTGACCTATACTACTCTTTCACATTGTTTTTTTTTGTTGTTGTTGTTTTTTTTTAATAATTAAAATAAGTCCACTCGCAGCTCTTTCACTTCCTCATGTAAAATTTGCCCCATTTGTCTATGCTAAGGGCCTTCTTCACATGACTGTTTCCTAACATCCACACTGGCTAGACATTAAAGCAAACAAAGCAACAATAACAACAACAACAACAACAAAAATTGGGGGCTCATACAAGTAAGTTGGAGGCACCTGGTTACTGGGGTGGCATCCAAAACTGTGCATTAGCACCACGGCTTCACAGAGTGCACAGGAAATTAGGTATCTCAGAATAGCAACTATAAATACAGACCAGCTGACTGAGAAGTTGCTAGATCTGTAAAAGCACTGACTTTTCCTTAGTGTTCATAACAGGAACACAAGGTAAACCATAAGTGTCCCTTATTACAATGCTGCCACTGAAAGAATTAAATTTAGGAAGAACAGAGGATTATTCACAGTCCCTAACTTAACAATTAACCAGCTAGTTTTCCTCAGGCTTCCCCTGTAGACCTTTCTCCGCAGAACTACCTCAAGACTACTCAATTTAATAAATCATATGCTTAAAGGTAGGTGATCTAAAGTTGTAGACAGCTAAGACTATAGCAAGTTCTGATGGAATTGGGAAATCTATTGTAGCTCATTAGGACAGTGCAGACAGAAAACAGGTCTCCCTTTGTTCTTCAGAGTAGGCAACATTTCATTTCCTATTTTCTCATGTAATAGTTCTCTGGGCTGCAAAAGGCTATCATTATTGACCACATACTATAACACAGCTATAGTACACATTTCTGGCTATTATTTAGAAAGATTTGGCCTAATGCTTTGAGCATAACTGTCTGGCCACCTCTGTAGGCTGCCCAGTATTTCTGGGACATAGCAGTAGACAAAAGGGTGTATTTGTAAAGTCTTTCTAAACCTCTGTGAAGAATATCCGAAACACCCAATATATATCTAAATCAATGTCCATATTTATATGCATAGATCTTCAAGCTTGATAATGGTTTCTGATGCAACTCAAGAAGCATAAGGGAAAATGTGTATCACCCTGATATGGCTTTGATCCTCTGAAAGCTTGCTTTTTCATGGAACTATATTGTAATACCTTCCAAATATCTCTGCCCAGCACTTCTCAGTCATTTTTAGTTTTTGGTAGGCCAAATTACTTTTTTATGTCCCTGAAGAACTTGTTTTTGCTGCTCGCAAAGCTCTGTATCTGACATAAAAACACATGGATCTAAACCAACACAGACATGATGATGTCTATCTGCACAAATTACACAGTATCATTATGTGACCGTACTGAACTTGAGTAATGTCCTAATGGTAAAAACACCTGCACAGCTGAGGAGGTTGTGAACCAGTTCAAGAAGCCTTAGCTTCCAAGCAAATGTCTATTTTGTGTGGCATTTCCTGCTACTCCTCTTGCCCATGCTGGGACTGCAAAACATGGCCAGCAAGAACAACTTTGGTCCAAACCTGAATTCAGGAAATGAGACTGAAAGAGGATTAGTTCCACGGTTTTCTCTACAACTCCAGCAGTCCAAGGACCAGGTGCTGGAACTGCCGGTTTGCTTCTTCCCAACTGGACTAACATGATTTGTGGTGTGCTCTGGCTCACCTCTGTTCCACCTGAGAGGTCCTTGCACTTCTGGCTGCCTAACACAGCTTCCATGGGTAGGACACTGTGGGGCCCTACTGACAGCTGCTGAGAGTCCAGTGGCTAGGTCGTTCCTTCTGGATGACAGAGCTATGGATGCAAGCTATGGATCAAGACCTCAGATCTCCACCTCTAACTTTTCAACTACTGATAGTCTATCAACCTATGAAGGTAGCCCATTCTCCTGGGTCTTGAATAGCTCTTGGAAGCACTCAGTGACATGCTTACACAGAAATATCTGGTATTTAAAGCTTTTCACTAGCTTTACTAATTCCAGCATAGCATGCTGATACATCAAATTACTTTATAGACATAAAAAGACTGCTTGTGAAACCAATTTGGAGGCTTAGGTTGCTGCTGTTATAAGATTTATAAAAACATTTATCCTTTATACACATGGAGAGCTTGAACAATTGTACTAAAAGACTGAATTAGATTAGAATTAAGAAGGAACAGCAGACCAGTTAAAGCCGTATGTGAGAAACTTAGATAAACACTTTGGTGACATTAGCTCTTCCTGAATTACTCTCTGTTCCAAACTGGCAGAGACACTGGGAACTCTAGCTCTAGCTTTATGGCATGGAGTGAGTGGGAAGGAGGGGAAGAAACAACAGACTGGCAGAAGCCACTTAAACTCACATTGCTCAAAGAAAGACCAGCTATATTTCATAATGAAAACGGAGCTTTCTTTGGGACAGCATATGTCTAATACTGTTCTTTAATTCTTTACTGTTCTTTAATTCTTTATATCTTGCGTTTGATTTTTTTGTGGTGGCAGGCCTGAATTTGCTTTGATAATCAATAATTTAGACTAATGTACTAGTGAAAAATCAGTTATGAATTGCAAGTTAAGTCATCTAAATTCAGCACTATCCCTTACTAGATTAAAATGAGAGGAAATTTTACGTATATATTCTACATACTCTATAAACAGGCATTGATAGGCTTTTTACACTAGGGGGCACTTTGCTTATTCCCTTATATTTCATGGACTACGTGCACTGTAACCTGAATATGGGGTTTTCTACTATCTGAATTCCAGAAGCTTTCTGTGCTTTCATGGTTTGTTTGCTTTTTTGGAGTTGATTTTTTTTTCTTTCTCTCTCTCTCTCTTTTTTTTTTTTTTTTTTAATTTAGATTTTGCAATAAGTACATTAATGTGAATGCTGATTTCTAGCACTATCTATCTGAGATAACTTTGCTGCTGTTGAATTGTAGAAAAAAATAGGACAGATCTTCAATCTCAATACTTTCAAGGTACTGAAACTATTGAAAATGAACCTTAATTTTAACTGTTTTTGTGTTTTTATTGCTATGCTAGTATAATCTATTTGGAAATAAACATATTTTTTTTTCATGGAAACTTTAGATTATATAAGCTAAAAGAGGTTAGCTCGTATTTTGCAGAATACAGCCGCCACTGAGCTCAGAAGACCAATAAATGTCTACTCTACCGCGAGAAGATCAAGACTGTCAAACACATACAAATATTTTACTCACCTTACTGTCTCCTGCAAAGAGATATGCATATTGCTACCTATAGTATACTGATTCATAATCAGCAACTCATACCACATAGCAATGCCATTATTACTATTTTGAATGCTCCCTTATTACATACCAGCTATTAAAAAAGCCAGTAACAAAGCTCAGACTTGCTCATTTGGGCTAAGAATTATTCCAACATAGTCTACTCTCCACATGATGTCTTCTATCTGCTTCAGAAAACAAAGATAGACCAACCTCCTTTTATTTTTCGTACTCTGGGCATCTTCTGTCTTGGAGGCCTGAATATGCTGAAGTAGACAGATATACCTAAAACTACAGACACTATACTAGATTCTCCCTTTAGTTTGGCAGGCTCCACATTTTAAAACATACTGTTCCTATACTGTTCTTCTCAGAGTCCATAGAAGATAAAGTTGAAAAAAGATTCTTGTCTAGTTTTCATTATATCACATCATTTGCTCCTTATTCTCCTGTTTGTTCTGATACTGCTTTGCCATATCTGAAGGAAAGAATATAAACCTGAGGAGCTAATGATTCAGTCCTACACCAGAGGAAGGACTTTCTGCAGAAGTGGAGACACTTTCAGGGTTATGCAGTCTTCCATCTACAGCCATTGTTGCCTGGCATGCATGCCCTACGGCAAGGTTTTGACCTACTTGAGAACAGGCATTATGCCATCCAAACAGATGGGCGAAAGCGTAGACAGTCAGGAGACCATGTTTGTACATCAAGCATGGATGATGAGGGCATGATTCTCAGCTGAGAACATTTAAATAATTGTTCATTCAGAGCTTATGCTTCTGTCACAGAAAGTAATGTGTCACCATTAATCAAGCTTGGAGTTTGGTGCCCTTTAGAAATGACATTGTAATATAAGGTGAATATAATCACCTAGAAAGAATTCTGGGAATGACTGGTGTGCAGCCCAATTACAAAAATGGTTGAGTTTTACCCTCACCCCTGCTACAGACTTCATAAAAGTGACCTTGAGCAATTCAGTCATACTGCTTCCTTCCTTGTCTTACCAATATGAAAGTACATATTATACAAGGAACACTGTGGATATAAGTGGATATATAATGTTTTCAAAGCATCTACAGTAAAAACTTTTATGCACATAACTATAGCTGCTTTATCATTTAAATCTCTCATATGAAATTTTGGTACAACAGGTACAAATCTCCATTTGTAGGCATAACAAATTTCAGTTGGCCTTCAGTATCATGGGGATTTTATTTTTTGAAAATTAAAGCAGTTAATCTGTGAGCAGGAGTGGGCAGAATTGCAATTGCTTCCACTTTGTCGTCTACAATTTCACATGCTTCATTGATTTTCAGCATGATCAGCATGCAACATATAGATGAGTGGGTATAACAAATGATTCCAGACTAATGCCAACATTAATAATAGTCATTATTGTGTACTAATCTGTGCTAAAACCATTTTGGACAAGAAGCAAATAGAAAAGACATATGTTGTATACATATTTTTGCAAACCAGACACATACTAAGCAGGATATAAAAACATTAGGTACTATACAGAAACAAATTAGGCCATAAATGCTAAGGCAATTGTCAACTTCTAGAAATAACGTGTGGGATGTTATTAGAATACAAAACCCAGATTTCTTTCCAGTGCTTGTAGACATGCAACTCCTAAGTCAAAATTAAAGCTATCTGCAAAGAAGACCTAAGACTGAATTTCAAATAAGTACCAATAGATTTTGAACACCCAGCCTGAGAACCTTTTCCTACATCATTTTCATAAGGCAGTTAATTAGCAATACACAAAAGTTACATCTCCTTGGTTCAGTAGTCTCAGCAGCTCAAGTGGGACTATTTAAATAGTAGGTGCAATGTGGTGCAAAGTTATCCAAGTATTTTAGCACACTTACAAGAAACCAACTGCGAGGAGAACTCCATAAGTACTATCAATATCATTTGCTGCCAATGAGATTCTGATGGAATGGATATCATATTGTTACCATAGTTATATCACACTGTCCATTAGCAGCTGAGTTTCAAGAAAATATACAGAACTGATTTTAAAATAAGTGCATGTATGGTATTTTAAAACAGATGTGTTACACAGTCTAAGAACTGTTCTGAGAAACCAAGGTATCAGCCAATTGACTGTTGGCTGGTTGTATTGTCAATGTCAGTTGAGCTAACTAATTTGAAGCAAAGGAGTCATCCTTCAAATATATGTCATGTACTTATTATCCAATTCACAGAGGTTTCAGTGCAACAAAGCAGCAGTGAGTCTTTATGATGATTAAAATGTCAGAAGAAAATCTAATCAGTCATACTGAGAATTTTCCTCAGACTGTATTGTGACTGTTGTACTCTTCACTGTTGATGACAGAGGAGGTCCAGTACAGAGGCCATGCCATGATCTTTAACATGTACATGATACAGATAGGAGTCATTCTTAGAGCATCGTTAAGGAACACAGGGAGCAGCATAGCTGCACCTCCCGAGTTCCTGGAAGATCACTCAGTTGTAGCACAAACAGGAATGTGGCCTTGAAAGCACTGCATGCCATTAGAAGCAGCAAACTGCTCCTCGATGCCATCACCTTCAGTAGTGGATGACAGATTTCTAAGGGCATTGCCCTGAGCACATTTCCTGTTGAATGAGTTGTTCTTTTGTCTCTCCCTCCCCCAGGCACACAATGTCTCCTGCATTTCCCTTCAGGTAAGGTGGCTGTACTTCTTACATTCTGGGTCTGTCTCTTACAGGTACAGCCTTGTTTTCTTTTTATATTTATCTGCAATTAAGTGGTAGGAATGTAAATCTAACTGCATTTTACTATTTTTAGCATCTGTGCTCTCCTGAGATGATCAGTCATAGAAATGATGTTTTGTTTAGGAAGTAATGTAAAAACAATGCGAGTCCTTTACAAAAAGAACAGGAAAAGTTGGGAGTGTATAAAGGAATTCATGAAGAAATTCCTCTAGCTGGGCATATTTTCTCTCTTTTTTATTGTTTTTAATATCTTATTTTGTACTTACGTATTGTGATTACACTAGGAAACAGCTTGAAGACTCTTGCAGTTATTAATTTTTGGTTTAGAAATACAATTGTGCATGCAAAAAAAAGATTTTATAAGCAATCTTAATTTGTTTATAATAAATGATGTACCTCTGTGACTACTATATGAATATATATTAAAAAAAAAAATGAATTCAAGAACATCACACAGAAGAAGGAATATTTTTACATTTCTGTTAAAAAAGTACATATCCAGACTTCCCCTGGGAACCTGGAAGTGAGACATCTGGCAAAGTAGTAATTATCAAAACTGTACTTCATACATATCATGTAAAGTATTCTTATTCCTTTCTAAATGTATACTTAATTTATTTCATTTTTAGGAGAAATGCCAATCAAGTCACTAGCTTGAAGCAAGCACATTTTACCATGCATCACTGGCAGCCTCCTAGGGAGACTGGCTTTGGTTTGTGTGTGACTCAAAGAAATGAAAGATTTCAAAATAAATAAGATATAATTCTTAATTGTTAATTATATCTGAAGCACGTGAACCCAACCTCTCAAACTGACTGAGAACACCTGCAGTTCCAGTACACCCAGGAAAACTTGGAAAACATCTTTGAAGGGCTTCTTCCCCTTTCCTGGGACTAATGCAATTACTTACAGGTTTTCTAAAATTGCCATCATGTGGCTGCTACTGACAAGAGCTAACACCCCAGACTCACTGCAAGAAGTATTATCGTCTGTGTTCTTAGAGGATCTCCTGCAGTCAGTACCGACCACCAGGCTCTCGAGAACTGTAATGTTTTGCTGGAACAAAGCCAAATGCCTCTATTACATAGAAAATTTTAGTCTGGGAAGTTTAATAATGTAAATATTCCCACCTTTCATGATAGTGTGCCTGATGTAGCTGACAGATACCACTGTGTGTGCAGCTGACCCAGGATGATTACGGAAGAGCACTGCATATTAAAAAACATCCCAACATATGAAGGGCCTATGCAAATGTCTAGAACTTCCTAAATGTAAATGTTTGCCGTGTGAGACTTCAAACTTTGCTGTTAACCTGCACGCATTACATTTTCATACAAATGTACTCAAATTGTATACTGCAAGTAAAGAGAGTTCTGTCCCTCTTAGGTGTTGTCTTTTCTTTTTAATGAATTATTTGCAGATTATAGAATCATAGAATAACCTGAGTTGGAAGGGGCCTGCCAGGATCACCAAGTCCAACTCCTCTTTCCACACAGAACCACCTAAAAATCAAACCCTATGTCTGAAAGCATCGTCCAAACGCTCCCTGAACTCTGGCACTTAGCCCTGGGCAGCTTGTCCCAGTGCTCGGCCACCCTCTGGTGTAGACCCTTTCCCTACCCTGACCTGCCCCTCCCCTGACACAGCTCCATGCCGTTCCCTCGGGCCCTGTCACTGTCACACAGAGCAGAGCTCAGCGCTGCCCCTCCACTCCCTGTGAGGAGCTGCAGCCGCCATCAGGCCTCCCCCTCAGCTTCTCTGCTCTGCGCTCAACCAACCCAGGGACCTCAGCCGCTCCTCACACGTCTAGCACTCCAGACCCTTCTCCACCTTCACAGCCCTGCTTTGGACCCACTATAATAGTTTGAAGAACATAAAACTTGCACACAGTGCTGGAGGTGAGACTGCACCAGACAAAGGAGAGCAGAGCAGGACCATCCCCTGGCTCTGCTGGCAGTGCTGGTCCTGGTGCACCTCAGGGTACGGCTGGCTCTCAAGCAACGTTTGTAAAAACTACTGTTAAAGGAATGATTTCCTAGGACATTAAACTTCTATATGGTATGTTCAGCTTTGTCCTTTTGATAAGATATACAAAATTGTATATTCACCAAAAAATTCAGTTGAATAAGTATCAGTTTCTACTTTTGTTTTCCTCATAGAATAGTTGTTTACAAAAGCTCTGTCTGCAATAAAACTATTCTAGAATAGTTGTTTACAAAAGCTCTGTCTGCAATAAAACTATTCTAGGAGAGAAGGTTTAAAGTGCATAAGATGAGCTCTGGACATTTTTTTTTCCCCATCTCGAGTTTATACAGTTCACACTTGCTGATCCCTAAATCTCTTCTCCAGCATCTATACTCACATTCCTCTACTGGATAAAAACGGCTGCTACACACAGTGAGGATTTTATACAATGAAGTTTAAACAAGGTGACCAGGGGATAGGGATTACTAACAGTTCTTATACCTTCCTAGTACAAAAGAGAAAAAAAAAAGAACAGCCAATATCTATGCATAACTAATGCCTTCAGACAGAATCTCATTTTTCAGTGCATTTCTACTATGTTTCAAGTCCTGAAAGATGACTGCATCACCTCACCTGCATATTTAAATGCTATACACAGATGTACCTAGCTGTAATGGTACAGCTAAATTCTTCTGATAAGTCTGGCATCAATAATAATCCGTGGGGTTATTCAGTTATTCAAGCCCTCTCCAGTTTTTATATGCATCACATGTATCTTTCTCTTTGAGCTTTTTGCATACTACAGCAGAGAGACATGCACAAAAATGCAAGGTAAATATCCATGTTTCAGCTCCTTGCACCTTATTCACCTCAGTGATGAGAACCAGCAAATAGCTGTTCCTTGTAGGTGTCTTATTGCCTACAAGCTTCTTAAAATCTAGGTTTATATTTAACATTAAAAGAAGTCACGTTTTTCCTGACGACGTTTTTCATAAATAGTTTTGTTTAAGATCAGTCATCAAACTATTTCAAAGAGCAGCCTCTGATCTGCAGATGATCCAAGTGCTGGCAAGAACCTGCTAACACAGCAAACACAGCTTACATAACACATGCGCCTCAACTGAGGGAACAAAAACAGTTCTAGGCATAAGATTTCCTGAGTACATACTCAACAAATAAAACCTGATTTTCACCTAACATGAGTGTGTTTGCTGAATATTCAATGCCATTTGATTTGAGAAAACATTTATAAGCATGAGACAAAAAGAGTCTTATTGAAAATGAAAATTAATCTTTTCAGAATATTTTTGCTACATTTACCCAAGCAGCAGAAGTTCGAAGGCTGAGGAAATTGTCACAGTGTGCATTCAAATAATTGTAAGGTTTCTTGAAAGCTTTCACATTTTCACTACACTTTAATTTCTCTTTGATTTTTGAAGAATTTCCCTTTAGTTTCTAGTGAGTAGTATATGGGAAATAATTTTATTTATCTACAAATATTTAAAAGGGTCTACCACACACCATGAGTTATAAAATGAAAACTCATGGCTTTTAAGTGAAAAACAGAGGACTAACCCATAAGAGACATACTAATTTCCCCAAATCCAGCAAATTTCTTTTAAAGATGCATTTAACTTGAGAGCAAACAAAAGGTATCTTGATTATTTAACTCATGTCAGTCACCTTTGACTAGAAATGAAAACATGCATAACCCTGCCAACTGCTCAGTGTTTGTGTGTGTTCCTTTCCCAGCGACAGAACACCTGCTGTGTGCAGGTGACTTAATCCTGCCATGGAGTCCCCTGGAAGTGACACAACCAGAGCAAGTTTCTACATCCCTATCCTCTGGTCATATTATCCAAAACACCATTTTACCATCACATTAATGCTTCCATACCATCTCCTTTCATTTTCCTACCTCTTACTTCATTTTTCCTTCTGCTTATAAAAGAGCATTTGACCATAAAAGAATCTCCTTAAAATGATAATCATGTGCATATTCAATATGTATGCCTCCAATAAAAATAAAAAATAAAAAAGTTGTGAAGGGGAATTAATCTGCAACAGAATGTCAGATGATTGACTCAGTGGTGCAAAGATAATCAGGAAGAAGGGGAGAATTTGACAAGGCAGAAATTACCATTATCCCTTTGGACACGGGTTCACATAAGGGAATAGACTGATGAGCACAGTGCAGCTCATCAGCTTCTTGTGTTAGTATCAGAGTGAAAAACCCATTTATTTTTTTCCTCTTTGGCTGCAGGCTGTTTTCCCTGCATACTCTTCTCTAGTTGGTCAGTCAGCGTTATGTCCCAGCCCTTTTAAAGATTCCCTACTTTATATACTTCTTAGTATATTCCCCACTTATCGAAAAACTACGCAGTTGCATGAGTAACACACATCTGTCCAAATTAGGGCAAGTGGATGATTTTTTTTTTTCCTCCAAACAACTCAACCTACATTTAAACATTAATTAATTGTTTATAAGAGGAGGAAACCTAAGGAAGACCTCCAAAGTAGCAAAGGTTCTGTTTCATTATTATATTTGGCAAGTGGAGGATATCTGATTTATTGTTACGCAGCGCAGCAAATCTGGAGAGGGCATTCCTACTTTTATGCTACTTAAAATACAAATTTAAGTAAGCTTATAGGCTGCAAACACATGCTGTCTGATCACTCTTGGTATGTATTACTGTGTTAGTATTTGATATCCAGACATCCTTACATTCACACCTATTAATGTATTTGAGAATAGATACCACAGAAAATTAATATATAGTTAAGTGCTGGTGAATTTTGAGATACTCTATAGTTGGCGTAAGATGTCTTTTATTAGCTCAACATTTACATTTCATCATTGTTTCCTAATTATAGACACACAAGTAGAAAAAGAAGAGAGAAACTGATTTTTTTCTGACAATCTCTTTTAGTGAATGCTAAGACCCGTCATATTTTAAGATAAAGTTATCCTTGTTTTCACAGCTTCCTGTAAATCCGTATCATGTAGTCTTTGTAGCTTCATTAGAAGGCCAGAAAGATTAAACATACGATGTATTTTAAAACTAACAACACTAACTAAAGTTTGTAGGCACGATGCCTACTATTTTTAAGGTCGAACTTAAATCACTGCACATCCTCATGCCAGTAAGACAGCACCGTCTTGGAGCTGCGAAGAGTTTGCATGTTCCAAATTCATAGCTTTATTTATGCTCTTCAGGTTTCAAACCAATCGACATGAGCTACGGGACAAAAAAAATCTCTGCTTCAATAGAATCTATCATTAATTGGTCTTGGGTGGAGTGTTTTTGATTCTCTTGAATCAATGATACAAAAACAGGATTTGAGTTTTTGTGATAGTCTACAAAGAGCAATTCATATCTACCTGCTTACCAGGAAAGGACTGTCTGTTCTTCTAAGTGGGTATTTATGATTTTTGTAAATACACTGCATCCATATCTAATGCTTTACTTCTCCAAGCATAAAATGCTGGCTTGTCACTTGTTTATTGGATCCCGATTTTGTTGTATTTTGATAGTAGCTGGCTTTCAAGCAGTGGGTGAGAAATTGAATTTCAATAGTAGCAGCTTATCTCAACATTACTGTCCCACTTTTGTCAAAACCATTTCTAAAACCAGTATAATATTTATTACTTCTAACTATATAAAAAAATATGATGTCTTTCTGTACAGAGAAAAACAGATATTTTGATTTATCTGAGTGGTACCATTCAGATGGTATGATAAAATCTGAGCTGCAAAAACATCACGTGATAACTAGTTATCTAGTCAAGTTAAAAAAAAACATCTCTTTTCCTAAGTTCCTCAAAGTTATTATTTCAGAAAAGAATAATTTAGAAATAAATTTCTACTTGAAAACTATGTTTAAAATCTCTCAGGACACAAATGAGGAGTCACGTTTTTTTTTAATTTATGCATCAATTTGATTGGTTGGACAATGAGAACAGAGGATTAACTTTCCTTTTCCTACAGTGGCAGTTTCCTCTATGGCTAGTCACCAGCTGCAGTTAAATCTAGTCTAATGAGTTAGAGCAGAAAAATATCATTTATGTATCCACATTAATTGTGATTTCAGAAGGAAGGGCATTAGCACATTAGAAGGAATTTTGACAGACCTTGTAAGAAAACTGTTAATTTTCTGAAGATAGATATTAATAGATAAAGTAGTCCACACAAAGGAAAAGGGCAGTTTTGGAAGGGAGAAGCTTATGTCCTATTTAATAAATAATGGTGTACTGAAGAGGACATTTTTCCTGGGATTATTTTAATCATAATTTTAACAAGAAGTATTTCTGATGTTGCAATAATTTTAACGTGTATAAAAAAATTGCATGCATATATGTCTTAGTTTCAACTGGGATGGAATTATTTTCTTCAGTGTCTGGTATGATGCTATGTTTTGGTTCTAGAGAATAATAATGTTGATAACACACAGAGGTTACCAACAGTGTTTTAGGGAGCCAAGGCCATTCCAATTTCTCTGCAAAGGAGCTGGGAGGGGACAGAATCAGGACAGCTGACTTATACTGGCCAAAGATATATTCCATACTATATGACAGAATGAGGAAGGAGAGTTTTGAAGGGAGTGCGAGTTCACCTCTCTCTCTTCTGCTGCTCAGGGTGCCAGCTTGGCACTGGTCGGCAGGTGGTGAGCAATTGCTTGTGCATCACTTGTTATATATTTATATGAATACATGTCATAATTATATTTTTCCTTTTCTCCATCTTAGTAAATAGTTTAATCTCAACTAATGAGCTCCACTTCGTTTTTTTTTTTTTCCCTTTCAATTCACTTCTATGTCCCACTGGGAAGAGAGGTGAACAAACAACTGTGTGACTTAGCCATCTGCCTGTTAAACCACAGCTATATAAGTAGTCAATAGATTATACTCTTCTTTAATCATCAGTCGCCTTTGTTTCACAGTAAAATGTAAACATCACTTGCTGTAGAAAGTGACAAATTTATTTTAAAATATTTTGTATGTGCACAAAATGCACATAATTCTTATTATTCTTATACTTGGTTTAAAAATCACGAAGTTTAAAATGTTTTAAGACACTAAACTACTGCTGGCAACTTCGTAAAACAGACAGCATACAATGAGGGAGGTAATATCTCCGACCCTAAGAGTACGTTTAGAGATTCATAGACCACAGATGGAAACAAAAACAGGTATCTTCTAATGGAAAAGTTCATTTGTCAAATACCACTCTGTGTCTTTTACTTGGCCAAATAACAACTCAAATGTATTAAAACCTGTGAGGCAAAAGACTTCATCCTTTGCAAGTAATAGTCTATGGACGAGCATACAGCTCTCACTCTACTCTCTCCTGAAAAGTTTCAACATCACAAGAACTAAGTTTCTCAGTTTCCCATCAGTCACAGTAAGGAGTATACACATTCAAAAATTAAAAAAACACTTAAATATTAGTATATTTATATCTGCTTACATGCAAAATTCTTAACCAATGGATAAAATAACCTAATGCAGATTTCTCTACAAAAACCTGATTTTATTACAGCCTCGCTTTCTGGGTGTAAGTGCAACCGGTGTTTCATCAGATCCAACTCCTTGTTGCACGTCTCTTCAGACAAGAATTAAAAATAAAATGATAGTAGCAATTTCACTGAAGGCTTAGCATAGTAACAAGTATGACTGCTTGTAAGTAATTTCTGTAATCACAGTCCCTTCTTTTCTTCCCTTAGATGCAATATTTTCATTCTCCTTTGGCTATTTTGTTTCTTTGATATTCAGGCTTCGATTTTTCAAGGAACAAAGAGGCAGTGATAGTAATGAAAGAAACTATTCTGTTTCGATTGCTTTTTAACACTGCTTCAATAGCATGACATGTACATTGCAACATCCACATAATTGAATATTCTGCCTTTTATCTGAATTGCCTCCTTAATTATCTGGAATTTTACAATCGTAATGGCTAGAAATGCTTAAGTTCTATTATATTTACATGTAAGAAGGTAAGTGGAGGTAATAATCCAGAACAGGCTGCACTTCAGACATAGGAGGAGATAATAGTTTAAATAGTTGTCTACATGGTTTTCTCTCTTATAAAACTCTTCACAATAGTTCGTATTCATTTCTCAAGCTTAATAAGAACCATTATATAATGGCTCTATGTAGACATAGTCACATTAAAAATGCCTTCTTTATTCAAACAGTAAAACAATATGTTTTTTATCATATATATATTTTAAATGTGTAGCTTCCAGCATCATATCTTTTCAGTGGTATTGGTCTGATCTTTTTCTTTGGTGGCAAAACAAAAACCCCAAGAAACAAACAAGAAAACAGCTACAAAAGGAAAGGAAAACAAATAAAACAGTTCCTGGCGCTGAAAAAGTTGACAAAAATTCAACTAGATTCCAGTGTGGAACTGCAGAAGATCAGCTTGTGCCAGAGAGGTCTGTCTTCTAGTCTCAATGAAGTTGAACACTTTGCATAATCCTTCTCATAAACTGACTAAACTCTGCAAAGTGCAACAACTTTTTTCAAATTTTATTTCTTTTACCACTGTCAGACTTTACTCACATTGGCCAAAGAGACGATGTTGAAAGACTTTACTTGGTAATTGCTCTGTTTAATCGCCCATGGTCTGGCCACATGTAAGTGACGCAGATAGGTATGTTGTGATTCTACTGCAAACTAAGATGTTTAAAAGTTACACTCAATGTAGAAAGTTCTGCTTTGTCCACCGCAGCTGGACTGTATTCAGATGGGATGGAAAGGAAATTAAATCTAGACTTGAGCATTTTTATCCTTGGTTGACTGTGAGTTTGTTGATATCTTGAGTAATTCAAGATGCAGCTTTTAATTCACCATTTTAGCTGACAAGGTCGCCAGGAGTTCCTTTGCAAACTCTTCACTAAGTATTCAAAAAAAAGCACAAAATAGAGATTAGATTATGTTTCTGGTTTCCTCTTGTCAGGACAGATAAAGTTGAATAGAATTCTATTTTTGAAGCATTCTTCTGCTAAATTGCATATTCCAGAGGCAGGCTACCATTGTAGTATTTCCTGATTGCCTTTTCCTCTTGTTTACTGTTTACTTCAGTCAAAAAGTGGCAGCTGTTTCTGTGGATACTGTTACATGTAATGTATTATGGAAGGTAAAAGATGAAAAGAAGTGATCCTTGTCCAGCTGATACTCACCAATAATAGCAAAAGGATTTTAAATATCAAGGAAATTACTGCTGTGACAGATTTTTCCAGACTAAAAAGCAGAATGAAAGAGTATTTTCCTCAAGTTCTATCTTGTTTATGAACTACTTCTGGAGGTCACCTGGGTTGAGAATGAACTGCCTAAACAGGAATGGGTGGGAGGAAGGGTTGATCAGCAGGAATAGATCAGTGTCTTCACACATAGCTTCCATTTCAAATAGGAACATAACAGAAATGCAGTTTGAACAACAGGGTAGAAGCAAAAACTGTAGCTTTGTGGTAAAACTAGCAATCAAAAGTAATGTCTACAATATAGATATTTTCTTGAATGGGAAAATTAACAAACTGTGTCTTACTACTTTGTGCTATGGGTAATATAAAATAAAAGTCTAATGAAGGACTGTTTTCACTTATTGCCTGCTTTTATTGTGATTTTTTTGGTAAATACTGATGAATACATGTTAGTAACCCCACATTCTTTTTGTGAGAAGTTGTATTTTAAAAAAGAATAGAAACAGTTCTCTAATATAGAGTCTTATATTTGTATAAAATATCAGGAATTGCCAGTTAGGATATCTTAATTGCTGAAAGTTCCGCAAACAGCAAAAATACAGGGATAGATAAATGGGAAAATTTCATTTCGAGGCTAAACTTTCATTTCAGTGGCATAAAATCTGCATCATGCTTAAGGAGATGGACAGCTACATCAATAGCTTTATCAGAAAAAAAAAGAAAAAAGATACAAGCTCTTGTAATATTCATTGTTAACATTATTTTTCTACAAAAGCTAGAGGTATGTGATGCTCCTAAACTTGATGTGCCTTATGCATTGATATAGAAAGAGGAGCAGTTGGATAAAACTTAACTACAAAATATTATCCAGTGGAAGCGACTAAATGTGTAAATTATTTTGTGTTGGTTTGAAGAGTAAACAGTGAAATAGTGGATGGAAGGATATATGATTTAGACTACTGAAATTAATCTGCTAGATTTCTTCATTCAAAGATGAAAATCCAGATAATTCTCCTCTAATGAGTTAAAAATATGTAATTCATCTAAAAACAATGTTTTTAATTTGATTTTTTTTTCGCTGTTTTATTCAGTTGGATTTTTCCTCTAATTCAAGGCAAATTCAGGCCAATGATGACTAGGAACAGTCATGCAGATTTTGTTTAAATGAAGAATACTGTCCTTTTATTTACAGTGTAACTACAAAATAAAAGGTTTCTGTGATTCTCAACTTATTTATACTTTGTGATGTAGTCATTTTCATTTCAGAGAAAAACATAGAACACATTCATTGTGCTCCATATTGCAAATGTGATGAGACTAATTAACGTCTTTGGAGCAAGAATATTTAATTGGGTAGCTAACTACAGTGGATGTTATATACAGAACTGCTCACTTTAAACCTCTTTATGTGATCTTAATGAAGCAAAGCTACCAATATGCTGGGAGCTTGTTAGTCTGGACATGCATACCTGGACCTGCCTGTCACACCATTGAAAATGGTGTTTCCATGCAGGACCAGGAAGGATTACTGTAGCTGGATAGAAGGCACAAGATGAGGGCTAGGCTGCTGACTTACCTTAACTAGGAACAATTTCTTCACAGACTATTCTAAGTACTTAGTCCACCAGATGAGTATTGTATAATGCCTTGAATGCACATTATAACTGAGTGTGGCATCTTGACTTTACATAGACTACAAAACATCACACTGAAGAAAAAAATATTTGTTTGTAGTAGCAACTGCTGCTAGATTGTATTTTTTTGTTATGTACCCTGCTAAAAACATCATATAGCAGTATAGAGACATTCAGTGGCCAGAGATAGATTTAGTGTATGCTGGTGGTTTTCAGCAAATAAATAAATAAATAAATAGATTTTTTTAAAAAATAAGGTATTTCACAAAAGGTATGACGAGTTGATCTCAAAATATTTTGAGCAGGGGCTCCTGATGCTGTACAAGGTTTGAGGTCTGTGACATTTTCCTCCAACTGTGCTGTTCATCTCTTTACACCTGCTACACCTGTGTTAGTTGTAGTTATGTCTTCCAAGAGGTATCAGAAATCTTATGAAAGAGTCACTAAAAAAGGTACAGTAAGTGATAGAGATTCAAAGGCAGTAAGAGAGATTTGAGAGCTAATGTAATGTAGTATGTTTAACATCCACATATACTACTTCCCTTTTCTAAAAATTTTCCTGATGATATTGAAGATGCTATGTGTAACACAATGGAAAATGCAGCAATGACAGCAGAGTAGCAAGGTCCTAGGCTACAGCAAATGAGGATTTGCTCAAATACCGCAGCAGGCAGAGAAACAAAGGAAAACATCTGCTTACCTGCAGAAGACCTTAGGTACATAAGAATCCAAACAGGCACCCTTGCCTCCATTGCCATCCTTGCCTTAAATGAGGTCTGGTAAGGGATGGATCCTGACTCCACCATCTCTGGTCACTGAGGGGCGTTGCATGCACCTGAGCTCCCCTGGGTTGGCCCTGCCTTCCCACCAGATGCTCAATCACTGCTTCAAGCCATGACTAGCCTTTCCATGACAGGCTTGTAGGAGTGCTTTCACAAAGGTGCAGGAAAAGAGTAAATATTAGATAAGGGGTACAAAAGGCACAGGAAAATGAAAGGGCATGTAAACTGCAGAAAAAAAAGCTTGAAGGTGGAAAAGAAATGCAATATTTTGCTAAATATCAGAAACATGAGCCTTGAAGAGACTGCTGTGTTTAAAGGATCGTTTTTTTTCTCTTCACCCATTTTTTTCAGTTATTATCCAGTTATTAATAAAGATACAGAGAAACAGCTCAATTATATTGATCCTGAAACTAGAACATGCAATACAACTTAGAATTCCTGAATTAAACTGGAAGGAAAACCAGCAAGAACTTCAAAGAACTTGAGCTACTGTTTTCAATTTAAAATATTTGAGAATATAAGAACATTTTAGAAAATGGAGAATATAATATTTTCTTGAAATATTTAAGAAAATAAAACCAATGCAAGCAATACCAAGCAAGCATATTCATGAGAACATTTAGAAATATTTCTTATTTTAGAAATGCGTTGTTTGAGATGGCAGACTGTAGTAGTCTGCATAATGTACAGAAAAAAAAAACCACCAAAATCTGAAATATCACACCAAATTTTAGCTTGAGGTTGAAGACAGGAAAGGTAAATTGTTTGAGGGTTAGTACTGCTATTTATAACACAATTTCCTTTTTTATTTTTTTTTTCTGAATTATGATGCTTTAAGAGCATGGGTTTTCATTAGAGAATGTTTTTTTTCTGGGTGGAGGTGAAGGAAAGTGAATTGAAGCATCCAGAGCTGACAATTTCTGGCAGTTGATTTAAGCTTGCTCACCCTATGCAAGCTGGAATAATCCCAGCTGGGAAAGAGTTCATGTACCCCAATTCAAGGCAAGGGAACTGAACTGTAAACTTGAACTGAGTCCCAAGCTGCTGTCCTGGCTGTCTTTTCTCTGTGGAGAAAGGGTTACTGGAACAGGAGTCATTGCATTGCTCAGACTAAGAAACCACCACTAAATCACAGCAGTCAGTAAGCATGAGTGGGAGCACTGCCACAGGTGAAGAAGGGGCACTGCCTCTTCCAAAGGCTGGCTGAAACCCAGTGTCTACCCTGACACACCGCTGGGGAGGGAGGAGTCCTCCACACATTCATGAATCAGTTGGAAGAACCCCGACAAGGAAACCGCCTTCAAGCAGATAACAGCGTTTACCTTTAAAGAAAGTGATATAAAAAACTTCCAGCCCCTCATCTCCTCAATGTGATGAATGCTATCTCTTTCTCCAGACTGACTCTCACATAGTTGTATTATGTGGATGTTAACGTGTGGTTTAAAATGACATCAAGGAGCAGCGGAAGGAGGTAGTACTGCCACAGGCAAAGGTGAAAAGTACCAGTGAATGACAGAATCATAGAATTGCTCAGGCTGGAAAAGAAGTCCAACCACAACCTAACCAAACTACCCTAACAACCCTCTGCTAAATCATGTCCCTGAGCACCACATCCAAACAGTTTTTAAACACGTTCAGGGGTGGTGACTCAACCACCTCCCTGGGGAGCCTATTCCAGTGTTTAACAATCCTTTCTGTAAAGAAGTTTTTCCTGATATCCAACCTAAACCTCCCCTGGTGCAACTTGAGGCCATTTCCCCTCATTGTGTCACCTGTCACCAGTGAGAAGAGAAGTTGGCGTCCAACCTCCATTCTCTCTGTGGCCAACCCCATTCTCTCTGCAATCACCTTTCACGTATTGGAAGAGAGCAATAAGGTCTCCTCTCAGCCTCCTCTTCCCCGGACTAAACAGCCCCAGTTCCTTCAGTCGCTCCTCATAGGGTATATTCTCCAAGCCCTTCATAAGCCTTGCTGCCCTTCTTTGGACCTGCCCCAGCACCTCAATGTCCTTTCTGTATTGACGTACCCAAAACTGAACACAGTATGCAAGGTGAGACCTCATCAATGCCGAGTACAGGGGCAGGATGACTTCCCTAGTCCTGCTCACCACACCATTCCTGATACAAGCCAGGATGCCACTGGCCTTCTTGGCCACCTGGGCACACTGCTGGCTCATATTCAGCCTGCTGTCCATCAGTACACCAAGGTCCTTTTCCATCAGGCAGCTTTCCAGCCACTTCTCCCCAAGTCTGGAGGGTTGCCTGGGGTTGTTGTGACCAAAATGCAGGACCCGACACTTAGCCCCATTGAAACTCATACAGTTTACCCTGGCCCATTGATCCAATCTATCCAGGTCCCTCTGTAGTGCCTTTCTGCCCTCTAGCATATCAGCACTCCCTCCCAACTTGGTGTCATCTGCAAACTTAGGGAGGGTGAGCTCAGTCCCCTTGTCAGGATCATCAATGAAGATGCTGAAGAGGAGTGGACCCACTACCGAGCCCTGGGGGACACCACTCATGACTGGCCGCCAACTGGATTTAAATGCATAAGCTGGAAGCCAGCAAATTTGCTTTAATGCTTTAATAGGAGGTTAATTGTCCAGTACAGGGTGAGCAGACACTCATTTAAACTAAGATGGCTTTGTGGCATTCCTCATTCTCTCAGGCTCCTAAGTCCTGCAGATATCCTACTTGTTATTTCAAAGTGTAGTTTAGGCTCATCTGCCTCTTTTAAAGAAGATAATGTGTTATATTGCCATAGGAAAGTGCACTGTAAGGCTTTGGATACCTTGGGGATGCATAACTGAGAACAGTAATACTGCACTAAAAATTTTTTATAGGGGTACAAGAAAAAAAATATTCCAAGTGCAAAGCAAATAAAAGCTTATGTATTATATAAAAGCTTGGTAGCAAATCTATTTAAATATATTTTTATGCAAGACAAAGAATGCTGCTTAAACAAAAGACAGCACAAAGCCATTTGTAATATTGATTTGATAGATATACATAAACATAGCAATGGAGGGGGGAAAAAAGATTCATTACTTTAGTTACTTGAATTTCAGCTGTTAAAGAGGACAGAAGCATGGGCATAGACAGTGTTCATCTAAATATGCAGAGTTTACAAATGCCAGAAATATTCACGGAAATAGACAAAAGTTTTGTTGACACCGAGGTTTTCCAGTGCAATAAGAAAGACTTAAAGTGCCACTATTTATTTTTCAGCTCATAGTTATTTAAAAATATTTCTAGAAATTATGAGTGTATATGTATTTTTAAGTGTTGTAAATAAATGTCACACACGGAATGCTGAAAAAGCTATCGGAATTTCACACTTTGTGCATGAATATCTACTTAGATTTTTTTCCATAATACATCTCTGGCTAAGTAGAAGAGTTTTGTAAAGAGAACAAACTTTTCTCTATGAAAATCCATTTCCTCATAATTCTATAATAAACATCTGTTGATTTGATGTTACAGAAGATGTACAAATTTATTCTGTCATTCATCCAACTCTTTCCCACAAGTAATGTAAACTTATGGTAAGATGAAACACAGATAGCAAGTTTCGCAGATCACCCCCAAAAGTAAGACACATAAAAACAGCCATCTCCTATGTAAATGCATGTTAATCACATGTATGAGGCTCTTCTGAGACCTTCTTAAGACCTTCTACGTAAGTACTAAGGAAACACTACGCTTATTTGTCAGTGTAGACTTCAGAGATATCTTGCATACATGTATGTAAACCTGGCTGTCACAGCAACATGAAAGGTGCTATTCTCATAAAATCCTTTCTGATTTCTATAATGCAATTAGGCAAGTGACTGCTAAAAGCCTGACATAATAAATGAACAGACGGAAACAAGAAACTAGAATTAAACAAAACCAAGAAACATGGACATAAACATCACTATATATATAAAGCAAGCTTGATTACAGCTGAAGTTTTTGTAGTGGTTTTTCTTTTTTCTTTTTTTTTTTTTTTTTGGTAGTGTAGTGATTGCTGTGACAAAGCTGTTGAAAACAAGCACACAAACCAATGGTTAATTTTCATATCTAATTTAAAATGAAAGTGAATGTAGGAAGACTGCCCAAACAAATACATAGGTTTTTTGTGTGTGTGTTGTTTTTTTTTTTTCATTAAAATGTAATACAGTGGATCAATCCATAAAATGTAATTCAGTAAAGCAACAAATAAAATTACAATTCCTTAAAAAGTACACTTTTCATAAACTTGAATTTGTATGTAAAGAAATGCAAGCAGTGAATGTCTCCTGCTGAAACTGAACATGCGACATATCCAAGCAATACAAACAGTGGGAATATTGCAGTGTCTTAATCATAATGGTATATCAGCACCTCTTGTAATGATATAATTGCAGGTACATTTTCCTGAACTCAAGTAGTATGAATGCACAGACCAATTACACCATAAAGTAAATTGCTTAACGAAGCACAAATTTACAAGAAGAAAATACAGCCCCATAAATCCCTAATCATATACAATTCTTAGAAATGTCACAGCAACTTAGCTATGTATTTATTAGTTACGATGAACAGGAAAATAGTGTTTTTTAGAAGAAAATGGCATAGCTTTCACAAAGGCAGCCTAAACATTGTATGTTATTTTTAAAATCACGGGAAGCACAACTTTAAGCTCATACCAACTTAGAACAAATCAAAACATGAGCTACAGTGAAACCATGCCTTTTAGTGTGTTCCTGTCATTGACATGTCTTTGATAATGAAAAACCAGCAGTCTTTTTACTGCCACAAATCTTATTTATTCTGTTAGGAAGAGAAGTTGATCTTTAAAAGGAACCTTTCCACCTGCATGGTAAGAATAATATACCACCCCTTGTGGTAGACCTGAAAGAAAGGTTTGGGTCACTGCCAATAGTTCCTGCCTGTGATTGAAACCCAGCAGATCTTGTACCACTAGACAGCTCAGCGCAGCCCAGGAACACATGCTGACAACTGAATTTTGTGAAAGAGATATATTTGAACCACAGTAAACTGCTAACCCACAGCTGGCTTCTGCCATAACAGCACAGCCACACATTCCAGATGTTTCACACATTCTTAGGAGGTCTCTGACCTGTAACTCCACTGGAACTGCCAAGCTATCACCGTCACTGCTTTGAAAAGGAAAAAAGTAGAAAGCTTCCTGCCATCTTCCTGTAATTTCAAGAGAAGGAAGCCAGCACCTCTCCCAGGGGACCCACCTGAGTACTTGTGAAGCCAGGAAGCTACACAGGCTCTCTTGACTGCAGCTCCTGGCACTACTTAACTGCACATAACCAAGAGACCAAAGGGAAACAAGGCAGTCAGCCTTTCCTAGCAAGGGACTGTCAGATCAATAAAGAGGAATTTCCATCAAGTGCCAAAAAGTTTCCTCAAGAAGAAAAAAAAAAAAGCATTCAACACACAACAAACAATCTGCAAAGAAGTAGGTTAGTGGAGTCACTGTCCTAGGACAACTTGAAAAGGTGCAGCTGAAGAAGGGACTGTAGCCCAAAAGACACGGTGAAGTCTTCACTTCCAGGAACAATAGTTTCAAATGATTCATGTGCATCCCATTATTCATGTTATATGAACGTATTTGTGAGTTAGCTAGTACTTGTTTATGACATACAACATTTGAAATCTGAGGCATTAATGGTGCTTACCTTAGCCAAAAAATGACAGACATTCAAAGTAAAGGCTACTTTTGAAATAACTCATTTCATTCGGACCTCTTATGGTAACAATTAGTGTATGGATCTCGGTCCTACTCTACTTACACTCAATGTCTTTGGCAAGATCATTTATTCTTTCCATTTCTTCTCCTTTGAAAAAAATAACTAAATAGTTTAGACTACAAATAGTTTTTGTTAGCCTTGGCTCACAATATGGCTTGGAGACAAAGCATATTTATTTATTTGTATGGAGACCTGGTAGCTGTTGATACTTAAGGATGTGAAACACTTTCTTAAAATGAAGCAGAGTAATTAGCGGAAAAAAAATCAAAGTATTCAACTTACATAATTCTTACTCACTGTATTATTTGAGAACTCCATCTGATGAGCTAAAGGAACAGTCAAATGTGAGTTTCAAATTATCCAATAACAAATAATTAGTTGAATAATGCCTTTGACAAAGCAAAGCTTAAAGAAGGAATTACAATTTGTTCACTTCTATTTGAAACAAACCTGTCCAATTGAGTGTGGTTTTTGAGCCTCTGAATTTTCATAAATCTCTGAAATTTAATAACCTCCCCTTGGCAGGTGCTTGAACTGTATGACAAGTGGCGCAAAGGGGAATTCACGATCCTAGCTGTGTTTTGAGTAAGATCTGAATAGAATGATTTTGTTCATTTCACAGAAATGGCACTTCCTAACATCTGATAATTTTTCTCCATAAAATCATAAATAATACAGGTAGGAGTAAGATTCTCAAGTGTTTCATGTCAGACTATTTATTTCCTGATGAATAAGCTCAAGTCCTACATACCTACTGCATATCTACCTTTTTCTTGTAGAGTACCTTCCATTCTCAAAGAAAATATTAGATTTACCAATGAAAAAAAGACTTTACACGTGATGGAAAGGAAATATATACATAAGTATATTCAAAAGTAAGTAGCTCTTAAATAAATACTATCTTTGCTTTTAAACTTTTAACAAAACTTTTCTGACATTGCTTCCAGTTTCCAACTAAACATAGATCTTATGTTGCACTTTCTAGGCCTTTCCCTCCTTTCGAAGATGTGATAACAATTGTATTTCTATCTGTGTACCATTTTTACCTCTATTTAATGAGAAAATAGGATCAGGCCTTAAAAAAAAACAACAGTATCAGCAAAATTATAATTTTTTAATAATAAAGTTAGTCATGGTCAGATAGAACATCTGTAGAACATCCGAAGTCACTGTTTGCATTAGTGAATTACAGTTCTCTTCTTCAATGCAAACTTCTTATTGAAGAGACTCAAGGCCCTTGCATACATGGCCAAATCTATTTGCATTTTTGATGAATGCATTTATGTCATTACTTTCAAATTCATCACCCTTTTGTACTAGTGCTTGCAAAGAAGAGCAACATACATACATCCACTGCCTGTGAATGTTTGCTGTGTATAGCAATACTTTGCATTCTCTTTAGTCAAGCAGGACTCCAGGGAAAACATTTTATGTCAAACATGACTTTTCTGACCACTGGTACCATAAATTGCACCCTAGAGATCATAATTACTTGATAGATACTTCAATCGTATAAGTATGCTTTTCTACCTTGGGGAAACAAGACAGAAGTGGCACAGCAAATTTTTCATTTTAATAGCACTCTTTATTATATCCTGTGTATCTACTAAAAGACAATGAGGCATCTATCCTCTTATTTTTATAAGGAAAGAAATATTACAGCCTTTAGATACTGCACACAAGAGCTTTCATTAGTGATTCTTTACTTCAGTGATCAATATAGAAGTTCTATTTCATGACTATTTACAAAAATAAGGTCACAGATGTTTAGAAATAAAATCATGGTCTGCAATTCTGTTTTCAAGAAAGGCTATAACTACAGCGAACAGCTAAGGAAACTAAGCCTGTGGCTAAATCACTAAGCTGTGAGAAAATCATTTTACCTGCCTTCAACATCTTGCTACAGACCAGGATAAAACTGTGCTTATTTCCGATTTCCATTTGGAAATTATCTATAGGATTCATTGTATAATTGTCACTCTGTGTTTTACATATATATATATATATATATATAGCCTTTATTAATAGAGGCTACTGCCCTGAAGAAATGTAAACAATTGACTGCGTACCTGTACGTACATCAGATGAAATCAAGCTACCTGAAGTGTTTCATTACAAATAACAGTTGCAATTTGAATGTTCCAATAAGAAAACTGTTAATCTCATGAGACATTTTTACTCAGAAGGTGGTGACACACTGGAACAGGTTGCCCAAGGAGGTTGTGAATGTTCCATCCCAGGAGGCATTCAAGGCCAGGCTGGATGTGGCTCTTTGCAGCCTGATCTAGTGGTTGGCGACCCTGCACATAGAGGGTGGTTGAAACTAAATGATGACTGTGGTCCTTTTCAACCCAGACCCTTCTATGATTCTGTGATATGATGAGAGACAAAGAGTAAAACATGTTTCTACCATCTGGTCTCCTGCTAATCTTTTTTTTTTTTTTTTCCTCTTGCTCTGTTGAAGTCACAGTATACATGGAGAATTTTGTGTGATTATTCATTGCTGTTTGCCTTTCCAATGCAATGTCCTTTCTTTTTCTTTGGGTATGAACATCAATGCTAAGACATTTCAGTGTATTATGTCTATTTAATTTTTATGACTCATATTTTTGGACAAGTAAAACTAGAGGCAATCTATTTTGATTCTATGTAAATAGACATTTCTGATAAAAAATTACGAAATGCAGATGAGTGATAACCCATCTATACTAACTAATTATGCTATAATTAATCTGGAAGTTAATTGGAGATTTTTTTCCTTTGCTCTTTTGAAATGTCTTGTTTTTAAGCAAAATAAACAAATCTAATCATTGAATGTTTTAAGATACTATTTACTACCTTCTTCACTGTGCCTGAACTGTCTTTCCTCTGCACAGTGGAAGACTGATGACAAAGTTCCCATAAAATCTGGGTTTGGCCTGTCTTCTTCAGATGAACATTGCTTACAGATACCTCAGCAGAACTAAGAAAGTTGGTGAATAAATCCGTGTTTAATCTATTCAAGTGCTGTTAAATATAAAGTGTCAAGCAAGGAGGATGGATAATGAAAACAAGAGCCTCTACTTCCAAGCTTCAGATCAACAGTGTGAGCACTACCAACTCTCACTGAGATTGTCTGGTATCTGCACTGGCTTCAGAAACACAAGTCAATCGCACTGAATAGCATTATTACTGTTTTTGAAAGGCCTAAGGGAGACAAGAGCCAACATCATTGTATGCTCCCGAGTTTGTGCTGCTCCAGTGCTCCTAATGTCTTTTGGCACTTCCAGTTACAGCAGCAAATAGTAGGCTCCCCTAGGTAGAACCATCCAGACCTGAACTACAAGAGCTTACAACCCCATCTTCTACAATCCTGATGCTTTGCTCTTTGTTACTCCTGCAGTTACTAAGGCAAAGGAAAATTCTGCTGAGCCCTCTCCTAGTCAAAAGCTTTTTACAACTCCAAGAGATAGAGCACAGATTAATGTATCACTAAGGTGACAGCAGAAAGTTGAACTTAATTCAAATGTATTGCCAAATTGGTGAGATGCTAATAAATTCACCAATAGCCTGAAACTTGTGCTAATTCAGTCTCACTGTTCTTGTGAGGACCTTATAGAAATATGATAGGCTGCTCAAAAGGGATCTTGGATTAGGTCCTAATGCAGACCACTACACTGCAATTCAACTGAACTTTGTATCACATCTGACATCTAAATCTCAGCTTTCATCACTACCTGGCACAACAGTTAGCACAGTTAGGCTTTCAAAAACTGCATGCTATTTAATTCAGAATACAGAAGTGTTTACAGAAACAGAACACCCAGCAGCTTTTAATGTTTAATTCTCTTTGTTGCCATTTCTCTCTTGCAACCACACAATAGCATTAGAAACTTGTTTGTGAATACAAATTCTCTTTCCTTTTATAAAAATGAACGCTGACATGTATAAGCAGCCCCACAAGAAAAAAAAAGAAAAGGAACACACAAAAAAATCTTCCCCCACACAAAACCACTTATGGGTTGCAATTACACTATTTTTCCTTCACTTTGAGCTGTAATTGAGGGATATATCAGATATAATCACCCATTTCCATCAGTAAGCAGAGCTAAGAATTTATTTCTAGTTTTGCTTCTGAGCTCCATGTAAGGATAGAATTTGGTATGTACACATTGTGCTTTCCTTTTTTATTGTCCATGAGAAAGATACTAAGGAACACAGACCAGAAAGGAAGCCTGCATCATTTGGCCAGAAATGATTCAGATATCTAAACGACAACAACAAAAAGAGCCCTAAAGTCAGGAAAAACTTCCTGAAACTAAATGTCTCTTGTATGCACAACAAGCACATTTAGATAAACACAACTGTCAATTAAGCCTTCCCACATATACACTTTTAGGATGTTTATTGGTTAAAGTGTCTTAAAAACACTGCGAAATTATGCTGTGTTAAATAAGATAACAGGCCTATAGCATCAGCTATTACACTGAAAATTGAATGCAACAGAAACCAATCTCATTTCATTAAGCTATGGATGGATGGGGTGGAGGGTAGGAACCAAAAACATCATTTCATTTATCTAGTGCACAAAAATGTAGTTGCTTGATTTATTGTGCATTTATCTTCTGAAAGAATGGCATTTCTTGACCTCTCTCTCAAACTACACTACAAGTAAGACAGGTACTTGAATTTGTAATAGGTTTCTACTGGAGATTCAATGGGACTTTGAACAGTAGGCATACCATGACACAAAACTCTCCTTACATTCTATACTTCATGTCTTTGTTCCATCTGAAATTGCTTGTTAGTTTTGAAAGGAATCCTCCACTAATTTTTACAGCTTCTCTTCGAACCTACTCATAAAATTCTGTTTTGTTGCAGGTAGCATAAAAAATTGTGGAAGGGGTGATGTGAGCACACCTGGATTAACTTTGTGATCAATACTATCATCTGCTAATCAACACTGGCAAGTTAAACTCCTCTTGCATTCTCAGTCCACAGTCGCACATTACACCAAGTCTTTGGTGTAGATGTTATCTCCCTGCTCACTGAAAAGAACTTAGTAGACACAAGCACCCCTAAAGAATCTCCAAAATTTTGTAGTGAATGTAAATGTGTTGCTTTAAAGAGAAAAAAAAAAAAACACAGAAGACAATGAGCTAATAATATTAATGATGGATTTTAAAATACTTTTAGAAAATTTTCCCTACTTAGGTTGAAAACCTGAAGATCTTAAAAAGATGAAGTCTTCTCTAACAGTGATTATAACACCAGTTTTCCTGGTGCAATTCCCTCTGTGAATAACTCCTAACAGCTGTGCAAACATCAGTTACACCGGTACAGACATAACAACAAATAGAAATTTACCAAATAGGTGAAACAGATTCTGTCTACTCAGAAATCACTACTTTCCAGCAAGTTGTAAGGTATACACATAAACAGTACAATCTCAGCTAGTTAGTGTTTAAAGTGATTGTTTGGTCTTGAAAGGAGAAAGCTCAGGGGAATCTCACTGATGTGCACAAATCTTTAATAGGAGTGTGTAAAGGAGACGGTGCCAGTCTCTCCTCCAAAATATGCACTGAATGGACAAGAGGCAATGGGCACAAATTGGAATACAAGAAATTCTGTTTAAACATTAAGAAAAAAAATCAAAACTCTTTTTACTGTAGTGGTGATTGAAGAGTGAGACAAGAAGAGACAAGTTGAGAGTTTGCCAGAAGAGTCTGAGGAATATCTGAAGATATTCAAAACTCAAGTGAGTAAGCTGCTCTACCTAATCCTGCTTTAAAGGAGGAAGACTGGAGTTGATGATCTCCCCATGTATCTTCTGT
Organism: Gallus gallus; assembly: GCF_016699485.2. NCBI lineage: Eukaryota > Metazoa > Chordata > Aves > Galliformes > Phasianidae > Gallus > Gallus gallus. The sequence goes on from NC_052532.1 coordinate 40,552,113, forward strand.
CCTCAACCATTCCAGGATTTGGGATAGAATAATTGAAATTAACCCCTTATATGACAGTCATTCCCTAGTTTTATGAAAAATGTTAGAAAAAAAAATCATTAAAGAATGTAGGATATGAATTTTTAGTCTTCAAAAACTCAACTATCAAGTTCTACTACCAATTTTATCCATCTTCTGTTTTTCCATAAACTTTTTAATAGCAAAAAGATGCAGGACAAAGAAATAAAGAGAGAAATTTATATTGAAGTAAATAAAAATCATCTTCAAATGGCATGATCTATTTTAAATATGAAAGAATTACTGCAACAAGTCCGTTTCAGTGAGAGAACACACCACTCCACACAAAGTACACAAATCACAGTTGTGTGAACCACTGCCAGAGTTTCTATCTTAGTCTCACAAGAAATGGAATAATGTTCAGTACTGAAAAGTTCAGCACAGTAATGGACAAATGTATAAAAACACTTCCAGACTCATTACTGGCGAACAAAATAGGCACAGGTATAGAAGAATGGTTACAGATGCATTTCAGTGTTGCAGCTGAGACTAGGGATTAGACTAACATGAGCATTACCCATAAAGACTGAAATTTTCCTGAACAGTTTCTTACTAAAGAGCTGCTTTATTTATTTATGTAGTTGAGCACACCCAGAGAATATCAGAATGATGCAGCTATTCCAACCGCTTCCTCATACAAATTGTTTACACAAACTGAAGCCACCTGACTTCAACAACCTTTTTGTGTTTAAGATGATTTAAAACAAAACCAAAAATTCTCCTTGCCTAATTTGTAGTCAATTCTACATTACGATCATTATATTTAAGACATTAAGAAGTCAGAAATTACATCAATCTGTTCAAGTCCAAGTATACGGTCAGTCAAAATCGATACTGGCGCCAATGTGTTCTAACAGTGTGGTACACATTATGCAGTGTGTTTTCCTGACTGAGAGGTAGATCTATCTGTAGAACATGTACCACAAGGTATCAATTAAAGATCAAGAAATACCATAAAAATTCAACTCACATAAACACACAGTTTTAAAAAGTAATATTCCGAAATATTTTCCAAGGAAGAAACTCAGTCATATTTACATATAACACAAATGAAGAAGGCCAGTTATATTCTCAGCCTCTCCCCTTCTCCCCCCCAGTCTAAACTAAAATTTTCTATAGTCCAGTATTCATCAGTGATGAACATTGTCACATAAACTCCTCATACTATAAAAATGAACCGACAGTACTAACATTATCTACTCATACAGTTGCATTCTGTGTGGCACTTGACAGGGCTTGCCCTTGCTTTAGTGCCTTCCTGTTCCTAGTGGTACGAGAAAGGCCTAAGGCAAACATTTAAACTCATATAATAAGTGGAAGCAGAGAAGAAAATTAAGATTTAAGTAGTCTTAAGCGTATCAGAAGAATGCTCCTAAAAGTCTGTGATTTAATTGAAGCAATTTCAAATTCATATTCACCCTTTATCTGAGGTTCAGAAAAGAAATATTATTTCTAACAATTACACAGTGATTATTAATTCAATACAATGAAAAATAATGTTTAAATGTTATTTTTCAGAAAACTACAACTAAAAAGCTGGGAAGGTAAGAAATACTGTAAAAATGAAGCAAGAAAAAGCAAAATTAATATTAACATTAAGTTAATTTCTCTTGAAGAGTAGATTCTTAAAGGGATTCTTAAGATGGGAGTATAAGGATAGCAGGAAGTATGTTTTTCCCAATTCCTAACTTCTGACATGGTCCCCAACCACTATGAACATTAAATCCGGATCAACTGAAGAGAAACCAAATCTTGAACTTTTCATAGCTAGTCTGTCAATACTTACCAGGTCTCTACACTATACACAGAAACTGTCTTATTTACCACTGCTTTAAGAAATCCTAATTTATTCTATAAACAGTATTTCTGTCTATTGGACTTGATGATCTTAAAGGTCTTCTCCAACCTAAATGATTCTGTGAACAACGATAGAGGACAGTTCAATTGGAGGAGGGGTATAGAGTCACATCTGATAAAATTAGAGCTCTAGCAAACTTTGGTAGGGATAGAAGGGATTGATGTGGTTTCCAATTCATAATTAAACCAACAAGAAGAATATGATATATATCAAAAATTTCTGCACAAGAGTAATTAGTGACTACAAAGGAGGGACTGCTGTATCATAAAAAAATCCATGCCTGAAGCATCAAAATCAGTGCAAGTACTGGTGTTGCTCATATTGTTCTCATAGGTGTATGATCATCTCTCACATTCCATCTAGAAGGCAGAACACAGGATCAAGGAGAATTCCTGCTTGAGAGACAGCAAGCATACATGGATGCTGGCTTCTGGGCTCATCAGTGCAAAGCCAGTATAGCTGCACTAATTACTTTGTCTGTGATGCAGTTTGCACTGTTTTTATCTTACAGCATTCATAGAGATGCACTGTTCACTCCTCATCTTCACTGTTCTATCCACGCGCTTAGACTAAAATAAACCATACATTAGAATTGGCACGCTTGGGCTGGAATGGGCTATCAGGTCAGAGCTTCTTGCAATGGCACTGCAAACATCTCTGAACTTACCACCTTCCAAATCTGTTACTCATTCACCATGAGCTAAATACTATAATGAAACGTGAAAAGGTTCTTGATTAAATGAAATCAAGTCTGAATAATAAAGACTGTGAGGCATAAAACTAGATGATCACCTTTTCTGAACCCCCATGTAAGAGTGAACTTCAAAGGTGCTTCTGGTAGTCCAACGAGCACCACATTAATACTGTCTCTGTGGTTGAAACATACTGTCTCCTTTCAGCCCTAAGAAGCATGCAGTAAGTTATCCGTGCTGCTTATCCTGGTGTTCATAGATCTCAATCTAAATAGACCTCTATCATATTTTACAATTGTGTAGTTAACTCAATTTTGATTCCCACACAGAAACTAGTCATAACCTCCCATAACCTCGTCTACTAAGCCACAAAACTGGAGATGGTGGGCATGTAAATCAGAGGTATAAATTATGCATGTGAGATACGCTGGCAGTTATCGTTTTAATCCTTTTACAGGATGTGATAAGTAAAGTGACAACAGGTATCCTGCACCTGTTAGACATTTATGATCTGCTACTCCGTGTATCAGCATAGATCACCTTCTAAAACTTTTTCACAGAAAAGTATATTTCAATGGTCACAACACCTTCATGATAAGAAATGTTACGGGTATGAAGAAATGCTAAGCAGAGCACATACCTGTCAGGAAGTGCTGAGCATTGTGAATTATGATTTATATGCCGAATATCTCATGTAAACTTTTGCTTTCAGCCAGTATAGCACAATTTGCATAGGATCACAGAATCACAGAATGGCTTCAGTTGGAAGGGACCTTTAAGACCACCTGGTTCCAACCCCCTGCTATAGGCAGGGACACCTCCCTCTAGACCAGGTTGCTCACAGCCCCATCCAGTCTGGCCTTGAATGCTTCTAGGGAGGGGCATCCACAGCCTCTCTGGGCAACCTGTTCCAGGGTCTCACCACCTTCGCAGTAAAGAATTTTCTCCTACTATCTAGTCTAAATCTACTCTCTTGCAGTTTAAAGCCATTTCCCCTCTTCCTGTTGGTACATGCCCTAATAAGAAGTCCCTCCCCAGGTTTCCTGTGCCCCCTTCAGGTACTGTAAGATCTCCTCAGAGCCTTCTCTTCTCCAGGCTGAAGGGTCCCAGCTCTCTCAGCCTGTCCTCATAGGGGAAAAATAATAGGATTAATTATGTAAAGTTTATGGTCCATAAGAATTTAGAATCTATGCAAAATTGTATCAAAATGTATTCATTTGAGAGCAGAACAGAAAAACTATGTTGTTATTTGTCTTATGTCACTTTTGCAAGAAGAGATTATTTCCTCTTCTTTCAAAAATGAACTAAGCTGCACTTGTGTGCCATTGTTTAGAAAAGTTCTGGCTAAGATAATCTGTCTCACTGCTGAGACGTAGACTTGGTGCATCTAATTCAGAGCATGTTGTGCTGCATGCCAAACAGAATGATAATCAGAACTGCTTCACTGTTAGAGGAATATATTGAAACTGGATTCCAGAGGTTAAAAACTTCCCAATATTCCTTAGGGAGAGAAAACTGTTAGGCAGCCTTGAGAACACATGCTGCCACACTCTCCATCTTTAATATGGCAAACAGAATAAACATATTATATCTTTACCCAGTTGGTTTATTCACTTAAATCACTATTTTAGTTAAGGACTTGTTATCTATTTCTAGTAATATCAAATTTTGACATCTCAGTCCAGACCAAAAGTGTCAGACTAACAAGGGCCTGTCTGACTCATTAAATTGAAGTTTTGCCTTAATGTTGACAGCCTTGCAGTACACAGTACATTCTGCTGACCCTTTTTATTCTCTGCAGCCACTCTCCTATGGAAATAAGTCTATTCCGCTGGCAGGAACAAGCAGATGACTAAAATATTACGAGGTTTGAATTAGAACACAGAGTACATTTCCTTATCCAAGTGAAACAGAAAAGACAAAAACATTCTGTAAGTGAATATGTTCATAGTTAAATAGATGTATTCTTAGTAATTCTGATCAGGCCAGAATGTAATTAAATGCAGTTCCTACAGGTAATGTATACAAACATACATGTGCACTGGAAAAAGCCTCCCGAGCTGAAAAAGAAAGAACAGAAAATAAGAGGATTCCAAGCAAGTAAAAAGCCTCAGGTAAAATGCTACTAGTTTTGATTTTGAACAGTATTGAGTGTCCTCAGTTCACTGATATCTAAAATAGCTGATATGCTAGTAAAAACAGAAGTTCATTTTGCTGCCAAGTCTGAGACGTGCTACCCTCCTGTCTTTTTCCCACTGTCCTCCATGTCTGCAAAGGAAGACATTTCTTGGGCATGGTCCTTCTCACTAAAAAGCTCTCTGCTTTATTAAAAGTTAAACATTCTCCTTCCTGTTCATCCACTGCAAGCAGCAGGATAATGTTTGATTCATTTTTAAAACATAAATTTAGGTTTGAAGGTAAAAAGCACAGGCTGATTTAATGTAAGATGTATGAAAACGCCTGATATCACTGAGGTTTCTAGGTATAGAACTATGACAAAAAGCAATCAAACGTCTGTTCAGAATTGCCTGATGTACTAATGGGAAGCTAAACTAAAATGCAAAAGAAATTTTAAAAATTCAGAAATTATTTAGGCATACACACACAAAGGCATTTTTAACTTTTTCTTCTGACCTCCTAATAACTCATGTGCAGTATGCTGCCTTGCGCTAATCATCTTTGTAGTTTTATTTTTTGAGAAAATAGCAAATATGCTTCATTCTGAGAGAAAACATAATTATCAGAACTTGAGACTAATGTGTGCTGATAGAAACATCTTCAAAATGCTCAGGTACACAGTTCATATTTCTCTTCCTTTGCATTATTGAAGTTCAGCTTACAAAACAAGCTATTAGGAGTACATCAAAACAGTACTTTTAACGGCAGCATGTATGGTACCATCTAAGTACAAGTCATAGGACATCCTCCAACATTTCTGTCATGAGCTAAAGGAAAGTTAACAGTGATTGCTTTCATTATTATTATAAATATATTCTAAGTCCTGTTCTTAAAGCTTCATACAGCTAAATGCATGAAGAGCAAGAAAACCTCCTTTCACTGAAACACTACAAAAAGTTTTCCTTTTGGCGCATCCAACAGTATTCAGTTTTCCACAAGAAAGAGATAAAATCAAATGCAACAATAATAACTATAATTTTAGAAGTTCAGAGTTGTTTCTCTGCACAGCAGATTAATCAAATTTCTTACATGATTTGGTTTGTTAACATTAGGTTATTGTAAGGAAAAGTTCAGATAAGAACATACATTGATCTTAAAACATAAACAGAAGCTTAAAACATAGACTTTCTCTCACTTCCACTTGTAATCTATGTTCACTATGTCCAGAACAGTTTACTTCGTGTAAAGGTCTTACTGTAATAAAGGTAATTAATGAGATTGTATAATAATGATGAAGCAGAATATAATCAACAACTTTAAAAGGCACATCGTACATTCAAAGATAATTCAGCACAAAATTGTAGAATCTGCTTCAACTCCACAGGAACGTTTGAGCATTCATTGAATTATTTCTGGGAAACTAGATACTGAATATTAAGTAAATGTTTTTCTAGAAAATCATTTGCAAATATGCATCAGTAAACATACCCCCTAAGTACTTAATTCTTTTCTGAAATTCATTGGTAGCATGAGCACTGGATTGCAAAGCTTTAACTTTTTTACTTAATATTACATTTTAATACTAATTTGGAATAATAAACAAGTTAGTATTAGAAAATATTTATTTCTACAGGTCATTAGTAGCAGACAGCTGTCATTGCCCAACTAAAACAGGTAAATAACAAAGGTATTACATGTAGTGTAAGAGGCGAAAGTTAAAGGTAACTGAATATATACTTTCAGAAGAAAAGTGAAAATAAAGATAGACACTAACAGTTTGAAAGCGATGACAAATTTGAGTGTGCATATATTCATTTCAGTATTACTTTTGAGCTAACAAAATTTAAGACAGAACAGGAAAAGAAATAGGCTCATTCTGATCTTACTTTCTATTATTTTCTAGCCTAACTAAATTCTTTTGCAGCTATTTCTGAATTCACTGACACTAGCACATGGCCTGGTGTCATAAGTAGATGTGTTTTAGACCAACACAATGGAATGAGCCCTATAGAAGTTAGTACGTCTGGTGATTCTGAACAGAAACAACACCCCATCATGATTTTGAATTACAAGTTTAAGTTAAGGAATGCAAACTTAGACATATGATCAATAAATCGTGCAAAACAGGAGCAGAAATTTAGTTATTGGTAATTTGCTTCCCCCACGGAAAGAGAGAAGTAGTCTCCACAAATTAGACGGCCACTTCTAAGATTGACAGAGCAGAGACAGATTCTTTTTTACTTCACAGTGAGGCAGGTCAGAATAAAGATAAAAGTTTTTAAAAAAATGTTGTTAAATTATATCTGAAAAATAGTGTTTAATAATTTTCATTAGACTAACTATGGTTAAATTATCATGGAACACTGTTAAATCAAACTGAGCTAGTGAAAACATTAGCATTGCCACAAGAAAGTAAATGAGATGAAGCAAAGAGAACATTAGCATTGACACAGGGAGAAGCATGAATGAAAAAGAAAAAAAAAGAAGTGTAAGGTACTAACTCTTGAAGTAGAAATATGAGAAGTACAACAAGACGCCATCTCACCACTTCACCACGCAGTAATCTGCAAAGAACTCAAAGACCTCCAGCATCTCCTTGCTTTCATGGTAACACCACTCCTAATGATGATCTCTGACTTTAGTAACCAGTCCCATAGGAGCCAACAGAGAAGCACATTTGCTCAGTAACTCAGAGAAGAGCAGCTACAACCACTTTTCTATCAGTTCCCTGTTATTCCTCCTACTGTTACTTCTTCAAAAATAATTAATTTCAGGTGCTGAATCTCTTTGAAGCTCCATTATCTGCAAGTAGACCCAAAGCAACAGCATCTTATTGATGGTGGAAACCATCCAAAAGCAGGCTCTCACCAAAGCAGTAACTCAGGCCAGGCCAACTTCCACACAAAAACAAGGCAGCACTCCACAACCAGCTAACCCACCATGTTTCCTGTGATTTCACTTTAAATAAGTTTCTAGTGTTGGCTCTTTATCACTAGCCTATTTTAATGTAAACATTAGTCAATTAATAATTCATAACATTTGCATATATTGATTTCCTTATGCAAATAACCTTCTCTCAACCCAAACATGTCGATATTTTTAGCTGCACTGAAACACGTCTATATGCTATGTGCTAAAAGTGTTGTGTTGGTTTTTTTTAAAAGAGCGTTTAGGTATGCATAATTTAGAGACCTGGAGGTAACTGTGTCATACAGCTGTTGATGTAGTTTGAAAGCCATAAATCAACAATGTGAGGAAGAAAAGCACACAATGATCATGAGATACAAATCAGGTATTGTCATATTACTCTGCCAATTTTTTTATGTGAGCTACTTCTGCACTCAGTATTAAAAGGAGTAGAAAATTAGAGACTTTTTTTTTTTACTTCCCTAAAAATCCAATATATTATATAAATTTATATTAATATATTGGATTTTTAGGGAAGTAAAAAAAAAAAGTCTCTAATTTTCTACTCCTTTTAATACTGAGTATAAAATGAATAAAATAACCAACTATCAACCATTACTTAATTGGTAAAATCCTTCCTTCTAAACTGGGCATTTTTTTTCTTTTTGCCTAAGGAATAGTTCAGATTCTCATTTCACAAATAACAGGAGGCTGAGTACTTCATGAAACTGCCATGGCTATTTATACACAAACTCATAGTATTTGCTTTAAGCATACCTGAAGCACAGTGGGACAGGAGGAGTAGGGTTTGTGCATGAGGCAAGCTCTACCCCTTTCCTGTCCCCTTTACACTGCTGTAAATATATGCTCTAAGGAGAAAAGCTTTATTTTATTAATACCAATACATAATTTAAAGCAGGGAAACAAAAGGAGCAGAATAGGGAGCCATTTGCATTGAGAATACCATTGTAACAAATTAATTCAGGGCCCTGAAACCAAACTGGTCATAAAACAACAGCAGAAAGAACTACTGAGCCGCAAAGGAACCGTTTTGCTCATTAGTTTTTGTTGTTGTTGTTGTTGTTGTTTTGTTTTGTAATGTTTTAAGTTGTGCCTTTCTGTATCAGTGTGACTTCCTTACAGTTTGCTTGGTACTTTTACTGTCCAGCCCTGTGGGCTTTCTCATACCCATTCTGCTTCACAGCACACCAACTGAATGCTTGACCATGTGCCAAGAATTATTAATAATGAACTTTACTTTCCTAAAATCTCTTTCTCTACAGAAGCCCAACATACTGTTTTAGAACAATCTACATCATTATGTATGCAGGATTTCATAGTTCTATTTTTTATCATGTTAAGCAGATGAAGAAATGTCTAATTTTCTTAGAAAGAAGTTCAGATTCATTTTCCTATTCACAACGTATCACCATAAAAAACCAAAGGAATGGTTGCATGACTGTTGTGATTTTAATTCACATAGTTGCTAAGATTTTATTATCACATAGTTGCTCTATTTTATTATTCTATGATTACACATAGATTGTTTTACATGAAATTATTTTCAACATAGTACTATAACAGGTTTGTCCAGTACTTTTTAAGATTGACTAAATTTATTTTACTGACATGCAGCCTAACACTTCCATTCAAATTACACATATTCTTGAATATGCAATATGTGTCAATATGCATTCTAAATTTTATGGTTATCTGACTTCCCTAACCTTTTGCACATTTTCAAGCACAACAATAACTCAAGATCCCTTCTACATTCAGAGTTTCTAATGAAAAAGATACTTATTTTACATACTAATTGCAAACTTCATTTGTTGCTTCAAAACAGGTGTCCCTCTTCAGTCATAGGATTGATATTTTTAATTTCAGTACTTGAGATCTCATTTTCCTTTCAGTCATTTTTAAGAAAACTATGTTGCAAGAAGTCTTCCTTACCAACATGGCCAGTTTATTGCTCATTAGACATAACTTTCTATTCCTAAATCCTGTTACTACTTTTCCAGGACATTGGTGCAATAAACTGTTAATTGCAATGTAAACTTTTAGCAAGAGAAACTCGAAAAAAGTTGAAGACTTCCTTTTCAAGAAGAATATCTTTTGCTCAAAACAATTAGGAATTTACCAAAGTCCTTGGCAATGTTTTTTGTTTGTTTGTTTGCTTGTTTGCTTGTTTTTGTTTTGTTTTGTTTGTTTTTTGTTTTGAATTTTTTGTTTGTTTGTTTTCTGGGTTTTTTAATTATTATTTTATTTTACTATCTTGCAAATAATGTATTATCATAGAGTAGAGGCACAAAATCTTATTTAATGTCCAAATCAGTCTTTAACTTGTAGGATTTGTGGGAAACTATCAAGTCCACAGAAAACAGAAATGCTTATATCTATTTTTACAGATTTAAGCTAATTTAATGTTTGAAAATAGGGGGTAGGCTATAAATAGACTATCAACTATATGTACTATCATCTATTGAGTATAAATCAAAATTGTCAAAATATTTTTGACTACTTACTATTGATAAGTTCTCCGTCTTAGTCAACACCAACAAAAATTATTGCAGATGCCATTTCAAGGTTTTGTTGTTCTGTCTTCATGTTGCCCTTGGTGACCACATCCAGCCTTCAAGAAGCTCATAATGTTTTTCATAAATTACATTGCAAATTCTACACTCCTCAGTTAACAGTCATCCCAAGCCTCAGTCTATACTTCAAAAGCTTATTAGGAAAACTTCACCTCACTAGATAGAGCTCTGTGGTGTAACTGGCCTGCTACCATTTTTTTTTCCATGACCAAGGTACATATATAGATTATGAAAGACACATATATACTCTTGATAAAGAGTTCTCCCTGTAGGGAGAGGGAAGACTTACTGAAGATTTGGTCATCAATGATTAGATAGATGAAGTTTGTTTTATTGTGTGAAGCTAGGAGTTGAACTTGGTGATCTTTGGGTCTCTCCCAGCTCAGGATATTCTATAATTCTATGTTAGGATTAGTACAAAGCCACAGAATCAAGAAAGCAAATTCAGACAACGCTACACTTGAAAGTTAGCTTTACTTTACATGTAACTGTATTTCCTTACTGATGCTAGTCACGGAATAAGTTATTTACACTACAAATCAGGTCATTACTATACATTAGAAAAGACCAAGTTTCTTTTGAAATAAATCCACTCAGAAGAGAGATAGCAGAGTTCAAAATTATTTCCTTAACTCTGCCTAGAGGAGATGAAAAACAAGTATAATGAACTGTGTTCTTTCTATGACCTCTCTTCTACAAAGTTCAGCATCAGTTTAGTGCAGCCCAAGAACCTGGAAAATACATAAATTCTCAGCCAATTATGTTCTGTTGGCCAGTCTGTAGGAAATAAAAAAAATAACATACAGTACTCTAGAGACCTATATTTTATATGGGTTTGTATTTTTTAGCATTAAAGTCATGAAGCAAAATTACAGGTTTTGAATTTCCCCAGAAGAGGCAATGACTAGATGAGAATCAAGATTACTTTTGCAAGAACTTGCAGCCAACAGGCTGTTGGTTGCAGGGACTGCACTCTTAACCACTGTGAGCTAATTAGTGGCACAGTGAGGAGTACTTAACTGAGGTTGGTGGATGTGAAAGTTGAGGTACAGGGCTCATGGAGGAAGGCGGGATATTTGGATGACAAGTCTGATTGTACTTAACAGTGTATTTGAAGCCTGACCTCTTCAATGAATCAAAGGCACTTGGGAAAAAGATACCCTTAAGGATCTGGGCCATTTTTTAAAGTCACTGAATCTAATAGTGATACTGCAAATGCCCCAAAGAATGAGGGCAATGTGTCCCACCAGGACACAAAGTTGCCCTACTGATGTTTGCCCATCTGACTGCTGTTATGTGGAGCAGTGATGACTGTATGTGCCAGCAAACTAGGTTAATCACCCAGCCTCTCCAGTGATTTAACCTACACCTGTTTTCCAATTTATATTTGGAAACTGACAATGAACAGGATATGAACCACTTACTGTGTAAAAAATATCTTTAACAGCCTCATAGAATTTGTTTAACACCCTCCCTGAAATTATTCAGAATTGTACGGCTATTAGAAAGCATGAGAATACTAGTTAATAGCATTCTATACCTTTGCAACTTAAATCAGCTATGCAGTTTTCACTATACAAAAATCAGCTATACAGTGATCACTGAGCTCTTGATTTTTTTAAAATTAATTTCCAGAAGCGATGCTTTTATAATAGGACACTAAGACTGTATCCCACCAAACTAAAATATTTTGGAAGGAATGACATGCATTTGGAAGTGTTAAATTAAACTATGCATTACCCTTCATTTATAGAGACAATCACACTGTATTTTTCCTTACAGTGATCTTCTTCTTATTAAATGAACTGTTTTTGATTTTTTTTCTGCATATTAGACAACTACTAAAACTCAGGTAACAGAGACTGTAAAATTATATGTGGTTTATAAACCTAAGTGCAGTATATACCTTTAGTCAACTAAATACACGAAGTCTCTCTATACTAATAAGAGGAACACCTCTATTAGTGGTCATTTTCCTATGGCATAAATAGGAATTTCATCCTCATTTAGTGTCACTCAAGTTGGCAGTAAGCATTGACAGTGTTGTGCAGGTTATTTTCCTGTATTTTTAACACTAGCTTGCTCCCCATCTTCTGCTTTCAAATGTAACTTAAAAGCTTTATGAGAACAGGTTTGTTGGTAAAACTTTTATCCTAGGTTTGAACATGAAAAGGTATTTAAATATGATACAGGACTCTATTTAAATCAGATTTGAGAGTCTATTACAAAAGCCAGTACAAAGTTTTTGTTAGTACAGGCACAAACGTTTCAAACAGTTCACTTTTAGTACTCTGCCATTCTCTTGGGAGACTGCTGTATACCTTAATAGAGCGTGATATTATGAAACTCTAACAATGTGCATCTTGGTGCATGGACAGGCTGTGTTTTCCTGAGTGACAGAGGGAATGAGGAACCAGTTAGATGAAAGCCCAGGCTACATCTGAGGAGCATTCGAAAGAAACAGAAAGAAAAGAGTTTCTAAGACTTTCTGAACAGCAAATATAAGTGACTGACCTATGGTTTCATAGAATATCAGAGGCAGGTCAAAGTACTCCTGAGGTTTCCTAAATTGTAGGCCAGTGTCTTGGTTTACAGGGTTACTTGGTTTACTTATTTTCTTGCTGTGCATTCACAGTCCAAGTGCAAACTTCCAAGCATATATTTCTATTTTTCTTTATGCAAACCACTCCTAAAGACTGGATTACTAGAAATAAACATGAATTCATCCAATTCTTCCGCTCCTCACTGCTCTGTTTAAACTCACAGTCAGGTAGGAAAAACTACAAAGTTCTATCAACGGGAACTTAAAGATAGAATTGCATGTGTGTTTTTATTCTGTAAGGGCAAGTTACACCTTTCAAAGAAGGCCGCTCTTTAAAAATATGGCCCTTCCTATTTCTAATTAGGAATCTGCTCCATTTCTATCTCTTCAAAAACTAAATGAAAATAATGCAACAAATACACCAGAGATGTACAAGCTTTTAGAATAAGACATCTCCCTGTAGGATGAAAGCACTACCTCACTGTGTCCAGCTTCACTTTGTGGGAGACAAGAGATAGTTCAGAAAAAGAGAAGCACATCTGTGCATACAAACACAATCTGTTCATCACCAACTGAACACGGTTATAAGATGACCCCAACCTTCCTGCAGTATCTCTACCAGATGAATGGCCCTGCGCAAAGATGGTAAGGAGTGCACTAAAGTGAGCTGCCTCCTATCTCCTTGCTGCAACTGCTCCTCAGCCCTACTGCAGCAATGCAGATTGGCATTCATAAAATATTTTTAATTTTTTTTTCATGAAACTGATTTTTTCATGGAAGTGAGATCTGTTTCTTCAAGACAGGAAAGAGTCAATTTCTGTAGAAGACAGCTAGACAAATGAAGAACGTTGTTGTTTCTGGGGCATTAGCAAGAAACAGATTGTAAACTTTAAAAATGTAAGTAAAACTGCTCTACAGAAATCTCATATTTTCTTTTCCGTAATATTTTGCATTTTACCCTAGTACAGCATACTGAAAAAGTATGATGTTAAATTAAAACTTCATATTACATTTTGAGATGTAAATTGGCAACCTGCTTCAATTAGTTAGAAACTAAACTCTACAAAAATGCCATAAGGCAAGAATTTAAAGAAGAGAATATCTTATGTGTTATTTCCAGTGTTTCCTGACTGCTTTGCTAAATTGCAAATCTTTAAACTCTTCTTCTTGTTTGTTCTTCTTGTTCTCTTTGTTCTCTCCATGTGCTCAGCAATGCTAAGTGCCTCATTCAGTTTCTAAATGAAAAATAAGGCAGTCAGTTTCTGCTGTGCCCAAAATGTGGAAGGAACTGCAAGATATTGCTTAGATCCTGAATTGCAGATTTATAGAATGCAAGAAAATAAACTTTAAAAGGTCTCTGTCCAGAACATTATAAGAAATGTTCCTATGCTGCTGTGGAAAGGCCATATGCCTCTGCAGTCCTGTACAGAATGTTAATTAGATTTCCAAGCCAAAACGTTTGTACGTATCACACAAATTCTTTCCAATAGAATTTGACTCTAAAAGTAAGACAGCAATATCAAATGCAGTACATTAATTATTTTTAGAGGCAAAGGGTTTAGATGGCAGAGAAAGCTGATTGTAAAAAATATCTACCTATTTAAATTTATATGACCTTATAGGCTGAGTTCAATTAAAAAACAAACTGGGAGGAAACATTTGATTTCAAACTACAAAACTAAATTTTCCTTACTTGTGACTACTTAAATTGAAGCAAGTCCTCCTGATTTCCAAATATATTTGGAATATATATAGATCAAACCATACTATATTATTTCACCTTATTTTTCTTCTCAAGCTATGAATGGATGCGATCCACTCTATCACTTAAGAACATTAAGTAAAGTTGGCAGTAACGTGCTTGACCAGGAAGTAATTTTTAGAAAAATAGGCAACGAGAGAATTGTAGCTGAAGGCAAAATAACCACCATCCAGTGTGTTATCAACACAAAAATGTACAGGTAAATAGGAGTTTTTACATCTTCAAAAAATGCGAATCTATTGTACGTCTCATTAAAAAAGAAAAATAGGCACATCTATGACATATCCAGGGTCCTGGTTACTACTCTTACTAACATCTTATTCACTTAAGTAGCAAGAATTCAGTGAAATGGAAAACTGTAAATAACAGAACATATTCACACTGACTTCACAGCTTTAAAATTGAACCTTAGCAAGAAATTGTTTTTAAAATGTCACTTCTAATAAAGTGTTTATACCTTCTAAATTATGGGTTGGTTTGTGGTTATTTTTTTGTGTGTGATTTCTTTGATAACAAAACCCAGAACCAAAACCTTATTTTCTTCTCAGCTGAAGATAATCGCTTTCTTTCTAACTGGTCAATTCAAAGCAGAAAAGTATTTCTGATTAAAAATATAAACACCTAATTAAGGTGTTCAAAAATTTTTCTATGCCTGTAAAAAAATTCTTCAACTTCTTTTGTGTTAAGATTTTCTTTTTCATAACATAAATAATACCCCAGACATGACATTCTCTGTCAAACAGCTCTTCTGATTGTCAAAAAAAATATTTTCATTCTTTGAAAATGTAACTTAATTCTGCACGTAATATAGAATTGTTTTTCCCCCCTGCAAACTAGTTTTTCAAAGATAAAATAATATTAAATGGTTCTAAAATATTATTCTAAAACTATAGAAAAAAAGATTGAAAATATTTAAAAGAGTTTCTCTTGTATGAAAAATCCAAATTATAATGATTTTCAAAATAATACCTTAAAAATAAGTATTTTAATGAATGAATGATTATACAATTAGGTTCATTTTGGAAAATGTTTTTTGGACAGAATTCAGCAGAAAACTGTATGCAGTACCAAATGAATTATAAAAATTCTTAGAGATTCTGAGTTAATTGATCACATGTCTTATTGCAGCTCCAGCAGTGGAACCTTATCCTGGGTTGGGCTTGTGTAATCATCAGCATTTTATTCATGTTCCATATAAACGTACTCTCTCAAGTGATTAAAAATGAGCGTGAGAATAGGTATCAAAACCAACAAGGTGTAGAACATCTTTGGGAGAAAATGTTGGGGTCGGTTTAGGAACTTCATTCTCCAATAACAGGCTAAATAGGTAGTAATACTGATTTACGCTGTGATAAACTAAAAGAATACTACAGAAGGATACTAACAATAAAACATGATTAAATTATATAATGTAAATTACTACCTTACATTACAGCGTATTGGGTCAGAAAATCAAACATATTACTAATCTGCGGCATATGGATAATCCTTTTCAAACCAGATATGTCACAAGCCATTTAGAATTCCGTTAATACACAACCTTCTGTGTGAATGTTCTTATAATATCTACTGTGACTTCGACTCGTGTCACAGTTCTTCTTACATAGCACAATATATACTCATAAAATAAATCACTTTTGGAAGACAATGTACAATAAATGTGAGTCACTGCTGACTCATAGAAAAAGTGGAGGTAGGCAGGCTACGTTCTTACTTACTGAAGGATATGTTCTATGCAAAAATGACAACAGAACAATTTTACAAGGACACTGTATAACATGCTTCTGCACTTCCCAAAAGTTCAGTCATTCAGAGAACCCAACCAGCACCTTGCATCTAATAGCATCTATACCTTATTGTTTGTCCTTCTCACTTGGAGAAAGCACTTCAGTTGATAAGTCCACTAAATTTAACTTACTGCTGGGCTTGGACACATATGTTCTCAGATTTTTATGTTCATCTGTATCAGTAGCTTGTAGTTAATATTTTGTATAAAATCTTTGATTTCTTGAAATGCTTGCATGCGCACAGTCATATTCACGGTATTCACTGGTATGTTTTCAAATACTTAAATGTTTTTTTGTTATTGTTGCTGTTGTTGAAAAAGTGCTATCAAGGCTGATTTTATATATCATTAAGGTTTCTTTGGAAGTGAAGATACCAGCTAGTGGGTAGAGATCACGAAAAATAGGAGTTAAAACGTTAGTATCAAGACTTCAATCAATATCATCACAAGTAATAGCAACAAGGAAAAAAGGAATGGTGAAATAGAGTTCCATTAAATTTAAACCACGGCATGTACATCTGAGAATTTTTCTCATCCTCAAGGCATAATTTGTATGCTGAAGCAAAAGAAAAAGCAGTGTCTGAAGACTTTGTAATGTCTAGTCACCAATATATGTAATTCACATTATTCTGTGATATTCATCGTATGCAAAATAAGAATGAGGGCACCAGCTGTAGGATGCAATGGGCAACTGATAAATTAAAAAGAAATAAAGCATGGAAGTCCAAGCTATGATTTTTTATTTTTTTTTAATTTTTTTACTCAAAAGTGACTGTAACAGTTTTGGAATACAAGCACATTACTTCTATATTAGGATCAGCATAAATGCTGAAACTGAAGTTGAAAACCTGCCCTCAGCTACAACTGATAGAAGACTGTGAAAGAGTTCTACATATCTCAGAGTATGGCGCTGGCTCTCTTGTAATACTTCTCGAGGGTTGTGCTGATAACTATTGCTGGAGAAAGGACACTGAGTGAAAGAGAACTGTGGTCTTCCTGGCTCTTCTAGAAATAGCACAGGACTCTTCCTGAGCTGAAAAACTAATAAACGCTTACTCTAGGCCACAGAAACGTTTACAAGCTTGAAAGCTATGCAGCTGCAGCACAGAAAGACAGACAGAAGCATATCTTCCAGCAGTTTATGCTCACATTAAATCATTAGCACAATGCTACACTTCTGTGGGAGCAGCTGGCGTGTGTGCACTCTAGAAATGAGCACTATGGGATTATACACTTGACAATACTTATCTATATGTTATGTCTGGGGTCATTCTCCCATCTCTAGAAAAACGAAAGAATTGTAAAGATAAACCATTTCTTAATGTATCGGCCTAGAAAACTCCTGCTTTACACTCAGTTCAGTTGCATATGACATAAAGTGTTTTTCAGTTTCTTTAAGTGAATAGTGCAGATGTGAATTTTATTCTCATCTGGTTGGTTTCTTTAAAACTCATCCAAAAACATTTGTGTTTCTTTCTCCCTTCAACTATTAGTTAAAGAAAACCTGTCTTATGTCTTACTAGCATTTATAACATTACAAATTAGATAAAAAAAATCAGTCTGGAAAACAAAGATCATAGGACAAGTAGCATTTTAGATATTTCACACATATCTGCTACTATGCTAAGACAGAACAGATTTCTATTCTATTTTATTCTGTTCTCAACAAAAGTAATTCTTCTCGCTTCTTTTACTGCAGTGTTTGACAACACAAATAATGACTAGCAACAAAGAAATCTTTTTCAGTATCTTCTAAAATAGATCAAAACATTGATTTTATCGTTACCTTAAATTGTTACTGATCTTCTTACAATCCTACCTGTCATAGTTCTGTAATATGAAAGTAAAAAACAAAATTATCAAGGATATATTAAAACAGTAAATATCTATTACTATATGTTTCCATTTCAAGCATGACTAGGTTATAAATAAAGTATTTCACCAGTTGAAATAGTGAAATTAGAAATACACAGTCCTATTTTTTTAGTGGCAAATGTATGCATTAGTAAGACTAATTCAGGTTGAGACCTTATGTAAGCATTTCTTTTGGAAGTCAGATGATCAACTTTCAGACTTAAATGTAGCTTCCCAAATAATCTTCACTGATCCTTATAAAGTATGCAGAAGTTTCTATTTGCATGGAAATAAAACTAACATCTGCCCATGCACAGTACTATCTTTAAAGACTTAATCTGAGCATTTATAACTACACAGGCATGTTTGATTTTGTTGAAAAAAAAAACCAACCCTGTGTTTCTTCTGAAAAGCATATTTTTGAATAATTCACTAAATACCTCCTCAAATCCTCCCATATTGCCCAAATGCCTCTGAAATGAATCTATAAACTATACTTCAGATATACTGTTCACTGTAAGCTAATAACTGCGTGATGCAGATGTGGCCAAAAGTAGTAAGAGCTGACACTGAAGATGGATCACTGGGGCTACAGAAAATAAATAGACATTTCTTTCTTAATATAGGAGATGGTTAAATTTAGATTATAACCAAGAACCTAAGTAGAACTAGATGGAAAGGAAAATGACCTACAAAACTTAGTTAAATATTCAGTAAAACAGGATGAGGAAGAAACGAAGCAGGTCAATTATTTTTTTCTTCATGTATACAGTATTAGAATTTTAAATATGCATTGGCCAACAAAATGAGAGTTAGTTTGTATTAGACACACAACTCAAATAATAGGCAGATATCTTGATCAGATCTGAATGTCTACAAATTACTGAAAAATAACAAATGCTCTAACTTAAAATATGTTGTTATTGTTGTTGGAATGCTTCTCGTGCCAAGGTTTCACTGCTAGTGACAAATGAATTAAATTGGAGACCTATAGATATGTAGTGTCTATTATTTGAAAAGTACTGTCCCCTAGGCTTTTTTGACCAAAGATCTATAACAATGTGCTTGTGCTCCACTTATGCGAGACAGTATTCATCTTTCACCTTCAGAAAATAAAACATTACAAATTTGTTCACCATTTCATAGACTCTTGGGCCTTCCATTGTTAATACATAATTTGATATTAAGCAAAGGAAGTATAATACACAGACTTGGTGTATATACATAATCACCAAATCCCATCTCTAAACTATATTTCTACACATGGCAATCTTATCCATCAGTTCTAAAGAAAAAATAGTCTTCTCTGGGGATATGAGAAAATTTCATTTTCTGAATGTAGTAATAGTCTTGGAGTATCCAATGTCTACACAGTATTTATCATTACAACAGTGAAAAATATAAACATTCTAATTTTGCTCTGCAGAGTCAAATACTCTCATGAGCCTTAATTTGATAGAAACCAAGGAACACTTTTGATGTGGGTACATTGCAAATAATCACATCAACTAGGAAAGGTAAAAATTGATGATTGCAAATAGCCTTGCCCAAATAACATGTCTTCTAGAAACTCCATCATATTCATTCCCCATTCCCTAAAGCACTGTGTTGTCCAAAGATTCCAGCAGTAAATGCAATCATTTCAAAGAATACTGCATTTTCATGAATGTATCCTACCTTCTGGATAACCCATGAAAATACTGAAGTAGGATGCTATTCAGGCAGAAGAGTAGGCTCGATAAGAATAATAGTCAGGGAGGCTGTTCTGGGGGGGGGGGGATTTAGGTTTTGCTTGTGTATATTTGTTTAAACATGTAATGTAATTAATTGATAACGGATGGAACTTCAGTGCCCAACAGCTAATGCAGAAATTAAGAGAAAAGATACACAGACTCTCACTTGGCTCACTTGCTCTTTGAAGACTAGCTCTATCTAGTAGATAGAAATACTAAATCATTACTTTTGGAACAAGTAAGTGGAGAAACTTCTATACTGACTTCCATTAACAACAGTCAAGGGCTTTATATCCTGTGTAGACTGCCTTTCACTCTATCCTTTTTATTAAGGAGTATCACATATCTATTTGTTCATTACCTTTTCATTATTACTTCTTCCCTTTATCATTAGTCATGAGCAATCATAAATCTCAGT
This sequence comes from Gallus gallus, assembly GCF_016699485.2. Taxonomy (NCBI): domain Eukaryota; kingdom Metazoa; phylum Chordata; class Aves; order Galliformes; family Phasianidae; genus Gallus; species Gallus gallus. The sequence goes on from NC_052532.1 coordinate 40,572,434, forward strand.
TGTTTCACAGTTTATCATTATTTTCACCCATTCGGGTTTAGCTCCCATAGAACTACACACTTATCATCGTTCATATTCCTTTTCAATGTTCCCTTCTGCTTAGAATCTCAAAAAAAAACAAAAAAAACAAAACAAACAAACAAAAAAAAAAACACAAAGCAAAACCAAACCACCCTCATTTCAGAAAAAGAGAGATCTGCAATTTTGGTTACTTTATAATTTCAAATAAATCAGCCTCCAGTAGAGGAACTCACTGTAAATCCCCAATATTTATTTAATATAGTGTATCTGTTCTGATAGATGATTAGCTGTCATAACAAATTGCCTGTCACAGTATTATTATTTTTACAGCTCATGCAGTATTGCTAAAAAATGCAATAAGCCATCAATAATTAAAAAAATACACAACAACAACAAATACCAAAATAAGCCCACAGAACATAATCTGATTCCAACTAGGAAAAAAAAAAAGTACTTAAAGGATAAGGTATACTCAGCAAATTATGATTTTAGAGCAGATTCTTAAGTAGACTGGAAAAATGCTATATAAAGTAAACCAAGATTATTCTGTTATGTGGCACAAAACTTGTATCCATGAAAATTCAGACACTTGGGAACCACATGAAAGATGCACAGTCAACAAGAAAATTTATTTTTTTCAGAGACAATAGAAAAATTCCACAGACTTCAGTGAGAACTAAATTAAGTGTAGTGTGAGAAAAAAAAAAAGTCTTTGACTTCCTCCTATATTTTAAAGGAAATATTTCTTAATATGAAATGACAGCCTGAATAAGGTACTTCTGAAAGCTGATTCTTAGATATCTGCATTTTCTTTGTTTTAATAGAGAAATTATTAATGAAGGAATATTTGTTCTCAAGAAGCTACACTTCTGTCTTGAATTTCCGTTTTGAAGTGCTCTTATTGGATGATTTCTCAGTCTGCATCATCCGCTTTCAAGGTCATGAGCAAAAAGCATCCCATTGGAGTTAAGCTTTATTAAATTGATTTATTTTTTCCAGTTTTTCTTTGCCATGACTGTAGCTGTTATGAAAACAATGATGTCTATAGTTTTCATGGCAACAGCCTCATTTATAAATTGGATATATTTATACATCTTCTCTATTATGTTGACCAGTATCATTTTATTGCTATCCCACATTTAGTCATGTGTCTTTTAAGCATTAACATAATGTGGCATCAGTAGTTAATGTAGCAGTTGATGTGATTAGTTCAAGCTAAAATAATTGATAACAATGTTTATGAAATTTCCGTTTCATTTAGAGTGAAATGGAAATATGTGGTCTTATTGCTCGCTTTGGGCATTCATCACGTTTCTCCTCTAAATATTTGTGTTTCTGTTTTCTTTCTTGAATAAAAGCATGTTCTTCTGCTGGACTGTCACATCAGTCATCCAAGTATCTATTATAAAGTCCACAGCTTTTAACATAAAGCCTCCTGTTTACACATTTGCAATATAGTACTGGATATACAGAACAAGTGCAAGGAAATAAACATACTTGAAACAAATTCAAGTAATTATTTGTATGGATAGGTGTCTGTATGATTGTGCTCTTTTAGAAATACGCTAGCAGGTTTTAAAAAAAGACAGTCTAAAGGGGAGCCAACTAAAGCATTGTCCTAATTATCCCTGTGCTAGAGCCAAACTGTGTTCTGACAGATAATATTATTTAGGGATCATCAACAATAAAAAAATTGGTATTTAATACCATGCAAACAAGTTTTATTTGCTTTTATGTGCAAAAAGAACAGATATTGATACATGTTCTGTAAGTAACGGAGGAAAGTAACTTAAATCTTCCCTAAGCTTTTATTACTTAAAAAACAAACAAACAAACAAAAAAAACCTGATTATTCATTCAAATATGCAGGATGCCATTGGCAGTATTACATGTTCTTCAACAAAGCCAGAAATAAATGAAATTGGGATAAAAGCCATTATTCCAGCCTCATCACAAGAACCCAAGCTATTTTAAGAAGAATGTTATAGGTCAATCTATTATTTCTACCCAAGCAATAACACCTGAAATTGCTTAGCAAGTGTGTAGTCTTAAATGAACAAAAACTATTTTCAGTTATTTAACAATTTGCGTATTTTTTCTGGTGTGTAATTTTATACCCATGTTACTATACCTGCACACACATTTGAACAGAAAAGGAACAGAAAAAAAAGGAGACAGAATAAGTTCCTACTGACTTCCTACACCTTTCCCATCCTCAGCAGTGAAACATTCATTGTTCATCAGTATTGGAAGAAACTGCAAGGCTATCAACAAACTTCTCTAATCACAATGCTATTAAAGCTTAATATTGATCAAATTACATAAACTGGTTCAATAAAACAAGGTCATTACATTTCCCTCTTTGGATTTTCCCTTCCATCTTGCCTCCAGTAAGCATTTCCAAATTAGTGGTATCTTCTTAGATGAAATAAAACCTTAATGACTACCAGTATATTTCAATTGCAGATTTTATTACTGATTTAGTGTAACTAACAGAGTTGAGCTGGAAACTGATGGGTGCTACAAGAGATCAAATTACTGCAGCACTTTTTTTAGCGCTGCAGACCCACACTCCAAAGGAAGCTATGTCCAGAAAGAACAGATTTTCAAATTGTGCTAATGATATTATTTGAGAGAGAAAATGTAAAAAAAAAAAATTATTTCAGTTACTCATAGCAACATCTTGAGCAGTTGATATTAAATTGGAACCAGGTGTTGAGATCTCCACCAGAGAGATTCACTGGGATCAAAATACACACTAAACTGTTGGAAACAAACAAACAAAAATAATAATAAGTAGAGTAAGAAACTAGAGTCCTTTCCTCTATAGAGTTCTTTCCTCTAATCTAATGGAGATTGTGCTTATCAAGATTTAAAAAAACTCCACTTTAATTCTTTAAAACTGTATTTTTTCCTGTGTGTTGTAGAGATTCTTGGTAAAGATATTTTAAATAAATTTTAAAAGAGGGTCATATAGAAATATGCAAGTAAATTGTTGTCTTGTACATTTCATATTAGAAGGTCCTTCATAAATTTAAAGATTTCCATTAAGTATTTTACCAAATAAAAGGCATAGATTTGTTAGCTAGTTACTGTTAACAGAGTTGGCTGTCACTGTACAATTTCTCAGAAGAGAATGCTATCTCAGAAATAGATTAATACATGTTTCAGTAACACACTTTTTGCAGGCCTGAATAGCAAGCCCTGATTTGCAGGGGTTTTACACCACTTCAGTTCCAGCAGTCGTTCCCTGTATAAACTGTTAGATCTATTTAGACCACTGTAGTTTTACAATGTCCATTTTAAATTCACTTCTTTCATATCCATGCACAGAATACACCTCAAGTACATTTAACTATCTAAAAGTTAGCCAACCAAATTAGTCATTAATGAACATACAAACTGAACTGCCCTTTCTGATGGGCCTATTTCTCCTCATTTTCGTATATTGTATATGTTTAACACTGAAAGCTTAACTTTTAGACAGCTTTATTAGTTGTGATGAAATGTATGATGAAAGAAAGACATAGTTTAGGTGCAGATTCTGAGCATTAGAACATGCAAAGTTTACAGCCGTGTAAAGAAAATGCTGCTAAAATAAATTCCCCATGAAATTAGAGTGTAGACCTTCTGTATAATAATCCAGAAATTGTCCAGTAAAGGACAACAAAACACGCATTAATGGAATTAATAAGGGAATATACTATAAATAAATTGTTCAATTAGAACTATGTATTCCTTAAATCAACAGAAACCATGCTCCAATGTATTTTACCCACTTGAAATGTCAAGATACTTTCAGCACTGTACAACATTTACATCATCTTTGTATTTTCTCAAAAAAAGGATTTCTTATTCAAAGTTTGAAGAAAATCAATGCATTTCCATAAATATTTAAACACTAGTCAATGAATGTGGGCCATGCATTCAATTTTTCCATTAATTGGAAAAATACTTAACCCATGAAATTTGTTTTCAAGTTGTGATGATCACAGGTTTTTCAGCCTTGTAACAGCATTTGTCTAAAATTTATTGGACTTGGAAGTGTATATTCTTTACCAGCATTTAAAACAAAATTGCTCATTTTATGAAATAAGCACACTTAACTTTCAGAAAATTTGATTTTTATATTAAAGTTAAAAATGTTACAGATTCAATACTTTATTTTGAGTCAAAGGACTTTAAAATAATTTTGTATTCCATTAAAATTATACAAACATTTGGCATGAAACCAAGCCACTGCATTAAAAAAAAATAATTTAGAATTAACTTCCTCAGAATTGTTAATAATATCATTCTGATATAATTTCAGATTCAAATTGGAAATAACTCAAAAGATGTTACAAGTTTACAGTAATCTTTTGATAAAGAGTCAAATGATGCTAAATTCCCAGTGCTGGGAGAAAGAAAGAGAATGACTTTGACAATCATCAAGATCCATTTCAGCATCATTAAGTCTTCTAGAGTGGTCTCAGAACTGTTCATCTTGCACAGACACAGGTCTGCTCCAGTGTTGTCCCTTTCTCTGATAACAAAATATTAAAGAGGCAATGGAAACAAACTGAAAATCAGAAGGTTCCATTGGAACATCAGGAACCATTTTTGCCTGTGAGGATGAACAAATACTGGCATAGGTTGCCCAGAGATATTGTGCAGTCTCCTTCCTTGAAGATAACCAAAAGTCTGGACATGGTCCTGGTTCAGGTAACCATGTGGAGCAGATGGGTGAGACAAGCTGACTTCCAGAGGCCCCTTCTATTCTTAACCACTCTGAGATTCCATGATTCTTTGAATATTAGGTTAATTTCTAAGTAAATCACTGAGCCATTGCATTATTAATGAACAAAATGTATATATTTGACTAGAAAGTGATGGCCTCTGAACATCTTCATATAAATATTACCTCAGCATCTTCCATACAATTAAACTTGTTTTTAAAAGATTAAAAGAAACAATAAAGGAACCATGGAACAAATTTAATACAAATCTGTTTACCAGAGCACATTTGTTATTACTGTAACTCTTACGGTTCATTATGTCTTTCAATGTCATAAATTGTATTTTTTCAGTGTTTGGTTATAGGCCAACTAATACTGGTGAAATTTTCCAGAGGATTTAGTTTAGATAGGATTATGGTAAAATTTACTTGAGAAAGTAACTGACCATTTTTCTCTTTCCACCACTCAGAACAGAAGTTACAGTTTCTAACTACGTTTTGTATACTTTCGATTTGATATAGCTTTTGTTTATACTACAGAAAAATAACTTTATATTTTTACTTCAATGAAATAATAGCATAGTGTTAAATATTTAGATCATATGCTTCCCCACTGTAGTACAGTTATACTGTATTTGACTTTTTTTTTCATGACCTAAATACAATAAATTCTTGTTGTAGGGCAACATGCAATGCATAGTCATCTATGCCTTCCTTAGATTCTTCAGTTGTCAATAGAAAGCCTTGCAAAGAATAAGCAACACCACTTGTGAAGCAGATTCCAAATACGCACACAAAACTTCCCAACTCAACTGCACAACCATGTAACTCCAATAGTTTTAGTAAGACTAATCGGACTCATGTTTCATTTTACAATTGTGACTTATCTCACATAATCTCTCCACTGTGAAGTTTGAAATAAAAAACAGGAAGACGTTTTCTCAGTAAAGTGTATAGTTAACCAGAGGTACTGCTTTATATAATGTCTTTCACACCAGTTTCCTCTTGCAAACGGTTTGAGTTGATCCTGCCTTTCTTCATCTGAGAAAGATGGATTCTGAACGTCATTTCCAGATAATTCAAGATCATTTTCTGATGAGTGATGTATCCTTACTCATGGCAGCTTATATTAATCTGTTCTTCCATCAACATTATTTTTAGCTTAAAACATTTCACTCATCTTTACCTAGTCTTTCCATCTTAACATCTCTCCAAGAAAATTCACATAATCAGTCATATTCCCTCTCAACTTAGTTTTCCCCAGAAAAAGAAAACTTCGATTAGTCTTTTCATGCAGAAGCTATTGCCTCTTTGCTCTACCAGTCTTTTTCTGAATCCCTTCTAACCTGAGATGACCTCTCAGTCACTGCTGAGCCAAAACTAAGACAGTAAGGTTCAAACCAGCCCTTGGTTCAGTTGCATTAAAACTTTCCTATTACATAGTGTAAAATATTTTACCTAATACACCTCCAATTATACTTGTCTTATTTAAACTCACTTCCCACTGATTGCCTACTATCATAACAAGTACATTCCCTCTTTACTACTGCTAACTAAAAGGCCAGAGCATAATTTTTTGTTATTAACTGGTACTACCATGCTCCTACTTGTGCTCAAATTATTAACAAAAATTGATCCCAAAACACATTCTCAATGAACTACTAGCCTCTTTCCATCCTGTCAATGTCTACCCTAAGTGATATTTTTTCCTCTCTCTTTTCATCTTACTAACTTAAATGCAGTAATTTAAATGTGGGCATTTCAGAAGATAGCTAGTTCAGGGATAGCTAGCTTGTTGATTAGACAGTGAGTACACCCTCAGCCAAGTCTGCAAATGACACCAAACTGTGTAGTGCAGTCAACACACTGGAGGGGTGGGGCACTGGAACAGATTTCCCAGAGCTGTGAATGCCCCATCCCTGGAAGTGTTCAAGGCTAGGTTGGATGGAGCTTCAGGCAACCTGATCTAGTTGGAGGTGCCCCTGCCTGTAGCAGAAGGTTTGGAACTCTATGATCCTTAAGGTGCCTTTCACCTCCAATTCTTCTATGATTGTACAGATTTCATAGTTCCATACTCACACATTGTTAAGTCCAGTATCAAAAAGTGATGTCAAGTTATTTTCTATAAGGATAATTTTGGTAAACCCTTGTCATACTTTTAAGTTAGCTTTTCAAATTAGTTTTTCCTCCAAAATAAGTTTTAAAGACTTTTCTGTTATTATATTTACTCTAATTGTTCTGTAATTGCCTGCTCATTTTTCCCTCCTTCCTTAAGAGTAGCAGTTCATAAGATTATGACAGCTAATATAATAGAAATAAAAATTATTTCAATTATAGAAATATACAACATAGCAACTATATTTTTGCGATTCACGTTTGAAAGCAACAGCTAACTAGACATTGCTCTGTTGCAGTACAGAACAGTATAGAAACCTAGAGCCATTTAAACTGGTGTTTTACATTGTGGCTACTGCATTAACAGCTGAAGCTCTAGTAACACTAATACACCAACTTTCATACTTAATATCATTAATTATTTCCAATCAGACAGAATTTCTCAGTTGCTTGTTTATACTTTCAGCTTTTATATGGGTTCCTTTTTTCAGATTCTATTTAAGAACATTCGATGATTTTTACAGATCATATTTTCAACTGTTTGCTGATAATCAAAATCAGTGCCCTAACCAAAAAGTACTGGAGTGTAACTTTGTCAATATATATATACACTATTTAGATGTGAAGTACTGTGTAAATGCTAAGAAATAATCACGTTTGAAAAACGACTTTAGAAATCAAAAGCTAAAAGGAATACATTCAGATAAAGCAAGACTCATTTGATGTCAGATTGCAACTAAGCAGTCATCGTATACAATTCTTGTGCAGTCTCCTAAATTGAATGAACACAGAATTCTTCCTCTCAGTGATAAAAGTACTGGGTAGCATTTTGTCAGGGAGCTAAGTCAAGCAGCTACAAAGGCAAGCCTGCCATCCATAACACCTTTACCTCCCCCCCCCCCAAAAAAAAGGATAAAAATACAAAAAAAGGATTTCCAAGGTCTAGAAAGGAAGCTAAATAGTATGGCAGTCAAGTTACTTTCTTGGAAATCTGTATTACTAGAATGCCTTAATAGTAAGCCAGTGTTCTGTTCTTATGAAAACAGATCTGTACAGGACTGAATTATTTACATGTAGATTTAGACTATCTAACCGATTGGAAAAAATCCAGTTTTACTTTAAACTGCAAGCAGTACAACAGTTCCTCATTCCTGAGACCTACATCTCTACTTATGTATATATATTATATATATTATAGGTGAATGCTACCTGAAATGCATGTGACCTTAATCCTATGTGGTAGTGTAGTATTCACCTGCATTCAAAACCCTGCAATTCAAAGTCACACAACACCAACATTTACTGGAAGTGTTACTGTTTAAAATCACATCATACTCTAGCTTTAGTTCTTTACAATTTCTGCTTGTTTTAGGTACGGCAACACATTCTGCTGAACATTATTTTCCCTAGTTAATCCCCTAGATTTTAGGAGTTCTGATTTTGTGAGGCACAGAAACATTAATGATCAGACACCTACTTTTCTCAATGAGAATACCTCATTATAGGCTCAGCGATGAGTGTCTGCGTGCTAAGCAGTGCACCGAATGGGAGGATTCACAAATGCAGAACCTCTATTTCAAATTTCTAGCAAGAACTCTTGGAATAAAGGATCTATGCTGTTTTTTGCTTTTTTTTTTTTACATTCTTCTATGAAGAGACATCTGTAGAAAAGGTCTACTGCCTACAAATTAGAGAAAAACAAAACCAAAACCAAACTGATTTTCCTGTATATCAGGACCATTGCTGCTCATTTTTGTTTGACCTACATCAAGTGCAACCATACTTCTTGCCTGAGGATAATGCTTGGGGTGCAGAACCAGAGCTTCAAATGATTACAGTCCCTCTTTTCAAGCCCAACCCAAGGTACTTCAATACTCTTAAGCAGCTGCTTCTGTTTCCAGCCCCAGTGAGTGTTTTTTCTTTTCTGACTTCAACAACTTTCTTACTGATTTGATTCATCCTCACCACCTCCTTCTAATCACACAGCTTCCTCCCTCTTCCTTTCTCACTTTCCATTTTTTAACAGGGACACAATTCTGCCAGGCAAGTCTGCCCAGGCCCTCTGGGTTACAAGTAGATCCTCTAGCAAGTGATAGACGGACAATGCAAAGAAATTAACATTCATAAAAATGCTTTTTGACACGTGGTATATTTCCAACCTCAGGGTAGATATACTGGGTGATCTAAGATGTATTTCTACACTTAATTCTAATATATTGAAAGCAAATTTTATTCTGGAATAAAATGCTGAAATATAACATCATAGTATTAACTGAAATAATGCATTTTCAGTTCCTAAGAAAACCACAAAAAGTAATTTTATAAAATGATACTCCTACAACTATTTTAAAGGGAATAAAAGATAACATTTGGTTTTCTGTTGTGTGCAATACCTTACTTAACCTCTGTACTCTAGTTTTATTTGCTTTAATGCTAGTTAGAAGTTCTTATCTGAGATAGAGTCTGTAGGAAAGTTTCTCATTCTTGTTTCTTTATTCCCCCCATTAGATCTTTAGTTTAAATGGATCCTAATCTATTGTAAATGCTAGAGCAACAGCCAAAAGAATCAGTAGCTATAGGCCTTCATCCTGCTCTCCTTGAAGACAACAGCATTACTCCTGTTCGTAACTCTGAAGAGAAAACTGGTCCCATGGAGAGCAAGCCAGGTACTGTTACATCTGTAGGAGTTCTGCAGCCAACCTCAATGAGAGCAGAATTTGACCCTCAAGGAATATATAATGATTAGGGTTAAAGTCAGTGACATTTAACCAGAAGACTGGTGAACCTGAAAAGATGGTTATAAGCTACATACCTGAGGCAGCGCAGAGTTAAGCTGTCGCTGAAGGGAGTCTCTGTCATAGATGACATCCTGTAGGCGTTGCTGTGCAAGTGACAAGCTTTCCTGTGTCTCCCGAAGAGTATCAAGGAGACGGTCCCTTTCATCCAGCATATTCACCATCAGCTGCTCAAAGTGAGAATCTGAGTCCGAGCCGCTGCTCTGGGACCCCCGTTGACTCATCGGGGTGTCCTCATTTATCGTAGGCATCACTTCGCACATCATCTCTTTAAAAAATACAAATCAAGAAAAGTCTTTTCAGTATGAAAAAAAAAAATGAGGGGATTTCATAAGAGGAATTAATTCTGTCACACGGACACAGTTAGTAGACTATTTCATTGTCCCCTCATCTCAACTTCGTACTTTCAATATTAATCAGATGGTCAATAGACAGCAATTAGATACAGTGACTAATTCCACACAGCAAAGATACTGAACGTGTTTCCTAAACTAAAGGAAGAGGGACTGGAAGGAGATGGAGGATAACACACTATTTTAAATTATTAATAGCTTTGCAAAAAAAAATACTCTTTTAAAATGAGAGAAAAGACTTCCTCTGCAATTGCAGTCTCCCTCTCTTTCTTAATGTCATTGCTGAATTGTTGGTATTGATGCCAATAGCTGCTATTAATTGCTGGATTTTGTCCTGCTCTAGGCATTTCTACAGTACAGCTCAGGCTAACCATTGATCCACTATCATGCTGCCTTAACAATGCCAGGTTGATCTATTTTTTATCTAGTTATTCCCACCCTCAGGGAAAAATATTCTCTAGTGAGCTTGTTCAGTAAGAGGTCAAAAACTAGAAACCTTCTGCTAATTATCATTGGTATGATATCTTATGCAAATTGAGTTAGCAGGGAAAGAATCACTGTTGTTTGTTTCCTAAAAACAGTTCAAATCAGAGCAAATAGCATCACTTGGTCCCATTCATCAATTATGTCTCAAAACTTCAGTTTGTATACAGAGAGCTGCTTATGCTATGAAGATGTTGCACTAAGCAGATAGGGGAAAATATAAAGAGGAAAATTAAAAAAACAATCTCAAAAATGGCTTTCAAAGCTTAGATTAAAAAAATATATTCAGATAAAAGATTGTATTAGCAGTAGATGGTATCTACTAGAGAAATAGAAGGGCACACAAAGAATCAGAAGTTGTTTTTCTAGTATGACTAAGTACAGCAGACAATTTTTACATAGTTGAGCATTAATTTCTGAAAATTCTTTTACTGGAAGCCTTTTAATCTCAGCAAGTGGGACAAAGGTGCTTTTCATCCATCTAGTGGAAGTTAAAAAGTTTTACTCGTGTTTGCTGTGGACCTCATAGACCTCAACTTTGTCTAAAATGCATGTTGTTGATGCACTTCCTTTGTTAGGTGTGTCATCATATGAGATCATCACCATTTCACAGTTTCAATACTATGACTGAATCCTTCTACATATTCTTAAATGTGGCCTACTTTCCAAAGTAAGAAAACTAAACTTTTGACAGTGAAATTTATGAAAAACAGTTACGGAATGCAACCTAAAGACCTCCCGTACACAGGGAATAGAAGGGCTAAGAAACTACTTAGTTCATTAAAGGTAACTGTAACACTTCCTACTTTTCCTACCATCGCTAAACCAAAAGCAATTCTTGTGCTAATATTGCTTGCTGCTATGATTTGCTATGATTATGCTATGGTAAAATAACAGCTTCACTATGATTATTTGGTCTCAGCCACATTCAAAATGCTCATGGAGAATTTAATAGTATTTTCATTTCTTCAGCAGATGCGATAACTAGCAAAATTAGCACCAAACATTGGTATTTCAGCATGAATTACTGGCTACTACAGCACAGCTTCCATAAGCAATATCTTCACTGATGATGTTCCACATCAGTCCTGATCCTCTGTCTGGAATGGTGGCAAGGTGAAAGTTTTTTGTGGCTATTACTTACTTTAGCAATTAATTAGGTGCAAGATAAGCAGATATTGTCTCAAAACAACAGATGCTGAAATTCTTCATATCTCCAGGCAAGTTTACTTGGGATTACCTGATCCAATGCTGAATATCTCCATTACTCATGAAGTTCAAAATTTTCTACCCCAGAAGCCTTCTCCTCTCTTAAACTATAGACTCCATTAGGAAGCACCACAATGTTCTTTCATACTGAGATGACATTAACACATCGGTGCCTCCATCAACATAAAGTTGTTTATGTTTAAAAACATTTTCATGACTACAAACTGATCTTCAGGTTACATGCCACTCTGTCTCCTGAATACAGATAGTAGTACTGGGAGGTACCACAGAGGTGGAGTACTAAATTCTGCAGCTTCACCAGCAGAATAAACTTCAACTTGCCTGCAGAAAAACAAAAGATTTTGGGAATTCTTCCTGATGTAACTGAATCTGGAGAATTGAATCTGGAGAAGTGGTACTACCAGCAGTGCTTTGCCTGCATGGTCCTTGTGCAATGTTGTGGGAGCACATTTCATGCCAAGAGTGTAATCACCCTCTGGAGTGCCTTCACTCAGGTCTCACTTGGATTAACCACTTTGGGATGGTCAAGTTGACGGTGCACAAGGGGAGAACTGAAACATCTGAGGCATCTGCCCCTTTCTGTTATATCACATTTTTTCAGTATGTACTGGGTATTCAGACACTAAGGTCTCTGCATGCTTATTCTTCAAATGTAGATAAAGGACCGTAACTCAGATCATAACTCAGATTTTTTTACCAGAAGGTGGCCCATCACATCCCACGGAACATGTTTGCTGCCCCAGTGGATTTTCATAGATAAGCCCTCACAGCCAATGTCCTTTATATGCAGATAAAATTTATGGTCTAAATGGCAAGGTATGCAGTATCACTGCTGACATGCAGTGGCATAATGAACACAGTCCAATTTTCACACTTGCTGGAGTGTTGAGGTGAACAGCTAACAAAATCTCTGTGCAGACAGTTGTTGCTACCTTAGTATCTTTTTCAAAATAAAATTTACTATAGTCATTTTGAGGATATGGGAATTAACATATACACATAGCTGTGGGACAGTCATGGAATGTACAGACTCTTGACAAATCTCCCTGTAAGCTGTTGTGTTCAGGGAGCGGAGTAGACAATGCAGCGTGCCTATTTTGAAAACCTGCACTGCATTACCCTGAGTGGCACAAGTAACTAACTTGGGCTGTGATTAAGACCGCAGATAAGGCAGATAGCAGGTGGGCAGATCTTGATGTAGGCAGTTACTATTTGGAAGTTTTCTCCCACAGCTCAAAGTCCCAGGAGAATCTTTAAAAGGTACAGTTCTTGCATTCAGACTAGAGACGTACATTGCTTTCTCACTGTTTGAAGATCAATGCCATTATTCCACCGGAACTATATGCATCCTCTCCCTTTTCCCGTGCTCAGCTTAGAGGAAAATATAGAAAAGCAGGAGGCTAACCTTGGCCAGATCAAGAGTGCCAGCAGGGTTAGAAAGAAAGAATGTATTGATCTTGCAGTGGTGAGGAGGAGGGAAAAGGGGAGCCCTGCACATACAGCTTTTGGAGGAGCCAACAGTGGGGACCCTGAAACAACTCTGAAGGGAATGTCCTTTGTTAGGGTGTATCTGCATCAACCCAGGAAGCAGTAAAAAAAATTCAAATAACTTCAGGTTTATTATGGGGCTCCCAAAGATTTCCTGCATCTTCTCATTAAATAAAGATATGCAGCACTGTCCTGAATTACAATGATTTTTATCTTTCTGCCTTTAGAAAAGCATTGTTTTTCTTTTCTTTAAAACAAACAAGCAAATGAAAAAACCAACAACCCTTTATCTGGCATTTATCTCTCTTATACCTGCCAGTAAATGGGATGCTTTCAGTGTTCTGACGCTGCCACCATTTAACACTGTTCCCAAAAAACGCTGGTCTTCTTCCAGCACATGTTCAAGAACACAGCCATGCTCAAGCCCCAGGACCTCACTGCACTCTTTATTCTTCTGCTTGACAGAAGAAAGAAATCAAAATAATAAGAATATTTGAAGAATTTTAGAAGGATGGGGGAAAATGAAAAAAAAAGAAAAAGGAGGGATTCTGCAACAAAATATAGGGCAGGTAAAGCAGAGAAAGGACATTACACTGACAAAAGCAAATAGAGAAGCAAGTTTCAGCAAACAGACTGATCACAATTTAGTAGTAGAAGATTGGCAGCTAAGGACACATAGGAGGACACATATGTGTCTGGTTCTTTATATAGCAAGTGGATCACGTCAACGAGTTGTATGAGTTTGTGAAGTTTCCAGAGCCTTTGGATGGTGCCCATGTATTAGTCAATCCTCAGTTAACCACATGATGATGTGGTTCGCATATGGGGTCAGAACATTAGTTTTAAGAGCAAGCTTCCAGTTTAATTATAGCTGAAAGGAATTTAGTTTGCATGCACCAAAAGCACATAGAGAAACCACCACAATGCAGATAGAAACAGTTGAGGAATCCACATTAAACATAGAACAAAAACACTATTGCTATGAACAGTTAGGTCTGATAGTTTATGTGGTCACACCCTGAGTAGTTTTAATCATATTTATAAATTTCCAACTTGGGAAGAGGACAACTTTTGATTTCCCTTCTAAGTAACTGAATTTTAAACCTAAAGCTGGTAATTAAAAAAACCCCAATCCTGAACAATTTTCCTTTCCAGGTTCATAATGTAATCAATTGAAATATTTCACAGACTGAAGACAAAAGGCATCACTGTAACTACCTGCCCTTTACACATTAGTCACAGACAGTAAATCTGAGTTAATCATAGAATCATTAAGGTTGGAAAGACCGCTAAGATCATCTAGTCCAACCATCAACCCCTGCCTGTGATTGCTCTAGACCACGTTATGAATGTGGCATCTGCTGTTCTCTTGCAAACCTCCATGGTTGGTGACTTCATCACTTTCCTGGGCAACCTGTTTCAATACCTCACCACTTTCTGAGAAGAATTTTTTCCTAATATCCAATCTGAACCTCTCCTGGTGCAACTTAAGGCCATTACCTATCTCTAGTTACCTGTGAAAAGAGGTCAGCATCCACCTCACTACAACCTCATGTAGTTGTAGAGAGCAATAACATCTCCCCTGAGCTGCCTCTTCTCCAGAATAAAGAATTGCACCTCCCTCAGCTACTCCTCATAAGACTTGTGCTCCATACTCTTCACCAGCTTTGTTGCCCTTCTTTGGACGCATTCCAGAGCCTCAATGTGTTTCTTGTAGTGAGGGGCCCAAGACTGAACACCATACTCAAGGTGCAGCCTCACCAGTGCCAAGTAAAAAGGGATGATCCCTTCCTTAGTCCTGCTGGCTGTACTATTTCCGATACAAGCCAGGATGCCATTGGCCTTCTTGGCCACCTGGGCACACTGCTGGCTGTCAGCTATCACCCCCAGAATTCTTTCCTTCGTGCAGCTTTCCAGCCACTCTGCCCCAAGCCTGTAGAGGATTTTGCAACCAAAATACAGGACTTGGCACTTGGTCTTGTGCTGTCATGCAGCTGGACTCAGTCAATAGATCCAGCCTATTCAGATCCCTCTGAAAGGCCTTCCTATCCCCAGGGCAGATCAATCGTTCCTCACAGATTGGTGTCATATGCAAACATACTGAGGGTGCACTCAGTCCCCTAGTCCAGATCATCAACAAAGCTGTTAAACAGGGCTGGCCCCAGCACTGATCCCTACGGAATACCACTCAAGACTGCTCACCAGCTGGGTTTAATTCCATTCACCACCACTTTCTGGGCCCAGTCCTCCAACCAGTTTTTCACCCAGCAAATGATACACCTGTCCAAGCCACAGGCTGCCAGCTTCCGTGGGAAACAGTCAGAAGCTCTGCTAACATCTAGGTGGACTACATCCACAGCCTTTCCCTCATTCACTAGGCAGTTCACCTGGTTGTAGAAGTAGATAAGTTGGACAAGCAGGGCCTGCCTTTCATGAACCCATGCTGGCTATGTCTGATCCCTGGTTGTTCCCACACATGCTGCATGATCATAGTCAAGATAATCTGCCATCAATCTCCACCATCGAGTGGATTTAAGTTGTATCTTATATGAGAAGGATTTCAAACATTAAACACAGTAAGTAATCTTTCTAGCAAAATAACAAAAAAAAGTCATTCTGCCTGAGAAAAATATATGAATTTTTCTACTGTATTTCTGGGGGAGTCACAGCCACATTCAAGGCTGCAATTCTCAAAGCCTCAGAATAATTGGCAGGCCCACTTGTAGACCTAATGTGCCGTGTGTATTTTTCTGGCAGATCTGTGAGTTTACGTAAGTTTTGATATATCTAAGATACATTTAATTATACGTGCAGGAATTAGTTTTTGTATGGACAGGATGAAAGCATCCAGACTTACTGGATTTAGATTCAGTTAAGGGATAACAGATCCACGCATGTACAGCAGATATTTGTCTTAAGTATATATTTTATGTCAATCCACGAAGATTATCACTTCCACTCAGAACAGAACTCAGCAGGATAAAGTATAGACCATCATTAAACTCACTTTTTACCTTCCAATCTTAACAGTTTCAAAGACTGGTTAGGCTAATAGATCTTGATTTTCTAAACCATGACTCTTGAACAGAACAAATACAGTCATACACTGACATCTGACTATTCCTTATTTTCCTCTTGTGCTTATCACCCAATGTTTTGAGATCCTGCTCCCTTGCCAAGCAGTTGACTCCATATAACTATGAAAAGTTCAGAATTAAGTTTTCCAGCTTTCCACATTTCTGAATTGTTTCTGTGCAACATAATAGGTTGTTAGTTCCTCATTTAAGTTCATATTCACACTGAAATTCAGATACAAAAAAATATCTTCATCTAGTCTGTACAAGTATTTTAGTATCTCCATTTTGTCTGCATGTGACAGCTGCTGCATTAAGATTTCTGCTATTGCAGCATAATATTCCTTTCAGTAATCAATACATTCCTATCAAATACTACAAAACGCATTTCTGATGAGTCCTATTAGTGAAAAAGAATTCAGAGTGGTCAGAAAATGGGGGATGAACAGTAATGTTCATGAAGCATCAGAATCCCTTCTCTGAAGTTTGCAAGAGAACACTTGATTGCATTATCACAACTCTAAATTGCAAAGTAAATTCTGTTATAATTTTCAGGTAACGTGATGCAATATAAGCAAAGCTGGAGTGTATAAATATCTTCTTTAAACTTCAGAGATGTAAAATGATCATTGAATTTTCTTTTTATTTTCCAAGCTTACTTCAAGCAACCTGATCTTATTCTGGTATGTGCATTGCATTTAGAGAGGAGTTGGTGCAAACAATCTCTGCAGGTCCCTTCCACCTTGAATGATCCATGTTTCTGGAGATATTCTGATATTTAATATACATTTAAATGAGACTGAAGGCAAATATGCAATAAATCTTAAAAAAACAACAACAACAAACAAACAAACACAAAAAGAAACAAAAAACCCCACACTGTGGCTCATCTCACTGTATTCTTACAATACTTCTTGATTTTATTAGCATGGCCTGCCTTGTAGAGAATGTGGGGCTCAATGTACTTAGAAGACCTCTACAAAAAGTAAATAAAATTGCCATTAATAAATTTAAAAAAAATTATAAATCAGCTATGCTTCAGTCACATTTTGAAAAATGTAGAAAATATAGGTAATTGCTCTTTGTCAGAAAACATGCACAAGAAGAATAAACTAAAGTATTACAATGAATCATAAAGCACCTTATCTCAGAACAGTTTAAACTTCAGAATCTGAACAGTCTTATTGCTCAGCTTCTAACGGTTCTTTTTACTTTCTGGTTTTATTTATCTCAAACAAAACAAAACAAAAAGCTTGAAGAAAGATGGTAATGCTTTACATCTTTTACCTGAATCATTGTAAAGCAAATAATGAAAAAGAAAAAAATTAGAATATTGAAACACTGTTGAAGACTAGGTAGGCAGGGGAACACCTATGTAAGAAATGGCAGTAGTTAATAGGTATACACTCTTTCTGAAATCACAAGAAGCAGCAAATATAATAAATAATAACAAAATATTTTTCCCAAAATTCAAACATGATTTTTTTTTCTTGTTCAAGGCCTTGCTATCTCCTCGATGTTTACAATACGTGTAAAGGCATGAGGTACTCAGTATGTTTAGGAAGTTTTCTGACTGCGCCATTAAAGTGAAATCAATATAAAAATACGTATTCTTATCTGGAGAAAACAAAACAAAACAAAACACAACACCCAAGAAACCTAAAAAACTTCCTAACACTATTCTTTCTTAAAACAAACAAACAAACAAACCCAAAAACATTAATAACAGTAAGAATCCTCTGGACAAAGGAATACAGTGTTACTTTCTTCTCAAAGGAAAAGGATACCTGGTGCCAAGTAGAATAAACTCAGAAGTTTGTAACCAGCTATCAGGAGCCAGCTTTGCAGCCTGAGCAAATTCCCACTGAAGTTATTTACTAAGGGCTTCTGTACCAACACTCTGTTCACATGAAGGGTAGAGAAAGACTACTTTAGGCATCCAGCTTAGTTTCCTGTCTTGATATCTCAAATCATACCTAATTACATCAGCAGTGCCCAACCATCCATCTAGTAAGGCCATGCAGCTCTGTGACAGTAGAGAACTGCATGCAGTTGCCCCCAGAAAAATGAGCCAGAAAAGAAGTCGGGGGAGGAATGGGACAATAAAGACCTTCATTAAGCATCTTGTTACTCAAGAACAGTTGAGGAACAGGACAGACAGCATCTTGCTCCTTCAGGGTATGACTGATGGTACACTGAGTTATATGTAAGGGTACACAGGCATTCCAGAAAGACCAATGAGGGAGTCAGAATTTCCTTCAGTGGATATGCAGGGACTGCAAATAATAGATTAAATGCCTCTGTCCTGTATCTTCAGGACCACAGAGTTTGTTGAAAACCAAATAAGCCTTCATGTAAATTACTCTGTGCAATACTTCTCTACAGTCAGGACTGCAAAGAAGAAAAACAAATGGAGGGAAAGGATGACAGATGCCTCATTAATACCTAAATGCATTACTTATCTCTTACTCAAAGGAGAGAAGTGTGTTATTTCACAATAAAAAAGCCTGACCTGCCTGACAAGTATACTTAAGACTACGCTTGAATGATCCAAGCCAACCAAAAGAAGACTTTTTAAAGTCTTCCTCAATCCTAATCCCTCTATATAGTATACATTTATTTTCAATCACCAGGATTTTACTGTTAATACACAAAAACTTTCTTACATTCTTTAGGAGACAGAGCAGACGTGACAACTCCCTTGCTCAGGAAGAACACTGAGTGCTCTAAACTCTGAGAGACTTCAGTAGGTAACTGAACTCACGTAACACCTTACAACTATCTCGGTGACCTCTGAGAGGTTTGCAAGAAGAAGCAGGATACAGGCACATACATGCTCCCTAGAAAACAAGTGACACTTAGGCAATGTGGTATTCTTAGAATTCTTCTACTTGGAAGCAAATAAGCTAATTGAAACCTAAGGACCAATTTTAATAGCACTTCCAGACCAGAAATGATGAGGCACCATAGCCATATATACACAATGGCAACCTATAAAGCAGCACATTAAAGTTCTCTAAGTACACTTTCTTCCTCATCTGTTGTATATCTACTACAAAATGTGTAGAAAAATCTATCCTAGGTTGACTGGTTCCTATTTCAGTATTTTCTCCAATCATTTGCATAGAGCCTAATGCAAGAACTGCTTAAGTTCATGACAACGCTATCAGGAACATCAGTGAGTTTGGATATATCTATAAAGATGGTTGAAAGTCACTAGTGTAGGCAAGCCATTAACCTGTCATTTTACTACCTCCAAATAGGAGCATAAAAACCACAGATGTATGTTATGTTTGACCAGTGAGCCTGTCGAATGTTATTAGACCAGTGCCTACAATAGTACAAGAAATCATGAACCAGCATTTAACTGATAAAAAGCAACCATTGTTTGAAGTGATCTGTTTTATGAGAAGGGAAAAGAATGTGATTCACTGTCATTTCATTAACGATTTTTCAGATTGCAGCCAATGTACAGTGTAAGGAGCATGATGTCTCCATCAAGAGTGAACTGAGTACTCAATTATGAATTCTGCAGCTCAGTTTATGTATCCAGATGAGTGAATGGGCAAAAATTGCTGCCAATAGCACAGTATATGCCCACCCTTAGTTAGTTACTATATGAAGCATTACCAAATGAACTGATAGCAATCCTCATGTATCTTCTATCTACAAATGATGATAATCATGTATGAACCAGGTCTGAACGTGCATCCCCAATACTGACTTTTTCTAAAACCACTTGAATTATCTGTGGTAATAGGCTATAGATGTGGAAAATGACAAATTTGTCCTCTTTCTTCTCATTGGACCCCACCCTATTTGACATCTCGTCTCGTTTGTCCAAGAGTCTGGAAAATACTTATTTTTTAAAAAGTGAATGCAGTAACAAACACCTCTACATTCTCATGCAGGCTGGGAGTAATTCACCAGTCAGACTTCCTTCAATGGGGCAAGCTCTGAGGATGAGAAGACACAATAACACTTGGCTTCTGCCTGACAAAGGCTCTTCGGCAAGCACGCATTTTGCTCACCTTGAAGGCTATCACCTCAGATGTGAATCTAATTTTATTACTTCATCTTTTTGTCCATCACTGGTTTTAAAAGCTTGTTTTCTGTATACTCAGCAGCTTGGTTTGCACACCAAGGTTGAGGAGTCATTTCAAGTTACTTATAATTTTGCTGCCAGAAGTGGAAATTTAACTACCATATATTCTAGCCTGTCTATAGTGACATCAGCCTGAAAACTCATTTCATTGGATCATTCTGGATATTTTACATTTACACGCTGTTGGTATTTTTTTTTCCCCAAATGGTTAAATACGTACAGTGACTGATAAAACCCGTTCTTTCTGTAATTATGTCTTTTCAAACATTCTCAGCAAGATTGCTGTAAAGCAGCACAGCGTAATTCCATAAGGAAAATCCTTCCTATTGTCTGAGTTGCATTACACACATATTCCTCCTCCTAGTTAACTCCTTACCTGCCAGCCTTCACTAAGCTATGATATCACCTTTAACAGAAGCATCCTGCACTTCTACACAGGAGGGGTGATCATCAACAGCACCTTACAGAAAGGACTCATTCCAACTATTTGTTCTTTAACATCCCTCCGTCACACATCTCCCTCCATCACACACACACACACATATATATATATTAAAAAATAATAATAAAAAAGAAGAAGTTGACTTCGTGATTTTTACTCTGAAATTCCCCAACTCCCATCACAGAAACGCATTTAAATCATACAACACATGCAGCAAGAGGCAGATCGAAAGCTTTTGCATTTGCACCTCACCTCCCGGAGGGTGTGGGTGCTAAGGAGGGAACGCCTGGCTCAGAAATAAAGGTTCGGTACCTAGTGTCTTTTATTTCGGCGTCTGCTATTGCACTTGATCAATATAACCGCAGTCTGCACCGGCTCCGAGCGGGGTCTCACGCAGCCGAGCACTCCCGGACCATCTTCGTAGCAATGGTGACACCGGCGCTGCTCCGAGAAACCCCCAGCCCTCGCGCTCGTCCTCCGGCACGACAGGCTGCTCGGCACCTCAGCATTTTCTTCGGTCACCGGTCACTTCGTCAGCAGCCAGGAGGAGAAGCATCCATAGGAAAAATGGCATATTACAAATTTTGCTTTGAGAAGCAGAGCTCGGCTCAGACCATTGTCAGGAGCAGGCGAGGGGGGAGCGGCTCTTAAAGCTCCAGCAGCCTCTTTCAAGCAACAGCATCTTTGCAGCTGGAGGCGAGACAGCACGGGGGGAGGGGCCGGGGCCAAAGCATCTTTCTTTTATTTCTCATCTTTTGTTACACTTAACGGAGCGATATCCGGCTGCTCGGGTTCTTCAGTAACTCCTTGGCTAATTATGCCTCCGTGCGTGACTCAAGTCCACACGCACGCACGACTGCACGATCAGGAGCGAAGGCGGCGTGCAGCTTCGCAGCGAGGAGCTCCCAGAGCGCCGCTCCCCGCCGCACCACAGGGCCGGAGCGGGGCGGCCCGGCCCCGCCACCCGCCGGGCGATGTCTGTGTGGGGCGGCGGGAGCTCCTCAGCCCCGCGCGTTCTGTGATTTCGAGCGCTGAGGCGAACGGCGGTACATCTCATCTAATCGGATACACGGCGTAATAAAACGTATCATCGGCCGTAATCCGGCCGCGACAAAGCGGTGATAATGTCTGCCATAATCTGAACGGCCCAGGCGTGTCATTAACCGCGCGCGCGTTCGGAAACGCCACGCGTGGCTGAGCGCCCTCCAGGCCGGGGGCAGGCCGGGGGCAGCCCGGGGATGCCGGGGGGCTGCCGGGATGGGCGCTGCTCGGCGGCGGGGACTTCCCCTGGAAGCGGCCGCAGTGGTTTCCACCGGTCCTTAAATAAATTCTGAAGTAATCGCGTCTGCTGCCCCTGCCTCACGCACGCGGCTCCCCCGGTGCAGCTGCCGCTGCTTCGCGCCGCGCTCATTTCCTCACGCCCACTACGACGAATGAAAGAAATAATAAGTAAGAAATAAATGCATAAAGGGACGCTGCCTGTCCCCTGCTGCTTCAGCTGCCCCACGCGTCGGTGGCCGTCCTCGGCGGGGACTGAGAGTGTGAATGTATTAAGTACCAGAAAATGATTAAAAATCGAGATTTCCTCAGTGCTGATCTGAAATTAAGTTCCTCACGGGTTGAGGACCAGCTCTGCAAGCTTTGTTCTTGCACAAAGGATATCAGAAAAGGCGTTCTGTCCACACAGCATTGACGGTGTTGCTTCGGAAGGTCGAGTTCACCTCAGCCACCCTAGGAAGGTAGTGCAGTGGCAGCCACACAGTCTGCACAGGCAACTCTGCAGCAGCTCCAGCCTGCTCTGCTGCTCACTCCTGACCCTGGATTGTGAAAAATGAGAATATATGCATATATATATATATATGTGAGTAAGCAAACAACTGAGAACCACTGCCAACACGGACATTAAGAACAAGTGCAAAGGAAGTAATGGTGCCAGACCAGAGCTTGTAGCAAGAACTTGTCCTTTGCCAAGTGCAAGCCATGGGTTATAAAAGGGTGAGAATAAAATAACTCCTCGCCAGACTGTGTCAGTACTGCAGGTGGCTTTTTAACACCTCTCTTGGGCACTCCAGTCCTCTACACTGACTCAGTTCATCTTCAGCATACAAACCACTGCTTGTTACCCAGCAATCACGCTGCAGCTGAGAGCACAGAAACATAGCATCATTAAGGTTGGAAAAGACAAATGAGATCATCGAGTCTAACCATCAGCCTATCCCCATCATACCCACTAAACCATGGCCCTTCACTGCCACATCCACAGGTTTCTTGAACAACTCCAGGGACAGTGACTCCACCCCTCTCCTCTCTGAGCAACCTGTTCCAAAGCATTACCACTCTTTCTGAGAATATCCTAATATCCAACCTGAACCTCCCTGGCCACAGCTGAAAGCCATTATCTCTTATTCTGTCTCTGGTTACCTCGGAAAAGAGGCCAACATCCACCTCTCTATAACCTCCTTTCAGGGAGCTGTAGAGAGGAATGAGATCTCCCCTGAGCCTCCTCCAGACTGAACCATCCCATCTGCTCAGCTTCTCCTCATTAGAATTGTGTTCCAGTCTCTTCACCAGCTTTGTTGCATTTCTCTGGACACACATGATTTGTCATCTGTTACTAAATTACTCACACGGTCCCCACAAGAACTCTGAGCTTTGTGTTAGGAGAGAGATGAAAAGCTCAGCAGCCCAGGAGGCACTCCTGAGAGCAGGCGTGTTTTGCAACAAGACGCCTTCTTCAAAAAAGGACATATCTCATTATTATTTTTTTTCCCAGGGTTAAAGCACATTACTTCATTGTGTAACAAGGCCAGAGCAGAACTTACCACTTAAGACTGTCTAGAACTCAGTGCTGCTGTTTTAGAACAGCATCTGTATACATGGAAATATCACTCTTTTCTTTAAAGTATTGATTAAAATGAGTGACATTGATAACATCCTTCCTTCTCTCCCTATTTCAGACTGCAACTTATTGATTAAAGCATTCGCCATCCATGTTGGAGAGCTCAATGTCCTTGCTCCCCCAAGGTGGTTGTTTTCAGCACTTGGCTTAGGAAAGATTCCAGTTGTTCCACAGAGCCGACTATTTGCACAGCTGTATAGCTGGCAGCCATTTGTTGTCATTAGATTTATACAGATTGGTGGAATGCTTTGGGAAGTCTGCTGGCCCTTCGACTCCTCATGGCTGTCCTCTCTACTGCCTTCCACCTGTTAAGGCAAAAACACAGCACAGAAAGTCTATTACCACATCTTGTAGTATTGTCCTAATTGACCTGCTGCCCTTCGCTTCTTTGTTGCCAGATTCACAAATGTGTAAGTGGCCTAAGTATCATCTTTTATAGTGCTGAGGTTGCTGCATAGTGCAGAAACTGCCAATTAGTACCTGTGCTTTGCGGTACCAATTTAAACAGGAGCCTCCTTCTATTCAAGCCTGCAGGCTTTTGAAATCAATGAGATAGAAGAAGAAGGAAAAAATAAAGAATGGCATGTAAAAAACTAGGGAGCAGACACAAAAACCGGCACAGAACAAGTCCTTTGGGTTTCATCGTAATAAAGGAATGCTCCCTATAGCAGAGGGCGTCTTTTGGTAACTCTTACTGCATGGATGATTGTAATCAAGAGCATAAGAGCATAATGATATTTTATGAAAGCTCTGTTAGGGAAGGGTACAGAATATACTATTAAATGATGAGCTCAGCCTTTCCTTGAGGGGAATTTGACCATCAGATCACCATAACATAGATTTGCTTATCCTAATTTTGAATATGAGAATCAAATCTCATAATTGCCCTCAAATATTAAATGCTCAGTCTGACAGCTGGTGCTGGCATTGAGCTTGTGAAATTTTATGGGACAAATGAAGTGGATAAAGACAGGTTAGACTATGCTCTTTATTACCATAGGAAGTCTTCCTTACCATCCACCAGATTGTTTTTTAGAAAAGAGTGTGTAATCATATGACAGAAATAATATTTTAAAGACATGTCTGAAAATCAGCTTCTTCCCCTGTGTAAGTCTAGCCAATGGGTCTTCCTCATATGCTGTCTCCCACAAAGAGAAACTGAAGGCTGATCAAATCTTTGGTATGAACAGAGTGAAAGGGTGAACTGACCCCATCATAGTCTCAAAGAATGAATGAATAGGTCAATGAGAAAACAACTTGAAAAATATTTGCCTTTGCTTTCAAGACATACAGTGTAAACTGAAAAGCGGTAACGGATGCAAAGACAGATGATGTGATCAAAGCAACAAGATGAGAAAGTGTTTCCTGTAGCCTTGTTTTGAATAACACTGATGATATAGCACTTTATTTATTAAAGCCTGGCAACAGCTACTACAGCACGATGAAGGCCTGCATAAGATTTTTAGATGAAGATGGAAGAAGGAGAACCTGTCTCTCAGAAATGTTATGTTGGAAGAAGAAAAAGTAGTCATGGTGTAGAGATAGTCTTCTCTTGATCAAGAAGCTATGAGAGACTAAGAGAAGAGCACAAAAATAAAGTTCAGTGGATCTTGACAGAGGCTGGAAAAAAAAGAAATGTAATATTGTGTGAACAAATTACATTCCAGTGTAATTGCAGTTACAATTCCAATCGTACATTACAATTACATTCATGCTTATTTCCCAAAGGTTCTCTGCATATTATCATAGCTTTAATGGTTTCTCTGTATTTCCTCAGTTTCAATTTCTTACCTACTTCATCTGTGGGTTTTACCTGCCATAATTTGATTACTCTTGTTTTGTTGTTGTTGTTTCTTTTTCTTTTTTTTTTCCAGGAGACTGTCATAAACCTGTTTTTCTTACACAAAAAGCATCCCACATGTGGCCTCAAAAATCATCATGGTTACTTTAAAAACTTCTCACTGCAGATGTATGATAGGGGTGGGGAGAGATTTAAAACAGAGACATAATTTCAGCTTAGATATAAATAGTTCAAAGCCGGCTAAAGACCAATAAAAGAGAAGCCTGAGAATTTGACAGTATAGTTAACACCTTTCTGTACAGCGAAAACTTCAGCTGGGAAAAGAAAGCCTTTATGTCTATCTCAATTTGATCTGCAGAGCAGGCTCTATTTACAACATAAGGAATGGCTGATTGGACCAGGCTCTTCTGGTCATTGTACACTCCTTCAGAATATTTTCTCTGGAGACATGATTTGAGGACTGATAAAGTCCTACTCAAAAATCCTGGTTACTCATGTACTTGCCTATGAGACCTGAAATACGAAAAAATTTCTTTTTTTTTTTTGTGATTTATGTTAACTGGCGAAATGTTGTTTGCAACTGACGTGATATAAGTGAGTAAACAGTTTAATTCAGCCTGTGACTGAAATATTTGAGGTATAATTAAAAAAAATCACACTGCTAAGGGAACCATAAAAAATGAAGTGGCCTTTGACTGTAATGAGAGAAGCCAGCTGTAAGATCAGGTTCTCAGTGCTATCCAGTATTTCATTATTTTTTATTATCTTTAACATATAGGTACAAGCAATTAACTGCATGAAGTTAGCAGTTAGTTATAATATTTCCTTAAATGAATTTTCCACTTTAATGAAGTTAGTTATAATTTTTCCTTTTGTCTGGTTTGTATTTTCTTTGCAAATTACTCTAAATTGGTCTTTGTCAATGACATGGAGTAGATCTGACTGGATAAAAATGACTTTAAAAGTCACTGAAACCTATGTATGCATTTTAGAGTGAAAATTACATCCTGTGCACATTGCTCAGCTAACAGGCCTCTGTTCCATACAATGGAGATGCAAAAGCATGCAGATTCTCAAAATAGCAACTGTGATCAAGAAACAGTGTATCACAATTTTAAAGATACCTTAAACTTTTTGAAGTTTGTGATCATAATGCATTTCTTAAAGGTCATTCAATTTATAATCCACTTCATCACATAGTGTGAGTTAAAGGAGGAACAAATACCAAAGTGAAGCACAAGGACCACAAAGTAGATGTTGACCAGAGGAATCAGTGAAGAATAACATGACCCATAACTGATGCCAAAGAAAGATCTTATCATTAAGAAGCAGTCCAATCTATACCATCTGCAGTGTGCTATCATATCCTGCATTATGGCAAAGTAACTGACACTGTTAGTCTAGTCTGCATCCCAGGATTCTCACTCCATTACAAACTTGGAAAAGAAAAGAAGGGAAGGACTGCTGACCTCTCCACCAAAGCAAGATGTTGAGGCATCTCACTGGTGTTTCAGGTCATGTCTGAATCTTCTACATGTAAATAAATCAGACCTCTTTATACTAAAACCATGCAAAGCAGAATTCAAATAAAAATTTCCATCACTGAATTACCAGTAAACTCCATCTCAGTATAACATTACATCAGCTACTTCGACTTTCATAATCTCCCAGTTTTGGAGAAAAAGTGTCATTTGTCTGGATTAAAATCGTTCTATGATCAGGAAACTGCAAGTACAGCAGTATATGAAATAACTGCGAGTACTGTAATGCAGTATGACTCCCCAGCAAGACTGGTTACTCTGGGAAAGTAAAAATATACACAGTGCTCTTCATTCTAGATTTCAAGCATTTGGATATGTATTTTTTTGTTTAAGTTCAGATTCTAAGGAATTTGAAGTATTTCATGGCTCTGCTTGAATTTTGAATTTGGTTTGTGATTTTTTGGAGGATTTTGCTGGTTTTGTTGTTGTTGTTGTTTGTTTGTTTGTTTGTTTTCATTAGTTAAAGTTTTGGATTTTACTGTCATGTTCCTTAACTACAGTAGCATGTTTTATTTTTAGGAAAAAATCTCATCTTCTAAGCAAAAATAATAAAATGAAGGACCGTCATAGAATCTTAATAGCTCCTAGGCTAAATGTAGCTGTGTATGAACACCAAACCAAAGGCACACAAGAAAGCATACTTAAGTAAGATCTTCACTGTACACCTTTTGCCTATAACGAGATAAAGAAAACAAACAAAAAACAGAAGAGATGGTAGTTAAAACAGATGTTAGTGAAGTGGCTCTATTAATTATTTTGCAAGTATATTTATATTTATTAGAGCATGGGATATAAGGAACTGCTTGGGTTAAATGCCTTCTATGGAATGTTAAACAGATCTTCACAAAAACAAACAAGTTTATTGTTATCCCTTCTTTAAAAATGTTTTCTGAGCTTTCAACCATTCATTTTCATCTACAGCCGAAAGCACATCCACTTCCACTTTGGTGCAGTTAAAAGAACAGAAGCATCCAGTGCTGGGAAAGAACTTTATAAGATGGGCAGTTGCCAACAGAATAAAACTTTTTTGTCAACAAAGTCAATATTTTAGGAGATCCCTCCAGGAATGGGACATCCACAGATTTTCTGGGCAGCCTGTTACTGTGCCCCTTCTCTCTCTGAGAAAATAATTTCCCCCTAACATCTAATCTAAATCTTCCCTTTTTTATTTTAAAACTATTCATCTTTGTCCTATCACTATCAGACTGTGTAAACAGTTGGTCTAACTCCAGTTTGTAAGCTCCATTTAAGAACTGGAGGTCACAGTAAAGACTTCTCCAGGCTGAAGATGCTGAGCTTCCTTAACCCTTCTTCACAGGAGATAGACTTCAGCACTTTTATCATCTTTGTGGCCCTTCTCTGGACCTAATCCAACAGCTCCATATCTTTCTTGTGCTGGGGGACCCAGGGCTAGATGCAGTACTTCAGATGGGACCTTGCAAGGGCAGAGTGGAGGGGAACAATCACCTCTGTTCTGTTGGCCACCCCTCTTCTGATGCAGCCAAGGACACTGTTAGCCTTCTGGATCACAAGTGCACACTGCTGGCTCATGTCATGCTTTTTGTCCACCAGGATTCCCAAGTCCTTCTCTGCAAGGCTGGTGTCAATGAGTTCTTCTCCCAGTCTGCACACATACCTAGAATTCCCCTGACCCATGGACTTGGGGGAACAACACCTTGGACTTGGCTATGTTGAACCTCATTCAGTTCTTGTGGGCCAACTTTTCAAGCCAGTACAGGTCCCTGCCTTCTACTGT
Source organism: Gallus gallus (assembly GCF_016699485.2). Lineage (NCBI taxonomy): Eukaryota > Metazoa > Chordata > Aves > Galliformes > Phasianidae > Gallus > Gallus gallus. Next base: position 40,601,254 of record NC_052532.1, read on the forward strand.
ATCAACTGCACCACTCAGCTTGGTGTCATCAGCAAACTTGCTGAGGGTGCACTCGGTCCCACTGTCTACGTCATTCAGACAGATGTTGAAGAGCACTGGTCCCAAGACTGACCCCTGGGGGACACCATTCATCACCAGCCTCCACCTGGACATAAAGCCATTGAGCACAAGCCTCTGGCTGCATGCATTCAACCAATTCTTTATCCACCACATAGCCCAGCCTTCAAATCCATATCTCTCTAATTTAGAGTTAAGGATGTGCTGTGAGACCACGTCAAATGCCTTGCAGAATTCCACGTAGGTGACACCAGTGTGGAGTATGGCCCAAGCTGAAGAAGGGGAGAGGTTGTCTGAGACTGCAGAACAGGACAGGGCATAGGTCTGGTAGCCATCCTCTGGTCAATAACAAGAACTGCTCCTAGCCATGCAGGCTGGATAAGGCCATAGCTATGCCTCTGTCACTCCAGTCACCTTATCCATGCCTAACAATATATGGCCTACTACTCATGTCAAGGGCCTGAGCTATGACCTAGCATTCTCATAAAGAAAAGAAATACTATCATTCATAGTGTGATTTTAAAAGGAGTTAATTATTTCCCTCCTAAACTGAAATTGTGTTGAAAAAATAGCTGCCATAATTCTCATTCTGCTAGGGAGAGAGAGAATAAGAAAGAGTATGACTACAGTTAACCTCAGTGTTTGGCTGTTAAAACACTGATGAATTGCATGATTCAATCAGTATGTATTGACAAACCTCACCCAGGATGCTGTATGGTCTCATTTTAGGAATACTAAACTAAACCCTGTTTTCCTATAGAGCATCTTCTATTGCTTGGCATACACAAACTGTCCCCATTTCAGTTTCTGGTATGAATCCCATTGGAAGCAACTGTATACCTCATTACCTAACACCTAGCTCACAGCCAAGGAGTCTTTAGTATGGTGTGGTAAATCAGACCTTAGAAAACCAAGAACTTCTCCGCTATGGATCTTCGTTGATATACTTACACATGGAAAACAAACAAACAAAAATATATTTAAGTGTCCTCTTGTCAGGAAAATAATTAATGAAAACATAAAAAATATTTTACTGATAAGGGAAAACCAGCGGATAAGTAATTCTAACTAATAGTAAATCTGCATATATATTCTAGCATGGAGAAATTTTCTGCATGTTTTGAAATATGCCTATTATTTTGCCAATACAGTTGATTCCCGAGTAGTAAAAAATTCCCAGTAACTGTCCCCCCCTGCATTTATTATTTAAGGACTAACTAATAATCTTAACAAAAAAGCTCACTTCTTAAACATCCAAAGGGCAGAGCTTAAGAGATGGTAGAGTATGTTGCAGTAGAAGAATAAGAAACTTTTCTTGAGATAGTTTTTAACACAGAACAGCAACAACACAGTGCATTGCATGCAGATTCTGGCATAGAGAGCTGGGATGAAATTCTGGCATTACATAGGAGTGGGCTTTAGCTTCAAACTTTGGATATCACAGTGTTTAAATGTGCCGATCTTTTTAATTACCAAAACAGTTGGTATTTGCTTTTCTTTCATGAGTTTGAACAATTTATTAAGTTGCTTTCCTGAATAATTTCTGAGTAGCGAATGATTACCGTTTTCCCAGCCTCCCCCATCTGCCCCAGGACCGTACCTCAGCCTGGAAACTGCTAGACGGTGCCTTGGCTAGCTCCCCACAGCCCTGTTACAGTTGACCACATGCCCCACTCAGCTGGGCCCACTCAGAGGCTTATGGCCCAGCTCAGCCCAGCTGCAGCCAGTCCTAGTCCCCAGGGAGGTGTCTGGTGCTGGAGCTGCCCCCTGCCCCTGGCTGCTTGCTCTTGGCTGGGGGCTGCTGCCTTAGGGAAGCCCCCAGATTACCATCCCCAGAGGCCCCCAGCCCGTGCTGCGCTATGGCAGCTGCTCTGTGCATTCTTCCTTACAAGGCATTCTCCAATAATCTTTACTGTTTAATTTTACCACTTTTCTTGAAGTACTGTGTTGCATAAAATGTTAAACATATTGTAATGTAAGAAATGAAATTTTATGGCAGCTCTCCTAAAGCACTCAACAGATTGTCTATATTTTAAACTGTACTTGTCTGCCAATTTACCACACATTATTTTTACAAATAAGTTCATACAGAGTGTACACAAAGACTGAATGCTTTAAATAGTGAACCACAAGAATGAGGAACAAACAGAAGAATAAGAGGCTGAAGTACATGCAGATTTCATGCTCTTGGTTTTGTTTGCTGCTTTTTTAAATTAAAAAAAAAAAAAAGTAAGAGTGCATTTAAGGTGAATGAGCTTTGTCTCAGCAAAGTGCATGTTCATACACAGTGAGGTGTGAGGCGTTATTGACTGTATGTGTCAGCCTGTGATCCTGTTGCTGGCCCATTCAGCCAGCCCACAGTGCTTCATGACAGATTCTCTCTATGGCACAGACAACGCAACATAACTCAGTAGTTTTTGAAGAGCCCTTTCAGGGCAAGCCAGGCATTAGCTTGAGGGCATTTCTCTGCCTTTCACCTCCAGAGAGACATCTCTTCCTGTCATCGTCACTAGGCTTCTGTGCATCACGTAGCTCTAGCAATATACTGAGTTGAGTGATGTGCATCCATGGTATGTCCAGGAGGAAAGAGGGATAAGGAGGCCTCTCGCCTCCCACTCTCACTTACACAGTCAGAGTGTGACATGGCAGAAGGCACTTGCAGGGCTGTGAGGTCCACGCTCACCCTTCTGGCTCTGTCTGACTGTGACAGGTTTCAGAACTTCCTTTTCAGGTTTTCTACATGCATTGCTGTATTTATTACATTTTCAAGACTCCTTTTTTAACACAGTGGAGCTTGAGAGTTTCAGATTTTGTTTAAAAATAAATTTACTCTCAAGCAATCTTATGACTATGGGACTTGAAGTGATAGCATGTCAAACCTTTAGTTTAACTAGGTTAAACTAGAGAAGAGGGAAGAGACAGAATAAGGACAACTGAAATGGCGCAAGAATAAGTGTATTCTTTCATATTGCTTTGTTTTCCTTTCAAAGATAGCTCAGTGCTTCTGAACCTGAATGATGCGGTTCCAAGAAGATTGGAATTGCAATCTCAACCTGGGAGAATTAAGGAGAAAAATAAAAATAGTTAAGACTTTCTCCTAACTTCTCTGCATGAACAGTGAAATCCACAGCAAGTAGACCAGCCTAAACTTAAATCACCTCAGTGTTGTTAAACATCAGCACCATAAGGGAAGTATTAAAATCAGGAGAGAACCCACTGGCAGTCAGTCTGTGATTCTGAGGCTCCTGTAAGTATGACATTTGTCTCTGCAGCCCAGATCTCTGCAGATGGTAAACAAAAACACCTATGGAAGAAACTGTAAACACATATTAATTTGGTGGAATGGTGTCCATAGAAGGGAATAAATCTTTTTTACTTAGTTAACATTCTGACCATATGTGAGTACCAGGATTTTCAGAGTATCAATTCTTTTGATCCATCATATTCATTTATTATTTATTCGTTCTTTATAGATAAAACATATGTTAATGCATGCTCTAATAATAGCAGATTTTAAAAACAGAAAATGGTTCAAAATGTCTATACTAATACTCCCAGTGTATTTTTGTCTTCGTTGGGAATTTCATGCCATCTAAGTGCTTGAAATTTTATCCTTCTTACTATATTAATTTTATTTACTGTGTGGTCAGTATTTCCAGGAAACAGAGTTTCCTTCATAAGTGTTTATTTTTCTTCTGAAAACCTCCCCCACTAGTTTCTATTTTCATTCTATGAATACTTGCCACTATCTCTAAAACATATATCAACTATGGGGATTAAGAAGTGTAGTTTTCCAAGTTGTAGATGTATTAATATGACTTGCTATAAAATGTGTATTTGGGAATGAATGTAGTTTAAATCCATTGAATTCATCCAAAACTGCTTGTTAGATCAAATGACTGAAAGAAAATATTTGATGAATATACACAATATGGATGATTGTACTCAAAATTATCTGTATACATTGTGCTGTATTAGCTTTGCACTGCCGCATGATGCAGTCTTCATCATTTCCGAGTATTTTGCAAAGCATTAGGAAATCATTTAAAGCACATAGTGTTTTCAGGCATGTGATTTTTATTTTTGTTTTGTTTTGTTTTTTTAGTAATTTGGGAGTGTCCTGGAAATAATAAGAGCTAAAATATACTCCAGTAAGTTTTGTATATTCCTTATGGAAGACATTCTGTCATGTGGGATTCAAATCTATCTTGCAGTCATAAAGACTTGCTGTTTTCCTCTTTGCCTTTAAAATGGTGTACTAACAATAGAAATACTCACAGATGAAACCATGGTTACAGTGGAAATAAGTTGTATCTGAATCACTGTGAATTTCTATTCATTTTTGTTGTGTCCTTCACTGTAGGCATGTATCCAGCATCTAAAGTACTAGCAGTTTCTTTGGTATTTAGAGAAGGAGGGAGGGAGAGGAGGAGAAAGATAGCTTGGACATCTCTAATTATGCTCTTCTTTTGAGAAAAAGAATTCAAATAGGAGTTCAAAAAGTCTAAATATGCCCTTGAAACTCTTCAGCAAGTGGGAGAAGAACAGAAAGAAACATGCCAGCTTGACATCACTTCTTTTTAAATGACATATCAGTTGTCCTTCCTTCTGCATCACTGATATAAAGCAAAACCAAATTAGTACATGCACTAGGCGCGTTTATCCCTGGAGTCAGGGCCAGACCAAAAATCAATGAAACCATTCTCCAAGTAAAATACTAACTAGTAGGAGTTTAAATGTGTCAGAAAATGATTCTAGGTGGTCAGCAAATAGAGCATCAGATGTATCACTTTTCAAAACAAATTAATCATCTCTTTCCAGTTTATTTATATCTTCTCCACCAAGACAGCAAATAGAGCAGAAAACAAAATCTTTCATATTCAAATTTTACTGAACACAGGATGACACTTACAGCTACAGGGCTTGAATTTCATTTCCATGTACTTTTATATTACATTGGATAGTACTTGGACACACTTTTTGAACAAATACTGTGGCTTTAACCACTCCTCTTGAAGTTGATGAGTCTAATTGGGAAGTAAAAGCGAACCTTTAATAACAAATTGCTATAGTTGTGTGAAGCTTTGTACTGTGTTGGTCCTATTGGCATTTTTTAGAGGAAAACAGAACATTCATTGCCACTTCTAACTTTTACACAACACCCTTTTTTTTTTTCCCAATGAAGTAGTGTATCACTATCCCAACAGTCTTATGATTAATGAAACACTGGGATGCACTTGAAGCAGTACAATGTGCAGTATGTTAAGATAAAAAAAAAAAAAAGTAATTTCTGATGCAAAGAAATGGAGACTATGCTGTATAAGGAGCAAATTCCTGATATCAAAAAACCTGAATGATCCATCCTTCAAAGGAATGAATTCAGACCTCTCCAGAAAGATTTTGGGCAATTGAGAAATGCTACTGTACCTGTGGGAAATGTGTGTTTTTCTATTCCTCTTCTTTTTTCTTAAGTAGCATTACAAATTTATTTACATATATGTATTCAGCATGCTCTAATCCGTGCTATTGTGTAACCTTTTAGAGCACAGCACTAGAATTACTTTGATCACCCAAAAAACTGATTTCAAATGATCACTGAAGATCCAAATCCATCTTAATCAAGTCAGGGGTGGGGAAAGCATGAATGTATCTACGTTTTCCTCTAGCTCTTGCTTTGTGTTCGTGTACAGAGTTGAATGTATGAGTACTGATTTGGTCTGTAAAATCAACAGACAGTGCCAATACTCTACAGCTTTGTAGTGACTACAGGTGGACTGAAAGCAAAGCTGTAGGTTAAAAGCAAGCTGCAAAAAAAGGATAATCACCAGACTATGACAAATACAGAAATGAATTACGTAGTACAAAAGGACCCGAAGTAAGAGAGGCAACAAGAAAGAAAAGATGGAAATAGCTCTAAAAAAGGAGAGAAGTAAAAGGAATTGTGACAGCATGGAAAGGCCTATTTTCTGATGCAGTCTAACAGTTGAGGTATTATCAGTAATGAGCTACTTGAGGAAGGCACTGCTCATTCTTTTTGAACTACAAATGAATTTGAACTACAAATCTACAGACAATATAATTTGGGAATACATAGAAAGGCATCACTCCAGCAAGAACAATAAAATGTAAAAGCAAATGAAATTGTTAATGCCTGATCTAATAACCCGTAATTCAAAGTTTGTGACCTGATAAGAAATGACCAACAGACGTGGAAGTACCTCTATAAAAACAGCATTTCATCTATTACATTTGATGACGATACTTAATACCCCATGTCAAATGAGAGATGCTTGAAACTTAGAAAGTGTTAGATAATACTGGAAGGAGAATGATAGAGAGTAAGTCTTCTCTGCTAGATCTGTAAGCAAGTAGTGGTATTTCCTTGAGTCATTTTATTAACAATAATAAATATTTAACAGTTTAAATAAAGGTCTTGTCTAGATAGAAAAGCCGAACTGATTTAAATAAAATTATATCTTCAACTGAATCAAATAAAAACCAAGATCAGATAGAGGGCTCTTAATGCTTGTGACTGTAACAAGACTGGATCTAAGAATAAAGTTTGAAAGCAATCTAAAACAAAGAACTACACTCAAGTTAAAGAAGAAAAATATGTAAACTCTATAATGCAAAGTTTTTTTCATGGCTTCAGGAAAAAAAAAGATCAATTTATTAATTCATTGGTTATGAAATATACTTTTAGGTTTAAGTAAGTTTAATTACTAAACATTATGATGTTAATTATTCTCTTAGTCATGTTGACATACTTTGGAATTGAAAGCAGGCATGGGCATTTCTTAACAGTGACTAATTCCCTTACATTAGCAAGAATTGCAATAGAAATAAATTTGGGTCTATGCGTTTAATGCTTATGTGCAGCTGGAATAAATACTTACAAATCCTACATTTTCTGCAGTTCCTTGTAACTGTGTGGGAGTGATCTGGAACAGAAATCAGAATTTTTAATCACTGGAAACCTGCTATTTATTTCAAGAGCAGTTTCCTTTCTGCACTGTTTCATGAACTGTGCAAATGGCTTTATTTGGATGTGTTTAGTTGTCATTTCTATTGCTTGTAGGAATGTGAAGAGTGGATAGCAGCAGACCTGAAGAAACTCATAATTCATAGAAGATTTAAGAAATTGCCTGTTCTTGGTGTTTCATTGTATTAGAAGGAGGAAATAAATTCTAAGTAGTCAAGACAATTTTGTAAGTAGCAATCTAGAATTCCAGTTTCAATTATTTTCTTTTTCCTGCAGCTTTCCCATGCAAGAAGACATACGGCTTCCAAATTTTTCATTTTAAAAAATTTATATTCTAGCATTTAAAGAGAATGTTGCATGTAGGGTCGTACTCACAGACTATTTAAGGCTCAAAGAAAGTATCCATTAAGTAGAAAAGCATAATCCTCTATGCATTAACTTAATAGAACTTAATATGCTCTTATATTGTTTATATTTCATATTTGTTGTTCTATACCAAGGTGAAAAGTTGAAAAAGAGTTCTCTGAAATTCCTATCCACTACAATCCCAGGAATAGTTTGCTACATACTCAGGACCTAATTTACTTTTCAAAGTCCCTAGCTCTATCGCTGATGTATTTGCCAGCAGGTGTATGTCATTGAAGAGGTGATCCAAACAGCTAGCATGGCTTCACCAAGGGCAGATTGTGCCCGAACAATCTGGTGGCCTTCTATGAAAGAGTGATGACATTGGTGGACAAAGGAAGGGCAACTGATGTCGCCTATGTGGAATTCTGCAAGGCATTTGACATGGTCCCACAGCACATCCTTAACTCTAAATTAGAGATATGGATTTGAAGGCTGAGCTATGTGGTGGATAAGGAATTGGTTGAATGCATGCAGCCAGAGGCTTGTGCTCAATGGCTCTATGTCCAGGTGGAAGCTGGTGATGAATGGTGTGCCCCAGGGTCAGTCTTGGGACTGGTACTCTTCAACACCTGTAGGAATGACGTAGACAGTGGGAGTGAGCGCACCTCAGCGAGTTTGCTGATGACACCAAGATGAGTAGTACAGTTGATACAGTAGAAGGCAGGGTCCCATACTGGCTTGAAAAGTGGACGCACAAGAACTGAATGAGGTTCAGTATACATATACAATGAGGAGGGCTGTCCTACGGGGAGAAACAGAGGGAAGCTGAGCTTGTTCAGAAGAGAGAGAGCTTTGGTGAGACCTTGTTGCAGCCTTTCATTATTTAAAGGGCCTTTGTAAACAAGAGGGAGACCAACTTTTTACACTGTCTGATGGTGATAGGACAAGGCATAATGGTTTTTAAAAGAGGGGAGATTTGGATTAGATATTAGAAAGACAGAGGATAGTTAGACAGTGGAACAAGTTTCTTAAAGCAGCTGTGGATGCCCCATTCCTTGAGGCATTCAGAGCCAGGTTGGATGGGGCACTTCACTGCCTTGTCTCTTGGGAGGTGTGTAGTAGGGGGTTGGAATGAGACAAACTTTAAGGTCCCTTCCAACCTAAACAATTATATGATTCTGTGACTCTATAATTCCGTTACTCAATTAGTAGGAGAGGATTCCTTTCTTAATCAGAAATTGCCTACCTACCTAGACACTGATCTCTAATAAAAAGTGGGTGCTTAAATTCCTGTTTTTCAGCATATCAGTCCATGACTGATCGGCTTAGGCAGATGAATTTTGGTGTATTATTGCATAATTTGGCAGGCCTACACCTTTAAATCAGAGATCGCAATTCTATGGGGTGGCAGGAGGTTTGAGATTGTGGAACTCAGAATTGCAATAATTATGCTTGAGTAATTAATATAAGCTGCAAATTTGTTTAATAGCAACCCTTTTCCAGATAAAGCTACCTACGCTTTTAAGACCAAACCCAAATCTTAACCCTCTTTTGCTATCATTCAGTAACCAGTTCAAATCCTATCTACAGCTAGTTACAGGCATACAGCCAGGCTGAAATGTAAGCAGGGAACAAAGACGTAAGCAGGCTTGAAGAAGTATATTAGGTAAAAGTTCAATGCAGGTTTGCAAGATGCCAGACAATGACTCTGCGTTCTATAATTTAGTGTTATTACTGCAATGCTGAATAATGCCGAAGACTTGTTAGGTGAAAGTGTGAAAAATGATGAACTGCTAATGGAAGAAGTGTAAATCACAGAAAAAAAATGCATTCACAGCAGCATCATAGATTTCTGTAATACATTTTAATATTTTCCATTTGCATAATTAACACATAGAGTCAGTATAGGTGTAATATGTAAGTATATACAATCAAAGATAATGTTTCTGAAATGAGTAAAGAGAGAAAGACTACAGATAGGAGTAAGTGTGAAATTTTCTTGGCATAGTGTCATTCGGAGAGAAGTTCTTCAGAATGCTTCTTACTTCCACCTCACATTTCCATCTCAGGTCTCCCCATAGCAATTCGGTAAGTATATTGGGATTTAGTCATGCACTAAATCCTGCCTAAATTACAAATTTGGTCCTAAAATTGTCTCTTTTCTAAGCAGTAATGTAGTCCAGCTGCTTTACAGGACTCTCTGTACTTCTTGTCACTTAAAATTAGTTCTTGATAATTAAAGATCGTCTCACAAGTAGAACTCTGCTGAGATTTGGATTTAAGCAAAAGCCATGTTGACTGTATCTGCAGCATAATCATTAAAGAAAAGAAAGCAGCTACATTAGGTGGGCTGGATTTCCCTCTGTTGGTCTTCAGGGTATTTGTTTTTCTCTTTTAACTGAGAATTCAGGCAAATTGGCTCAATGCATTCCTGGAGCAGTAGTCTGTAATTCTGGTGAGACAGTACCAGTGTTAGTTCCCATCTAAGATGGAAAGATTGTAGTGTATCTCCAAGTACTGATAATTTGTATAAATTATTTTCTTCTGTCAAGTGTCATGCTTTTGTGTTGTCATGATTTTGTTCCACAACTCATTTCATTTTGTTTCCAAAGCTTTTGTTTCATTTATGTGAGTAAGGTCCTTAACAACCTTCCTGTTGTAAACACTGAATCAAAAAATAAAGTACTATGGCAAATTCTAAGAGATTGCTTTATAAATATAGTCAATGCAAACTACAGACAATTTTGAGGATCTTTTGGTGGGCAGAAGTGATAGTCTGAAATCAAGAAAAACATTCTGGAGCTCGTATTTTTTATAATTCACTAAGTAAAAGTCAGATATAGCCTCACAGAAACTAAACTAATCACTTTTCATGCTGTTCACCTTCCCACTCTGAAACAGCCAATATTTTCCATGACTTGTTCTGACAAATATGGCATCAAAGGCTTGTGCATGTCTTAAGCTTTTATAGCAGTAGAGAATTTGCCAGCTTTGTCAAATGCTAGTAGTGAAAGTCAAGTGGATTTATCTGGGCATTCAAAGTAAGTCTTTCATGTACACTGCTTTTGTTCAATTATAGCTGCAGTTGACTAATTTGTAGTGTTGTGCCATTTTTTTCCATCGAAAATGAATCAGTCATGCTCAGAAGTAAGGAGCCAAACTGTGTAGGTGTGTCCTCACCAGCTGACAGGGCAGAAACCAAAATAAGCATCAAAAATCCCGTTTTACACTTTTCTGTCTTGCCAGTTACAAGTTAAAACAAACAGCATACAGATCTGCTACTAGGAAAAGTACTGGTTATATTTACTTCTTCTCTCATATATTTTGGATTGCATTTTTAACTGCTTTTCCTAATGTGGAAGGAGCAATTAGACTAATATCTTTATCAGTTGGTAAATACATTTATAGTTATTTTTCATCAGTTTGGAAGACAATTACTTACTTCTTTTGAATTTACAGTGCTTAGTAGCAGGGCAGAAAATGTTTAGTTTGGAGTCTATATGACAAGCCTGTTCAGGTATTTCTGTAACTTTTAAGACTAAAGCATATTTTCTTTAGTAATGTGATTTCTGTATGAAAAGAAAAATAAAAGTGTTAAAGTTCATGGTGCAGTAGATGAAAAAATAAACTTTGTCCTTAAAATAGCTATAGTGCACCAATAAGCATAATAAAAAATAACTCTGCCTGAGATGGGTGGAATCAATGCCAAGACTGCACACAGTCAAATATTCCCACAGTATCAGGATCTCCATGTACTCAAAAAAACAAAAACAAAAACAAAAACAAAAAAAACAAAAAAAACCCAACAACAACAAAAAAACCCACAATTTTTTAAAAATAGCTTGCCTACAGAGTGGTTTAGATCATCTGAGAGAACATCTTCCTCTTTCCTTGTAAGAGCACACTCAAGATACACATAAATATTGATAATTTATTTTTAATGTATGAGTCACAGCTACAAAAGACTAAATGGCAACCTAAAAGAGGATAAGACAGCCTGGTCATTGTATTTATCAGTGAAACAAAAATAAAATGAAAACCTGACACTTTGTGGTGTTTTAATTTATTCTTTGTTCAACTTCAAGTTCGGAGACAGTGTTTAATAATCATAATGCTACCCTAAATCGGAAGGGTGTATTGAATAATAGAATATATCTCAAATACTTCAAACATGTATCCTTGCTGTTATGCTACATGTATGAGATGAAAAGCAGTTAGCAGGAAATGTGAAAGAATGTTCTTGAGTAGTACCCCAATATTTCTCTTATATAAATATATGCGTTTGCTTGGAATAAGAATCAATAGACCAGACGAATCAATGGAGAAAAAAAAAAAAAGATTCAACCAACAATAAGCAGAAAAGAACCAACAGATGTCCCAGTAAAATATTTAGACTGTAGCTTAAAAGGCTATCAGTTTGTCATGATGACAACTGGAAACATCAAAATGAAATTCTGTTTATGCAAAAGCTTGAGGGAAAGCCAACAGTAAAACACATAGAGATCTGTTACTTTTAATTCCTTTTTCCAAGTGCTGTAAATCAGATGCTCTTTGAAAGAAATGCTTTAGCACTGAGACCTATTACGGTCACAAATCCCCAAAGCAAATTTTTGCTGGGTAAGGATTGTGCTTTGATGAGTGGCTAAGGAGAGCACTGATATTCAGTCAAAGAGAAGAAAGTGAATAAATGAGGAAGCGTGATCTGGAGGAAAGGATGCATCTGAGGAACTGGAAAAGGTTTCAGTTGAGTGCAGTATATCCAGGTATATAAGGAACTTCCTCCATCACCTTTGAAGATTACTGAAAGTCCAGATCATCAAATACATTTTAGGACTCATAAATTTTGGTAAGTCAATGGCATGACACCTCAAAATCTCAGTACTAGGACACATAGAACTGGATGTTCATGATAATATTCAATAACATTATGTGAATTAACTCCTCAGTACTAGTTCGCAGAAGTTTCTTCATAAAATAACCAGATGCAGAGACAGATGATATTTGGTATCAACGTTATAACTATTGCTAACATTCATCTCAGTTCTTCTTCCTGGGGTGCTGTGTTTGATGCTGGTAATTAGATTAACCACCAACTTAAAAAAACAAAACAAAACAAACAAACAAACAAACAAAAACAAAAAACAGTTCTCAAAGAATTGACTGTGAAGAACAATGTTTTACCAGTGTAAGACAGTGATGGTAACACCTGTGCAATCTTAACAGATATTTATACGAAACTACAAAAAATTGCTCACAAGTGGCTTTGAAAACTGTGGAGAGCTATTTCCCTTCAAAGAGCAGAGTGCTTCTTACTAATTTTTTTTTTTCTGCTAGCAAGAGGAATTTTTATGAATTTAACTACTGGTGAGAGTGACCTAATACAATATTAAAGCATCCATAGTGCTCAGTAAGCCTCATTCAATCTCAGCAAAGCCAGATCATTACCACTTGACTTCAAAAGATAATGGATCTCAGACATGACATACCAACATCAGTCACCTTGGACATATGTAAGGAATATTTTTGTCTTGTTTAGGATATTCATTATCTCTTATCACCTAATCATTCTGTAGCAAGTGGCTTATGATAAAACATACCTCTGTTTCAGTGGATTTAGATACCTAATAACATTGAACTTCAACATCCAGGGAAAAGGATCTGTCACCTGAAGAGCATATTTTAGATTTTAAGCTGGATGAATGAACTCTTTGTACTACTCTTCGATACACTGGAGGGAAGGTAAGCCATCTAGAGGAACCTGAGCAGGCTGGAGAAGCGGGCCCATGAGAACCTAATGAGGTTCAACAAGGCCAAGTGCAAAGTGTTGTACTGTTGTGTCAAGTACAACAAAGTTGAACTTGAGCTGGGGCAATCCCAGGTGTGCTTATAGGCTACCTTGTTATACAGAAGGTATATTAAGTCATTGACTTATGGTTGGAATCTTTATGTCCTGTGTACTGTATGTGCTACAAAAATAATACCTTCAAGAAGACTTGGATAGCACTATGATGGCAGCATGAATCATTTAATGATTATACTGTAAGCAATCTTCTAACAGCTAGAAATCTCTAAAATAATGATGATAATCACTAGAATAGCTAAAATATACATAAATTTACATGATATACAAATTACCTATCTTAAACCAATACAGCTTGTTGAGTACGAGTAGCTAAATGATAGGTGTTTTATAGCCAGTGGTGTATAAGCAAAATTCCATTCATCTGTGTTTCCTCACCTGGTAACCTGCATCACTCACAGATGGGGCACTGAAGGTCAGCTTTGATATAAGTATGAAGTGAGAGCTAAGCTCTGACTTTTGGATATATAGCAAAAATTCTCAGCCCCACTATAACTTTATACAGAAATGACAAATTTGTGTAAGTTGAAAAAACTTAAACATTACTCTTTAAAAAGATTAAAAAAAATTTCTGATTGCTAAGTTCACTCTGTAAGCTGTTTGCATCAGCCTTAACTTCGTATCTGTTAAAAATGAAAGTTCCAGTGTTTCCTGCTTTTACTATGAAATACGCTATTGGATTCCTTGCCCAGACATAGTCCTTTTATTAGTCTCTCCCTTCTTGTCTTTTATAAACTTCAGTTATTTCCCATGTGTTCCACTAAGGATATAGATGTGTTAAGTTTTGTAGTGTGATTTCATTTCTGATCTTTTACTCAGATTTTGATGGATTGAAAATGTCACAGTGTAAAGGCAGAACCCAAAACACGTAGTTAAATGACACCCAACTTTACCCTTTTTTGTTCTTGTCCTTGCTTTGTTTATGTCTATGTGAGACACCTCTTCTGCTTTCACCCATTATTTCCTACATAGTTGGGCAGCTTCAACTAAACTTAACACTTAAGAATTCTTTTTTTTAGAAATATGGTTTAAATATTTATGAAAATAAGTAGTTGCATAAAGAAAAGATAACCACTAATAAGCTCACTCTTTAATAGATATGAGGGAATCTAGTGAAATATTTGTTTTGAGTTATGTATAAATAATACAGCCTCTCCCTGGGGTTATTAATAAATGTAAAGGTTCAAGGAAGGTTATTTTTCCTTTTATTTTTCGTGACATGGACTTTTTCATTAAACGGACTTAAAATGATTTTTTTTTTAATTGTTAGCTTTCAGAGAATTACCAGCTGATTTTCTCACTAATTGACAAGCAATTCAAGCAAAACTTTTTTTTTGCTTGAACAAAGGGATTGTTCAAACAACTTATTTCCACAGATCTTGTCAAAATCCAGGTAATTCCTGTCCTTCATAGTATAATCATCCATTTTTTCCATTTGGGCTTTTCTAAATGAAAAAGTTGCACTGATATGTCTTAAATTGGCTTTCTGATCTATGGAGTTGAAGTGCTTGTATACTAATTTGTTTATTTAGGATACCATTTTTTATCAAAATGAGGAAAAAACTAGAATTAGAAGAATTCTGTAAATTCCAATTGGATTTCTTTCCTAACTAATGCAACTCATGATTCCTAACTAATCTTGGTTGCTTCAGTCAGAAACTCCAGCCATAAATCACTGTATTAACTACATCAAGAAGATTTCTCTGCCAAGATAATGAAATATATTTCATTTTAAATATAACCATAAATTTCACAATTACACACTATATATGGTATGTCTTTTTGTTTTCCGTAGAGAGAAGATGCATCAAATTAAATTCCTACAAGCTTCATGAGAACAGACAGCTGGGTAGAGATGCTTTCAGTGAGGAACAAGCTGAGCCTGACTTCCTGTAATGTCTGATTATAAATTTTGCCCTCCTGTTTCTCAAGCATGAAATATAGTCTTCCACGTAGTGTTCAATGCTTCATTTTCACTATATTCAGTTGCTTTTCTCAGTTTTATAATTTTGTTTTCTTTTACTTTTTCCTCTTCCTCTACACTTTGCCCAGTTTCATGGTTCATCTCTCCAAATAATTTTCTGACTTAGCCTTTCCCTTTCAGTCTGTGTCTGAATAACAGAGATGTGCCATCCAACAGCTGTCCTTCCTGAGAACCAACACGACTTCTCAGCATCACATCTTTTTCATCCTTGGGCATGAATACTAAACAAAATAATCATCTTGCAGAATTACTTTCTAGAATTCACTATTTTTATGATTTATTTCCAGTTATCAGTCGAAATTTAAGCTGCATATGAGAATCCCTACTATGGGATACCAATGCTCAAGGGTAGAACCAGTTTCCAGTTCATTAAGCCTTTATGTCCTTTACATGTGATTCTTTAGTGTAATGAAAGATGCAAAATGATAACGAATGTTTATGAGTTATCTCAATTTCATTTCTATCTGTTGCATTTTGTTGATACAGTGGCAGTTTGCTGCATAGCCCATATCTACCACAGCAACATATTTCTGCTAGCCCTCCTCTTTTTTTGCAAAGGCTATGGTGGTTTCTCTTTTACTATCTTTTGAAAAATTATTAATAGCTTCTTAGAAAAATATTTCATGAATTTTTGTCTTGACCCTTCTTGTCCCATTGTTCAAGTTCCCTTTGTCTTGCAAGGGATGAAGGACAAAGATTGGGATTAACTTGTCATAATCAAATAAATAATCAAAATGTGTTTCAGTGTCTTTTTTGTGGAAATTGAAAAACAATGGGCACAGATTGTCTTATCTGCACATCAGATGCAAAATCTGACAAGCAAGCAACGTATTAACAAAATGGAAGAGCGTTTCTCAGTTTAATGCATATCTCCAGCATTCCCAGGAAGTCCCATGAGACTTTGAGAAACCCCAGGATAATATTCCTTTTTCTGGGGATAAGGCAACTGCTGATGATGGTAGTAAATGTGCACCCCTGCCTCTCCTGTGGACATCCTGCAAAGTGAACAAAACCTACAGTGTCTTCTCTTCAGCCTCACCTACATTTTTCTTAGCAATGGATATCATATGAGACAACATTGGGCAGAGGCACTTATTCTAGAAACTGGCAGCATGGACTTCACCTTCCAACATTATGTTCCCACCAGAGGCTTTGCAACCTCTAAACACTCTCATTCCCTCAAACCATACCACGGGGCAAGTGATAGATTCTTTCAGTTTCTTTATTTAAAATAATTCTGGTGGACTGCTGTAGATCCCTCACATTGCTGCATATAATGCAAACCGGAAGAACAGAATAAAAAGTTTAAAGTTAAGGGTTCCTCACAGGAAGGAAAAAAGATCCTGTGCTAAAAGCTATGTAAAATGGACACAATCACTCAGTGCTGCCTAGTCTTACAGTCAAAACCAGTCCATAAGCCTTTTGGCACTAGACAATCTTCTTTAGGTATATAAAGATAGCTTTTTGGCTGCCGTCTTTCAACTTCCACCTCATACATTATCAAGGCTTCCTGTTTTCAGGATAAGGCTTGGTTACCTTCTGGATCAAACGTTCTTGAGTGTGACTGAGTTCTTCCCTTTGAGAGGTTGTAATTGGTGACAAACAGATTAAACAGGCAGTTTTCTTCAAACAAAAACATTATTTAATGTAAATAACAGGCATAAGCATTACAATGAAGAAAAATGTATGTAAAACCCAAGACTGCATACATGACTATCAGTCATAACTGAACTTCAACATTCAGTAAAGACACTCTCCTTCTCTATTTCTTTGCTAGTCCTTTTAATGTTACTTCCATTTCTTTTTCATTTGACTGAATTTCTCTTTCTCAGCCTATTTTTTTTTCTCTTAGCTCATTGAAAAATAATTCAGTGAATTCAAAAGGCATTTTATCTAGCCTCTCCAGTGACTCATCTTCAAACTACCCTCAAACACTTGCTGTGGGATGTTATCCTGAGTCATTGTTTTGCCTTCCCACTTGCTTACCAATAGCTATTCTGATTTAACTCTTAATGAAAAATGACATTCTCCCTAGAGGAGAGAAGCTGAGAAATGAGTCAGGCTGGAGAACTTCAGCTACAGATATACTCTCATTCAATTAAATCAATGCAATCAACCCATGATGCTCAATCCAAGATTTTTTGTTTGCTCTTTTACTTCTAGCTCTTTTATAATGACCTCATTACTTAACAAAACCAAGTTTAAGACAGAATAGTCTTCTCAGTTCAGTGATTATGGTAGAAAAATCTGTAGGTTATCACACCTATTATAAATACTGCAGCAAAGCCTAACATTGGTTTTGTACTGTCAGAAGCTACAGTTTTTTGTAACAAAATATTCCTTGCATCATTGATGCCTATAATAATGTTACTCATTCACATCCAATCCTGAGAGTTTACTATCCAGTAGTGTCCTTTTTACATCCAAGTACAAAGTATTTTTGAGTGAGAAAATCAACCTGTTCTATTTTGCTGTCTTTTCTTATTTCCTCAAGTGTAGCAAATCCTTACTGTCTAATACTTTCTTAGAGCTGCCTTGTCTTATCTACACGTATACACACACAGAAACATATACACGTATATAAAATATAAAATACTGAGAGTATCGCCTATCTTTCAGTAACAACAATCTAGATGGGGAAGTTATTTCACTTAAACTTCAGTATTTTGTTTCTATATGCCCGAGTAAGGCTTTTTGAAAGTGTGTTGCATAATGCAGAAAAGAGAATGAGTATTCCTTGCATTAGCAGTTGCTTTTTTTTTTTTCTGACCAGACACAGAGCTTTGACTAATTGTACAGTGTACTGATTAGAATTCTGCCTGCCAAGCTCTTTCCCTCATTTCTTAATGTCTTGCCTTATCAGATAAACTGGCATCAAAGGATTCTCTTAAGAGAAATTAAAAGACTGGAGTTCTGAACTAAGCCACTCCATATTTTGATGGATAGGTTCTCAAAGAAAGATAAACATAGCTGCTTGATTATATGCTTCTTGGGTGTATCTGTGCTATTACTTATTTGGATGTAGCTGGTAGTATGCAAAACATTTTTGCATATTTCAAGTTTCTTTACAGTTTGTTTCTCA
The DNA here is from genome assembly GCF_016699485.2 of Gallus gallus. NCBI lineage: Eukaryota > Metazoa > Chordata > Aves > Galliformes > Phasianidae > Gallus > Gallus gallus. The sequence continues at coordinate 40,619,567 of NC_052532.1, forward strand.
AGCCTCTTTACAATTTCATATGGGTTTACTTCTTCGGTACTGCTGTGACCTACAAATCTATTCAGAATTGAATTTACACCAAAGGAATCCCTGACAAAGAAGGAGAAGCAGCAGCAGACGTGCACAGAAGGTGTGCTCCAAAGTGTTTGCAACTTTGCAGATGAGTTGGCAAAAAAACATTTAGAAATCTTGAGAGAGACAGCTCAAAAAATGACAGATGTTTGATTATTGCACACAAGCTGGAAACATTATTGTGAAAACAATTAAAAACTAATTTCCCTAATCAGCCCGTACAATGGTTGCAGTTTGAGTTTTGTTCTTGACTCCTTTTAAACATGCTCACATTCCTGTGGGAACAAGTTTGACTTCCTCTCTCTTTCAATGGAAATACAATGTCTTGCCAATTTCAGACTAGGGCACATTTACTCATGAAGTTAATCTGACAGACCAAATATATGTCTTATATATGGATGTCTTTTCTCCAGAATCAGGTAGGAACCATCTAATTCAAATCAAAATCAAAAGTAGTATTTATTCAAAGATGTGCAGTTTCACAAATTTACATTTGTCTTTTTTATTTTTTTATTTTTATATTCATTTTACAAATAAACATAGGTCTTCTCAGATATGTTGAAGCCCTTTCTTCTAAGATTCAGAGAAATCTATACAGTCTAGTTGGTTTTGTGTTTGGATTTCAGATTCACTTCCAGTTTGTTAAAAGCATCTTTAAAACCACAGGACAAATGCTGAACTAAGTGCAGCTCCATGACTTTCCATAATAAATGCAAAGCACCTAATACAATTAATGATATCACCCTTGAGCTCTAACTGTGGGTCCAGAATGGTAGGGGACTTCTTAAGGTGGTCTAGGGAAAAGCACCAGGTAGGTGCTTCAGATATACAAGAGCCTCAGAGGGCAAAAAACACCTTGATTTATGCACCTAAACTGACTGCATTACATCTTACCACATTTTGTCATCACTGTGTATTGTTAGGTTATTTTGATTCTGACCTATTTTTGAAAACATCTGTTTCCTGTGTTCAACATATCTGCCCACTGAGCATGTGAGTACTGCAAGTGGAAAATAATGAACATTTCACTTGTACACATCAATAACATTTGAAAAGTTAGGTCATTCAAAACGTATCCTTAATTTTGCTAGATGACACTGTTGACAGATTTCATTTTCAGGTACTTCCTCTGTTTTAAGCCTCAGGATCCCGGGAAACTAAGGTTCCAGAATACTATTTATTATTTACTATGAAGAAAATGTTCTTGAAAAAAAAAAATAGAGAATCTCAACACTGAGAATCCACTGTTAAGCCCCGTTTAAGATGGCTCTTTCAAACAAGCATAACAGGTTGAAACCTTTAAGAGAGACTCTGGGCCTAAATTTTTAGCTGCTACTTATGCGAATAACCACAACAGAACTACCAGTCCTCCTCAGCAATTTTAAATGACTATTGTCATTTTAAACTGCAGATGTTTGGTAACAAATTTAAACTGTCCTCATTGAGAAGCTGCTGAGAATTTCTTTTACAAAGTGCCATGGTTTTATTAATATAAACATGAAATAACTCTCAAAGGGTTAGAGTGATGGCAATTGTGTGATCATTTTTCAGATATCTCCATCAAACTAATCATGTGTCACCTTTTATGCTACAGTTCGGAGACAAGTTTTATTTGTAATGTGATGGTAAGGATTTTCTATTTTTCTTTTTTTTCTTTCCCCATGCAGTAAAAGCATAAATCAAAATGATCAAATTAAGAAATGTAGAAAAAACAAATTGGTAAATTCTTTACAATACTTGTATATGATCATATCATCTAAAAGGCATCTTTTGCCTATTTTCTGTAATTATAAAACACAAAATTTGTTTTCAAACAACTGAAATATTACTTATGATTTTAACACATATCCATTCAAGAGAATATATTATTTCCCATGCTTTTTTTTTGTTGTTGTTGTTGTTTTTGTTTGTTTGTTGTTCTAACTACGGTAGTCTATCATTTTATCAAATTCCTTAGCCCAAGGAGTGATTAAATAAGATTTTAACTTGCTTGGCTCCATTTTGCTTCCCAATAAGAACAATATTTAAAATTAATAAATTTTGGCTTGTGTATTAGTAATCAGATCCATCACTATTTCAGTTTCACAAAGATTTCTTCTTCCTTTCATTCTGACTATTTGCAGTGAGAAACAAGCTATTATCTAGTAATTTGGTGATTTGAATCTCTCTCTTCTTCAGTATTCCTTGGTAATAGCACACACAATATTTGTTGGCAAGTTCAGAGATGGATGAGCATTTTCTGTTTTGGCAATATTGTAAGTAGACGTGTAGTATATAACTCTTCTGAAATTTAAATTTGCTAGCAATTAATCAAATTACAGATCCTGCAATTCTATTAAATCACAATTGGTGATTGCATTATTTACAGCTACATTCACAAAGTAGGAGAAGTTACAAATTAATTTGCTACTTCAGAGTTCCTAGCAGCTCAGTCTAGAGTAAATGGACAAAAAGCTTCACTTAAAAAAACAAACAAACAAAAAAAAACACATTTTTCATACTCTTCACAGTTTCCAACTCTTTTCATGAAGGTTTATAATACTTGAATAAGACCACCTCTTGTCAATACCCATGCTCTCTCTTTATCAAGATCAGCATCAAGTTATATGAATAGTAGTTTTCAAATAGTCTTTCCCACATGACGTCAATTTGCAGAGTTATGGTGAACCATCAAATTTCTTTCTTCAAATAGCTCTTTTCTTAAGAATTTACAACCACAGAAGACAGAAAAGGACCCACAAATTAAGGGATTATAGTGCCAGTTTGGGAATAGTAGGCAACCTAAAATACATTTAAGCTCAGTGTGAAAGATCCTGAAACTGCTCACAGATGCCCATTTCACTCAACTCATTCAATTCACATTCAAGTCCATTTCCTTGAGTAAAAGACTACATTAATCTTCTGATGCAGGTTAGCATACCAATTCCACAAGACCCATAAAAAGATGGCTGTCCACTAACAGCTAATGTTCTAGCAATGGTGTGATTTGTAGAGACAAGTGAACCTGGAAGTACCCATGCCCTTCTGAAACGTTAGAACTGTAGGTATATTTCTAATATTACATGAAAATTTATATATATATTTACTGAATTCTAGAACATCAGATTATATTTACAGTTTTACTCATGAAACTCACTGTCAATATTTGTGTCCTGTACAATGATTCTGAAGAGCTGAGATGAGCATGAAAGATATCCTAATGATATAAACTAATGTCTTTTTTACTTTGTATTAATAAGAAAACAGTTGGACTTAAGCTCTGAGAGAATTAAGCTTGCAAATACAAGTGATGGAATTCTACTTCATTTCTTAACATTTGAATAACTCCATGTCTGTGCTAGAATATCACTTTCAGTTCTTTTTCTACCAATTTTGATTTAAATGTTAAGTGGCAACACCGGTGACTGTAACAGTCCGTTGAGTTTCACACTATTCCATTGAAATTGTTTCTAATATTTATTCTTCCAAGTGCGTTATTTAGCTACACCATGGACCTGCATTTTCATGCCTCTAACAGGAAACCTTTTCACCCAGATTTAGAACTACCTTTTACTATTCAGTTTCGTTACTGTTAAGAAAATCAACTGGAGATTATTAAGAATAAAACCTGACTTCTACAACCTAGTCCTTACAACAAGACCTATTATTTCTTAAAATGCTTAAATGGAAGAGCTTACACAAATTCTCTCCAACGAGAATTTGATTTGAAGGCTGCATTTCAAAATCTAAGGGGGGGGGGAGTGTTAAAATATACTCTCTCTTTTGAGAGACATCCTTGATCACGTTAAACAGCACATTATGACTTCCCTTTGGAAAATGCTGCTTCTCATAATGTAATTAAGCTCTATTATCATGCAAAATCATCAAAGTAATTTGAACATTTGGAAAGTGAATCCATATGCATTTCATAAAGTTCCATGCAGAAATTTCAGCATGCAACAGAGGTGCAAAAAGAAGTAATCTAGAACTCATAAAAGCTGTGATTTTCGTCCTTCACTTATGCACAAACTGGATGTTCATAAAAATTTATTAGTGGGCTCTACAGCTGATAGAACAGATTGATTCTAATGGTGCAACTCAGTTTCTGAAGGAGAAAAAAAAAAAGAAACTGGAAAAGGAATGTGAGAGAAATTAAAAAAAAAAAAGTGAAAGGGAAAACTCTGCAGCGGCCATGCCATCAGGGAAAAGTCATACTGCAGAGCTGCAGACAACATCCATAATGGTAGCAAGCACTAGGGCACTAAGACACTGCAACACACTGGTGTACTACAAACTGCCAGATCTATTTGCAATATTTATTTGCAGCTTACTCATACAAAGACAAAAAACAAAAAAGAAAAAAGAAAGGAAAAAAGTGTTTGGGATTCATCCTTGTTCACAATATGAGAGTTGCTGACCGGCTATCCAGAAGTGTTGTGGGAGTAAGAGATGACAAGGAGCAATAGAAAGAAGAGTCATTACATAACTTTGAGGAAATACTTTTAAAACTATTTGAAAGAGTTTTATAAGGCTTAAGGAAAAGTTGCAATTGGGGGTGAAGATAGCATTGACAGAGAATGGATCTGACAGCTGGTTGTAAATTGAGTTCCCGGAATTATTCTCACTGTTTGTAAAGTAAATCATTGTAGACAAAAGATAAAGATGTTTGTGAAATGGAGCAGGAAGGTTTTTCATTTATCCAAGCTGGTAATCCACAAGAAGGGAACCTAAATTCTTTTTGGACACTGCATAAACAAACAGTGTTGCTATGATTGCCATACTGAAGGGCTGCACAGACCTTTAAAGGGTGATGCTTACTGAAAGACATGACTTTTTTAAAAAAAAAACTCTACAAGCCATGAGTTGCTCTTTGGAGAGCAAGAACATGTTATCTAAGTAGAAGGAAGTTGAAGCAGTAGGTGCATGTCCATGACAATAAAGCTGCCATCATTGGGCTGCATTCTACTAATGAGACAGTCACTGGCCTGGGTGAGCAAAGTATTGTGGTACAAGCTTCACTTTTCATGGAAAGGAAACATACAAACATTTTGTATGTTAAAATAATCATACTAAAGTTACAAATGTAGAAAGATATTTCTGTTTCAAGCAGAGTAAGGGCCTAAGAGCTACCTGGATTTGGGCCCATGTAAGCATCTAGATAGAATAGAGCCAGATTGGACAGAAAAGTCCTCCTACAGAGACAAGATAATAATGCCTGGAAAGACTGTAACATTTAAATAGCTTTTCCCTGATTCACCACATAAACAATAATTACAGGCAAAGTCAGCTGCATTAGACTTGCATGAATCTACAGTTTGCAAGAGGGAACTATAGCATCTGGAGAAACAGAAATTACTTACACAATGTGAATAAAATAGATTCAGATAGGAACCAGCAATGAAAATTACAAGAATATGTTTTTTTTTTTTTTTCCTGAGATACTCTTCTGAGTATCAGTATATACAAGTTTATACATATGGATATATTTGCATATGAATCCACTGCATAGTTACTTTCTTCTGTATGTTCTATCTGTACCCATACACCTGAGCTTCCAGAGCCTTATCTTAAGTAGCATCTTTGAGTGGCTGGTGCATGTGATGGGCTCAGGGTGTCAGATATAGCAATGAGATCCCAGACAGGAACTGCTACAGCTCCTTGATGGTCTTCACAGTATTCTTGGCCCTCCCTAAAAAGCCAAGTAGTAGTGCTTGGCTGCACCCAACTCAGGGTGAGGCTCGAGGTAGAAAACACACTACAATTTCAGAGTCAGCATCAAGATTGGGTATTGACTGCACTGTAGACATGCGCAAAGCAAGAAGGTATTAAGCAGATGAATAGGATTTCTTCTAGTGACACTTCATCTGCCAATGAAAGTCATCTCAAATTACCTGGCTTCTATATTTTCACCTCAGAAATATACTTTTCTGGAGTTTTTTTTCTTTGTTTGCACACAAGGACAGATACATATACATGCATGCTTTTCAATGACCAGATAAATACTTGCTCTTTTAGAAAAATCTTGAAATTTAAGATCTACCAATTTTCAGAAGCCTTCAAATACTCATCTATTAATTAAGATTCAAACCTGGGCAGTAAGCATTTTGAAAGTTATGTAGAAATATCACATTGTTTACAAGGAATTCTTCAGACTTCCATGATGCGATACGCAAAGACTCTACCTTGTACTAGCAGTTTTGGATAACGTGCTGAAGTTTTACTAGTGATTTCATGGAAAGCAAGTTAGGCTGAAGAGGAGCACTCATAAACCTGCTAACTGTTAAATCAATGGATATCTTGACTAGGCTAGGTCCATTTTCAGAACATTCTACATACTATGTATTCTCCTGCTTTATATTTTTGTTAGGCATTGTAATGTGACAGAAAGCACAACAATGACAGCAGAGTAGCAAGGTCCCAAGCTGCAGCAAGTGAGGATTTGCTCAAATGCAACAGCTGTGGGCACAGAAATAAAGAAAAGAATCTGCTTACCTTCAGAAGGCCACAGGTACACTAGGACCTCCAGCAAAATACCCTTCCCTCTGCTGCTAACCCTTAAATGAGGTCTGGGCAAGAGTGAATCCTGGTTCTACCCCTTCTGGCCACTCAGGGAGATTGCATGAACATGAGATCCCCTGGGTTGGCCCTGCCTCCTCACCAGGTGCTCAATCACTGGTTCAAGCTGTGGCAGCATTTCTGCTACAGGCATTTACTGCTTTTTCTCATTAACTTGATTAGTATTTCAACTGCATCATTCAGTTCCAAAGGCAGATTTTTTGTTTTATTAGAATAGAGAAGTTTGTCTCTCTCCTAGGCCTGTTGTATTATTAATAATATAAAATTTTAATGTAGCTTAACAGTATATTTAATTTCAAATCTAATGTATGAAGGATTTTATTTATTGCTTTCATATTTTTTGTTTGTCAGAGACAAGATAACTGCAGAAAGAGGAAACAGTAATGGTACGCGAGTCTTACCCTCTTCATGGAGATTAGTGTGTTTCTTCTCCAGCTGATGGTTGCTTACATAAAGCAATTAAGTGTTTAGCATATGACATACCTCCTAGTCTGAGTTTGTATAGGACCATTAAAAACTGTCTCTTAATACTCCTGCTGTCCTGTTGTCACATAACATTAGAGAAGAAGTTTTCACTGGCTTCACATTGTATAGAACTATTTCTAAATTGAAGAGTGGTTAGAATCACACCAAACAGTTCAGGTCCCTAATGAATTTAACCACAATTTTCTTTTTCATTTTATCTTTTGCATATAAATTACATATCTTATTAAAATTGAAATACAAATATTTAATCTTAGAAATGCTAGCGTTGTTTCACGTATATAGTTTGGTTGGTGATTTACTGTGTTTATTTCTTTGGGGAGCCCTAGTTAATATTTTATTATTTTGAAACTGGGTTCTACACTACAAAACTACAAGTCTGTGGATGACACCCAGCTGTGCTATATGGTGAACAGGCCCAGGATACAGGAAGCCATCCTGAGGGACCTCGACGGGTGGGAGCAGTGGGCTCAGGAGAAACTCATCAGTTTCAACAAATCCAAGTGCAAGGTTGGGTTGCACCTGGGTCAAGGCAATGTTCATTACCAATTGAAGCTGGGGGATGGAAGGATAGAATACCACACTGCTGAAAAGGACGTGGGGGTACTGGTGGATGGCAAGCTGGACATGAGTCCACTTTGTCCAGATGTGGAGACCTCAGTACAGGAGAGATGTGGACCTATTGGAGTGAGTTCAGAGGAGGGTCACAACAGTGATACAAGGGATGGAACACCTCTCCACTGAGGACAGGCTGAGAGAGCTGAGGCTGTTCAGCCTAAAGTAGAGAATGATCCAAGGTGACCTGAGAGCAGCATTTCAGTATCTGTAGGGGAGCTGCAGAAAAAAAAGGGGACAGACTCTGGAGGGGTCTCTGTGGTGATAGAACAAGGAGAAATGGTTTCAAACTAAAAGAGGGGAGATTTAGGCTGGACGTAAGGAAAAAATCTTTTACATTGAGGATGGTGAGACAGTGGAACAGGTTGGCCAGAGAGGTGTTGGATGCCCCATCGCTGGAGACATTCAAAGTCAGGCTGAACCAGGCTCTGAGCAGCCTGATCTAGCTGTGGACATCCCTGTTCACTGCATGGGAGTTGGACTAGATGACCTTTAAAGGTCCCTTTCAGCACTGAGTATTCTTTGGTTCTAAGACCATAAGTAATCTCCCTCATGCAGGTGTATCTATTAATATTCTTAGCAAAAGAAAGTAGAAAACAGAGAGCTCCTCCAGAATGAAGAACTATGCAGAACATATTTCTTAACTGTTGGACCTGCGGAGTCTCAGACTCAAGTGTAGCAGTTTACTGAAAAAAACAAAACAAAACAAAAAACCAGAAATCAGCTGTTTGATCATGCTTACAGTGAAGAATGTAGTCCTAGAGAAGAACAGTGGATAGTGCTCAAAATATGTACAATAGTAAGAAGCCATGTCTCTTTAACAATTTATAGCTAGAGATTTTGAAAAAGGTCTGTTCAAACTGCAGGAAAAAATAGTACATTCATTTGTCTTACTTCTTAAAACCACTCAACATTTTGGTAGATACCAAGGATTGTTTGGACTCATAGTGCAAAAGCAAACTAAGCTTTAACATCTTCTATGTATGCTGTATTTGATTCAAAATAAGTGTAGACAATAAAGTAACTTCACAAAGTTGCTCATGACAATAGGAATAAAACATGCTGGGATGCAGCAAGGGTTCTGTGACATAACAAATTGTCTAAAACAATGCAGAACTGTGGATGATTATGGAAGAGTAAAAAAAACAGTTTTTCTGAAGTGTCTTTCCAGATTCAGTAGATTAATGCCTTCCCAAGCTAGGAGTGTATGCATGCTGTTGTATTGAACAGTCACAAATGAACGTATCTTCCATTAATTTGTCTACCTGTTTTTAACACGTTTCCAGTTTTTAGCTCTTATGCAATTATTTTGACAATCTAATTAATATATGCTGCACTAAAGAGTGTGTTTCCTTTTATTTTGTTCTAAAATCTATTTCCTTGATAACTTAATTCCCTGACCTTTTCATAGATAACATATGCTCTCTATTTATATTTATGCATACAGCCAATAAATAACATTGTGCATTTAACTTAAACACACATTTTGCCTTTTGATTTTCATTTCAGGTTTTTCAGCTAAGTAAGAGATCTATCTTTTCTTCTTTTTCCTTCACAATGAACATCTTTCTGTAAATTAAATGACATTCATTTGACCAAGGGGTTAGAATTCATTTTTTGTATCTCTTTGGATCATATTATAAAATAATATAACAAGAATTTAGTTCTCAATATTTAAGATCTCTCATTTGATAGAGCCATTGCAAAAGTTTCCTCATAAAAAGTGGAAAAATAGGCCAAGCTACAAAAATTTTTGATTGCTATCAATTAACATGAGCAAGTAGAATAAGTATTCCATTATGGGCATTCATGAAAAACCTATGAAAGAGTGCAGAAATAATTGTTTCCAAGAGAATCTGGATTAGGTCTACATTAATCCTCTCTATCATGGTCCCCACTGGGAACATTAAATCAATCAACAAAATTGTAAGCTGTTTCTATAGTTGTTTCTTTTTTTTTGTCTGTTTAAGATCAACATTTAGACATGTATTGTAATTTTGGTTGCTGGTTTCTTTTGTTTTGTTGTGTTTTGTTTTTTAATATTTGTTCTGTTTTACATTATAGATATTTTTCAGGCACTTAGAAGCCTTAGCAAAGAACATGATATGGAAAAGTTGACGGGATTAGGAAATCTTCCTGACAAGATAACTTGTTTTATGATTTAAAATAGCTTAAATTATCAAAAACAGTGCTTTGTAAATATCTTACAGATCTTTTTACAGTTGGGAATGCTGAAAGCCAATTGACTGAAGTTTAATTTCGTTTTCATTTTCCAATGGCAGAAATCCAATTTCATCTTCGGTATTTCAAATTCCCCATTTTGATCGTCTACCAAAACTGCTTGTATAGATTTCTACAGTTAACCTACAAATATTATGTTATCAGCCTAACATAATTTTGATGATTTGGTTCAGTTTCTTATTTTGAATTTAGGTTGGTATCATTTTAAACCAAAAATAATGTTGAACAGTATTTTATTTTGATATTTTGATTGGTCTTATTACAAGATTCAGTTCCTCAGAAACCCTTCACTATTTCATGTTATGTCACACTATGTTGCGTGAATATCTATGGCAGATACTCACATGCTCTGTATAAAGTGACTTCTTATATAGATGCAATCATTGAGACTTCTGACTCAATGATTTTGAGGGTAACATGACTTCATTCCTTTCTCAGATGATGCATTCTGTTTTAAAATCCTAAAGATCACCATAGTGTATAAGAGAAATGAATACAAGTACATATCTTGGATTCATTGCTCTACGTAACCATATCCATGAAGTTATTCAAAATAGAGATTTGAGTTTACATAATCTTTGTGAACAAGTAATAAACAGCAACACTAAGTGGCTCAGAGGTAAACATTCTTAAACTGTCTCATGGCTAAACTGAACAGATACAATGAGCTTATGTCTGCTTTTTGAGCTCTCTCACTCACAGCAACAATGAATTAGGACATGAAAAGCAAATAAGAAGTTATTTTCTTGTGCTGAAAATTGTAATTCTTTCCACTGAAAATGTTAGCTTGGCAATACTGTTTGAATTACTATAAGATATGCCTCCTTTATGAGGTAATCACTGCTGATTCTATGTGATGACTGTCCAACAACATGCTCTGAGCCATTTTGTAATTTAAAAATGAAAGAAGCACAGTAATTCCCATCTGCCTGACAGTGATCGTTGTGTTCAGAAAGGTTTTAATGATATGGCTAACTACGTCACTATTTTGCTTCGAGAGTGTTTTCTTTTACATAATCTGTCCTTAAAGATAAGAATATAAATTTTAATTTGAAACAAGGGGTCATGGTGAAACTGCTGAGTAGGGAAGCTAAGCTCAAGAGATTTATTACATTCATCAGAATTAAAAAAAAAGTCACATAAATACTGTTAAATCTACACTGAGGAAAGCTGTATGTCTAATGCTCAGAAAAATATATGAGAATACAAATTCAGGTCTTATTTTCCTTATGCTGAAGCAACTGTATATTTCAAAATATGTTATTTTGTCTGAGAGAGAATAAATAAAAGCAATGCTTTTTAGGGGAAAAAAACTGCAGAGCGTGCCAAAGACACACACTGATGACATTAATTTTAAAAGCACCAGAAAAATGTATACACAGCAATAAAAAGTCAGACCTTTATCAAATAGTCACAATGACAGACAACTCAGCCAAATGATACACATTTAGGAGTGTAGTAGAGAACTTCAGTCTTCTCATCTCTGAAACTAAATGAGAGCTTTACTTCCAGCTGAGTGCAGGGCCAAAATAAAGCATTCTCATTTACTGACAGTATCTTCTAAGGACGAACTTCCTGGAACTACACACTACATTCACACTGGAGAACTGAGTAGTGATAGAAATCTCTAGTACAATATAATAAAGCATTTCCTCCTGCTCCTGAAATCCACACTGAAATTGCAAAAGAGGCTTGGCCTATGTTAATGGGCCTTCCTGTATTTCATGATATACAGTTTTGATTGATAGACTTATAGATCTTCTTTCAGAACTCCAGCTGCCAAAGAGTAAGGAGTGATACTCGAAAGGATTGCTTGGTGTTATTTTATTTGTTTATTCTTCGTTATTTTAGGTGTATGGATAGATACATTATTTTCTGAACCCTTCTAAACACATGATTTTCCACTCTCTCATAAGTTTTTCTGAATGCTTACAGTGCATCCAGTGCATTTTTTAAATATGCTAATGAAATTATCTACACAGTCCTTCTGTGAGTTTACACCATTTCACACATGGGGAGTTATCATCAATAGCTAAAGGGCAGAATTGTCCATTTTCTGTTCTTCAGGGTCAAATTTGAAACACACAGAAGTGAATTTTTCAGAATGCTTAGTACTTTGACAGCCTTTTTTTTTTTTTTTTTTTTTTTTTTTTTGGTACAAGTTGGAAGCAGAGCTCCTTGTACTTTTCAGCAAAACAGTTACAATATTACCACGACCCATATCCTAATAGACTGGTTTAAATCAGCTGTCCAGCTTCTCACAAAAACATTCAGTGGTTTCCATTCATTTTATTTTTTTTTCCTTCTTTTTCATTGATCTCTTGAATAAATGCAATAGGAATACTCAGAGCACTAACCTGTTATTATCATTCACCTCTTATTACCCTGGTCATTATTTCCTTACTTCTTTTCATTCTTCATACTTAATAAGCTTGGGATCTTGTAGGAATGAATGACCATGCTCATGATCACATACTTATATGTTGTATGATTAATTTGTTTACAATACTCTGTGAGTGTGTAGTGTCATGCTTATACATGGGTACAAATCTCTGGAGCTGTCTGCATTCTCAGATCCTTCTTTTTTCCTCCATCTTCTCCAGCCATTCCAGAGTTGAAGGATACTGTTGTGTTCCTGTAAAAGCTCTCTTTTGGCGTTCCTCTCCCTAAGAGTAGCCTAGCCTATCCCCTTTCAGCCTTTAACCCTCCTGTCTCCATACCTTAATCTCTTTTCTTCATATTCCTTCTGCTTAGGCCTTCCTTCTTCTCTGCTTTCTTTAATCTCCAAATTAGCATAGCATCTTTTTCTCCACCTACTATGCTCCTACCTCCTTCAAAATTCTCTTTTCATTTCTAAAATGTCCAACTCTTCTCCCTTTACTTTGGTTGACTAAGCCCTTGGCATTCAGCATGCCCCTCCTTCTGGAGGTGCTAGACCCTATCAGCAGCAACCCACTGATCCATGGTGCCCCAAAGGAATTCTGAGATAAATGGTCATGATAGTTCTCAGGAGGGCACAATAAAGTTTAGTCAGGTCTTGAATGCTTTCTTATGCCTTCCCTGACTACAGCCATTTGTGTCCATCTCTTCCTCCCTCCCCAGATTATCAGACCTCATGTATTCATAAGTGCCAGTTTTGTACAACCTCTTGGGAATGAATGTGCATAGAGGAAGGAGGAGGTAAAGCAGGAGATGATGTAGGACACCTAACAAAAAGGCAAAGGCACCAAGCACTGTGCCTTCAAGGAATTTGGTGTCAGATCCACCCTTATCCTCACACCCTTATCTTCACATGTGTTCACCAGCAACTCTCTCAGTGGGCCACTGCAAACACAGTAGAATACATATTGTAAGTTTTTCATGGTTTATCAGTTGGCCAAGATTGAGTGAACACTGATGAAAATAATATTTTATGATTATTTTATAATACTTAATAAAATAAGATGACGCAACAATTTAAAAAAAATCCTCGCACTACAAGTTTTCTTAACATAAGTAATCAAAATATTTTCCCTATGCTGTTCCTGGGAAATGGCTGAAGTATTTTAACTGATATTTCCTCAGCAATTTCTTGTTTAGTAGGCATAGCATGGAAAATTCCAATCTGAGCGGTACATTAACTTTGACAAGATTAAAAGTAATTACAGTGTGAGTCTTTTAATGGAAACTAGTAGGCATCCTTAAGTACAGGCTTCCTTACTTACACTGCTTGAGACAAACAACTTTATTGTGTAAGCATAAAAATCAAGTCTGTTACTGTTTGGTACCACTAGAACACTTTGAACTTTTATATTCTTGTAAAATGTAATGCACACATAAGACTCTATGTAGACATACTTAAAAACTCTTTAAGGGAAAACATTCTCATTTATAAAATACAAGTTTTAGTAATGAGCAAAAAAGAAACAAAAAAAGAAATGTTCTTTTTTGCATGTTATTTCAAATAAAATATATTCCATTGAAATTGTACAAACCAAAATTGATCACTGGTCAGTAAGCATGCATAGAACTGTTCCCAACCAATAATACTGTAGCATGATTGTCAGAGAAATATTATTCAACTATTATGAAGGGCAGAAACATCTCTCAAGCTGAATAGAATTTTGCTAATAGTTTGTTCTTGCATCATTTCCTGATTATTAAAAGAAGCCACAGTCCTACAAGACAAGTATATCAGGATTGGAAGATGCTAACTACTTAAGAAGATAGCAAGGATGACTTTAGTGTAATTAGCTAAGTTGTTTACATCAGCTATGAGATGATACATGTTTACAAAATTCTGTTGAAGCACAAATTCAGAGCCCTGCTCAAGTGATAGGTCATGCCTTTATATTATACTTAAATAGGTATGTTGAAGTTTCTCACTTTATTTTCCGGAAATAAATAAAATGCTTTAAACTGAATAATAATGACACACACAACCCCTTTACTTTGTTTTTAACTGTTTTGAATAGATGAATGTTCAAATGTAAATAAGAATATGACAGAGATCTCTGCAAAATAGTGTGGTCTAGGAAGTGATTACTTGCTTTAGTGAAACTTCACAGTAGGTTGATGATATGTCAAAAGGTTGATTTTTAAGTCATTTTTTCATAGTCCTAGATAAAGTTTCATCAGGACCATTGCTCATGTTTACTTTGTCTCATTATCAAAAATATTCAGTCAAATTATAAAAATAATACATAAATGTGAAGTGACAATTCTTTCAAAACACAGATTTAATCACAGCAAGAGTGACTGAGCATATCTTTCCTTGATGTGACCTGCTACACGGTTAAAATATATGTTGCTTTTGACTGAAATTATAAGGACTGGGAATTGTTCTTATTATTATGACAAAAATAGATCACACAGCATACACTCAAGACTTCTTCAAGTATTTATTTCCTAGATTTTGCCTTCCTTTCTGTACAGCTACACAGTATTTACAGTTGTCATTGTGCTTCTTCAGTTGTTTGCTAGTATGCCTGGGCTATGAGGGCTGCACAAGGTAGAAGGCTTTTGGTAGGCAATGCTCTGCATAAATGTGCTTATTAACAGACCTGCTAGCAATCCCTCACCCCACTGTTACAATAATGAGCCTGGATTCTAATTAAAAAAAAAAAAAAACCTCATTCACACCGCTTTCAATGCTGAAACAAGAACCAAGTCCGAGGAGCAAAGCTTGTTCATTATTTCACACTGCTAATGGACAATACTGAAATTCCTCTGTGTAAGAGCTCAGTTTTTGAATCAATTCCTCTTCACTAACAATGACATGAGAAACCAGACTTGGCAATTTCGAGATTAACATATCTGCTGAAAGTGTGTTTCTCACTTTCTTCCACATTTTGTATAAATCTTCTGTACAACACGTATTTGATAGTCACCATTTTTACCTACTAACATCAATAGAAATCATCCTTACATTTTCATGGAATCACAGAATGGCCTGGGTTCAAAAGAACCACAATGATCATCGAGTTTCAACCCCTCTGCTATGTGCAAAGACACCACCCACTAGACCAGGCTGCCCAGAGCCACATCCAGCCTGGCCTTGAATCCCTCCAGGGATGGGGCATCCACAATCAATTTGGGCAACCTGTTCCAGTGTGTCACTAGCTTCTGTGTAAAATTTTTTTCCCTAATATCCAACCTAAACCTCCCCCGTCTCAGTTTAAAACCATTCCCCCTTGTCCCATCACCATCCACCCTCGTAAACAGCAGTTCCCCCTCCTGTTTATACACTTCCTTCAAATATTGGAAGGCCACAATGAGGTCTCCCTAGAGCCATTTTATCTGTCTCTCCTAGTAGACCTGGTGTTTTACACTCCTTCCCAAGAAGGACACCTGTCCTGGGTGATGGTCAATTTGAAATTGAGCTAGAATTTTGAAATCTTATTAGGCACAAGAAGAGATAGATAAACCAATCAGGACAGAAATCACAATAGTAACAGTAATCATAGGTTAACAAGCACAAAGGAGATTTTTATGGTAGTATGTCTGTGGATTAAATAGTTGGGTTAAGATTTAGAATTTTTTTGTGAGTAAATTTCTACTCAGTGAATGAAATTTCTTTCTCATACAGCTTGCTTGGGAGTTAACTACTGCAGTTAAAAGCTGTTTTCAGTGTCACAAATGTGTGAATATTTTATGTACATAAGAGCATCTTGCATTTATAAAGTTTAAATTAAGGAAAATTAGAAGAAGTGAAATTGTTAATAATTATTACAAAACCCGACAGCAAGAGTAATCATGTAGCTGATTTAGAAATGCTGTATTGTAGGAAGAAAACTTCAAATCAATGGAGAATCACAGAATCACAGAATGGCCTGGGTTGGAAGAGACCTCAAGGATCATGATTCTCCAACCCCCCTGCCAGGCAGGGCCACCAACCTCCCCATTTACTAGACCAGGCTGACCAGGGCCCCATCCAACCTGGCCTTGAACACCTCCAGGGACGGGGTATCCACAATCTCTCTGGGCAGCCTGTCCTAGCACCTCACCACTCTCCTTGTAAAGACCTTTCCCCTAACATCCAACCTAAATCTTCCCTCTTTCAACTTAAAACTGTTCCCCCTTGTCCTGCTGTTAAGTTGAGAAGTTGAGCCCTATCCAGCCTGACCTTGAACACTTCCAGGTAGGGGGAATCCACAACTTATTTGGGCATGTTCCAATACCTCACCACTCATATAGTACAGAATTTCTTCATAATAAGTAATCTAAATCTTCCCTCTTTTAATTTAAAGCCATTACTCTGGGTTTTACCACTACAATCCCAGACTGATGCTTAAGAAAAAAAAAAGAAAAACACTAATATTTTCTCCTTTGAGGTGTTTTTTGGTCCAAGGAAAGATATACAGGTAGGTAAGGTTTAATGGATTCATTAAATTCAGTGTGAACGCATTCACCTGTGGCATGGGGTGTATCCGGGCGTATGATATACATCCTGAAAATTAACCCTAACATTGTGTTCATCCGTACGTATCAACAACTGCATGTACCATTCTTCCAGACTCAAAATATAAAAGTTAAAAAGCCCAACAATTCATTAGACAATGAGGACAGCAATGCAAAAGCAAACGTAGGAAAAATCTGTGAGGTAACAAAACCAGAAGAGCCTAGAAAGGCTAACTCCTTACATGCCTAGCTCAACACAAATGAAACAAATGGTAGCGTAGAAGCAGCCATTTTTCCATGGCCACCTAGAGTATTTAGTTGTGAATATGCTCCCTGGCACAGCACTGGCCTGTGACAACCAGAACAGCCTAAGCAGTGCCCAGGCCAAACCCCTGGGGCAGCACAGGCCAAGGATTTGCTAAGGGAGGTAGTGTGGCTGCTCTTTATTTGCCAAGATAGGCCTTTCTTACCTTTTCTTTTATTATTATTGTTTTCTTTTTGAGAAGAATAGCTATATTGTTCCACCTGCTTCAGCTCTTTGACAGGCTGTGAGGCTGCTGTGCTCCTGAGGGTTGTACGTGTTTTCTCAATAGGCAAAACAAGGACTCCTCAGGGCCCTGGCGGCTGCAGTAGCAGTCAGGGAGGTCACAGGGAGAGCCACAGCATAGCACAGCTACAGCCACAGTCACTCCCTCATGGGGTTCCACTCTGGCTGGAAAAAGAGCCTGAGAATCAAGGAAGGCAGCTTTGGAAAAGGAAGGATACAGACGGGTATGATAGAAACTGGAGTCTTCAATCTCAGTGTTAGAGAATCAAATATTCCTACAATGCAACCTGACCTAAATTTGGCACAGCAGTTCATTAAGCCAGCCTTGCTAATGTCACAGTCTTCACTCTCTGAAGTGATGTTGCCATGACCACTTCCCTTGATAATTTATGCCATGGTCCAGTTGCTTCTGCTGTTTTTCAAAACAGAACTGCAAATTAGGGCGTGTTAACTCTCCAAGGCTTGTTTGTGCTTATTCTGAAAGAGAGATTTCTAATCATGGTGGTGCAGCTTTTGTATTTGATTCTGAGCACAGGTTCTAAAGTGAAACACTAATTTCTGGATTCATATCTGTAAGATAATTATGCATTTTATTTCTTTGTAAATGACCAGGTTCATTTGTGGTTATTATTCATAGCTCTCAAATGTTCTTATATTATTTTGAAATAAAATAATTACTTTTTTTTATTTATAACAGGAAAATTAGGAGACCTATCTGCAATTTAATTCCAGTATCAGCCTCATTTCAGACACCTCTAGAGACAGCTGCTTTCATAGGCTTAATGCCCAATGAGATTTAAGAGGCTTTTAGGTAAAGAAAATCAACTGAAGTATTATTCAATATTGAGTCGTACAAGCAGACAAATTTGGGCATGTGTGCATGCATGTGCATACATGCATGTGATTGCAAATGTTACTGTATCAACATCCTTTCTCACATAGTTAATTTAGTAGTGAATACATAATCATAAACTCTATGCTTAAGTTTTGTCCTGGTTCACTATAACCAAGAGCTACTATTGTGTCCATACACACGGATGTTAAAAGACACAGGACAGAAACAAAAACCAAAAAGCAAATATATTTCAGCAGCAAGGCTGGAAAGAAGGAGGATGCTCCTGAGACATTGCTTTCAGCATCTTGCTCTCAGAGGAAGCAGGGTTATATGTTCTTCCACAAAACTGTGAGAAAGAGTTCTTAGGCCCATGACTTCCACTTTAGATGTGTTCCAAAACAGAGTTCTTTTGGTTTTCTTATTTCTGGTGCAACTTTTTCCTGGTTAATTTGTAGCCACTTTTCTAAGACTTTTTTTCTCTACCCACTGTTTCTCTCCATGTATATTTTCTGTAATAGTGACATCTTCCTTACTCTTCATTTGATAAATTCTAATAATCTCGATTTGTTAAATCTTGATAAAACAGTACTTTAGGCTTCCTAGAGAAATTACTTTCTTCTAGGCAGTCCAGCAGTGTTCTTCTATTCCTATGCAATTCTAAGATCTTTCTTGAACACACTGTGCACTAAAGCGTCTTGAGAATATTGTTACTTTCATGACCCCAGATCATGCTGTAACCAGGTAGCACTTTGTTGCATCTCTGTTTAAATCTCATTGTACTTCTGACATGAAGATTTTCTCATTTTAACTTCCCAGAAATAGGAACATGCATTTTGTATTACTTAATTTCAGCTGAGAAATAAAGAATTTGTCTCAAAAAGCATGAAAAACTCTGATTCTCTCTCAGGCTTAAACAAGAGAGTACACACCTGGCAGGAATTAGGAACCAATACATTGATTTCATGGGGGTGTAAAAATTACATGAGTTTTAATTGCTTGGCTAAATTAGCTTTCAGATGTGATTTATGATGAGTTTATGATGCTGAAAACATCCACCTTTGTTTTTTACCTGACAATGGTTCCACGATGAGCAATCTGTCTTTAAACAATCTCTCTCTGTCCATTTACTGTACTCATTCTGAACATATTCAAATAGTAGAAGCCCCAGACAGTAAATCATGCTTTTATTTCATATTAGCCACTAAACAAAATGACACAGGCATCTGGGAACAGATAGAATATGCAGCCTAATTGAGATACAATGTTCATTCCTATAGAGTGCTGCATATCCAAGGAAATATGTTAGTGAAACTCCACCTGTTCTCTATCACAAACAAGTCTTTCTTCAGGAGGAAACACAACTTTGGTACATTTAAGATTCAAATAGCAAAGATAAGATATAACCACGGTAAGCAGAGAAGAGCTGTGTTACAGTTAATGATATACTTTCCAACAGCAGTGGCCACAGATACAAAGCTTGTGGGGAAAAAAAAATGAAAGTAAGAATTTCTGCCAAGTCTCAAAAGAAATTCTATATTAAAGGAGAAATGAGAAGTTGTTATAATTTTTATATGCTTGGTATTCCAATACAAAGCATAAAAGAACATTTTAGATCAAAGTATTCTTTTATAGCCTTCATTTTGCTATCATGCTGTTTTTCTTGTTATAATTCTCATATTTCTTCCTGATTAGAATTGGAAAAAATTTCAATAGTGCATATTATGACATATAATTTGATGTGCCCATCATTATCATTACCACTGTTTTTCTATTTATTTCAATTGAATGGAAAAGATATAATCTTCGTTCAAGTTGAAACAGCAGATAGCAAAGAAATCAGTCTGCTTCTGTAGCAGGAATGGGCTTTCATGACTTGTGTGAGACCATGAGGTCTAAGGAAGATCCACACCGTTTATTATTAGTTAATTATTAAAGATGGTTAAAAATGGATGAAGTCAGAAACATGGTCTTTGGAAGCTGTAGTGGAATTCCAGGGTCACAGCCTGAACCAATGGGTGGGCTCTGTGAGTGTGTGAGTGCGGCGGCGCGGCGGTACGAACGGGGGAGGGACACATTCCTCAGCTCGGCTCAGTCTGCGCGCTGCTACCGGGAGGGGTGAGTCGATTCTTTTTGATATCTTTCCCTCGTGTGCCTATTTCTTAAATAAAGGCTTTGTCATCACCTTCATTTGCCCTACATTTTGGCAAGCCAGGCAGCCAAATATCTTTAAAGATACCCAATTATAAGCCTCTTAAAATAATTACCATGACATTTTTGAACAATTTCATGGGATGGTTTGGACGGGGAAAGGCTAGCCCCATAAGTGAGGTTTTGCCAGGGCACATCCCGGGATTCCTAGGATCCCCATATCACGGGATTGCCTGTATTATTGAAAAATGGGGTCCCCTAAGGGATGCAGGAAATGTTCAGGAATCCCCAGCTCGCCTGGCTGAGTATTTCAGTAGTCTAAACAAAAACGTACTCACTACACGAGAACGACAGTTAGCTGCCTCCACGGTGGCGTGGCCGCTGCTGATGGCCTTGAACCGGCTAAATATAACTGAAGGGGTTCTCACTGATGAAAATCAACTATTACGTGACCGTGTGGAAGAACTAGAAAGACAGGTTGCAATTTTGAGAGGGAAAAAACCTAACCCTATAATCCCGGTACAAAAAATCCGAAACATCTCTCTAGAAATAACTGGGGATCCTATACAAGAGAGTCCACATGAACTGGACTCAGAAAATGAAAGCACTAAGAAGTCAGATCTTGAGGCTCCACTAGAGCTTGATCCCTTTGAGATCCGACCAGTTGTAACTCAAAAAACAAAAAAAACGCAGGACAGGCCAGCGGGGCTGCCCCCTGACCAGTGGCCCCCTGCCCAGAGCACACTACATGTAACAGCTCGCCCATACACGGCAGCTGAATTAATGGATTTAGTACAACGCTTTAGACAAAGACCGAGAGAGAGTGTGCCAGCATGGTTACTCAGACTATATGACATGGGGGCAGAAAGTGTTGTGGTGAATGGGCCAGAAATCTCAAAACTGGCATCAATTACTACTCACCCGGCCCTCAAGCAAAGACTATATGCGGCTGTGCAACACAATGAAGAAAATCATTCACTGATTGCATGGTTAATGGCCGCATGCCGTGTGACATGGGCAAATAAAACGGATATACCATTAAATACCGGCCTGTGGTCCTCTATGGAGGACTTACAAAATTATATCCGAGAATTAGGTATGAAGGAGGCAATTTATGAGGACAATTTTGAGAGCCCAGATATGATAAAATTTTCCGCAGGAATGAGGGACCTCATCCTGCAGCAGGCTCCACCACATCAGTATGGAATTTTGGTATCCATACTAAATCCCCTAGTGGCCTCAGAGGCCATTATACAACAGGCCGCCCAATTGGTGGCAGATCTGGGGGAGACAGAGCGCCTGCGCGCCAGGCGCAATGTCCGAATGGTGGTGGAAAAGTCGGACATCCATCCGCCACCACGACCTAGGAGACCTGCCCCTAATGTAATTCAATCTGGACCCATCAGGGTCTCAAGAAAACAAATGTTTACTGACTTGATTAGGGCTGGAGTTCAATTTCAAAAGATCGATGGACAGCCTAACCAGGTCTTATTACAACTATGGAAACAGTTACCAAACAGTCAGAGATTCCAACGCTCTCCTAAAAGGGAAGGAGTTAGACTCATAGAACGGATTCCACAGAACACGTGGAATCTAGAAGACTTCATAGTCCCATCAAAAAAACGTAAACCTCCTCAGGTGGCCCGGGCAGCCACAGTTGAGCCATCAGAGGAAAAAGACTTAGGGATTGCACAGCTGATGGCTTGACAGCGGAGCCAAAATTCCCCAAGACTAGGGTCTCCAGAGGAGACCGGAGACCCTACGTTGAACTAACGATTCATTGGTCCCGAAAGAATGTACAGCAGGTTATGGCATTAGTAGATACTGGGGCAGAAACATCAATTATATATGGTGACCCAAACCAATTTTCAGGCTCTAAGGCAATGATAGGTGGGTTCGGGGGGCAGATGATCCCCGTAACACAAACATGGTTGAAATTGGGGGTTGGGCGTCTACCACCCCGGGAGTACAAGGTGTCTATTGCCCCAATTCCAGAGTATATATTGGGGATTGATATCCTGTCGGGTTTGACTCTCCAAACCACTGTGGGAGAGTTCAGATTAAGGGAAAGATGTATTAGTATCCGGGCAGTGCAGGCAATCATAGGGGGTCATGCAGAAATTGAACCTATTTGTTTGCCACAACCACGCCGGATCACAAATACAAAGCAGTATAGACTCCCGGGTGGGCAACAAGAAATTACCAAGACTGTGCAGGAGCTGGAGAGAGTAGGGATTATTAGACCTGCACACAGCCCATACAACTCCCCCATATGGCCAGTCAGGAAACCAGATGGTACGTGGCGAATGACAGTAGACTACAGAGAACTAAATAAAGTCACGCCACCGATCCATGCAGCTGTACCCAACATCGCTTCCCTCATGGATACATTAAGTAGAGAAATAGAAACATACCACTGCGTTCTGGATCTAGCAAATGCATTTTTCAGCATTCCAATTGCTAAGGAGTCCCAAGACCAGTTTGCATTCACGTGGGAGGGCAGGCAGTGGACTTTTCAAGTTCTACCTCAGGGGTACGTGCATTCACCTACTTTTTGTCATAATTTGGTGGCAAGTGACTTGGCAAATTGGAACAAACCATCTACTGTCAAAATGTTCCACTACATCGATGATTTGATGTTAACGTCTGACTCAATCGAGGCATTAGAAAAGACAGTACCATCATTAATTACTTATTTACAGGAAAAAGGATGGGCTATAAACCCACAAAAAGTACAAGGACCAGGGCTATCAGTTAAATTCCTGGGTGTTGTCTGGTCAGGTAAGACTAAGGTGTTACCCAGTGCGATCATTGATAAGATCCAAGCGTTCCCGGTTCCTACGAAACCGAAGCAGTTGCAGGAGTTTTTGGGTATATTAGGATATTGGCGATCCTTTATTCCCCACTTAGCACAACTGCTAAAACCCTTATATCGATTAACAAAAAAAGGCCAAGTATGGGATTGGGGTAGAACAGAACAAGAAGCCTTCCAGCAAGCAAAAATAGCTGTTAAACAGGCCCAGGCACTAGGTATATTTGATCCGACCCTTCCAGCCGAACTAGATGTGCATGTGACCCAAGAAGGGTTTGGCTGGGGGCTGTGGCAGCGCCAGGGTTCTGTTCGAATCCCAATTGGGTTCTGGTCACAGATTTGGCATGGAGCAGAAGAGGGATACAGCATGGTTGAAAAGCAGTTATTGGCTACCTATTCTGCATTGCAGGCAGTAGAACCAATAACTCAGACCGCAGAGGTTATTGTCAAAACAACTTTACCAATTCAGGGGTGGGTAAAAGACCTAACTCACATTCCTAAGACCGGGGTGGCCCAATCACAAACAGTAGCACGCTGGGTTGCCTATCTTAGCCAAAGAAGCCACCTGTCATCATCTCCACTGAAGGAAGAACTTCAAAAGATACTTGGGCCAGTAACATATCACAGCGAGACACCTGAGGAAATAGTGGTTACTTGTCCAGAAAAGAGTCCTGTACAGGAGGGAAAATACCCTATCCCAGAAGATGCCTGGTATACAGATGGATCCAGCAGAGGGAACCCAAGTAGGTGGCGAGCTGTCGCATACCATCCCTCAACTGAAACAATATGGTTTGAAGAAGGGGATGGACAAAGTAGCCAGTGGGCTGAGCTACGAGCTGTGTGGATGGTGATAACTCAAGAGCCTGGCAACAGTGCACTAAACATCTGCACAGATAGTTGGGCAGTCTACCGAGGGCTCACGCTCTGGATAGCACAGTGGGCCACTCAGGATTGGACAATCCATGCCCGACCTATCTGGGGCAAAGATATGTGGGTTGATATATGGAACGTGGTTAGGCACAGGACTGTACGAGCATACCACGTCTCTGGACATCAACCCTTGCAGTCACCAGGCAATGATGAAGCTGACACACTGGCTCGAGTCCGATGGTTGGGAAGTACACCATCAGAAGACATAGCTCACTGGCTGCATCGGAAATTACGGCATGCAGGACAGAAAACCATGTGGGCAGCAGCTAAAGCATGGGGGTTGCCCATACAGTTACCAGATATTGTCCAGGCATGTCAGGACTGTGACGCTTGCTCGCGAATGAGACCAAGACCTCTGCCGGAAACTACGGCCCATCTCGCTAGAGGACACAACCCATTACAGCGATGGCAGATCGATTATATAGGTCCCCTTCCTCGATCTGAGGGGGCCAGATATGCCCTAACTTGTGTCGATACAGCGAGTGGACTGATGCAAGCCTATCCTGTAGCAAAGGCAAACCAAGCCTATACCATCAAAGCTCTAACTAGATTGATGGCATCATACGGGACTCCTGAGGTTATTGAGAGTGATCAAGGTACACATTTCACAGGTGCAACTGTGCAGAAGTGGGCTGAAGACAATAACATTGAATGGCGGTTTCACCTGCCCTACAATCCAACAGGAGCAGGCCTAATAGAAAGATACAATGGGATCCTGAAGGCTGCTCTGAAGGCAGATTCACAGTCCTTGCAGGGGTGGACCAAAAGGCTTTATGAAACCCTGCAAGACTTGAATGAGAGACCAAGAGATGGCAGACCCAGTGCTTTAAAAATGCTGCAGACAACTTGGGCCTCCCCACTTAGGATACAAATTACAAGCAAGGACACCTCACTCAAGCCACAAGTTGGCACAATGAATAATCTTCTGCTCCCTGCCCCTGATGACCTAGAGCCCGGGAGACACAAGGTAAAATGGCCTTGGAAGGTGCAAGCAGGACCAAAATGGTGTGGTCTCCTTGCACCTTGGGGGAGATTGTTAGAGGTTGGGGGATCAGTAAACCCTTCAGTAATCGGTGTATGGCCAACAGAGGTAATAGTTGACACCCCTGTTTTCATTGCAAGGGGGACATTAATCATGTCCATGTGGCAAATTAGAACCCCCCCTTTGGTACCCGATATAGTGATTCAGTCGCAGATTTCGGGCCAAAGAGTGTGGTATCGAAGGCCAGGACGTGCCCCGATACAGGCAGAGGTGTTGACTCAAGACCGAAATACAGCCTGCATCTTACCGTGGAGGGCGGACCTACCCCTCCTCGTACCTATTAAACATCTGTTTTACTCCCCTTGAGGTTTTAAGTTCACAGGATGGCCCGCAGGAGCAACATCACTCAAACACGCTTATGAGGAAACATCATGACACCCTGTGACGCACTGCTGAACTTGTGGGGACTGGAGAGCATGAATCAGAAGCGCTACTGGTCCTTGAAAAAGATACGCCTCGAGAAAGAACATCAAGTACTGGCCCAACAGCACCGTGAAGGGGACTGCCACTGATTGCCTTTATTGTTTTGACATTCTATATTGCTGCGGGTGTTGTGTATGCGTCGCGATGTGCATTGTGTCTTGGGCCACCAGGTTGCAGGGGCTCACCCAATACCTGCTCAGTCATTGGTTCATGCTGTGAAGGGGTGGAGTGTAGTGGAATTCCAGGGTCACAGCCTGAACCAATGGGTGGGCTCTGTGAGTGTGTGAGTGCGGCGGCGCGGCAGTACGAACGGGGGAGGGACACATTCCTCAGCTCGGCTCGGTCTGCGCGCTGCTACCGGGAGGGGTGAGTCGATTCTTTTTGATATCTTTCCCTCGTGTGCCTATTTCTTAAATAAAGGCTTTGTCATCACCTTCATTTGCCCTACAGAAGCAATTGCTAAAAAAAATTTCCTAAAACTGAGGAATAAAATAGAATGCTGTGGAGTCAGGGTTCAGATAAATGGAGACCACTGCAACCACGTAGTCCTGGGAAAACCTCACCAGGCATGGACATAAATAAAAATTTTTCCAAGATCTTCACAAGGAAACTAATTACATCTTCACTAAAGTCCAAGAAAAGACTCCCATCTCAGTTTTAAGGAATGCTCACTGGGGCAATTAGTATATTAAACATTTTCTCATGTAAAAAAATAAACTTTATATTTTCAACTTACTGATAAAGGTTTATGTGATGCTGTTTTTCCTAGGAAAATGAATAAGGACTACCTAGAATAAAACCTCAGTGTTTCTGAATTACACAACATTACATGGTTAAAATTACTCCGAGTTTCCCTCATCTTGCTTAACAACAGGCAGTTCTTTCTATCTGAAATGACTGTTTACAGCTTTAAGGCTTTTCATCTTCCCATTCTTCCAGATTTTCTATCGGGGGACATCAGATGAAATTCTCCTAGGAGCCACTACTTGTCAACATGAAAAAAACTAACAGAATGCAATCACACCCATCTAATCAAGGAGCAGAAATAATTTACCTAAGTAGTCAAGCACAGAGAAGATCAAATTTAAGATGTTTCCAGGAAAGTAGCTTGGAGATACAAGAAATAGTCTTTTTCCTTCTTCTCCTAACTTTTCCCATATCATCACCTTCTCAGAAAACCAAGCATCTAAGAAAATTTCATTTACATTTGAGAAAATATTTCTAATCTCACCTGAACTCATTAGATACACTGGGACGTCTTATACATCTGTACTCCCCCACCCCCCTCCCAGATGAAACAAGTTGATATCCTTCTTTTCCAGTTTAAATGCTAGTCTCAAGACAAAGACATCTAGGGCAAAATAATATATTTCCAAGCAATTCAAAATTGGAAGCTGAAAATATAATCATATACATTTATTTTTTAATTATGTTACTAGCTAGTGCTTTTCAAGAAGAATTAACTAAAAAAAAAGCAAAGACATCTGGTAAACCTATATCATTCAGATTAGATAATTTAAAATCTTTTGACAAAAAGATCATCTATTTAGATAGAGATTGAATGTTTAGATAAAGAACTCTTCACAGAAATGAACTTAACATAAGCTACATCTTTGGTATGTTTTGTTTTAATCTTGTCATAACAGTGAAATATCTGATAAAGAACAACAGTTGTTATAAAAATATAGTTTTATGAGCTGTAGAATATACAATCATTAATCAATATTTCTTGATAGTACTGGAAAAATTATTATTTTTTTCTAACATGTCCATTGAACATGCACTTCCTCCTGTTCAGAGAAAAAATGAGACTTCCTGATTTCTGAGTTACCTGACTGCAGGAACTCGTCTTGTCTCCTCTTTCCCATAGCTATGCGCTAGGGGTAGCAAAGCAGCGCTGCTGCTCTGCCACTCCCAGTAGCCACCAGCCTCCTGCAGAGCCTCATGGATGCATCCTAAACTGCTCTGTTATGTTATGTAGACTGAGCATGTTACCTCACCAGTAAGTACTGTGCTTACCTTAAATTTCATCTCAGTCATCTGACAGGTTGTTTCCAGAAAAAAGAAAAAGGTAATATTTGGCAGAGTGGTAGAACCATGGTTGTGTCCATACCATCTCACGTTTTTTTTTCTGATATACCCTTGAATTGCCTGCAGCAATAGTCTCTATGTTCCCAGCAACAAAATGCAGCAGTTGTTTTTGGAGAAAGATGAGAATATACTGACAAGATATACAGAACCACAGCTCCAAATGTGTTTCTTTTGTGCAGATTATGTTGCACATGAAGGGGATGTATTACGTTAGTATTATGTTAGAGAAGTACACAGAGAATGAGCAAACTCAAAAGGCCATGGAATACATACTTAGCCATAGCAAGCAGAAAGCAATGAGGGAAAGGGAGTGCTACTGCCTTTTCTAGAAGAGTGATGCTGTGAACATTATAGATGTAAATCCCTCTGTTCAACTCAGCCTCACTGTCACAGAGCAGTTCACAACTTCCTTCATTCTCCTCATTCGACACTTTCCTTAAGTTGTAGGACTTCGCTTTGATTCTGAATGCTATGGATCTGAAAGCTCATGGGAACCCAGTATCAACTGAGTCAAATACACCTTTGGCATGCAATACAGCCAAATCCATCCTCTTTTCACAAACCTTTGGGTTCCAGCATTTCTGTAACCATCCAGTTTCTACTGTGCAGTGCTGCATGTTCAGTCTATAATGAAGCCACCAAATGCAAAGTTGATCTGTAGAAGTTCAGAGAATAAGGTCTCATCCTAATGACATGACAGCACACTCCTTTGTTGTTGTACAGAATCTTTTGAAAAGAGTGAGCTTATCTCTACATAAGCTTTATTTTTAACAATTTATAATATTATTTATGTAATAAGTTGAGGACGATATACTAAGATTGTGTCTTTTCCAAGGTCACACAAAATCTGCCAAACAGGAAATTTCACCCACATTTTCTGAGTCACATCTCAATTCTTTACAACAAGGTCCTCTTCTTCTGCAGTTTGTGGAGATAAACTGATGTGACACCAGTTTGAAAACAGAATGAAGTTTTATTGATAGGTAGTTAATAGTTTTTGTTTGGTTTCATCATAGTCGCTCTTCTCACTGAGGAAGTTAACTTTTTGAAGCAAGGTAGATGCCATACAAACAGCTACCATAACTAATGAAGTGGTACCTGCCATGTAAAGGATTTATGCTTTAAGGTTAAAGCAGCATGCTTTTCTTTAAGGATCTTTCAGTCATCATTATAATAGAAAAGAACATGTATATTACAAATTCATTTACAGATGGTCACTATTCATTTAGTTGTGACAACTCCTAATCATTTCTTACACTGAGATACCACATTTCCACAGCTTTTATTATTGTGTTCTGGAGAAGATCACTACTAAGGTGCCAGATAAGGTATCTACAATGCAATGGAAAGCTCAGCAATGACAGCAGAATAGCAAGGTACCAGGCTGCAGAAAAAAAAACAAAAACAAACAAGCAAACAAAACACAGCTCAAATGCATCAGCTGCAGGCATGGAAATAAACAAGCTACTTACCTTCAGAATACTTCAGCTATGCAAGAATCTCCAGAGAGATCCCCTTGCCTCCACTGCCAACCTTTAAATGAGGTCTGGGAAGGGGTGGATCCTGGCTCCACCCCTTCTGGTCACTGAGGTGCAGTGCATGCAGCTGAGCTCCCCTTGGTTGGCCCTGACTTCCACCAGGTGCTGAATCACTGCTTCAAGCTGTGACTTAGCATTTCCACCACAGTATTCTAGAATGAAAATGTAAATCTGTGTTTGATAAACATATTTTATTTTTGTGTTCATTAGCCTTTATTTTTCACTGTACTATTATGCTTTTTACAGTCTTTCAGCTATTTGTATACTTTCACTACCCTCAATACAAAAGATTTTTCAGGGTTAATCTTTATAGGCATCTCTACATTTGCCATGTAATACAAAGTCTATGAAATGGCTGACACATAAAACATTTCATCTAAAGTACTTACATACATTATGTTTCAGATAACTTCATAAAATGTAGAATTGGGAATTACTGAATAATTAGAGGAGAACCTAATAACCTATGAACCCCAGACAATTTGTCTTATCAAAAGTCAGTTGTAAGTCTAGAATCATAAAATGGCCTGGGTTGAAAAGGACCACAATGATCATCTAGTTTCAACCCCATTGCTATGTGCAAGGATGCCAACCACTAGACCAGGCTGCCCAGAGCCACATCCAGCCTGGCCTTGAATGCCTCCAGGGATGGGGCATCCACAACCTCCTTGGACAACATGTTCCAGTGTAACACCACCCTCTGTGAGAAAAAATTCTTCCTAATATCTAACCTAAACCTCCCCTGCCTCAGTTTAAAACCATTCTCCCTTGTCCTATCACTATCCACTCTTGTAAACAATCATTCTCCCTCCTGTTCATACGCTCCTTTCAAATACTGGAAGGCCACAATGAGGTCTCCCCAGAGCCTTCTCTTCTCCAAGCTAAACAATCCCAGTTCCCTCAACCTTTCTTCAAAGGAGAGGTGCTCCAGCCCTCTGATCATCTTAGTGGCTGTCCTCTGGACCCATTCCACGAGCTCCATGTCTTTCTTGTGCCGGAGGCCCCAGGCCTGGACACAGTAGTCCAATCATTTTCCTTTTCTTGCTTGCAATCATCAGAGTTCCTGGAACTTTGGAAAAAGACTGAAGACTGCGAGTTCAGAGTGGCAAGGCACGCACTGCACTAGGAACTGCTGACTCCAGCTACTTCTAAAACAGGGAACTGAGCGAAATACAGAGGGTCTCAAGTGCCCATTAGAGGGCTCAGCAACTTTTACTTCACTTAGCTTTCACTGTTCTGGTCTTGCCTGTTTTTGAAAATATGTTTATCAGACCTAGTGTACCAAAACAAATTAAAAGATGAATTAAAATAATACAAAAAGATCTTGCAGTGCACAGTTGAGAAACTTCCTCAAATGAGAGTACTTTATGTTCAAAATGAAAGAGTAGTTGGTAGGAAACCAAAATGTGAAACTCTTATTGTTTAGAACTATTAGTATTAAAAGAGAGGCAAAGGAGAGAACAGTTTTCTCTGTCCTCTGTGTCACTATTGCAGATACACATGGTAACAGAATGCAAGCACTGTTTAGACAACAATAAGGTAAAAACCCATTCAAGTTAAAGAAAAAATTATAGTCCTAGAACACCTTATTTTTATTTGCATTTTTACGAACAGAAGTAGCTTTCTAGCATGTTTTTAAGGATATAGTTTGCAACAAAGTTTTTTCGATAGTTTTGCTAACCAGTAGCATTGGGACTTATGTGAGGAATTTGCTTTCGATATTGCCACTTCAAAGTGCACTTCTGAAGTGTACATCTTCAGACTGTAAGAGACTTCCAGGTCCCTGTGCCTTGCAGAAGGATGTTAGGCTCGGTGATGTGAAATCAAAGGATTGAGTAGTAATTTCTAAATTTATTGCAAAGCATGTTATAAACAAGACAAAAGTGTTTCTGAAATGATTGCCATACAAAATCGATAGGTTCAGAGCGGAGCAAAATGACGCACACACACACACACACAAAAAAAAAAAGCATGGAAATGGAATTTGGAATTTGTAAAGACAGCAAACTTAATGTCCAAAGAGAATCATCAAAAGTCAGAAGAGATACCAGCACTGAGGCATCATGGCATTTTTCAGCCTTGAAGTGCTGGGATGGGGAAGGTGCAGCTGTCTGTTTTGGAGCAAAGCCCTGTTGTTCAGGTGGATCTCAGCTCCTGCAGCACTGTCATGTGTTAGAGTCTCACTAGCCTTTATGGCATTTATGGCCACATTGCCATTTATGGCAATTCCATTCAAGTCTTGCCAAGAAATTCTGTCTTGAAAATGTTACTACTGTTTTGTAGGGTTTGTTAATCTTGCAAAGTGAAGTGCTCAGAAGTTAAGAAACATTAACAGTAAGAGATAGCTGACTGTTCTGACATTGAGTCATTGTCTCTATGATGATACTCTTTGGTATTTTTTAATTAGGCAATATGCATTATGGTTTCTGCTGGAGTTCTGCCTTAGGTTGTTGTATTAAATAATAACCCAACATATGTGTTTTGACTGGCTTACAGCCACTACTTATAGTAGTCAATCTAGTAATTATACTTCATGCTTTCTAATAAGTCTATACTGCAATCAACAATTTTATTTATTAAAAGTAATACCAACTGATATTATTAGAACTAATAATTCTCCAGAGTTTGAGTATATGAATCAGCCAGAGACCATTGTCTCTGGGAAATACTTAATATTTGTTAATTCCCTGTAGAATTTTACAGATACCCTATTCCATTATCAAAATTAATTGTTGATTCACTGCATGCTCTGTTCCAAGAAAACATTATATCTCCTGTGCGTCTGACTGGCTTTACACTTTTTTTTCCTGGTGCTTTAAGTATTCCACAGCACATTATGCACCCTGTAGTTACTCTCTAAGATAAGTGCTCTCTTCCTTGGTTTAGAGCGCTATAGCTTCCAGTTATTTGCCACCCACAATATTTATCAGAGGAAAACATGGCTCACTGATTAATAGGTCAGTTAAAGGGTTTAAGATATTTATGTCAGGCACTAATGCTGGCATGTCCTTCTTTCTCTCCTAGGTTTTTTCTGTTTTTCAAATAAATCCTTCAAAAAACACTTTCTGCTAATGTTAGCAAGAAAGCTGTTGCCTTGTACTGATATTGTTTCACTACACCCACCATTTAAATTAATGAACATACTTTTAAATTATGTGACAGAATCTTAAGATTTCTAAATGGAAATTTAAGAAATACAATTTTAAGTAAAATATTTCTTCAAGCGATCTGAAAAACTGACAGGGACCATAAAATGATGAGAAGTAGGTGATTGTTTTAAGTAGGAAAGTGACAGACATAGCCATGGATGTCTTTTAATATATTCTGGAATAACCATCAATGGAGACTGTTGTGAAGAAAATGCCATGTAACAGTTATTCTTATCCTCTCCTTATATATAAATAGCAATGTTTATAAGCTATGAAAACATAGAGCTGCATATTAGTCTGGAAGCAAGACAGCTCCCAGAATACTTTAGAGACACACAACTGAAAAACATTCTCATTATTAAGTAAACAATGTTTGACTACTGGCAGCTGCAAAGTAATTAGTATTTGCAAGAAGTGTTGCAATATCTTGGGGACTGAGCCTACAAATGTCAGAGCCCTCTGTCCTTTATCAAGTATTTCGGTTTTGCACATGCATTGAGGTTTAATTAAAACTCTTGAACTAGTGACAGCTCATAAGAAAAAGAGGAAAAATAAAGATAACACAAAGCAAATGTATAATACACAATGAGTTGAGGTTCTAGAAATGAATTACTATGCAACCTGCTTTTGGTTTGCCGAATGTCATTTAAATGCTGTAACGGTGGTACACAAATGCAATGAAGAATAGGTTTTGTTTTTCAAGTTGGAAAGATACAGCACTCTGCACTTCACAAAATTTCAATATTCAATATACAAAGAGCCAGAGATAAAAAAGCTGTTTTCTGAAAGAGTTTGCACGCAGCTAACAGATCCACGCGCTGAAAACCAATTGAAAATAAAAATAATAATATAAAAGAAACAACTTTGAAAGAGTTTAACTGATATTTTAACACACAGTTATAAGTGAGTGAACACAGCAATTCTGGCACTCCTGCTGGGCTGAATGCAGACCAGAGAAGGACCATACTGTGCTACTATCAGCCTGCTATTATTTCTTCAGCAAAACCTTCATTCCCCACTGCTGCTAAATTCCCATCTCCAGACAAGCCCATCACGAGCAGGAAGAAAGCTCATTCTGTCTAGGAAATTTAAAGCAAAATCCACTAAAGATTGTTTGTTTGTTTGTTTTATCTCAGCCCTCAGATGTAGGTCTCACACACAACATGTAGCCATTCTTCTGAAGAAAGCAAAAGGTGTGGATTTTCAGTTTTAGATCTCTTTCTACTGTTGATAGTGATGACTTGAGCAAATCATTTTTGAACATCCATTTCTCTGTCTGTAAAATGGAGATAATGAGGCTTAAAATTTAATAATTTATCACTGCAAATCTTTGACTAAGTCTTATTCTTAACTGGTAGTGGCCATCAGATATTCCAGAGGATAATAAACCTGCACTGTAATTGATGCACAGGAAACAATATTCTTGCTTGCTTTACACTTCTGTTACACTTGCCACAACAGAGGAGATGATGTTCAAGCCATGTCTCCCACCCAGTTACCACTCACTAGTTAACTTGATACTCCATAGCCATGCATGAACTGTGGCTGCACAGCCCTTTAAGCAGCCTTACTGCTTGGAGGGACCAATGGCTTGCATTTGCTGGCAGGAACTAATCAACTTCAGCTGTTAATTCTTACTGACTTTAATGAGAGCATGAATGTAGGCATTCCTTATCTATGGCTGGGCTAGCAGAAAAGAAGCTATAGCTAATGGCCATGAAATTATCTGTCTTCTCTAATTTTGTATGTCTTTTTATAGTTGATTTGAAATGTTTTTGGTAATAACAGAATAGTCCCTGGAAATGGAATCTTTTCGTTTTTCATTCTTAGTAAGAATAAATTGTAAAAAGCTAAGAAGAAAAACATACGCAAATTCACAACAATCAGATTATATCCATTAAAATTCTTTTGTCTTCTTTTAAAATTTGTATAGAAATTATAATTCTTTGCTTGAATCTGAATTATGTCATTGTTACTGGTATTGCCATTAATTTTAACGATCTGACATTAACTTTATGGTTATATTTATTTATAAAGTTGTATTTATTTATGAAGTTCTACTTTATAAGCAACCTTGTACCTTACCATGCATCACACAATATATGCCACAACATATATCAGATACTATGCAGTGAACATAAGTTTGCAGGAATTACTGTCGTATTTACAATTCTTAACTTCTAACAATTACATTCCTGTTGAATCAGCAGAAAGATATTAGCTGAGTTGAGGTCCTTTGTAGCTCAATATTTCTATAAATCCAGTATGATACGATCAGACTTAAGTATCAGTAATAACCATTTTTTGCAGGTATCCACTCTCAGAATGACTTCTTCAAGGACTTCAAAAGATCATTTTCAGTGCTTTTGTGGAAAGCTTTATAAGAAACATCCTGTGCTACACCACATAGCAACATTGCCTTCCACAATGTTGGAAGCCAGAGACACTGAAAAAAACCTGAAATATTCACAATACCTCTGAGATGTAATGTTGATAATTAACTCTATTTTCATTCCAGATGATTTTGGAATACTCTGTTTAGGT
This sequence comes from Gallus gallus, assembly GCF_016699485.2. Taxonomy (NCBI): domain Eukaryota; kingdom Metazoa; phylum Chordata; class Aves; order Galliformes; family Phasianidae; genus Gallus; species Gallus gallus. The sequence goes on from NC_052532.1 coordinate 40,654,471, forward strand.
ATAACAGCAAGGATAGTACCGCTTGTACTACTTTTAGCTAGCTGTTGTGAGACGGCTTGAGGAAAGCGAATGTCAGGTTCCCTGCTGAAGCTCCTGTCACTGCTAAAAGGAGAAAACAGTAGGGTGTTTTCCAACCTTTTGAAATCCCCAAAGTTTATTTAATTGCTAGAAAACTGAAACTCAGCCTATTTCCATGCCTAGTTTAGTACAATCAGAAAAGATCTGCAGACTGACGTGATTGAAGGTAAGGCTACTCCCACCCCCATCATATGATAGTTCTGGGTTTATTTCCAATTACACCCAGTCTGGAGTGAATGATTCAGCCCATTATTTGTGTTGAATGTTTCAGCTGCTCATGCGGTTGGAAGCTTTTTGTAAGGAAAAAATGTTAAGTATGTAGTGGAAGGTCTCTACAACCTGCACACTGGCTCAGAGCATAATGTCCCCATTAAGCCTGAACCACTTAGTGAGCAGAGCTGTCGATTCAGTTTCCTCTGAAAGAAATATATTGCACGAACAGCAAAACTGCTCCCAGCAGTGGAACAACACATGGTAAATGGAGACAAGCAGAGGATTAGCTTCAAAACTGTACTTCTGCTCTGAACAAAACCTCTGAAGTAGACACAGCCACTAGCACTCTCCAGACCAGTTAGAGCAGATGAAGAATTCATTCAGTACAGCACTTCTTCTAGACAATGCAAGTGCAAAGTGCACTGCAATTTCCTACCTATACAGCTTAAATTACATCTTTCCTTCAATCTTCTAAAACCTTATTGAATTACACACATTTTACTTGATGGTGAGAATGGTAAAATAAACGTATCAGTTGCAGCCATTTAGATCTCTGGCTTCTGTTATTTACATCTGTATAAGGTTTATTAGCATCCAATTACACTTGATAATATCCACAATTGTAAATTGAAAAAAAAAAAAAAAGAAAGAAAACACATTTTCAGGAGAAACGAAGATAGAGATACTGCACATCTTTTAGAGATCAGAACCCCATCTTCATGAATGGCAGAGCACTCAGTTTACAAAAGGCATGGATGCACTTTATAGATGTGAATGCTTGATCTTTCCATTTACACTAACATAAATCTGTGTCAACACAGTTTAAGGGAATTCAGAGAGACCTCTGGACCAGTTCACACACAAAAACATTAACACATGGTGCTGTTGTATGTATGTGCCCAGCACCATCGAAGACATTGCTCCGTCCACGCTGACAAAAGGCCTGCCAGAGACCTGTGCCCTTTGCAAGTGAATGCTGGAAAATGAGTAGGAACCACTGAAGTGTCTAAAATGTTGCTGTACTGCTACGTGTACATAGCAGGCTTTGTAAAGTACTCACCCTTTGCAAAAGCAATGCTACTTTTAAGCTTACTCTGCTACCTCTTGTGCATCTTGGGCACTGGAAGTGAGAAGTCATGAAATGGCTTGTGTTGGGAGGGACCCCTAAGAACACCTAGTTCCAACCCCCTGCTGTGGGCAAGCCTAAAGCAGGAGCAGCAAAGAAGCTGCCACGTTAGGCTCAGGAGACGCAATTCAGGGCTTCCACATGGAGTGGAAGTCATATATTCTTTTGCCATTGATGGGCTTGTTTGTAAGCACCATTACTCACTACCAAAGTATATATAAAACCAGGGCACAACCACTGTGTTTACTGGCTACCTTAATTTTCATCACGGTGCCAGGAGGTTTGATTTCTTAAGGGAAATACTCTTGTACATACACATGGTTGGTAGAAAATGCAATCAGTTAGGAGTGAATGATTTTAGGATGTGCAATAGAAAGGTTTATATTTTAGTGCACTAGGAATTTCTGAATGTAAATTCCTTTACCCTGTGAAGTAGTTTAATCAGGTTCTTCCTACATGCGAACTGATCTCATTTTTTAGAGGTGAATGTGTAGAATGTAAAGATATCAGAGAAAAATTAGGAGAAACCCAAGAGAAAGTTATTCATTTTTATGGTATTTAAAATATTTTATTTTGCTGAAGCTAGTCCGGAAAGATAAATGAATAAGCAACTCCAAACAGTAATCCCTGAAGGACTTGTGTGGAGATAATCCTAAACAAACACTTGTAGATTCTCATGACTAATTAATAAATTGTTGATTTTTGCTGTCACACATTGTTCAAGTCCTGGCAATACTATACAGAATCTTCAAATAAACTGGCTTTCATGCAAATGTGTGAATCTTAGTGACGTTGTCAAATGTCATCTCCTGACTGATGGGTAGGCAGCACATCTCATTACAGACAGGCAAAATATCAATTTTCTACATTTTCAACTATTCAGGCACCCTCAGGAGTAGAGAACAGTTTGAAGAAATTGTGCTGCAATGAGATTTATTGCCAACCAGCACCAACTTACTCTTTAAAGTATGTGAATATTACATAAAAGATTAACTATTCTGAAAGAACTTTGTGGTCTTTAAGTGCTGGATCAAGCAGCCAAATTTTAAGACGTGCATAATTTCTGTTCCTGTCTATATAATGATAATTTGGATCCTCTGTGATTATGGTAACCAGACTTCATGCACAAGCTCCCACTTTGTTCTTTTGTCATAGCATTCCTACTTACTTCACTGTCTGCACAGTTACTCAGTATTACTTTTCATAAACATCAGTCAGTTCTTGGCTAATGCTCTTTAAACTGCACATTTTTTGAGTCCTGATTGGAAAACATAACTGTATGTGGTGTCTATTTTTTAAGGGTTTCTGCTTCCTGAAACAAACAGCAGGTGTTAAGGAATATATTCACTATCTTCTCTTTTACCATTGTGAAACAAGTGGAATTATTATACCTACTTGCACACCTGGAAATGAATTATAAAGATGACGCCCAAATTTCCAAGCAGTAACTAATCATGGATGTTAATTACAGAAGCCCAAGGCATTCAGTTTTTGCAGAAGATTTGGCTGTTCGGTGGTTTCCTAGGTTCAAAATAGAGCTCTCACTAATTGCATTTGTTCTTCTGAGTGAATTTGCAAAATATGTTGGAAGTATCTGCACCCACTGTATAGAAAACAGGAAGACTGAAAAGTCCCCTTTCCATTCCCTTTTTACATGCAACTGCAGTAATTTTCACTTTTCCTGTGGAAGGATTTCTATTCCTTCCTCCCCCTTCTTTTTCACCTTATATTTCCACATTCCTGAGCTCAGCATCTTCCTTATTTATTCACCAATGAAAATACAGTCTTTTCCTTGCATATTGCCTTACCCCATGTGAGAGACCAGGCTCTCAGTTCTGGTGGCTTGTAGCATAATGCCTCCCAGAGCAGAAAAGAAAATTTTAAGGAAAGCTCAGACTCTGTGCACATATTTCTGGGAAGCTCTGTCTTAGGAGAGGTAGAACCTTCAGGCAGCTCAATCATGGGTATAGCTGTGTTTTTAAATAGAAACTGAAGAATACACCAAATGTGGGGTCTTTTCATAGAATCATAGAATCGCTCCGGTTGGAAAAGACCTTAAAGACCATTGAGTCCAACCACAACCTAGCCATGCTACCCTAACTAACAACCCTCCGCTAAATCATGTCCCTGAGCACTACATCCAAATGGTTTCTAAACACATCGAGGGATGGTGACTCAACCACCTCCCTGGGGAGCCTATCCCAGTGCTTAACAACCCTTTCTGTAAAGAAGTGTTTCCTGATATCCAACCTAAACTTACCCTGGCACAACTTGAGGCCATTTCCCCTCATCCTGTCACCTGTCACCAGTGAGAAGAGACCAACCCTGCTCTCGCTTTAAGCACTTTTCAGATATTGGAAGAGGGCTATAAGGTCTCCCCTCAGACTGCTTTTCTCCAGACTAAGCAGTCCCAGTTCCTTCAGTCTCTGCTTGTAAGGCATATTCTCCAAGCCCTTCGTAAGCCTTGTTGCCCTTCTTTGGACCTGCTCCAGCACCTCAGTGTCCTTTCTGTACTGAGGTACCCCAAACTGAAAACAGCACTTGAGGTGAGGCCTCACCAATGACAAGTACAGGCATTGGTTTTCAGAAGAAAATGTTCTTGAACTAGGATGAATTCTTAGTCAAGTTTTGAATTGCTTCAAAATGCAAAGAGGTACTAGAGTTCTACTAGTCTACTAGACACAGATTTTTTAAGAAAAACAAAGCTTTCTCCTTACTGCTGCCTTTAGTTTCTGTAATTTGCAGATTTGCTGTGAGCTGTCTGAACAATGGAGGTTGACAGGGGTTGGGCAGGAAAACTGCTGCTACTCCAAAAACTGGGGAGGTTTCACCTGACAGGGCAGAGAGTTTTCAGACTCCAGTAACAAACTGTTGAGTCAACGTCTTCCTATGGTAGACAAGGCTGGAGGTGTGTGCTACCTGACTTTCCTGAGTGGATTCTAACCGAAGTAACTTTATTTGGCTGCAGAACCAAAGCTACTGTGCGTAAACTGACTACTGATCATGTCAGTTCTTCAGTACAACCTCGGAGCCTGTTTTCCTCTGCAACATGAAAAAGTTTCCAGCAGCTCTTTGATCCTTTCTTTTCTATTTACTTGCTCCTCCATCTCTAGAAAAACATAGCTATCACCTGCCATGTTTCATGCAACAATAGAAAGAAGAATGGAGCAGATTCCTTTTCTTCTTTAACAATACCTACATAATGACATTTATAAAAGATACATTTGAAATGAGACACCCTAGCTATCAATGAGATTACATACATTGCCAAATTCAAAATATATCAGTGTCAATTTTATACTAAATTTTCTTCAGAAAAGTACTCTTTATTGTTCATACACTTTGCAAATACCAGATATTACACTTCACAAGTTTCAGATAGAACAGAAACACTGTTTTTTGAAATATGAACAAAACATCCTCCATCCAAAGAAAGTGTGTTTTTGTGAGATATTTGATTGGAGCACACTCTATCTAACATTTATTAGATACTGGGAATGACTCCAAGACAAAACAAAGACAAACCCAAGACCAAATCTCCAAATTCTCAAAATAATAGTTTTTCATTTTAAAGCATATCCCAAGACTTACTACTCATGGAGAATGAGAAAACCTTCCATGGACCACTAATTCCAGAGGAAAAAGAGAGATCTCAGGTAAATTTGTCAGGTTAACTGTAAACTTTAATAGCTTTTTGAAACAAGAATGCTTCAGTTTGTGGCATTCATTTTCTGTTCATACAAACTTTATCAGAAGTATAAATATTTAGCACCGATGCTCTCCTATTTGTAGCCTCTGTAGGCTGTACCAGTGTCTTCTGTGAGCTGATTTATCAGTAAGCATGCAATGAGGGGAGCGTACAACAGAGTATTCTCACTTTTGATATATGGAGGTCAGAGTATGAATCATCTTCAAAAAACAACAACAACAACAACAACAAAACAAACAAACAAAAAAAACCACCAAAGGGATTTCTGGTTTTCAAGTTCACCAGATATTTGGATAACAAAAGAAACTTGCAGTGATGATATTGTAAGGTTGAGACAGGCTCTGCCAGCATGCAGGCAGCTCTCAACTCCCACAGGGCATGCTTCTTGGGCAAAAAATCAAGAAAACCCCAAGACGCAGTTTAACAGGTAGAATTGTACGTGGCTTCAGTGAGTTATCAGGGCTGGAAACACATTATATGCTTTTAGAATCCATAATAAAATTGTATTCCCATCCTGTGCAGAAGTACCTACTGATATGTAAGAATTTAAAAAAAAAAAAAAAAAAAGAGGGAAAAAAAACAGTCCAGTGTTTAAGAAGAGACCTGAGGCAGTATTCAGATACATAGGGTAAGGTGAGGACCGCATCCAGCACAAATATATGCATCAAACACAGAAGGTCTGAGGAGTGTGCTCTGACCTCAGAGCACGAACCAGGGTCTGGAGGCAACCACTGAATGAGCACTTTTGTTTTTTAAAAAACATGTCACTGTATTGAGCTAATTTTGTAAAGCATTTATCTGGTGACCATCTTTTACTTGAAAGATTTATTGTAATTGAATACGTTTTGAATTATTTGCATTTGGAGATCTTAAAATGTGGGCATATTCAATTAGTCTGCTCTGTGGTAAGTCTTCCACCTTCCTTTTTATAATTGTGAATGCTGATATATTTTCAGCACTTACTTTAGTTATGTAAAAGGGAAGTAATAGTTTCCTTTGCAGTAACAACAGATAAATTCAGAAAAATTAAACGTCATGTATTATGAGTTTTTCTTTTCAATGTTAACCTTTCCATGTATTAAAAGTGTTACAACTTTCCAGGAAGTCTAGATTATTACCCCCAAGAATACGATTGCAGGTACAGAATTCAGAGGGATTTGCAATTTCTCCTTCTTAAGGATCTCTGTTTTTCTGATACTGTCAATAGCAAGAAAAAAAATCCACAATTATTATTTAGTTACAGTGTACTTTTTTTTTTTTTTTTGTAGTACCCAGTATTTCATTTAGAACATAAAAAATAATTAAAAATAGACAATTTTTTTTCTACTTCTGTTCTCCTACCATATTAACAGTTTGAATCAAAAGTTGTGAAATCACAAAACTTCAAATGCAAGCTCAGGAGAGGAAACTCAAAGTCTAAGCGTCCATTATTTAAGACACCCTCACTATGACTAACTGCAGTGTTCAACTTCAAGGTAAGTGAATGTGTGTCTACTTTGCTAAAAGAGCTCTTCCATGAACAGTTAAAAGAATTCTTCGCTATTTCCACCTGGCAGAGCTATCAGTTGAAGAGTTATTACCCAGCTGAGCTTTGCATGATCCCTGTGAAGAGCCTTAACATTACAGATTAAAGTTTATCTAGAGAAATAGTCTGTTTTGTTCCATTTTGGACTGGAAGAGTGTCATGGCTGCAATCTCCTCTGTCCACATAAGGATTTTCATCCATCCTCAAATGAAAAAAAAAAAAAAAAAAAAACCACCAGAAAATATAGGAATTGTAATGAAACCAAGAAAATCATCTGCCCCATCATTCATAGTACTTGTTTCAAGAGAATAAAGCTTAATCTGTAGGTAGAGCATTTTAAAACACAAAAGTATGCTGAGTCAAATTTAATTATGACATGACCATTTTTTCAGTATTATTAGGTTTTACTAGCTGTGATAAGACACTGAATGAAACATCTGTAATATAAACAGCAAAATTTTCTTGAACAATAACATTCTTCAGAGAATGTACAACTGTGTACATTATAGTAATCTACAAGTAGAGCTTTCGGGGGAAATAGCCAGTGATGATGTGCTGGCATTTAACCACCTCCTCAGCCCCTTCCCTTTTATATTCAGCATTCTTCCTAAAAAGGTTGAAAATGTGTGACTTTTCAAATATGCTTTTCCAAAGCATCAGACAATTATGTGTAAATCCCTTATCTCTGCTGGTCAGCTCAGTCTATCTGTTAGTTTGGTGTGTAAACAGAGAGAAGAATGGTCCACACAGCTGAATGAGCCTGGCACAATCCACTGGCTGTTAAGCATAGAGTAAGTGCAAAAATAATGTAGAGGGTAGCCAGGAAGAATGGATTAAGAAAAGAACAGTAAATCATCTCCACTGCCTCTGGAAACAGATGTTTGTGTTTGTCTAATAACATGCCATGATATTTCTAGCAAAGAACAGCAATGTTGGAACTAAATGCGTCAACATTTTGATTTCTGTCTTGTAGTCACTTGTGATGTTTAATATAATTTGGCAAGAGATACAAAATCTAGGTCCTTCCTATCTATATGTTTTTTTTCTTCATTAAACTTCCCCACATTTGAACTGAATCCATACTTTCATACACACATGCAACTCTTCCCTCATATTAGATGTGATACTCACAGGAATTGCTGAAATTTAAGTGGAGAGGAAATGAAAGAAATTCTAATCAAGTTACAGCAGAGTAGAATCATATATGTACATTGTAATTCATAAAATTTCAGCAAGTGGGTTTTTTTTCCTTTTTTTTCTGAGGCAAAGACTACAAAGATTGTGCATAATGCATCCAGTATTTATTTTTATTTTTTTTTTATTAAACATGCTGTTTACAAGATAAAACCTTGTTGAATAACTGTCTCCTGTTTTTTGTTTCTAAGTAGAGGTTATATACCACCCAAATACAACATGCTTTCAGTGTAGAAGCTTATTCACACTCTTCTTATGTTTGGCATGAAGTAAAATATCTCAGGCATTATTGTGTCAATGAGACAACATTTCTCATTAAAATCAGCACCAAATAAGAATGTAACTTGTGACTAAAAAAATACCATAGAAATCATAATTACAACGTGTCAAACCAACAAGAAACTATTTGTATAACCCAAAATGTGTAAGGAAATACCTAAGCTATTCCTAATTTAAAGAATATGGATGTTTATTTATTTTTTTTCAGTTTGATGAATGCATTTTCATAACCTGTTAAAACAAGATCTGTTACAGAGCAATTAAAACATAACACAAATACAATCAGGTGGAAAAGTTATATGAGTGTAGTGGTCAGCCATACGGAGTTATTTAGGAAAGTATTTCCGCATAAAATATGAATGCATGCACAAATGAGCTATGACTAAACTACTTTTTATTGGAGAAAAGTCCTTCTTTTCTGTCTTTTGTTGGTTAGTGATCTTTAATAAAAAATGAATTTTCATTTTGAATACCAAAGAAACTACCACAACAAATGCTATGATCTTATGATATTATTATTTGAATCTGCAAGACTGGTGCTTTGCAGTACTGAAATTAAGCGTAACTGCTTGCAAAGATGATGACAAGAATTGTTACACAAGTTCTATGCTTATTGTGCTCTTTCATAAAATAATTACAGTCAAATTTCACATGACAAAGTCTGAAAGGTGTGGGTAACATCGGATGAGAAACTGTCAGGGAAGATGCACCGCAGCAATGTAGCAACAGTTAAACATTTAAAAGGTTGTTGACTCCAGCTGGTTTGAAAAAGTGGCCCAACATTTATGCTAAGGGAACATTTCTACTTCGGCAGCTTGTGTTAAGTATAAAACTAAAATCCCACCAATTTTAAAGGATAAAATATTATTCTCATAAATTCTTCCTTTTTAGATGAAACTTGCATTCAGAAACAGATTTTCTTTACAGCATTTCATTAGACAAAAATAGCAGTCCAGATAAGAGTTTAATTATACAACCTTTTTATCCCAGTTTTCCTTCCTTCCTTCCTCTCTCTCTTTGTCCCTCTTCCTTATACATTCTCTTTGTCTCTCTCTCTTTTCTTTTAGTTCCCCTTTTGCTGGATTGAACTGATGGTTTTTGAGTCATTTGTAATATGAAAAGGAAGATGAAACACTGACAAACCTTAAAGGCTAAGGGAAAACAAAACAAACCAAAACCAAACCAAAACAAAAATCGGGGTTTCTAACCTCATTTCTGTTTTTACAAATTTCTGCAAGAACTTTTCACATAGACTTCACAATACTGTGGAACGCCCTCCTTTCCAGCAAAAGAAATAGATGATAAAGATTAGATAAAAGATGGTTCTTAGAAAAGGAGAATTTATATTGTTTTATCTGTGATACAATTTAAAATACTTAAAAACTTTAGTGAAATGCAGAAAGTTTCAAGCTTTCAGCAAGAAAGAAGGATATTAAAAGGTTAGATTAGATATGTAATACTGGAAGCAGATTTTTGCAAGCATCTTTATCCAGGACTCCTAGTCACTCGATTTTCACAGGGCAATTGCTTGATGAATGAAAAAATGGTTAAAAACACTACAAAATTACTGCATAAATCTGGTGTGTTTTTCTACCATCTGGAAGTAGAATGAGCCAATCTTTCTACTACAATAATTGTACAGAAAATATACTTTTTTTCTTAATCATAAGTTATGAAAATATTTAGATGCAGTTTCTTTATTCCATGACTGTGCAATTTAACAAAATTTTGCTTTACACTGAGTTATTTTCTCTACACTATCTTCTGTACAATTTCATCTCTTCCAATTTGCAAACCATTTTGGAAACTGCTTAACCTGCTCTCTCAAAAAGGTTTTGATAAAGATACTAGACAAATCTCCATAATTCTAGGGATTAGCTTGTGTCCTATTATTCTGTTTTCTTAACTCTATTTGATTTCAGAAGAATTTTTAACCTAGAAACTATGTGCTCCCCATCCTCCAAATATTTTCCTGAGCAGCAAAATGAAACTGCAGCAACAAAAGTCACCCAAACATTTGATATTGAGACATAGTTCCATTTTTTCCCTTGTAATTAATAGTAATTTATATAAATTTAAGCATAGCTCATCATGTCAGCAAATATATTTTAAAGTATTCAGGAAAATACTGTTTTTGCCTTGTAATGTTAAATGGGAAAAAGAAAATGGCAGTTTTTTTAAGAGAAAATTAATAGAATTTCTTGATTATTGGATCAATCACTCAGCAGTCTAATAAACATAATTTCAACTTCATATAAAAATTGAGACTAGAACAAAATAGCCCAGAATCCTGTTTTGTCCCAGAGAGCAGGGCAGTGCCTAGACTCTCTCTACGTTTGATAGAGACAGTTTGGCTCCAGGAGAAAACTATTTTAAACTGAAATGTGATTTGAACAATCTGTTACAACCTTTACTGAACAGGAGATCTAGAAAAACAAAAAATCCATGTCATAGGTGAATTTTGGTACTGTGATTATGTTTTGGTATTCCCTCCCAAGGAATTTAAGGCAAAGTAATCTCTTCTTGCTTCCACTGAAGGCATTAGGAGTTTATCTGTTTGTCTATGACACTTTTGGGAATGCAGTAGATCCTATAATTTGTATGTTCTGGACTTACAGCACACTGTCTGGCAACACAATACATACTGAAAGTAATGCCTAGTATTAATTTCCATGGAAACTACAACAGGTACAAAGTACACAATAACACTATTTGATAGAGCAAATTCTCGGCTACAAATATATATATATATATATTTTTTCAACACAGTCATTGTTAGACATGCATTTTCACCAGCACTGAACATGAGCCTGCGTGCAGCACTCATGCATATCTGCACCACCAGAGGTGACCCACTGTCACCGCTGCTGAAACAGTGTTCACACCCACTGTTTGTCTCCATAAATGTTCAGCAAGTGTCAGTGAATTTCTGTGGGTGCCATTTTTTCTACATGGAGGAGTTCAATGACACACCTTTGTTTCATATGCACTTTCATGTCAGACACCATTTTCTCAGGCTGCCCCTCTGCTGCCATCTGTTATACGGCAACAACATGTAACAGAATACCGACGGAAAGGTTCAACTTCTACTGCCATACCACTAACATCCGCCTTTGATGTTGTGGACCAATATGATAAAATAGGAGGCATTATTTTGAAGCAACCCTTGTAGACTGAATACCTCGACTGCCTAAACTAAAATTATGTATGATAATTTGTGGCTTATTTCCTAGCTTTTCAAAGCTGCTAGCAATTAAAAATAGAGAAGTAATTTAAAAGTGAACAACAAAGATTTAACAACGTGGAAAACTGGAGATTTATAATTTTTGATTGCTAGTGCCATCTATCATTGCTCCTTTAGAAAATTCATGTCCTCTGCACTTTTGATATTTTGTATTAATACTAAATTTTCATGAGTTTCCCAGGAAACTGCAAAGCTATTCTGCAAAGGCTAATAAAAGATATTGAAATTCTTAGTCTATGTCAAGCTGACAAAAAAACTCAATTTAGTGTTTATTAACTTACTTCAGATCCCACTGCACTTTCAGGTATTTTTAAGAATTCTTTAGCTTCTGCTCACTGCATAGTGTTAATGTCCAAATCATTAGAATATTTAGATGTAATCTTAATAGAATAATACAACACACTGAAGGACTCTCAGATGACACTTGGGAGAAGAGAAATGTAAAGTTTTTGTTAATAATATAATTTGGGTGAAAATATAAGTAGACAGGATGTGTACTGAGACCAGTATTTTACATATCAGCGTTTGTATCACCATAAATCACTGAGTCCCTCAGTTTGTTAGAACACAAACTTAAAACTCGAGCTGACAAATCTGTAGCGTGGAAAGACCTCTTAATATTTAAAATAATATCTAGTTGCCAAGAAACAGGATAGAAAATAACATAGAGTTTAGCGATGACTAATCGCAGAAAGATTTTTGTCCCTAAAAGTAAGTTCACAGAGAAGGCAGAATTCTTCCATGCCCTGTATCTCCATGAGCCATTTCAGCAGAGCGTGGAACATGGTCAGTTATCTGAAAAGAGGAAGGAAGGATTTTATTTGTTTAGGGTTGTAGGGTTGAATGAAAATTAAGGGTAACTATGAAACTCTTCTTTAATATATCATGTGAGGTGTTACACTGGAGAAGAAAGTTGCTTCTCCATTGCCTACCAATGTATGAAAGAAAGTTTCTGTAGTCACGTGTAAGTTAGCTACTACAAGGATATAGCATTTTTGTCCAAGAGCTCTCTAATTTTTTAAGGGGGGGTATAGGAAGGGTGAGCATTATGTCTGCATCACTAAATACCCCTGGATGATTCAGAATTTCCTGAAGTATCCAAAGAAATACATAATTGATTTCCTTTGGATGTTTAGATTTATAACTTTGTTTGAACGTATGTAACTTGCAAATTTATTTTGATATACACATGCTTTCTTATATACAAGTTCTACAGTTCATGTAAATAAGATTGGATATTATGCTCAGTAGTTATGGAGAAGCTGATAATTTTTTAAAAGTTTTTAAATTTTGCTTGTTAGTAGGAAAGAAAGGGGGAAGAATATGCGAGCAGAATAATGTGAACTTAATGAACATAAGAAACCACAGATCAAAGTTTCAGTAGCATTTTCAGTAGTAGGTAGTGACCACAATTGCTACATGCTTTAGCATTCATGTTCCAGCTAAAAAACCTGATAAACCTGAGACTATATATATATTTATATTTTATATATTTAATATTTTCAATGTTATATATTTATGTAGTAATTGCTTACAAATTTGTCTAATATGTTATCCCTTAAATATGACTCTGTCCTTGGGCACCATTCTATGTATTGGGAAGAAGACTGTGAACACTTTTAGAAAAAGGTATAGTTATTTCCTAGTGAATATAAGAACAGAGACTCTAACAAAAATATGTCTTGTACAGTAAACAACTTTTTTTTAACTATAGTCTCAGTGAGAGTAAATACCTTTCTTCCTCTCCCAAGCATTAGGCTCTTATTTCAGAACTCATCTTTCTTTTACTGTGCATCACAAATATGTCTCTGAGAAGGGTTTTCAATTATATTTAAATGAAGAATTAAAACAAAGGCCTGAGGACTACTGTTACTGCAGTTTAATCATAGGGGCTTGTCTCTTCAGTCTTTTAATTATTTTTTAACAAATTTACTTTCTGATTTATGTGAAAAACTTTTAGCCTTAGTCTAAAAGTCTCTGCTTTTACTTTCCTCATACCATGAACCTCATGAGTATAAAGCATGTCAAACAACTTCCAACCTGTAATGTCTGAGGAGTTTATTTGGTCAGGTGTAGGCTGCATATTCTGACTTTCCCCTGGATGACTTCTCCAAGGGTTATATACACATCCACTCCTGATGGTGCTAATTATTTTCTGTCTTTTAGGCTTTACACGCATACCATGCTTCCTAAGGTTAATGTGTTTCAAACAGAAGTGAGCTTTATATGCAAAGCCATCTATATTTTCTCATACAGTGTCTGGTGTCTGTACTGGTAAGCAGTTTTTTCCTCAGATATGTCAGAGGATATATTCAAATTGTACTATTAGAATAGTCCACTCAAAAGCATTTGGGTAATGACCAATATTTTTGTATGCAGTGCAGCCTCATTTTCTGGCTGAAAGTAAAGCAAAAATTTGTGCCAGTAAACATGTGAAATTCAATGGTTAAGGAGCCAACACCGACATTTGAAGTATACAGGTATTTAGCAAATCAAATCTTATTTCCATTCTACTCACTTGTCTTTCATGTAATCACAGCATAAAAGATGAAGCATTTGAAAGGCTGTAAATTGTCTCTCCACTTTTTCACTTGCAAACTTATTTTGAAGGATTTTTAGTGGTGACTTTTAGAGGTACTGAGGATATCACTTACAGAAAAAACTAAAGGCTCTCTTTACAATTCTCCCAGAAAGGATCATCAGTAGTTCTACAGGAAATTTATTTTTATATTCTATAATTTCTGGAAGAGAGAACTGTAATGACAGATCTCAATCACAGATTCTGAAATGTTCATCTGCCTACTGACTTGTAGGCAGAGAACTGAAAGCTAAAATGAGTATCACACATAGCTTCCTCTTATACTATGAAAAATCCAGTACAAAAATCAGTTCTATGAATTTTTGGCAGAATATTTTCTATGGAATTCAACACATTATTCTCTTTCTACTTCATTTTTATGAACCAAATAAGAAAACTGATGCAATCTCCCTCACATACTTGGTATTTCCACTTTTTTTTATTTATTTATAAAAAATTATTTCTACTAATTTTCTTTTCATTTATGTTGCTTCTCTTGCTAAACATATAAACACCAGTCTATGCCAACAGTGAAATTAGACCCTTTCTGTTTATTGTTTAGAGCTTAAATATGGGATAAATTGGAAAGATGGGAGGAACAGTAAGAGTAGCTGGAGCAAAATTATTTTTGTGGTGCAAGATTATTTTTGTGAGATATCTGTGGTCTTGGACATAAAATAGCTCTGTGAAGGAGAGATATTACATAGCTTCCTTTTATAGTAACTCTAAACCAGAAATATCTTTTTCCTGGCAACATGCCATGAGAGGGAAAAGGTCAATGCAAAAACTACCCTCAGTTCTTTATCAACTTATTTTGCTTGGTTCCAGTGAGGGAATCAATAAAATTTTATCTGGATCTTGTTCTCACAGAACACAGGGACTAGCTTTCAGTGTATCTATTCAGTCATCTGTGTGGACTTAAAGTGTTGTCTAAGAGTGGGGTTCATGAAATTTCCATATAAGCCATTTCTAAGAAAGGAAAAAGCAATGGCGATTTTTATTATGTGTTGAAGACTGAAGGTTAATTTTAGGGTCTCTGAATTTTATAGCTTAATAGATGTAAAAATAAAATTTTAAAAAAATATATATAGTGCCACAGACTATTGTTTGTGGAATTGCTAATTCATTAACTTCTGAAAACATTCACAGTAGTCTTTTTCCTTCTGTGAAGCCTAAGTACATTTATTATCAAGTTTTTGGTGAAAAGCATGATGAGATTAGGGTTTTTTTCTTTTTTTCTTTTTTTTTTTTGGTGGGTGTTTGCAATCAACAGGTTCTGTGTGAAGAGTTGATTGGCAACGTTTTAAAGTTTAAATATAAATAAGGTCTGGAAGACATGGAAGATAAAGACATCAGAACAAATTAGAAAAGATAGTAACAATGCAGCTGTGTTAAACTGGATTAAGTTTAGAGCTGGGAATCATGGAGTAGAATAATGAGAACCAAGCTACTAGATTATCCTGCTTCATTTATGCTGTGTTGATTATGAGGTATCTGAATGCTAAATAGATTATACATGGAAACTTGGAAGACAAGCTCTCATCCTTTTTATAGCAAAGACAGAAGCACTGAAAGATTTATGAATCAAACATTTATTTTCATAGGAGACAATCAGTACCCCACCATTTCAAAGCAAAGGTAAAAAAAATATTTTTTAAATTTAATTTTATGAAAAATTGTTTTCCAGTGTAATCATTGCTCATTGCTGAAAACATTTTTTTTTTTTGCAGTCATCTTTACCCAGTAGCTTTTCTGTAGTTATTTTCTGAGTCTTAAAAAAACCCATTTTAAATTTAGCCTCATGAAGAATCATTTCAGTGTAATCACTGGGTGTTGTTGAATATGATTGTCTTGCTGTCAGCCTAATTTGTGACCCTTCATAGCTATGTTTTGGTCCTTTCTGTCAAATTCAGTCTCTCTACTTTTTGCTCCAGAACTGGTATTCCAAAAAGTTTTAGAAATACGCCAGCCTCATGAAATTTGCATACATGTATTTTAGGAAAACAGATTCTGAAGTGTAAATTTTACGTAGGTTTTGAAAGGTAAGTAGTAAAGACATGAAATAAGAAACAATTTTTACTATACTTTGCAATTTTTGTTGAGGTCTGCCTCCTTAATTCTACACTGATTTATATTTATGCAGTAAAACATTGCTAATCAAAACTTCAATCAACCTTATATCCTGCAGACTGCAAACACACAGAAATGATCACTTCATCTTTTTCAGAAAAAAAAAAAAAAAAGCAGTAATACATAAACATTTAGTAATTTCATACAGGAAAATTTATACACAAAATATTGATATATAAATTCCATTCATGAAGGATTTTTTCTCTTAATAGATAGCTACTTCTCAATTTTAATTTCCCTATACAAATAGACCTAAGGGTACCGTCTTACACAATTTTGGTAGTCATCCACACAATTAAAATTAATTGTCATTTTTAGCATCCCCGATGGCTTCAAGCCTCAGACTATCAATAGCTGTCATACCTAACAACAATCACAATGACATACTAACAACTTTAACAAACTCATCAGCATACTGTCCCACAGAGTGGACCTACTTAAGCTTAAAAATAATATTCTCAGTGAATTTTCAAGTGGGGCTTCATTTATGTCAGACTGGACATACGACCACAGTGGAAAGATCCAGAAGAAGATCCTGAAGAATTTTAATAGTATTTTCTCTTGTAGAAATGAAAGCCTAGGAATCAAAGTAAGATCTTCAAGCATCTAAAAGCTTCCCATAAAGATGATAAAATTCAGATCAATGATTATAGGCAAAAAGTTCAGACTAAGACTACTGGAAACCCTATTTTTGCATTTTGCACTAATTAGTCACAGGATAAAGCATGCGAAATATTCAAGCACTAGAGAATGGAATCCAGAATTCATTCATTCTAAAGGAGCGGCCACATGAATGAAATCACAAGTTTGTATTTTCTTATGTGCCTCTTCTGTTACTTTGCTCCTCCAAGGCGCAGTAGCAGGAATGTGGGCATTTTCCAATACAGCCAGGCTTATGCACAGAAAATTGAATGACATCATTTATTGGGGAGGGGGGGGAAGGGTGAAATAAAAGGTTTTTGGTAAATGGGACATGGGAGCATAAATGAAATAAGGAGGAGAAAACGAGATACTGAATAACTAGTTATGTAGCAAATGATGCAAGCAGCCATCCAAATCAAATATAGTACGGTTGGTACGGTCTAACAATTAAAGACTGAATTACCATATACATGTACAAAAGAATCTGATCATGATCAGAATTAATAACTTTGCATTTTTCCAGTGGTTGTGTGATTTCCTTTTCCATCTGAACTTTTTTTTTTTTTTTTTTAGAATATAATACTTTAAGTAATGCTTACATATTACAAAAATGAGGGTTAAAAATAGAGGTATGATACAGCCCTTTAAAAGGCATTCCTTGACTGGAAACTTTTGACCTCACCAGATGTGTATTTGGATAATCTCCATTGCCAGCTGGGGTGAACCTGTTGGCCCTGTATTGAGGAGCCCCACCTCTGCTGGTGGCTGAGCAGGGCTCCACACTTAGCTCCCTGCAGCTCTGGGGAATTGTCATTCCAACTCAGCTCTAAATGCAGGACCCAGGGCAGGCAGATGTGGGAGAAGAGACCCAAAACCCATCCCAGACATGGCAGGAGGTGTTTCAACTTTCTCTACACCTTACTGAGCATCTTCCACCTCCTGTGAAGCTGTGGAGTGACTGTGGGCACCCCATAGGTATTTATACACAAAACAATGAAATTTCAGGTGAAGTGAAGGCCTCTAAAGCCTTTCTAATGCTTATTTTGTTTTTCAGTTGCTTTTTTCGTACTGCAGCCTATACTTCACCCTCTGTGAAGTGTGGGATATTTTATCTACTGCTAAAGAGGGCAATATACTTCTGCAGATGGAACTACAATACCACTATTTCTTAACTGGAAGCTTATAAAAAAAAAAAAACTGTCTTGTGTCACTACTTCTCCTCACTCCCATACAGCATTTCACTTCTAAGAAGCACAATTATGAAAGTCTTCTCTTGTTAGTGCAGCACTGGCAAAGAGCAAATGGTGGCAGTACCACTAACAGTGATGTATGCATGCGTGTGCATACACAAACACAGTTGTATTATTGTCATGGTTTTATGATTTTTGGTTATCAGTATTCCACATCACAACATCATGCAGTGTACTGGGAGCTAAGGAGCAAATGCTTTAGTCCCGGGTACCTGTCTGGAAGAGAAGAAGAACTACGTTCCCCAAGAGCCTTTTCAAGTACTGTTATCATTCCTGCTCAAGGGAACAGATATAAGGGCGCAGGTCATCTGACTTGTCTCTCTTCTCGTCTCGCCGTGTTCCCTGTCAGATTGGCTCGCTACTGCTGCTCCCGACTGCACGCAAGGCTTCAGTATTAGTGTAAGGCCTTTGGCTCTCAGACAATCTTTCTCTCAATTATTGTTGATTTATATTGTATTATAGTGCGTTATCTTACATTACGATACTATATTTAGTAAATTAGTTTGTTTCTCCTCAGATCGTTGCCGTTGTTTTTAATTATTTTGGGGTCCCCTGTTTCCCTTCCTGGAGGTGCGGATTTTGTGAAATCCCTCTGCCCCACTAGTCGTGGAACCGGGCCGGACCAGCCCTTAAACCGTTTGACAATTATATTTAATATTAGGTGGCTGGGGAATAAAAAAGAGGAGATCTGTGACTGTTATTCTCATAACTATTATACAGATCAACTAAATTAAATTCTTTCTTTGCAGTGCTAGCGAGACAAAATTACAAAATGGCATTATTCTAGCATTGCTTGTTTCCATTTATCCTCAGGAATTAGTATCACTGGTTGCTCTTAAGAATATATACATAAAAATTCATCACAATGAAATATGTTTTTCAGATTATGTTTGATGTGTTTATTTTTCCCCTATTGCTAAATGTGAAATATAATACATTTACCTATGTTACATGTAAGTATTTATTTTGTAATGTTCAAAGAATGAATTACAATTGTAAAACATAAGTCACAGCAAGAATATGAATTAAATTAGTCTCACATGAAATTTCATAGCAGAAAAAGGCAACAAAATATAATGATATTCTGGAAGATTTCAGTCAAGAGCACTAAGGAAAACTGTTGTAGTTATTGTAGGGGTCAAATTTGCAACCTTTTGTCTCCTGTGGTCCCAGACAGGGGCTTATAATTCCCTCTGTATTCATGTCAGCTACATTAAGCAGCACATTGGTAATGGCTTGTGAATCTTTGTGATGTTATTACAACAATGTTCATGAGACTTTGACTAAGAAAAGAGAAGTTAGTTAAGTTTAAGGATTATTTAGATAGGAAGAAAGGAATAATTCTTGTTCCCCCAAAAACTTCATCCAAAGATCTATTCTCCCAGTTTAGAAGGGAACTAACATACGTGGCTTCCATTGCAACATTAGCATTCTGAAATACGGCACTAAGAACAATTAGTACTAAGGGAATCCAATCCATTAATTTCTTTAAGATAAAAAGTTTTTCATGAACATTACAAGAGTAGCAGGAACCATCCCTCATGAACTTTATGGCATCAGTCCTGACTGCCTTGTATGTTTCTGAAATGCACTAAATTTGCTCCTGTTTTAGATGTGCAGATGAAGAATTCTAAACTTAGCCCCTTATTCTCTACTATACCTATACATAACACTTCAATTTTTATCATTGCCACTGTGTCTGTTTGAATAAATGCAGGTTTTTCTTGAATCGTTCTCTTCTTGTTTTCTCATTCTTAGCCATTACACCAACTTCTCAGGCCCCATGAAAGGCTCACTGCAACAGGAAAGCAACAAGCTGGATTTCTGCAATGGAAGGGATGCTACAGCTAGTAAATAAATTTAAAAAAATAAAAGCACAAGAATATTCAGAAATCCTCCCTTCTAAATTTGATCTCTTATCAATGAGTGAGTGGTAGACACAGAACGAAGCCACTGCAATGTGCTCAGTCTCAAACTAAATTATTCTTCATCTCCCAGGAAAGGATAACCAACATTCTTTCTGCTCTCATAATGTTACATTTTGTTCAACATTATCTCTAGTAAAACAACTTTAATAATGAGTGAAACAGAATAAAAACATGGCATATACCTATGTAACAAATGTAGAGAATGAACTTTAAAACTGCTCTCTTCAGGGCATAATTTAAATGTTTAAATAAAGATCAAATTGGTATTTAGAACAATCAAACAAAATCAGCAATACTATTCTTTAGCATAGATCTTTAGCTGTTGGAATGGTGAATCAGCTTACATTCCCATTTCTCAAATAAACTCAGAAATTATCAGTCTATGGTTTCCATGAACACCCAGGATCTCATCCCTTGGGTCCACTGCTTGGCTTCCCATGTCCTGATACCAGCATGAAGAGGGCAAGAGGACAGAAACACATTGTCAGGAAGGAAAAATGCTTCTTGCAAGTTCATACTCCCTCCCATGCACATGGAAATAGTGCTCAGAGAAAAAGCTTTGCCCATCAGCCCAGTGTGGCTGATCACCTGAGCCCTGCCAAGGGCACAGGGACAAGCAGGAGGAGTGAAGTGCCCTGGACACACTACTGGGTACCAGCAGGCCTGACCCTGTGTCAGTCCTGCTGCTCATTGCTCTGGTGCTGCCAGCACTGAGTATGTTGCTAGCTTAAGCTTCTGATGAAGCCCTTACTTCCCAATATTTTTTCATGTAAACGCATTATATTTCTGCTATGCATAGGTGTTGGGTTTACAAATTGGTTCTTTTCTTTTTGAAGGGGGGGGGGGGAAGGGAAGGGAAGGAAGTTAGCGGCTGGGAGTTGGAGTTTTTTTGCTTTCTTTTTACAGATTTCTTCCATTTTTATGAAACAGTTACCCCTCTGCATTTGACAACAGTAGTTGAACTCGATTTTTGTTGGGAAATATACATAAAATGACATGTCTGTTAACTGTAGCATCCTGCTGCTTTTCAGACATGAAGAACTCTGGTGGAAATTGAGTTTAAGCCATTTCACTGACACAGGGCTGTGTCATTTCAGTCATAGACCGGGAAGGAGCAAAAATATTTTGACATTATGGTAAAAGCATAGTCCTTTTGAGGACATGTATCCACTAATTACTTACTAATTACTAACAGTTACCTTAAATAAAATCTATTCCCACTAGAGTAGAATCTGACTGCTAGTATTTCAAACTTGAATTCATCTTTAAAATACAATTGATTTTTTTTTAAGCCTATGTTACCCTAAATTCTAAAAGCACTGCAACTGTCCTTTTTTAATTATTCAGGTTTACTGAGGATAGTAACAGAAGTGGAGTCCTCAGACTAACACTAAACGATTAATGGTGCTTCTATGACTTTTTGAAGTTTTGCGATATACTTGACACAATAATCAGGTCAATGGTTGGGACATAATGCTGTGCTTGGTAGTCTACAGGACAACATAATTAAGAATTTTATTTGTGAATACCTTAGGAGAACAATTTTTATCCTGTACAGAGTTCGATTTGGTGGCAGTTCTACAAGATGATGAAACGTAATGCAGTGCTACAACTAGCATAATTCAAGGATAAAGCATTAGAGGAACATAAACATGTTCTGTTAAAAAGCAGCACTGGAGATAAAATTATGCCTTTTTGGCAGCAGCTGGTGTGAAAAATTTGGGTTCAAATCCCTGCTGTGGTTGATAGAGCCTTGGCCGTGGCCAGACAGCTCTCTGGGCACATCTGCTCTGTAAGGCAGGGTGAGGTCCAGGCACACCAACCAGGCTGCCACAACAACATGGGGAACATGACTCATGGCAGGGATCCAGCTCCCAGAGGAAAACCAGCCAGCACTCCTCCTTGTTTGGCTGAAGAAACAGGTGGAAACATAGATGAAAGCTTTCAGGTGGACCCAAAGTATTCTGCACCTATTTGTTTATGACAAAGTTTTTTTTTTTCCCCTAATGAATGTATCATCAAAATGATTTAGTGAATCAATGCTTTAAGTGTTTTAGAAGAATGCTACGCTCAACTGTACTGACAACAGAAGTAAATGCAAGTAAAGAGTAATGTCAACTTCAGCCTAATATTTCCTTCAAATATATTTGCATCATCCTCTCAAATAACAATACAAATAAAAATGATTAATGCAGGAAAGGTCCACAACTACTGAATTCTGATTTTACCTCATTCATCATAGTTTTGTAGTTCCTAGTAATAGGAAAACTGTATTGGCAAGTTACTTACTGTGGTTGTTTTAGTAATCAATCATCAGAAAAAGAGGCTGAAATTAGAAAGGATGAAGACTGCAACTTTTCTTTCAAGAAGACACACACAGTTTATCTCCTGAGGAGAGATGATTTAAAGGGGAAATGTTCCCAAAGGAGATGCATGATCTATTGACATAGTCGTGAAAGATGGTGAGATGGAGACAGAGGTTGCTCAGATGATACTGGACTCATATCTGATAGAAGAAAGTATCTCACAGAGTTCAGCCTTTGCCTTGAAGTTACCCTGCAGACAGTTCACCACAGACCTCATTAAAATAAGGCATGTCAGAGTGCTATTGCAAGTGAATTTTGCATATCTGATATGTCTTATCCTTTCTGTATCAAGTTTCTGCACTGAAGCTGATGCCAAAAGACTGACATCTTTCTGTGCTTTGTACTGGGCATTTCTAGCATCTCCATTTCCTTTGAATGCATTAAGTTTCACAACATTATTACTCCACTGCTGTCTCCACCTCTCCAGGTGTCTCCACCTGCTTCTGCTCTCCGAACAGGGTACCTCCGGGCAACTCTACAGGAGAATTTGCCTGGAGATTGTGTGACCTTGGTTAGGACTAAAGTCAGTATAGACTGAGAAAGGAGGGTCAGCCCCTCATCCCTGCCTCTGCTTTCCCACTCCCTCTGCTGCCACGCTGCTTGGTGGGACTTGGGCTCATCTGCTGCTTCCTTGCACATCCAGGAGGCAAGGACAGAATCCTCCATGCTCTTTAAGTTCTGTCTGGGAACATGAAGTGTCTGGCCTCAGACTGGAAATGCATAGGGGTGACATAAATTCACCATATGCTTGTTAAGAAGTATCTAAAGCCACTGGCCTTAGCTGTTATTTCTAAGACAAATTCCATCTTTTCTGCATCGCTCACTCAGCTTTTCTTCAGTTCAGTGATTTGCACATCAGTTCACATGAAGAAATGAACATTTTTACTGCTTGGTTTGAATTTAACCAATGAACTGAGCAGTGAAGATAAATTGCCTTCATGCTCTCTGGAACAGAGTATGCGTACATGGTAAACAACTGTCTGCCTAAAGTAGACTTCTACTTGCATGGACTTTTTAAACCAAAAATGATCTAAAAGTTCAATTGTTATATGTTATAGTTTAATGGTCCTTCAGTTATATTTATTATTAGACTCACTTTTACTTTGGGCTTGGCACCTTATGTCTTTAAGACTAAATAGAAATTTTATTGCTAGAGAAAATACATGTCATGCTTTAAAGAGGCAGTCATTTTCATATAAATTACTGTTGTAAATACTGTATTTTTCAAATAAATGAAGAGATTACACATTTAATGCAAGTTCCTGTGATGATCTCAGGCATAAGGAGGACTTATTTCAATTCAGTGAAGAATCCTACTTCAAAATACATAGAGATTTTGGTCAACATTTACAGCCTCATCGTTCCAGTTTTTCAATATGGAAACTTGCAGATTAGCTACAGGGTTACTCAACAAGCAATTCTGAACAGATGAAAGAAAATTATTTCAGAAACAGTTAACATAATATCAGCTAAAAATTTAGATTGTGTGTTGAAGTTCTGTTCATTTTAGATGACTGAATATACTGTTCTTTTCAGAAGTAAAATACTACAATTATAACTTGAAAACAAATTAATGAAGATAATGTAGCTCGCATCTTCACCTGTAAAACACTTGGATTTACCAGTGAATTATAATGAAGTGTTACTGGTTCTTTGGCGAGATTGACAGGGACAGTAGCAATAAAAGTTTTGGAGGAGTTAACATTCATTTTTCACTTAGTGTGTAAAGTATGAGAAGTGAAAAATGTCATTTATGTAAGACCAATTTATATAAGCACAGGAAGTAAGCAATACTTATGTAAGTGACTGCAAAGAGAGATTCTTTCAATAGGGTTTTTACAACCATTCTTTCCTTACCTCAATAGACATGACTTATCCCACACAAAATGTAGAGGAGAAAGGCAGTGCAGAAACAACAAACAAACCAAACTACAATGAAAATGAACCACAGAGTCTAAGAGTATGAATTTCACACTGACACATCCTTCAAAGTTCCCACAATTGCTAATCTTAAATGCAATAATAATTACATTAATGGGAGTAGGATGATACTTCGTAGACTCTTTCACTACTTGGTTGGCAATAGATTCAGAGCTGAATGTCAGCCTATTTCTTTTTGCAGTCAAAACGTATCAGCTAGCAACAAAAAAACACAGCTTTACTACTGAAAGCTGCAATATTAGCAAAAAACAATGTTATAAATTTATACACAAAATACATTAATCATAACTTTGAAAGTAGTATTAATCTACAGCACTAGCTGTATTGTACTGATTCAGCTTTAGCGTGTATCACAAGTTTCATTCCCGATTATTTAAATGTAATTTTTATTTTCGTTTGATAACTACTACATTCAATTTTCAGCTGATATTATTTGATGCCTGGGGTTTGTAATATTGTTTATTCCAGTGGTGATAACTGATATTAGCACAGCACTATGGTGTGTCCTTCATTATAAGATAATTTGAAGAATGATTCTTGAAATAATTTGTAACTGTATTTCAAATATTTGTCATGTGGATGCAATTCATTTCAAGCTTCCATGTAATCATATTAGAGATTACTGCAAACTCACTAACACTGTATCTGCAGATATTTTGGGAGGAAGGCAGTTCTAAAACTGTTTTCTTATGGAGGAGATTGAAATAATTAGAAGCACCATGGTGTGGCAACTACATTGTAAAACGGAAGAAAACCCAGCTCAAGTTACTGAGAATACATCACTTACTCATTTTTTACAGATTTCAACATCTTGGAACACACCAGCAGGTGTTTTAAAAGAAGTTACACTTCCAAAAGAACTTTTTGTATTTTATTATTCAAAATGAAAAATGTGAGATTTATAAAACTAGTCTTCCTCAAGTATTAATTCATATGTGAGGAATCAAATTCCTATAGATAAGGTGTAAAGCACATTTCACACATGTAAGGTCAGATGAAGAACAAGATATGATATTTTGACTTTCAAAGGCCTTTCTTTCACCTTTCTTACACTAAGTTTCCTCAATAGGACGAGTTCCACAGTATTTTGCTAGTCTTATGTGCATGACTAACACTTCTTTGTGTGTGTGATATTTCAGCCATGTAGGAGGTAAAAGGAGTTCTGCCATTGATTTTTCACTAAAACCTAAAAAGCTGTCTTTTCAATCTGTCACATTATACAGGTTAATGTAGCACAAGGGATTGACAGCAATTGTTCCTTGTTTCAGCAACAAAGATGCTCAAGATTCATAGGATGATATCCAGACTGCCAATTGTAAGAATATTAGAACTTCCTACTGAATATTATTTGGGGGAAAAAAAAGCCAAAAACACATAGTTTCATATATCAGAAAGTGAAATTACAGAAAAGGAAGGTTAGAAGAGCTACTACATCACATTAAAGAAGAAAATTCATTTCTAATACATCCAACCTCAATTCAGTTTAAGCTTTGAGGAATAGATGCTTTCAAAAACTGAAAACAACCTCTTGCTATGGTCTTCTCCAAATGTTAAGGAAATAGGAAAAAAAAAAAAAAAGGAAAAAATAATGCAAAGAAAAAAAAAAAAAGGAAATGTTGATTGCCTTCCATGGCTGAAAGTTACTGGTAGGGATAGAAGAGTATATGGAAATCCAGAAATCAGCCTTTCATTTACTCTGTGCTTAAACACAAGTGGCCCATCAGCAATGCCACTTCCCACTCCTGTCCAATTGATCCCTCTCTGATTCCTCACTGGTGCCCCCAGCATAGGAAAGCAGAGGAAAACATTTCTATTAAACACATGAAGCATAAACAGGACTTAGAAGGACTGAGCTAATTTAAGATAGGCATACAAACTTTAAAAAAACTTTAAAAAAAGTTTGTATGCCTGTGAAAAGGGAAAACATGTTTCCACTCATTTCTACTTTGATTAATCTTACTTCTCAAAGTGCTAGCAATGCCTGTTTTGAATATTTCTATAAACAACTTATAAAACATTGCCTATCATTCCTCATGTTTTGTAGGGAAATGCTATTCCTTCCTATAGTAAGAAGGATAATATTTTCAATAATATTTTCACTAGCATTTCTATTTTCCTCTTCTGTCATTAAGAACAGCATAAACTAGAGAAAAACAGATGAGGAGAAATCAAATTTGAGAAGCTCCTTTGTCCTCCACATATCAGCAATGTCACCGAGGACAGTTTAATGGGAAATTTCCACTGGAAGTTTGCAGGAAGAACGTGCTAAAAAAATATACCTCTCAAGGATCTCAAAACCTGTGGCTTCAATACTGCACAATGTTAGACAAGTAATTACTTCTTCCACCTGCCCCTTCCCCCTCATAATTAATCCCTTTACAGGAAGTTTTTGACATTTTAAAAATAATTATTCTAAACCTTTTTAATAATTGTAAACCCACTATTATGTTCAGCTAATTCTGACTTGAAAGACTCTGCTCCTGCTTCCAAGAGTGGCACAGTTAATGTGTGAAAACTTCATTCTATCCAATTATATTTAACATAATATATTTTGAAAAGATAAATGTTTTATTCTTCTCAGAAAAGTGGAGGTAAAATAAGCAAAACAGCTCTTCAAAATAAAGAATTGCAAGTTACAACAGTAGAAATAAAAGTATTTTAGTGGGTAATCAAAGAAATCAGAATGGACATTAGCTATAATTCCTGAAGTACAATAAATTGTTGATTGGGATTCTGGTTTCTCTTTCACATTTTTATTTCTTCTTATTTTGTAAGAGTTTCCAGCATGGAAGTGACCTCTGCATAGCTCTGGGAAAGCTGTTACATGTCATCAGATTTTTACTATGTCCTTTGGCACACCTCCCAGAAAAAAGCATTGGGAAGCTGTACCATCTTAGAAGTAGTTTCATGCTCATAAAACACAGCCCCCTTCTCTTCCTTATTGCTTCAGGCTCATGACTGCCATAAATTATGATGCCTTCCTCAGGTCATCTATGCAATCCCAAACTTTTGGGACAGAAAAGGTTAAGCATCCATTCCTCACCCTCCCATTGCTGTGTATTTTTCTTCAAAATGAGTGGCTCTGCAAGATGTGGCTCTCTGTGGAAGTGCTATTGTGAGTACAACTTAGTTATCCTTTTGTGCTTCTGTAGCCTTAGTAGCCTGACCTCCAGCCTAGTCCCAGAGGTTCTCAATAATTTGGAAATAATTTCATTCATTCTTAGTTCACCTAAAGCAGGCCCTGAAAAGCCTGAAACTCTTGCTGGTTACACTGTGGGTAGATTATGCTCTGTCCAGAGTGTGGAGCTTCAAGGTGATGAATATTCATGCCTGGCCTACCTTGTGCTCTGAAATCCCAGAGTGCTTCAGTGAATTAAACTGGCAAGGTTTCTGTTTTCTAAATCACCAGTGGGTGTGATATTTGGTCATATAATGCCAGTAACAACTCAAAAAGAAATGTGAACCTACGAGGAGTAAGATGCTGATCTTTTGATTGCTTGTAGTGAAACCATCCCCTGAACTTGGTAAATATGTCTTTTCACCTCAAGGAGTTGCTAGAATTTCGTGACTGTTTTAAAGTGCATGGCAGTTATTTCAGAATTACTGAAGAAAAATTACTGAAGTTGTTTCTAAAAAAAAAAAAATGCATTTTTCAAGACTGGAACGTATATTGAACCTGTCAGCTTTGACAGTGCATGGTTAAATCATAGTGCAACAGGAGAAAATGAGTTTCCAGTCCTTCAAATGATGCTTGAGACATGAAGCAGAAACAAGCAAGACTGCATAGTGACTGATAAGATACCCAAATCCTGCAGGGCTTCTTGTACATCACTATCTTTTTAAAAGGTTTATTTAAGCAAGTAATAGAAGGTTGTGAGCTTTTTCTTCCTCCCTCTAGATACGTGGTCTGATGAATTTAAACAGTAGCACAGCACTTCAAGATTTCAGCCACACCAGCTTAGTCCCTCAGCACATAAACACATGCAATTTATCCAATACTGATTCTTTCTGAATATTGTTAAAAAGTATAACAAGAATTTTGTTTTTATTAGCTTCTCCTCCCTTCTCATTGTCCCCTAAGCTGATTTTGACTTTCAGCAGACACTGAGATACCCAATTTGGGAACTATTTTCTTTGACAACACTCCCTATACAGTCTTTGTTGCTAGATCTGGAACTGCTGCAGTTTGAATCTGTACTCACATAGTCCTTGCTATGAGCTACACAACACTGACAGCAGTATCACAGGGCAGGCTGGAAGCTAAACATGCTGCTTGTCTAGCTGGCCCTGAGGAGAGACTACATGCAGACCACTGTAGTACTTTGGGAAGGAAATACTGAATACAGATAGTGCCTACAGTGTCCTCTGAGGTACATTAATCTGCTGCATGAGCATACCTGGAGACTGTGTAGCCTCCAGCTACCAAATCTCTCTTGTCACTGGTGATGTCAGACAGAAGAGTGATGTTGGGGTTTTCCCACAGGAGCCCAGTGCCCTGAGGACAATGGCAACAAGAGCAGATCAAAATCTCAGCGACACAAAGGCAGGCTGAATTCAGGCAGCTTTTGAGAACTGTAGAAATGCTCAAGCTCTGTTCTCAGTAGTTGCCAAGAATAGTTACTCCTTAAGGGTACTTTGTCATGTGTAATGTCAGCACTGCTACTGATTACAAATCTGATTCTCCTCTTGCATGCTGGACAGTAACTGCTGCCTAGACCAGTTCAAAAGAATCTGAGGATCTAGCTCAAACACACACACACACACACACACACACATACACTCCCACAGGAGCATATGACACATAATCCCAGCAGATGAATGAGTTTAAATTGCACCTAGGAGGGTGTATTTTTTCCAGGTCATACGATATCTGAGGACAGAGCCTTCACGAGGGCTATATGTTCTATACTCTCACGTGCTTGCATAAACTGCATGTGGGTGCTTTGTAGCACTCCATACATATGTTGCTGAATGAGTCTCCTCCTGGCACCTCATTCCCCACTTCCCTTCCCTCTGAAGACCTCTTGCTGCAGTAGAAGACTTCATTCAAATGATACAGGTAAATGGCATCACATGATATTTTGGGTGTAACATTTAGTACCTCTAGAAAAGGTTGGGGCAGTCACAGCTGTTTGGGCAGTTTCTTACAGACTATGGGAAACTCTAAAGTCTTGCTCTTATAACAAATACATTGCTTAGAGAGTGTCTAAGCTACGGACTTAGAACAGTAGTGGTAACTCAAAGTTAACACTGCAAAGGCTTACTACTATTTTCTAATAACTACATTACGTACAAAACCAAATTTGAATCTTACTTTAAGATCAATATATGGTAGTTTATTCATAACTAATTCATCTTGATACTTTTTGTACTTTGAATTCAGCTTTACTAAGTCAAAAATAATACTCACTTAATGTTATATTGTGCAATAACAACGTGGTTTTATAACACTTTCCCAGATATACTACTAGTTGTTTTTTTACAGAAAAAAAATACACACTAATGAAGTACTGCCTTGGTGTTTTGGTGAGCTAATACATGGAATTCTATCAATCATTTTGACATATACGAAAGAGCAGCGCCAAACAGAGCCTTCTTATCTCCAACATTTGAAAGTGTTATAGCTCATCTAAAGGAAGATTATGACAGATCACCTGTCAAACAGGAAGAACCATTCTTAATTTAGTAGTAAGGCACTGTTCAGTTTCTATACAGAGTAAAGCCAAACAGTGGGTACTACTGATCCAGGCCTTGCACAACTATAAACCAAGCCTCTGACAAAATTACTTGTTCTGGCTCAAGAAAAAAAGTGAAAATATTTTCCACTCCAGCTGGCAAAACTACCAGCCCATGACAACAAGTATGAAATCTTAAGAACTGTCATACTAAATAGTCTTTGCTTAATGCCATATTGTATTTTGAGGCAGCCAAAATGAATCCTTTAATCCGCTGTGTAAACATCACTGTAATAGACTTAACTTTAAACAGTTCATTCTTCATTAAAAAACAGACATTTTAGAGGATACTCATGATCTTCTAGAGGTTGTCAAAACGCCAAGCAGAGGAAGGTTGCCAAAATTACAAAAGTTACTCGGAAAGTCATGGTTCCTATATAATTCCATGGAAATGACAACAGATACAAAGAGCACAATAACACTACTTGACAGAGCAAATGCTCAGCTAGAAGACATCTTATTTAGTCACCACCATCAGCTGTGCAGTTTCATGAGTACTGAACAACAGCCTGCATTCTGCTCTCATAAGAATCTATCCAGCGGAGGTAAAACATTATTTAACAGATGACATTGCTGCTGAAACACACCACCCACCACCCCACTATGCTCACATCCACTGTTTGGCTTCCATAAACATTCAGCAAGTGTGTTTGAATTTCAGTTCAAACAATTTTGTCTGCACTGAGATATTCAATGCCATACCTTTGCTTCACATGCGCTTCCATGTCAGACACCATTTTGTCAGACAGGCCCTCTGCTTCCATTTGTCACACAGCAACAAGATGTAAATAAACATGGGCAGAAAGATTCAGCCTCTACTGCCATACCACCAGCATCTGCTTCTGATGCTGTCAGCCAACACAATAAAATAGGAGGCCTGCTCTGAAAGTAATGCATTCTGTATGCTGACAGTCATCATATGTTATATTTTACACATAAGGCGGCTTTTACCATTTTGTTAGAAGCTTGAGGAAGTGTTTTTCACTATACCATCTACTAGATGGGCCCTTACAAGCTACCACTGATGAATGAAATTACTTGCACAGACTTACAACTCATTTTAAAAATATAACAAAACATTTAGAATCAACTACCAACCAGAAGAATGAACTGTCCTTCATATGGTAACTGACAACTCTATAATATATTATACTATACATTTAAATAAACAAGAAGAAAAAGGATTAAAGAGGAATTCAACCACACCATACACAGAGAAATACAATAGCAGATAACCAGTTCTAAAATACCCCAAAAAAGGACAATGGTCACAAGTTAAAGAAAGAAAGATTTTCTTACCCACCCCAAGGATCAAGGCTCACTAAACACTCCAAAAGGAGGGATCTCCAGAGAGAAATCCTTCTCTTGTTGCAGCCAGCCCTTAAACGAGGTTAGGGAGGGGAAGAACCAGATTCCATCTCTTCTGGCCCCACAGGTGTGTTGCTTTTACTTGTGTTCACAGGGCTGGCTGTGTCCCTTCACCAGGTGCTCAATCATTGGTTCAGTCTGTGACTTAGCAATTCCCATACACTGTAGAAAAATACTTGTAATTTACAAGAACTAAAAGCAATTAATGAAATAAGTGAAGTGACACCTAAAATCCATAGAAAAATTAAAAGTATTCTATAAAATGATACATGCAGAATAACTGAAAACAACTGGTAGAGATATTTTATGAAGGTACATGGACATTCAATTAAAAGCTATAAAACACAAAAATGATTCAATAAAATGAACAAAGCTTTTGTAGGACCTGGCTTTTTTTAGATATGACTTAATGCAACAGGATTCATAAGCATATATTTCTGAAAAATCTTTCAACTATTATTCATAGAAAACAGTTTCATTCAATTGCACTAGAGGAAACATAGATTTGTATGTTTATTGTCAAGAGTTCTGGGTAGGAATTCCTTGACAAACGAGGTTGTCACTTATACTGCATAATCTCACCGCACAATTAAAAATTGTCATTTGTAATATCTTTGCTTTTGTTTTCATGTTAAGCTTAGGAAAAGTGCTTATTTATGTAAAATCTACATAAAGGGTAAAGCACGGAATCATAATGCCTTTGAAAGCCAGTAGGCAATATATCAAAACTGAACAATACACACAAGATACTGGAGCCTGATACGATATGGCTATCTCAAGCAGATGCGTCCTTCCCAGCTAACAGTTTCTTCAGGGCTGCCTGGTTGAGTTTCTGGCACAGAGCCTGGTAGGTGAGCCCAGCTGTCCTTCAGAGGAGACATTACACAGCTCCCCAAACTTTCAGTTCTTTTGCTTCTGTTTTCCAAATGTGAGGCTAGCAGGTAGATGCACTCTGATTCTGTGGAAACTGTAGGTTACACAGAGTTGCAGCGCTGTTTGTTTCCTACTCTTGAGCTCTTATCATAAAGGCGCTTGTAATTGCTCATCAATATACAATCAGCATCCTAGCTAACAAGCAAAGGGAAAAAAGAGTACAGAGAAAAAAAAAAGGATACTTGTAAAAATGTTATTTTCACTCCTGGGACTTGTACACATTTCTGTCAGGTTGGTATATGTGGCTGTGTCTCTTAGTTTAATGTTGTGCTCTTTTAAAGACTTTCAAACATGATCTTTCTGACTTGGTGGAGTCAAAGGGTGCTAACTGGAAGGTGTTAAGAGAGGGACGCCTCTCCAGTGTCTACTTTCATAATGCATAATCCCATCAGCTCTTAGCTAGCATGCTTGTATACTGCTGGCAGCACATTGCCTTTGCTATGATCTTTTCTGGAGTTCCTGTAGATGCCCATATGGCTTGGACTGCTGCCGTATGCTGCTCCTTTGTGCAGCTATGGGATGAAAAGATGAAGAAGTGCTCAGCTGTATTTAGTAGTGCCAGGACTTACGTGCCTTTGGTTTTTTCCCACTATCTGATTAGCCTGGCATCCCCTTTATTTCCTCACCATATTTCTTGACAGTCTAACTGTCTTCCCTTTTCTTTGTTTTCTCAACAAACATAAGGCAATATAGAAAACTATTTTACCTAGAATGTTGAATTTAAGTACTTTCAATTATTCTTATGAATGCCAAAATTTCGCTGAAGGAAAAGGAAAATCATATTCAACAGAAAATTTCATCACAGCAGCAAGAATGTAAAATAGTGGCTATACCTGACAAATGCTTGTATGGTTCATTATTCATCAAAGCAGCATCTGGGGTAGGGGGACAAACAAACCAAATTTAGCATCATAATTCCAGGAGCACTGAATATTACTTTAGAAATGCATAAATAACTTTTTGTTCTATCTAGAAATTTTATTACCTTGCCATTTTTTGATTAATACAAAGCTGCTGCACTTATTAATCATGAGCTCTGGGCAAGTTCCACATCAAATTCAAGTAGTTAAAAGCTGAGACCATCATGAAGGAAACTAAATTATAAATACTATCAGTGATATTAGAAGGAAAAAAATCACTGGTGTTTTAAGAGCAAGAAGTGTATGATAGTCTACAATAACCCTACATTACATGTAAATCTAGTAAAGAGTCTGCCATGTAATTCTATGTTAAAGAATTCGAAAGGACTCAAATCATGACATTTATGCTGGATGTAATTTTCTCAACATTTAAATATTTGGGAAATATGCTCTGTAACATTGTAATTTCATTCTAAGAATGAAAAGTGTGTTATTCAGTGGATGGTTGATGCAATATACATTTCTCAACTTTTCAAGTTTGAGACTTCATGTGAAGTGTTTTCAATATTTTCAGAAGTGCAGAATGTCCTTTATCTCAGTACGTCTCTCCTAATAGACCATAACATCCCAGTGTATATCTACATAAATTTCATAAAATTCAGAAAGTCAAATGAGAAGACACTGATGTCTCTGAAACAACTTTGACAGTTTTGATCTGGAGATATTGACAGAATAAGTACATTCAATGATAACAGAAGCTCTGAGTGCTCAGCTAACTAAAAATTAGGCCATACATTCAAATTTAAGAGGCTAACTGTAAACCTATTGGTCTTTTCAACTGAATGTGGCAAAAATAATCTCTTCACGGATATGTGTGTTTTTTCCTCTTTCACACTGAGGTAAACTTGAGATTTCCACATGTTCGCAGAACAAGGTACAATATGTCAGGAGCTACAATATGTCAGGAGCCTGACACCTCCTCCTTCTAGAAGATCCCTGTCTTTTGTGAACTGGGGACCCCAGTGATCTTTGTGGTTGAGTATATGTCATCTGTGTAAAGTCTTCAAAGTACTAAATACCATCTTGGCAGCAATTTATTTATTTATTTATTCATTTGTGAGAAAGAATTGCTATTGTTTGGGTTTTTTTTGTTCTGTTTAACTAAAGGAATACATGTAGGAATGTATGTATGTGTGCGCCCCTGAGATAGAGAGCAATAGCTCAATAGCTGGAGTTTACATTTTTCAAATCAAAATATAGAGAAAGAGGGTGAGAACACAACAGTTCCTTTCTCATTCTTCATGTACATGAAAATAAGCTTTCTACATTGTAAAAAAAAAGAAAGAAATTAGATATTAATTACCTAATATCAACATATCTTGCCTGTGAGATTTTATTCTGTGTACAATTTTTAAGATTAAATACTGGTAGTATAAAATGCAGGCATTCTATTTTTAATTTCAAGCCCAACACATCAAACAATTCAGGATATATTATTGTCTTAAGTTAGTGAGAGAGAATGCAATTTGTCCCTATGGCAAAATGATAGTATTCAGGTGTATTTCAACCTCTGGGCTGAAGAGGAATACAAATAACAGTTTGAATGAGAGAAAATAATAGAAATAATCAAAAATCAAGTGATTATACTTAAGAACTTTCCTAGGCTTCTGAGAAAGGAGTTAAACAATGCCACCTTACAGGTAGCTTAAAATTACCATTGAAATGTGGACAGGGAAAGAAAAATAACAAACACAAAAGCTACTTTTAACATTCTGAGCTTCAAAATAAACAACTCATTTTATGATAAGTTTCTTTAATAATTCTGTTGGTTTCATAACGTACGGCTGTTTAATGAGTGATAACTTTCATAATGTTCTTTCCTGCAATAAAGTTATGATCCTGTAACAAAGCACTGTGGAGAAGAAAAATTCAGTCACAGAAAGCTAAAAACATACATGTTTTTTGAAGGACAATATAGAGGGAAAAAAATCAACAAGGAATTACAAATTATATGACTAGGTGTTCTTTTGTGTTTTTCTTGTTGTTTTCTTTAATACCTTATTTTAATTAGGACTAAAACAAAGGCCTAATAACAAATAGACCAACATGCTTCCAAAAATCTGCGTTTAGAAAGTCTTAGAAACTGCATAAATTGCTGAAATAGTCTAGTTCTTGAAATCCGTTAGCAAGAAAAAAGTGAGGTCTTCAATTATGTAGCTTGACATATTTCCATTGACTTTGTACCTTTGTTCTGTGAACAAACTGAATAATGGCCTGCTACGAATCCTCAGGAGATGAGTTGTTTAGTGTGCTTTCATGGCAAATTGCATAATTATTTCATTTTTTCCCACCAAAACTATATATACTTACATGTTTTTGTAGTGTTGTGAATGTGTATATGGCTGTCACAGCTAGTTGGAATGAATTCAGTTATCTAAGCAAAGTGCACCTTCTCTTTGAGTGAATTTTCTCTTTTTGCTTATAACAGACAAAGGCATATCTTCAATGAATGTGAATGAATAATTGAATTTTCTTCCTTTTATTCTGCTCATTCTTCCAGAATTTTTTTCTTTGAGATAAAAGCAACATTCAAACTCATATTTTCTTAAAATAAATACAACCTTGGCAAGAGTGCCAAATGTTTGTGAGTGAGTAGACCATAATACATAGATGATAAGTATCAAAAAGAATATAGGGTGTGTATAATTGCTTCTTTTTTATTTTCAGTGTTTAGTGTATATTAAACTTACATTTTCCTCTTAAATACTCCGTTCTGCCAGGGAATGGATTAAAAAAAATAGTATGTGACTACGTGGTGATGCTTTACAGGTGTCTTAACCTATCCATCAATTATATTTTAAGCATATCTCATAAATTTGTTATTTATTAATATTGAGCTAATATCAAACATTATTTAACTGTTTGAATAATGCACACTTTTCTTTCAAAAGAAAACATAACAGATGTAAAGAAGAGGTTAATAATTATTATTGACAGGAGTCAAAAGTTTTGGATTTTCTGTTATTTACCTGTGAAATTTCATCTCTGATAGGAAGGATGCAACATTACTATGGAGACTAAATATCTTTTCAATTAATCTTCTTTCCTCAGAAATTTAGACTCCATCTATTTTATTCACTGAAGAGTGAAACTGGGAAGTGAAGATAGTGTAGTCTAGATAAAAAAATAACGGGAAAAAAATTATTCTCTTTGTCCTGGGGTATCCCTTGAAGCATGCATGCTCATTGTAAAGCAAGACAAATCAGGAAAAAGAAAGGAAAAGTAAAAAAATGGCCTCAGGCAACCTTATGATTTATATAGGTTTTATATATGGCTGCATTTTGTTCTGTTCAATGAAAGATGAAGAGAGAACAAAGGACTTGGCATTTCAGTTGGTTGTTCTTTGTATGATTGTCCCCCATCACCATTTTCCACTCAAGGGAAAGGAGCAAAGGTTGGACTTCTGTAGGTATAACTCAGAATAAGAGATACTGAGGGCAAATCTGAAGATAAATTTGAACAGAATTATTCTAAAGAGTGCTCAATACTTTTTTCTATAAGAAATTCCAGTACAAAGATGAGGAAGAAATCTTTCTCTTCAGATAAATCATGGTCTCCTTGATCATTGTTATACCAGTGCTCAAAAATCATCAGAAAAATGTAAAACGGCTATGCTGTTTAACATACAGCTTTTATATGAATGTTCAAAAGTAGATCTTTTTTTTTATAGGATGAATGATCTGAGGAGAAGTTTTAAAATTCCATTTAAAATATGGAAACCAGGTTGCTGTCATATTCTCTCAATACCTTTACTTAATATGCTAAGAAAAGCACCACCTTGGTAAGTAAAGCTCATTAAGAAATGCAGGCAGCAGAGAAGGACAACACAAGTGATGGACTCTCATGATCTTTACTTCAGCGAGGTCATAGTTGTGCCAACAGATGGACTCATTTCCTTAGCACAACAGATAAAAGAGTTGGAGAGATACCTCTTTCCTTGAGACAAGGTTACCTGGAGACCTTTGCTTGCTTGTGCAAATTTCTATGGTTCTATCAAACTAAAATTATCACATTGAAATATCAAACTGAAATGCCACTTCTTTTTCTGCTGTTCATTATACAACTATCTAAGAAAGTAATTTGGCTCAGCAGCTTTCAGACAGCTCCTTCAAAAGGGGATGCTTGGCAAACCCCCATAAAGGGAACAATGTAAGATAATGCATATTCTGGAAAATACTATTAATTCAGACAAGATAAAAAGATGCAGGAAATCTCTTTCTTTAATGTTTTCTTTTCATCTTCTGAATGTTTCACTCTTTAAAGCCAGTAGTCCTGAGAGGTTAGATCCAATCTTTCCCTGTGACCCTGTTTTCCAGTCCTGAGAACTGTTTGGAGAGAAGGACATAATCTAAACTAGTAGCACTCAGAAGAAGAGGCTATTTTATCAAGAGGTCACATTAGTTGCAAGCAACATAAGCTTCAAGCAGAAACAGCAAGCTCTCTGTATTCTGACAGTCGCTATCATTCAAAACAGAGATAGACAAGCACTACACAAATTCAGAATAATGGCATAAATAAAACTTTTTTCTACATAATCACTTAACTCTCATCATAATGGGTACGGTCACCTTAGAACTCAGAAACACATAATTATGGATAGAAAGAAGAAAATCAGCCTGTAATCCTATGGGCAGCCCACTTACCCCGCAGTAAAACCAGTAATACCCTGTCAGGTAAGTTATCAGGACCTGTACAAGGGTTAATCCATCCCCAAAACTGATTGTATTTGTTGTGGAGCACATGTGTGCTATATGGGTCTGAATAGCACTGTTACATGGCACAGA
The DNA here is from genome assembly GCF_016699485.2 of Gallus gallus. Classification (NCBI taxonomy): domain Eukaryota; kingdom Metazoa; phylum Chordata; class Aves; order Galliformes; family Phasianidae; genus Gallus; species Gallus gallus. Next base: position 40,692,414 of record NC_052532.1, read on the forward strand.
ATAAGACAAAAAAAGATTCAAGGAAAGATGGCCAATAGTATGGGACTTTTTTGAGGAGGATGTGATATGCGTTGAGATGTTCTTGAGGAAAAGCAATACACTCTTTCTAAAGGAAATTAAAACAGTAAATTAAAATTAAAACAGCATAAAATCATAGAATCACCAAGGTTGGAAAAAACCTCTAAGATCATCCAGACCAACTGTACACATATCACCAATATTTCCCACTAAACCATGTCCCTCAGTACAACACCTAAATATTTCTTGAACACCTCCAGAGTCAGTGACTCCACCACCTCCCTGGGCAGCTCATTCCAGTGCCTGACCACTCTTTCAGAAAAGCAGCATTTCCTAATGTCCAGCCTGAATCTCCCCTGGCACACCCCGAGGCCATTCACTCTAGTCCTGTCACTACTTACACAAGAGGAGAGGCCAACCCCCATTTCACCACAACCTCCCTTCAGGCAGTTGTAAAGAACAATGAGGTCTCCCCTGAGCCTCCTCTTCTCCAGACTGAACAATCCCAGCTCCCTCAGCCACTCCTCATAAGGCCTGTGCTCCAGACCCCTCACAAACTTACTTGCCCTACTCTGAACACTGAAGAGCTATCCATCCAGGGGAACACAGTATAATAGAATGGGTTCACCTGCACGAGGAACCTGACAAAGATGTAAGTAGGAAAACAGCATTCTACTTCTCTTATGTTTGAAGGTTCCATACTGTTACAGAAATTGAAAGGCTTATATACTGACATCTTTGAGCTTCAGCTTAAAGGAATAAAAAGTCAAGGAATATTACACAGAAAAAAATGATTGCTAACTACCTTTGAAATGGAAAGTTTAAAGCTTTGTAGTGATTTGGGCTGATGAAAGAAAATAAAGGTAAAATATATATACTTTCAGCTGATTATCTGTATATTTCTGTATCTATCTATTTATCTATACACACACATCTGCTATATGTTCTTGCCTGAAAGAACAAGTGGTTAAGAGGTTTTTTGTTCATAAGAAGTAGTTCAAAAACTTCTGTGGTATCTCCACTTTGAAGTGAAAATCCCTGCACCTCTTACCACAAAAATACAAAATAGCTCTCAGTATTATGACAACCAGTTTTCCCAGCTTAGATTTCTAAAAAAAAAAAACAAAAAAAAAACCATGCTTTAATATCTGCAGACACATGGAAGGGGAAGTGAAATAAGAAATGGGATGCAAGCTTATCCAGTCTTTCATCCCTGTGAAATGATCTGTAATGCTAACTTTAACTTAATTATACCAAGACTTTTTTATTTTGTGTTTGACCCAAATCTTTGCACAATTAAGTCACAATGAAGTTCACCTTCCTGGCTTGTAATGAGTCTGCTTGTCATATTCAGGTATCTCCCAGGTTGGAGGCCCATGCCTGTGTTGCCATTTTTTGCTGTTGTTGTTCAAAATAAAATGTTGCTTTCACTGAGCTGAAATATCAGCCAAAATATATGTGCAGAACAGACAGTTTTATGAATGTTGGAACTGAGGCGATTAACATCTTTATGTAACCATATGCTAACAAACTAATAAATGTTTAAATTGATCTTGCTTGAAAGATCAGAGTGGCACCAGCTTCTTATCATGATGCTAATACCAAGAGAAATAGTATTATTTATTTATTTTATGTAGGAGTGATACTGAAGTAGTAGATGAAGTACAGAACACCATCTAGGAATAAACCTAGGCACACCGATCTGATATAATCTGACTTCTGCAACTGGTGCTGAGAGACTTAGCACACTGAAAATGCTAACAAATCAACATAGTAAGTGCATTCACAGCTTGAAGATCACTGTTGCGTCTGTGCCATACTTGCACATTATGATCATTAACAGCCATAGGTATGTGGAACAGTGAGCTCCTCTTGAGTGGGCATCAGTATAACACCTTTCAGTTTCTGTTAACTTACTGTACAGCAGCTCTCAATCCCTTCCCACTATCTTTTCTGCTTTGGCAGACAATGCATATAACAATTCATACTTTTTGGATTACTACTCTCCATCCCTCTGCCTCATCAGCTTGTTCTGGAAAAAAAAAGGAAAAAAAAAGCAGAGGCTGATCTCTGTATTAAGCTCTCTTCTTTCTGTGCAGTTCCTGGCTAATCTCAGGACAGTAGGGCCAAAGGCAGCCACTCGAGTGTTGACTCCTAGAAAATCGCTTTTATCTACATTCGAACTACTATTACTGAAGCGCCTCATTAAAGGTTCTTATTTTCTGTTGTGTTGTCTTGATCATGCTTTGTTCTCAGGTCCAAGATGCCTCATTGTTAACAGCAACTGTTTGCAGACAGTTCTGATCTGAGGTGAATCACTTCGCTGGAAAACTCTGCTAGACAAGAAAGAAAAATATCTGCCAGGACAGCAGATGTCGAAGTAATCCAGTTCATGTATTGGTGTAAAAACAGCTCACCTGTGCTAATGATCCTAGCACTCGGTTTCATTCCCTGGGATGCATGAGTAAAATATATACTCTTTCTTTGGAATGAATGCTTAACATACTAAAAAAATCTAGGGACAGACAAAGACTTAATCAAAGGTCTAATACCTTTACTAGGATCCATCAGTAGCAAAGTTGATGACAAGTGAAGTAGGATGTGACAAGTCTTTTATGATGGAGAATTGTGCTTGACAGCAACAAGAGCAGTTGTCAAGAGGCAAACAGACTGGGGGACACCCTTTAGTGGATCTAGATACCAGGGTTTAACAATCAAGAAAATTAGAGCTTTGACCCTACTTGCTTATTTCACACTCATGTTTCCTCCATTATTTTAAATATACATAGACCATCTGCAGAAGCATAATGGACAGTCACTGTCGTGCCTGGTGTTTTGGTTTCATGCCTTTCTGTATATTGGAGAATTCAGGACACTCAGATTTAGTCCAAATGTTACCAAAATTTACAGCTAGACTGTACCTTTTGCAGCTGAAAAATGAACTTTTCCCAGAGACAGCAGCCTCAGCAGGCTCTTCTAGAGATCTACAAGCAATCCAGTCCTCCTGCTGTTTACTGATGGAGCCCAGATGGCCTGTTCATCTTTTCAGATGTGTTGAATTCATGAGAGGCTTTCAGTCTGAGATTAAAACTAAACATAGATGTCAACAAATGAGCTAGAAGTCATGTTACAAGTGAAAGGGATCAGTATGGACATTCAGTACAGTCAGTGGGATCTAAAGAATCATTCAGCTGGTCAGCTATCAGACAGCTATTGATGGCTCTCTAAAAATCCACTCAATGCATTAATTTTTTGTAAGTGTCTCACTCCGAGCTACTGGTACATGACCCAAAGCTTTTTCCTCAGTAGCTCAATTGCTACGCTTCCCTAATCACATCCTCCAGGCTCTCTTTAGGAGGTAATGATCACATCCATTCATTGTCACTTCTCAGTAATGGAAACTGTACGCTAATTCCTCTAATCTAAGCATTTCTGCTTATCCCAACACCTTTCTGCCTCCACTGGCGCTTTTCTTCTTAAATGTATTCCTCTCCCTTCCTTAGTTCTTTGCTGCACTTTTCTCATGTAGAATATTTTTTTTTCTTCTAAACTGAGCTCCAGCACAAAACATTTGGAGTGTTGGTATAAAACATAGAGACTTCACAGTCTATTCAAAGGAAAGGAGACAAATGTCAATGTTGGCAAGCCTGAAATCTCTGTAACACAGAACCTCCAACTTACTCCCTTCATGGTGGCTAGATCAGGTGAGATTTGGTTATAATCCATACTGTAAGAAAGCCCTGCAAAAGGCATCTTGACAGCAATATACTTATACTGTACTCTTGGGCAAGAACCATTACAGAAATCTTCCCTATATAGTTACATCCTGACAGCATATATCACGAAAAGCCATTTGTGGTTCTGCATATAGTGTTACCCTTGTAGGTATCATAGAATCTGTACCAATATGGGAAAAATTGATGAGGCTTTCCTGAAAACTTTAAAGTCACCTCCCACTCTATTTGTGTTGCTATGCTCTGGGACTTATCCTGAGTAAATAGGAACAGATACATTACCTGTATTGCAAGTGTAAACACTACTCCTCAAACTGCTAGTACAAAACCTAACCCTCTTTCTTTCACCAAGAGCTGACCATCTGAGGACCAGCTCTAAGATTTCTTCTCTCAACCAAGGTCATTTCCATTTCTTGACTATCGCTGATTTTCCCTTTACACCTCTATTGGAAATTTCACCTGCCCTTCAAAGTTTTATGTCTCCTCTCATCTGTATCACAATCTGCTCCTTCTATTCTTGCCCCATGTTTCCTTGTAGCACAAGTATATTTTATTTGGAAGAACTATACAGAATGTTTTTCAAGACCCCACCTTATGGACATCATTGCAGTGGACAAAAAAGGTCACTTTAAGGTGTTTTCAGATCTCACCTAATGAAACATTTCCTTCTAGCAGTACCCACTGAAGGATGCTACTAGTAAGTGTCAATTTGTATCTGACTCTTTGGCAACTTTATAAGTCAATGACATATCCAGATGCAGAACTTTAGCATTACACAATACATATACACTATATATAACAATATATAGTGAAGATCTGACCCAGCCATTCTACCGAGATCTACATTTGAACTCTTTTGAGCACTTTATCTAATCATTTAGTCTTGGTTGTTTTTTTTTTTTTTTTTTTTTTTTTTGTTGTTGTTGTTGTTGTTTTGTTTTGTTTTTTTTTTTTTGTTTGTGTGTGTGTATGTGTTTATATGAAGCTGTACAGACAAATTCACTGAAGTTAGGATATGAACAATGATTTATATCGTCCAAAGTCCTTTTGAATATAGTTGCATGTAAACCAGAAAGGAAAGTTCAAGAGATCTGTTAATTAAAACAGAGGATCGGGTAGGATCTTTTATGAATATGCCAGCCTCTGTTAATTGCAGACTTTGCAACCTTAGAGAAGTCTGTTTTCCTTCTGTTTTATGTATCTGTGTAAAATTCAGAAACAAGTTCAATGACTTTTAATGGCACCAGAACACTGATATAATTCCACATCCTCATCTGTATCAGGGTGAGTGCAGGGAACCCTATAACTCTGAAAATAACAATGTGAATCTTATTAAACTAATGAACGCATTAGTTTAGTGATTGAGTCATCAATATACTTACCCCATGATTAATCTCCTTGGTGTGCACCTGCAAAAGAAATATGAATTTCCTCAGCTTGGTTCAGCAGAAAACTGATTGATTTTTTAATACTATTTAAGATTACCTCTGCTTCTATTGATTCATAGGGAACTACACAAATGTATGTATAAATAAATAAATAGTTAATGCTGAGGTTACCCTCGTCTATTCAAAGCATGTTGAATGCCCTTTCCTGCCTCTTGGCTTATATTCTGTGCAATATTCTAATAATTGCGGCAGATAAGAGCAAAATGGAGGAACTATTCCTGGTAATAACATATAAATTAAGGATGCGTGTGTCATTCATTGGGTGTGTTTTCTCTCTGTTTCCGTTGGCAGTAATGCCAGGTTTAGGTTCTCCTCAGGTTTGCTATCCATTGTGTCATGGATTAGATAAGAGTTTCCTAGCAGAACTGCTGCAGGATGTTTAATATTGTTGTGAAAAATCAGCACAAGAAGTATCTTCTAAACACTTTAAATACATATCTGTTCTTCTCTTTGCTCACAATGGAGACGGCAATAGATTTCTTAAATGTGCATAAGAACTTGAAAAGCTATCTAAATACATGGCAATGGCATTTTTAATCCAAGTCAGTAATGGGAAATAGATGTCCTGTTCCTGGGTTTTATTTGTAATTGTACTGTCTTGAGCAATTAGCTGAAGGTTCAAATTTGACATATCTGATCTGAATACCTCAACAGCTCATTTCAGATACAGGTATACACTTCAGAAATATGATAAGCTACAGCTATAGCTATATTATGTTATTTTATTTATTTATTTCCATTACAAAACTTTGAGGTACAAGTACTTCCTAAAAAAAAAAAAATAATAATAATAAAAAAGGATGTAAATGTTGTAAATGTAAAACTGTACAAATGTAAACTATGCAAATATTTAAGGCTATATTGTCCATTACTTTTTAGTAGACCTATATTTTTCCACTTTTCATAGCAGTGAAATTACTGTATCAATGATCAACTCTTTATTATTCTTGTAATCATTTAGATTTTTAATTATATTATTTTTAAATATCAGCCAAGTTTCTTTCTCCTTCCACACTGATATATCTAAAATGATTTTTATTTTTAACATTACAATTGTTTTGGCTGTTACTTTCTACAATAAGCTTGTATTTTCAAATTGTTTATAGAGAACTTGGAGAGGAAAATATATTTTTTTTTATACTTACCTACATGATAAATATCTGTCCATTTTTACTGGCATGTTCTGAAGATGTCCAGACATGGTGTACCAAAAAAGTGGAATGAAAAAAAATATAGTTTTGTGTCACCTTATGAAATTTAACCTTGGAATATCTTATGTGTAAACAAGTGTGCTAGTTTACTGTATTAATAATGTTTCAACATAAAACTAAGGGTTAAAGCACCTAGGCATAATAAACATATTCTTCTACTTAAAACAATATAAAGCAATCATCCAGAAGAAGAAAGCAATATATTCACATGGCATGATTTTAACAGAAGAAGAGAATGCCTATGTATTATTCAGCTTGATTAGCAGAGATATAATCAATCTGGCAAATCAGTAGGAGACCTAAGAAAAATTCTGTTCTATTTATAGCAAGGGCTCCAGAGCAAGCTCTGCTTTTTTATATGAAGCAGCAAAATTACAACTGCAGAACAAGCACTTTGTGGGATCTATGGCACTTGGCAGGAGACAGAAACTGGTTCAAGGCCAAAGATATAACACCAAAGGTGCTGCTGTTGAGGACAAAAGGCAGAAAGTAAAAGGAACTAAGAAGTGTCAAAGAACTGGTAGCCTCCAAAAGCTAATTTAATCAAAAGAATGGAGACAAAAGTGATGATGAAAATGAAGTTAAAATAGGCAGCCACAGGGACAGGATTTCAGCATAAACAACAGACAACAAAACAGGCATGCAGCATACTCCCAGCAGCAAGCAAACAAAATTCTCCTGGGCTAGCTGTATATTCTGCATACAGATGAGGGATGCTGCACTATAAAATTCTGTTTTTCAGGTGTTGTTTTTCCTGAAATGACATGCTAATGAAATGGCTGGGCTGTAAGTGAGTCTGAAATTGTAGAGGTCACAGCCTGTATGCATACAGCAAAGGTCATTCTGCTTTCACCACACCTCAGATGTCAAAAGCGGGACAGAAAGACCATGAAATAGCTAGATGGACAGGAACCCATCTTACCCACTGATGTTCTGATGCTATCTGCCCCCAACCTCCATCCCAAATTGAGTTAACCAATTTATTAGCTTAAATGTAACTGTTTGTGGGATGTAGGAACATTCATCAGATGTGAGTGAGTGTACTATTGTAACCACTGTCCTCTTTGGGATGAGTCTCAAATACAGCATGGATCAATTAAAATTTCATGCTCTGTTATGATATCCAGTCCAGCACTGTAGAATATTAAAAGCATTAGTTATTATTTTGAGTATTTTAGAGAGCAATTGTCAGGAAAGAGTTGCTGTGTTGTGGGTTTCTATGACAGACCTTAAGGGTTGCTTAAGAGACTCTTATGTTGAAAAAAAAATTTCATTTCTAAGCAGAAGTTTCTTTTACAGCTAGGCACAACTGTTGCTTTGCTGGCATTCTTTCTCTCTTTGTAAAAACAACAACAAAAAAGAATTCTTAGGGACGTGGTTTCATGTTTGAGTTTCCTAAGATGGAAAAATAGAACTCTTAAATTCCAGTGAACTAAACCCGGGAACAGTTCACTCTTGTCTGTCAGCCCAGAAAAACATACAGGCCGTCATACGAAGCATACTCTCTTTAAGCAGATGAAATATGCACAGAGTTTTGCAAACCTAGCTCCCTTATGCTGTTTCAACCTATTTGGTTTTATTATATTCATAGAATCATAGAATCATATAATACTCAGAGTTGGAAGGGGCCTTTAAAGGTCATACAACTCCCTGGCAATGAACAGGGACATGTACAGGTAGATCAGGTTGCTCAGAGTCCTATTCAGCCTGACCTTGAATGTCTCCAGAGACAGGGCATCCACCACCTCTCTGGCAACCCATTCCAGTGCCTCACTACTGTAAAAAACTTCTTCCTTATATCCAATCTAAATCTCCCCTCTTTTAGTTTGAAACCATCTCCCCTTGTCCTGTCACAACAGACCCTGCTGTAGAGTCTGTCCCCTTTAGATACTGAGAGGCCACTATCAGGTCTCCTTGGAGCCTTCTCCAAGTCGAACAGCCCTAGCTCTTTCAGCCTGTCCTCATAGGAAGGTGGGTCTGGAGCACAGGCCTTATGAGGAGCTGCTGAAGGAGCTGGGATTGTTCAGTCTGGAGAAGAGGAGGCTCAGGGGAGACCTTATTGCTCTCTATAACTACCTGAAGGGAGGTTGTAGTGAAGTGTAACCAGTGAAAGGACTAGAGGGAATGGCTTCAAGCTGCGCCAGGGGAGGTTCAGGCTGGACGTTAGGAAATACTACTTCTCTGAAAGGTGGCCAGGCACTGGAATGGGCTGCCCAGGGAGGTGGTGGAGTCACCGACCCTGGAGGCATTCAAGGAACGTTTGGACATTGTGTTGAGGGACATGGTTTAGTGAGAACTATTGGTGATGGGAGGACAGTTGGACTGGGTGATCCTGTGAGTCTTTTCCAACTTCGGTGATTCTATGATTCCACCCCTTGAAATTTGCACAGCTCCAGTGCTAGAAACAATCAGTACCATAGCTCCACTAGGAAATTATAATCCTGGTAAATTAGTTTCCATTAATGATACTTATGTGAAAGTTTAATGTGCTGAATAATAATAATAATAAAAAAATAGTGGGGATAAATTTACATTGTGCTAACATCAAAGGGTAAATCTCTTTCAAGTTTTATCATCAATATTAAAATAGAAAGTAGAACTTTGATTTTGTCCCCCCAAGAGTAGCCTTTGCTCCCCAGATCACAGTTTAAAACTGTGGATCTGATGATAAATTTTACTGATTTTACCTAAGCTTCAAGTGTAGCTAATATATTTTATTTCTCAGGCTTCAAGGAGAAACTGAATGCCTCAAGCATGTATATCCGCTCTAAAACTATGGAGTGCTATGTCTTAATGGCAGAAAATTGCTCTTCTTTTTTCCTTCCCCCCTCCCCACCCTCCAAGAAAAATAACGGAGTGTTTTTATTTCTTGTGTATTTACTGTATTTGAACAAAAGGGAAGCAAGTTTATGATATTTTTTTTCGTCTTCCAGTGCATGTGAACATTACTAATGTATATATAAATTACAGAGGTTCTTGTTGGATGTGTCAGATTGACAGTTGGGCCCATGCTATGCAACACAGACATCAGTCTGGTACAGTCTTGAAACAGCAGAACAAAAGCTGCATGCAAGAAATGAATTTCAGCATGGATTTGTACTTCTCGTTTAAAAAATACCCCTTAGGTTGTAAGCTTCATTTAGAGATCACTTTGAAGTATTGACCTAATAGAACTAAATGCATGCCTAAACATATGAATTTGCTTTAAAGTCTTGCTGAATTTATGTCTTTAATGAATAAAAATCCAGAACATCTGGGAAGAACCAATACATTGTGAGTGTGCAGAGATTGCAAGAAATGGTAAAAGATACTGTGAAGAATACATGAATTTTTTGCACAATTGTACAATTAAAAAAAAACTTACATAGTCATCAACAGGCATAATTTTGAAGGCAATTGATAGTAAATTCTGAATTTGATATGTCATGCAGAACCACAGTGCAGATTCACAGTGATACTTTCAGTTAACCTGATGATCGTACCATTTTTTCACATAGATTGATTGTTTTCTTTGTTATCTGAAACAGAGAACATTAGATAAGCTCCATCATCGTTGTGTACCCTAGGATGATCTTTGTCAGTCTTCTACATCAATTTTTTTAGGTTATTCTTTGTGTGTTCCTCACTGTTCAATGAATGTGTACCCCAGAAATTCTCTGGATTTGAGTCCTGGACAGAGCAAGCCAAGTGGGCATCTATCTTAGTTGTAACACCTAGTATGGACACAAGTAGAAACCTGATTTAGTGGTTGGTAACCCTGTCCATGTTGAAGGGGTTAAAACCAGATAATCTTTAACGTCCATTCCAACTCAAGCTACTTTATGATTTCTAGCTTCCAGAAAAGTTTAGAGGAAAAGATATTTTTAGTGTTTTGGTAAAAAAAATGATACCATCCATTAACTATATTTTCGTTTTTCAGTTCTACATACATTATATTGTATCTCTTGCTTTTATTGTGTTAAAGTCGTAACTAGAGCTAAGTTCATAGGTTTGTTTTTTTTTATGATGTAGATTTTTATTAGAATTTACATTACAAATTAAAAAAAATGAGTGCTCCATTGCCATGTATCCTTTTGCCTTCTACCATTTCTATCATACTTCTTATCATACGAAAATCAAGGGCAACACAGACAGATGTAAGAGAATAAATTCTTACTGACATTGTTTTCTGTTGCCATAGACTTCTGCAGTTTGACCTTAATAGTAATGTAAAACCTCTTCACAACTAATTATTTATGTTAGTAGACCTCAAACTTCAAGATGTTCCTGCATGAATTGTGGTATCAAATGCCAAATGCTTCATTAAAATCTAAAAGCTGCATAATAAGAGTTTTTTTCTCGTTACCTTTTAGTTTTTTGGTTTTTTTTAAAGTATTTGCTGGCTTTTTTGATATCTATGATTATACTGAAAATCTGGCAACATCTAGCTTCACATTTTCAACCAGTTATCTTTGTTTTTGCTGGTTAACGTTCTGTAATAGCAACATGGTTATCACTGAAAGAAAAAAAAAAGATCTCACTAACTATTGGACTAACTTAAATCACTTCGTTGACATGCATTCCATAGTGCCATCTTTCTGAGAGCTGTTATTTGTCCCATACTTTATTTAAAAAAATCTTATTTTTATTATCACTGTCATGAGGGTTTTCCTTTATTCTTTATAGGCATTGTTGTTGATGTGAATTTGCTACTTAGGAGCTGGAGAAGATGTAGGATTTCACTATTATTTTTTTCCAGCATTTTCTTAATATTCTTTGCCACCATTTTCCATATATCTAATTTTGTTCCCATCTCAAATCCCTATTTTGCCTAGAGTTTAGATTTTGGTTTATTTCTTCTCATATAATTCTATATTTCTTCACCTGCATGGTGAAGCTTATCTGACAATACACTAGTTTAACTTTACCATCTGTGATCACATTGCATCAAAAAGATTTTGTCAGTTTAATGTTCATCACCTCTGCTGAAACCAAGTTTTTCATATTCTTCAATTGGACTCAAAACTATTACTTTAATCATAGAATCGTAGAATACCTTAAGTTGGAGGGGACCTTAAAGATCATCTATTTTCAACCCCCATGACATGGTCAGGGTTGCCACCCACCAGTTCAGCTGCCCAGTGTCCCATCCAACCTGGCCTTGAACACCTCTAGGGATGAGACATACAAAACATCTCTGATCAGCCTGTACCAGTGCCTCACCACCCTCTGACTAAAAAATTTCTTCCTAACATTCAATTGTTTCAATTGTTCAACTGATCTTCAGTTTAACTAAATACAGCTTATGTTAAATCATATTTCAGATCTTCCGTGCCCCAGGAAATGAATTTGCATGTCCTTCACAGACAGCAGTAAATGGTCTTTTCATGTTATTTTCAAGCATTCTGATGATTTCCAAATTGTTATGGAAACTTTTATAGAAGAATACAATTCCAATAATTATATACTGATACTCTGCAGAAGTTTACTAGTGTTTCATTCATTACTGTGTTGTGGTAAAACAAAGGCCACTGAAATCACTCATTTATAAACATATGTCAAACAGCAGAATACTGTTATCTAACATGCATAAGTAATTACGAGTTTGATCACAGTAGTCTTTTAATTTGTTAATGTACATTATTGGAAATCCTCTTTGAGGTTTTAACTGTTGTTTGATTTGTAGTCTGTGGTTATGTCTACACTGCTGAGAGCAATATGGTGTTGAGACACTCCATATGTTGAGGCTTTGAATGAAAAGATGGTGGAAATTGTCTAGCTGTAGTAGCAGAGGGATCTGCACTGGCTCTTTCAACATGCTTAAAAAAAGATTAAAATTGCTAGGGCAGAGACACAGCTTTTCAGTAGCTGAAATAATGACATTTCTGTAACAGACTGCAGTATACAATAAGGACAGTCTTGGCTGCGAGAAACGCTCAGAATCAATAATTTCTTATCAGGCAAAGATCTTCGTGAAACAGCAAATTTATTCATTATTGCAATAATGGCGCACATACCCTTATGGCAAAGGAGAAATTGTGTAACTTATCACTAAAAATCCACAGCATTAAATACCCTCACTCCAATACAGGTGATACCTCTCCTGTCACTCACTGGCTGAGCATATCAAGCTCACAGTCTTCCTGGCATGTTTGCTAAAATATTTTTCCATATCAATTTATCACCCATCTGTTGTTCTTTCATCTTTCAATGGGGAACAAGTGAAAAATGCGTACTAGGTCCCAGCTGTTTTTCAAGGGGGACAGGAGGACAATGCATGCTAGACTCTTCATCCCTGTTACCTTGCCCTGGTCTAGGTATTCTGACAACAAAGCTACTCGGCAAACTTACTCTACCCTGTACTAAGTAATTTCCCAATGACTTGTTGTGAATCACAGAATCATAGAATCATAGAATCATAGAATCATAGAATCATAGAATCATAGAATGGCCTGGGTTGAAAGGGACCACAGTAATCACCCAGTCTCAACCCCCTGCTATGTGCAGGGTCGTCAACCACTAGACCAGGCTGCCCAGAGGCACATCCAGCCTGGCATTGAATGCCTCCAGGGATGGGGCATCCACAACCTCCTTGGGCAACCTGTTCCAGTGTGTCACCACCCTCTGTGTGAAAAACTTCCTCCTAATATCCAACCTAAGCCTCCCCTGTCTCAGTTTAAAACCATTCCCCCTTGTCCTATCACTATCCACCCTCATAAACAGCCGTCCCCCCTCCTGCTTCTATGCTCCCTTCAAGTACTGGAAGGGCACAAAGAGGTCCCCCCTAAGCCTTCTCTTCTCCAAGCTAAACAAGCCCAGTTCCCTCAACCTTTCCTCATAAGGGAGGTGCTCCAACCCTCTGATCATCTTAGTGGCCCTCCTCTGCAGCCATTTTGTAAGATCGTTTAGCAAATGTCTGTACCTTAGTGTTAGAACTGTTCTACTGCAAAAAACCAATCTACTTTTCTATTGCAAAAACACAATCTATTTTTCACGCTGACTATGTCTTAGAGTATTTCTTTTATCTTACCTCTAAGGCCCATCATTGCTGTCTTATTCATTCCTTTTAATTTTGAATTGGTTTGGGGAGTTTTGTGATAGCAGTGTTCCAAGACCTTCAGAGCTGCTTTGTTCAGTGTTTTAATTTCACAAATCAAGAAATGCATCTGCACAGAATCCTATTCTTTTCCCCTAGCCACTTCTTTTCTACCTACTAGAAATTGAAACTCTGGTATTTTATGAAGTAGTGAAGGACTGCAGAAATACGTAGGCCCTTCCAAAAGTAATGCCTTCTATTTATTTCCATGGAAACTACAACAAAGAGCACAATAACACAATTTAGTAGAGCAAATTCTAAGCAACAAAATACTATTTTTCAACATAGTCACCAAAATCAGCTATGCATTTTCACCAGTGATGAACAAGAACCTGCATGCCATGCTCGTAAAAGTCTGCACCATTGGTGGTGATCCGCTATCACTGTTACCACTACTGAAACACACCACCCACCATCTTGCTATTTTCACATCTACTGTTTGATCTCCTTAAACATTCTGCAAGTGTCAGTGAATGTCAGTGGGTGCCATTTTTTCCAATTAGTCCAGCTATACGAAGCTTCGTATATACATTCTATATACGAAGGAATTCAGTGGCACACCTTTGATACACCTTCATATCAAGCGCCATTTTGTCAGACTGCCCCTCTGCTGCCATTGGTCACACGGCAACAAAATGCAACAGAATATTGACAGAAATAAGGAAAGAAACAGGAGGCATTACATTCAGAGCAGTCTTTGTAGAAAGGCTAGAGAGAACTTTTTTTTTTTTTTTTTTTTTTTACTGTTCTGTAATCTCTCCTTTTGCTCCTCAGAATACACTTTGTAGCTTAGGAACGGTGTTTGCAATATGAATGACCAAACAGTTTCCAAGGTAACAGTTAAAGTAGCCAAGGTTCCGAACAGAGGAAATGAACCAAACAAAAAATCTTCATATTAATTAGGAAACAACTGAGAAGGGTTTCTGGTAATACCACAGAAATACAAGATGCTGACATTTTCCTCTTGAAAGTGACTGAGTAGCACAAGTGCTCTACAAAAATGTGTGATCACACATGAGATGGGCCAGTGATGTGCCCAGGACCTTCTCACCTGTCAAGTATGCCAAGTATCTTGAGAGAAACTACGGAGGGAACCAGCTACTAGGTGCTTTGATTTGTCTTTTGTCCCTATACGTGGGTTGGATGACCAGTTTGCACACTGTGACTCAGAAGATCATGGAGCAGATTCACTTGGAAGCTATGTTAAGGCACATGAAAAACCCTCAGTGATCTGAAACAGCCAAAGGAAAATTGTGCCTAACCAGTCTGGTGGCTTTCTACGATGGGGTGACAGTGTCCACTGAAAGGGCAACTGATGTCACCTACCTGGACTTCTGCAAGGCCTTTGGCATGGTCCCACAGCACATTCTTATCTTTAGAGAGAAATGGATTTGATAGCTGGACTAATTGGTGGATAAATAATTGGTTAGATCATCACAGCCAAAAGGTTGTGAGGTCAATGAGGCTGGCGATGTATGGTGTATCCCAGGTCTCATTCTTGGGACCAGTGCTCTTCATTATCAAGACAGTAGGATTGAGTACACCCTCAGCATGTTTTCTGATGACACCAAGCTGATTGGTGCAGTTGATATGACAGAAGGAAGGGATGCCATCCAGAGGGACCTGCATAAGCTTGAAAAGTGGGCCCACATGAACTTAATAAGGTTCAACAAGGCCAAGTGCAAGATGTTGCACTTGAGTTGTAGCAATTCAGATATATTTACAGACTGGGAGAAGAACTTACCTAGAGCAGCCTTGCAGAGAAGGACTTTAGGATCCTTGTGGACAAAAAGCATGACATGAGCCAGTCATGTATGCTTGCAGCCTGAAAGGCCAGCTGCATCCTGGGTTGCATTAAAACAGGGAGGAGGTGGAGGGAGCAGCAAGGAGAAGGTATGTTGTTGAGATTGTTCTTCTCTGCTCCACCCCCATGAGGACCCAGCTGGAGTACTGCACCCAGACCTGAAGCCCCAATACTAGAAAGACAGAGAGCTGTCAGAGCAGGTGCAGGGAAGGGTCATGAAGTTCAGAGGGCTGGAGCACGTCTCTTAGGAAGAAAGGTTGACAGAGCCGAGCTTGTTTAGCTTGGAGGAGAGGAGAGGAGAGGAGAGGAGAGGAGAGGAGAGGAGAGGAGAGGAGAGGAGAGGAGAGGAGAGGAGAGGAGAGGAGAGGAGAGGAGAGGAGAGGAGAGGAGAGGAGAGGAGAGGAGAGGAGAGGAGAGGAGAGGAGAGGAGAGGAGAGGAGAGGAGAGGAGAGGAGAGGAGAGGAGAGGAGAGGAGAGGAGAGGAGAGGAGAGGAGAGGAGAGGAGAGGAGAGGAGAGGAGAGGAGAGGAGAGGAGAGGAGAGGAGAGGAGAGGAGAGGAGAAAAAAGGAATTCAAGGTCAAATTGGTTGGTGTCCTGGGCAGCCAGGTCTAGTAGGTAGCAACCCTACCTGCAGCAGGAGGGTTGGAACTGGATGATCTTTCAGATCCCTTCCAACACAAGCCGTTCTATGATTCCATTAAATCAGTTCTGAATAGTCATAAAAGCTTGGACAATTAAAAGTGAACAATTTCAGAGATTATACCTCACATGGAATTTCATGCATTCAGTGTTTTCTAAATGTCATTATCCTGGGAGATTTGAACATAATTATTTTGAAAAAGCCGTTAGTGCAATAAGAAGTATTATGATCACCTATTCAAAATACAGTGTCTTAATAGTGCTTATATTGCTGTTTCATTTAGGAACCGTAGTCATAAATCAGAACTTTACTATTTTGGTAGGAGCATCACCATGGGAGGTACAATATCCCAAGTTCCTATTCTCTTTCTGCCTGTTTCACCAGTCTGCGTTTATATAGTTCCTACTTAAATCATAGGCAACAGTAAAAAGATCTATTTTGCTGTAGAGACTGAAGTTGAAGGTAGTTTATTGTTAAAACATCCTCAAATTGTAAACGCTTTTCTTGGATGCTCTGTTCTATAGAGCCAACAAGAGGATATTTCCATCCACTCTTTTCAGTCTTGTAGATTATCAAAACTTAAAAAAATCCAGATTATACCATTTTGAAATGTATATTTCTTAGATTATACTGCATGTTGGCAACAGCAACAACAACAACAACAAAACAACAACCCTTTTCATTCTTTATGAATAGGATAGCTCTGCAAACCTGAAAAGCAACTTGTTGCTACATAACACACATTCTTGTCCTGGGTACACATCTGAATTTGAATTTATTCAAAGCCTAAAATGTTGAGATTTCAGTTCCTGTGTAGATTACTACCAGCTGTGATTGTTTCAAAGACAAATCCTAAATAAACCAAAGTGTGGAGAAAAATAATTATATCTCTTTCAAGTGGTGTGTGACCAGCAGTTCAATATCAAAAGTAATGTGGGAGTGGGTCCATGTGAATTCTTCCCAAAATATAGTGACAACCAGGTTCTCATGGCTTAAAGGATTATTTTTCTGAATAACAACATTAAATGTGATACATTTACAAGATAGTGCTGCTAAATATGAAGAGGCTGTTTGTTTCTTCACCACCCAAGAAGAGGAGAGGTAACTGCTGATTCCCTCACTGAGCGCTCAGCAGACTAGTGACACTAATGCATGTTTAATCAACTTAGGATATAGTTATATAACATAGACTTTTTTTTTTTTTTTCCTTCACTCGTTCATCTAATGTTCTTGTCTTCCTTTTGATGGGAATAGTCAGGATGTCAGCTTTGGTGCTCTCTTCCCCTATGTGTTATGGCCAGTGTCCTGTTTCTAGTGTTTAGCACACAAAATTCTCACCTTAGCCTCTGGCACTGATGAGGAGTGCTCTAGGCAGACAAGCAATCAGGCACGCTATGAACATGCAAACTAATAATCATTATATATATGTAAAGACTGTAATTTTTTTTCTCTTAATCGATGTAGCAGCAGTCAAACACTTTGGGATAGCTGACCTCCAGCCTCTTCAGCAAACTCTACCATTACTTCAATAGCTTGAGAAGTTACTCCACTCACATGTAAGTAAATCCTTGGGTTTAATTTGTAGCCTGATAAAACCTATGTGAAATACAGCACAGTACCTGTGCATTAACTGCTTATATGATACCTGATTCTCAGAATTGTTCCCATTTTATGGCTTCTGGGGTTTTAATGCTGTTTTCTTTACCTGAAGCTGTAAAGAGGCTCTGCCAGTCAAAGCACAAATGACAGAAATAAAACGTGCTTGTGTACACTCACAACAGTGTCAGAAAGGGCAGCAAAGTAAAAATGGCAAGATGAGAATGGCTTTAGTCTTGTGATTTAGCCCCTTGTATAAATGTAACTACTGCTCCTACTAATCTGACTACTCTTCACTTTAGGAAGTAACTTAAATCTGTTTAACTGTTAACAAAGTCTTACAGTAGTATGCATAGCAATTTTTTGTTTGCAGAGATTTGGGGGATTTTACCATGTATTTGGCTGCACTGAATGAGTACCTCAAACTATGTATTTGCTAGAAATGAAATCAATGTGTCCTTGTTTCAGCTGGAAAAGAATTGATTTTCTTCACAGTGTCTGGTATGATGCTATGTTTTGACGTTAGGAGAAAAACAACACTGATAACTCACTGATGTTTTAGTTGTCGCTGTGCAGTGCTGTACAGAGCCAAAGATGTTTCAGGTTTTCAGTTTCTCATTCTGCTCTGCCAGTGGGGGAGTGCAAGGAGCTGGGAGGGGAGAGAACAAGGACAGCTGACCTAAACTGGCCAAAGGGATGTTCCATTCCATATGGCGTCCCATAAAAGCTATTAAAACTGAGAGATCTGTCTGGAGGGCAACTGTTGCATGGGGACTGGCTGGCATTAGTTGGTGGGTGGTGAGAAATTGTTTAGTGCATCATTTGTTTTATAAATATGCATATAGAAATTGTATATATCATTATCATTACTATTATTTTTCTCCCTTTTCTGTCTTAGCAAATAGTTTTTATCTCATCCTCTGAGTTCTACTTCTTTCTTTTTTTTTCCAATTCTCTCACTTATCCCACTGGGAGAAGGGAGCGAGCAAAAGGCTCAGTGATGATGAACTGGGTGCTGGGTTCAACCACAGCACAGTGCTGTCCTGCTCCAGGACCAATCACTTATGCTTCTTTCTTTGCTTATCTAAGACACGTATATATTTTTTTCCCACTGTTGCTTCCTACTGCAAATTAAATTCCTGTTCAATCATTTGCTCTTAGTTAAATTGACTCTGATTTAACTTGATATCCCATTAAAATTCATTAGTGTAATAAAGACTAAAAATATGGTCTGAAAGAGAATAAAAATCAGTGAAACAACAAACTTCAGAGTTCAGCGATACATGGATGATAATCTAAGCCTGCAATTTCTTAAGAAGGATCAGAAAATGTGCAGGTTACATCAGTTCCAACTTGTTTCACCCCTCCCTTCAAATCTGAGCGTATATCTCACATGGCACAGGAAGTGATGGCTTAACAGTTGGCAATTAAAATAATTAATCTAAACTGAAGGGGAACATTATCATTTTTTTAGCGTCCACAAAAGCCTTGCTCTGCCTGAAGCATATTTCCATAAGACAATTTCCTCCTTTTGTTCTGGATATCTCTGATATGGCTTCTGCCTGTCTCTGGTTGAGACGATTTGCAAACACAGGACTGAAAGCAGGAAATCATGATCCTGAAAGCCAAGTCCTTGAACACGGTGCTGTGAGTGACAGTTACAATAGGAAGCCTCAAACATGTAAGTCACATTCCTGCTTGTTAAAAATCTTGTAAGTAGGATGCATGAAGGGATGTGTCAGAATCAGCGATTCCATTTCAGGGCAGATATTAAAAGCTGAATATGTGAAAACATGCCATCAGTTGAAGTAAGTGATGGAAAGATTGGCACAAGTTTGTTGTGCGTTAAATCACACAGCCCTTTTTTGCACTACAGCAAGGGGTATTAGGCAACTGTAGAACAGCCATAAAAGCTTTGAGATTCAATCTATCATTCAACATTTTTGTTCAAAGCTGTATTCTTCTTTTCCTTCCTAGCTTTGAACAGCTTTTAAAAAAAGAGTTCTATGCAGGCTCACTTTTATCATTTCCAGACATGAAATGTATGAAACTGCCATTGCTGGTCTTTCATTCAATAAAGTATCTGAATAGCTATCTGCTCTATAAGTTTTACCATAAAACTCAGGCAAAAAAATATTTACTACTCTCTTTCACCAAAAGAAAAATGAGCTAGTGTTCACTCTGTCAAATATTAATGGCTTAATTAACATTTACTGAGTTATCTTCCCTTGTAAACATTTCCCAGACACATTAATAAATTTAAGGGTTTTTTCTAAGTGCAGTATTGAATAATAATTAACAAGGAAATATTTGGAGATGCATTTAACAGAAAATGAGTAAAGTTTACCTAAACTAAAGTTATAATTTTATCTGTCAGAAGCTGAGGCTAATTATGATGGCAGCATCATTGAAAGTGTTCAGCAGCAGAAACCACTCACTAGTAATTAAGACTTGGCTGAGATCTACCTATAAGCATTAACTCCAAAACCCAGCTTAGTCTACCTCACTGAAATTTCCTCAGGTGCAGAAAGGACTCTCCATCATATCTGCACTAATGTCAAACTCACTGTACATGCAGTATAGAGTCCTCTATAGTTTAGCAAAAGTTTCATAATGCTTCCAAGTGTTGTCAAATAATTAAACTGATCCTAACCTTCTTCTCATTCTTACACTTGATTTCTCTACCTTGAGATCACACTTTCCACTGTGGATTATTTTGAAACAAGAAATTGACTGGCTTGAATTAATGAGAAGATCCAAGCAAAGAAGATGTACCAATATTCTCATGTTGTCTAAACTGAATTTTGCTCTTCCCTCGAAGCAAGTTTCCTATGAAAAATATAATTTTTAGATAACTGTGTAGACACAGTCTCAGCAGCTTATGTATATTTATTTTTAATAAAAGATTACATTCTTTATCTAGAAAAGGAAATGCTGATTTAATATTTCGATAGATATGAGCTTTGCTTCCACAATTACTACTTCCCTACTGTAAAATTTTTATAAAAATTTATTCTGTTTTAGAAGAAGAACAAGGTCATAAACTGCAGTTTCACTGCAACAAATTTTCTAAATGAAACAAATAGAGAAGAAGTACAATTAGCTAAAAGCTTTAAATCAAATTTCAGAGCTTGGCAGACTTCCCATGACCCAAAAACAAGTGCTAAACTGAGAATAATTCATTACTGAATTTGACAAGGACCTCGGGATGATTGCTAGCACATTGCTCATAAATGAGTTGATACCAATTCCACAGTCACATAAAGGAAAAAAAAAAAACAACAGTACACATATTAGAAATTACAGAAATTAAAATATAAGATGTTTTTCCGTAGCTATCATACTTTACACTCTACTCTTGCAATAGCTCACTGCTTAAGAAACCTCATGGGGATCAAGAGGCAGCTGTCTCTAGTATTACTGCCAACTATCTTTTACAAGGACTTCATATGTAAAAGGTGGTTACTTCATACATACTGCTTTTTATTTTCATTACTATGTATATATGTGTGTTTGTATACAGTTATGTGTGTATATAAGGAGTGCATTTAATTTAGATTTGTTTTTAAAATTTTGCTTAATGTGTTTTTGTCTAATTAAAACAGAAGAAACTAGCTTTCCCAGAAATGCTAGAGCTAAGGATAGTGAGCTTTCTCCAGTTCTATAGTGAAAGAAGTTAACACAGCAGCTGGCATGAACTGGGCCTGGCTGATGTCAGTGTTAGCTTCTGAGCTTTGGTGAATCCTGCTGGATACTGGAGCAGCCAAGTTATCTGAGTAGAGAAGCAGTGTGAGGGCAAATGGCCATCTGATGGCCAAGAGCTATGGGCACATGGAGAACCTGGCATGAGGCAAACTGTGAGCACCTGTAGTAGGAACCGCCTGCAGTCAGCACTGAGTAAACCTGAAGGTACTGATGCAAAGCTGGACATTCACCATCCAGCCCACTGCAAATCCAAATTGAAAGGGAAAAGAACTGAGAAGCGTGATGGTCTTGCAAATCCAAAATAAGACAGATGTATTTGAGCTACTGGAAAATATGTAGAACACAGGAGATGGATGTCCTTCCTCTTTAGCCCTATCAATAAATGTGATATAGAGATTAGGTAGCTGAAGTGATAAAAGACAAATCAAAGGAGGATGCAGGAAAGGCAGCTGCAGGTGTAATACTTCATGAATCTAAATTGAATATGTCTGAGAATGCAGGATTACTAGAAAAGGCTGTGAAAACAGGAGGAAATGAAAACACTACTTACACAGTAGTGAATGCTGGAGGCTTGAACACACTAGAAAGCTCTGTAGTCTCCCCTTGCCCACAGAGATTTGGTGCCTGTGCTGATGGCCAGCTTTGCTGTGGTGCAGCCAAGAACCAGGTTGCAGGAGAGAGAGGTGTGTGGAAGAGCTACCAGGAGCGTAGTGAGGCCATCGCCTCAGTTTGAGACCACTGCCAGCATTGCCCTCGTGCTCATGAGGCAGGGCTGGGCAGTGTCCTCAAAGGGACATCTCTCATCAGTCTGTTCTGTGGCTCATGGTGGCTCTGCTATCACCCAGCCAACTTCTAGCACAGGCTGTGCTGCTGCCCATAGAAAAGCTGGCAGTGACCTCTGGGCCTCAGACCTTGTGGATGAGAGTGAGAAGGATGCAATAATGCAGCATCATCATAACTTAAGACACTAAATGAGAGATTCTAAGTGAAATTAAATCTTTCATGTTCAACATCACCTTGGTTGAAGAAATGTCAAAAGTTCAAGTTCTGAAGGCATAGCTGTTTAGCATAATATCTTTTTTACTTAACCAAAAAAAACAAACAAACAAATAAAAAAAAAACCAACCACAAAAACCACAAAAACCCACACAGTTCTGCTCAGACGGAAGCTCATGCAAGGGAGCCAAAGCAGTAGCATTCACTTCTACCCCAATGTCACCAAACTGAGGAGTGAGTCCACAGAATGAGAATGAAATCTACTCTTAAATTTATTACCTTGCTAATTATTTAAAACACTTCATGGGATGTTGTAGTACTAAGAATAAAAAACACAGGAAAAGCAGAATAAATTCTATTGGTCATAAGGTAGTCTGATATATTAAGATTTTAAATCAAGTCAATGAACCAAAGATCTCAGTGAGAAACGAGGGGCCTATTTGGACAACTCTCAGCCCCTAGGGCTCATCTGTTTATGCTCCATGGCCTATCTGGCAATGATCTACTACTGCTCTGTCACACTGGCAAAGCCCTTTAAGTTATAAGAAAGTATATGACCTAAAGCATGCAAAATGAAAAGAATGGAAAAGAGACTCCAAGCACAGCAATGAAACAACATGGAGATTCAGCCCAAGGACCAAGCAGAAGCCTTTAAGCAGATAACCCTTTCCTTCTGACTGACAATAGGCTGGCCAGAAAAGGCTATTTCAGGGAAGTGAGGATGAGCACATTAATGCTTAGCCTAGTAGGTCATTAGTCTTAGTTTCCCTGTTGTGTGTAACAGCAAATAAATAATTGCAAACTCTCAATTTGTGTATATCCTGCTTCTCTCTATGCAAGACGAAAGTCCAACGAAAGTGACCCAGAGAGGAAAGGTTATGTGTGAGCTGGTGTTTCAGTCCTAAGAGTAAGAATATAATATTGGATCTATACTATGAGCGACTCAACTAGGAGAACTACATTGACTGGAATTTGCTGAAAGAGACTGGAGAAGTAGGAAATACAACTGTAACCAGATACCTTAACTACTCTCTGATAAACTAGACAAATGTCATATCCGGACATGAAGCAGAGAATTTTTAGATACCATCAGTGGCTCCTGCAAGAAATAGAGAAACAGATGATTAGGACGCCCACAGTAGGGAACACAACCCTGGGCTTGGTTGTGAGTAATGTGCGAGTTTTGTTTCAGAGTACTTCAGGGAAAGAGCAGCTCTCTAACACTGGCCCCTGGGATCTGGGAAGTGGGAAATGGAAATCTCTACAAAAATAGCAACTAATAATCCACTAGATCGAGTGTTCAGCTTCAAAAAATGAAATACATAAATAAGAGGAAAACTGTTCTTTAAAGAGTTGCCAAAAGAAGCAGTCCAAACAATTCAATCTTCACAAATAGTAAAAAGAAAAAGCTGTACAAGAAATAGAGCAGCATTGCATATCTCTGCTAAGTTCTTGAATAAGGAGATACAATGCTGATGGTATATCCCAGTGAGGAAAATAAAAAAGGTTGTAAATCCTGATAAAGTAGATATAAAAATGCTGTAAGAATGAAAAATGAAGAATGAGTTGCAAACGCCTCAAAATTACTATTAAATCCGTCCTCAAAACCTGCAGGATATTTAAACCTCACATAGAGATTGTAGGGCAAACTGGTGATCAGGATATAAAAAGGAAGGCATGTGGAGGACAAAGCCATTGGAAGGAATCAAAACGGAAGAGTACTGAGCAGCGTCCAGTGCTGAGGAACCTGGGAAGATTCCTGTGGCCTCTCTCTTTCCTTTGTAAGGACCTCTCTGCAATTTAAGTGACTCTTGATGGGGCTGTGAAAACTATTATCAAAAGAAACACTAAGAAATATTCAGATCAGACAATATTCACCTTTTAAAAAGTTTTAAAAGTACTCCAGGAGGAAAGCTAAATTAATAATAGCATCTTTGGTAAATCAGAGGTAGTGTGTAACTCCTAACTGAAACATTCCTTGTTATATAAAAAACAATGAAGAGTGGCAAATCAGATGTCATTTTAAAAACCTTTGGAGAAAAGTCACATTACTGTTTTTCACTCCTTCTTTTTTCCTCAGTCTTGACAAATTAATTTTCCCTTTTTTTCCAGCTATATCTATTCTCAGTTGTGCTGTAATAATAGCATACAGTAAACAGATGTACAAAAGTAGTACTTGACCAATATTCATGTTGGATACTAATAAAAAGAACGTTTTCAGTCAACTGCGTACCGTGTAATCCTTAATGATAGTTCAGTAATTCCAAGCTCAAAATCAGAAGGTTAAGGTGCTGTACAACTTTCACATGGTTTAGGTATAGAAAGAATAAGAGTGAAATCTTTAATTTTTAGGACTTTCATTTCTGCTTTTATTAGTTCACAGCATAAATGCATCCATATTTTGAGAAATTTTAGGATAAATATTTTTATATTAATTATTTTGCCTCTCATACGTAGTTTGCTTCCAATGTTCTGCAACAGTAACTACAGTTCCCTGGTGCAAAGCACTCAATACTCAGTAGATGAATCCACTGTATGGAATGGCAGCGGTAAGCTCGTTACCCTTTGTTTCCTAATTAGTGTCTCTCTATGTCATTCATCTTCCCTTGTTTCCCCTGAGCTTTAATACCAGATCTAATCAAAAGTCTTTGTTTCAAGTGGCTATACAGTTTCTTACCACTCTTAAACCTTTGCTTTTGTTCTCTTACTCTCTTTTTGTAAACTAATGCTACTCTCTTCTCATGTGAATGTTAGATAATATTTGTAGACTATCTGATCATGCTTCAAAGTCACAGTCTACAGAAGATATAAAGCTTGTGTTACATGCTTTGATGCTAATGCGGCAGCCTTCTGCCTGCTTAATGCCATATTATAAAAACACTGTTCACCAGCCATCAAAGCCAATGAAGATCTCTACCACTGACAACAGCGGGAATTGAATTTATCCAGTATGGACTGTTTCAGCTCTCACTTCCCCACTGAAAAGATCAGCCAGTCTCCAGGCCAGCAAAAGTTTTTTTCCTGAACTTTGCAGAAGAAAGGTTAGGTCCATCATTAAGGTTCCCTATGTCTTTGGAACTTATGGACTGCGTAATGCTTTGACTTTGAAAAATAGTGGCTCCAATAAAGAGCAGGAGGAAGTATTTCACCCCATGAGAAAGTTGTCAGATAAGTGTAAGAGGCATCCTTTATGTTCAGTGAAGTCTTGTTTTCTAAAATAACCAGAGGAAGTAATCTCTAAAAACAAAGTTTTTAAAGGTTAAATGTGGCTGTTCTCAAGCAAGTTTTTCATCATACCATGTAACAGAGAGCTTATATTTTGTTTCATCTCTAAGGCCAGTATTAGCGGTTTCTTTGCTTTCACTACTTTCCAGACCTTGCTGGGCAGCCAATGTGCTAATCATAATCCAGCAGTATCCTGCTGTAATCAACTGGCTTTTCTGCTGCTGAGCTGCATGCTGCCATGATCCCACATCATTTCTACTATCTCCTTCCCGAGAGTTATGCTGCAGTTTCTCCTTGTAGAGATTATTTCCCCTTGCAGAGTTACAAAAACAACAGGACGTAGTGGAAAAAAAAAAAAGGGAAGAAAATATGGAAAGGAGTCTGAAAGTGGTATTAAACAATACCTCAATGTCAGACTGTTGAAGGAATCCAAAGATCTGTGAAAACCATTCTAATTAGTGTGGGCTTAGGCATTCATTATTTTGCAGAGTACAGTATAATTTTATAGAATGTATTTCATGTCTCTGTAGGATTTTTAGAAATAAATAACAGGAAAGAAGCCAGAAATATAAGCAAAGAGAGAGAAGAATTTGGCTGGGTGTGTAGTCAGGCAAAGAGGAGGTACATTTTTGAGATGAAATTTGAAAATTGAGTTGATGAGGCAGAGACACAGAGAAATGTTTTCTATGGTATATTTCAATTGCACAGAAGACATGTTTATACATAAAATTGTTTTTGTGATGTGGCAGTTATCACATTCTCCAAGCACTGTAATCTAGACCCCTTGGAAAAGGAAAGTTTTGCGGTATGACCTATTCTGGATCATCTATGTTTTAATGTAACTGTACTGCATTATTTTGAAATGACATATATCATCATATATCACAGATATTTGTTAATTCTTAGGTCTCTACTTTCTCTTGATGAAATAATTCGTTTTTGATTGGTTGGCCACAGGTTATCATATCACAAATCCAAGTTGGAGAGCCATTGAGAAAATCTTATCTGAAATGATATTAAGGAGCTCTAGGAGTAACTGTATATACTCACCACCATTCATCGGAAAAGATTATTTGCTGATGTTATCCATTTCCAATCATTTCCAATAACTTATTCAGGAACTACTTCACATTTTCAAGCTCCTTTATATAGAACATTTTATATCTGGGTAGCTGTGGCTGAATCCTATATTCAGTTCCTTTAAAACAAGGCCAGGCCTTTCCCTAGGCTTATATTGATTCCTAATTATTTGAACTCTGACCAAATACAATTAAAAATCCCGTTTTCATCTCTGAGTGTACTACATTGAATGAGCCTCCAAATTATTATTATTATTTTTTTTACTGAGTAAGAATCCTCACATAAATATAAACTCTAATAAAGATTTGAAGTGTAGATGAGGCACAGTGCCAGGCTGGAGTTGCAAATGTCTGCTTTCCAATTGGGCTTTCCTTGAACAAGTAACATGTGGAAATCACAACTCTTCACTGCAGGATGCTAGTTCAACTGCTTTTCTGCCTAGTGGATTGCTGGTCAGGATTGCAATAACCATTATGGGGGGAGGGAGATGAAGACAGTAGCTGTGTTTTGAATTTAGAAGATCTTGATGCAGCCATTTATGAACACAGTAGAGCAGCCAGTGAGCCTAGGCAGACCTTCATTTAGATCTGTTCTCAGTAGTGCTGAGTATTTCAGGTTTTATCTGATTTTCAGGATTTCGTTGTTAGGAGTCCTGAAATATTTAACACTGTCGGCTCTTCGTTAATACCTTCCTATTAAGTCCTGCACACTTAATTTACTGGTGGAGATAATCTTCTACAGTCAGAAATTGGGCTGAAGCTCACTCAGATATAGATGAGCAATTTTAAAACCTCTTCTAGTATCGATGAAAGTGCTGACTTCAAGTTCTGCACAGGTTAGCCAGCAGAATAAGTACTCAGGACCTAGATGGGTTTTGCATTTCCCACTGAGCTCTGCACTGTAGCAGCAATACTATTTCTGTACCTGAACTAGTGATTTTTCATCTAGAATGGATATAATTACCTCTGTAATTATATTTACTGTTGATTTACAAGGGAGCATTCTTCATGATCATTCCATTTGGTTTTTCTTTCCTAGCTTCAAAGGCAGTTTGCAAAGGAAATTAAGTGTTGTCACTTCTACTTTATCTGCAAGGAAACTGAGGCCAAGAGCAAATGCCTATAGTCATAGAAGTCACTGACTGAACCAGAAATAGCACCAGAAATCTTGCTTGCAGTCCTGGTCCTGACCTTCTGAACCATACTGCCATCACACATAGATTAACAAATGTAGATTCTTACAAAAATCAGAAGATAAATATTAAACAGTGGCTCCAACACTGTATTCAAAATCTTCATCTCCCAGTAATATAAATGAACGGAATGCCCAAGCTGTGTATATGTGTAATTCGCATCTCTGCTTTCATATACCAAAAAGGAATACAGCAAATAAAAAAATCAAATCTTCACCTTCATTCCAGAGAGGCTTAATAAGATCTGAAGCATGAACACTGTTTCATATGTAACCAGTCTTCAAGTTCGGTAAACACAATCCGTATTACAGAAGAAATATATAACATTTTATCACAGAATGAAAAACACCTATACAGAAAAAACGTGTTTGTCGCTGCTCTGTGTTGGTTTCCAAAATGACATGCCTGAGGTACTATTCCTATCTGCGTTTCCTTGTAGTTCAAGAAAATCAAAATATATATTTGAAAAAAGAAGCAGATCTGTCTTACAGGATCTTAGTTCAAGGTTCAGTGTTTTTCCTGCACAGCCTCATGTACCTTAAGGCAGAGCAAGGAGTTGCATTTTTAACAGTGCTTTTGATATGAAGGAAGGAAACTTCTGAGTACTGTTTCTATTTTGTTGACATTTTTTAAAAAACCTTTTATTGTCCCCTTAGCACTATACTTCCATTAGCATTTTAAAGCAATAATGATTTTGAATCAAAGATAAAATATGCTGTAATGTCTAATATTTATTTGAACTCAATACTTGAAAACAGCCAGGATGGGTAGCATGAAGGTTAAACAGTTATTGAGCTCTGGAGTAAAAACTTTGGAGGAAAAATGTGTCAACATGAGATTATTTCCCCAAACAAAGAGTGTTTACACCTACTCTTTTGGGACAAGGGATGAAAAAAGTATTTCTTTCCCCCTTAAGGGAATAGAAGCATCTTGCCAAAAAAACCTTCACTGAGTGATATACATGTAAGTGTACAGAGGAGCAGTTCCCATGATGAGCTATTATGATGAATCAAAAGAAATCGCCAAACAGTGTAGTGGCAATTGAAGGTTTTCAGTGGTGTCTCATATATTTGCACTTCAGAAAAGAAATGAAAAACATGAAGTGACGCACAGAAGTGCAGTGAAGTGTCTAAAATATGCACTGACGTTTTAAGAATATGCCTACAGAATATTAAACAAAACCCCATGTTCATATTGCTGCTGACTAGAACCAACTGCTCTTCTGCTGTAGATGCAATGACTGTCTTGAAGGTTTTTGAGCACTGAAGGATACATACCAGAGAAAAGATGATTCCCACTGAGATCAAGATTTTACATTTTGGGACTGGTGTCCAAATATGAGGGCTGCTCTGGAAGTAATGCTTCCCATTTTATTTTATTTGGTTGGCCCATGATGTTAGAGGAGGATATTGGTGGTACAGCAGCAGAGGTCGTACCTTCCCACCAATATTTCATTACATTTTGTTGCTGTGTGACAGATGGCAGCAGAGGGGCAGTCTGGCAGAATGGTGTCTGACACGGAAGTGCATATAAAGCAAAGATACGGCACTGAATTTCTCCACCCATTAACATTCATTGACACTTATTTGGTCTCCATAAACTTTCAACAGCAGTGTGACCTCTCATTTCAACCTGTGGTTCTTTTCCCTCAAAACAATTTCTTCCTTCTAAGGTGAAAGTAGTCTGTTCTAAGAGGGTTCCAGCTAGAAGCATGTCTCACGATAGAGACCCACTCTGTAATAATTACTATCTTGTTTGCCTTTCTTTGCTCCCCATAACTGCCTACTATCCAGACTCAGTTATTAAGTTTTCATTATTTGGACCTTCCCCCTTTCCCCTCTTTTTTGTTGAAGCACTGTAATAATATAATCTCCTGCTTTACGTAGGCTACTTCTCACAATTATTACTTCTGTCTTTTTCTCTGGACTCCTGTTCTGGAGTTGTCATGAGCAGGGTTCTGGAGACACCTGGGTCTGGTCATTACAAGTGGGCCTGGGGCAGCTCGAGCAGTGACATCCGTTTAGCTGAGGGTTCTGCTGCAGCCTGGCCAGGCTTGGCTGCTTTCTCATTTCACCATTGAAAAGCTGGCTGAGCTACCATGAGTGGCACTTAAAAGTCTGAATGCATATCTATGATCTTCAATATACAAGGATTTTCATGTGCTTAAAATATTCAAGAAGTTCAGGAAAAAAAAAAACTATTAGATGGTTTATGCAAATCTGGTCTATGCTTAGGGCATGGCCTTCCAGAAATGCTGCTAACAAGTGAAGATAACATGTTCTGTCTTTCTCAACGGTACAGACCAACACATTTCACTCATTTACTCTATGTTAAGCCTGATGCTTATGTTTAGCTATACTACAGAAAGACATCCAATACAGTTTTTCAGGTCATTCAGAGATAAGAGGTTGTCACTCCTCCAGTAGTTTGTTTCAGAGATTAATCACTGCTAATAATGGCTCTAACAATGTATGCCTGATTCAGCTTTCAGCCCCTGGCTTTTGTGATACTTTCATCTACTGACTGAAAGAGATTGCTATGATTTACTCATTTTACTTATTTAGATATTTTTTTTCTCTGTGTAAATGTATGTAGATGGTAGAACGTCTCTCCAATAATCTCCAAAAACACAAGGTCTCATTAATTCCTTATAACATGATGTTGCAATGAAAGCTCTTTTTAAGTTGCCTGTCCAGCATAAATAACCCTAGAGTTATTCACAGTCATTTACTTTCAGAGTGAGTATTTTCTGGCATATTCTTCTAAGAACCAAGGAAAAATAGTTAATTCTAATAGTTGGCAGACAAAATCCTCTCAGATTCTAAAGATCTGTAGAATTTTTTAGTAATGATAAAAATGATACATAGTGAAACAAGAAAAAACCTCTTAAAAATAGGTGTACAGTATATTTGCAATGCTTAGAAACCATAAACAAACAAACAAAAAAGCATAGGAGATTTATTGTGCAGATTAAAGCCTTTTTTTTTTTTTGCTGCTTTTTGAAAGGTCAGTTGATGCTCTAAATGACTTTTTCAGGGTACTGCCTATGTATATCAGTGTATACAGAAAGATATATCTAAAAATGAATAAAACTACATTTGAAAAAATATATATCAGATTTAAAAGAGTAACTTGCAGGCGTTTGATGCAATACCTATGACTTTAAGCTAGCCTTGTAAGTACTTAAGAATGCATTGTTTGTAATTGTAAAATTTGTAAAATGGATGATGTTAGGAAGCTACATTAATTAATAAATGTAAAGCCACATTAAAATGTATCCCTTAACTGAGTTATATTAGTTTTCTAGGTACTCCAAAAACTCACCAATTACAATTAGATCACTGAAAATATTTTTAGCTGACCAAAATTATCTGGAAAAAAATGAATCTAAAAAGGTTCTAGAAGTCTCAAATTCTGCAGTAAAAATTGGATGGTATATTCCCCCTCGGAACTGGAAAAAGAAACTCCCATCAACTCACTTGTGTACGATGCAGATTAACTGTTATTATAAGTTACTCTTGTGATTAAAATGGTGTTCAGTTGGTAGAAAAAGACCACATGTTTAGCAGTATTAAAAAAATAAGACATAATTTAGTTCTTCATTCACATACCATCACTCAGCTCATTCTCTGAAAGCAAAGAACTTAGTATGAGTTTGTGGGCTTATATAATTGACTTATTTTTAACAAATCAGTCAGGAAGCCAGTATCATACTTCTGAAACTTTGATTTCACAACCACGATCTTGTAAAATAGAGTTAAAATAGAATTGAGGTTGGTTTTATTTAAAGGCAGCCAGAATTTTGATAAGGCCCAATGGACTGGTTCTTACATCAAGTAATGTATTTATTTTTGTGCCTGTGCATATTAGACAGAGCCTGGTGTTCTCACCTATGCAGCTATATTTCTATCAGTTTAGTCAAACCAGTTCAGTAATATCATCGATAGAAGCTACTAAAGCTGCATTCAGTTTGCCAAACAGTACTCACCTAAAGCTGTATAAAAGCAAAAGCAAAACCTTTCTGAAGAATGCAACTAAGTTAATGCAGAAAACTAACTATATTTTATGTGTCCAGTTGTACTGCCAAGAGCAACAATTAAATCAACTGTAAATTTGTAGATATATGCTTTCTACAGAGGGTTACCAAATGATTAATATTTAAATGAATTTTAAATTGTAGTAGTGTTTACTCCTAAGTAGCTTTAAAGGGTATAGATTAAAATAGCATTATGGAAAATCTATTACAGATCTTTGTAGGTCAGCGTGTTAGCCTGTAAAGACCTTTAACTTATTCCAGTGATATGCTCAGAGCAAACCAATGTAAATAATTATCTAAAATCAAATCTCTACCTGAGCTTTGCTGCTTCATTTAGAGTAAGTTTTTGTACAGCTACAGACCATATGGCCAGTATCACAGAAATAATAGCTTTTGGTACCTAAGTATAATAGCTGTGAACCAAACTTCAGCTTAAATTACCCGGTTTGGCTTGTAGCAGAGGTCTAGAGCATGCCTCATGCTGAGGCCTCTGTAGCTAAAGCAAGATTCCTCAACAGCTCTTCTGCTATAAGCCCATGTTAAGCACTTATAGTTAGTATTAATAATTTATTAACTACTTATAAATTATGTATAAGTGACCTCTCAATATAAAGCGCAATCTTTATAGATATCATGAATTTCACATACACTTTTGAACTGCAGATTGGACATTCAGCAAAAAGCCAAAGTGTACAAATAATAAGAGGGCTGTTATCTGGCAGGCTGCACACCCTCAAGGACAGCACTGGGGGATGTATTCCATCACAGCCCCATGACTGTATAACCACTGAAACGGGCTGCTTGCACACATTGCATGCTGAGAGTTTGGCATTGTAGAGCTGCCACCGACCTGGACACATCGCACACAAAGTGGAACCGAGGATCAGAGGTGTTTCCCTGTCAGCCAGTGCTGCTGCCTGATGCTGCACATCACATCAGCTACGTAAGCAGCTGTGACTTCATGTGAGGATTTTCCTTTGAATATTTCACAATGATTGCTGGCAAATCTAAGATGTGAATATTTTCAGTTGAAGATTTACCAAGATTTTAAATTCAAAAGAGTTGTAAAGTGAACCAGCCATGTGCCCTGGCAGCTAGGAGCCGCCTTGTGGGTTGCAATGGCAAAAGTACATCCAGGACTGGGAGGAGCAACCCGTCCTCATTCAGTTCTTGTGGCACTGTTTGGGGCTCAGTGGCACAAAAGGAACACCAACAGACTGGAGCATGTCCAGTAAGGTGAGGTTAAGAGAACTAGGTTTCTTCTGCTTTGATAAAAGTAGGTGAAAGGGAGCTCTTACTGCTGTCTTTTGATCTTAATGGAGCGTAGAGAAGGTGGGGTCAAATTCTTCTCAGTTGCACACTAGCAGGATAAGAGGTAAGAGACACAAGTTGCAACAGGTGAAAAAACTGCTTCCCAAGAGACTGGACGAACATGGGAACAGGTTGCTGACAGAGGCTGTGGATATTTAATCTTTGGACATATTTAACCCTGACTGGACAAACGCCTGAGCAACCTGATCTACCTGGAGCTGCTTTGAGGAGAAGGTTGGACTAGAAAATTTGTAATTTCCTTCTGGAAAAAAAAATATTCTATGATTTCAACAGATTCCAATGATTTTCAAAGTAATTGTTTCAAACACAGAAAAAGGGTCTCAAAACTGCAAACAGTGTTTTTGCTTATGAATAAAAGGAGTAAAATAGAAATAAAAATGCCAACCACATGCCACATGTAAAATATCTACTTCATTGCCTCATTCCCACTGAAAATAAATAATTTCAGTTTGCTTAAAATTATGTAGTAATAGCTCGACAGCATACAGAAAACAACATTAACATATGTCATTAATATCTTGAAAATATGCCGATTCCATTTTGAATCTCTTTGCTACAAAACTGAAAATTAGGGCAGCCTGTAAATTCCATAGCTAATTTAAAGTATTAGAATCTAAAGCAAATTCTGCTTAATCGTCTTAAAATGTTGAACAAATATGTGTATTCTGAACATCTGTCATATTATAGCTAAGCCAGATGTATTATAAGCTTGCAGCCACTGAGGAATCCTGCAGAAATTTTTTCCTCCTCTTGTTATAAGATACAAACTGCATGGACTGAATGTGTCCTATATATATTAGAGGTATTTAAATTATGTATATAAAATCATTTACACTGTTAGAGGCAGAATTTTCCTAGAAAACTTCTGAGCTGGAAAACAAGTTGCTTGAAAGCTCTCAGTGTTTCATATAAAACTTGCAGCCATCCTCAGAAGGCAAAATTTCTTTCTAGAGATAAATTATCCACAGTTTATCACAAGTTCTGTAATTATGCATATACATTAAAGATATTGTTTATTAGACATTAATCAAGAAAAATTATTGAAATTTATCAGTCACTCAGAGCTGTGTCAATTGCTTTTCAATTACACTCATGTAAAGGTGGGTGAACAGACTACCCATACTGCAGTGCTGTCCCATGCAATGACACATCACTGCTCCCTGCAAGGTTGAAGCTGATCTATGCCATTTTTAATCTATGCTCTTAGCCTCTGCCTGATTTGTATGTTGGTACAAACTCTTCCTAAATCAAGAGCCTGGGAGTTATTATACACCAGCACTGAGAGGCTATCCAGCATTAAGCAGGTTTCTCATATAGCATTCCAACTCCTTTTGTAATGACATTTTAAATTACTGCATGTCCTCTAACGCGGGATTTGTAAAAAGGAAATTGGGAAGGAAAATTACACTGCATCCCCAATCTAATAGGATGCCTAGCAGAATGAGTCCCACTTATCACATTCAGAGGATGGAAGTACAGAGTGGGAGTAAAAAAAAGTTTCTTTTCAATTTTGGTATTTAGTCCTAAAGCCATTTTTCCTGTAATGTGCTTTCTGTTACATTTATGAACTGGACAAAGATATAACTTGTGAATGTAGAGATAAATGTATAACTAGCTCAATCTGTCCAAAGAGGAAATTGCAGATTTTTCCTACTTTTCCACAGAATTGGAAGCCTGTCTGTAAGTAGTTATGCAAATCTTTAAAGAGCATATCAGAATCTGAAGCTGAAGAAATACTCAGTTGCTGAAGTGTCTTAAAAATTACAGAAATCAAGTTCTATAAAACAGAAACCAAGTGCAGTAAGTGAAGAGGGGCATTTACTAGACCTTTTGCTACATTTCCTATATCTATAAAAAGCCCTGAAAAAGAGATTTATTTTTTCTCCACCTTTCATTTGGTGAGGGAGTAGCATTAACTGTCATGATTTTCAAAATCAGCTTCTTCTGTTCTGTAATGGGTTAGATATGCTGTATCCCTAAGGAAACAATTCTAGGATTAAACTGGTCCTCTAAAAATTTCTCAGCAGACTGGCTTTATATAGAGAGATCCACAAATGTTATAGAGAGAGAGGTCTGCAATAGAGTGTAACTGGGCTTGCTGAAGGGAATTCAGGATGCTCCTACTAACCTTTAGTAGAATAAGCACAGCTTAAATGAAAACATTCACACAAATAAACAAAAATAGGCTTGGTCTGTTCCCTACTGTAATCCTGTGTTATATGGAACGTACCACTGATTATTAAGGCCAGACACAGTCAAAAGAGACTAGTAAAATGAAGTTAAGCATCAGCCTCAGGACTAATGTTCAGCATCTCCGCCTTGTTAATGTGTCAGTAAAGCTTCACTGAAGCCAGTGGCGTACCTGAAAAATGCACTGCATTGTCAAGACATTTTCCTACCTAAAACTAAAGACAGAGTTATCCAATGGATGGATGCTTGTACAGCTCAAAATGTCAAATGAGTACATGTGGATTTGGAAAACTGCATTTCTCTTCAGTAATGACAGGCTTGCAGTGCCACAGTGAAGTGGAAAAAAAAAAACAAAAAAAACCTAAACAATTGTATGAGGTATAGACTGTCTCAGGAAGCTAATTTAATCTTAATATGATCCATAGACATCTGCCAACCCAGTAAAATTGGAGTCAGGCATAGACTCTAAAAAATTCACCCTAGGATGAACAGCTGGCTTACGTGACATTGCTCCAAACACGAGAACTGAAAAGCAAAAGGTAATCAAATAAATGAAATGGATGGACTGTGAGCAAGGAAAAGTCCCAGTGTAGCTGAGTAAAGCATAAGCTCGAGAGAAACAAAATAAAACAGAAAACAAAATTCCAGGGGATGTAAGGCATTTCATTAACACAAAGAATATTTCTCCTCCAGTGGAAATGTTAAGGCAAGCCTCAGATTAGTGTGTTTTTTTCAAATGAGTACTATGGTGAGATTTAAAATGGATCTGTAATACCTCCATTAAATAATACATATACAATACCCTGAAGCTTTTTTTTCATGTACTCAAGTGAAAAAGCAGACAAAAATAATTAATAGATGAGGGTGGCTCAGAACCAAAGAGTGTATTAAAAAATCACTAATTTGGAGCTCCACATGTCTAATTTGCTAAATTTTCATCTCATGCTGGTTATGTTTACTTCCATGCATTCATATGAGCTGAGATTTTCCTACTTAACAGGCTTTCAGAGAAAATGGAATATTTTGGATCCACTCTTTAAATGGACCGTGATATTTCTTTCATTTCTTCTACATTTTCCTTCTAAATAAATTACAGAGCAGACATACAGACAAGTCCAGTTACCAGAACATAATACTCATTAAAGAAAAATGTTCTTTTTCTACTAATTCTCTTTAAAAGGCAAGGCAGAAAGACAAGGTCATATAATTCTGCTCAGTGCCTGAAAGTGTGATTTCAGAGGGTGTGCAAATTGTATGGTACATCTTTGTTTGTTTTCACCCTGAATTTATGATGAACTTACATTCTTCCACATGTTCTTGATTAGTGTTTTCTACTTCATAACTATTTCCAACAGACATAAATAACGGATAAAAGACATTACATGCTATCATTATATAGATTATGGCACTTGGATGCTTTGATATAAACACTGATGTAATGTTTTTTCTTGCATAAATTCTGCATTTAGGTTTACTTTTGACCAAAAACATATCCATTAAGAATTTGTAAAGAAAAATACTGGCAAAGGGTGGTGCCCAGTGATAGGACAAGAGACAATGGGCACAATCTGAAACACAGGAGATTCCCTCAGACCACTGAAAACTGCATCTTTAATGCATGGGTGGGAAAGCACTGGCACAGGCTGCTGAGATACTTTGTGGAATCTCCTCCTTAAAGATATTCAAAAGTCATTCAAATATGGGCCTCAGCAAACAGCTCTGAGTGGCCCTGCTTAAGCAGGGACACGGTGACTTCCAGAGGTCCCTTCCAAACTAAACTATTCTATGATTATGACAAAAAATATCAATTATTTGGATGTATAAAAATAATATAAATTCTCCATGTTTTTTTACAATTCTATGTTGAAAACTAATGTTTTGTAGCCAAGAATTTGCTCCATCAAATAGTGTTGTTGTGTTCTTTGTATTTATTGTAGTTTCCATGGGAATTAACAGGAGGCATTACCTTCAGAGCTATCTATGTAACTGAGAAATAAGAATTGCAGAAATAAAAATAGAGGAAAAATCATAACAGTTGTGAAGAAATTCTGGAGGCAAATCTAGAAAAGATTTTACTATTTAATGTAGAAATAAATGTTTGAAAGAAGTGACAAAGGGATTGCTTGTGTTTTCATATATTACAGAACCAAAGTTCTCAGGTGGCTGTATACGTGCCATAGAGAGCATTATGTCCTTAAACATACAACTAAACAACCTTAGGTTACAGCCTAGAAACAAGTTGCATAACTACAATAACTATAGTCTGTAAGGTATGATCTATGGATTAAATACAACATCACTTTGTCTTCAGAGTGAATATGAACCTGACTTGGAGGAGAGATTCATCCATTTGAATGAATTCTCTTATAATTTATGTTAACAGGAGTAGAAAACACGATGAGATTTTCTCTAAACATAGACGTAAATGGGGCTGTAATTTGGCAGGGGAGCAGGGGTATGAAAGGCACATAAGACTGTCCCACCAAAATGCCAGCATCCTGCCCAGTACCCAGAAGGAACTGGGAGGGAAGAAAAAGCAGAGAACCAAGCTCAGCACTTCCCTCCCACTCCACTAATACCAGGATATTGTCATGCTCACAACTGTGTTACTATACTTATTTTCTTCACTACAAATTTAACTGCTCAGAAAGTCCATACTATGTTCAAACATCTGTACAAATACAGATTTGTTTAACATTATTTGCAACATTAAGTGCCAGTACTTCCTCTTTTACAGTGGCAGGAGGAATGTAACATGGTAGGCTGCAAGTTCTCTTTCTGTAGTCCTAAATATGATTTATCATCAAACTGGATACCAATCATAACCCATTACTTCAAGAACACAATTTATCAGGGTGAAAATAAACTAATAACTACTGTATATATCCCTCAGAATTGAAATCCCCATAGCAAGTATTCATATAAGTACAGGTTACACACTTAGGAACGTTAGGAGTACTCAGGTATGTATTGAAGCTATCAGTTTGCTAAATGAAAGAGCTATGCAATTGGATTTTCCCAGCTTGTACCTGTGTGCACATGTCTCTAGACTCCCTGCATACGTATTTATTACATTTGTATTTACAGCTTTCTAGCTGTCCTTGCTGTGATAATTTTCTTCCTAGAGGCTGCCAGGGACTTTTCTGCTCCTTTTCTGTCAGTGGGTTGCTGGGGGATGCACAAGGAGCTGGGAGGGGACACAGGCAGGACAAATGACCAGACGGCTACCTGTTATGGTTTAACCTGGCAGGTGGCTGAGCGCCACACAGTCATTCACTCACTCCCCCGCTTCCCAGTGGGATGTGGAGGAGAATTAAAAAAAAGAACACCACCACATTGTAGGACTCGTGGGTTGAGATAAAACTATTCAGTAGGATAGAGAAAAGGAAAAGGAATAGATATGACTACATACATATACATATGAATGTATATAACAAGAGATTCACAAGCAATTGTTCACCACCCCCTAACCAATGTCCAGCTAGCCCCCCAAGTGGCAGAAGAGAGACAAATGAACTCTTACCCCCTCCAAAACTCCTTCCACATAATGTCACATCGTATGGAGTATCCCTTCAGTCAGTTTAAGTCAGCTGTGCTAATTCTGTTCCCTCCCAGCTACTTGGGCCCTCACTGCAACTGGCCTTGGGTCTGTACAAGCAGCTTAGCAGCAGCTATAAACACAAGTGTGTTATCAACATTGTTTTCATCCTAGGACCAAAACATAGCATCATACCAGACTCCCTGAATAAGACAATTCCATCCTTGCTGCATCCAAGACATTACCCCATACTACATAGCATCATACTCAGCAATAAATGCTGAGAGAATGAAGGAGGATGGGGGAAGATATTTAGAGTGATGACGTTTGACTTCTCAATAAAATGTTACATGTGATAATTCCTTCTTTCCTGGAAGTGGCTGAACACCTTCCTGCCAATGGAAAGCAGTGAATGAATGCCTTGTTTTGCTCTGCTTGTGCACACAAATTTTCCTTTACCTTTCCATTTTTTTCCCCCATCCTGCTGTGGGGCAATGTTTCCCCCAACAGCTGTGGGCTCTTAGCTGCCTGCCGAGGTTAAACCACATTTACTTTCAAATTATGCTGTGCATTTAAAGTACTCATCATGTAATTGTTAAGACTTGTTGGTACTCAGAGAATGAGTAATCTTCAATAAAAGTCTCCCCACAGATTAACCATTCAAAGTACTGAAAAGAAGGTTTGATATTTTCAGGGGGAAAAAAAGTCAGAAAATAGAGTGGGAGGAGAATTATACCATATATAAATAAACATGAATACAAGTATCCAAGTTATGCCTGTAAAGATGTATATACACATACAAATACAGATGTGTACATATGTATACAGTCCCAGTTTCTGTGAATTAAAAAGTTGATGTTCTCTTCATGCAAAAAACATAACTGATCTAGGGCTTAAGTTAATGGCTTTAGCGATT
The DNA here is from genome assembly GCF_016699485.2 of Gallus gallus. NCBI lineage: Eukaryota > Metazoa > Chordata > Aves > Galliformes > Phasianidae > Gallus > Gallus gallus. Next base: position 40,732,150 of record NC_052532.1, read on the forward strand.
ATTGAGCTGTTACGGTTGAACGTTCTTACATTTAACTATACAGAACACATTTAACAACAAACAGAAACAAAAATGAAAACTACTAGTACGTGGAAGCAACTGCGGTGTGAAAGAAATCTGATTTTTATGTATGATAACATCCTTTGTCTCCTGTTGTACCAAACTTCATTTCATGCTTGACCCATTTTTGACAGAATTTCACGTCATAGTATATTTAAAACTGTTGCAGCCCTGAAAGACATTTTAACTGTAAAATCTGTATGATTACTGATCATTTCTACAGTATTATAAAAATAGGGATGAATTTATATTAACAAAATAAGCCAAATGCTTGTCACTTACCTACAAGACTTTAGTTTTGTATAAATTGGCACCACTTTTGCATTTTGACAATCATTCATGTTCTGTCAGAGTGATGAATAGAGCAATAGCTACATTCAGTCGTATCTGATACACATAAACATCCTCGTAAAAACATGGAGAAGAAAATTCATTGCACATAATAAGGTACTGATAATAAGCACATAAGGTGCTGATGAAAGCTTAAAGTGTCTGATTATGCTTTTGTCAAGGTCAATCTTTTACTATATTATAGAGAATACTAAATTTAACATAAGCTTCATGCCAAAGCTGTGTACTTCTGAATGTATTGCAGTGTCTGCTTTGCACAAATACTTTGTCAAGTGTAAGCAACCTGTCAAACAAAGAGCAGCACAAAGGGACAGGCAGGCCTTTCATTTCTTCTCTGCTTGTTCTGAATCTGCATTCTCTTCACCTGTTTACAGTTCAGCCAGCTTCTCTTTTAGGTTATTTTTCTAAAGCAAATTGTTTCAATGCCAGATATCTTGATGAGAACATTTTAAGATATGATGTTATTACTTTAAGCTGGAAATTCATTTTTTTTCTATCAAAAACAAGAGCAGGCACTGAAGCATTTAATTGCCCGTCTCCTATTTACAAATCTTTTAACTCGCGTTATTCATTTTTGAAAGAGAAACAGAAAACATGGACTATTGATATTAAGAAATATTTCACATCACTATTGACTTTATGTTAACAAAGGTTTCTGTTACTCCACTTCTCTTTTAAACTGGATTACTCCTGGCTGGATAACTGTGAGTATAATATTGTTCACATTAGTTAAATATTTTAAATATCCTGGAGAGACTCAAAGAATAATCCTGTAATATGCTCACTTCTATGACCTTTTAATGAGAGGAGCTGACGCATTTAATCTCCATGAACAATAGTGAGCAATTATTCAAAGCTTTGCTTGCTCTTTTTGCAAATCATATAAATGGAGCTCATGTGAACTCAGAGTAACTTCTGGTTTTGCTTAGAAATGTTCATTAATGATTGGCTATAATAATAATAAACACACAAGAGGTAGCCCAGCTCCTCCATTCCCAATCCGTACTTGAAAGAAGAGACAAACATTGTCTTCATATAAACTGTATTTATTTGAAACTACATTTCTAATTGCTTTCTCAGCTTTCCATACTGCTGTGTGAATTGACAAGATTTTCATTCAAATGAATGACTCTTTGATCAGTAACCCTTCCTTTAAGCTACCGGTAACTTGAAGTGTGTTTTAACATTTAAGTTAACAGAGTCAAGTGAACTCACTGAGATGAAGACCAGAGTCGTGAACATATAAAATATTATTCTGCAATTTTGTAGTCTGCAAGGAAAAGTAGCAAGACATTTTTGGCCAACATGGTTGCCTCAGATACAGTACTCTGCACAAGATGTATTTCAGCTTCAAGAAGAGATTTTTGATATCTCATTTTAAAATGCTGATGAAACACAAACATTCTACATATAAAATTGCATTTTAATCAACATACATAATAAGTGTATTAGTAATGATTTCAAAATGTTTTGAGTGGTAGATTCGAGGCTAATGCACAGAAGTTTATTCTTAAAATGTTTGCAATTTATAGTATGACTCAGTGTCACATAACAGGAAAGTTTTGTCATAGTAGTGAAGGTTCAATGGGAAAAATGGAGAACATGTTTAGTACATATTCTTCCATATCATTAGCTTATCATGATTCAGTAATTTAATTGCCTATGCATACATGCAATAGAAGTGGAAGAGTCGGTAATAAAAGGTCTTCTGGTGACAGGATGGATTAGGCAAGGAGAAAACATACCTTCTTAGAGAAGAGGAAGTTCCAAAAACATAGAAATAGTGCTACTGGTAACTTCAAAAGTATATTTCTTAGTCCTCTGCCCCTTGTACTTAAAAATCAGGAAGTAGAAGCCTTGTCAGTAGTGTGGCTGCGCATGTGCAGGTTTGCCTCTGTTGATGGATCCAATGAGTTCTTACTGAGCTGTATTTGTCTACACGTAAAATAAAACTTTTTCCATAACTCATGAGAAGAAAGGGAAAAAGAAATATTCCTCAAGATAAACTGATGTTACTATGGAAATGACAGCAGTGATGGTCACTAATTCTAATGCTATATAATTAAGAAACCCAGAAACTGTGATAAAAATGAAAAATGTTACTGGCAGCTTCTGAGATAGATGTTATTTATTTTCAATGCAGTTTGAGTCTTATGCATGACATCCCTGGCTTGCCCTACCTACAAGAACAGTTGAAGGGACCTTCCCAACACAGCTGAAATGAATCCTGATGAAAATTATAAAAGCTCTCTAAAGATTACAAAGCAATTTACATGTAATTTCAATAATCATTGAAATTTTCAGGTACAGATTTATCTTGAATTAACACTGCTCAAATAGTCAGGACCTTGTTAATATGTCAGGGGAATATTACAAGAAGGGTAATGCCTCTATCTAGAAGTTGAGAGCAGATAAAACCTTATTATAATTAACCAGTTCCGACCATTCTTTCTTCGTATTAAAGCAGCAACGTGACAGTACTGACAACACTGACAAAGCAGCATAGAGCCACGGTGGTGACACAATCTCTTTAATAATTCCTTATTTTAACTTGTCTTAGAAAACAACATAGCTGTTTCTTTTCATCTAGGTGTGCAAATTCAAGTTTTATATCATACGTGGGATATGCACTTATGAATATATATGATATATAATTTGACATGTATAATCTGTTTATTAAACGCATTTAATGGAATAAAGGAAAAAACTGAAAAAGGAAAGTCTGAGTGCAGAACAAATCATTAAATACTTGAGTCAGAAAAAGGGCATTTTTATTAGCATCGTTGGCAGAGGAGCAGTAGGTTTTTTCATACCCTCAGCATTTCCAGATAGATCCTCTGTAGCTTCATAGCAGTTCTCAGAAATTAAGGAAGTGTGAAGTGTTGCTGAGAAGTGGAAATTCTAAGGGCTTTGTGGATGAAGTTTCTTTTGAATACATCAGTTTTGGCCCATATAAAAGACTTAAGGATTGAGGGGAATCCTATTGGTATGCTGAAGATAATTGATCCCCAGAGACAAATTTTATGATTCTACAAAACTGTCCAACTTTATGATCTTCCTATTGTATTAAATGAGAAAATGCCTATTATATTACATTAATAAAGCTACAGACTGCTGTGTAAAAACCCATCACCTTGCCCATCTTCATTAACGTATTAAATTCATTTCAGACCTGCTTTAAGGGCCTATTTTGATTTAGACTACTTTATTTATTTTAGAAGATGTTTAAGTAAAATAAAACATGTTGCAGATCATTCATTTAATGAATTTTGCCATGCTTGGAATTATTTATTTCAACACAGAGAATTATATAAATTTGTTATATTATATATCAGTGCACTGGAGACCTTCAAGGCAAAGCTGGATCAGGCTCTGAGCAACCTGGTCTAGCTGTGGATGTCCCCCTTCATTGCAGGGGAGTTGGACTAAACAGCCTTTAAAGATCCCTTCCAATTCTAAGGATTCTATGATTCTGTAAGCCAGTTAGATTCTTATTGTAGAGTAACCAAAAAAATACATTTAGTAAGTCACATAGTTTCTGCGTTTAAGACTATATGTAAAACAAAACAGTGAGTCCATTAAGCAGATGATTCTAATTACATGCAGGTACCAACAGAGCACAAATTTATTGATGAAAACACACTGTGCACATTGGAAGATGTACATTTATTTCTGAAGTATATGTTGATGTATGCAGGTCACTCTGAAAGTAATGCCTCCTATTTGTTCCCATGGAAACTACAGAAGGTACAAAGATAACAGTAACACTGTTTGATAGAGCAAATTCTCAACTACAAAACACAGTTTCTCAACATAGTCATCACCATCAGCTTTGCATTTTCGTTAGTGATGAACAAGAGCCTGCATGCCATACTCGTAAAAATCTGCACCTACTGTCTCTCTCTTTAATCTCACAGCACATATATTATCTTTTAAAGGAAAACTGAGATAAGTCACTACAATATCTAAATGTCTACTGCTGCCTAAATGTAGAAATCCCTCTAATAACAGCTGGAGGTTACAGAGTGGGACTACATAGTAAAACTGACAGTGAAGTTGCTGGGAGGCTGTCCTTAAATGGTACATTGCATAAGGCAAGGAAACACAGGCATCTGCCTTGGGATGGGAACACTGTCTTTGAAAACAATTAAGCTGTACAATGAGGAATAGAAAAGTCAAAAACCCTCTTTGTCACACTATCCTTACTGTCAGTTGCTCTCCATGCTGGTCATGGAGAGCAACCTTACAGCCTCCTAATGGATTTTATGTCTTCTCAAGAGCATGAGTTTGTATTCCCCTCCCACAGAAAATGTATTTGTTCTTCACGCAAATATTGCCTTGAATTTTGGTATGTTAGATAAACAGGAAAAAAGGAAAAAAAGTATTTAATATTTTGATGCAAAGGTTTTTGTTGTTCCCCCCCCCCCCCCAAGTTCTATGGAATATGAATAGGTATTTTCTGAATAACATTTTGTTTTGCAAGAAAAGTCCACACAGGTACAAAGGCATTTTCTTCTGCAAACCCCTTCCTAAATTTTATCTCCTAAGCATCACAAAAATGTATGCAGCAAGAAACATTCAGCAAGAAAATATGCCTTAAGTTAAACTTCCTGGTTTACATGAATTCGGTAAAATTCATATGCAATTTTATTGACAAGACAGTAATATTGGTCATGCTGTAAAGCTACTGAGAAAGCAGAACATATTGACAATTTATTCTGTGATCTCCTGATGGACAATGAAGGATGAATATTTCCAGTCTGATGACATAAACACTAGGCTTGGTGAAAAGTAAATAGAATTGAAGAATGTAGGAGTTTTGTTTACAAATAGGCATTCAGGTAGATCAAAATTTAGTGTCCATGCAGCTTCCATGCAGGAAGGAGGCAGCACCATCTATTTGCCAACAAGCGTTTATATCATTCTACCAATGATACTTCTTCCAACCCTCACCCCTCTGCCTTCTCATTGATTTTGAATGTAGTGTACGTAGTACATCTTGTAATATTTTAACTGTATTGATATGCACTAAGAAACACAATCCTTTCTTTAAGAACAGACATAACTCCACTTATATCAAAATAACTGCTTTTAACTGTATCATTTATTGCCTTATCTGAACCATTATGCTAATACATAAAAGCACTATTAATGTACTTTTTAGATTTAAAAAAGCAAATATATAGTTCCAGTTGACAAATAGTCCAACATGAGCACCCTCAAACATTGGCAAACCTCATGAATCACTCTGGATTAGTGTCTGACTGAAAGGAAAAGGAGATAATGCACTAGAAAATGAAAGAAACCATAGCTCTCAGCTCTGCAGACTGGCTGAGAGGCACAGCTGATACCAATACAGCCAAATTTCTTTTCTGACCCTAAATGGGTTGGCTTCATTCATACTGCCTGCTATTCTGGGCTGTCCTCTGAACCATGCCCAGGCACTGCTGGCCCGGAGCCTGAGCAGAGCTGGGCTGGGCAGTGCTGAACTGCCAAGGTGACAACAGGACATCATCTGTGCCTGTGCCACAGACCTGCTTAGTTTGCACTGAAACTAGCATGGGTCTTATTTACTGATACAGAGAAGCCAATAGGTACAGAACCTTACACAAAGTACATTTATACAATTAAAATAAACTTCAGAAATAATGTAATTTACCTTTATGTAAAGATTTTAAATCAATACAGCCTAGTTCAAAAGGATTTAGGAATGTTTTGTATTGCTTTATTTTGACTAACCAGCTTCAGTGGCAAAATCATGTGTCAGAATAACTTGTTCAAAGTCTCTGATGAGGGACTGCATTGATTTAAAACAGGACTGTCTGAAAACAAACAAGCACAATAGGTCACCTTAGATTCTTAATTCCCAATATAAAGCAGCAACCTATTTTTTTTCATTCTGAGCATTCACATTTCCTTGCACACCACAAGAAGTAATAGTGACCAGAACCTGACATGGAGCTATTACTACAGCTGCCTTCAGAGATGTGGTACGAGCTGTGGAGGAGGAAAGTGCTGCTCCATCCCCATTGTTGTACACCTCAGGCCAAACAAGGTTCCTCACATGCTCTCATATTCTTATTTTACTTTTCTTTTCAGAGTGTAGTTCATCTGAAATTGTGCCTTGGGGAGTCCCTCAGGCTGAGGATTGTTTCTGATCTCTCTTAAGGCCAATGTATTCCGCTCTGCGGTGCACAGTGCCCTATGACATCCTTGCACAAACTGACCGATGTAACCAGGCAGAACTATCAGGGCAATGACCAGCGAGACTGGCAATTCAAAACACAGAACCAATGCAGACATCACCCTAATTTCCTGAGGATGTAAACAGAAGAGATTGCAAGAAGGAATAAGAGTTTCATAAACAAAAAATGCTTTCTTTCTTACATTGCCTTAATCATTGTTTTAATCATTTAATCAATTGTTTTAATCAAATTTTCTCCTCTTTAAATAGCAAGAAAACAACTTTTGTTGAATTACCCACTTAGCGGCAGTGATAATAGGTTAAACAAACATTGATTATCTTTCCTCAATGATAAATTGTTGCATATATGCTAGGCTCTGCAATGCTTAAGCCTCATTCAGCCCTAATGTTATGAAGGTCTCTATCTTTTAAGCTTCAAATGGAAATTGTGCTGGATGTACTGAATGACTGACATTGTTATTTACTGACAAAATGTTTTGCATTCCCCCACCTACACAGAACACCCAAACTTCTATGGATATGAAAAACGCAGACAACAATGTTGCAATTAAGCACTGCTCCAAAAGGGAAGTCAGGAGGTAGTCTGCAAAACAAAGGTGTGGGTTCAGAGGGCAACATTTCCTCTGCTCCAGAGGAAATCCTGATCCAAATATCCCCTTTGCCTTCCTGAATCTTCTCCCGTCACATACACATAGAAATGCTCTCATACCCTAAGCTGAATAGAAAGGCAACCAACAGAAAAGCTTTGAGACATGTTTTTGAAAGCACCAAAATAAATAAGGCCCCAGGACAATAAGATTCTTTTTCTACAGGAATCTGCAGGCATTTCTGCCCCTTCCCACCTGCCACGACTGCTTCAGGATGCTGTTCCCTCAGGGACCCCAGCACAAGTTTGCGGGCTGGGCTCTCAACCAAACCAGGCTCAGCGTTAAATCCAAACCAGCTGACTAAATGGACTGAAATAGCTTAGAGAAATCCACAATCCCAGCTTTCCTTCGTTACATTTTTGAATTGAGAAAGGCGTTTTTGGAAGGCAGGATGAACAAAGTACCTATAAAAAAAGTACTAGCTCTTAAAAATTGCATGTAGAACTGTGCTATGGCCCTCTCCTAAAACATGCATGATTCAAGATCAACTCTTGGGAACATTTAGGCAGCTAGAGGCAACGTTCTGTAAACTGCTATTAGACATATACTGACATTTTCAAGTTATTAGACACCTTTTGAAAGTAAATACTGGCATGGCAGTTAAAGTAAATGACACTTAACTTCCCCATGCAAAAATATAAAAAAAATTTGTTATTACAAAAAGTTTTAGTATTGTAACACTATAATGTGATGGAAAGTACAGCAATAACAGCAGGGGTACAAAGTCTTTGGCTTCAGCAAATGAAGACAAGTCCAAATTCAGCAACCACAGATACAGAAACAAAGGAGGAAGGAAGGGAGGGAGAAAAGACTTACCTTCAGAAAGCCTCAGACACACAGGAATCCCGAGCAAGACACTCTCACCTCTACTGCCAACCCTTCAATGAGGTCTGGAATTGGATGGATCCTGGCCCTACCCCTTCCAGTCATTGAGGTGTATTGCATGCAGCTGAGCTACCCTGGGTTGGCCCTGCCTTCCCACCAGGTGCTCAATCACTGGTTCAGCCTGTGACTTAGCATTTCCATTATAAGTATATAGCTATGAATAGTCAGATGTCTTCTGTCTGTTCTAGACAGTTTTCTCACATTTATTGGCAAAACTGATTTTGGTGGCTAGGTAGAAGTTCTGTCATTCAAATTACAGAGTTGATTTCTGTCCTGCAAAAGACAGCAAATCTTAAGTTTGTTCCATAAATCTGTCATCTTAAAAAATACAGCAAAACACCAAACACTTCCTGGCTTCCAGTTACCCTCATGAAAATAAAAGTGTATTTATACAATGAAACTCTTCTGTCAGTGTTACTTACAATTAGCTAAAGATACAGTGTTGTATGCTAATCTTTCTAACATGGATACGTTTACTGGTGAAACAATAGATCCGTATATTGTTCTTTGTTCTGGTTACATTCAATGTAATATATCTAGCATTTAAGGATCAATACCCATTGGTTGTGTTGATAGTATTGCAATCAGTTGGAAACTCAGGCAGGAAGTCCAGTATTTAGCACAGGGATGGGAAGCAGCACGCAAGTCTGCTGCACTTTTTTAATAGATAAGGTAATGCAGCTTAAACCAGGTGAGGGGACAGTGTGTTTGCCATCCCCTCCAGTATACTGGGGTGCACTCTGAGCCTCCTACATCTACAGTGCTCATGTAGGTCATTCCTGACATACACTGAATGTTTATGGTAGGGCAGCCTGTTATTTCAAGGCAGCAGCAGTGTATCCCTCATGGTCCCAGCACAGAGCTGGGAGGGAAGAGCCTCATTGTTGCAGCCATAAGGTTAGCCTATCTTCTGTGGAGGAACAATCTAACTGCGGTAAGAAAAACATTATTAGATAGGTGACATAAGTAATTGAACTGATTCTGAAAGGCATTTACTCTTAGTCAGAAAAATTATTCTGGGGCGTATGCTTAGACAAGAATGTTTAATCACAAAACCTACTTCTGTGTGCTTTTTCATTAATGATCTCAAAAATGAATTGCTGGAGAAAACAAGCAATTCCTCCCCTAATTTGACAACGTTGAATTACTTATTCTCCCTACTTAAGAAAATTAAGAATAAATTCTTTGGCATCTATATACATTTTTGTGTTGTTCACTCACTGTTACTACACTGGTAACTACTTCTGTTCATAGTGATACAATAAACACAGTGAATTATATATTTTAAGTTGCACGGTTCTATTCTGTAATTATTTTTAGATCATTTTCATAATCTTCCACAAGACTGTGCTGCATTTCCTGAATCTGTGAAAGGTATTAGTCTGAAATGCTTCCTGAACTCTTAATCCACATATTTATCTAAATTTTGACTTTAAATGTTTTGTCAAACTATATTTAATTGTTTAAATCTTGACTTCCGGGCCCTTGGATGTTTAAAGAAAATCTTGTATGGATTCCACTGACTAGAGATCATCTATTAGGAAAGGGGGCAGAAGATACCAGAGCATAAGGAATAAAATGATTATTTCTATAAATATATTTTTCCTTCAGTCTTAGAAAATACTTGGTGCTGATGTTCGAAATAATATGATTTTCTCCCACTTCACTTTTAACATATAACCTGAAATACTGTAATTATGGATGTCAATATCTGATACACACATGAATCCTTCTTCATCTCTAGCTTAGAACAAATCAAGATGAAAAATATGTATGACCACCCCCAAAAATTGTTATGTCTTGTTCAGAGGAAGAAACAGATAGAAAAGCTTTTAAATCATATCTTTCTATCTTTCTATTTTTGTATTAAAATTGCTTGGGTAGCATTTATATATATATATATATTTCTCCTTGCTTCTATCTCATATAATTTCCAAACAAATTCCTTTGTGGTTAGGAATAGTATTGCAGCCATCATTCAGGAGCCAACAATGCAGATTTCCACATCACAACATTCTTTCTTAATGGGTTGCAGATGGAATACAATGCAATAAATTAATTATGAGACATTACATTTGGGAGTAGAACCCAAAGTTTCCTAAATAACTCCATTAGCTGGAGCCAGTGATGTGTCTTTGTAATATTCAATTAATGCAGACTTCCTTTCATTCTGTTTCCTCTCTTCTGTCAGTGTAATTGATAACCACTACACTTTGTAGTTTGATACACTCTCTCTTTATCTATTGTGTATTTTGCAACTTTCTTTCTGTTCTCTGAGAAAACAAAAGCAATTAAAAGCAGAAATAATTAAAGTAGGGGTAGTTTTCTGAGTATCTACATAAGTTTCATTAGCATTTCAGACAAAGTAGTCTGAAAATCTTTCTTGTCTGTGGTGCTGTTTTTACTCCCTTGTTCTTTGTGGGGGATGGAACCTGCACCTTTACAGTCTTGCCTGCACATGCTCACCCAAGAAGACTGAAATGTTTTATTGTATGTGTCACTGTACTCCTGCAACTTTCATCCATAAAAGGCACCTTGCTCCACAGAGCACAGTTTTCTTTTTACCTAGCAAAATCTGAAATGCAATTTCTTAAACACCAAATATTACCTTTCTCTTCTCTGCCTAAAACAAAATAAATTTCATCTATATTTTTTTTTCTTCTTGAACAAGACAGTTCTGTTCATTGTCTAGCAAAGAGACGTCTCTCATGCTGGTTGTATGTACCATGACTGTATGTATCTACAGAGGCAAAAAGGCAAACTGTTCCCAAGATTCAGCAGATTCTAAGATGTGTTCCTCAGAATTTTCAGGTGGGTACCATATAAAAGAGTAGTAGAAAGAACCTGGATAGGTAAATTGGGAAGAAAACTTAACTTATATGCAGTTGTCTTTCCTTTCTGTTCAGAGATACAAATCCAAAGTGTACTGAAGCTAACGCACTTGCAGCTGTGAAAAGTACCTGTGGGGCAGAGGATCACAAGGAGAAAAAACCTAGGCAGTCACTCCATAATGTCTGGCATAAGCTCAGGAATCCATCTGAACAGGAAGTCCTGCAATACTGCAGACTGAAATGACACTGAATCAAGTAGAATTTTATGTTTATGGATTCAGTGGACTTGATGCAGGCTTTTGATCTAACAAAACAGATGCAATCAGAGAACAAGGGTCTCTGTTTCTCAGAGCTCATTACCGCTTTATTGGTACTACAAACTACATTTCACACCATCCTAGTTTTGAAAAGATTTTTATTGTATGTAATCTCTCCCTCTCCCCTCCTTTTACTTTTTTTTATTTTTTTCTTAATTCAGAGGTTGACACATGGTAATTAACAGTAATTTGCTGCTAACTAGCACATCAGTTTCATTAACTCAATTGGAATTAATGCAATCTCTCTGTTATATAACATGAACTTTCTCCTGCTAGCACAAAAGTAAAATTAGTTTAATTAACAAGATTCATTATATAAAAAAGGAATATTTCTTACATTTTGCAATTACAAAAGCATAATAAAAATCATTTTAAGGAGATAAATATCTATCGCACAAAAATGCAATTTTGTAGCAGTGGAAAACTGCAGAAAAGGTGAGTAGGTTTTCAGGCTCCAGTAAAGTCTGTGAGGGAAAATTCATGGGGACTGAATCACAGAATCATAGAGGTTGGAAGGGAACTATGGAGACCATCTAGTTCAATCCTCCTGCTAAAGCATGTTACCTACAGTAGGTTGCCCAGGAAAGTGTCTAGGTGAATTTTGAACACCTCCAGAGAAGGAGAATTCACACTTGTTCTGGCGCTCTGTCACTCTCACAGCAAAGATTTCCCTCATATTTGAATGGAACTTCTGATGATCCAGTTTGTGCCCATTGCTCCTTGTCCTGTCGATGGGCACTACTGAGAGTTTGGCCCCATCTCCCACACTTTTTTATATTTATAAGTGTTCATAAGATTCTCCCTCAGTATTCTACTCTCCAGGCTGAGTAGTCCCAGGTCTCTCAGCCTTTCCTCATAAGGGAAAAATCTTTGTGGCCTTACACTGGACTCTCTTTACAAATTTGCTGTCTTTCTTGAATTGAGGAGCCCAGAATTGGACACAGTACTCTACATGTGGTCTCACCGGGGCAAAGTAGAAGGGGAGGTTAACCCCTCTCAGCTTGCTAGCTATGCTCTTTTGAATGTATTCCAGGATAACACTGGTCTTCTTGGCCACGAGGGCACATTATTGACTCACGGAATTGTAGTCCAACAGGACACCCGGGTCTTGCTCTGTAGAGCTCCTCTACAGCAGGTCGGCCCCTAACCTATACTGATATATGCAGTTATTCCTCCCCAGGCATAGGCCTTTACATTTGCCCTTGTTGAACCTCATCAGGTTCCTCTCCACCTAATTCTCCAGACTTTCCAGATCTCACTAAATGGCAGCACAGCCTCCTGGTGTGTCAGCCACTCCTCTCAGCTTTGTGTCAACAGCAATCTTGCTGAGGTTGCATTGTATACTTTCATTCAGACCATTGGTGAAGATGTTGAACAAGACCAAACTCAGTATCAACTCCAGGGGAATGCCACTAGCTACAGGCCTCCAACCAAACTCTGCACCACTGATCACAACCCTCTGAACTCTGTCAGTCAGCCAATTCTCAATCCACCTCACTGCTCACTCATCAATCCCACACCTCCTAAGCTTTACCACAAGGAAACTATGGGAGACAGTGTCAAAAGCCTTGCTGAAGTCAAGGTAATCAACAACCACAGCTCTCCCCCAATTTACACAGCCAGTCATGACATTACAGAAGGCTAGAAGGTTTCTCTAGCATGATTTCCCTGTGGTGAATCTATATTGACTATTCCTGATAGCCTTTTTTTCTTCCACTTGACTGGAGATGACATCCAGAATAAGCTGCTTCATCACCTTCCCAGGGAAAAGGTAAGGCTGACTGGCCCATATGTTCTTGCCCTTTGTGAAGACTGTAGTAAAATTAGTTTTCCTGCAATTATCAGACACCTCTCCTATTCTCCATGGTCTTTCAAAGATCACATCTGCCAGCTCCCTCAGCACTTGTGGGAGCATCCCATCAGGGCCCACTGATTCGTGTGCATCAAGTTTGCCTAGAAAATCTCTGACTGGATCCTCCTCAACCAAAGAGGATCCAACCTTTTCCTTTCTCAAGTTGTTTCTTCTCATGCCCACTAGTATTTCCACTGTACTCTGCTCTGGTAGCTATTTCAAGCAAACTGTTCCGGTTCTTTAAACTTGTTCTGAAGCTGAATGTTCTGATTCTGCTGTCAGTTGCTGTATATGACCATATTTCCCTTGACTTTGATGGGCAACAGCAATCTGTGGCAGCTGACAGCAGCAACAGCTTTTGTATACTGAAAACTTCTGTAGATTTATAAGAGGATATCATATCCCTAGTGCTTAGAAAATTGAGTTATCCCTCAAACTAATACATGACTCACTAAAATAGTATTATCACATATATTTTATCTATTCATAAACAAGGACAAATGAAATGGCTAACAATAAAGTGCCGTTATTAATCTTTAATGGTATAAAGAGCACTTTCAAAGTAAATATAAGGAACTCTTTAGAGTGAATTTGTTTCACTTTTAAAAATAAAATGTGATTAGAGTTATTGTCTAGCATATTTAATAGCCCTATTTTTGCCTAATGTACTACAATGTGTAACCAGCTGCACAGACGGTAGTGGCTCGTGTCTGTAAGTTGAGAATCAGGCCTGAGAATAGCAGTTTATGAATTTTCTATTCTGACAGTTCTGTAACCCAGTATATTGAACATTACAATTCAATTCTTGCATCAAATTTGATTAGTTTAAGTAACTGTCACTGATCCTTTCATCTTTTAAAGATAAACGTTGGTAGTCATATTATTTACACAAGAAGGAAGGAAGGAAGGAAGGAAGGAAGGAAGGAAGGAAGGAAGGAAGGAAGGAAGGAAGGAAGGAAGGAAGGAAGGAAGGAGGAAGGAAGGAAGGAAAGAAGGAAGGAAGGAAGGAAGGAAGGAAGGAAGGAAGGAAGGAAGGAAGGAAGGAAGGAAGGAGGAAGGAAGGAAGGAGGGAAGGAAGGAGGGAAGGAAGGAAGGAGGGAAGGAAGGAAGGAAGGAAGGAAGGAAGGAAGGAAGGAAGGAAGGAAGGAAGGAAGGAAGGAAGGAAGGAAGGAAGGAGGGAAGGAAGGAAGGAGGGAAGGAAGGAAGGAAGGAAGGAAGGAAGGAAGGAAGGAAGGAAGGAGGGAAGGAAGGAAGGAAGGAAGGAAGGAAGGAAGGAAGGAAGGAGGGAAGGAAGGAAGGAAGGAAGGAAGGAAGGAAGGAAGGAAGGAAGGAAGGAAAGCATAACTATAAAATAGTATATAGGGTTTTTTTAATAAAAAACAGAATTTCAGTTGTATTTTTGAGCATTTAGAATCATAGATTCATAGAATCTTCTGAGTCAGAAGGGACTTTTAAAGGTCATCCAGTACAACTTCCCCTGCAATGAACAGGGATACCTACAGGTAGATCAGGTTGCTCAGATCCTGGTCTAGCCTGACCTTGAATATCTTCAAGCACAGGCTATCCAAACACATAGCTGGACATCCTGTTCCAGTGCTTCACAACCCTTATCATAAAAAACCTCTTCCTTACATCCAGTCTAAATCTCCCCCTTTTAGCTCAAAACCATTCCCTCTTCACCTATCACAATAGATCCTGCTAAAGGCTCTGTCCCCCTCTTTCTTATAGCCCCATCTTTATATACTGAAAGGCCACCACCAGGTCTCCCGGCAGCCTTCTCTTCTCCAGGTTGGACTCTTCTCAGCCTGTCATTGTAGGGGAAGTGTCCCATTCCTTGGATCATTTTTGTGGCCCTCCTCTAGATGTGCTTCAACAGATCTATGTTGATATATCTGGAGCAGTACACCGGGTGAGGTCTCACCAGCAGAGTAGAGGGGCAGGATCATCTCCCTTGCCCTGCTGGCCACGTTTCTTTTGTTGTAGCCCAGGATATGGGTGACTTTCTGGGCTGAGAGGGCACATTGCTGGCTCATGGCCAACTTGCCATCCACCGGTATCCTCAAGTCTTTTTCAGCAGGGCTGTGCTCAAATCCTTTAATCCCCTAGCTTGTACTGATAGTCAGCCGCCACCATTTGCTATGCTTTTTCATTAGCAATGAACAAAAGCCTGCATGCTGCACTTATAAGAATCTGCACCAGTGGAGGTGACCACCCTCACTGTTGCCACTGATGAAATGCACCACTCACTGCCTCACTGTGCTCACATCCACTGCTTGGTTTCCATAAATGCTCAGCAAGTGTCAGTGAATGTCACTGGGCACCATTTTTTTCCACATGGGGGAATTCAGTGCCACAGCTTTGCTTCATACACACTTCCATGTCAGCCATCATTCTGTCAGACTGCCCCTCTGCTGCCATCTGTCACACAGCAACAAAATGTAATGGAATATTGGTGGGAAGGTTCAACCTCTACTTCCGTGCCACCAACATCTGCCTCAGGGGACTGTTACACATGAAATTCCACTGAATGTTTACTCTGCTTAGTCTGAACATCCTAGTTCCTATCCATCTCTATATTCAAATACACTTTATTCATCTGAACTATGCTTATCTGTATAATTTTTTGTTATTTGTCTGAAAATATGTGAAAGATTTTTCTCCTCTGAGCTACTGCCAGAAACAACTTTTCATGAACATAAAACTTGAGAATTCTGGAAAGAATATCTTGACAATATCTGGCATCCTCACTTCAGTAGACTAGTACCAAGCACTTTTCATAATATATTGCTGTGTTGCCCTTTCAGATCCATGAGCCAACCAGCAGTAAGTGATTCTGAAGTGGGTAAGTCCCTATTTTTTAATCAGCATCTGCTCTCCTTGCCAGTCTCAGTGACATCCCAAGGACTCCCTTAGGTGGTAGAGGTGTAGCTTCTGTAAAAGCTCATTAAGTACGCTGGGCCAAAGCACTTGACAGTACACAAGCCAAATTAAGCAGGTAAAATACTGCAACTGAGAAATGCTGAAGGAAACTGCAGGTGTTTGCTTACTGCTCTCTTGAGTATTCCCCCTTCTCTCTTACTCAGATCTGATTCTGGTTCTGCAAAAATTGATGGCAAAACTGTCAATGACCTCCATGGAAGCAGAACAGAATCCAGAGTGTTTTATAGAAAGCAAACATAATTTAGATTTAGACAGTCCCGTAAGTAACAGTGTACACCAGACAGTAATATGAACATGAATGTAAAGCACCAGGAAATCTTAAAGCCTGATCTATAGTTTGCAGGCAAAACTTCACCGTGAACATTAAAACATTACAGTGAAAACCTACTTTAAAAAAAATTGCCTTTCATTGTGACTGCCTAGCACCAATAAAGATTTTCACTATGAAAAATAACAGAAGTACGTTCATCTTTTTATTGTGATGGGAACATTTATGTTAGATAAGCAGAATGATAATTTCTGAAAGGTAACTATATAACAATTTGTACTCCTTTTCCTATGGGAAAGCAACTGCTAGGCTAGCTGGTTTCTGTAGCTAAAGCTGCTAAGTGTTGCTGAGTTGCTAGGAGTAAAGTGGGGAGAACTGCTCTGCGTAACTCCTGATTTGTTGGCTGTCCCTTGCTCAGTCAGCTCCTCCAGCACTGGGCTTCGCAGCAGGTGAGATTGGATCAAGCCCTGGGTTACCTGATCTAGCTGTGCATGTCCCTGTTCATTGCAGGGGAGGTGGACTAGATGACTTTTAAAGGTTCCTTCCAACTCTAAGGATTCTATGATAATTCTATGATTATTCCTTCCTTTTTTTCTTGGCCATACCTTGTCACTGTGTCAGCCACCACCAGGAAGGGACTCTAAGCTACTCTGTGCCTGACAAGCTGCTTTAGAGGTGTGCTCTGTGTGCTTATCACCCTGATGGGCAGCTAACCTCCACCACACTGCTCTCACTCCCCCACCTCAGCATTAAAGGAGGCAGAAAATAGGATGAAAAAAGGCTTAAGAGTTGAAATAAGCACAGGGAGGTCAGGGACCGATTACTACCACCAGCTGAACTAATTGTAAGGAGGTTAATATAATGTATTGCCTACTGATAAGACTGGAGCAGTAAGAACTAAAAGCAAACTACAGCCACCTTTCCCCCATCTTCCCTCTTCTATCTCCTCCCCCTGAACAGGGGAATGGGAATGGAGGCTGTGGTCAGCCAGTAATGTTTCATCTCTACCGCTGCTTCAGGGTCTCTCTGCCTCTCTCCATGTGGGTTCCCTCCTACAGGATGTCATCCTTTCTGAACTGACCCTGCCTGGGTTTCCTACAGGCTGCAGCTCTCCAAGCACTGCACCAATACGGCTCTGTTCCACGGGGCTCATCCTTGAGGCAGTGCCTCACACTGGTCCCCACAGGTAGCAGCTCCCCCACGGGCTGTATCTCCAGCCTGGGATGCTTCTGCAGGGGCTCTCCATGGGCTGCAGCTCCTTCAGACCTCATCCACTGCTTCACCATGGACTCCTCCATGGCTGCACGTGAACTGTTCCTCATGGTGTGCATGGGCAGCAGGGGGACAGCCTGCTCCACCTCATGGGCCTCTCCTAGGCTGCAGGGAGCTTCTGCTCTGTGCCTGGAGGGCCTCCTCCCTTCCTGCACTGACCTGAGTGGCTGCAAGGCTCTGTCTCTCTCATTTGTCATTTCACTCTCTGAGCTGCTGTTGGGCAGCAGTTTTTCCCTTTCTTAAATCTGGTCTCCCAAAGGCACAACCGGAGTCACTCACAGCTCAGCTCTGGCAGCAGCCGGTCCCTTTGGAGCAGCTGGAGCTGGCTGTGATCTGACATGGGGCAGCTTCCCAGATCTGCTCACAGAGGCCACCTCTAAACTTCCCCGCTGCCAAAACCTCATGATGTAAACCCCAAGCACTGCTAAGTGGCCCTTCCTGCCAGCTTTGCTAGTCATGCATCATACCCTCCCTTGTCCTGCTAAGCATTCCTCTCTCCCTCTCTGCTCTATTACTTACAGAAATAGTAATTAGTTTCATTACAGAGAATGTGCACATACCATATTTGACCTGCACTTCCTCCACTAAGGGTCAAAGAACAGTGAGTGTCCATGTTATTTACTATTTTTTCCTCTGTGCATATTTATACCTAATGGATGTAACCCAGCCAGAAAAATAATTTTAAATCTTTTTTCTTCCATTTTTCTGTTGATTACTGCTCATTCAGAATGAGAAGCAATAAGCAATACAACCATACTAGTGCCTTCCAGCTGAGGAGCACTCTCATTCTTTGCTAAGGTTCCATTTAAGTATGCTACACTACTAGCTTTGTGGGTTTAGGGATACAAGCATGACTACCAACAGATTTGTGGTGTCAGAGAATCAAAATCCAACTGAGCATGATTCAAATTTACGTAACTCCTGGAAAAAGCACATGTTGGATGGCATCTCCACAGTGAACAAGAACTTCGTAAATTCTGTTTCTCAGCAAACCATAGCATTCTGAAGACATGGGCCCAGTGCCTTCTCAAACTACCAACTTGTGTCTCAAGCATGAATAACATGACAGTGCCTCAAAAGGCAGACAGCAACCAGCTTACTCATAATTCCACCTGCTCTGCTCAGATATGTGTTCATATATGTTTAGAGTTGCATGTATCCCAAGTATTTCCTGCCTTTCAATCCTTTTCTTCTTTTTCATTTTCTTTTTCCCTTGATCGTGTCTCCCCACTTAGGCAGTGGAAAACAAGATAAGTTCTGAAAAAAATTAAAAAGATAGTTGAGATATAGCTTACATTAACTAGCAATCATTAAAGGAACACCTATAACATACATAGCTCATATCCCATTTAAAATCATGGAGTTCTTTTAAGGAAAATTCATGGTTAAATTAGGGTAGAGTTTTACTATGACAAGTAATACATTATGGAATTGAAGAAACCTGGAGTGACAGTGCCTAGCTAGAGCCTGGGAAATTGCAGTTTAATAATGGCTGCATAGTCTATGTTCTGTTTAGCTGTGGAAGCTTTTCTTGAAAGAAAAAAAAAGAGTAATCTAGATCTTCTTTTATTCTAATGCGATCACTGAAAGCAAGCTACATAATAATAATAGAGCTTGCTGCATATTAAGAGATAAATCTTTGTGGCTAATGTACTAAAACATAAAAGCAAAAGTATTTCATTGTATTTTTAGTCTAAAAATTCTCACTAAATGCATTTGTGTTTGACAGCGTATTTTAACTATGTCATTTGGTATTGTTAGCAAAAATACAAAGGCTATGTTTGTCCAACAGACAAATGTTTTCTCTTTCTGCTGTTAAAATAAATAGATCTGTCTTTCTTCTATGTGTCTTTTAAGATAATTAAAATGGTAGAAGGCACTTATCTGGCTCTAATGTTCATGGCAATATGCATTATTGCTAATTAATAGCATTAAGTGTCTGAGCAGTAGAACTGCTCCTCTAATGCAAAGTAGACAGAACTCTAAAATCACTAAATCAGGATATTGAACACATCCAAGCAGAATGAAAATAACAAGTAGAAGCTATAGTTTTTCTGTTGTGAAGTGTCATTCCGTAAAGCAGATTATTGAGTACAAGAGATACGAATTTGTAGGACTACGTTCTGGTGTAATGGCCTCAGTGGTTTAGTTAGCATGTGACATTAGTAGGAAGAAAGCAGTCTGAGCTGTTTTCAGAGAAGTAGAACAGAGTAAAATGATCCCATGTGGATGAGTGAAAAGGAGCTACAAAAATCTGATTCCCGGGGTTAAATCAGATGTCAAAATTCAAGGCAGCATCTGAGAGCTGTACTCAGCAGTAGAAAAAAAAGGGCTATAGCCATTACCTGTAAATTGTATTCATAGAAATAGACATTTTACAGCAATAATAAGGGCAAAAAAAAGAGGAGTAAATGCTACATGAAACCAATCTATCAAATTGAATATAATTCAATATTGAAGAACCTTATTTCGTTTTCACTCTAGATTTAAGGAATTATTGCAAAACATTCACCTTCAACTTTGGTCAAACATACACAATTTGTAGTATTTAGACTTACACAAATGTACCCTTACAATTTCTTCTGCTTGCATATCCATAATGCACATTTAAGTTTGTGTCTTCTGAGTACCAGAAAAAACAAGTGCAACTAGGCGTCTCTTTTCGTCCAGCTCATTCCAGAAGAAACTTTGTGTTATACTCTGAAAAATTTTGAACTGTCTATAAAAGAGCTTTAAGCAAAAGTTACCTGGGAATTCCTGGTGCTTTTGTTATCAAGTTCCAGTTATGTCTTAACTCAAAGAAACTGACTACGACAGCTTCAGCAGATAAAGGATATCAAAGAATAAGTGATAAAAAAAATCATAGCCCTACAAATATTAGAGCAAGTTTAATGTACTTGCTTTGTGATGTTTCACTGAGAGCATTGCTTTCAAAATTAATTGGGAATTCTGGGATACATTTCATCTCAGGTATGTGTTTAAAAATGACCTATTTGAAAATCTTTTTTGCTTTTTTTTTTTTTTTACCTCTTTCTCTAAAGTATTTTACTATCTCTCCTTCAAGTTCCCCAGTCAGGATACTTTAAAAAATATTATCAGAGCTATGTACTTCAAGTGGCTCATCAGCTTCTATCTTTGAAGTCATCAGTATAACTCTTAGGAGCAATCCCATGCATAGTGACAAATGGCTAATTCACAAAGCATAAAAGGCTTTAAGCCTGGTGCCAGATGTAATCATCTGAACAGACAGCTCCTTCCAGACATCTTACACTTAGCAGCAAAATTTCCAAGGCTCTGTCTCTTAAAAACACTGAATTTTGAATTCTGGAGCAACGTGTTCTCAACTTAAGGCATTATTACTCCCTTTTATTTCTTGTTAATTAAATATTTAGTTGTAAGAACCAGTTTCCCACAAAGACTATACGCTTTGGATTATATCTATTGCTCAGCAGGAACATTTCTTTTTTCTCATAAAGCACTGTTTAATACACAAACAAATTTCCGTGGCTTTCCCTGTGGACCAACGTCTATCGCATCATAACATCTGCTAAAGAATATGTTGCAAAGCTGTCTGCATATTTTTCCTTTCTTCCTGGGGATGAATTTGTTCACTTCAGGGAAATGCATCCAACGACTTCACAATCACTGTAATATTCAGAGTAGACATTTGAAAATGTCATGTTACAAACAGGCATCTGACAGGCATTTTGTACAATGCCCTAACATAATAGAAAAAGAGACAGTACTGAATGCAAATTCTCTATTATTTGCAAGTACAATATTTAACAGGAATGACCTTATAGCATAACTCTTGTAAGTTCTAGACCTGTTAAATGCAACATTAGCAACTCAAGGTATTAAAAAGTGGGAAGCAAGTATTTAGTTCCCAGAAATTGTCAATACCTTGCAAAATATGGAAAACAAAATTTCAAAAGAAATAATAAAATTCAGTGGAATTAACCCAATCTGATTGTTTGTCTTATGTTTTGTTTATTGTGCAAACCTCTGCGCAGTTTTAAAGGCCACCCTTTCATTTTCACCATGCTCCTGCATTCATTCAATGTTTAGTATAGGATTACTCCTCAGAACTCTGTTCCTTTCTCCCATGCACCACTTGTGCAATTCTAGTGTCCTCAAGGGAGCTTTTTGTGGTATATACACATTAATGGGAGCACAGAGAATCCTGATTTCAGTGCTTGCTATTAGAAGACAGATTTGTTTGTAATTGTTTCCTCTTCAATAGACACTTCTCTCCTCATACTGCGAGCTCATTGTAGAAAGGAAAATAACCATTAGGTTGGATTAGGCATTTCCAATAGACATTTCAGAACTTTGGAACTTTCTGTCATTTACAGGACTACCAAAGTGGTTAAATGATCTAGCATGTGAAAATGGAATGCTACTTTTTTTTTTACTGCAATATTTACTATCTGAAATAATACGCTTATGAATGTTGTTTTCCAGCCATTCTTTACAGATATTAAAGGAAGGCAGAAGACATGAACTACAATATTCTCTTATAAAAACATGTTTGGATTGTCATTTAACACCTTAATATTTTGTGAAACGCAGAGTAATGAAAAATAACTGCTAACAGCCAAAGCACTACATCAAAAATGGTCATTTATTTCCTAAATGTGTTATATATTTAAGCTTGTATCTTAAAGACAATATCGATCTCTGTCTTTTCTGTCCATAGTACATTCATCTTTCAATATATGCTTAAAGAACAATTAACAGTCCAGAGTTATATAGTTAAAGACCAAAGTTTAGTCTATGAATTAGCAAGACAGTTTTGCTCCCCTGCAACACTTTAGCTCACCAAGACTATATTACAGCTGCTAATAAAGTGTTCTTGATTGAGAGGACTGACTCAACCAAAGCATATCAAACCTGAAAGCGTTCTGTGGTTACTTACACAACAGAATTCCGGAAAAAAATGTCTATGGTCAATTGAATTTGACTGGAAAGCAGAAAATCTTAAAGAGGGGGAAATAGATATAACAGTCATTGACTTATTATAGTGAAGTCTAATTTCAATTTTATGAAATACAATAAAATGAATTATGAAAGCAAGAAAAGTTAGTACCTGGAGGGGAAGAAAAAATAAATAATTCAATAACAACATGCAGAAGAGAATGAGCAGAATTAAATTACACCAAATTAGTATGTGATCTTTCTTTGAGATAGTTGTGTGTTGTTGAGTTTTTTAAATAGAAGATTTTAAAAAGAAATATAGTGAATCTCTTCTGTCAGAAGTAAACCATGGAAGAAAATCATGTTACTTTTTAAATGAAGTGTAGAAGAAGCCATGAAACAGTCAAGAAACTAGCTTAAAAGATCTTGCTTTCATCAAATAGTGCTGAAAGTAGAATTTTCTAGACAGGTTGAATGTTAAAACACATCAGAAATTTAAAGTCCCATAGACTTTGTTGTCCTGAGTCTCTAAGAATTAGGTAAACGAGAAACTTTCAAATGAAAGAAAGTGAATCTAAAGCATTGTATCTTGCAGAAAAGTCTACAAATTTTCTACAAATTTTCATTGAGAAAGCCTTACAAACACAGCAAGAAATAGTTTTTACAACATGAACATCTTGTACATTCCACTAGCCAAATCTGAAAAAATCAAGAAATAAAAAGATAGCAAGTCAATCAAAGTAAACATACAATCTTAATCTGAGAAAAGGGGGCACGCTTAAATCAGAATATGGACCAAACACTGATGGAGGTATTGCAAACTAGTTTTCAATGGGAGATATAGGCAAAATCTGGTAGCACAGGAAAGCAAAATCAATTATAAAAAACTATTTATATTTATAATAGAACAAGAAAGACTAGAGGAATTAAATTACATTCATTTATGAAGGAACAATGCATTCTCTTTCCTCTCCAGAACAACTTTAACAAGAAATGATTGACATTTTTCTACAATACATTATTATTACAGTCAAACTGAAATGAAAGTTAAAAAACTGGAAGCCCCAGAACATGCAGTTTTACCTTTGACGCCTCCACTAACAGCAGTAATCCATTTCAGGTTGGATAAAGCTTAATAATTTAGGTCTATCTACAACACAAGTACATTCTGTTCATGTGCATCTTTACTCCATTTACATTCTCTTTCCCATGCACTTACAGCATGGGAAGCAATTTTTTTGTGTTTAAATATCAACTTTGAACTATCAAAATAGAATTGATTTGAAAGTGATGTCTTAACTGTCATCAACTCAGTTTCGTCCCTGGCCAGATTCAAGAGGCAGCTTAGACTGCAAGAATAGGACCTTGTCTTCTTGCATACAAAAACAATTAACTCACTTTGAAGATTAAATAGAGCTGCATCACCTTCAGGAAGCCCTTGGAAGTAATTCTCCCTCCCGTGGTTATTATTTCTTCAAGAATTACTATGTCTGTATGATACATTCCTTCCCAGACATTATTTTCCCTGGTGATAGTATGTATTACTGTCCCACCTGAAGGGGTTATCATTCTAATATACATATGTGCACAATAAATGGTGTAGTAGATATATACAGAGTTGTGATAAAGCAAGAAAAAAGCAAAAACTGAAATATGGAAATGCTTGCATTTGAGCCATTGCTCTTTTTTTCCCCAATAATTTCAGTCCCTTTTCTTTTCATTTTTCTTTCTTCCTCCTTCTTCTTTAAAAAACAAACAAACAAACAAAAAACAACGTTTCTGTTTAAAAAGTAGAAAGAAATCATCACTAAAAATCTAAAATTTCAGCATCGGAGAATATTAAGCACTGCAATAGTGTAGCACACTATTAACTCAGTGACTTTATAATTGTGCAGGATCAAGATCAAAAATAGTAATTTCTGATAACTATGAGAATTACTACCAAAACAATAGCCAACAACAATGAAAAAGCAAAACAATATGCTTTTGAGACCTAAATATGTCCAAGAAAATGTTGTCAGAATGTAATGTCTATTTGTAGCCAAGGTAAATAGAATACAGTTTTGATCAGATGGTCATCCAGAAACCACTGGGCTACTCAGCTGATTAAGGAATGCTTTGCATACAACTTTATGCAGGAGCTATTATGTTTCATTGCACCATATGGCAATAACAGTATGACATATGGAAATCCAGTCAGGCAAAGAGAAACATTAAAAAAGGAGTAGGAAGTGCATGGTGGCTCTGTGAATACCTGCATATAACGTATCATTTTGAGTTGCTTGCTGTCCATGCCAATCAATACATGGGCAGGCCAGCGCTGTTCTCACATTTGATGGATTCTTTTTTGTACATCAGCCCCAGTTTTTTTTGTGGCACTTCAGCTATTCATCTCAGAAGATGCTGAGGGAAATCTGTTTGATTGGGATACTTCGTCTTCCTGTACCACCATCTCATCTTTTCTCTCTGCCCTCTGCACCAGTAGCAGCTGCCTTTCCTGCATGAATGTTTTAGTCAGTCCCTACCCCAACACTCATGCGCTTGCTAAAGATTTGACACCTTTCAAACACAATTGTTTTTGAGATTGTCTACGTATGTGAAAATGACATGTTGTACTGTAAAGAATTTCAGCCTGCCAAGTGAACCAGTCAGATGCTTTCCAAGTCTTTTTTGTTCAGTCACTGTTCTAATAAAACTGATGTTTATTTACAAATTACACTTTCAAATACTGAAGTCTTCACCAAACACGTGTGTATTGGATCTCCAACCAAAGACTGCTGTTCGGATACCTGCAAATATGAATTTCATTGCAGAAAATTGCAGCGTTGACATTTATAGTATGAAGGAAGTTTATTAGTATGTTGAATACATTATGTATTCAGGCTCTTGCAACTATTCTTATTGAAGTGGGACTTCATACTGACGGAAAAAAAAAAACCAGTTAATGGGTCCCTGTGTAAGATAGAAAAATACTTTTCTGTGGTGCAGTATTCTCTGTTGATGGCATTGTAATGAATAAATCTATTATTTGTGTTACAATACTGTTGAAAATAAAGGCCCATCCACAGCCAACAAAGCTTCAGTTTATGCTGAAGGATTTAATCATGCTCTCTCATGTGAAGGATGAAAGACAGAAAAATGACATAACATATAAGCAAAGTGTCAGTGGTGTCAAAATGAATATATTTTCCCAATTCCCATATAGCTCAAATTTATTTAAATACAGTTTTAAAAAGGAAAGCTGGAAGAATTAGGAGGCAAGGAAGAATTATATTCAGAAAGAACAAGTTCAACAGATTGAACATAGAAAATATTATCACAAAGTAATCAGATGATCTATGTCATAATAAATCAAGAAAATGCTGCACCGGACTGATTTTGGCAGTAAAAATTATGCCCCTGATTCATTCAGACATGTAAACATTTCAGAAGCTTCACAGAAATCATCCCATGGTGTGTGTGATAAAATAGAGAAGGCTGGGTATGAGAAGGAGAATTGGAAAGAGGGAAGGGAGGATGAGACTGGGGGAGTGTGGGAGATGAGAGAGGCGGGAGGGAGACAAGGAGCAAGGGAGGGAGGAATTCATGAGAGCAGGGAGGCAGGGAGGAAGATAGACAGCTAAGTGTGTATTGCTGGTCCTGGTAAATACTCCTTTTAGGCTTCACTTATTTAGGAGCGGAACATGTATGTGGGGTGAATCTTTACCAGATCTTTTGGTCATAAAACTATCCATAGGCATGACAATTATGTTTTTCCCATGGAAGATTTACAGCAACAAGATTTCAAAGCTTATTACATCAACCCAACCTATTCATTTTTACAGTCTGGAGATTAGCCAGTTCCTAAGACTGAGCACTATATGTAGGGATTACCTCACCCATGTTGACAAGCAGCCAGCACTGCTGGTAAGAAGCCACTTTATGGCTGCAAAATATTTTTAAGATGGGGAAGGAGTAACTTTAATTATGAAAAAAGCAATTCCTCTTCTGTACTGGAAGAACAGAAGTACCTCCCTTTGAATTTTCGCCATGATATCTGTAGTTCAAAAGGAGAAATTAATTCTTGTTACTAAGTCCATTTTAAAGAAATAAGGAAAAAATACAGCATTTCTCAGTGATTTCCTCAGATTTTTTGTTTTCTATTAGCATTCAATGAGCCCTTTTTTGAGATCAGGGAGATATAACAAGAAAATTTGTACCCAGCAGATATTGGTGTAACTGCCATACATACAAAATCTCACTGTGGATCAAGGAAGAAATAACACTGAAAGTCAAGGACTTTACCATGCCTCCAATTGTGAAAAAATAATTCAGGATCCATGACAGCTTTTTTTCTGCTCTCACTTCAGACTCTTCACCTTTCATTTATGTTAGTGTACAAATTCATCAGACAAAAATTAGTCCAGTACAATTACAATTCCTGTGTCTACAAAAGCATTTCATCAACTGACTGATATAATGAAAAAATAAAGAAATTAGTTCATGGACTATCGGTAACTGGGGAACAGGAAGAAGTGAGAAAGCTACAGTCCAAGAGAATGTTTATTTGCTCTCAGCTCTTTGAAGGGATGCCTTAGAGTCTGGAGGTAGCCTCCACAGACTGATTGCTCCTGGCTCTCTGAAGCTGGTGTGTCAGCTTCGCCTGGCTGGGTTCTGGCCAACCATCTGTCAACAGATCTTGCCTTGTTTAGCCTAGCAAAACAAAAGCTGAGAGGGAATACAGTCTCTCTATAAACACTTTGGGGATAAACAAGAGAGAGGAATAAGAGTTATTTAATCTAAAGGACAATGTTGGCATAAAAGCAAGTAGAAACAAACTGGCCATGGAAAAAAATTGGTTAGAATTTAGAAGGCCTCTTAGAGAAGCACAGTTCCAGAGCAGTCTTCCTATGAATGTTCTGGGAGCCAAAGACTTCTGTATTTTTTAAGATGTATTTTACTCTTTTAAGTTTGCAGTTTGTAAAGAAAATTTTTCAAAATCATCTTTAGAACCAAAGTACAATGTAGGGGCTTCTTTCCAGTCTGTTCTTTCAATAACATTGATTGCAAATACAAGCTTATAAAAAAAGAGTCAGTTTTAAAAATATCAGTGCTTACTTGTACCAAATTTTTTACCATCCAATCACTACTTCCATTTATACTGTCACAAAACACTTAACTTTGAAAAGCCATATGAATATTGGTTTCATAAGACAGACAACTGAATACATTTCTGAGTATACAGCTTTGAATTTTGAATAATCTCTTTGTTTTAGCACAAATTCTGGGAAACAAACAAATTAAAAAAGCTTAGGCTGCAAGTATGAATTGGGTCAGATAAGTGGCATTCAAGTTCTCCACACAATTTACTGCCACAAGTAAATGAATACCATCTTACTGCAAATCTTGTGGGGTTTTAGAGGAGATTCTTTGTCATGTGACAGAGGAATTTTTGCAGCACAATACAAAATAATGACTATAAGAGACTGGAGGGAAGATGTACATTTCATTTACTTTATAGGTAAATCCTGACTTAGCTACGTGAATCCTTGACCTAACTCAACAGCCAAATCCATGCTCAGATAAATCTGCAATTAAGGCAGAACTCCAGCACCCTCTTCACAGAAGTTTTATGCAGCATGACTACTACAAATCTTACATTGCAGAATTGAAAAGGTCAATTAGTTTATCATCATAGCAATGCTATTGCTGATTGTTGCTGCTCTGAGGAATAAATAAAGATTTGAGATTATTTTATATGTATTTTGTTTCATCATTTTATTATTGAAAAAGAATGAAGGATATTTTGCAATTAATGATAAAAGTCTGAACCATTTCAAAGACTTGGGTGCTATGATGCATTCAAAGATGATATATTTGTATTCAGAGGGAGGCTGAGGAAGTCATATATACATAATTAACTTATTCCTAAGTTTCTGTGACCTTCCATGTAGAAATCAACTTCATGCATGAGGTATACAAGGAAAATTCTTTCTTTCTTTCTTTCTTTCTTTTTTTCCATTTATGCAATGTGGAGGTACAGAAGACTTGCATTTTTCAAGAAATTAAAAACTAAACAGTGTTCTTTGTTTGCTTAACCACTGCCTTATAGTTATCCTCAGTAACCTCAAGTTTTGATCCTGAAAATGCATTTTTTTTCACAGAGAAACCTTTCAGTTGATGAGATTTCTTCTACTGAATCATCCTGCAAATTTAGACGTCATGCACACATAACACTATTATTGAAAGGGAGCAATATATACCAGTTAGGCATTGATGCAGACCACACTGAATATACAGAAAATCCTGACCAGCATTTCCTGGACCAGCCTTATCTCCTAAAGCAAATCTGCTATAGGTTTTCAGAATTTAAACTTCAGTCAATATTTCTCTTCAGTTATCAAATCCAATATCTAGAAATGTTTTCATCTGCTCTACAACTACCAATTTTTTAGATGGCAGGCTGACACCAGTAAGATTATGCTTGGAATTACTAGAATTAAAAAGATGACAAGGAGTTTGACCACTTTACCAAAAAAAAACCTTTAAGATATGAGTAACTCAATCCAACTCAATCCAACATGATGGTTTCTCAGTTCTGTTTTCTACAGAATTTCATCAGCGTGCCATGAATATGATGTAATTAAACACTGTGGATTTAAATGGAAGTAAATGAGTTGGAATCTGGGTTCACTGGGTTCCACTATCCTTAAGCACAAATGATCTTGATTTTACCTCTGGCTTTCCATTTGGAAATATGAGGGAAACCACTTTTTGTTGTGCTAATTAACACACAGCTATTGGAATTCAAAATATAAAATAGCAGATACAAAACAGGTGTTTAATGGAACTAAAGTGCATTGTGGAGTCAGTTGAAAACTTCTGACATTTAAAAGTGACTGATGAAAAGGTCAAAATAATTTTAGCACTGCTATGTGAATCCCAGTTTCACCCAAATGTGGATCTTACAAAAATGCTCTCATTTTCCTGCGCTGGTGACGTGCTGCTGACAGCTCATTGTGAAAAACCTTCTTATCATTGATGAATACTAATATTTTTTTTTATTTGCACAGTCATTACAGATTTAAAATAATTAAAAAAAAATTACTGCATAAAAGTAGTAAAAGATCTTTGTATTTTGTCCAGAAATTCCATATCATGAAATAATCTGGGAGCGGGATTCTCACTAAAGATGTTTACCTACCCTATTACTGGAGTCCTGGAACACCAGCAGCCCAGGGTGTCCTTAGCCCTGTTTCATGGCTCTCCCACCTTCCTCAGGCCCAGGATCCCATGGCTGTCAATCTCTGCCCCAGTCAGGCTGCTGCAGGACCAGGTTTCAGCTCCCCACAGCCCTGCCTTGCCCGGCCATGTGTCCCACTGAACTGAAACCATACAGAGGCCCACAGCCCTGCCAGACTTGGTCCACTGGAGCATGCAGCCTGAAATTGTGACTGAGCCTTGGACCTGCTCCATTGCCATCATTGTGTTACTCATGCCTTTGGTTGGTCTTGACCTACAACACCATGTTATTCCTACATCTTACTAGGATGTTGTGGGGCTGAGCCCTGCCTTTGAGTCCCTCCCTGGTCATCACAAGGACTCCTCATTTCCCTATTCCCCATCTCTGAGAGGGCAGCCCTGCTTCTGTCTGCTCCTAGATAACCACATCCAGTACACAGCCAAACTGCGCATGAAAATGTCCTGCTTGGCAGCAATTATTTTTTAAATAAAGGGAATACGATATACAGTCATTAAATAGTTAAGGGAGTTTTCATTCTACATTCAGCTTAATCCATATGTACAAGCTACATACACACTAGAAACTGGAAGGGACAAATGCTGTTGCTCAGCAACAAGGAACTGGCAAAAGCTCAAATACTCCACATTTTCAGCAGACAACGGCCCTCTGAGCTCAGCAATCAATAGCATTTGATGCAAAGCAAATGCCTGGTTTATCACACTTGCCATCTAATAACACCTCAAGTGTATTTGTGGCTGACATACATAAAAACATATCTGAACTCCAGCTGTTTGAATAATGTATTGAAAATTTTACCTGTTTTCTTTTTTTTCTTGAAAGCCAGTTAAAACAAATGAGTTTGTTATTTGTCAGTATTTAGTGAATAATTTATGGAAACAAATGTCACCGAATAGGTTATTCAAGAGAACCAGTTTAACTGTTCACTAGCCAGGCTGTGCAAAGACCAATTCAAGTCTCTCAAAAAATCTAATTCTCAATTATATCTCCTCTCTGTCCTAACAGCCTCTTCCCTCCACAGTTCTTTATAAATCATATTGTTTTAATTTTACACCTACACAGTATTAGGTTTTATGTGTTGTTTCTTCTGTTGCAGCTGTTCTTTTTGTGTTTCTCCATTTCCCTTGAGGCATTTTCCCTTCTTGTTCTCTCTAGGTCCCTCCGTAATTTCCCCGGTCTCCTTAGGGACCATTGATATCTGCTCAGAAGCAGAACAGTCTGTTATCCCACTGTCACATGCAGCAAGTTGCTCCTCTAAAGCAGTGAGTTTCTCACTTGGCAGCTGGCAGAGACAAGCATGGCCCCATGGCAGGAGTGGAGCTGGGAGCTGCTGGCCCACAGGGAGGACAGCAGGTAGCACTGCCAGAGAAGAGCTCGAAAATAATGCCACTGTCAGTGCTGGGATACAGAACAGAAGAACGTTGTTCAGACTGTTCTTGATGTTGATATACTATGGTGATGAGAACTTTGTGGTAGAATGAGATTCCTTGCTCTTCATTTTAGTAATAAGAACCCAGGGATCATCTGCTTCTTGATGGTCATCCATTTATCACCTCAGTGAAAGGGAGAGGCATTGCTAGAGCACACGCTATCTGTTCTGCGTAAGATACCTGCCTTACAGTAGAAGGACTTAGTGTCTGGAGTGTCTGGAGCTACCTGTTTTCCTCATAGGATACTGGGGGATTCTATATAACTGACTTAGACACGGTGTCTAAATTCAGGAAATTCAAAGTTGGAGAAGATTAATCCCCTCCAATACTAAATTACACTAACAGTCCACAGGGCTTAATTTTACACCATATCACATAGTTGTACTTGAGCTTGAGCATACATTTTAGAAAAAAATTAATCTTGAATTCAAGATGTTAATTAGTTACGAATCAGAATTGCAGTTATTGAAAAATATATTAGAAAAGGGGCTAAGAAGTAATTGTTTTCAGAGATCCTCAGGGAAACTTACAGTGGAGAATGAGCTTCTGTAAAAATGTTCCAATAGTTAAACATAGCTTCCTCATCTTATCTGAGATTTGCTGAGATTCCTGAGGAATATTTATGTTTAGACGTGTCAGTATGAATTTAACTTCACCCCAGAAGAGGTGAAAAAGTTATGTCAGTGACAGAAGAAAAACGTAAGTATAGAAGAAGGACACTCTTGTGGGAATTGTATTTTAAAATTGTATATAGAAAGGTCCAAACAAGCATGCTACTGTGAAAAAAAAATAAAATAGTAAAACTCACTTTTTTTCTTTAATCTCTAAAAAATGTAAGAGTTCCAACTGTTCAACTTTTGGTCATTTTGGATATTACTATCATGTTAAAAAGAATTAAACATATTCATAAATCAAGCATGTTTTGGTTGTGGATAAGAAGACTGCATAAGGTAAAAGAATATCTTAAATTTTGCTACCTTTATAAATTGTCTGGAAAGTGCAAATTATATGCAGGATGTAATTTTTAATTAACACTTTTGATGTCTTCACTCTTCCTAAGGAATAGCAAATGTCTTGATTCCCTCATATTCCTTCAAATAATTATATTCAGGGTTTTTTTTTCCTTTCACTGGAAAAAGATGATATCTGTTCTGGAAAATGTATCTGTTTTCTACGTGTCTTGAGATTTTGATCCTGTATCACTGAGAATATAACCTCAAGGAGGTTAGGTCAAAAGAAGGAGATGTAAAAATAATCCTTTGAGGTTATTTTTATTTGTTTTTCTGAAATTGTGCCTTTATGGGCTTTTTAAGTCATATTTTCTAGTTTTTATCCGCAGCTGTAAAGATAGGGTGCTTACTGAAGGAAATATAGAACAAATCTTGCAGCTAAAACTCTTCCTTAACTACACAAATCCAGGAGATTGTTCTTAAAGAGTGAACATTCCTTGAGAAAAACAATGTGATTAAACCAGGATATTTGGCAAAGGTATGATTTAGGGAAAGCATTCAAACATGTCCTTCAAGTAATCCTGGCTTTAGGCTTCAATGACAGAAAGCTAAACATGTTTTGAATCAGGATGAACAAGTCTGAATAAAGTCAAAGTGAAGGTAAAGGACAAACAAAAATATTAAAATCTTGACCCTGCTGAAAGCAATAAAAACAGATTGATATTAATTGATTTTTCTTCTGTGCTTGGTAAAGTTTTGATTAATTTCTAAATAACCTAACCTTTTTCTAAAAAATAAACACAATGTTTTTATTTTTGCCCCTGTGCTCATCTATTTTATCTGCTAATGTTACTATTAGCATTTTCTTATTAAATTCTATTCTCATGAGGTGCGTATCTTTTAATGGATTTTTAGTTAATGGAAATTGTTTTTTAAGATTCAGAAACTGAAATAACACATTTTACTGTATTGTTTAGATATTCACTTTTGTGGTCATCTTTAATTTGGTACCTGAGTAATTCAGAAACTGTTTGTTTTTTCTAACAAAACTCAGTGAATGTAACAATAATATCACCACTTAACAGTGGAAAATAAAAGCAGAAAAAAATAAGGATCAGGTTCAGTAAAAGATTAAGGTATATTTCTGTAGGCAGACATCGTGTTAAGGACTACAATACTGATTCTTTGATGTCTGAAAACAAAAAAACAAAGCTTTGACTTAAGCTACTTGACTGCTGACAGAGTTGTTTGGACAAGTCAGACACACCAGACAGACAGACAGAGCAAACCTGCCAGCACGTTCAGCAGAGAGCTCTCCAGTCTGATCCCCACAGAGGAGGCACAGGCCCGAAAAGAAAAGAGCGTTGCCATGAGATTGCGATCAGAGCCCTCCTCTCAAACATGCTTCTGCCATTTATTCAAGTGTAGGGTATGTATGTATGTTTTTAGTGAAAAGTGAAATGAGTCAAAGGAGTAGAGGAAAAATCTTTGATTTCTCTTTTACATGCGAACAGTAGCTACTGATCATCATGGTTCTGTCCATTCAGTAGTATGAGAAGTTAATTGCTGCAGAATCGACAGCTTCAGCAGAAAACCTAGAGAATATTTTCTCCCAGGCCCTAAACAAGGATTTAGATAATGAAGATAGCCTTCTTTAAATCTGAGTTGTCTTCAAGGGAAGAGGAGAATAAAACCAAGATGTTAGCTATACACCCTATGCTCTATGCATTTATCTACTACATAGAAATGGACATCACATGCCTGGCAGGTGCCTTTTATAAAAGGCAGAGTCCATCATCACTGGCTTTTAGGTGCCAGTAACTGCATCAGTGATGAAAACGTGTAACCATAAATTTATCAAAAGAGATTGTTGAAAGCACTGTCACCACCTACTTCAGAAAGCCACTTCTTATGCCTGGACAACTATTGCTTCTCTTTCTTCCTTTCTTGCAAGTTTTTGAGCTGTATTTATTTAAATAGCTTTCTGAGTAGTTGCAGAGAGTCCACAGATAAACGCCAGAGCCTTTAAGATTATTAAAATAGCATTGTAATAAACTAGATTTTGCTAATATTCTGGGCAAGAAGACTGTGAGTGATTCTGGTTGAAGGAAATGTAACTGAGATGTTTAATATTTGCTTGTAAATTTTTTTGTGACCATCTAAAGAGAATATCTGATTGTCAAACTGACAGGAAAAAATAAACCAATGTTTGGATTTGGATGATGCTCAAAAGATATCAGTATATCTCTGGTCCAAAGTACTTCTGATTTGGTCCTTATGATACAAATACATTCTTAAGGTAGAAGTTGATTTCTATGATTACCAAAGTAAAATGACGGTGTTAATGAATGGTGGGACTAATCTAAAGTCCAGGATTCTTTTTTGGAAGTCAGTTATGGGTATACTGGACATGGATGCCATAACTATAAATTGTCAAGACCAATTAGGCTGGAGACTTTTTGCAGGGCTGTGCCCATGGCATAGTTCTTTTAAACAACATATATATGCTTGATTTTGATCAGGTGATTCATCTTGAATAGGACAGTACACAGCTTTGCTTTGGAAGAGTTTTGTATATTAGCCTTCAGGAAACAACTTATGAAGAATGTTTTAGTCCTTATTCTAGGGCTAAACTGCCAGTTAATCATCAGAAGATTAATTCCCACTGGTGGAAGCTCCCAGGGGTTTGGGGAACAATACTTCCTCATCACTTGGATAAAATTCTGCTAAATTTTGACTATCTTCTCTGGGACTAAGATTTGTAGTATAATTCTGTAAGATTTTGATTAACTAGCATCAGTATGCTCCAGTTGTGTACATAAATGTTCAGTTGCTCTTCAACAGAATTTCATATTGGTCATTCTTTTGATTCAAAGGTTTTAAAAATAATTATCTATGAAAAAGAACACTAACAACTCCAAGAATTATAGCAAAACTATGGGAGGTATTATTGGCTTCTTTCATTTCATTTTTCATAACTTTAGTTTCCATGACAACAAAGGAGGCAATTCCACAAAGCCAGTTGCTCATTATTTGAGACAGTCTGCAGTTTTCTCTGGAGAAGCAAGATACTTTTTTAAGTCTCTTGTAAGAAATTCATAATTCAGTGGATGAAATCTGAAGCAAAAATAATTAAAGCAAAGCCCCCCTTTGGAAACAGGATATATTTTGTGAAGAACATGTACTGAGCCTCATATTGGTTCTTTCTCTACTCCCAAGTCACTGACTCATATTGCTAATATTCCTTCTGTTGGTTTTCTGTGACAAACTGTGATGTCTTCTGAATTCTCACTGGGAAAGAAATACTTGTAAGGTCAGAAGGACATAATCATTTTAATATTTATTAATTTATTTATCTTGCTTAAGCACATTTCCAGAAGTTCTCCTTTCAGTGGCCGAAGTTCTGTCAATCTTAGTCATGTGTAAGCACTCACTAAGCTAGGAAACACAACTCTTTAAAAATGCAACTTTTTTATTATCAAGGAAGGTCCCAACTTCTGTTTTTTTTTTTTTTAATAAGCACGCAAATTAGGTTTGTTATAAAAATACATACAGTAAAACAAAGCTTCTTTGTTAATGATCTTGTTCTATCAGTGAAAAAATGTCCTCTCAGGAAGGGTATTATTGCAGTGAAAAACAAGCCATGTGTTCCATAATGTATTTCATTAGTTCTCTAAATGCTCCAATGTAGGTAAGGCAGGAGAGAATACAAACCAAAGTGAACGTCCAAATCAGGAAATACAAGTGGACAATCCTTTAAGAAGAAGTATTTCTTCCTATTATTACCATATTACCATACAATAGCACAATACATAAATATCCAGTTAACAAGACTTTGTTCCAAAAAATTCCTTCCATAGATTCAAAGAGTGTTTGGATGTTGTGTTGAGGGACATGGTTTAGCGAGAACCATTGGTGATGGGCGAATGGTTGGACTGGATGATCCTGTGGGTCTTTTCCAACCTTAGTGATTCTATGACTCTGTGATTTTAAAAGGTCATAATAGCAGGTGTTATGACAGAAACAGATCTTTTATAAAATTATTACATTCTTCACAGTCTTCATATGTCTTTATTGAACAATCTCTTTTCTGGCATGAAAATAGCCTTATTAAAAAACTTCACAAATGCTGAAAGTCTGACACCAATGTTGAGCAGTAAATATATTGCTTGCATTGTTGTTTTTCTTAGAATAAATTGCATTTCCTAGCTAAGAATAAAACTAGAATAGCTGCACAGAACTTCAGATCTGTTAAAACTGAATTCATTCACAGCTTGTGCTTCCTGATATTGCATGAGATTCTTCTATCCTGGAACTTCTAGCCAGATGTCTGAAAACAGAACTCTAAGCTTATCCAGTAGAGAGGAACTTCTGCATACCATATAGTGGTATAGAAAGGTCTTTCAATATAAAATAAAAGTTGTTTAGCAAAGATGAGCAAAGCAGCAGCAGAGGAATATATGAGGACGATGACTTTTCCCCTTAAGCAGAAAATGCATTCTATT
The DNA here is from genome assembly GCF_016699485.2 of Gallus gallus. Lineage (NCBI taxonomy): Eukaryota > Metazoa > Chordata > Aves > Galliformes > Phasianidae > Gallus > Gallus gallus. The sequence goes on from NC_052532.1 coordinate 40,768,820, forward strand.
TCTCTGCAAGAAATCCCAGACTTCCCAGGATATTTTCTGATGTGACAAAGGACTTTATTCAACTCTTCTTTCCTAGACTCCACTCCTCATTCTCTTCATGTGAATGTACGTAAATAAATTCTCCTATCTGGAAGTGACTGTCCCTACTCCAGTGGAACAGGAATGATCACTCCTGCCAATTATTCCTGCCAACACTATTAAGAAAATTTGTTCATGAAACCACGACGTTTAGCAAACTCTAGTTTAACAGAGATTCATCTGGAAAGATTTCTATTCAAAAGATATAGCTGAAGGTTTGATACACTTTCCTTACTCTTTATTTTGTCTCCTTCCTGAATGTGATTTGTAGTTACTCATTTCCAAACCTTGGTTGCTTGTGACTTGACTTTAGCTTCCTGACCCAAGCTACAAGGATTCCTTAATAGTAAAATCTGATTTTCAGCTTTTCATCCACACAATCCTGAAGTTCCAGAAACTCCTAGGTACCTAATAAAATATGATATAAAGAAAACAGTGCCATATATTGTTCTGCAGCAATCTTTGAGTTTGTATTTGTTTGTTTGTTGTTTGTTTGTTTGTTTTTCTAACATGTTCTATGTCATCACTGGAAAAAAATAATGAAGTTTATAACTGCAAGAAAACACAGATAATGCAGTGATGTGCTACAGTGCTACTGAAATAAATAAATGGTGATGACAACAGAGGATATAAAAAAACTTGTATTATTTTTAGTGAACTTATGCTTCATTTTACAATAATATGAAATCCATCAGTGAATTTAAGCCCATAGCCCATGAAATAACGTAACTAGTATCTACAGATACATTAAGCTTCGTCTTTAGTTTGCACTTAGTTTTAAGAACTAAGTTTTGTAAATGTTTTCTTGGTTGAATGCCAAGACAGACTTGTTTATTGAGACCACAAATTCATTAGCACTACTTTTAAATGATATTATAGCTTTCTAAAAACAAAACAAAACAAAACAACAACAACAACAACAAAACAAAACAAAAAATCCAGTTGTCTTGGATCTGTTGATCCAGTTGAAATCTGCAAAAGAAATCTGGAGTTATGATTTCATAGAATCATAGAATCATTTATGTTCGAAAAGACCCAGAAGATCATAAACTCCAACCATCCACCTGACAGTACCAAGTCCACCACTGCACCATGTCCCTACTGTCATGTGCGCATGTCTCTTAAGTACCCCCAGGGATGGTGACTACCAGGTCCCAAGGCAAACTGCTCCAATGCTTAACAATTCTTTTCATGAAGAAAGTCTTCCTGACATCTAATCTAAATCTCTCCTGGTACAACTTGAGGCCATTTCCTGTCACATGAGAAAAGAGATTGACACCCCCCTTACTGCAACCTCCTTTCAGATTGTTGTAAAGACCAATGTGGTCACCCCTTAGCCTCCTGTTTTCCAGACTAAAATAAATCTGACTCCATTCTGATTCCATCAGCCACTTCTCATCTGTGTTGTTTTCTGTTTCTGTTAATACTGTATTTCTTCATTTCTGTAAAGGATGGATACAAGAAAATGTCATTAATCTGCCTCTAAAGTGAACTGAAAGCATCAAAACTAGGGAAGTTGCTAGAATTTGCTTCCTTTCCAAAGTGATCTGAAATGTACTCTTCATGCTGCATGAAAGCAACAAGTTCTAGAAAACACTTTCTTTACTGTTGTCACAGCACTAAACTGATTTGCCTTTCAAAGACATGACCCTGGGTGCACATCTGAGCAGAGGTATTTGTTCTTTGACACTAGAGGGAAGGTGACACGCTTATTCTAGGATGCACTTACTTCCTATGCACTGATATATGGTATTTCCAAGCAGAGGAAGAAGCTGTAGCTATTGGAAAAGAGGGCAGCAATCAGAAATCAGTGGTTTAACATGAATTGACTGCGTTTTTCTCTTAAGTCAAAAAAATCTGTGTGTTCTCTATCAGAGAGACAGCAAGGTCTTGAGGCACTGTGTTGGTGTTACTATCCTCATACACTAGGAAGAACAAATAAAATATGTTCATGTGGAGCTCTAGCAAGCTTTATTTTACAGCTTGAAAATTACTGACACATAAAATTAAGGGCTGTGCTCCACAAGATCTATCAGGTCTTGTGATCAGATCTTTGAACTCTGTCATTTCAAGAAATGAAAGACTGGAATGGGGGCAAAAAAGGTTAACAAAAGAAACAGAGGGGAGAAAAAATGACTTGCTGGAAACATAAGATGAAAATCCAATTACCTTCAATAGATCAAAATTTTAGTCTAGCAATCAATTATATAAAATAAAGTTAATGAAAGATGCTTCAATAATAACTAATTATCACATCTAATAATATCTTTACTTCTAAAATATTAAAGTATTCAGATAATTGTGTTACTGACTGTACTACAGAAATTTAATTTTCTTTTATCAGAACAAATTTAAAAAATAATCTGGTATTTTCTAATCTAATGAGTCTGAATACAGCAGAGTTATTTCTGATTACTCCATTTTTGGGGAGATAATGTAATAGTTATACTATCATGTTGTTTGTTAACATAAACACAATCCTAACTCCATAGAGCCTTGGTATCTACTGTAACATTTACACTGTTTGAAATTTATCCATTACAAGAAATTGCCTGATCTTACCTTGGAATCTGCTGCTACAGAATTCTCTCCTGGTTTATGTGGCTACAAAGAGAAATGCTGGTGGATCCAGCAGTGATCATAGAATCATGGAATTGCCAAGGTTGGAAAAGACCTCTCAGATCATCCAGACCAACCGTCCATATATCACCAATATTTCCCCCTAAACCACATCCCACAGTACAGCATCTGAATGGTTCTTGCACACCTCCAGGGATGGTGACTCCACCACCTCCCTGAGCAGCCCATTCCAGCACCTGACCACTCTCCTGGAGAAGTATTTTCTAATGTCCAACCTGAATCTCCCCTGGCACAACTTGAGGTCATTCCCTCTCCTCCTATTGCTAGTTACACAGGAGAAGAGGCCAACCCCCAGATCACCACAACCTCCCTTCAGGTAGTTGTAGAGTGATAAGGTCACCCCTGAGCCGCATCTTCTCCAGACTGAAAAATCCCAGCTCCTTCAGCCACTCCTCATAAAGAGGATGATTGCAGCTGAGGAGGTAACTTCACCGTACTGTTTTTTTAAGTCATTTTTTTTCTCTTCCTGCAATAATCAGGCTGCACACCATTCAATTCCAAAGCTAAAATTGTAATTGAGATTGCTTTCAAATGAACCTCCTCCATTATGTAGAGATTTATCTTTATTCCGTGTTGAAAAAAGGCAGAGGACAAGAAAGCAGGCTTAGCTGAAATGAAGAAAGCAGTCTTGAAAAGATGTACTGTTTTAAGGCTCTATGGGAAAAAAAAAAAAGTTAGAAAGGTCTGTGGGAACAGACTATTAATAGGGAAGTATTTTGAAGAAAAATAGTTGGTGTTCTTTCTCTTTTAGATTGGAGGTTAGTAAAGCCCCAAAACAAGAAGCATAATGAAGATATTGACAAGGAAAGAATACTGTATTCACTTGAGAAAGTTTACCAACTACCAGAAACATCACATAAGAGTATTGCTTTCTTTTCCTATTCCTAAGGCCTAGCCTTTGTTCGATGGCAACTTTTCCCCTAAGGCAGGCTAAGAAAAGGTTTGAAATAGTTCTTCATGTGATGACCAAAGCAAAAGAGCAATATCTTCATTCTTGCACATCAGTCTTCCTGACTTCCATCAGAACAACTCCAGGTTATGACAAGCCCAGCGGAAGCAATTTTACCTCCAGTTTTCAGGTAGTAAAACAGTATGCCCAGTATAGTAGTAGGAGAAAAGTACAGGAACATTATTAGTATTGAGTAGTGCAACTAATACAGCAACAGTTTTCAAAACAGGTATACAAAAAGGAGATTGAGTACCTCAGTGGTATGGCTTCAATTCTATAGCTGTTTCTTTACTATCTCTTCTAAACAACGATATTATTTTTTTCTGTGTAAAAGCCCAATTACTTCACTGGCATTGTTCATTCTCAAAATCAGTTAATTACTATATGAACTTAGGGTGTAATCAGACCATGGAAAGTTCTTGGTGTTATCAGCTTAAAGAAGAAATATAGACACACGTACACGCTCACTTTGCAGGTCAAAACAGATGTTAAAGACTACCTTGTAGAACATGTTATTCTACAGTTAATAATCCTAAAATACTTTCATTTTATGAAAGTACACTAGGAACATAAATAAATAAATAAATGCAGCATCAAGCAAGCATCATTCTCAGCTTTATGTTCACCCCTCGCTGTTACCAAGTGTGTAATATCTTTCAGGGAGGACTCCAAAGAAAGTAGCTGAGATGGCAATGCACTTACTCAAACGAAGATCAGCCCTCCTGGGATAGCCATGAGAAGCTATGGCAGACACCACACACTGCCAGCTTGTGTGGGCCATCCTCCTCATGCCTCCTTTAAGCTCAGCTAAGAATTGCTTTCTTAGGTATGTCTCCGGCCTGTGGATTCCAACCACAAATAAGCCCAATTATCTTAGCTGGCTGTCAAGAAACTGCAGTCTTTAGGATTCAAATTCAGTCGTCTACCAGGGTTATGTTTCAAGGGGCCATCTGGAATGAGTGTTGACATTTAAAAAGTGCTCACCATTATAAAAAATATTCCCTGTTGTACATACAGTGTTGTTGTTAGAACACTGTTAGAGTTCCAGCAAACAAGATAATCCTCTCAATTATGTTTTTCCCCAGGAATTTTTCCACAGTATGTAAGTAATTGTACTGAGGTATGTGTCAATCAAATTATGTAAACAAGTTCTTGGTGATGAGTTTGCTTGGAAAACATCAATTTATGCATAAAACGCATGAAAAAAATCAAATTTGTAAGATGCTACAGTTCATGTATAAATCACTTTATGTCTCAGGAGAAGAACAGTTAGAAAAAATCTGCATAAATGCATGAGTGCACTTCTTGTACATTTCTAGACTGGCTTTACTCACTGTAAATCTGACAGATAAAAGTATCAGATATCATAAGCAAACTAGTTAGCTATTTTATCCATTATTGTTATTTTTTTAATAGCTATTTTACTTTGCCCTGAACAGGAAGAGTACGACAGGGCAATGCTGTATCTTTTGAAGTGTTATGAGCATACTGCTTCCATAGTATGTATTTTGCACATAAACATAATCATGATCACTTGAATTAAGCTACAAAAATTTATAATTCTGTGATCTAATCCATCATCTGTCAGAATGAAGGATAAAACTTAATATTACTTAGCTGAATAAAATTATTTCCAAAATACCTACGTATATGATTTTTAGAACAATCTCTGTAGATTAGATTGTTTAGATATAAAATGTGAAAGGATCTCTTTTTTTTTCTCTTGATATGATACCCTCAGGGTACTCCAGTGTGACAAAGGGGATCTTGAAAAACGGTAAAAAATAATCTTGAAAATGTACTTGCTAGGTGGTGCAACATATATATATATATATATTTTTTATGTAGAATATCTCAAGTTCTTTTAGGAAGCCCATTATTTTCAGTAATGCTAAATGAATGGAACTTATGCATATAATTTAGTACTTGTACATTTTCAATTTTATTACATGTATACAGCACAGTGTTGTACAGATTAATAAAAAAATTTACGTTCAAGAGACAAGAAGAGGAGAAGGGTATTGGAAATGAATATCGATAAGGAATTACAGAAAATCAATTGAGGATCTTAAAGAATAAAAAAGAAACACTACAGTTGGTAATCAGGAAAATAATGCTAATTTAAGGTTTATTACATCCACTTAAGACAAAAGAATCATAATAATGCTATTTCAGGAACAGATAAATAAGGAAAGGTATAAATTTTCAAAAAACAGTTCTAGTCAATACCTGGCCACAAAAACGTTGCATGTTTCCCATTTAAAAAATGTTCCTAAACAGGTTACTGGGTGGGTGAAAACACATTGGATGCCTGTGATTGGAAGGCTGTGGAATGATACCTGGATTTGATGACAGGCAGAGTATCACAAGGGTCTGTTCTGGGATCTTTTGTGCCTAACATCTTTGATATTAATCAGGACAAGGAGACCCAAACCAGAAATACCAATGGACATGATTGAAGATAGGGCTGTGGGTCAGATGGACTCTAGGCAGGTTGGAGGAACAGGTGAGCAGAAATGTAAATTCAGAAAGGACAAACGCGAGTCCTGGACCCAGGCTGGAAGAACCTGATACCGCTCTGTACAATCTATTCCTGAACTTGAAGGAAGAACACCCTATCCTAGATGAATATGCTTCTTCCATGATCCTGAGTGACTTCAGACAACAAAGAATCTCTCTTTCTCAAATCTACACTAGACTGTAAAAGCAGCAACAGGGTAGAACAAGAATATGATGAATTTCATTCTCCAGAGAAATGGGGTCTTGAGCATCTTTCCCTGGGTCACTGTACAGGCTGAAACTCTTCTCTGTAACCCTGACCAAAGTCAGCCCTTACTCTCCCCAGTGGACCAACTGTCCAAGACCCAGCTCTCACACCCAATGGAATAACCTGGGCTCAGATGGCTGCAAAAGTGCTTTGAGAAGGTGAGGAAAGAGACAGAAAAAATAAAATTCTCATCCGGGGATAGAAAGGTTAAGACAGCATCACTAATATCTCAAGGATATGAGAGAAAACATTAGCTTGGTATGTGGAGCAGGGAGGCTGCTCAGGCTGGCCTGTTTATTTGGGAGCTGACACTGGATCAAATGGCCATTTTCAACAGAGTTGATGGAGGTGGTGACAGGCAAAATGGAGGACTTATCCCAGAAAGTGGTGGTGGCCAGCCTTTTCCCCCTCCTGACTGTTGCTGGCCTCTCAGTGAAGGCTCTTCACAGCAGAGGTAGTAGGCACACTAATGCTTAAGACTAAGAGGTCATTAACTCCTAACAGTCTTAAAAAATTAATTTTTGTTTTATATTTTAGAGGTGCACATATCCTAACTGCAGACTGCCTTTGTGCCTAGATAAAGAAATCTGAGCAAATCAACCCAGAGAACCAATACAACATTGCAGAAGCACATCGGTCACTTGGGTCAACTTTGGGAGAGTGACTTATCTCACAGGTGCCTCAATATTTGCTAAGACTCCACCTACTAACTAGTATTTCTCTGGAGATCTCCTCCAAGCATTTTCAAGGAAGAAGGAGAACAGAATAGACATCCAGACACAAAATTACAGAGTCCAACTTTGTGATACTTGATACTCAGAGCTGACTGTAAGGCTATTTCTCCAACTTCTAACTGGGTCTTTATTTTTTCTTTCCACATGGCGTATTTCCCCAGAGAAGACCTTATACCACCAGTAGAACAGCTGATGGCAGATGTCATTAGCATTACAAAGGACAGACAGGGCTGAGCCAAAACAGTGTCCTGAGCTGAAACACTGTCCAAAACTCAGTGAACTGGAAGAGATTAGCAAATCTGGTATCTCACATATCTCCTTTGAAGTGTATGCAAAGGAGGTCAATAGAATGTTCCTGTCCCCTCAATACTCTCTTCAGACTGCTGTGTTCCCAGCCTTGCTGAAGTAACTCCTCCAGCTCAACTACTGCAGGATTCACTCTGTCATTTCAGGTTGGTCCCCAGGTGCAGAGGCTCACCTGGCTAAGACCATTTGTACTGCCTGTGACTCTTATGCCAACAGAATGTGCAGCTGGCAGTACCTGCAGGAGAAACTGAGCTCAGGGGAGCTGTGGAATTGCCATTAAATATCCCCCCGAGTTTATGCTGCAATAAATGTTTGTTTATGCTATTAGCAGTGCAGCAAGTTCAGATTAGAAGCTGAAAGGTTGTGGTCCAGCCCCTTTTTTAGCAGTGGATGGGTTGAGAACATAGAGGAAGACAAGATGTTCTGCAGCCTACAATGGTTTGTGGAAGATACTTAGTTATGTTTTGATGACTCCATTAAGAGAAAAATGTTGATAAACTTACAATTAGCTTTCAAGGGAGTGAAAATACTAGATTTCCCTCTATACTGCAAGACTCTATGGTTTCTTCAATTTAGATGAAATATAAGGATATATGTAACTTTTACAGTGTCGTTCATCTAACAAACAAAAATAGAGCAGGGTTTGGCCAAAGTAGTAACTGGACAGTATGAAATGGAAAATAAGATAAACATTTGAAGAGTTCACAAAGGTTTTCCATATATTATCTATTGGCAGAACTAATTTCTAACTATGTCCAGTGGATTTTATGATGAGACCAATTTGAAATAATGACCAAATCTTAAAGATTTCGTTAACAAGTCTATTAGATTTGATCTTAAAGTCTTTTTTTTTCTTTTTCTCATTTGAATTGTGATCTCCTGATGAAATCCAGCTCTATGCCACCACCCAGTGGCTTTTTCTTGACTAAATCAAGAACAGCACTTGAACACTGCTTGCACACACGCTGTACCAGAGGAAAGCGTGCGTGCAGCCTATTTTGCTCCATCTTTTCTGTAAATTGGCTTGGCTGAATTGTGTATATTTGTATCTGATATTACCTTCTGAAGCTGGATTACCAAAAATGTGAGATGTTCAAAATGTTTAAAAATTATCTACAAAATGTGTTTCCTGTTGCTACAGAAACAGACCAAATACAATTAGCCACAAGGAAAATGTCTTTCTTTCTTTCTTTTGTTCTTCCATTCTTTCTTTCTTCTGTACTTCCTTCCTTCCTTTCTTTCTATCTTACTTTCTTTTTTTAAACAGTTTATATAACTTAGTTTAAAAAATGAAATTAGTTTCGAATTTTTAAATGGATAGAAAAGAGATGATATCACAGGCTTTTGATAAGAAATAACCCTTCATTCTGTAGCATATTTTACACACTCAAACTAGGGAAAAGTATTTCCTTTATTTTGTTTTTCCTCACTGAGATGACTTAGCTATTTGAAGTTGGATCCCTGTTGTAAACTGAAATAAATGTCCTGGCTATATACACTGAAATGTATGGAAGAAGTTCTATAAAGGTGAGCTCTTTTATTAAGTTAGGTAGGTTATTTCATGAGGTAGAACTAGCTCTGTCATGACTTCCAAGCAGTAATACTTCAGAATATTTAAATATATGCAATGATTTTGTACAACAGCAATTCATCTCAACCTGTATTCTTGAAAGTGTTTACAGTTAAGAGTAATGCACAGTTATCAGCCTTCCCATTTGTCTGCCCCCTCCACCCCCTTCTCTTATGTTGGGCCCACAGCTTTACTTTGATGTGTCACTTAATGCATTCTTAACAAACTTACAAGAAAAGGCATTCTAGGAAAACATTTCTGTCCCAGTGTAGGAGGAACAAGATCTCTTCTTCCATGCTGGCTCAAGAAGCAGAAGATAAATTTGTCAAATGCCCCATCACAGCAGAGACTACATCTTGCTTACTTCTTACATCTAACAACTAAACCACTTCAGAATAAATCTTTTCTTTCACATTTCAGCCTGTTGCTGTCTGCAAAGCACTGTTTACAATTCATTAATACTACCATAGCACTGAAATTAAAAGACAATGAAATTAAAGGACAATGAAAAGCTTTTCAGCCTCTAATTAATCAGCAATGGTTAACAGATACAAAAGTCTGCAGTCTTCAGCACAAATTAGATTTTTGCAGGGCTGGAGTAATACCACAAAAGTATTAGAAAATAATTCAAACTGCAAACATGGTAGTCCTGCAATAATTACCTACATTTTATATAGCACAGACCAGAGAATCATTTTTCTATCTAGTTCATAATTTTTATGAAACAATATCTTTCTAAGGAAGGCCTTATCCAAACTGACTGACGGTTGCCTAAGATCCAACGGACCTCAACTGTACACTTATCAAATGACATTCTGAGAACATAAAAGATGTTACCTGCACATTACAGTTTCAAATTAAGCTCACTTCTCATTTTTATTTTATTTTTGCTTTTCAGTCATATGTTTTTCATTAAATGGTAAATATTGTAGTTTCACCACAGCCATGCTTTTCTTCCGTGAATACAAAGCCAAAGAAGAAAAGGACAATATAGCCCCAGAACCATCGGAAAACTGAAAAAAAATGTAAGAGTGCTACTGTGAAAATTGAGGCTATGTGTTATTTTGTCAAATTATCTCTACTTTTCAGAAATGAGGAAATTGATAAACAATCTTTGTTTTCACCATTTAGAGAGCATTAATTAAAAGTCCACCTTCTATTCAAAATCATTAGGATTTCATCAGGTATGAAGGTTGAAGGCATGAGCAATATTCAGAACTCAGCTCAAATTTAAATCTTCTATTAAAAATACCTCCTGTATTCTGAACTCACTCAGGGTTCTCACAGAAATACAGTTAATTCTGACATCCTCTGACAATGCACTCAAAAACCTGGTGTTTCAGAAAGCTTCCAGAGTGGTGTCTCTGGCAATGGTCTCAGTGAGCACTGCTGTGCTTATGTACCACCTCTGAGTAACTGCTTTTTTGCTCCTGGGGCATGGTCAAGTGTAGTGCCTTGGGAAGTACTGTGCCAAAAGTAAATGCAAATCTTAAGATATAGGTTCCAGCTTTAGAAAAAGAGAATGTAAGAGGTCAGAAAATGGACTAGGTAGCTTTTCATTTGCCTTTTTAATTTCTCTTACTTTGCACGATTAGCTTTAATGAAAGAACTTCAAGCCCTAAGTGGGCTTACTCTGAGATGGGAAGTGCAGATGTGAATTGAAAGAGCACTCCTTTCCCCAGCTCTGCAGCTGAAAATTTGAGAACTTGCTGTACTACTGAAATAAGTACTGTGCAGAAGTGGAAGATGTTGGTACTGTTTAGTCCTCATTGTGTACTCCCAATTAAAAGATTTATTAAATAAAAAGCGTTTGCTGCGAGTCTAACTCCTCCTGAAAATTTGGTCAGTTTACAGATATAGAGAGAGATGGTTGTACAATTTCCCTTCTTTCCTGTCCTTAAATCTTGAGCACAATGCATGTGGAATACAGTTTTGTGTTTTTAAATATGAAGTACAACTCAACATGTTGACAACTATATAACAATTATAGAAGTCACATTTTGAAAAAATGGATATTTTTATATGGCCAATACAGCCACCAATTGCCACTTCATCCATCATGCATCAAATCTAAGCAGAAACCTCTCCTAGTCAGTTCCTTGAGTACCTGTGCAACCCCATCTCAAGCACTGGGAATAGGTTTGGCAGCCACTGTAAAAAGAACATAAAGCTATTAGAGAGTGTCCAAAGGAGAGCTACGAAGATGGTGAAGGGTCTGGAGGACAAAGCATATGACAGCAGCTGAGGACCTTTGGTGAGCTCAGCTCAGCGCAGAGCAGAGGAGCTGAGTGGAGGCCTGATGGGGGCTGCAGCTCCTCACAGGGAGCAGAGGGGCAGCGCTGAGCTCTGTTCTCTGTGACAGTGACAGGGCCTGAGGGAACGGCATGGAGCTGTGTCAGGGGAGGGGCAGGTCAGGGTAGGGAAGGGGTCTGTACCAGAGGGTGGTGGGCATGGAACAGGCTTCCCAGGGCAGCGGGCACGGCCCTGAGCTGCCAGAGTTCAAGGAGTGTTTGGAGACTGCTCTCAGACACGGGGTATGAATTTTGGGTGGTTCTTTGTGGAGCTTTGAACTGTGGGTCTCTTCCAACTCAGATTACACTATGATTCTAGTTTGTATTGGTTTATCATGCCCTAAATATATTTTAAAGCATGTCAGAATATTCAAAAGAATCTCTGCCTACTTTATTTAATCAAAGTTCACCTGAAATGCCAGTGTAATTTATATTATCTATAAAGAAAAAACAAAAACAAAAACAAAACGAAACAAAAAACCAAAAAAAAAAACCCACCACAAGTGAAATAAGGAATAGAAAAAAATATGTATCAGTAGAAATTATGATACAGCCTGAATTTGTGCTTTGCAACCCTATCACTGCTGCAGATGGGTCATTAATTGAAGAAATCAAAACACCATAAAAAAAAAGCTTTCATTGCATCGTCTTTCGAGAATTAAATGTTTGTGCCATACTAAAAAGAAGCAATTATTTTACAGTAGATTTCTCTGAAATGACAAAAAAGCACACTAATGACTACAGCTGAATATAAAGTATTACATACTATAGCATTATGTTTGCAAATGTTCGACCTCTAGCAGAAATATACTCCTAAGCACAGAAATTTGTTAAACTTTAGCCATTGTTAGAAAAGAAGATGCAAACTGAAAAAGAACACTAAAGCAAAAGCAATTATAATTAGGAAAAATAAATGTGTCTTTCATTTAACAGAAAATGCTATTGAATGTTTGGTGTCTGGGGACATTTTCTACTCAGTAATATTATCTGATGAAGTTTGAAGTCCTAACATAGTCTTTGGAGCATGGATGAAGCCTTGAATGCTATGCTGCCAAATGTCAGGGGTGTTGAGCAAATCAGTTTTATATCACGTATGTAAACATGAAGTAAAATTTCTTGAAGCTTCAAATGCTCTAAACATGTACAGATCAGCCATAATGCTTATCGCTATAACTGATAAGCCTGGGCCAAGTCAGACATACTGCTTGTGCACTGAATGCAGAATATGTATATACACAGTAAACCCTAAAGGATGGGAACTGATGAATTTCTAGCCATCTGCAGCTGTACTTTCATCAAGGACTTATAACTAAGTGTTGTTGCCAGACGACCCTTTCAAAGGCTCATTTAACAAACAAAATAGGATTTACCTTGCCTAGCTCTCAGAGTCTTAAAATTGGAACTAATCACCATAAACTCCTTATGGATACATATATCTCTAGGAATCACATCTATGATCTATACTGAGATGAAGTTATTTGCCCCTTAGTGGTGCACTGACTATAGAAAATCTTGAAAACAATAGAATTAGAATGTTTTAAATTCTCAAAAGAGGACAAATAAATCCACCTTCCATTTCACTAAAAATATTACAGAGATTTCTTGGCTGCTGTTTTTACTTACTACTTTTTGTGTCTTAGAACATCTTTCACTACGTGGCAGAGTCATCATATGCAAAATTGCACGGTGTAATAAACAAAAACAATAAACAATATTATTGTAGGTCCACTGCTTTTTTCTTTTTTCTTCTTTTTCCTGAGTAATAAACACAGTAACAGTGAAAAAATGGAACAATATCAAAGGGCAAGCAGAGCTTCTAATTCACCGTAGCCTCTTTTCTGGGGTCTCAGATGGAGTTAAATCTTCAGTCTACAGAATGTAGCGCAGACTACTGCATTACAGTCACTTCTGTACGCTGTGTGTCTGAACACTTGTACTATTCACAAGCATCACAGAAGAATTAGAATTTGTAGCTCCTGAATGCATATACCTGCGTTTATTTCCATAATGCTTCTGTTTGTTCACCACTTCCTAAATTATAAGTGACAGCTACTTCAAAGTGAAGTACTTTTTGTAGCTACAGAACTACCAGTCTTATTCTTATCTATTTTGTAGTTTCTACCATCCTCAGTATAGATTAAAGCCACTTGGAACTAACCTGATGATTCCCTCTCTGGGCACTTCAGACTTCACTTCCCAACTGAAAACATGAGCTGTGTGATTTCATAGTCACAGCTGTCACTCTTGTCATCAAAAAATTTTAGCTGCTCCCTAGTTCCCAAGGAGAAAATGGTTTGGTAACTACCATCACATCAATTATGAAGACCTGCATGAATATGTTAGGCTATAAATCTCCAGAATTCTCCTTGATCCCTTGAAGTGCCCAAATATAACTGATACAAGTAATCATCGTGCCAAAAGTAGCTAAAAGAGCCAGCTGGCAGCAGCCTGCTGTTACCTTTGACTGCTGTAATACAGATAAAAACAAACTAAATGACTTGAGGATAAAATCTCTTTATCCAGACGAACTCATAATTTCTCCTCTTAACACCGTAGTGAGACAATAATGTTCAATGGTGTGTATATATTTAACAAACAGCACTTTTCTTCTACTTTTTGTTCCAAAATAAATGGTTTCTCAGCTTAGAAGGATGTGCTTAAAACACAGTATCAGCTCTAATAACCAGACAAATATCCGTGGTTAAAAATAGAAGTATTTGATTGTTGTTCAGCTCCAAATATATGCAGCCAGTAGTATAAAATGAGCACATTTTCAAGTGTCCCTTCTGACACTCCATAAGCAAATGGGTGCAGCATGGCTGTAACCATTTAATACAGAGGTCCTTGCTTCCAGCAGGATTGCCTGCTGCAAGCAGAAACCAAAGACGTTCCTTAGAAAAACAGTATTGCCACTTTCAGCACTGAGATATTTTTAACTCAAACTGTCTCATGTCAGTTAGAAGACTAAACAAAATCCTGTGTTTTTCACATATTGGTATTTTAATTTTACATGTGACTTCTTATCACGTTATTTAGTGATTAATTGTGGACTGAATAGGCTAGTAAAGCGTTAAGATAATTTATTTTTGTAATGTTTATTTTCTCTTTAGGTCACAAAATGGAATTCTCAAATGTAGTTTCTCAGTAGATGAATATGTTTCATCAGTGGGTTGTTATAAACATATTTTATATTTATATCTATATGTATATAAAATATGAGTATATAAGCACGGGGATAATCTTTCTTTTGGGAAAAGAGAGAAATAAATCCAGACTTGAAAATACTGATCAGAATTGCTAGTGATTGAAAACCAGGTAGAAGGCAACAATGTTCATGCCATAAATGTTCACAGAAGACAGCACAATCAGCATGTTTCAAATTCAGTTATATGGGAGCTTTGTGAATGGATCAACACTGCTTTTACTGAGTTCATATCAAGCTTGAAAGTTGCCTTACTTCTTTTTTTATGCTTACAACACTTCTGCCCATTAATCAATTTAGAATTGTTTCTAATTTCTTTGACTGATGGCTTAAAACAGTACAATTTTTAATGATTGTCGGGGTTTGGCTGTATGTCTGCTGCTTTAAGGTTGCAACCATTTTAACTTCATGTTCTTTAACTACTTCTTAGTGAGTGCATATTTCATTAGTTGTAAAGCTAAGAAAGAAACAAACAAACAAAAAACCATAAAGCCAACGTCATTCCATGGAGGAAAGTTTTTGTTTTATTTTTCCCATAAGTAGCATGAAAAAAAAAGTGTTTTGAGATGGATATGGAGTGAGAAAGTCCTCCTTCCTTCAAAGCAGCTTAATGAGGTGTTCCATTCAGGTCCCTGTTGGATTTCCCAAAAAGGCACCTGCAAAAGAAACAAGGGAAACTTCTAACTTTGTTCCCCAGAACCAGAAAGAAAAAAATGAATGTGCTGTACTTTATGCTTTCTTCCCCCCTTATTTCTGATTCACAGCTTCACCGGTCTATAATGAAAGGAAAAAACAGAAGACTTCTAAAGTTCCCTGCATTCACTGGATACTCAGTTTTAAAGAACAAGACATCAAACTTCCGCTTCATCTTCGATGTACCTGAGAGATATTAACTACTTGAGATTTGCAGGTTTTCAGAGAATAGAAAACAAACTGCCAACGAAGAGAGAAATTGAGTGAGTGACTGTAAGAACTGTAGTAGCACTTTGCAACTCTTCATGTTTCAACATCTTCTCTACACATTCACAGCAGTGAAGGACAAACAGTCCAAGGCGTGGCCTTTTCTTGGTACTTGTGTGGATAATACTTTCAAACAGAAATAGCTTGTGACTGCTTTAAGGGTCTAAGTACCCTGTTGAATCCACTTCTCACATATTTCAAAGACACAGTTGAAAGTGGCAGCTTTTTCAACATTCATAAAATCGTATCTTTCACATTTGACCATTTTCCTAGAAAACAATGGATGAAAAAGTAATTAGCTCTTTATCTCCTTCCCCATACCATTCCTTCCTTCCACTTTTCAATACTTTTCTCCAAAATAGATGATGGGTCAGCTGTTACACTGCTGCTATGTAAATGAAAGCAAAGGTTCGATTCCCTACTGTGCCTTCATGACCTTGAGTCATCCAGAGCTGCTGCATCTCTGTGTTTCTCTAGTGCTGAATTCATGTAAGGAGCTTGATGCTGCAGGACTGCAGGCATAGGAAGTATTATCACACTGGGCAGCACCATCATGGATAATTAGCAGAATACAGAAAATATAGAGTTAGCAAATATGTAAATTAAGCTTTTTTATTTTTTTTTTATTCCTTTTAAGAACCCTTATATCAAGAATTAATTTCTAGTGGAGAAAAAGATCTCTCACCTGAGTCTGCAATAATATATTTAATAACCCCTTTTATCTCCAAATCAAATAAAGGTACAGAAGAAAGTGATTGAGAGAAAGGACACAGATTGTCTCTCCTACTTTAAACCAGCAATGACAGGGGCAAGGTCAGACACCACAACACTGTTTGATCAAGTGCTCTACCTGACCAGACTGTCCTATGCACAGCACAAGGAGAAGGAGGCATCTTCTGGTTCCCAGTAAGGAAAATGAGGTAAGCGTGATTTGTTTTGTATTACATATTACTGAGTATAGACAGTAAAAAGACTGAAGAGAAGAACGACTGAAGTTAGAATTATGCAGGATTAATTTTTGTAAGCAGTACCATGGAACACATACTTAGTATCCTGAATTCCTCTTCTAAAGCTTAAACGGAGAATAACATGAGTGAAAAGAGATTTCTTTTCGGAAGAAAATGCTGTTCTTTTCCACTCTTCAACTACTGAGAGTTCTTGTTGCTAAGGAGGAAGGATGCGAAGCCATGAAATTACTTGAGTGAATTATGAATGCGTATTTGCTAAAACAAATATGTTTTATTGAGTTGATTTGCGAAACGTGGTAAAATTAAATCAGATATGCCAAAATAAAGAAATAAATAGCTGATTTTACCCTTACCCTCCTCTCCATGAAGAATCAAACATACGTACAGAATATTTTGACAGAAAAGTCAACACGAGAAAAAAAATTTCAAATGCATCATTCATATTTTATCCGAATGCTTTACAGATGAACACCATCTCTAAAAGGATACTGGTATACAGGCAGCATACGAGTATCTACAGTGGTAATAGTAATCCAGGATGGCCGTGGACTAATGCATTCTCAGTCTAACACTTGGTGTTTTCTGAAATCTTTCCTACATTAACGGGAAAGGTGACATCTCTACAGACTTGTGCCCAGTACATACAACTAAGCTAATAGCAAACTGAGATGAGATCTTTTTAAGGTAACAATTCTAAACACTTGGGCTTTATATTTCCTTATCTGAGTTTTAAAAGATCATATAGGTTAGAGACACATGCAAACAAAAAAGGATGAATTTCAACCATGAATTTATATGGATGGTATTCCTTTTGTATTATTCACAAGTTAGATGAAGTATTTTAAGTCTTGTGCGCTACTGTCAAAGTTGTTTTTTCTTCTTCATTGTTTCTGTGCACAGCAATTCAAAATTGACAGTGCCCCATCCCCGGAGGTATTTGTTCAAGGCCAAGATGGATGGGGCCCTGGGCAGCCTGATGTAGTGGGTGGCAACCCTGCCCACAGCAGGGGGATCATAACTAGATGATTTTTAAGAGCCCTTCCAACCAAAGCCATTCTGTGATTATTTTAATTACAGCAATTATCAGGAAAGCACAGAACAATACTGGTATGTCATTTTTTCCCTTTGTCTCCTATAAGAATGGACATGTCCATTTCAGAAAATTTCCCACATTCTTCTTATGACTTGAATTCAAGTCATAAGAAGGAAAAGATGCCAAGCCATGCAAAATGTTTAACTACATTTGGAAAAAGCCTCAGGATACTGACATAACAAGAATTTTAGCCAACCCAAACTCCTAAACTATTCTTCAATTAACAGTACTTGTCAAACAATTCAGAACTGTTTATATCTCTCATACATATTAAATAAGGAAAATTTTGCATTTGTGCAGCTGACATCAACTTCTAAATGGGATAATTATGTTACAATTGGTAAAAGTATTGTAAATCTTACAGAGCATGCCCTGAGAAATTTTATTGATTTTGATACAAACCTTTTCATTCTATTAAGATCACTAATTAAATCTCCAAATCGATTAAGATTTTGCAGAACTATAGAACACCCTGAGTTGGAAGGGACCCACAAAGATCAGTGTCTAACTCCGCAAATTCCTTAGAAATATTTTTTCTACGTATATTCCACAGAATAAAGAAAAAATCCACAGAAAAAAAGGATATATTCAGCGTAACAAAAACTCAGCCAGTCTACTCAATCCATCTCATTTAAGAAGCCACGCTTAGTTTACAATCATACATACTTTGTGATGAAGATGATTGAAACATACCATATCTTTAATTTTAAAACATGTTTTTTGACTTGTTAAGTTTTAAGGGGAATAGTAGCCATTCAAGTATTATTTATATTCTTTGTTTTCATGTGCCAAACCCTATCCAACAGAATACTCCTCGCCTTGACAGTTCATGAGATTATCAAATGTCGCATTTTACTCCACTCATTTTGCTCCTCTCCAGTAAGCATGACTGTAGTAGTCACATCAGCAGGAAGTATTAAGAGCTATAAAATGAACGCAGATTCGTGTTCAGGTGGTACCAAGACCTAATGATTTGGAATTCAGGATATTACACAAATAGAATTTTAGTAATATGGAGCATTTATTTTCAAAGTACCAGGTCTCACTGACTGTTAGGAATAAAATAATTTCAGTATGAACGTCTTCCACAATTGGAAAAGAAGCAAAAAGACATTATTTACTAGAAGTCATTTAATAAAATGTCCACAGGTAACTCAAAACCTGTAACTGAGATTTATGCAAAGGTTTATGTCTTTTGTTGTATTTTCTGAAGAAGAAACTCCATTTGTGCATTTAGATTTGGCTGTCCTTTCTTGGTCTTCTTACTCAGTACTTTATAAGCTTCCATTTTCTTTTGCTTGTACAACCTCTGAGCTGCTTCTTTTTGTTGCCTTCTCTTTTCTGCTTCCTAAAACAAAATAGATATGACTGTGAAAAAAAATCGATAAGCAATATATTCTCTTTTGTAAGAGCACTAGTCATCAGGTACTGTACTGACAGTAGGCCATTGACTTTAAAAGCTTAATTAGGACTGTTTCAGAACATAATACAATCAAAATACATACTGTCTAAAGCTTCAAGAAAAAAGCCAAGATTTCTTAGTAGAATATCCCACAAAAAAAGGTTTGCCCCCCAAAATATACTACATCCTTTCTGCCAAATGTGCTCCTTTACCTTTTTTCTTAAACAACTCAAGTGCCCAAAGTTTTCCACCTTCTCCTTTTCAGTGCAAGACTGAAAGAGTTTGAGTCAGCAACCCCATGAGAATTTCCGACTAACCCAGATGTGCTAGGATACGGGATATATATGCAGGAGACTGGCAGATATGATATGGGAAATATTTTGGTGGTCTGTTTGCAATACTAGCACAGTATCACAAGCAACATGATGCTGTGATGCATAATCAGATCCGAAATTATAGTGACCAGTCCTCTTCAGAGCAAAACACACTGCTGCCTTTACTAAGATAAGAAAAAGATGTAATTCAATTTTTGACTGTATTTGTCTATCTTGACACACTACTTGTCAAGGATGCTTCACACATACAATCAGAACACTAATAGAGGCACTTGCTCTATGTGGATAGTTACAATATGTTGACTAGGGTGGGGGTTGTGTGCTTTTTTGTTGTGTTTTGTTTTGTTTTTTAATCAAAAAGCTTGCATCCCTTTTCTTGCTTAATTTTAGTAAGCAGTTTGGTCAAGCTAACTAGCTTCCTTCTCTTGTATCCTGTCCTATGCAAGTCATCACAAATCAGACTTAAGGCTTCTTCTTATCATGTTTATTAATTGCAATTCAATGCCATGATGACCACAGAGGCTGACGTTTCTGCAGAACATCCAAACACATCCTAAGTTTATCGATTATATTTTTGTCTTCCATGGTATAAATAGCTTCTGTGATGTACAAAAATTAGAAAGAATATTATCTAATGTTGGAATGTAAAATTAACTAGAAATAACACCCCCAAATAAATGAAGGTCTAAATATTTCTTGATGAAATAAATGACCTAATAAAATCCCTCTAACAGCAAGTGCAAGACAAAGAATAAGAACCAAGAGTCATAATTCCAAAGACCTGAATGCCTGCACATCAACAGCAAGCTGAAAAAGACTGAATTATCACCAATATCTGTACTCCTCTCCCATGGTCCTATTGAATCCAGATGGAAATACTATTAAACTACTTTATGCCTAAAATTCAGAATGATCTCTGTTTAATATTTACCTCTCTCTTCTTAGCACGCTCAGCCTGTATTTTCTCATACTCTTCTTTTGCCTTCTGATTGGATGTTTTTTTCTTAAACTTTCCTTCAGTTGTAACTGGTCTGTAAGAAAAAGTATACAAAATTCAAATATGCCTGCTTGCAGATAGCTCATCACCACTTATACCACTGCAGATAACCGCTGCAGAATCAGTCTTGCACTGTTTTTTGCATATGGGGTGAAGTTAATTAGAAATATAGATTTACAGATTACATAATAGCAAAGCTCATCTTTCTATGCTGTCTGAATACCTAATTGCACTACTCTTACATGTAATGCTATTTGGTGTCATGTATTGTAACGAGCATCTAGCAACACAGCAAACTAGATTTCTTCATTTCAAGTGAACTGAAGAATGGACTGTTTGGAACTTTTAGTAATGCACATCTTATTTGCTGGATCTTCAGTGAATAGCATATATGAAGACTAAGCACCACCTAAAAGGATTTTTCTCTCCATCATACAAAGTCTTCTGAGCTTGAAAAGCTGTACTGTTACACTAACTTTGAGCTGTGTTATCTCCTTCTAGTTCCAGCACATGTACACAACTGCAGAGACATGAGGACAAGCAAATGTCAGCAAACTGCTCATCAGAGTTCACGCTGACATGGCAAAGTGAAAAAGATTAGTAGCAGCAATGCCTTTCTAAAACTCTTCTTGAAGAAGATGGCATATACAGTATATTACTGCCCTTAACATTCTGAAATTAAGAGCTGAATTTATGTTCCTTCCCAAATTCAAAAAGAAGTTATCTCTCACGGAAGAAAACTCTACAAAAAACACTCCCACAGTGCCATTTGTCTGGCACTTATTGTCATGTTATTTACTACAGATGTACAGATGTCTCTGCTTAATATTATTATTTTTTTATTTTTTTTCTGATTCACAATAAATCCTTTACGTAAACAGTGTGTTATCAAACATCTCACACTTGAAAAACATGTCTTGCTAGATATTTAACAGCTGTTCACAGAATGAGTTTTTGTTTAGTCTACTGTTCATAATAAAAGGCTTTGAGAATTCACCATCATCATCTCAGAAATCTCAGGTAGAAAATCAAGAAAGTAAGTGAATAGATTTGCTCATAGTTTTATGAACTACAACCCTTCTGAAGTAAAAAATAAATATACATCTTTGTTATGCTCTGGTCTCCATCTTGTGGCAATACTGAGTAATGACAACCCACCTCAGAACTGCAAAACCACTTAAAAGACAATATATGCTAATATTTTAACAGAACTATCTAATCAAAGCCCTACTGCCCTATTTTATATCCCCGCAGAGCACTGAAGCCTACCTAACAGTGTCACTGCACCTTGCACATTAGCAGCCACATTCATATAAAATTACAAATTTTGTTTATAATCATGACACTAGGTAGAATTAAAAAAAAAATCTGGTTTGAAGAAAAGCCTAAGTTTTGCATCAGACATCTATGTGAATTAACTGCCCATTCCACACACAACTCTACTTTCCTCCTACTGCAGGGCTTGGATCTGATTGCCTCTCTCTGTACTCTCTTGTGTATTTTTCTCCCAACGTTTAAATGAACACAGAGTTTAGAATTCAAAGACCTACATTACTCCCTGTAATGTTGACAAAAAGACATCATTTAGATTGGACATAAGAAATAAAAGTTTTTTACAATTGGGGTGGTGAGGCACTGGCACAGGTTGCCCAAAGAGGTGGTGGATGTCCCATCCCTGGAGACAATCAAGGTCAGGCTGGACCAGGCTCTGAGCAACCTGGTCTACCTGTGCATGTCCCTGTTCAGTGCAGGGGAGTTAGACTGGATGATCTTTAAAGGTCCCTTACAACTCTAAGATTCTATGATAAATAGTATAAAAATTGGCTGACACTCTGGAATCAAATCCTAAACACCATCAATTAATCTGATTCTAATGTAAACACAACAAAGCTGTACCTTTACATTTTCTAACAGTTCAGAAAAACATTGAAGGCCCACTTGCATTTTTTTAAGCAAATAATCATACTGAAGTCCACATAAGTTGTAAGATCTAAAGTACCTCCGTAAGCATAAAAACCATTATTTTTAAAGAAATACTTCCATGACTTACTCTACTGCTTTATTAAGCCTTTCTTCTGATAGAACTGAATGATTTGGAGATTTGTGCTGTTTCTTAAGCCTCTCCTCCTCTGCTAGGTAGAGGTGCTTCAGATGCTCTGGGTAAGTATCTGTGAACTGATCAGCCTGTGGTGAACAGATCTTCTGCTCCTTCTTCAGTAATTTCCTATATTTTCTTTCAATCTTCTGTTTTCTCCGAAATGCAAATCCTCGTCCTGTAAACACAAGGATAAAGGGAGTCAAATGCATCTGTACTGGAGCATCTGTACTGAGAATTACCACCTGAACTTCACCACCACTGCAAACACGCTACTTTATGGAACACAGCACACGTTATGCTACTGATATTAGCAACGCAGCGGGCTTATGGAGTCTGCACGGCTGCAATGACACAGGGAAGCCACTCAGCTGTGTAACCTCCATAAGCCGGCAGCGTGATTAGCATCAGTGTTCTGACACCCGCGCGCCCGCAGCCCGGCTCACCCTGCTGGACGCTCCCCAAAAGGCCGTGTATTGCCGTGGGCCTCCACAGCCGCTTCCGCTGTGGACGCCGGGCCGCGCCGCCTACGCTTTCCACGGCCCCGTGCTCGGTCACCGCACGCCGCGCCGCCGCCATCGCTCCCTCAGCGTCGCGCAGCCGCTACGTCAATACGGCGCGCCGCCTCCACTCGGCGCTCGACTCGCCCGCCTGCCCGTCCGCCGGCGGCGCCGTGAGGCGGGCAGTAGTCGTGAGGGACCATGCGGCGGACGCGCGGCGCGCTGCCGGCCCAGCTGCCGGCGGCGGAGGCGGAGGAGGCGCTGCGGCGCCTGACGCGGTTCCTGGCGCGCGCGTTGCCGCTGTGCCGCGCCCACACGACGGAGTTCTATGTGCGCGGGCTGTGGGAGCAGCTGGTGGCGGCGCGCCCCGAGGTCGTGCTACAGGCGCTGCGGCGCCCCCTGCCGGAGGCCTCCGGCTCCGCGGCCGTGCTGTGGGGTGAGTCGCGGCGGGGAGTAGCGGTGGGGCTTGGGCAGGGACCTGGAGACACCTGCGCGCTTACTGCTTCCCAGTGTGGTGTCTCAGGCGGTGTAGGCACTATCAGGTTCTGTCCTCGCTGCTCACACCTCTTTGGTCTCCTCCTTTCTGTGGCAGTCGTTTCTCTTTGCTTTAATAAAAGGAGAATCTCACACCACTCTGCTGAGCTGCTCTTTATTCCTCCACCTTTACCAGCTGCTTTTCTACAGCCGTTTCCACAGTGCTGTGCCCGGTGCTCTGCCTTCTTGGAGCCGTTTCTGGTCCTTCATGCCTGTATGTGCACCAGCAGCATTCACCTCACTCCAGTTATTGCGACGTCTTTGGAACCTTCACAGTACCACCTCGGTGTGAGGAACTGAGAGAGGCTCTCATAATGTTAGGTGGTGTCATGGTCTCATTTCAAACTGTCATCCTGTTCCTTTAGAGTGAGGAATGGCATGAAGCTCCCAGCTGGCAGGCACCTTCCCTCGGACTAATTTCTGAATAACTGGAGCAAAGTTGAACAAATATACATCTCAATTAAATCCATACGAGTGGAAAGATGTAACTGTTAAAAGTCCTCCAAATGTTGAAACTGTGGAAATGTGGAGGACAGCTGGAAAAGACTTAAGCGTGGCTTTCCTATATGTCTGTTATAATGAGTGCCTGGCAAAGGAAGACAGAAGGCAGTTTTATTTCTGACAAGAGCTATTTAAGAAGCACTTCATATTTTTAGTAATTTTCAAGTAACTCAAGAGGAGGCCAGCTATGAAACTCTGTGAGTAAATTTACTGCTCTCCATGTAAAAGGGAAACGTATCGATAATACGCTCTCAGGCAGAGTAGAGAAATGAAGATAAAGCATCTGAAAGGTTTGTTATTTTGGGGACCTGAGTCCTGGCAAAGAGATCAGCATCAAAACTAAGGTAAAATCTTTCACAAAGAATGTAGCAGAGGAAAGAACTGTATTGTGCCAAAGCTTGTTAAGCGCAGATAGCTCTCATGTAGCGTTAGTTCTGGAACATGGCATGTGAAATGACACATGAGACAGAAGAACATGTGGAGTGTAATGGAAGGGTCCACAAAAAACAGCATGTGGAGCTGAGTACATTTTGGCATAAATGGCAAACAGATAATAATTTGAATTTGGAAAGTGATTGAAGAGCTGTGAATTGCGACATCACTTGTAACATTTGTCTCTGGGATCTGAAGACCTTCAAAATATTAACTGTAAGACTGCTTTAAAAAAAAACACAAAAAACAGAGCTTATTTATGCATGAAAAAGACACTGGGTTATGAATTACCTTTGGGAGCCAGATGGAAACAAGACAAAGATCCAGTCAGCAAGCAAAAGCGTTGGGAAGGGGTGAGCAAAACCTTTAAGTCAAGTATATTTCAGAGGTAATGTCAGAGTCAGAGCTGATTTTAAGCAATAGTAGGAACATAAAATTGAGTGTAATTGAATCTAGAACAAAACGGATATTTGGATGAAGTCATCAAAAAGAAAACTGTAAAGGAAAATTACCTTAATCCTAACTGTATGTATGG
Source organism: Gallus gallus (assembly GCF_016699485.2). Lineage (NCBI taxonomy): Eukaryota > Metazoa > Chordata > Aves > Galliformes > Phasianidae > Gallus > Gallus gallus. The sequence continues at coordinate 40,793,709 of NC_052532.1, forward strand.
GATAGCCCATGAAATGATTGAGACACTGACGTGGTGGCCTGTAAAGGAGAGAGTCAGGAAGGTAGAATATTGCGTTATAGAATTTAAAATTGGAAAATCATTTTCTGAGCTATATTCAAGGTGTATGTTACAGAATCTAATACAGGAATTACTGGATCAAAGGACACAATTTATGGCTAAAATGAAGCACATGTTTTAGGAGAGTGCGTAGCCTTCCTGCTGAGCCTATGTTTCTTATGTTAAAATTATCAGATATTTAAACATTAGTTATATACGTATAGTTTGAAATGAGCACTAAAATGCTCTCCTTACACTCTGTCATTCACAGAATGACCTTTTTCTTGTGAGAAGGTGTAGCTATGAGAAGAGATTTGTTCCATATGTCCAAATGACACTGGAGTCATGTACCCCAAATACCTTACGCACAGTGTGCGTAAAATGGCATTTTGATTTCATCTGGTAAAACCTTTGCTCTCTAAGAGTTTGTGCATATATACGCTCACATTCCCAACACTATTATGGAAGTTTTCCAGAATCCCAAGTGAAATTAAGGGGGAACACAGGCTACGTTTGACAGAATTGATTTAGAAATGTGAGGTCATCAGTTCAAATTCACACGACTGCAAATAAAAAAGTTGCATTACTAGAGATTGACACAAAACTGTTATTCTGCACAATATGTTATTTTACTATAGGGATTTTGATGAATGCACGTGCTGAGCTGTAGTTTTCTCTTAGAGATAGATAAGCAACAAATTACAATTCTGTTGTACATACTGTGTGCAAGAGGAAGGTTACATGTTTTGCAACTTAGTTTTAAAGAATATTTTCAGACAGTCATCAGATATTTCATTATAATGGCAATATAAAGGTTAGAACCCTTGTTTCCAGCTGCACTATATATTTTTTTTCAGATCTGTTTTTAGACACAGAAAACCATTTTATATATTTTATACATTTAAAAGCTAACATTTGCCACATTGCATCTTGTTTATCATGATTTCTGCAAATTGGACACAGGCACAGAAAATCTCTGCCTAATTATTCTCATATTTTACTGTAAATTACTGTTTGTACTACAATTTCGTTTTTTTGGCATATGTTTCTGTCCTCCAAAGATTTATTTGCAAGTATATGGACTGTCTGGTTAAAAGACATATTAGATTTCGTCTTGAGAGCAACCAGAGTAGAAACAGTTTGAGAAAACTACAATTTTTAATGTTTGTAAATAGTAAGTAGTCCAACAACTGCTTTTAGTGTGGAGAGGGTCTGCAGAGATGTGTCTTACTTTTTGGCATAGCATGATGTGGTTTCCCTTGATATTTGTTATCTGCAGAATATTTGCTTCTGCTGTTGATCTTTGTGAGCTGTTTGAAAGGTAGCTTGGAAAAATTAGGGTAAATATCTTCCTGTATAGGTTTCATGTTTTTTCACAGTGTTGTCAGGTTAGGGTGGTGTAAGATGGGCATGTGTATGATTGTTTCTATTTATCTTTTTCTACTGTAGCTAGGTTTTGGCTGACAGCTCAGGTGCAGAGGGTTATAGTAAATGGGGTTACATGAGGCTGGTGACCAGTCACTACTGGGGCTCCATTTCAGGGCCAGTTCTCTTTAATGATCTGTATATGGGATTTAACTGTATACCAACTAAGGACAGAGTAACCCCACATATAAGTATAGAGCTGGGGAGAAGAGGCTGGAGAGCAGCCCTGCCAAAAGAGATTTGAGGGTGCTGATTGATGGCAAGTTGAATGAATCATCAGTGTGCCCTGGCAGCCAGAGGGACCAACAGTACCCAGCCGGGCAAGTGGAGGGATTGTCCCACTCTGCTCTGTGCTGGTGTGGCCTCACCTCCAGCGCTGTGGACAGCTTTGGGTACCACAAGAAGGGCATAAAACTATTGGAGAGCGTCTAAGGGAGGGCTATCAAGATGAGGAAGGGTCTGGAAGGCAAGACATGTAAGGAGTGGCTGATGTCATCTGTTCTGTTCAGCCCAGAGCAGAGGAGGCTGAGGGGAGGCCTCATGTCAGCCTGCAGCTCCTCATGAGAGGAGCGAGGGGGCAGCGCTGAGCTCTGCTGTCTGTGACAGCGACAGGGCCTGAGGAAATGAGGAAAGTCATGTTGGGGGCTGAGAAAAGGTTCTTCACCAAAGGGTGAGTGGACACTGGAACAGGGTCTGCAGGGCAGTGGTCACAGCCCCAAGCTTCCAGAGATCAACAGGCATTTGGACAATGCTTTCAGAAATGTGGTTTGATTTTAGGTGGCTTTCTGTGAGGCCAGGAGCTAGATTTGGTCATCCTTGTCAATGCCTTCCAACTCAGAATACTCTATGATTCTGTCCTAAGCTTGTTTGTGTAATTATATTGCATTTAAAGATGCAAGTCTCCAATATATTATACACCAATAAGCTGTATAATATATATAGCTGTGGGTCAATATAATAAAACAAGAGGCATTACTTCTGGAGCAGTCCGTGTGTTTCACTTTCGTCTTTCTTGAAGGTTAATGAACTAAAAATTAGCAAATGTTCAGAAGTTCAAACAAGAAGCAGTCATTTAGAGTGAAAAATGGCTTTCTTTTTTGATTTTGTATCAGAGAGTTATTGTAAGAAGTGCTATGCAGGCACTGAATTTAATTCTGGTTATAGCTTAGACAGTATTTATGCTTTCTTAGTCCTAAATGTTTTTTTAGTAACTCTTGCCTTGGTAATGTTACACTGTGAAAATAAATGTGTTGACGTTTTTGTGACTGTTTTCAATAGGCTGAAATTTATATGTGATCACTACTCATGAAAGTAAATTAAGAGCATTAGAAAGGGGGTGGATAAAGAATAGCTCTATCCTTTGTTGTACAGGTGGGCAGGCCAGATTCTGGAAGGTTGCTGTGCGAGGTATGCACTTGCTCATTATCTACCCGTGGGAGAAAAGACAAACCAGGAAATATTTATAAAATCAGTATTCAGTTTGTTTGCAGGTCTTGCTAGTTGTAATCTATTATAAAACATTTGTAAGTGCTTAGAGATCTAAAATTACTTTTACCAAAACTATAGAGAGTTCAGCAAATATGTTTAGCTAAAATACAGAGGAATTAGAAAATACAAAGCAATTGCAGATTTAGTAAATGATTCTTACCAATGTACATTTCACTTAAAAATAGATGTACATTTTTGAAAAGGGAACATTTTCTAAAGAACTAACTAATGCCAGACTGAAATGTTTCATCCTCAGTCAAACAAAATATGCACTGGAATTTAACTTTGGCTCAAACCTGGTTGGTAATAAAAATTAATTTAATTCTCCCCACAGATTCACCATAGAATCATAGAATGGCTTGGGTTGGAAGGGACCTCAAGGATCATGAAGCTCCAACCCCCCCGCCACAGGCAGGGCCGCCAACCTCCACATTTAATACTAGACCAGGCTGCCCAGGGCCCCATCCAGCCTGGCCTTGATCACCTTCAGGGACAGGGCATTCACAACCTCCCTGGGCAGCCTGTTCCAGTGCCTCACCAGCTACAAAGGAGCTTGAAAATGATGTAAATGTAATATGTTTAAGTCAAAACATTTCTTATGTTGAACAGCTTCAATTCTTATAAAATAATATTTAATAGCATATATATATTGTCAAATGGAGATAACTAGGAAAGGCATAATGAGCAGGTTTGTAAACAGAAGTGATAATGTTTACTGAATTATCTTGTTGGTTATATTAAAATAGCTCTGCTAAAGTATTAGTTTTCCACATTTGCACTAGTTCAGTTCAGAGCAAATCTTGACCTGCACCCTGAAAGTGGAGGAAAATAGCTGTAGAATAAAAGCAAATTTTTGCATGCGAAATAAATTGTTACTTCTGTCTGATACCATGTATTTATTTTTGCTCTGTGTTCTATGAGGAGACTGCTGCGGGGGTGCTAAGCATTTCTAATAGAAATCTCTTCTTTTTCACACAGATGACGACACATTTTCTGACGTGTTTTGTGAAAACTCCAAGAAACTTATCAATGTACACTTATTTGCCCTGGCTGCCAGGCATTATTCTTTGCCCAACCTTGGAGTGTGTACTCCATTAGAAGATATACTTGAAGCACTGAGAGGAGACAGCCAAGGAGCAAGTGGTATATTTACATTTATATTTCAGTTTTTATTCTCTCACTACAGGATCTGCAGAGTTTTTGTTCCAGAGGGTGGTTTTGTGTGTTTTTTTTTTGTTTTGTTCTTACACACATTTCCTTCCTACATGTTTCTCAACTTCAAATCTCATTTGTTCTTAGATAATTTCTTCATTGCCATTTTTTAGAAAGCGGCTTCATGTGCTTAAATTTCAGCAGAAGGGTGACAGCATTCAGACTTTCCCTGAGATTTTCCCTGTTTCAGAGGCGTTGAGATAGACAATCAGACACATGATTATTTCACATACAGATGAAATATCTCGTTAATTCCCTTTGTTTTTCTTCTCCCACAGCAACACAAATTATGACTGCTGGTATTTCTTTTTTTTCATTTTCTTTTTTTTTTTTTTTAAGTCAGCCTAAAGGCAGGAAGCCGTACTTCTTCAGGTGTTGGGTTTTTTTTGCACACAACTTTTGTTTAATGTTACACATGTGCTCGGGCATTTAACTGAATGTGGCCCAGTAAGTGTCTGATATTTCAAAAGAACTGATTTTATTCATTCTGTGTTTTTTGGAGCAGTACCAAATACGTGTCCTAAAACTAGAGTAGTTTCATTTTCTGTATTTGATGAGATTGGCTGAAAACACTCTCAAGGTGGTATCTTTATATTGGAAGTCTTCCTTCTAATTTTTTGTTTGTTTGTTTTGGATGATGAACTTATATTTATGCTTTGACTGCTGTCATTTTCACTGCATCTGTCCTTTATGGAATCCTCAGTCATAGGTTTGTCACCATCTTTCAGATTTCTCATTAGTTTTTCAGAGACAGACTCTAAGCCAGTAGCCTTTGCTTTCTAGTGTGTTTTGTCAGTGTAATAAATTAAAATGCCTCTGATGTTTCCCATCCTAAGTGATGGGATTACATCCCATCCCTTACTCCCATCCCTAATGGGATTAGATACATTAGGCATCTCTCCTATTTTTACAGCAATCTTCTCTTTCCAATTTTGCCATTTTTCATATTTGTGTCCCCAGTTTTAGATTTCTTCAGAATTACTGAAGTAGCTAAAATAGTCTTAATGGTTTGTTGTGCATTGATCTTGCTGTAAGTTTAGTTCTTGACTTCTTTCCTTCTGCTATTTTTCCACCTGGAGCCTTTTTTTCCTTGTTTGACAGCTCTGTGCTGCTCTCCTCTTGCTTGCTCTTTAGCTATTAACATTTTCATTATGTTCTCATTCTCTGTGTTCTGCTTAATTTTCAGTAATTCTGTAGTTCTTCCTTGTTATACATGTACTTGAGTTCATGCTTGGATTAGCTTTTTCAAGCAAAAATACAAGGATTGTTTCATCTTTTTCTCATGCAGAATGAAACATAAAATAAGGCAATTGCTAATTATTTTGTTCTGTGTCTTGAGGGAGTTCTGCTTTGCTAGGTAGCTGGGATCTGGTTTTGTGGTGTAGTAATTCTAATGGTACTTTACTGAGAAAATAAAATGTTCTAATGTTCTGAACATATACAATAGTATTATAATTCAAAACCTTTGTATTGAACTGGCAAAGTATCGGTTAACTTACTTGCATAAATTAACTGCTTCTGTAGTTCTCTAACTTCAGCATATTGATGCAGACTTATTACTCTTCTTACTTAGAATGATTACCTGAAAAGACTAGTTCCAAAATTTAAGTGTACTCTGAATGTGATGTGTTTTTTCCATTCCTTCCTCATGAAGTTCTCTGTGACCCTCATTGCCCCACTGGGTTGCTTGTATTGAGCACAAAGATCCAGAAGAACCTGGCCCAAGTGGAGCAAGCCAGTATATACCTCTTATATACCTGATATAAGGAGAGGGGCAGTAATTGTTAATAAATCTATCTTAAAATTACATGGACTGTCTCAATGATTTTTAGCATATGGTCATCCCAGTCCCTGCCAGTGTTGGCTGATGAAATTAAATTACAGTACTGTAACTTCTGTATAGATGATGTTGTAAATTATGAAATGACTGAGAATTTCTTTTTAATCTGGTATATCTGAATTTCCACAGGTAGCAAGGATATAAAAGATCTGGAAGATCTGCTTTAGGCATACATGAAAGGCAGTCTCTCCTCACTTCATTTATGTAATAACTAAAGATGTAGATAAAAATAGCACTGTAGAGTTAAAGCAGTTTTTCAATTGGAAAACATTTACTTATGCTAGGGTTCACAATGTAAACAAGCAGTGTTTCAGTACAACTTAGACTTTAAGCTTTCCTTTACTCTGACATCCAGAGTACTTCTGTAAAGTATTTGAGCCTTGCTTTCTTCTTATGTTACAAAAGGATGTTTTGGGCATCTAAACCAGACCTCAAACAGACATTTTTTTTTTCCTATTAGATTGACATATGTTTGCTTGTTTGTCAAAATAATTTAAAAACAAGCAGACAAACAAAAAGCTGTTGCAATCAACATTTAGCAGAAAACCCAGCAAAAATAAAACTTATAAAAGTAATCTTCTGCAAGCAGTGTAATTTTCCATGTGCTTAAATCTAGACAGTGTTCATTCTGCAAAATGTAGGTCTAAAAATAGTTTAGAAACTTCAGTAACTAAGGTGATAAATATATGTGTAGGTGTGAACACACTATTTTTTTTTTTTTTACCTGGAATCTCAGTTCCTTTCAGTTGGGTCTTGTTTCTGGATTTACCCCTGGCATTTGAAATACTTTGGCTTAAGTACTGTTTGAAATTCTACTGCAGAATATTACCATGTCAGTCATTTGATCTTGTATTATAGCAAAGGATAGAAGGTGTGATATGTGATGATGACTGAGAGTGAAGGTGCTGCTTTGGAGACCAGACAAACAAATCTTTTATTTCTTTAAAAATATTTAATAACTGTTTCTTCATTTTCTCCTCCTGCTTCTTCTTCTTCTTTTTTTTTAAATCGAGCTTATCCAAAAAGTTCAAAGATAAGTGAAAAAAACATTTCTTTTTTTCTATTTTTTTGTTTTTTTCATTTGAAATAGTTACAAATCAAGAGTTTTTGGGAGGCCACAGAGCTCTTTGCTGTTTTAAAGCAAATGAGTATCTTTAGTGAACACTTTAGCAAAACATGTATTTCTGTTTTTCTGTTTTGTTTTGTTTAAAAATATTATAGGCTATTATTTTCTTTTGTCAGTTGTTAGATTTTTAATTGTCATAGCAATTTATTATAAAAAAAACAGATGTTTGAGAAATTGAGAGATCCTGTGGGTTTTCAAGAAATAGAGAAAACATTAGGTTTCTCATGAGCTCAGTGCAATTCCCCACTCTCTTTTAAATAAGTAATGCTTCTGGCTCTGTTTCCAGCATGGTTTGATCAAGGACTGAACATAGATTTTGCCTAATGATCAGATTTTGGACAGATGAACACATGCAGTGCAAGAAGTAGAAAAGGGGAAAATAGTGATCTGTTTCGTTTTCTAAGAGCATGCTCATCAATAGCAGTCCTCTTTCTTCTACCTTTACCCAGACTTAAAAAAAATTGCTTTCAATTTAACTCGTAAGGTTTCTGACAAGGGAGCTGCTACTGAGCTGCTCCTTAGTTGGAGGGATGTAGATATGTAAGCTGGTGGTAGAGGTTGATTTCATCTCATTAACATATTTTGAGTCATTTTCTTCTGAAAACAGACAGCAGTACTGTAATCTATCCACACTGTAAATAAAGGGGGAAAAACACTGCGTCTTCCTTTAAATTTTATCAGCATTGTCATAACTTTTATTTGAGGTATCTCCCACTTGATACTGTGAACAAACATACTGGAGAATTAAGAAACAGCACCATGTAACTGTTAATTGTCCTTGCCTTTATATTTTGTATATGTAAAGATAAATATGATAAATGACGTAAAAATGAATGTTTTTTAATGAAAAAGTAGTTTTTTGGTAATAGCTTGTGTCTAATACATGGTCAGGTATTAGATACTTCAGTTTAAAAAAAAAAACTACATTAAAAGTACTATACTTTAAAGTGTTGATTTTTTAAAATTTATTTGTAAAATAAATTTGTATTTGTAAATTCAGAGTTTAGTCTTGTAACTGCTAAGTGCTTTAATTAAAAACTACTGCCCTTAAAGTATAAAAATACTTAGAGATACTTTTAGGCTGGAAATTATTCTAATTGATCACAAATGTTTATTATTATAGATTGTGTCACTGTGTATATATTTTCTTAATCTGATACAGGTATCAAAACAGATGAGTTTATGAATAATAAGAAATCTCATGAAGTACAAGCAATGTCAGAGCTGGTAGACAAAATAGCAAAGTATTGTGGTGTAGAGCAGGTAAGAAAGCATTTCATAATGTATGTTATTGTATAGCTTCCAAATTATTATCTTTATTCTCATCAAATACCATATTTTGATATTTTTCCTCTGCTGCTCTGATTTTTTTCTATAAATAATTATCGCTAAAGAAAAACCTTTAAGGGCGAGCTGAAGGGCAGTTTTGTTTATAAATGGGTTGTTCTCAGGGAACTGCCTCTTAGAGAGCCATGGTCATTTTATGACTCAAAAAAAAGTAAGAAATATTTTTGTCCTCTGTATATTGATGAGCTGAAAATTACACTGCTTTTTGCTATGCACAGGCACTGCCTTGTTTCAGTTGCTGCCTTCTATTGCTGGCAATTTACCGTAGGCATCAGTAGGAGGGCAAAACTTCAATCTTCACCTGTGAGACACACAAGAGTACCACACAGGGAAAAATGCAGATAATCTCAGGAATTTTGAAAGCACATGCATCAGATGGCAAGTTCATCCTTGGATGGTGAAGAACTCTCTTCTGAAATGCAACTTTAACTTACGCTTTTCTTAACGTCACTGTGATTGCATAGTTCACTAAGTCACTGTTACATGAAAACCTCGTAGATGTTTACTAATGGGCCTCTTGGCAAAACACAAGCATCGCAACACTTGACTTTTTTCAGTACCATATTTCACATTGTATGTGTTAGACACATGTTATTTGCTCAGACTGAGTTTATTTTAGATAATGTAAACGATATGTTCTGATGAAGTATTCTTCATAGGTTTGGGTCAAGTCTCCAGTGTCCTTAGAAACTGAAGATCAAAACTCTGAACTCTGACTTGTCTGTTATGTAAGGAGCAGCTGCAGAGGGCAAAGTTCTAGGCAATCTCCTTATTACAACTGGGAATCTCAAGTAAACAGAGAACTGCATCTAAGGCCAAATAATACTGGATGAGTTGCAATCTGTGAGCATCCGCAGTCACTCAGAGATGGAATGAAATCTCTCCAGTAGCTCTGTCAGGAGCTAGCCACAATGACAGATGCAGATGCCCTGAACAACCGTAAAGTGTATGCACTCTATAAAGGGTGAAAATGCCCTATTAACAGATGCACAAAAGTAAATTCTTCTGTTTGTTAGCATATTTTTTGCCTTGCTTACCTTTTTCTTCAGGCAAGTGTCAGTCGTTCAAGTGTTGAAGACTTTCATGTACTGAAAACGTTTTAGGAAAGTGTAGTTTGCACATAATGCGATATTAAATGCTCTCTGCATTTGCTGGAAGATGAATTGGTGGTGTTTCATATAGCATTTCATTTTGATTTTAAATACTTCCCATGAGATTCATGAATGAGAGGAAAGAAAAAGCCATAATCAGAGAGTGAAAAAGTAGAGCCACCTTAATGACCTCACTTAAGTCTCGATGTAGCTGGTTGCTAATAAAATCTCAAACTAACAATTATTAAGTATCTGTCAATACACTACAATGTCAGCCTGTGATTATACACTTTTGTCAGATGACTTGGAGTATCTTCAGGATTATTTTCTGTTTATTTATTGAAAATAATGTAGCATTTAATGAAAAATATGGTTGCAATATATCTCAGAATATGAAATGCTGACTGCTTTATATTAACTTTTTTCCATTTTAGTCATATACTGTGAGAGAATTTATTTGTTCAAAGTTACAAATCCCTAATATATGAAAAGAGCTTTCCAGTACATGTTAAAAAAGAAAAAAACAGAAAAGCCTCCTTCTCAGTTATTAAAAAGCAACTTCTATTGTTTTGGTTACCTTTCAACTTAAAACAATATAAGAACTGTAAAGTTTTAGGAGAGTGTTTTCTTTATTGATTTTTTTTCTGTCTTACTCGACAAAACAAAATGTATATAGCATTTAATTAAAAACGCTGGAGCTATGAAAACACAACACATGTTTTACAATAGCACGTGTCCTCAGGGTGTTTCTTTCAGATATTATAGATCACTGACGGATTGAAAAATGCCCTCCATTTCACCTCCGTACCATGATGCATAATGGGCAGTAGAGCATATTGTCCTCTTGTGGTATTTTACAATATACTAAAATAAATAGTAAAAATAAAAATAAAAGCAAAAATTCTATTACTACTGTAATTACTTTGAGATTAATGATTTGAATTAAAACATTAAAGCAAATTAATTAAAGTTTTTTTTCAGTTGTTTACTGCCCCTCTTAAGCATTGTTGTCCTCATACAAGTGGAACTTTTTTGAAAGAAGTACTTAATTAAACTGTGAAAAGAAGGCAGTAGTAATTCTTCGTTACTTAATTGCACATTTGTTTTCTTTAATGTATTTGTGAAAGTTTTCCTTGGAAATTGCAGCATGTCCAACAAAAGTTGCAAGTATGATATAATTCTGCATTCGCCATCCATTACATTTGTGATTTGGTGCTGGGAAAAGTTGTAAGGCGTATGGAGTTCTTGATTGTGTGCTGCCAGAAAGTGCGTTTAAACACAGTACCCAGCTCGCTCTGGGCAGGACCTTTGGAGTTCATTATATCATGGAAATTTCATTTTAAACGTTCGTGCTTGGCAGATCTGCTATGGGTTACTGATTGCCTTTCCTTATGTCATCAAGGAAAGGTAAAACAAGGATTAATTTAATCCACTTAATTTGTTTAGCACAAGATCATCACATTTTTAGTCAAAATGTCCTTGTTTCAGGACTAATCTCCCAGTGCTAATTAAATAATGTGTTATTCTTCTCCTGAGAATAGATGCCCTATGCCAAGAACTGTCCAGGACCAGCTTGGACAAGGCTTTGAGCAATCTGGTCTATTGATCTGTTCTCTGCCTATGGTGGGGTACTTGGGTGATCTTTAAGGTCCATTCCAACACCAACTGTTCTGTGATTCTTTTCACTTGTAAACAGCTGAAAAAATCTTAAAGAAACAGCAGTTGCTCTTTATAGCCACTAGAGATCACATGTATGAGTTAGAAGCATTCAGTACTTCTCTGTCCAAATTCTGACTTCACAGAAGTAGTTAAAATACCTTGTAGAAGTGGAGATGTGCATATTCTGCATAATAACAATCTGTTATATAAATAGAATTACTCCTTGGGCACTTTTCTTTCCTTCAATTTTAAATAATCTGGGAGAATATTGGTGATTAGTGTAACATATGACATTTTCAACATGTATGCTTAGATTATATCAATTCTCTTTCACTATATCTTCTCTGTACTAATTTCACTCAAGAAATTTGAGGATTCTCATGTACCTAGACAAGCAAACATGCAGTAGTATTATATGGAGAATGCAGATGAGAAAGGTGTGTATAGTCTGAGTAGACAATTTTTACTTAATGGCATGCTATCAGCTTTGAGGGAAACTAAACTTTCAGCTAGTTATCATTCCTATTCACACCTTCCTCCAGAACAGGCAATGGAAAGCACATGTGACATATCAGGCCCTTTGTTTTATTACAAAACCATCCTTGTGTTATACAGATTTGTATGGATTATTTTCACAAAAAAAAGAAACAAGTATAAATAAGTGTTCTGACATAAGAGGCAGTATTAATATGGCATGTCTTTAGGTCGCGTCTGTATTGATTATGTTAAGCACTGAATCTGAAGATGTTTTTTTCCTTTTACTTAGTTTAGTAGGCTTCTAAGTGTCTAAACTTAATATGAACACTTCACTTCCTAACTCAGTATTTTAACCCCGTTTGGCAAGGGCAGGTGGTAGCTTTGGTGATTTACAACTATTTTCTTTAACAGAAGGAAGTTCTATGTCAAAATACACACTGAAAGTATTTTCCAAAAGAGTCAGGACATGTGCAGTGCATAAGCACTGCACTGTCTGTTTTCTAGAGGAAATCAGTTTTGACTTAATTCTGTTTTTCAGAGTCAGAAAGTGTGCCAGAAAGCAGATTTAAGTACAGTAAGACAGATAACTGATAAAGTAATTATGAAATCCATGCTTAGTTTTTTAAGGAAATATTTTGCATTTGATTGAAATGTATCTTGTTGCTCATTAATATGGTATTTTTTTTCTTTTTTTTCCTTTTTCTCCAATATCAAGGTGATTGATATAGGTTCTGGAAAGGGCTACCTGAGTTCATTTTTATCTATGCAATATAACTTAAAAGTTTATGGAATTGATTCATCGAAAACCAATACTAACGGTGCTCATGAAAGGAACAGGAAATTGAAGAAACACTGGAAAACTTATCAGAGTCGAGCAAGAGGCGGTTCTGAAACCCAGAGGTTGGAAAAGCCAATGAAAAGTGAAGTTAAATGTAAAACCATCAATGAAAAACCCTTAAGTAATAACAGCAGTCTTCAAAGTCAAGAGCTAGGGAATACCCAAGACTTAGTTCCTTCTTGTGTTTTCACAGAAGTGGCTATATCTGAGACCAGCAAACAAACTGAAATCAATTTGGCACAGGCACAGTCTGATGAGAGCAAGCTTTCTGAAGAGGCTCTTGCTATTCTCAGTATTCTGCCTGCTGATGCTGTAGAAGTTTTCTCTTCATCCCACTGTAACTATGGGGAAATCTGTGAAGAGGGAAAAGCACAAAGAAAAATGGCATTTATCAAGGCTAAAGTGAGCAAGTCAAGTGAATCAAACCTTTATTTTCCATTGACCTCCTACATCAGCGCGGAAACAGAACTCAGTGACATCATAACAGATTTAGAGGTTATGTCACTAATATTTGAAATATATTATCCTTTGTCTTTATAATTGCTGTTTTCATCCATCCTTAATGTTTGATGTCTGTACATATGTGAATGAATGCCCTGACCAGCTAGTTTACACTAGTATGTATAACAGATTCAGAGATTATTTTTCTATTTTAATATATGTGTTAGTATTGTTGTGTATATGTAAAGTAGCCTTTAGAATTTATGGAGTAGGTAATAATCAGATGTCAAAATTAACAGCATACATATTAGCATATTGGAGTATTTTCCTGTTTGTGATTATAGACAACATCAAACTGTTGTAAAAGGAGTTTTTTATTTACCAGAGAGGCAAATATCTTAAGCACTGGAATTTCAGTTTTCCTTGAAGTTCTATATTTTTATAATTTCAGTGCAATTTTGAAGGCATGAAGTAACTTATTGAGTACAATACTCAACATAAGGAGTTTATAATGTGTTGTATATTTAAATAATGTTTTCATATTTTGGCCTTTCCATGTTACTTAGTACTTGGTAGTCTGCTAGCTGGCAGGAACTGTGTCTACGCATGCAAGTCCAAACTCAGCTGCTCAAAGACAGTGACGCAAGTCTAGAAGCTGCTACTGTGCCTGAGCTGACGTATGTTGATTGAGTAGATACAGTCAGTCTTTTATGGAAAGATGAAAACTCGTATGCCTCCATATGTTCAGATGTGTATTTCATTTCTAATTTAGGACTACTTGTTTGTGTTAGTTACTGTTGTTCTTTACATACCTCTAAAGAGTAGGTAAAGCATCTGCCTTTACATTTGCACATTTGGATTTTGTATCCACTTAGTATGTGATTTGTATAGTAGAAAAGACAAAAGAAATCCTACATCACTGCCTGTTTTTAAAAAAAGCTTTACTGTACAAACTTAAAACTTTATTGTGGTAAAAAAAAAAAAATCAGACTGCACACTGTGTGTGATGCTTGTGCATAATTAAAATACTTTAAAATATGCAATCATGTAAATGGCTTTAAAATATTTTTGGAATTTTTAGAAATATTGTTTTTCAAATAGGCTTACAAACATTTACATTTATTATTTTAACCATAAATTGTGGTTTTTTTCCTCGGTATTTTCTAAACTGGGGGAAAAAAAGTGGAATGGGTAAAATTAGTATTTACTGATTTATACAGTAAGTCCTGGAATTTATTTGAATTGCTGATTAAATGCGGGGGTAGAAATGTGTATTTGTTTGTAGCCCAGGACAAATGCTGAGATAAAAATATTACTGCGCTGATGCCAGTGATCCAGAAAATGTTTTCAGTTATACCCAGGCAACCTCAGTGAAGTCAGGGATAGTCCAGAAGCGTGCCTGACCCAGACAGATCATGCTCATATTGTTCAGAGGTTCTGAGCATTGTAATGTGTTTCCTGGATATGGAATGGATGGCATGTGGTAGCCATCTTCCACTCGCTTTCCCCTGAAAGAACTGCTCTAACTTTAATTCAGCGGTTTAAATGCTGCTTTTGCAAGTGCATATCTTCCATTAGCCTCCAGACATCAGTATTGTTCTGCTCTATTTTATGTGGAAGAAAAGCCTTGTGGAATGGTGAGCTGGGGCTGACAAACAGGAAAAGAAGTCCTTAAAAACTAAGCTGAACTGGAACTGAACTTCTGCCACCGAAAAATTCTGGATGCTAAGACAAGGAGAGGGCAATCATGGAGAATTAGCACAGAGTGAAAAAGAGAAAAGAAGAGGAAGAAAAGGGAGTTTGTGTACAGTTTCACACAAATGTGTACTATACAGATACAAAGTAATATAGAACAAAAAAAAATAGATGCATACGTAGAATTAGAAAGGTCCCACAACTGAATGTCGGCTAATTATTTGTTGATTATGTTTAAGAAATAAGGCTGAATTTCAAAGCAATAAGCACCATGTTTACCGCATAGGTCCTAGTGCTGGGAGGGAAAAGTCTTGTTCTGAACAGTGAGAAGAGGGGTGATTTGGATGGAGAAGTAGAAGGAAAGGGGAAACTGAGGAAAAAGGAAAGCAGAAATTAAAATGGACAGAAGAACAGAGTATCTGAAGTTCTTTATTTTAGGGAAGAAAATGCTGATGTGTTATTGAATTTACTGTCATAGGCACACCACAGTACAGCTACAGTTCTGGAAGTAACAAAGCAGATGAAGAAGGGCCTGCTCTTTAAGTTAAATTTTTATTTAGGAAGTGGTTTTGTTTTCAGCAATTCAGAGTAGCAGAAATGCCACAGATCGGTCCAACTGTCTGTATAACGGTAGCCAATCTGAAGTAAGAAAAGGAAGTTGCAGTGGTAGTAAAAATTATGTCAGGACAGCTAGGAGAAAATGACTGGTGTCCAGTCATCATGCAGATGTTCCTTCCCATGCAGTTAAATGGCTGCTGTTCACAGTCCTAAGCTTTTGCTTCCTCTTGGAGATAATGTATAGAGATACAGAGATCCACAGATGAACAAAATACTGAGCAGTCTGGTTCCTCATAAAGGACATACACTGTGTTTTCTTAGAACTGGAGTGCTTTTCTTATGCCTAGAAAGATTGTGGAACAGAACACCTGGAGACATCATGGAGCTGTTTATTTAAACCTTGTAGATGAATAACCTTTTGCAATATGTTTGGGTTTTGGATTTTGTTGTTATTCATGCTCTTTCAGTTGCACAGGGAGATGCTTTATATTGCGCTTTTTTTTTTTTCCTCTTCTTAGGACTGTATAATGGTGGGTCTGCATACATGTGGTGACCTTGCTGCAAACACACTCCGAATTTTTACTGCCAAGCCTGAAATCAAAGCAGTTTGCAGTGTAGGCTGCTGCTACCATCTGTTGTCAGAACAGTATGAAAACCAAGAAGGTAATTATTCTGAGCTCAACTTGTGGCTGCCAGTTTGCATGTTGAGAATATTATACCTTTTAATTAATAACCTCCTGATGTTTGTTCCTTTCCAATGGCTTATTTAGTACTTATTTTAATTACATTACGTGGGTCATTCACTCCTGGATGCCCTGTAGCTTTCCTGTTATGCCAATATTGCCAATATTCTTACTGAAATTAGGGACATTAATGCAGAATGTTTTAATGTGGTTATGAATACAGCTGGTTTTATTCCATTACTTCACTCATAAAATGTGTAGACTTTTTTGGCCAATGTTTTCATCCTTTTGAAATGTTTTGCACCAGATTTTGCCTTTGGCTGTCTGCATGCAGCATCCATTTATGTTGAGTGGTACATGTACAACTATAAGCAGAATTAAGTTCTTGTAATGTTCTCTAAAAAACATTCATCTGAATGCTGTGCTCTGGGGCTCTGCCATCTTAGAACATTAAGAAACAGCACATTTAATAGCCTTTCATGGAGAGACAAGCTGAAAATTATTTGGGGATTCACACCACAGGGGAATTTTCCTTCAAATTTTCTTTTATTATTATTTCTGATAGAAAAGTGATATCTTGACTTGAAAAGTGAGTTCTTTACCTTTCTGTTCAGCCTTCAAACAACAGAAGGTTACAGATTATCTTTGCACAAATGTAGTGAATGCCTGTTGTAGTAGAAGGATCTGCTGGATTAGTTGGTTTAGCAAGGAGATCTCGTGCTGCTTGTGTTGTCTGCTGTTTAACAACCAACAGTGATGGAACCATTGCTAACAGAAGTACTATTTTCTGTTTAATACTTTCTGCATATCAATTCAAAAGTGTTCTAGTATAAGATAATAAAAAAGGATTTAAACTACAGCTAAATCCTGTCACGTCACTTTCTACTTCGTCATCCAATGCTCTCTTTTCTCTAGAATTTTGTACAGCACCTTCTATACCTACTTCAAGCACTGTACAGATTTACAAATGCATTAACATCTTCATTTCTGTTTAGCTCATTTGTTTTTGATCCATAATGAAAAGCATTAAGTAGCTGGCTTTTCTGAGCAAACAAGTGTAATGTAGCTGAGCTGTCTAAATGGCCATCTGCTGAAGATGAAACTGATAGGCATATCAACCAAATTTGGGAAAGAGATGGTCTGGCAAAGATTATTTCATCTGTCTCAGGGAACTCTATGGACAGAAAGGCAGGAGGAACTCAGCTGCTATTCTGCAACAGTTGGCTGCTCAGCAAGCTAAGGCATAACTCTGGGTTGACCACAACACATGCTAGCTGTTTCTTGTTTTAGTAATCTTTTTATGTACGTTGCACAGTATGGATCTGCTGCAGTTTTTAAAGTTTTTGGACTTTATTGATTTCAATTATTTCACAGTCCTTCAAATGAACAGGAGAAAAAAAGATACAATTGAAATTTATTTTGCTGTATTTGAATTCTAGAAACGCTGTTAGTGAAGAAAAGCACAATTCTTTTACATTAAAGTTTTAAAAAGTGATGAACTTTTTTCGACACTCATAATTAAGTTTGTGTGTCTCAAACATTTGGTTGTTTCTTGTTATTGCAAAGAGGATACAGCTTCCTGCTCTAGTTGTTGGTTGATTACTTTTTCCAGATCATTACGTAAGGCTTTACGAAATATTGGTACTCAGACACAACCAAAGCATCAGATGTGATAGCCCATTCTAAGTTCAAAGAAACAGATGTGCATGTAGTTTTATAACAGTATGGAAATGAAATAAAACTGTGTTGGAATTTCTAGCTGTTGGATTTTTCTCTACATGGTGGATGCAAATTACTCTTAAAGAACTCTTTATGCAAAGTAAAAGGAAGTTACAGTGTTCTTTTTGGGGAAAAGAACATGGAAGTTAGAGTAATGGTAATGCTCAAAAAAAAAAAAAGATATATTTTCTTACTGTTACTGTTGGCATTACTAAAACATAGTTGCCATATTCCCCTGGAGAGGGCATCTATTATATGACTTGCTCGTGAATGTGCAGTGGAGGGGTAATTGTACAACGACCAACAGTGATTCAGCAGCCCATTCCAGTGTTTGACTATCCTTACCACCAAGTTTTTTTCTGAAGTTCTTAGTTTAAGTGCATAATGTCCTTTCACTGTGCAACTCCAGAAGGAGTCTGGTTTAACTTTTTCTCTTCCTTTCCATTAAGTGGGAGAACACTGAAGTTAGATCTTCTTTCATCTTCTCTGCAGCCCTGTAGTCCCAACTTAGCTCATTCTAGTAAGAGTCTGGAGGGTCCAAAGAAGCTCTAGATAGTCTCTAAGGTGCTAAAGAAAGCAAATATACATGTCTCTGAACATGTGGATTATATTGGTGAGCACCAAAACACTGTTAGTTTTCTACCCACATTATAGTCCACCTGCTGGAATCATTAATAAAGTTACCAATCCTAAATATAGGAGGAGAATGACCTCTTTTGACCAGCTTGCTGTGCTGTTTAATTCAACCTAAAATGCAGTTTCCTTTTTTGTCTGTCAGGGCACACTGCTGATTTATGTTAAACCCTCAACTATTCTCAGTCTCCTTGTTCCAAGATTTGTTCCATAATCTTCCTGAGAACTGAAGTTAGACTGAGTGTGATGTTTGCCTTTTTCCTGTCATCAAGAACCTCCCTTGATGGATGTGACTGTTCAGAGATGATAGTGTGGCCTTCTTGTGACATCATCGAGTTCCCTCAGCTCTTGACATGCATCCCATCTAGTCTCTTGGACTTGTGTATTTCCAGATTGCTTGTGTGGTCCGTGTACTGTAGGTAGCGCTTCACTTCCACTAGCTCTGCCAGGGAAGCTAATGCAGGCCTTATGTGGAGAGTATTAGGATGCAGACTTAGAGCTAGGACTCTGTGGTGACAGACAGAAGTACTTCCTAAGAAGCAGACCAAATTAATTGTGCAGAATTTACTGGAACACAGGAAGTCACAATTGTTTGAAATCAGTCCAATATGTGACGGTTTGTCTGTGAGGCCACAGTTGGACATTCTGTTGTAAATCATTTTGTACTTGTTTTATCTTGACTTAGTAGCTTTGAGGATTCTCTGCTTTAGATATGTAAGTAAGTGCTTGATTTTATATTTATATTAAGTTTTTGCCTGAGGTGCTTACTGTGAAGAAGGTTGAGAGTGTCCACCTCAAACCTCTGCTTGTCTTGTTCTGCATCAGAGAAAACACTTATCCCCAGCACCACCAAAGTAGCACATTTTCCATCTTTTCTGCTTCCTTTTCTTTAATGTAAATGCAGATGGTTGTTCTTGTAAGCCTAGTTAAAGCAGATGTGCCAGCCCACACAAAAGCTGCTGTGGACTGACAGTTGCCATAACTTGAAAAAACTGGGCTGTGTACGTTGCTTGGCAGTTCTGTTTTATTTAATACCAAAGTCAGTCTTGTTTGAGGCCAGTGAAAAATTATTTTTTGACTTTTTATTAAATGGGATTAACTGAT
Source organism: Gallus gallus (assembly GCF_016699485.2). NCBI lineage: Eukaryota > Metazoa > Chordata > Aves > Galliformes > Phasianidae > Gallus > Gallus gallus. The sequence goes on from NC_052532.1 coordinate 40,813,102, forward strand.
ACTCATGGGAAGAAAATTTACCTGCTTCAATGCCTAACATAGCTTTTATAAGTCTGAGAGTTCGAGTTGACAAAATATCAAGAAAATATTACTAAGCTAGTTTTGGCAGGCTATTGGTTCATGCTGGATATTGGAAGGCTGTTTTTTTTCTGAGGAGTTGAGGACTAATAGCTTACATTTTTCTTACATTCTAAAAATAGTAAAGATATAAAATTGCTTGATTCATTGTGCCATTGGTCCTGCTGTGAATACGTTGGGAGCAAATTGGATAAGAAGTGGATGCCGTAGTCAGTCTTGGATCTTGCAGTTGGCATACAGTATATCCTTCTAAATATCTACAAATAAGCTAAATTCTTCTGGGTTTTCTTTTCTTTTTTTTTATTTTTTTTTTCAATAAGTCAATGCAGTAAATAACTTTGAACTCTTAAGAACATGAGAGCCTTTGTTTTCATTTGTTATTAACTACAACCAAAAGGTGCTGTGTAATCTCCAACTTGCGTTCAATTAAAAAAAAAACCTGAAGCCACTGACTTCAGAGACAGTTGTCTTTAAATTTCACAGATGTTATATTAATGTAATATATATATATTGAATACTAAACTCAGTTAATAAGGAATATTATGACAGCTATCAGAAAATTCTAGGTAGTTTTAGTTTGACTGTGTTTAAGAATTGGCTGTTTGTACAGAGATTCTTCTATGCATTAAATGCACTTTGCCATTACTATAATGGATTCCTCTGGAGTTTTTCTTCACTGTTACTTCATCTGATAGTCAATTACATCAGAATAGGAAGGATTTTTCTAGAGACTTTTCACATAAACTTATTTATTTAGGGCAGGTTTTTATGGAAAACTACAGTCTGCCAATGATTTTTGATTGAAAAAAAAAAAAAAACAAAACCTCTGTGCCTCTGTTTAGGAGCTGTTCTTGGGATTTTGGGGAGCTGTTTTGTCCTACATTCAGCTAGATGGTTCTGGGACATGGAATATAATAATTCCTTAACAACGATAACTACAATTTTAAGGTTTTTTCTACTTAAGACTTGACTTTGCTTACAAAGGAATTGATGTGTTTCTGTATTCTAATTCTCTCCCTCTCACCATCCATTCTCTGAAACACATTGCTACCAATCTATAAGTACTGAAATCTTCGTTTGATATCCTCTGTTTTGAGAAAATAACACATGAACTTGAATAGGTAAATAGCTGCATATAAATAAGCATTTCATTATATAAGATAAAACATAGATATAATCATAGTTTCATTGATAGCGGACTGATCATAACCCATTTCCGAAATTAGCCTGAGTACTGCAAATTGTGAGCTCCAGCTATTATAAGGACTCTACTCTGGGAAGGAAAAGATAAATGCTAGGCAGAGGAATTCCAGAGCTCTACAGGAAAATGTGAAGGGGAGTTTATCTGCAAGGTGTTCTGGATGAAATCAACAAACTGTTTGCAGAAGACTTAGTCTCTGATGCTCAAGTTAGGTACATATAAGCTTTCACTACATGTCAGTTTTCAGAAGCTAATGAACATAATTAAGGGATCTGAAAGGGATGCAAAGGGCTGTTGCAATTCACATGCAACATTTTATCAGATTTGTGAAAACTGAAGTGGCTTTGGTTAAGCTGGAGTCAGCAGACAGAAACTTCAAAACTGAATTTTCTGAAGGATTCCGTACGCAAACATAATATTACTCCATTCCATTGAAATATGGAAAGATTAGTCACTGTTTTAGAAGTATTAGAGTGCAGATGATTTATATGTTGCCTAGCTATATTTTCAAAGATATTCCATATCCTGTGTCTTAAAATAGCTATCACTGATACCATGGCGACGCAGGAAAACATTTCCAAGCAAAAGATCAAAGAGCTTGATTTCCTTTCCAAGGCATCTTTAGCTATTGCTGCACCAGGCACCTTTCCATGAATTTGTGACAGACCTAACTAGTGACTAAAACCCAGGTGTTTTCTATCAAAATTGGCCATGAGAAATATATGAAACTTGAGAAAACGTTAACTAGGTAAGTTTTATAGACATTAAATGACAGTATTATGTATTTCAATTACAAGGGTGTTTTTCATGAGTAAATGCATAAAAAATATATTAAATTCTGAAACTATCTCACATTTACAATTTAGAGTGTGTGTGCACAGTAGGAGATTATAATTGAGAAAGCAAAGCTTACTATAATATGCAATAACTAAAGCGTACCATACATTCGAGTTCTGAAAAGACAAATGATTCTATTTTCTGAAATGCTGGAACACTTTTTTTCCAGAGAAATCCCTTTTAGTGATGTGATTTTTAGGAAAATTATAAGCTCAAGGAACTGTGAAATCTTTATCAAAGGAAGTTCTAGTCTTTCCTGCAAAAGGAAAAAGTCATTTTAAGTAGATCCTTTCCTTTCTTCAAAGCAGTAGAAGTAAACTGAGATTCTGCTGTTTTACTGAGCACCACTGAAGAACTAAAACAACTTGAGTTATGTTTCAGTGTGTTTCAGCAGGTCTTTGATTAGTTTTATAGACTATCTATTAATTAGTTCTGTTTCCATTCAAGTATCTGCAAAATGTTAAAGAGATTTGAGATTAAACGTAAAGAAGAGATCTATACAATTATTATCAAAAGAACATATGGAATTACTTTTTACTTTTACGACTCTTGAAAGAAAAACATCTTGTTTGCCTGTGTCTATTACACTACTATATACCTAAGAAAGTTATCTGTTAATAACCTTTTTCTCTTCTGTCACTGTAAAGAACAGTTATATTCTTTGTGCTCTTTCAAGGAGATTCAGAATAATACCCTAACAATTTTATGCTTTGAAATGAAGAAAGTGTATTGAGAACATAGTATAAATGACATGGCTGCGAAGAAAACCTTTCACTTTTTTATAATAACTGTTATTGTGATCAAGTGCAAAAAGATTAATCATACTGAGTGCAGAAGAATTACTAAAGCTATAAAATTTTGGAAGCAAGTTTACATTCCTATTTGGATTGTAGTATTTGTAATATTGTTGGGACATGTCACTGTATATTTTCTGCCAGTCAGAATAGTGTAATTCCTTCCTGAACTTGTTTAAGAACAGAGTCTGCATGTAGTGACAGCCTTTGTTTGTCAAGAGCAAAGAGCTTATGGGATATGAACTAATGCCTGTTTCTCCAGTAATTATTAAGGACTCTAAAGTAAACTACGTGGAAATAAAATGGCATGAAAATGATGAACAACACATGTTTGATACACCACTTATTTCAATAACATCTGTAGGAATGTAATAATAGTCTTTCAAAAAATAATTATAAAATAATTGCTTACCTTCTTTAAAAAAAAATGCATTGTTTTGACATAGTACTGTGCATTATATACCAACCAAGACAAACAAACATGTTTTCATACTTGACAAGGAAGAGCAAATAGAATGCATCTTTCAAGCTGAAATAAAAAATAGAAAAGTTTCTTTAGAAAACAAAGATCTCTTTCAAATAGAGAACTCCGGAAAACTTTCTCTCATATTGCAATACAATTTCTATAGTTATTTCATTTATATTCCACAAATTTAGTGACAATGATTGTTTTTTATAAGTCTCAGATAGCTGCCTTTTACACATCTTTGTTACGTATTCAACATAAATATACTCTAATCCTTCAGTCTCCAGGCTACACAATTTCTAGTATTTGAATTACTTCAGCAGAATTCCTTTTAAGCACAGTATTCTCACGGAGTATTGCAAGTTCAAGGCCTTAGTGAGAAAAATTTAATATACAGTGTGACCTCTGAGTGCCAATTCCAACTTGAATGTGACAGGGTTTGTCATGTAGAAGACTCCTGATGCATTACAAGACTATATCCACTCCTACAGCTGTTTAGGCATAGCTCATATTTGCTACAGAAAAGTGTATCTTTTTTCAGTAAGATAAATCATATATTTGCCAACAGATGGGATGAGGAGAAGAAAGAGTAGGAGGCAGAAAATATAGCTCTGTTGATGTTACTAGCTACATTAAAAGGATAGTTATATATTTTACCTATGCATGTATTGTACTTATTTCTCCTATTTTGCTAACGGGATTTGTCTGATTTAGGATACAAATCCTTGTAGTTTCTCAAATTTGTGTCATGCCTTGCTGAGTGCTATAAGAGATGTCCAACAGTGTGAAAAGGCAGTAACTGGCTACAGTGGGAGATTTTTCTAAGTAAAAGAGGTAGGCAGGTCTAAAGTAAGAAAAAGATTTCACTGGTGTTGAAAATGGTCTCCTTTTTCTTTGGAGTTTGTTAAAACTCCAACTGTAGAATAATCTGTTGTCCAGTTTAAGAAGATATTTTTTTTACATATCAGAAAATTGCAAAAAATATTTATTCACAGTAGAAGGAGTTTATATAAAGGTGCTATTCCGTTTGCTTCTACATTTTTAGGGTAGTTTATGGATTTTTTATCCTGTGCTTCCATTTTATTTGAGTCCTTTGAGATAAGTAATGTATGTGTCAATAAAAACAAGCTTTTTTTCCCAACTAATTTAACTTACAAATTAGAAGTAATTTTATTTTCCTATTACTACGCTTATAATTAGTGCTTTGCATAACTGTAATGTTTTTAATATTATATTTACAGTTTTGGTTATCAGAATATAATGTTGTTTTTATTAAATATTCAGTGTGTTTGGGAAAATGACTACTGTCTTTTGAATCTTTACGTAAGTAGACACAGCATAGTATTTAACATATGTAATGTATTTCCAAATCAGTGACTACATTTTTTATTCCCCTGATGTCTGAGTTAGATTTACAGTACACCTCAACATTAGAAAGAGTTAGTTTCATATTTCTGTTGTTGATTTTTAATATGACTAGCGATAACTTCCTAGAATTAGGTAGCAGTTCTAAAAACCAGTATTTTCATACAGCTCTAGCAAAGAATTTGTTTTAATTTCCTCTCACACCTACTAACCTCAGTTTTTATGGCAGTTCTTGGGTTTGTTGATAGTACCAGAATGAACTGTTGTCTCCTGGGAAACCAGGCTTCTTCAGAGAACTACTTCTGAGTATGTCATCTCCATCCTCACTGCACTTTCATTTGTTTAGATTGTAAATTATTCAAGAACTTGCAAGTGGTAGTGAGACTGGAAGAGCAGGGATCTCTCCCTACCTTAATATGGCCCCTGCTTACATACCAGTGCTGACATAAAACTGTCAGTAACCATTTAGTCATTTTTCACTTGTTTTCCTTAAAGGTTTCCTTTCATTTTTCAGTAATATATTTCTATTATTAATCATGTTTTATTGTGTTCTGGCTAATAGAAACAAAAATCACTTTCTCTGCAAAGAGCATTTTAATAAGAACATTTTAAGAAATCTTAGTAGTTTTCTAAAAAAAAAAAAACTAATCAAAAAACAGAAAAGGGGAAATGGAAAATGCTCATGTCAAATGAGCTCTGCTTGTATTTTTTTGTAGATGTACTCTTATACAAATGCTGGTTATATTCCTTGGAAGGAGAAAAACTCTTAAGTTACACAGAAGGGGATGCTCCTAACGCTCTTTAGATTGGATTAGTTCACACACCTTTTTGTGTGGACTAAGAATGATGAGTTGCTGAAACAGATTGCCCACAGAAGTTGTGGGTGTCCCATCCCTGGAGGCATTTAAAGCCAGGTTGGATGGAGCCCTGGACAGTCTGATCTAATGGGTGGAAACCCTGCCCACTGCAGGGCATTGGAACTGGTTTGTCTTTAAGGTCACTTCCACCCCAAGCCATTCTATGGTTCAACAATTCCATGCAGTTTGACCATTTACCCTACACTCTTAAGGACACACTGATTTTATAGCAACTTCAAGTAGTAAAGTGGAAATGACAAGATAAAGAACAAGAAATGAGAGTAGAGAGGATGTTTTAGTCCTGTCTGTTATGGTTGTTTTTATCTTGACTATCAACATGTCCAGAGCTACCCAAGCAAGGATGTGATTCAGACTCGATTGCTACCTCTCAGGTATTGCTCTTGGCTTCAGACAGCTGAAGAGCAGTTCTTAGTGCCAGCCTTGTGGATTCAGCCACGTATGGGCTTTAGGTGCCATATCACATTACTCTTCTCTGTTTGTCTTTGGCGAGAATCCTAAAATGTTATTGGCCAACAAGTATATGATTAATATAGAGATTTTTCAATGTGCTTGGCAGTCCTTGTACAATTACCTCACACTGACAGCTGTGTCTGATCTTCAGTCAGTTGTGCTTTTTCTGTACAATTGGCACTCCTCTATTTTAGTCATGAGTATTTTGGAGCTGCCCAGAAGTTATTCAGAATGGAGCCATCGCATACTCTTGATTTTTTTTTTTAAATCTTTTTAGCTTTCTTTTACTTCCATAATCACAGAATGAGATGCTAGATACTCAAATGCATTGGATATGAAGTACAAAAAAGCAGTTGAAGTGCAAACAAATCTATTAAGTGTCTGAACTCCAGGTTTTACATGCTTTGAAATTGGTAAAATGAAAAAAATCAATCAAGAAAACCTTTGAAAAACAACTCAATGGACCAGTGAGAATTAAGCGTCTTAAATACTGAAATCACACACTGAAGTAGAGATGCAAACTGGGGAATTATAGTTCATAATTGTAGTGGAATTTGTGTGTTGGAGAGAAAGATTGAAGATGAACAAAGATGAGGCACTAACACATCCAGGAGGAGTCAACTGAAATGGATGGTAGCGTCAAAATAATAGCAGCTGTGAAGGAGATGTTACTGTTTTAATGGAATAAAACAAAAGATAAGAACATATAAAAAGGAAATAGAAGTTCTTTTAGAGTATACACTGCTACATGCTATATTTTACATGAGCTGATACTGATCACACTTCATAAATAAATGGAAATGGAAATGTTTGTGTCCAACACAATTTTTAAGCGGTAACAGACAAAAATGTATTTAAGCATTCAAGTCTGACAAGATAATGCAGTGATAATTCACTGAATGGTATTATTAGGTACTGGTAATACTACACCATCCTAAAATACATTCCAAATTCGAATATTAAATGTGAGCGTTTTAAAGCTTTAATGCCTTTCTGTATTAAAGTATGTGCCAAAAAAATCATAGGTGAAGTTCAATACAGAAGGTGTCTCAGTCTTAATGATGATTTGTAAGGTAAGTATAAGATACCTGCCACTAAAAACTACAGTGTGAGTGGTTTATTACTGCACTGGCTTTGGGTGTACAATCAGCTTGACAGTACTAAGTAAATAGAACAAGCTCTCATTCTCCTGAAGTTATGTTCTCATGTTGAAACACTTTAAGAAACTGGTGTTTCACTGCATTTCAGTAATAAATTGCCTAAGATAAAGTGTTGGATTGAAATAAGCATTGGTTATTTTTCTAAGGAGAATATAGTTTCTTAAACAAGACACAATAGTGAGTAAAGTTGGAAATTCAGCCTGTACACTAAAAACATATTTTTGCCTTCTCTTTGCCACATACTATTTACAACCTGATGAACTCATTGCTAGAAAATACTTCTCGTTGTTGTAATTATGTATATAGTAGAAAATCTTAAAATCTGAGAATAGAAAAATTAAGGACATTTCAAAAAAGTCAGAATCCTCTATTTTATAGTGCTTTGCTATTTACTTATCCTAACTTATTTGTATTACTTACATAAAGAACAGATGAAGAGATTCAAAACAGCTATTATAATCGATGTATACAATACCATGAAAGTGAAACAAAGCCCTGGCTTTGTTTATTTTTTCTCATTAATTATTCACTAACCGTTGGGATAGGCATTGTTTTGTTACAATGTTTGAATTGATTCTGCCAGAATGAATTTAAGAAATAGTTTTCAGTGTAGTATTTCAGTAAAATTCTCCAGCAGAATGTAAAGCAGAAAACAGATTAATTTGGATCAATTAGAAATTGCAAGAGAGTAAAAAGATGAGAAGCATAAGTGCAAGTATGTTTTCATTAGGTGATAACGGAGGAAAATAAACAAGAAACTGCATGACAATGTGGAGCCCTAGTGAAGCTTATTTGTGTTCTAACAGTAAAACCTATTAGTTCTGATGTTTCGTAGAAACTATATTGTGCTAGAATTATGTGATATGTAAATTTTAAATGTTAACATGCTAGAAATAGTAGTATCTTGCTCAGAGTTAAGATCTATGTCAGGCCTAATATTACAATTAGTGGAGAAACTTGTCCCTTTCTCTTGAGGTTTCTTTAAAACCACTGTACACATGTAGAACAATTAGCCTGTAAAATCCTTCCATTTTACTTGTACTATCAGATATTTTTTATCTAACTATCAGAAAAAGAAATATTAATAAATAACATTCAGTGTTCTATATTTGGAAATCCTGCTCCCTCCTGCTTAACTATTTTGTTAGAAAATCCTTTAATAAATTTATTTTAATCACTGTTCAGCAACTAAGAGCATTAGTGGGTCGATGAATACGGTGAGAACAACAATGAGGCTTCCCTGACTTTTTTCTGCATCCAGACAGAATTAAATCATGATGAAGGAAGTTGTATTTGCTCTAATTTTATATATACATATATGCATATATCCATACATTTGATATGATTTCTAATTTTTTTACTACTCAACATAAAGTCTCAATATCCCAGATGTCCATATGTACTGTCTTCTTTTTCACTTGGAACTTAAATAACCAGAGGGGGGAAAAAAACTCAAAGGAGTACAAGTACTTCAAACGGTCTCTGCCATTACTATTACAGTATTCAAAAAGTTATTCAAGATGGAAGGAGGCTGAAATCTCTACAAAATGTAACAGCGTTTTACTGAAGGTCTTACAAAAATGTCTAGATAATTGGAGGACAGAAAATAGCTTGTGACTTCTAGGAATGAGTTAAGAAATAAGAAATTCATTCTGACAGCATATTAAAAATGACTAGTAGCATTGAGTTCCCAGAAGTGGAAAATGGTAATCTAACTTACTTTGTAGAAAATTTAGTCCTATTCAGTTGATGATAAAATATGAGACTTTGCATTTATTCCAGTTTAAAATGTTTTACCTGGGCCTTTGTATTTTCCTTTGGTAGACAGTGTTGAGTGAGAAAGTCCATAAATATTTTGCAGTTGTGTCTGGTATCTCGGTATGTTCGCACATGTTTCCCAAAGTGTTTAATTATTTCCTCCATAGGATTTAAAGTATATAGGAAACCGAACTCAAGACAGCTTCTTCATATAGCATATTCTTTTCAAGACCTATCTCATTTCTGCCTGTTAGACTAATGTGATAAATCAGCTGCATGGGGGTTAGTTGTGAAACATCGCTGTGGTTACAAGAAGAGTTAGTAAATCCATCGAGGGATTGCATAAGTTACGCTAATGTTTCAAAGGATACTCTGATTTTTGCTTAAGATCCATAAAAGACGTGAAAAATCTGTAATGGCAAAAAAAGCAATCACTTGGAAAGTTCTTATTAAAATTCTTATTTGTGAATTTCACGGAATAACAGATTCACAGAACTGCAGGGATTGGAAGGAACCTCTATAGAGATCATCAAGATCACCCCCCTGCTAGAGCAGTTTCCTTACAGCAGGTTGCACAGGAAGGCAACCAGAAGGATCTTGAGTATCTCCAGAGAAGGAGACTCCACAGTGTGCTGCCTGTTCCCATGCTTGAGTCACTGTGACTCTTTCTAAAAGATCCCTGTTTGTTTGAACTGAGGAGCTCAGAACTGAACACAGTACTCCAGATGTGGCCTCACTTGGGCTGGGTAGAGGGGAAGGACCCCCCTTGACCTGTTGACCATGCTCATTTTAATGCACCCTTCTTGGCCACAAGGGAACACTGCTGGATGATGACCAACCTATTGTCCACCAGGACCCCCAGGTCCTCCTCAGAGTTCCTTTCCAGCACATCATCCCCCTAACCTGTGGAGAAGAGATGGCTATCAGAAAAATATTCTTTACAGTTGAAAAAAAAGAATGGTATGGACAAAATGAGTTTGTTTAAATATGTACATATAAACAACACTTCCATAAAGTTATGCCACTAACTTCAGAGGGAAATAATAGGGATTTGTTATACAACTATTGGTTTAAACTTTTTTTCCTTCTGTGTTGAACTTTATATGTTTTTGTGTAGTCTATACCTTTGTTTCACCCTGCTGTGTGTTACTGGGTGATTTTCGTGAGTACAGTTCCTTACTTTTGGCAGATGTATCCATTTTGTGGTGTCAGTAAAAAGTAACAAGCATCTTCAAGCTACCTTAATCAGGATTTTATTTGTGTAGGCTTCCAATGAACTAACCTGTTCCAAAAAGATGAATTAGGATAAATCTTCTCATGTTCGTAATGATACTGCTTTAGCTCTATGATGCCTCTTGTGTGTTCTCTTCCTCTGTATGTAATTGAAGTTAAAATTATAGCATGGTTTGAAGATTTTCTTGTAGAACATAACAGATTTTTTTGCAGGGGTTTTTTGGTTTTTTTTTTTTTTTTTTTTTTTTGGATGTAATATTTGACTTAGAGTTTAAGTCAGTTATTTAACTAGCATGTTCCAGTATTATTCCTTAGCATAGCTTTTGTTCACCTCATCAAATAATTGCGTAGAATTCCCATTTTGTTAACCTTTCATGGAAGGAGAATCCTGTTCAGCTGGCTTCTTTACATTATGACATGATTTATTATTTGCTTCATGCACTGTTGATCACTTGAGGTGTTTGCTGTGAAATCTTCCACAGAATACCCATATTTAAAATGTTTTAATCTTTTATAGAGTTGTATACAGTTTAGTACAATTTTGCATTGTCAGGCAGAAGCACAAGATGGTAAATAATGAGCTATGTAATATTAAGCATATAAAATTATGCTTATAAAATTAAAAGCATTAAAAGAATTTTCAGGTCTGTGAAGTCTAGCTGATAAACGTATACACTTTATAGGAATATATTTATCTTTAAACTTTTTTTTAATCAGCAATAGACTCAAGAATGCATTGGATATGGAAAAACAAAAAGAATTCAAGGCAATATTGTAGATATATAGCCAACTTTGTACGTAGACCAAAAAACCTAACTCACAGGTTTCAATAAAGAAGATCATGTTTTGTATCATCATCTTTTCAAAGATGTCATAAATTCTTCAGCATTATGCACGAGTACAGTGTACACATATTGAGATTGTAGCTCAGTGGTTAGCAATTTTAATTGCATGGATGATTATTTTGCCTAGAGGAGTGGGTGTAAATTATAAGGGATAATTTGAAAAGATTGATGATTTTATCTTTCTAACTCAGATTGCACATTTTTACTTTGAAATATTCTATCATACATATTAGAAAAGCTTATTAATGTGACCCTTGAAATAGGAACCATGGGAGTCATTGTTTGCTTTCCAAATATATATTTAATAAGATCTTATTACTATCCTTGTTGTAGGAGCTTTATTCCATGTACTCAGTAATTAGACCTGAAGTTAAATGACGTTTGATGTCTTGTCATGAAGCATTTACAAATACTTATATAGTCCTAGTGCTGGAACAAGCTGCAATCTGTTTTGTCAAATTTCGTCTTCAGGTCTACAGCAACTTTATTCCTCTTTCTGTTAAGTATCCCACATTAATGTTCATTTTTTTCAATAATGGTCCTTAAACCAGTATATGTTTCATAGGAAGCTTTTAGCCTTTGGGGCTAAAAGGAGAGCAGAGTGTGAGGTTGCCTGCAGAAGATTACTTGCTCTCTGTTACTCTCTAGAGATCAGTGGTCATTGGAGATTAGCACAAGAAGAACTGAAGAGGTGGAAGAGGGTTGTATCCTTTATAGTTTCCTCTTACCCTTTTTCTTTGCCTACCTTTCATGAAATGAATTCTGCTTATGTGTTTGTATCCCCAGACTTCTGGTAAATTTGGAGAGTCGTATTTCTGCTGTCCTTTTTTTAACCCCATTAAACTGATTTATCTTGAAATGTGCCCAAGTCATCTCTCTATGCTAAAAAGCCAGGATCTTAGCCAATTTGTTGTAGAATTGTTTTGGTTTGTTTTGTTGGCTTTTTTTTTTTTTTTTTTTAAGGTAAGTACTAATTCTTATTCAGTGCTCTGAAAGATCAGCTGACAAATACACTAATAAAAATCCTTAACGTTGTGGATTTCATCTACATTTACACCTAGATATTATGAACACTTAATAATAGTCCGAATAGATAATCGTCCAAACTGCTTGTTTAGTTTTCCCACATTTTCATCAGTGTTAAACACAAAGAGTTTTGCTGTTATTCAAAATATTAATGATACTGAAACAAACTGAACACAGATTGTGATGCAAATGCTTCTCCATCTTTTGAAGGAACAGCAAGAGCCTTTGCAGCTGCTCATTTCTGGAGAGCAAACATTCTGTCTCTCAGCAAAGCACAGACCTTCAGAACTGAAATAAACAAATACACATTCTTTGTGATGTTAGAAGATGTTTATAGTAGAAGAGGAACACAGTGAGAAGTAATACTGAAGTCCTGCTATACTGAATGACTGCCTGCCTAACTTCTTATAACTCATGGCATGGCAGGGTGTACCAGGGGTATTTGCAAGTCCTACTGTTGTCCCTTAGAACTTTTTTTTCTGTTGATTTTTGTAAAAATGACCTGGTTAAAAAAAAAAAAAAAAAAAAGTTTGGAAAAGTGAAATTACCAGAAATTCATTATCAGCCAAAAACATCTGTTATGAGGAAAATCCATAATTATAATACTAATGTTTCTTGGTACTGGACTGGAACAGTTAAGTGTTTCTGCTACCATCCATTAACTGTTCATCTTGCTCAATACATTGTTTACACTGTAAGGTAAAGTAAAGAGTTCATGAAAGCTGTGCCTGTTGGTTTTTTTTCCCATTTTGCAGATTGCACAGAGGAAATGTGGGGATTTCCCATGTGTCAGTACTTGAAGGACGAGGGCTGGTGCTGTGGTCGCAATGCTAGAATGTCAGCATGCTTGGTATGATTCCCCTTCTTTCCTTTTTCCTACTGAGAGCTCTATCCAGATATTATAGGATTCATTGTTTTTGGCTTCTAATCCAAGAGCCATGACTTTAATCCAAGATTTTGCAGAGTAACATCATTAATGTTGTAAGCATGATGAATTGTATCTAAAAAAATAGTACTGACCTTCTAGTGTTATATATTTTATACTTGCTGAAGGCATGAAAAAATGAGTATTGACAGAAACATATTTTAAGAATGGACAAAAAGGCCAAACCTTTGCTAAAACCTAAACAAGGTAACCCCTCGGGGTAATAGTTTTTGGCCAAGGACTTAGAGTGGAACAAGGTAATTGTAGAAGGATTGCAATCAGTAACTCCCCCAACGCCTTCATGATTCATAATATTGAATGTTCCGACTTCTTGAAACCTAAACAAACTTGCCTCTTCCAAATGTGAGAAGAGATCTAAAATCCATGTGGCTTAACAGACTAGAAACATCTTTTTAGCATTGCACCAGGAGTTGCAAAGACCTAACCTCGGTGAGACAGAATGATGAACTGTTGTCTAATTTGAAAGAACAGATATGTATCAAAAATTTTGACCACTGTTTCAGTTAGAAGTCTAATATCCTTTATAGCTTTTAATTTCTTGTATCGAGATGAGTCATGGGTTCTGGTGAGCCTCTGCTGCTACCTATTTACCTCTGTTAGAAAGAATAGTGTGGACTAAAGAGGCAGTACAGGTTAACATATCAAGGTTATATAAATGCAAGCTAACATGATAATTTAATACTGTCAGATGAAAGTAAAGGAGGACAGTTAGTATTTCATTAGGCTTAAATGTGTTACCCTTGGCAAGGTACAAGAAAAAAATCTGTTTCTTTTAGCCATGATGTTGTAAAACCTTTATCATAAAAATACTTTCTAAAGAGATTGCCTGTTTTCTTTTTATTGTTAGTGTAATGCAATACCATTACTTCCTAGGCTGACCCATTAGTTGCTTTCTTTCCCATTCCTTTTCTTTTAGAAAGGGAAAGTTTGGGCCATATTTCAACAACGGTAGGAAGATAAATTTTGTAAGCAAATGACTCCGAAGAGATAGTACTGAACATGTCATATATATGTTTTAGAGCTCAGAGAATTCACAGAAATTAGGCAGTTAAAAATCTCTTTTGTTTAAATCTTCACAAAGGCAAGGAGTTCTCCCATGTCACTAGATGCTTCTACTGTTACTACATTTGAAATTCCCTGCTTCCATTTTCCATGACTAGGACACTCTTTGCCCCCTAGGAGGTAGAAAGGAGATGGTGCCACGCAGCTAGGCACCCACGTTCCCAAGGGCAGCAGCTAGCTTGGAGAAACTGAATCTGCTGAACAGTGATAATATACTCACCGTTAAAACATATGTTCATCATTACATAGCGTTCAAATTGGTTAAAGGGCCAATGGACAAAGGGTCTGGACGAGATACTCAGATTCACACTCTTCCAGAACATGCTAGAACACACATCCATCTTCTACAATGTGGCAGGTGTACACTTTTCATTTGTACAACTACTTGGATTGTAGTTGAAGCACAGTCTGAAATACAAGATCAGTTTTCAAATTAGGAGAAGGAAAAGTGGGCGATTCAGTGAAAAGCAGTTCTATCTGCTGTGGTGGAATTTGGGGACAATGATCCTTAAGTGGTAAAACATTTTTTATTTTTTATCTAATTTATTTTAGTGTCAGATAACTGATTGAATTTTTTCCTTCATTTCTACTATGATCTTTACTGCTGTAGAAAAGCATTCCATTCTTCTGATTATTTGCCATTCTTAGTATGGATCTTAAAAATCAAGTACTCTTATACCAGCATCAGGATTTGTGATCTGAGGAATCTGTTGTGAAAGTTTATGCATATCATTTTTAAATTCAGTCCTTCTGAATTTTTTTATTTATTTTACACTCTTTATACTAGAGTCTGAAAGTACTTACAGGCATTGACCATTGAACTAATTTTTACTTTGAAATAAATGTGAATTGTTTGCATTTCTGCAAGAATAGAAGATATAAAATGAATATCTAATGTTGCATTTAAAAGATTATATAGTAAATAATTATACAATAATTATATAAAACAATACGAAGACAGAAAAAAATATGAAAAGGATTCTCAGAAATTCTTTGAGAAAACTAAGAAAAAGAAAAAAATTTTGCTCACATCTATTTCTGTACAGTTGGTTATCATTGCTTCTCCTATAAATAAACCAAAATAACAGGAGTGAGCTGTTTATGATTCTGTAACTGTATTAACACTTTAAAGTGTGCAAGCTCATGTTATGCCACACCATTAATCTTTTAAAAAGTCATATCCTTTGACTTTTATACGATGTGTTTATAAAATGTTCTGATAAAGAATAAACATATCAGCAGTTTAATTCCTTCTCTCTTAAAGGCTTTGGAGCGAGTTGCAGTCGGCCAAATGGTAAGTCGTACTGTTTATTTTAACCATTCTAAGATAAAATGTGTTTTTCCCCTTTAAATGCTCTTAATCCATGGCCTTTTATTGAACTTCTGAATTTCTGGAATCTAAAACACTAGCATGCACTACATCAAATCCTGATAGATAGCATGTGTCATCATTTTTATTGCTGCGATTGTACCTTGTGAGTCTGTTTTCTCCTGATAATTAAGAGTCTGAAAAAAAGGCATAGCTTAAAACTTAAGACATTAAGCTACTCTTCCTAACTTCTTGCACTATCTTTCAGCAAGTATATAAATTAAGTCCAAATGCCCTTCTGATATCCCTGGTTTGGATCACGCTATCCCAGTGTTATATCAACGAAAGTAAAAATAGAAATTGTTATGACAAAAGCTTATATCTGTAAGAAACATCATCATTCTCGTTTTTTAATCTCTGGGTTTTTTTTATCTGTGAATACTTTGAATTACTGTTGTGCAAATTATCCTGTTTGGGATGGCAGACACCTACTGTGCAAATATTTAAAAAGACTGAGAACTCTCTTCTCTGTGTGCAATCCTACTGTTCCCAGTTGTCTTTCATTGTGGGTGTGCTTTGCCATGAATTTTAGACTGGCAACTATTAACTATTTTTATGGAAACAGATCTTTTATACTCAAAGATGTGAACTTTTCAGTGTATTCTGTTTTTATGAGCACAGTGCTTTCTGCATTGCTGAGACTACAGCATATGATGATTCAGCTAGGAAATTATTTATTTGTCCTTAGAACAGTTTAGGTAAATTATTATATTTATTTTGCAGAGTAGAATTTGGGTCGTGATCACTACATTTTTTCTCTGTTCTTTTTCTCTCTGCCAATCTTTGAACTTCTACTTCAGGCTTTGGGTTTCTTTTTTTTTTTTACATTCAAGTTGTGTTAGAATCTGGTAATGTAAATTTAACTGGATTCAGGAACATTAGTAAAATGCCCAGTTGTTTTGACTGATTGTAAGGAATGTAAACCAATAAGTAGTTAAGGAAGCCAATATTGTTTTGTTGGTGGTGTTGTTGTTTGTGTGTGTGTGTGGTTTTTTTTGTCTTTTTTTTTACTATGATATTAATTTCAATGCCAATTTTAAATCCTTTCTGATGATTTTTTTTTTCCAGCTGCCTACAGAATCGTTATTTTATCGAGCTGTTCTTCAGGTTATTATAGAAGAAACTTATGGTGTCACCAAAAGGTAGGAAGCTCTGAATTCAGAGAATACAAAACAAGATCTGATTTTCTATCATCCCTGTTCTGTATTTCTTAAGAAGCAGGTATGAAGAATCAGTTTCAGACTGAACATTCATATTGGTATTAAAATGAAAGATACATTTTTTCCTTCTGCACATCACATTTGTTCCTATGTCCACATCACACGCATTACCCTTCCTTTACCCATAGCTGAAATAGGTCATCCTTGGTACCGAATTCATTATTAAAATCTATCTTCAACAGCAAAGCAATAGCAAACGTTTAAAATTAACACAGCCTTAAGCTGCCCTGTAATTCAGAAGTCTTGGCAGCTTTAATACTGCAGAAGACAAAAAGACATTTCCATTTGTCCTGAGAAAAATGACCAATGGCTAACATGGCTGTGAAGAGCTACTTACTACCTATCCCTGCATCAGCAAGTGCTGTGCCCATGAACAAAGGGATTTAGCAAGTTAATGCTTGACATCTTCTTGACATCTTCACTAAACACTTTTCTGGAGTTGCAGTCTGGATTAACTTTTATCTCATTATGTGGGACGTATGCTCATTAGGATGTGGTACACATCCAGAAGCACACCTTCCACTTTAATTTTGGAGCTCTGATCCTGTTTCACAGTGCAAACCATGTTATGGGAGGTGAAACCCATAAAATATATAGGTGAAACCCCGAAAGTCACTTGGGAAATATACTTCTGATCTAAAATAAATGGTAATGCAGATACCCCCAAGTATTTTGCAAAGTGAGGGGCCAGTCAGCTAGACCTTCAGAAGGTCAAACTCCTGGAAGAAGAAATAGTTGTTTATTTTAAAATTACCTAAAAGTTAACACATAAAACCATTGTTGATAAAGTGTGAAAAAAAAAATAGAAATGTGAGATGATTGTATACTTCATTTGTAAAAGGAAGCATAATTTGGAGGAAGTAATTTAGGATTATCCTTCTGAAATAAAAGTAGGGCAAGCCTACCTGCTTTCAAGCTGACTAATGCGAGTTGTCACCAGTTTCAGTGGAACAGCTGATATTTTCTTTATTGTTCTGAAACCTTGTGTGATTGTTGTGCATTTTTTGAGATGTCCAGTTCCAGAATAACACTTAACACATTAAAGCAATTGAGAGAATAAGCTGTTAAGACTATGAACTATTATTAATCTGTTCTCGTTTTTTAAACTACTTCTATACAACATGAATCTATTAAATATATTGAATATCTATGCTGACTCTTGCCAGCAACTAAGCACTAACCAGCTGCTCATTCACCACCCCCTCAGCAAGTGAGAAAACCTCACCAAGATAAGGACAGTTTGATAAGTGAATGATAGGGAAAGGTGGAAAAAATGCAAAGCAACCCTAAACACAAAAACAAGTGAATCAAAGGCTCACCCTCTCACCAGCAGCCTGCTGCCCAGGCACTCTTCAAACATCCACTACCTTGAAAATACCACGTTCCAGTTTTATTGCTGTGTATTGTGGTACACAGTGTGGCATATCCCTTTGGTGGCTTTGAGTCAGCTGTCCTGGCTGGGTTCCCCCCTGGCCTTTTGCCCAACCCAATCCTACTTGCTGCAAGGCAGAGCTGTGTGACATCAGCTGAAATATCCATGTGTTATCAGCACTGTTTTAGTCACAAATGCAAAACACAGCACCATATGGGCTGCTCTGGAGAAAGTTAACCTATCTCAGCCAGACCCAGTGTGATATCTTTCCCCCACTAGCATCTAATTAGGAGGGCAAAGGCCTGTCATAGCAGCGTAATCGTTAACTGATTTTCAGACTGCATCACCCCAAATGTTTAAATGCACCTCAATATTAAATATGACTACAGAAATTCTTTATTTTTTAAAGATAAATCTGACCATTGGTTCTCAATGAATGGGGATTCCTGCCACCCAAAAAACATTAGAACTGCCACTGGGTAAAGTCATTACATTGACCTATTGACCTCAGTAGATGTTAATTCTGATCCTTAAATAAGGAGAAAGAGTTTTTACTAAGAATAAGGAGGGAGAAAAGTTTAAAGTATTTACAAATTAAAACATAAAAAAAAAAATCTATTTGTTATTATTTCTACTTCACTTACTTTATTCTTAAAAAACTGAAATGCATGTTCAGGAGCAGCTGTTGTAGCTGAAAACCTAACTCCTATGCTGCAAAACTGGACAAGAGCAGTGTTATGTGGGGGAGTAGTCAAGAAAGTGAGTTCAGATTAACAAAAGTTTTATGTCATTTCTCCAAAATATTTTAAACAAAGAAGAAAAAATAAACGAGTGTGACCTGTCAGCGTTTCTATATGGTCTTCATGTTTTTGTGCATTATTTTAACATATTTTCTTAAACTGTCTGCAATTTTAGCTGGCTTCAAGAGTAAGCCACTGTCGTAAATGGGGAAAGTTCTGGTATCACTTAACTAAGCAACAGTTTTGAGGATAAGAGCACAAGGTTACGTGTGACAGTGAAATTTTGCTATGACCTGCCATTTGCTCAGTCTGGTGGTTCATAATAAATTACAGCAGCATTGTAGTAAATAATGACAGTGTTATAGGAATACAGAAGGAAATATCATTCAGCAGAAATAAGAATTTTGTCACTCGTATGAAGAAATAAAACCATCATGGGAGAAATTAAAAAGAAACCTTCACCTCTCCAATTTTTTGGTAAAATAGTAACTATACTACAGCTGTAGTACAACTGTATAGTTGTGCCTAGAAACTTCTCCAAGTATTAGCTTGTTGTTTTAAATGAAAAGGAGAAAAGGAAAATTGTTACTGACTTGACTCAAGGGGCTGTCCAAGAGATTTATTTGCCCTCAACAGGAAATTCAGATAAAAATGATTTTTAAAATGTGTAAGTTTCTGTTACTGGAACGCATGCATCTCAATATTATATTTGCAGTGATCGACATGTTGGAAAAATTTTCTCCAAATCCTCCTCATTCTTAGATTATGTCAGAAAGTCTCTGAAAAAACTGGAACTGGATGATTCCAAGGTGAGTCACTAAACAGAGACTGCATGAAATCCTTATATCCATGTAAGCTCTTCAGCTCAGCACCATAATGCGGTGTTTAAACTGCGTTGTGTTTATATATTGCTATAGAAAGTTTATATATTGCTATATAAAGTACTATTAATAGAGCTGATTTCTATTTTGATTATGTTTCTATTAAAATATATGTTATTGTTTATTTTGTACATTATTATTTATTTAATATTGTATTTCTATTAAGAAATATACCCAAGTTTTCACGTTTTTTGGAAAGTCATTTTCATGTATCATTGCTTTGGAAGGTTTTGTTTTTCTAATGACTTCATAGAAAACAATTGTCTTTTATGCGTGATGCTCATGATCAGAAATCTTGAAGGCCTTCCTGGTATTTTTGAAGATATTCCTATAAATCCCATGTGAGGCAAAAGAAATGTTCTATACGCTCCATTTTATATATGCAGTCACTTCGAAATAACTGAAGCCTTTTAGATGCTAAGTGAATCAGGTATGAAGAGTTTCTTCCCTGAGCTGATACTGCGCATCCTGATAAAAGTGACCCTTGCACCCCTGTAAACCCAGCTAATATACTATCCTATACAAAGATGTTGTTTTTTCATCTCTACTTCTTTGTAGAAAGCAATCAAAAAAGAAAAAAAAAAAAAAAAAAAGGAAGAATGAAATATATAGGAAACACTTTGACCCCTTTCAATTTTCATTTCCATGGCAAAATTTTCTTGATTCCCTTGGACACCTTTTGAAAGTGAAAAACATAACATCGTAGTGCGTCATACTGATAATTCCATCCATGCAGTGTTCTTCTTATACAGTTTGGATCCCAAAGTATTTCCTATTGATTTTAGCCTTCAGACAGCCTCCTTAAGCAGCTTTTGAAGATCTTCTCTGGTACTGCCTCTGCATATAGAAAAGCCTGATACTTTTTTTTTTCCGTGAATTAATGAATGTTAAGGAGAAACGGTAACCTTTTAAAATAACTTTCTGAGTTAGAGAGAAAGAAGTAAGTACAAAAATGAGATTTAAACTTGAAAGATCTTTTGCAATTTGTTTATGTTCTTGAGTGCCTTGTGTTATATCTTTACAATACAACTGCTAAGTTGGTCAACAGATGGCAACCTAGCATTAGGCAATGGAATATGGCTGTGTGAGTGGAAAATCCTGGCTGCAGTGTAAGAATAAGCTGTGCAGCGGATGCACTAGAAAGTATTATGCAGATTATTGAGAAAAAAATAGTAAAAATCAAAGAAAAAGTAGATGTGGCAAGCATGTAAAATACGTAAGTTGAATGTTGTAGTAGTTTTTGGTAAATCAATGCTTAATATCCAAAGTCAAAATGTGTAATCGATTAGAATTCACAGGCGCATCAACCCATGGACTAGGATAAAAATGTGAAACAAATAGACAGCTAAAAGACCAAATAATAGCAACTGATGGTGGAACCTTGCTTACCGCTTTAAAAAAACACTTCTGCCACTTTGTTTGAGAAGGGATATTTATTTTAAAGGATTATTATTTTTAAAGCATTCTTAGTTTAAAAGGAATAAATTCTGTCTGCTACTTGAGTTACCTGTTTGCTTTCCTATATAAACAGATGCAAACATCACACACTTGCACTGGTTTAAAGTAACACTGGCGTCTTCCTTATCGTGTGTGCAGTCACCCAAAAGCAGCAGTGGATTATTTGTGTTACAGCCAGTTTAATGAATTATTGATTAAATTCTGCTGGTAAAGAGTTATACATTCTTTTCCTTAAAACTAGGGAGCATGGAAACTTCATGATAACGTGTCTGATTTTAGAAGTGCTGCCTTTTGCTAGAAAGGCTCTGGGCAAGGCTGCCCTAGGAGAAGTGTATCTCAGCACTGCTTCAAGCTGCACACTTGTGTGGAAGCTGAAGATCTCATTCAAGTAAATGCTCATTTTTGCTCATGTTTCTCATTTCTATGTGCAGCTGGCTGCACACTGACAGCTGAGTTTTATGCTGATCTAAATAATACTATTTTTCATTTCCCAGCTATATTCAAATCTGCAGCAGTACAAAAGCAGTGTTATTTTGATGGTAGGGTGAGGAAAGTTGTTACTGCTCCCTCAATGGTGGCTCCGACATTGCAGTTTTCATGGTGGAGTCAGCACTGTATCTACAGAGTATTGGAGAATGTGTTAAATTCCTCTCTTCAGAAAAAAAATACTTACATAGCTAAAAATGTGATGAATGCTATGCATTTGCTCTCACAGACAACAAATCAAAGAGAAATTTATGCAGAATTTGTTTTTTAGTTCTGTTTTTAAAGATGAACAAAAGAGCAGCTGCGCTGCATAGACCAAACGTCTGCTCTGTCTCTGGTGGTGGCCAAAAACTGGTGCCTGAGGAAAAGTGCATGTAAAGAGCAAGCATAAGTGGATAGTACTACCACAGTAACCAAACATGTGCCCGTCATTCACAGATAAAGAAGGCAATCATTGTCTTCATTCATCAATTTCTTTCAATAATGTTCAAAAAGCAGCTAAGTAAAGCTTGGTCAAAACGGAAGCGTTTCTTGCTTTCTCAGATCTGGAAAAATAGAGAGAGTGGGAGCAACTGCCTGAAACACCCAAACTACCTCGACGCTCACTCATGTGAGCATATGCCTTTTGCTAAATGAGGGCTCATATGAGGGCTCTTCTCAGGTATTCAGGTACTTCAACCCCACCAGTTCATCGCTGGAACAACGCCTCTTTCATGTGTGAAACAGATGGGAAGGTCTTTGCTGATCAGAACTGAGGAGCAGAGCCTTTCTGAAAAGGTTGTCAGTCAGGACTGAGTGAGAGTGAGACAGAATAGTAATTTTTATTTTTTATTTTTTTTCCCTACGAAAGGTAGCACTTACCAGTCACCCATTCATTGTTAGAAGTTACCCTTCAGGGACTGAAGTTTCCCATTACCTTAGCCAAAATAATTTCCTTCCTAGTGTTTCTTTTCAGTGTAGAAGAGCCTGTCAATTCCAGATTACACACTGAGATGTAAATGAACTCTTTTCCTGCCTTTTGTTTGAAGACCATTATTTTCGGTAGTAAAACTGAGGCATGCACCATGACCGTTGAATGTCTGACAAAATATTCTCATTTTGTGAGGGCAGAGAGGGGTCTTTTTGTGTGAACTTGATGCTTCACAGGTATGGTTATATTGCCTCTAGATTCAGAACTAATGGAATTGCTTTGTGGGCCATGAATCCCTGAGCAGGGCTTCAGTAATTGGCGTAGATAGACACAGAGGCAGTATTTTATTCCAGGTTGTTTTTCTCCCTCTGTTCCCATACACTCCATGTTGTATAGACAAAGCATTCAGTGTCACTTAGATATGGGATAAATTCTTTCTATCAGGTTTCTTCTCCCATTTTATTCCCTTTTTGCCTAGTTTAACATGAGCACGGGACTCTTATATGAGAGAATGAAGTGCTCATCCCAGTTCCTTCTCCTGATGAAGCTGCCCTCTCATGCACTGTCGGTCTCGCTTCTTTCGAGCAGCAAGGGCAGCTGCTCCTTCTTCTTTCTGCATTTATTCAGCGTGATATGTTTCCACTGTTTGTGGCCTTCTTTCAGATAGATTTAAGTGTTCTTAAATTGCCCAGTGTCCTGTTCCTATTGGGATAAATCAGGCAAAAGGTCGTTCACAGGGTGATGAAAGGTTATGGGCTTACCAGGTTAACGCTGGGAGACTCAGGGACCTGTGGTCTAGCCAGGATGACGACTGTTCTGTTAAGTTTAGGAGTTGGACTCAATGATCCTCATAGGTCTGTTCCAACTCAGGATGCTCTGTGATTGTAAGTGGGAACCTCAGCGGGTGGAGCTGCTCAGCGAGCAAGCTGGCCAGGATTCATTTCAGGACAGAATGCTATTTAATGCCACATCTGATTGCAGGAAGATATACAGGGCTGGGAACACTCCTGACACATCCGCAAAGAAAAGCTATTAGTCACTGTGATTTCATCTCCCGCTATACTTACACTGTAGCTGCTGCTAGGGGCTAATAGCACATAAGGTAGTTACTTTGTCTTAATCAAAATATTTCACAACAAATCACTTAACCCTTTGAGATGCAGACGTATGCTGAGGAGGTAAAGTTTTGAAGGTAGGGTCACCTTAAGCTTCTACGAACAAAGAGAAGTTTATTTGCCAGTCAGTGAGTACGTTGTGGCAGATTCACTTGGTTTTGTTTAACTGAGCTTCCAGGTCTCCTGTGACTGGTGTTTTCTGAACTACCCGGTGGCTGCACATAACCTGAATTTGCTTCCTGCTGAACAGGTCATTTATTTGGTGAACAACCTGAGATAAGAATCTGCAACAGTAAACAGATGGTTAATGCACACTTTCTACCATCCCTGTTTGCTATAACCCTGACCAGACTTCTCAAAAACAGCTGCCACCCATTTGTCTTTTTCTGACCCTGGGCTTCAGGTAGAGCATCTCAAAGATCTACAGCTGTCAGGTCTGAACTGCTGGATCAGCAAAGGGCACTGGACCCATCCGTGAGGTGTTGTAGCCATCACAGTAGCAGTGAAATTAATAACACAGTAACAGAAACTCATGTCCTCTAAAAATCTCGTTTGTCATCTTACATGATTTAAACGGCTTTGATATTTGATATATTATGTCTAGCAATGTTAGAATATTTTTGAAGTCTTCATTTAGCTGTGTAGCTAAATATGGGTATAAGTAATATCATCCTGCATTTTTTGCAGAGGTTATGTATTTGAAGTATATTTAATTAAATGAATGTATTAGCACTTTCTTTTGCTACAATAACTGATGCTTTTTGGTTTACGTATAATTAATAATTGATAAATAATTATATACAATTATTTCGTATTTTTCTGAAGGTTTTCTCTATTTATTATATATCATTAAATCGTGAAATAATCCTTTTCATACAGTAGTTATGCTTGCATTTTTTAGCATCACTAAATAAATCCAAAGAGATCTGAAATACAGTGGCCTTCCTAGTTCAGATCTTCCAGAATTCCTCGACTACCTCCTTTTTGATACATTGACTTGATGCGTTTGCAAACTCTGTAGTTTCTAATTTTGAGTGATGAAACTTAAGAGAGAACACTGAAAATAGAATTTGTATGAAATTATACTAATTATTTAGTTCGATAATTAGTTATTTTTTGTCAGACAAACTTTATCTTCTGCATAGTTCTGGTCCAAGGGTTTTGGACACTTATTTGATGTATGTTTCATATGGCTATAGTGTGTTTTAAAGAAATAGAAAAAAAAAATACTTTTTTAAGAGAACTAGCAGTAGAGCATATGTGACTTTTTGGCTTTTATTTTGTTGAAGTAAACACCTTGTAGTTATGTTAGCCTATATACGTATACGTAAAGCCTGAAACTAAATAGCTGAGCTGAGCGATCTCTCAGTAATATATCAAGTAACAAAGAATGTCAAAAGTCTGGGTTTTATAAGATTAATAAAAAAGCTTATTCTGTTGATTTTTTTTTAATAAAATGAGGATATGTTAATTTAAAAAATAACTAGTTTTGCACGAGGAGCATAGATACACTTTTATTCCAAGTTTCATGTAATTTATCACTGTTTCAGAAGTGCAGTTTTAACTTATGTTTCCTTTTTATAATTGCTCAGATGGCAAAGTGAACATGGATTAAGATGTCTTCTCTTATGAGCCAGTTATTCATGTTAGCTAAATCTATATTTAATATATTGGGTTTACTCCTGAAACATTTTCAGCAGACATAACTTATGCTCTGCTCGCTTGCATGTATTTACATGATAAGAGTATTCTCTCTAAAATGAATACAAAAACAGTTCCAATTTGCCGTCTTCAGATTCCTGTGGTAATAGATGGAAGCAAGGCTAAAGCCAAGAACTTAAAGATGGAACTGTCAGAGACTCCTCTGAGGAGAAATAGATGTCCCAAACACAGAAGTGCATTGTGAAAATGCTGCAGTAAATATACCTTGCAGATAGCTTCACAATGCATGGCTGGTAAGATGTTCTGAAGCATCTCTGGAGTTCCTTGGGATCCATCCCTGCCATGGATTTTTCCCCTTTCCATAGCAAACCAGGGGCTATCTGACAAGCCTTTGCAAGCTTCGTGGTCCCTCTGAGAGACATGCAGGTAGAAGGCCTGTTCTCCCATGTTTGTTCTCAGTCCAGTCTGTGTCATGCACTGTCCTGGGTTTAGTCCCTAACCATGTTCTACTCGTGTCATAGTAAGTTGCCTTTGAGGATGATCCTTCTCCATTACACACCTGTGCTACTCATACAATGCCATTTGCAATGTATCATGTGTGTTTCCTAGTTTGGTCCTACATCATCTGTGTTTCAGATCTGAATGATCTTCCAATTCATTAAACTTGAACACAACTGTATCAACATATGCTGAGCAGAATTCTGTAAGCCATGTAACTAAGAGACACTGTGCCCTGTATGTGTTACTGATGAACAACATTTCAGTTCAATTAGGAGGTGAGTCCAGGGCAGGATGAAAAGCCTCTATCCTTATGGAGACTGTGAGGATAATTTGCATTACAGTATTTGGAGAGCTAAACTTTTTAAAAACATTATATTTGAAAGTTCCATCCTCCCAGGAAAATGCTTATTAATGTTTCCAGTTATGTGAGAACATTCTAGTGTAAGATGGTGAACTTTAGTCCATCCACCTTTAATATTTATCTATTCAAATTTTGCTAAAGTTGTTTTTGATATGAATTTCTGATTCATGTTACAAGATTTTGACCGAAGAAGCATGGCATTCTCTGAGCCTATCCCATAGGATTAGCTGAGTTTCTGAATCATTCAACACCAATATGAACTCTTTTGCTGAAGAGATTTCCTAAATTCAAATGGCTGAACATATTATTCACTTTCCATATGTAATGTTACTCAGTTTCCAAAACTTGACATATAGAAACTTTCTAAGATTCTTAACTACAGAAATAACTGCTTGCAAATGCAGAAGTTTTTAGTGTGGTGTGCTATTTGAGATGCCAGTGAGCTAAGCCAGTTTTGTTTTCAAGAAGAAAACTGCTTGAAGGAATGCCACTGACAAGTCTTCTGAGAACTTGGTGGTTGTATAGGAGTATTTCTTTATTTTTTCATTTGTCTGCTAACTTGCATTGAAAGAAGCTACTTTCTTGGAATTCAAATGTCACGAAAGTATGCTACACAGCTGCTACTGTGAAAAGCATGTGCCTAGTTCTTTTGCTGTGACAAAACGCATAAGAATGCCTTCCCCATTTTTTGGCATTTGTTAGTGTCTCCTGAAAACATCTTTCTGCTGTGTTCTGATATAAAGTTAATAAATGCCTACCTTAACTTGGTAGGAGAGAATATTATAAAATGCAATTAGCAAATGAAGGTTCTTCCACTTAGAAATAAGAGGAAGAATCGTATTGCTTCAGTTAATTTTACTGTGATTTTTAAATTGCTTAGGAGCCACATACTTAGACTTGGGGAACTGTCAGTAGTGGAACTGAATACAACATTAAAACATGAACAAAATTGTACATATATAACACTGCTTGGAAGGAAAAAGAAATCAGAAAAATTTCTAATCCCACCATATTCAGTGTTGACGTCTTTAAATGAAAGTGGACACCTCAAACTTTAAATTTCTGTTGTTATTTAAGGAAATAATTAATGAAGGCTCAGGTAACACTTGTATTACAGTGTATAAAATATTCCCTGCATATGTATGCTGCATAATGCTGTTTTCGAGTATAATTGCTTTTCAAAAAGGCAAAATACTATCCCAACTATGGTAGCATAGATTTCAGTCTGACAGCAATTTCAAGCAGTGTGACTGCTGTGTTAACCCGGCAGGCAGCTCAGCGCCATGCTCTCTACCCCGCAGTGGGTACATGAGGGAACTGGGTGTTAAGATAATTTTAATAGGACAGGAAAGGAAGGGAAAATAATAACAATGATACAAGAATATACAAAACAAATGATGCCAAACACAGTTGCTCACCACCTGCTGACCCATGCCCAGCCAGTCCCTGAGCAGCGGCTCCCCACCCCATCCAACTCACTCAGTTTTATCATTCAGCATGATGCGATATGGTATGGGATATCCCTTTGACCTGTTGGAGCCAGCTGTCCCAGTTCTGTCCCCTCCCAGCTCCTTGTGCTCTGCCAGGTCCTCACTAGTAGGGCAGGACAAGAAGCTGGTATGTCCTTGGCTCCATGAGCACTGCTCAGTAGCAACTAAGACATCAGTGTGCTATCAACATTACTCTCATAATAAATGCCAAACACAGCACCATACCAGCTACTTGGAATAAAATTAACACCATCCCAGCTGAAATCAGCACTGGGTTTTTTACTTCGATTAGAATTAGAAATAATATAGATTGCATTTCAAATGAAGTTCTAAGTAAACATAAGTTTCTCAGTAATTAAATTATCTGAGAAACAAGATATTTTTTTACCTGCCTTAGTCATGAGAAAATTGTAAAAAGAGGCTGTGTAGGATGGTCTCCCAAGCATTTTGTACTGAGGCTGCTCTGCTGAAGGGTTCTTATTGCTTTCTGGTACTCTTGCTGGTATTCATGATAGTGTTGGTGCAAGAACAGAGGAGAGATATGAATGTGCAGTCAGATTGGGGGAAAGCAGTCTCTTGGGGTAGCAAAGAGAAACACATCTGTTTAACCTGACTGTGGGACAGGATCTGTAGGATCTGACTCTCCTTTGAAGAGGGTGTGCAGACAGGAAAAGAATTCCTTCAGTTCAGTCAAAATATTCTTAGCCTGGGGGAAAGACACGGCTCTGAGAAAAGACTCTCTGGAGAAATGCCAAGTATGGTATTCTTCGTTGTCACCCACCTTGTGCCCATCTGCTTTCTTTTCAGCATGTGCTCTATCAACGCATTTGTGTGAATGCTGCATAGCATTGTGCTTGGACGTGCAGCACCTCATTTGCTCGTGAGGATTTGCTGGCAGCCTCACAGTGCTGAAGCCTGAAGATGTGTCCACTATAGGGCTCAGTACCACCTCCAGCATGTGGTGGTGGTGTAACAGGCACAGTGGCTGCCCTCTAATCCCTCTTTGTTGTTTGGGCTATTTTGGCCACCACACCAGACCACAAAGAGATAGATTACTTTGAAAGAAAGGATGCACAACCATCATAGTGCAAAGAGAAGGAGCACTTTCGTTTGCAGCCTGGTAAAGATCAGGAGCTAAATCAGCAAAGTATACTGGCCAAAAACTCACATTAACATCATATTAACAACATCATAATGTAAGAAAAAAAGTTCTTTGCATGTATAAAAAATTTCTTTCAAATTCACAAATCTGTGGCAACCCTGTACAGAGAACAATTCTACACACAAGTCCACTGGCTAAATGGGGCTTTCTTTGCATGTGTAAGTCCAATTCTGTCTGGAAAATGCAAGCAATAATTTACTGTGCCTCACCTCAGAAGGACAGCAGAAGAATGTGTTCTTCAAGGGTGCCCTTGAAGTACTGAAGCCAGGTGGCAAACTGTTGTGGTTTCAGACAAAGCCAGCATAATCTGGGTTTTGGTCTTCCTCCAGTAAATCGATCACGTAGCTAGGGATCACTTACCCTTTTCATGCCCTTTTCTGCCAACAGTTTTCTTTGGACACTGTCTCTCTTTCAGCTGGCCTGTTGTATTCAAACCAAACTTTTAATTGAAGTGCAGTTTGGAATACTACCTAATCTGTCCATGACAGCAGGATGCGTTCTGTCAGTGTGCTGAGCGAGGAGGGAGTGCAAAAGTGTTTGGGCTCAGTACACAAGTATGGCTACATCCAGGAGACATTTCTGACCCAACTTTTTATTTGCAAAACATTTCATGGTTTGTTTTGTTTTAATTGAAATGATTCATGTTGAAAAATGGAGACCAGAAAGGATGATAGCAGAAAGGTTTACGTGTTCATATTTCTACAAATACAGCTCTTTATATTTTAATACCAAAGAGCCTGTAATTTCAAAAATCCATTATACTAAAACCCTTTTAATTCTCAGTTGAAATGAAAAGCTTATAGGGCAGAGTTCAAATAAACTATTTTGTTTATCTCATGACTGATGTATTTTAGTTGCTTTGGCTCCTTATAGAGGGAAAAAAAAAACCAAAACAATAAAACAACAACAAAAAACTTCAGATATTTGCACAGCTCTACTGAAAATAAAGTGCCAACAAGGCTGAAAAAGTCAGTGCATTAGTACCTCCAGGTCAGCTTTTCGACCTTGCTGCTGTAGTTTGGAAAAAATACTTTCTAAATTAAAAAATATGCATGTATAACTCAAAGGCTATAAAAGTGCTTCAGAGTGAGAATTTTGCATCATTCCTAAGAAATGTTTGTCTAATCTTCTTAATACTTCCCATGATGGAAACAGACAACCTTCCCAGTCCTGAATTAACTTCACAGAAAAATTGTTCAGGTTTTTGACTAATTTTTTTTTCCTCCAATGCAAGCTAATGAATTCTTATCCAACCTGCTGCAGGTACACAGAACAACCTTCCTTGTCTGTTGGTGACAGCCTTGCAAAATCTGTTATTGTCCCCACTCTAAATTTTCTCTTCTTTAACCTTATCAGTTCCAGTTCTCTGAATCTTTCTTCACAGGTCATATTTTCTAGATTTCTGATCTCTTTTCAGAAAGATATAGAGCTCGTTCTTAGGGCTTTTTCAGATAGCTCATGCTTTGAAATCTGGTGCCCCAAATGGATACAGCATTCCAACTCAAACTTTATCACTGCCAAGCAGAGTTGAAAGATTAATTCCTGCTCTTTGCAAGCTGTTCTCCCATACACGTTGCAGTATGGTGATTGCTTTTTTTTGCAGAAGCACAACTGTGACTCTTGCTCAGCTTGTGATCTGCTGTATCTCCCAGGTTGCCATGTGGTGTTTCCCATCAGGAACAGCTGATTTTTTCTGCCTGAATGTAGTCCCTCCTGCTTTTCCACACAGCGTTTGAAACTCCTTTTCTAAGCAATGCTCCCATTTCTGAAAATTATTTAAAGTTTTAGTAATGCTTTCCTGTTGCACATATGCAGATTTAGTGTGGTTTCTGTTCTATCATTTGAGTTCTTAATGAAAAGATTTTCCATTTTGTAATGTTCCTCCATTCAGAATGAATTTTCAGGTGTTTAGAGACTCATTAACAGCAGCTCTCTGGTTATGGTTTTTCAAACAATATTCACTCACTTTATAATGCTTTAATTTAAGCCTTGTTTCTTGTATTAGCCTTTGAAATTGTTGTATGAAATGATGTCAAAAATCTTGCTGAAGTCAAAATATATGACAGCCATTTATTTTTCCGTCATGACTCACAGAATCGTAGATTCATTAAGGTTGGAAAGACCAATCAGATCATATAGCGCCACCATTAACCCATGCCCGTGCCTGCTCTAGACCATGTCCCTCAGTGCGACATCTACTCTTTTCTTGAACACCTCCAGGAACAGTGACTCCACCACCTCCCTGGACAGCTTGTTCCAATGCCTGAGTTTTTTCCTGCTCTAATAATGAAAGGCTCACATCCACCAGCTATCTGATATACCATCTTTGAGAACAGTGACAGTGGTAGTGCTGAAGCCATTTCATTCCCTTCTTGGCTGTCTTAGGATTAAGTCCATAATACACACATGACTTGAAAACTTACAATGTATGGAAATGTTCTCTAGTTTGTTTTACTATTTTTGGCTATTAAATTTCTTTGTGACTGGGCACTACAGGCGCTATCTGCTATGCTGCAGTGGCCACCAGGGACTGAAAGGGGAGGAGTGTTTGGTTCAGCCAAGCTCTTCATCTACTCTATCAAATTCAGCCCCAAGTCACCACATTTGCAGTTATAGTGGCAGTGCTGGCAGTGTTGAATCAAGTAATTGGGAAAAAAAGATGAGAGTATGTAGTAGTTCAAGGTGAATAGAAAAACTTCTATTTCAGACATGGGTTACTTGTAGTGGAATGACACTAAGTATTATTTCCAGAATCTGACAGTAGGTTTTGTAATGTGAAATACCATCCAGGAGTCCTAACTGAAGCATGTTATTCTGACACCACTCTTCATCTATTTAAATAAATCTCTTGGGCTGGGGGGCACACAAGACAAGATATATAGGAAAGGAAATGAGAATGTTATCTCCACTTTGCTGTGTAATATGCATTTAAGAATGGATAGAACTCTCTGAATAATGAATATATCTCTGTATTTCATGGCAGTGCAAAATACTGTCTGTAGAACAGTAATTGCAAACGAGAACTGAGAAACTGTTATTGGAAAATTATTATAGACCTTAGTAAATTGCTAATTTCACCAAAAAAAAAAGAAAGAAAGAAAGAAAGAAAATAAAGAAAGAAAGAAAGAAAAAGCCATAGATTTCATTTTGTAGGATGACTTTCAATTATGAAAAACATATTTCATATTTCAAAACTAGAATGACTCTGATACCTTTTTTTGTTTTGTTTTTAATTCCTTGCAGCTTCCAGACAGTTGTATAATGGATTACTATGAAAAATACAAGCACAGAATGAATGAGCTTGAAGCATTTAATATGGTAAAAGTTATAAGATTAATACCATTACCTTGTATATATGTGGTAGTTTAGAACAAAGCCCTGTTAAGTTTTTTGTGGAGGTAGACTGTCTTACATTCTTGTATGCAATCTCAAAAACAAAGCAGCTCCACTTCCAAACTTCTCATTCCAAAACTGTATTAGGTGTCAGTAAAATAATAAAGCGAACACATGGAAGATTCTTTTTCAAGAGGGACCATTACCCTGGAAAATAAAATGTTAGTCTCCTTTTAAACCTAGAATGGTCTCCATGCAGTTATTTCATAAAAATTCTTTATATTAAAATTCATTATTTCCCTCTTTAAAATTGTTCTGCCTCATATAATATCATTTTCATGTTGGACAGCACTTCAAAACCAACTAATAATGTAGTTTTCTAGTTTTATGGCTTTCCATGTATTTTTGATCTTTAACATAATCTGTTTTGAAGATGTCCATCCTACTAGGTGACATTTGTACAACAAAACCCCTAGAAAATGATTGACCTTCCTGGTATTATTTTGTTGAAGTGGAGCCACTGGGAAGTGTATTGGCTCCCTTTCCCAATATCATAATAGTATCTAATCTTTCTTTCAGCTAAAGGTTGTGCTAGCTCCCTGCGTAGAAGTTTTGATACTTCTGGATCGTCTTTGCTACCTCAAGGAGCAGGTATTTTTGCATTACATTTTATGGTACCTAAAGGCTACATCAGTGAAATGAGACTATTTCAGCCCACTTATTACTGTGCAGACAAAAGTCTCTGTTGTAGAATTATTTTCTCATATTTGCGAAAGTATAAGCATTCATTCCATTTAGTATAAACATATGCCCAGCAGATGTTTTTATTTTCAGCAAAGCAGCAACAGTAAAGCTTATGTTCCTTTAATCGAATAGTAATTACGAGTCAATAAATGATAAAAAAATGAATAAATTGTATATGCAACAAATCTAATTTAATATGACATAGAGATTATTAAAAGAAATATTGGAAATGCTCAACAAACATTATACTGCACATTTTAGAGCTTCCAAAGGATATTTTTTAGAACATATAATTCAAGAAATTTTTAATTAGGTCCCGTTACATTATTTTTATTGTTTTTTAATGAATATCTGTGATGAGAAAGGTACACTTTTTCCAACCATATGGATCAACTGAAGTACATTCGATAAACAAATGCTACTATATTTATTCTGTAATGATTTATATCACAGTGTTTCTACTAACACTAATTTTGAGCTTGACTTGATAAACTCAGAAGCATCAATCACTCTTTCTCTGCACTGGCAAACGTATTTTTGGACAAGCAACAATTTGATTTGAGGACATGGTAGTAGCATCTTCCAGCTCCTGCTTTGGGCCATGGTGAAAATGAAATTTTAATATACAGTTTAAACCCATTCATGTGAATAGCTGTTTTTCCACTATAAACCTTTCATTTTAACAACTTCTTTTTATCATATGTAAAAATTCACTTTCTTCTCTGCCACAGAGCTCTTGGAACAATTGAGTTGTAGTAAATGTATGTTTTTGTTCTAGCTGGTATTTTTACAGAGAGACAATTTGAAATATTTAAATAATGATGTATTTTCCCACATGCCAACCAG
Organism: Gallus gallus; assembly: GCF_016699485.2. Lineage (NCBI taxonomy): Eukaryota > Metazoa > Chordata > Aves > Galliformes > Phasianidae > Gallus > Gallus gallus. The sequence continues at coordinate 40,846,851 of NC_052532.1, forward strand.
TTATAAATCACACAGGGATCTGTACGATTTCCAAGACAGGAGATCAGACTTGCTGCATTTAGTTCTAATTTACCTTTTCTAAATGTAATATACCCAGTGATTTAATCTTGTACTGGTTGATTTACAAAATATGTTTAGGAAGAAAAAGTAGAAATGATAAAAGCCATACGCAACATGAAGACCAGATCCAGCTGGCCTTATTCGTTTGAAAAGTCAGTTAATTAGCTGCAGTAGTAGAATGTGCTGCATAAAACAAGTAGGACTTGATCCTTAATATATTTTCTCTAGTTCAACTGGGAAAAAAAAAAAAAAAGCTTTATTGATGAAAGAGGCGGTAAGTTGTCATTTCACGGTGCCAGAAATAGTTTAATGACTTTAAGATATATCCTTCTTTGCATTTCCTTTTTTTCACAACAAACTTTCACTATTTTTATTGTTAGATACGTGTTTTTCCTGTTTTGCATTAAGAATATTTTTTGGGGGAGGGGGAAATGCGGATCTATTACTATATCTTAGCTTTTAAGTCAAACACATTTTAATGTACTTCAATCATATATCACTTTTCAGAACAACATTGCCTGGTCAGGACTTGTGAAGTTATTCGATCCCGTGAAATCCCCCAGATGCTATGCAGTTATTGCTCTGAAGAAACAGTCGTGTCTTTAAGTGGAAGCAAACTGCAGATAGGTTGAAAGCTCTGAACTGATACTGCTATTTCCTCACTGCTCTTTTTAATTGATTCCTCAAGTATACTGATACGTTTGGCAACTATTTACTTTTCAGCTGCAAAAATAATAAATGCAATGCCTCTGTGAATCGTAAGAAATAAATTGTGATCTGTACTTCTTTTATAAATACCACTGCTTCCTCATGTCAGTTATTAAGTAATGCAGAACATATGATTTTCTTATAAAAGTTATGACCTGTATTATGTGATTAACATTTTAAAATAATTTTAATGTTTCTTCTTTTTAAGGCACCATTCTTATCTATTGCTGGCCCTCCTCTTGGTATTTTTAATCTCAAGATTATTCTTCCATAGATATTTTCAAATGTTCCAATGGATGACATCAACAATCTCAGGCAAGCCTGGCTTTTTTCTTTTCTGGATTCAGATCACACATAGTTTAAACAGAAAATTAATCTGTGTTATAGACAAGAAGTGCATAGACTAAGTGAGTCTTTGTGCTTCTCTGCTCTCCAAGTGAACTAAAACAGCTTACTGTAGAGCAACCCTGAAGAGTCCAGAACCTTCTAAGACTAGATACTAAATACCCACAAAAGGGGGTTTTGTATTAATCTCCTCTTCCTTCAGGCATGTTCCTGACATGTCTTGCTTGCCAGTCACTCTGAAAAAAACAACTGAGTGTGATGCAATCCATTGTATCCCAATATTAAAGAATCAGCTGCCCTGCTGGAGTTCACTCTAATCTTTGGGTTTTATCAGAAACCTATTATCTGGCTCAAATGTATTGGGTATAAGTATAAAAATTTTGGTGCCTAAATGAGTTGAAACTTGCTAGGTAGTTTCTGCTTGGCCATACTGACTTTAAGAGTGGGAAATTTATTTGTTGATGCGTTCATCCCAATGGATTGCCTCCTTAAACTTCCAGATATACTATCAATTAAAAAAAGAGAAAGGTTTCTATTCTAAGTCCTAGTGCTTTTATTAGAACTTTCCAGTGAATACAAAAAATAATTATTTACAAGGAGTATTTAAAAAGGCCGACCAATAGAATTCAACATTAAAAAATAAAACCAGAAAATGCAACTTTGGTGGGCAGCAAATGAGAGAAACAGAAAAAAAAATTATATTAATTAAATAGTGACAGTAATAGATTTGGGAGTCAAATTGAGATTCAGATCTGAGGAGCGATAAATCTTATTCTGTTTCAGTCTGCAAAATATAATGTGAGCTTTTGAGCACGGCCAATCAAGAAAAGAGAAGTAGGGTATTTTTCTAACAAGTCACATCTCTTTTCATGTATTTTCTTGGAAGAAATATATTTTTTTAGTAGTGTAGGTAAGTTCACTGCTGTCTGTTTTCGGACATTCAGTCCTTACTAGCTCCGTGGATCTGCTGAATGTGGTGGATGTCCTAGTAACGGAGGACACTGAGAAGATGGAGTTACTGAACACCTTCTTTGCTCCAGTCTTTACTGCTACAACTTCCCCTCAGAAATTGCAGACCCTGGATACAGGGGTAGTATCTAGAGAAAGGAAGGCTTCCCTTAGTCGGGGAGTATCTGATCAGAGATCGTCTAGTCAAACTTGACCATAGATCCATGAGGCTCAGTGGGATGCATCCATGAGGGCTGAGGTAGCTGGCAGAAGTGACTGCCAAACCACTCTCTATCATCTTTGAAAGGCCATGGAGAAGTGTCTGAGAACCAGAGGAAAGCCAGTGTCACTCTGCTCTTCAAAAAGGGCAAGAAGGAGGATCTGGGCAACTACAGGACAGTCAGCCTCACTTCCATTCCTGGGAAAGTAAGTGATACAGCAGCTTATTCTGGATGCCATCTCTGAGCAAATGGAAGAAAAGAAGGTTATCAGGAGTAGTCAGCATGGATTCATCAAGGGAAAATCATGCTTGACGAATGTGGTAACCTTCTATGATGTCATGACTGGCTGGGTAGATGAGGGGCAAGCAGTGGATGTTGACTTCAGCGCAGCTCTTGGCACTGTATCCCACAACATCCTCATGGATAAGCTTAGGAAGTGTGGGATAGACAAGTGAACAGTGAGTTGGATTGAGAATCAGTTGACTGGTAAAGTTCAGAGGGTTGTGATCAGTGGCTCAGACTACAGTCAGAGACCTGTAGCTAGTGGCATCCCCACGGGTTTGGTAGCAGTTATGGTCTTGTTCAACATCTTCATCAATGACCTGAATAAAGGATAGAATGCACCTTCAGCATGTCTGTTGTTTAGGCAAAGCTGGGAGGACTGGCTCACACACTAGCAGGCTGTGCTGCCATTCTGGTCACTTTGGAGAGGTGAGTGGAGAAAAGCCTGATGAGATTCAACAAGGGCAGGTGTAAAGTTCTGCACCTAGGGAAGAATAACTGTATGCATCAGCACAGGTTAGGGCAGGCATGTCCAACTCACAGCCTGTGGGCCACATACAGCCCAGTGCAGCTCACAGTGTGGCCGCTCCCTCCCTGCCCTTTGTCGTTATGGCAATGGTTCTTCTGCATGAAGCAGCTTGGCCCAGCCCTGGGCGGGCAGCCGTCACTCAGCAACAACCAAATGTTGGTGAGCAATTAACTCTGGCTGAGCTGAAATCAGGACATGGGGCATAGTGCAGGGCTAACTCAAGTTCTGACAAATATGTTTATGCATTTTGATACACTGGCTAAACACAGTGCTGTGAACAGCAAAAAATACACAGCTGTGCTTCCTTTTTGATATAAGAATCTGAGAATAGGTTTCAACATTGCCAAGAAATTACTGTTTGTTTTTTTTTAATATTTGTGACTTCATTTCTCAGTTGACATAAATACATGACTTGCAAATTTTCAAATGGAATGTATAGAATTGCAATCAGATATTAAACTAAAAATACTGATGATGTTTCTGTACTGGACTCTTATAAGCCCTGTTTTAGCAGAAAGAAATATCCCTCACTTCACAATCACGCCTTACTCATGTCACCACTTTGGCAGTACGTATATTTGTGAACAGCTGTTTTCAAGGAGGAAGTGCAGAAAGAGTAAAATCTCATCAAAAAGCTCTGTTGAACACCTTGAGAATTCACTGAGAATGGCAAACACTTCCATTGAACCAGACTGATGCATTAGTGTCACAAAATCAAATATCCCACCAGTTCAGTGTTTTTTTTTCTCTCCCTTTTTTATGTTTTAATAAAAAATAGCAAAAAAATCTTTTTTTTTACTTACATACATTAACTATATTATATATTTTATAAGGGCTGATCTGAAAGTAATTCTCCTGTTTTATGATGTTGGCCCAGGATATCAGAGGCAGATGTTGGTGGTATGGCAGTAGAGGTTGAACCTTCCCACCAGTATTTCGTTACATTTATTATTGTGTGACAGATGACAGCAGAGGGGCAGAATGGTGTCTGACATGGAACTCCTGATGAAGCAAGGGTGTGTCCTTGAATTCCTCCACGTCGAAAAAATGGCACCGTTGACATTCATTGACACTTGCTGAATGTTTGTGGAGACCAATCAGTAGAGGTGAGCACAGTGAGGCAGTGGGGTGGTGCCTTTCAGCAGTGGCAACAGTGACAGTGGGTCACCTCTGCTGGTGCAAGTTTTTATGAGTACGGCATGCAGGCTCCTGTTCATCACTGATGAAAATGCAGAGCTAATGGTGGTGACTATGTTAAAAAATAGTGTTCTGTAGCTGAGAATTTTCTCTATCAGATAGTGTTACAGTGCTCACTGTATCTTTTGTAGTTTCCATGGAAATAAATAGCAGGCATTACTTTCAGAGCAGCCTATGTTTACGCAGCCCAATAAAATTCCTCTTCACTTGGTGCAGCCCAGGCAAACCAAAAGATTGGACACCCATGGGTTATGGGCTGATGTACTAGAGAGGAGCTCTACAAAGAAGGAGCTGGGTGTCCTGATGTACAGCAGGTCGACTGTGAGCCAGCAGTGTACCCTTTTGGTCAGGAAGGCCGATGATATCCTGGAGTGAATTAAAAAGAGAGTGGCTAGCAGGTGGAGGGAGGATATCCTCCCCCTCTGCTCAGCCCGGGTGAGGCCACATCTGGAGTACTGTGTCAAGTTCTAGGCCCCTCAGTTCAAGAAATGCAGGGGACTGCTGGAGAGAGACCAACATAGGGCCACAAAGATGATGAGGTGCCTGGAGCATCTCCCTTATGAGGAAAGGCTGAGAGGCCTGGGACTATTCAGCCTGGATAAGAGAAGACTGAAGGGGGATCTTATAAATGCTTATACATATTTAAAGGATAGGGGTCAAGAGGATGGGGCCAGGCTCTTTGTGGTGGTGCCAAGTGACAGGACAAGGGGCAGTGGGCACAAACTAGAAAATAGGCAGTTACATCTGAACGTGAAGAAAAATAACTTCACTTTGAGGGTGACAGATTAGTGGAACAGGTTGCCCAGAGAGGTGGTGGAGTCTCCTTCTCTCAAGATATTCAAAAACTGCCTGGATGCTTTCCTGTGTAACTTTCTATAGGGAACCTGCTTGGGCTAGCTAATTTCCAGAGGTCCCTTTCAGTGCCTACAATTCTGTGATTCTGTGATCCAGTACGTGCTTCTCACATTTATTTGGCCGTAGCAGGTTCAATCCTTAGAGTTGCTAAACAGTTGCAATACTCAAGGAAATCAACTTCAGCTGCAGGTGCTCACGGCATCTCTGGAGACAACTAAAAAGAGAAAATGGGGCTTTCCATGTATGAGATTCTTTGTTATATAGAGAGTACTGAGGAAAATAACAAGCTGGTAGATTCTTTACCCAGGAGAGAAATCAAAAGAAATAAAAATCTTTTCTTAACCTCTAAGCATCTGGAAGGAAATATGAATAGTATCTAGTATAAGGAAGCAATTTAAGGTAAATAATGTTTAAAAAAAAGATGAATAAAAATATAAAAAAACAGATTCATTATATTGGCTTTGCTAAAGGGTGGTGTCTAATTATTAGTATAGAGACTTGTCATCCTAACCTTGTGTGCTGTTGGAAAATTTTACTTGGAGTTCTAATTGCCTTTGTTGTGTTATAAGTTGTTTTTTCTGCTTTTTCAGACCACATACCAAAAACTGGGCATATATGGTGTCCAAACATATTTGACTGAATGCAAGTTTTTAAAAGTACCCTGTATTTGAAAAAAAAAAAAAAAAAAAAAAAAAAAAAAAAAGTTGCATCAGCAAGGTCTTCCTGGTTTAATTTGAACACACTCCGTATTACATAGGGTATATGTATTGCTAATTTTGTGTGATGCTTTGCTGTGCATAAAGCTATCTGAATTACAAGTTAAATTCTTACAACTATTTTAAGAGGACATTTGGAATAGTTTAGAATAAGAAGCACGTCTCTAGCCCAAACACTTTCCTACTGTTTCAGAAAGGTCTGAAAAAAATTTCATGCCCCCACAGCAACTTTTCAGGCTTTTTCAGTACTTTTCACACTTTGTAGTCTATACAGGCAATGACAGAGGCAGCGTGCTTCTTAGAATAATAACTATCAAGAGGTTTATGTAAAGAGTTTGCATTCAACCAAATCAGTTGCTGTCTGCTCTCAAAGCTGTTTCAAAGATTGAGATGCATGAGGTATTGTTTACATAATGGAAAAATCCCCAAAAGTAATCAAATTGAATAAAATGAATTTTCTTTGTGGTTATTGCCAGTGGTTCTTCCATAATGTAAACAGTATCTTAAATATAATGAAGTCTTTTGATAGAAAGGAATCTATTTTCTTTCACTATGAAAGTGAGCTATGTATCTTGAGGATACTCTCTGAGGAATTGTGGATATACCTGCTTTCCCTGAGCTGTTTGCCCAATTCTGTTTGTGGCACGTCTATGCATTCTGTAGCAGAATTGGTGTGATTTATTTATATTTCTTAGGGCTGAAAGCTTGGAGAGACAGGAGGATGCGCAGCATATGTGTGCAGCCTTAATATCCAAGGGTATGTTGTAGTCCTAAGATATCTCAGCCTGCTTTCTTTGCCAATAAACTTTAATTCTGAAGTCTCAAATCATGCATTAGAACATCACCTCACAAAATATCTTGCACTGATCTAGTTTCTGGACTTTGGTTTCAAGTCTTTTTCTGATCTTATTATTATTATTGCGAATGTTCTCCATTTATAGTATTCATTAATTTACGGTTAAAACAACAGCCATTCATTAGGGATAGTAATCATTTATTAGGTGTAACAATGCTTTTTCTATTTCATGATAGAGTTAAAATCTTGAGACTCAAAATCTGTATGTCCTATGATGACTTCAATTCTTCACACGATAAGCATGTTAAAGACATCTGGCTGGTGACAGCTCTATGTCCTTTTGTTGATTGGAGTATTCTTACCTGCCATTACTTACTGGAACAGACATTTTTCCTAAAAACCTTTCATAACTGTCATTGTATTGCCAGTGATCATTGACACTAAGTGCAGGTGGTAAAAAAAGAACCAGCACCAAGAAAGTCTTCCCTGCTTAGGTGTGAAATAACAACTGAGAATGGTGCTTCAGACATCTTTTTCTCTAGGAAGCATCTGAATATTCAGTCTTTGTCAGCATTTTAAATCTTTTTTCTCACATGCCTTATCATTTTTACTGATCATATGTCCTCCTTATAATTAATTTATATACTGGTGCTTTGAAAGAGGTCTAATCCATGCTAGACAATGAGCCATGACAAATTTTGAGTGTCTGTAATCAAATCAGGACAGAAATGAAGTTGTTCAGACAAGTTAGTTGGCCACCTAACACTTAGAACTGTGATTTTAGCTTCCTTCATTTCTGAGATCTGCTCAAATTTTGCAGTTTTCAAGGTTCCTGTACTTCCTGCCAAGTGGGAGTGCGGCCTAATTCTTTGGGATCCACCTGCTGGTGTTTCACTATGTTCATCTGAAACAACCGACTCAATCTGGTGGCTCTAAACTTTGTATTTCCAAGCAGCTGCTGAGTAAACCTTAGTTAGGTTCTTTGAATTTGCTTCTCTGTGGTTGTTATCATTGTTATATTTCAAAGTACCTTAGGAAAAAGAGTAAAATCCTTCTGAAGTTCAGGATGCCTCAAGGAAGTTGCATCACTGTGAGACATCTTGTTACTTTCTCCCTTAAAGACTCAAAATTAATTCCTGAAGATCAGGCAGATTAATAATTATCAGACAAACTAAGAGCCATAGAATATTAAAAATACTATACACAATATCTCCTCTTCAGGAGTCATTTTAGATTCAAGAGCTCTGAGGCATCTTCTACACAGAAATTCCAGTATACGGCCTCGTTATGCTCAGACCTCCAAGGAAACACACTAACATAATGAAGATTTGCCTCCAACTGTTAAAATGTCGTACACCAACCTTCCCAGTATTCACCTATATCCTCCCCAAGGCTGACTGCAATATTTGTATCAAACTGGAGAGGAATAAATATACAATTGTGTCACCATCCTAATAATGCTGTTCGTGATGACACTGATCTTGGGTGAGTGTGCATGTGTTAAAAGGCAACATACACTTAGAATAGATACCTAACATCAGAAGGCTTGTCAGATGTCTAGATAACATTACTAAAATCAATTTCACAGGCTTCTTCAGTCAGTTCAGTCTATTACTGCTACTTCAGTAAATATTGACTATCAATATTTGTACAAAATTTTTGTCTTGTGGTTTATATCTATATATGGGCCTTTTTCATAGTACAGTTTTGTCACTCATCAAAGCAGTAAATGACTTCAAATAATTGTGGATTCCAAGGAAATCAGAAAATGGTTTCTGAATTACTGATGAAATTTAGAAGAAATTGAAATTGTACTGCATTAGTTTGTTGGGTGGGAAAGAACAGTATGTACACAGATTACACCATAAGGCATATAGTTGGCCAGAATTTGTTAAACTCGTGAACACAAGACACATAGGCAAGATAATATGGACAAAATATCTGACATTTGCAGCTACTGTAAAGTATATAATCATTCTTTACAAATTGTAGGAAGAAATGTAATTATCTAATTCAATGGAAATACAAGAAAGTATGAGTTTTCAGCAATTAACGGGGTTGTGATTTTAAACTTATCTAATCTAGGGACTTCAAAAGTGAAAAATCCTTTCAGGGCAGCAACATGATACTGTTCACCCCATAAGATTAAGCTATTTCCTACATCACATTTATTTTATATCTATAATATAATCTATTCTCTACTTCTGATCTGTGCTTCCTTTTTTTTTTTTTTTAATCTGAAGTTTACCACTGAATTATCTCTTTCAGTTATAGTTGAAGTGTCTCCATTTCCTTTTGTGTATAGCACATGCTAACAACGTGCTATTGTTCACAAAACTGTACAAACATTTAAGTTTTCACTACAAATTTCTCAGTTTTATGTGAGACTCCTTCTCTTTGCACAGACCAATGCAAATCTTTTCACGTACATAGAGATGTTGTCAAGGCAGCTTTCATTGTGTTTCACATGGAATGTATCAAGAAAATCAAGACACTGTAAATCTACTCAGCCAACAAATCAGATTGTTAGACCTAAGCTCAGATTGCCTTAACACACAAGCTGTCAACTCTTTCACGAAGCGCTGATGAAAAGAGCAAAGTTGTTTGCTTACTGAATAACTTGATAGTGTCTGGCACTGAGTGAGAAAATTTGAAATCATAAAAAATTGTGATCACCTCTCCTGATTACATGAACCTTCAGATACAATAACTAAAACGTACAGTTATAAATCTACATTGTTTATTACACTTTCTATTATTAGAGTCATGAATAAAGACTGGCAGCAGAAGCAGCCATGCTGTTTCTCAACTATAAATCCTAAATACACTTGTTAGTCTTAGAAAGGCTGAAATAATCAAAAAGACACTTAGATGTTATAAAGTGTAGAAAGAACTGTACGTTGCTTGGATAAATGTGCCGGTTGCTAACGCTTTTATACTCTGTGGCATGGGTATCAATTCAAAGAATACAGTTCTCAAAATACTCAATGGACAGCAACAAGATCTTGAACGATTATTTATTGGCACATGCATTAATAGTCAGCAAAAGAGGTAAGATTGATTACACCAAAATTATTGCTACATTGCTTATGATAAAAAAAATGAAACAGAATTAAATGGAAACAAGTGAAAATATAAAACCTTACTTCACTGGAAATTTTAACTTTAATTTGAAAATATGAAGAACAGTACTGAGTCATGTAATGAATGCATATCATTCAGATTATCTCTAGATGGATTCTTGATTCTAAGTAAAAATTTTATGGCCAGCAAACATTTAAAAAAACATGTTCATTTGTTTTTCACACTGAACTCTGGTTCATCACTGAAATCTTCCTGGTGTATAGCAAGAGAAAATTCAAATAGCTGTTTGTGTATCTTTTATTACTAGTAATATCTTTCTTTACTTTAAAACCCTCAGGATTTTCTTTTCTCCATTCACTGGTCGGTTAGCAACAAGAGCACTGATTACAGTGATAAGGAGTTAAATGACACTCTTTGTTCCTAAGATCAACTCAAGTGAAACGCAAGTGTCAGCCTGTACTGTTACTGACACCAATGGTGAAATTTCCATTCCCTCTATTATAACTGTCTTTATGAATAAGGAAAGTAAGATTTAACCCTAATTTTTCAAAAAGCAACATTTGCTACAGTAATTCAGTAGAATATCTCGAGAGCATGATTTTGTTGTAAACTTAGATTTCCTTTCCTTCCTTTGTGCAAAAAATAGGACACTGTAAAACAAAGAACTGAATTTATATAAATGGTGTATTTCCTCATTTAGTATCTCTATCAGCACTTTGCAGGCTTTACATCCCTTATTCATGAACTACGTGTTAAAGAAAGTAATGTTAATTAATAATCCTTTGTGTAGAGCCCGTTAATTCAATACAGAACCTATTACTGTAGATTGAGATACATAATTTTTGATTGATTTTTACAATTCCAAATGAGATGTGTTGCTCATAATGGAATGAAAAATATTTTCTATAGAAAATGTTTTTAGGATGTGATTTTATTGAAAATATTTTCCATCAGGACTTGAAAATTATGTACCTGGATGTAGGATCTCACTGAATAATGAAAGTAATATTTCAGGATGTCAGTGGGAAAAATTTTCAAGAACTTTCCTAGTTATTGCAATTTAACATTTAGCTTTAAGACAACATAAGTTAATTAAGAATAAAATGTACCACAGTTATTCATTCATGTATTATTGAAATGTTGCAGTTTCTTATGTTGCTAATTTATTTTTCCTTGGCAAACTGTATCTAAGTTTCCAAAAAGGCAAATCTAGGAACATGCATTTTTTTACACATTAACATTCTACAATTCTATTGAATGAAATCAAAGTATTGTGTTTTGGTAAATAATGTAGTGTTTCTCCCTTAAAACAACTGCCAAAGCAAATCTCAACACATGCAAAAAGAGATTATGGTTCACAGTAGGCATGTTTCTTTACCAGACTGTCCCAGGAAAATAATGTCAGTTTTATTCACTGTTTTGTGGTCAGCTAAGATTTGAAACCATCTTTAAGTTCTGATTCTCCAGCTCAAGTAAGGAATGTCTCATCTACTTTACCCCATGTAAAACTGTCAAAGAGCACATAAGGCCATTAGTGTGTTGATAACTCAAAGTAATTCTGTGTTTTCCAGCATAGCCAGAATAAGGATAAGCTTTAGTATTGCTACCACTGGTTACTTGTTACCTCTTCAAACCTCATGAGCATGGCTCCAATAGAGCTGTCTCAGTGTTTGGGACACACTGCCACCAGTTATGGAAATCAGTCTGATTTGTGCCTGACATGTCTGTTCATCCCAGTGAGTTACCATTCCAGCACAGTGGTCAGTCGTTTAGGAACTGTTCTCATCTTCCATGCTGAACTTCTCCAAGCTGTTCTCCTCAACTCATGTTGAGGTTGGTTTTGTATCTTGTGAATCTCAAATACAGAAAAGTTTTGGCCCTGATTTTTATGATCCTTACAGTTGAGTAACTTGCATACTCGCTTTCTATTTTTCCACTCAGTTAATGTTGTCCAGTTGGCAACAGTATAGTTAAACATCACAGCCAGAAACATAAATACGCTGTAATCACAATATGTGGTGATCTCTATCATATTTTCTTTCTTTCTTTCTTATTCAAATACAGTATTTTCTAGGTTTGAGTATCAGATCTCTTTTCTGTCACTAAAACTAAAACAGTGGTATATCAGAAAATTTAAATTCTGTTCTTAGAAGAAGAGGTTGAGTTTTAAACTGAATATGCATGCTTTGGAAAGTATGGGTCTAAAAATCTACCTCAGTTTTTACTTTGGAGATCATCATTTCTTTATTAGAATTAGTTGTCTTCTTCATATTTCTTTTACATTCTCTTTTCACAGTGGCCTGGAGAAGGATATGAGCACTACTTTATATTGGCAGTGGCAGGCAGAACTCAGTATGCAAAGTACAATGACGTTTTGTGAGTGGAGGTGATCTGAAAAGTCACAGTTTAATCATGTGTTATCAAAATTGAAGTATATGCATGGACCTATTCTAAGAACTAAATTAAAATACTGTCTAAAATCTGATATGTTTTCACTGCAGAGAATGGAAGATTTTTCGTTTTCTCCGATTGCATTTTTATTTCCCAAGAAAATTGTTACAGAACTTGCTGTCTTCTTGCAGAGGTGACACTGTGCTTCAGAATACAGCAGGGAATACTACTGCATACTACTGTGGGTGTCTTTTTTATTGAACTAGTGTGCAAGTTGAGAGCCAGCTTCACAGACTTGTCATTGAACATTGTGGTGCATATTGTTGTTCCCAGGTTGTCTAGAGGACATTATTGAATAGATCTGGAAAATAAATAAATAACCCCCAACTGTGTTCAGAAGGTGTGTGTTATGTGTGATAAATCATAAACACCCTCCCTTCTTCTTGGCAGAAAAGCACCTTTGATGTACACTATCTACATTATCAGTACATTTGCATTCTGACGTAGTCCTCTTCAAAACAAAATGTTCTTTAAAGTGCTTTTCCAAAACTGACCTTCACTCTTGAAACATCTCAGGGAAGCTATCCTATTGTATTAGAAATGTAATATTTATCTTTAATATTTAATTCCTGAGACTTTTCACCTCTTCTTTCTTCATTTATTTATTTTTCCTTCCAGTTACATGATGATGTATTGCTGGAGAGAAGTACCCTTTTCCAGTTGAAGTGAAAGTATGCAACACATATTTTCCAGTAATCTAATAAACCTTTCATATAGAAAATAAATCCTGAATTTGTTTTGTAGATGTTCAGAACAGCCGTGCCCATTGCAAACTGTTCCAATGCCATAATACGTAGAGTCACGGTCACTTTCTTCAGTTTGCATGGCCTTCAAAAAAATAAATAAATAAAATAAATAAAAAATAAAAAAATTCCAGTGGTCCGCTCTCAGAAACTGAGGACAATTGTTCTAGAGAGCAGTTTTATGTAAGACAGCTTACCAATGAAAATGTGAAATTCCTAGTGTTTGTTGTGAAAGTTAGCTGCAGTCCTATTAATATATTTCTTTGTTTTCATCTAATCAATGAGTCTGCTGTTGAAAATGATTTTTAAAGTGTTTGCGTTCAGTTCCTGAGAGATTTTTTAGTTGATTACGGTCTTAAAAGGCCAGGCCTCATACCTCTGCAATTTGTTGCTAAGAAGATGCCCTTAAATGAACACAGGTAATAAATTACTTCCCATAACAAAACAAGCATGCAACACTGAAACATATCAGAAGTATATTACGAAGCATTCCTATTTTCTGGATTGAATTTCATCTTACTTTGCAAAAGGAGTGTGTAAGTGCTAAATAAACAAACAGAAAACCATTGTGACAAATTAATTAGTTAATTTAACTCCTTATTTTTATGTGAATTTTTATGTGAAACTCCTTCTGGTTTATGTGAATTCCACTCCAAAGTGGAAAATACATGTACTACTTCAGCTTAATTTAAATCTTTTCTGAAGAGCTTAAAGTTAGTCTGCAAGCTGCGTAACCTGGTTTTGGCTCATTGCTCACTGCTGAATTCCCCCCATTGTGAACTGCACTAGCAGATCATATTTATCTCTCATATTTATTGTCTTGGACTATACATTAATTTCTGTAGGGAATAATTGCTGGCCTGCAGATGGTTCACAAACGGTATGGAATATTTACATTTTCCATTGCTTTGTTTTCTGACTGGATAGTTTCTGCAGCAAAGCAAGGTCTGTTTCTGCAGACCTTGGCTCATCTGCTTAGCTTCACTGCTCTAGTCCTGTTTAGGTCATGAGGCATTACGCTGTAATAATAAGTGAGGAATATCTTTAAGGATCATGAGCTGGAACAACAAGAATAGTAATTGAAGGGAGGACTGATGATGGATTATAAATTATGAAATATATTTCTTGTGACTATTAGAGCATCTGATCAAAATTAGCTTGTTGTAACTACTCATTTAATGAAGAACATTTACGATAATATTTATGGAGCACAAACATAAAATGGCACAAACAAAGCCAAGGAATTTTTTTTTTTTAATATAAAATCAATAGTTTAAGTAAACATTTCTGAAGTATATTCATACCAGACTTTCTGCGAGATAAATTTGGTATGTGTAATACACAGATGTATTATTTATATTCATATCATGATCAAATTAGCATGCCATGAACCAATAAGAGAGAGAAGGAAGTCCAGACATTTGATGCCAGAGAGAACATTGCATGATATGCAGACTGTACATTCAAAGAAAGTGCAAAAAAAACCCAGCCAAATACATAGTGATTCTGACTTACCACAGGATGTTTTGGAAACAGCAACAATGGAAACTTTTTGTACTTTGTTTAGCTAGAATGGAAAACAAAAGCAAGACCAATTTAATTAATTAATGAAAAAAAGATGGTGACCATTTGGAACATTGCAAAAGTAAACCAAAATAATTGAACAGAATAGAAGGGAGAATTGTTTCTAGTTAGTGTATCTATTTTTACACATTCTGTGCTCAACACACATGAAGCTTTATAAATAATTATCTCTAATGGGAAAACTCTAAGCCAACTCAGTGGGCGTTAAAGATGTGAGGCAACATGTTTGACTTGTTTGCTTGAACATAACTATTTAATTTATAAAAATTATCATGCTTGTACTGTCACGGTGTATAAATGCATACCTTGCAGCGTGGAGTTCTGAACAGCACAGAATGATGAATCACTGATACTTCTTTGCCTCGATATATATTTCACAGTTTTTATGAAAATGTCAGAATTTGATGAAAGTTGCAATTTAGGCAAAGTCATAGTAATGCTTCCATTGAATTTTCCCATGTTTCTCTGTTTTCATTTATATTAATTTTTCAATTCTGGAAAAGAAGGTCACCTTGTATTTTTGTTTTGTGTTAGTAAATATTCCCACTGCTCTCTACTGAATATGAGATGAGGTAATACTGCCATGCGAACAATATCAATTTCAATCCATTATTTCAATCACTAATATGAATCTAAAAGTCATTATTTAGTAACCCCAGGAGCCTTTTGTTCCCATTTCCCACCCCCTTTATCCAAGCCTGTTATAATACTGGAATGATCAGGCAAAGAATTACATTAAAAATTCTTGTTTGGATTTCTTAGAGTGCATTTTCTGTCTGCTGGTCCTAATAATTCTTGTGACAACCCAAGGCTAGCTAACAACTAAGCACGCTTCATTGTATTTATTGGGCATGAGAGAGTGCTTTCACATTGCTCTTCTGCACTAACAATGTGAAACACCTTAAGAGAGGCTGTTAGCACTCACATCTGAACAGATATTTCTTCATCCTATCCTCTTTTTCTGACTATGAGTCATTCAGAAACTGGTATTTTTTTTATGATGAGAACAAAAATGCTATTTGCTTATTTTAACGCATCTTCTGATTTCCGAACTCTGTGGTTTCCTCAGGTCAGGTTCTTCCTGCAGTTAGATAACTGTGCTGAAAGAAGATTTTTCTGAAAAACATCTGAAAAAAGTTTGTTTCATGTAATGTGCATGCTCTTCTTCATGAATTTATTGACATTTCATAGTTCATGAGTTTGTTAAAGTTTTCTTGGAATGCTTCTAAATGCTTTGTTTGTAGAGATATCAGCCAAATAATTGGCATTTATAAAACAATACAATACCAGTTCTGTACTCCTACCAGCTCAGGATTTCCGGTACAAAAGGATCACTTGAATTGATGAGGACATGGTTCTCTGCGTGATCTGCAAACAATCTGTCTTTATTCCATGGAGAACACATAGAATTTGCTCAACCTTAGCTCCTTTTATAAGGCATTTACACTTACAAGAACACCAGCATATTTTCTATTACAAAAGGAGCATCAACAACCTACTTCTCATACACTTTTCCCAGGAAGTTAAATTAGTTTGTGTTTTTTTTTTATTATTATTATTTAATACAAATGTTCCTTTTATTGCAGTAATAAGTGGAAAAAAAGTAGAAAATCAACTCTTTGGCACAATATCTCTTTCACCATGTAAAACAAATGTTTAATGTCAGAGTAACAAGCCTTCAAGGCATCAACTTTTAAAGTCATCATCCCACATTAGCTAAGGAATGTTACAGTTATCCTGAAAGAAAAACAAAATCCTTACATCTGCCAAGAAAAAAAGAAGCTTAAATTCTACCTTCTAAGTTGCCCTTCCTTCACATTTCACGTTTGTCCCTGTGTATGCCTTACTATGTGTGGTACTATTATGTATTTTTGAAGACCTACCTGAACTTTAAAAGTATTACTGGAAAAGAAAATTATGAATTAAAAATGTGGAACTAGAGGTTGCTCTTGGTCCTGTGGAAATTGTTTAACTATGGTCTCGGGTTCCAGGGAGCCCACTGTTAATCTTGTGGCTTGCCCCAGTTCAAAGCACTGTCTACACTGCAGCTTCCCAAAAATGGAAGAGCTTGACAGAGGCTTTTTGTACAACTTCATTATGGATTGTTTTCCCTTCAGAAAAACTTGGGCAATGTTATACCACAGTAATTGCAAACTCTACAAATCTTTCCTCTCTAGCAGAACGATGACCACATCACCTTGCCAGGTTTCTGGCAATATTCCAGTCTTCTAAGCTTGCAGACTTTGGAAATCCATTTAGCTCCCTACAGAATATAAATTTTAGTATTTGCACATGGATTTAGTTCACAACTGAAAGTTTCCTGTTCAAAATCCACAAATTCTCTCTTCCAAATCCAGATAGAATATCTGCTTGGTTCAGAGAAATTCTGCAGAACTCCTCTTTGAAAGTAAGGAAGGAAGATATTATAGGACAATGTAATGGGAAGAAGAGAAAGAATGAATGTAACGGGAAGAAGAGAAAGAATGTTTTTTATAAAGGTATGTGCAATAGGACAATTGATCAACATAGATAATCACTTTTTTCCATCCTATCCGTCAGACCTCCACTCTCTCTCTATGCAGCAACTCTCTCTGGCTTTATAGACATAGCATTCCACACCTCCCTCCCCATATGTTGTACAATTGCCTTCCAGACCTGTCCTCAGTAGCTCACAACATACAGTCTTTTACATACAGTAATGAATACAAAGGTGGTGGGAAGATGAGCGTTAATGTTGGATTACTTCTTGCTTTACCTTTTCACCTTTCACCTATGGTGATGAGCAGCAGGACTCAAGTGATCAGCATCGAGCTGCATCAGAAGAGGGTCAGGCTGGGTATTAGGAAAAGGTTCTTAATCAAGAGGGTGGTCAGGCACTGGAACAGGCTGCTGATGTTGGAAACAGTGAACTCTGGAATGTCAGGTTACAAATCTTCCTGACTTCCTCACTTTGAGGACAATTACGTTCATCTTTTTATGACAACATTTCTGAAGTAAAACATGTCTTTTGGTTAGCCTTCAACCTTCTCCCATAACTAGACCCGTGATTTAATAGACTAAAACTATAATATAAGCTTTAGGCATACCTGACAGGAAAAAGTAAACCAGTAATATTTAAAAAGTATTTTAATTATTTGACTTTGAAAGTCAGTGTAAATATATATTGACATTCAATAAATACATATTTAAATTTAAACTAATATTTCAATAAATACAAATTTAAATTTAAATACATATTTAAACCTAAAATGGCTTTTAGACCCCACATTTATTATGATGATTCAATTCTAGACTCTGAAGAATGTAAGCAGAAAAAAATCTGACAAAATATTGAGAAGCATAGTAGAAAAAAATAATAAAAAAAAAGGTAAACATTTATCAAGAGGTATTATATCATTTTATATGTACAAAAATACACAAAAATACATACTTTCATCTTAGGCCATGGTTCCTCCGTGTGACTCACCTAAATTAGTTGGGAGTTATACATTTCAGATACTCTTGAGAAAGCCACAAGGAATGCATTGTGTTCTGCTGAGGATCACATCAGACAGTGCTGTTAGCTTACAGCTCAGGTGCTGAGGTCATGATCTGACTACACATTAAAGTCAGGTTTAGAGCTTGAGATCAAAAATCCTGCAGAGTGAAGACAGCATTAAGACACCATATTGTGGGCTTTTGTTAATTTCACAAAACAGTGGCTGCATTAACACACTTGATCTGGATCAAAAGCATATTACTGCATGATCTGGGAATGCATAGATCAAGTGTTAATGGCTGAGGTATTACAACATAAACCAGGTATTTGTCAAGTGCTTTTATTCTCATGTTTTCTGATTGATGCAGGATGCCTGAAAGGTAGCAAACAAAGGAAAAAAATATTGAATGATAAATAGAACAAGTAAAAAGGACTACCAGCTTTAAAATTCTAGAGGGATGTAGAGTTCTTTGAGCTGAACTTGACTGTCTTCAAAAACACTTGACAGAGGCTAGATCTGAAAGTGTTCTGTATTACTCCACATTGTGTGAAATAAGAGAGGGCTGTTCTTAACCACAGAATGAGAAGCGAAAATAGAAAACTTTCCGACTTACAGGAAGATGAAACACCTGAAATCTCGGAGGCTATTTCTATATACCAAATCATGATTTACATGTGAATAAAAACTGTAATGAATAGGAGGCTTACTCTTAACTCTCAAATTTTACTTACTTGCATTTTTACTTGGGTAGATCATGCAAAACTATCATCTAATCCAGTTTGAGCTTCATGCAGGAGTAAAGGCTATTTTGACACAGAAGATGCAAAGGAGGATGAATTACTGCAATTAATGAGAAAGATAGCACATGGAGATGATAATCAGGATACATGAAACAGTTCCATGCATGGCAATAAACAACACAATGCCTGGCTTTCAGAAGAAAATGCAGAAACTGAAAGTAACTGCATCACTTTCTAAGAATTTACCAGTGCTGGGAGAATCTGAAGAGGGAATGAAGAAACAGAAAATTAACCATCAGTCCAAAAGCAAATGAAACATTTTAAATTGGATATAGGTGCACAAGCTCATGTGCTGCCAGAAACAATGATCTTTCACTGAAAGAAGTGTCATAGTCAGTAGAAGGTGAGATTCAGGGTTTTAAAGAAGTTATCTTTTGCCCGTTAGGACAGGAAGACAACTAAGAATGTGGGTAAAAATAATTTGGAAATTTTACAGTTTCTGAAAAGAATGTTTTCATTTTTTAAATGGCCATCTTGAGAAGATGCATTCTTGAGAGAAAGCAAATACTGAGAGAAAGAATATTGAGAAAAGATGCTTTTCAGGAGATAAAAAATTTCTCAGAGGACTACATGCCAGCCCTGACAGAAGTGCCTGCAATTCACAGCTCCAGCAAAGTTCTTCTGGAAGGGTTTATGGAAGGCACCTGCAGAAATAAAAACCTGAGCATGACCAGAAGTTTTTATCATTTCAGGCATTTCCAAAGCTACAGATAAAATTTCTCCAAAATTAAATAGAGCTCAAGGAACATGGGATGAACATGGTAAAGCACACAAACAGATCCTTGCTAGGTGGCAGCCACAATCAACCTATTATAATTTCCAGTGGTGGGGGGTGGGAGTGAGGAGGTGTCTGTGCATTCCTTAGCTTCTCTGATCCACAGCCTGAGCGTGTGGCGATGAAGAACCATCCAGTGGTCAAACAGAATTCCAACTTTTACCAAAGAAGAGATTAAAAATATGATTGCTTGAGGTGATTATGCAAGAGGCATATCTGAATAATGAGGCAGAAAACTGCTAGGCCCAGGCTAAACAATGAGACAAAATGCAAAAATCTTTGAATTGCTCACAGATGATTAAGAGAATATCATTCATGTGTATGTACAAGAGGATAAACTCTCATAATTTAAATACTTATGTGTGGTAACAGCTGTTGTTATGGGACATGCCCACGTGATATTTCAGACTAGATTTCTTTATTTTTCATTCTAGTGAAAAGTTAAAGTTCAGGCCTTTGTAGAAGGAGGTTTACAAAGCCTTTAGCCACAAGCCTAACTTCTCTTATACACTAAAGGAGATGGCCTCAACCGTCCCTTCTGATTTGGAATGGTCGATTGCCCTGCCTTGGGATCCTGAGGGCATAAGGTTCCATAAAGTCCTGATTGCTCCCTGGGGCTCCCCAGCTTGGCCCAGGCCCAGGATCCCATGTCACTCCTGGGGCCATCATCCCCTGCCCTAGTCAGGCCACAGCAGAGCTAGGCTCCAGCTCCCCACAGCCCTGCCCGGCCATGGGCCCCACGCAGCTGGGCCCTTCCTTGGGCCTACATCCTGGCCTAGCTGCAGCCATTCCCTGTCCCCAAGGAGGTGCCTGGTGCTGGGCCCACCTCAGCGCCCCCACTGCATGCTCCTGGCTGGGGTGAGAAGGGGCACGGTGCCAGGCCTTGTTCCACAGGGGCTCCAGACTCCACTACACCCTGCATGGTGCCTGGTGACAGCTGCTCCAAAACAGCTCCAGGGATACCTGATTAAGTGTTTAGTTTGCACCTACGTCCTCTTATTGCTGCCTATTAATACAGACATGGTCTTGAATCTGTTTGTGTATTGCTGATAGCTTACAGATAAATTGGGAAATAATTTGAGAGTTTCTGTTGTATTAACATGCTTTTCAGTTGTTGATTTTCAGTTTACATTCAGCTGGGAAACACGAGAGACAATGAATTAAAATTTTAAGAACCTCTTTTAACCAGAGACATAACCTCTGAGCACTGGGAAGTGATTCATGCCTTGCTACTCACCTGGAAATGGGATGGGAATGGAAAAGAGCTCTGTCAGACCTTTCCACTGTAAAACCAAAAAGTGCTTTCTGAATAATTGATCTCTGTGAGGAATTGAGTTGCACTGGTTGGTACCAGAGAAGGTGGGGAAAGATGTGAGAGTCCCGTTCCCCAGAGGCAATCCTGCCACATCTGTATTTCGGAGCTCTTTCCTGGTTCGTAAGCAGGTTCAGGAGCTCAGGCTGACGAAGCACTACCTGAGAAAGTTAAAGGGTGCCAGAATGAAATCCACTGACAAATTTTATGCCCAGGTACACAGTGAATCACCTACAGATCACCAGCATGAAAATCGCACAGAGAGGATTTATTTTTCTTATTCTTTGTTCATACAAATTCATTCCTTCTGGATACAACTCCCAAAATAGGTCTACAGTTTTTGTTGCAGAAAATCAGCTGGAGCTACTGTCATCTTTTTAATATGAGTAGCAGATGAAATAATCATGTAATAATTTAGGGTGGAAGGGACCTTGGGAAGTCAAGCCAAGGACTTACTTGAGAAGGACTGACTTCAAAATTAGAAGAAGATGCAGCAGTCTCCATTTCTAATGTGAGCACATGGCCAGAACTCTCGGTCCCGCAGGGAGCAGCAGGAAGTTAGTCTTGCTTTCCACACATCAGCAGGGCTATGGCAAACGCCAAGAAACAGCAGAAAGAGAAGAGGTGGGGGAGACAATCAAACACTTCTTTCTGATGACCATAATGTAAAGGGGTTTCTTACCTCACCTGCAGGCTCTGTGGAGTGCAGGCATCTCAGATGTGCCCAGATAACTTCTCCTAGAAAAGTGCTGGAGCCCAAGGCAGGGATTCTGAATCCCAACCCTCGAATCCTGATTTAGGTCTAGCACCAGGCACAGACACTTTGGCTGAGCCCTGCCAATGTGTACTACATACGCATATGCCAAGAATAAGAGCTGAGATATCGATGGAAGTTCTGTGTTGAACACAGGAGTACCTACAGAGCTCAACTTATTCCCAGATCTGTTAGCAGCTGTGCAGAGATTTACAGGATTATATTTTTGTATCGTGGCACTTATCTGTGACCTAAATTTCGCTTGAAATTGTGCCTTTTTTGGTGCCTGTGGTGCTGCATTTGTACTGACTGTAAGAGCAGAGTTCTGTGGTTGTGCAGGTTTGTCCCTGCAGGTCATTAGCAACACTTCAATGCTGCACTTGCCCTTCCAAATTGTTTACAAAATACAACTTACATAACATCTTTCTGACCTGGTACTTTCTGAATCAGTTGGGTGAACTACTACAACTAAAGACTGCTTTTCTTTTTGTAAGCAATTGTCAGATTGCTTGAGGACTGTGCTATTCGTTTCTCTTAATTATTTTATCCCTGCAAAAAGTTATTTCAGGCATTTTTAGAAAACTAGCGTTTAAATCTTTTAAATTGCGTTTACAAAGGGATTGTGTATTGCTTCCTACACCTCCAGCACCTGATTTGTGTGCCTAGAACACATGCTTCATTAGTCCCTTTCACAAGCTGTTCCAAATGCAATGCAAATCACTTCTTAATGGTCACATTGACTAGATAGGAAATGCTTTTGTTGGAGCTACGACTTGTAGTTAATTAAGCCAATTAGCATTTGACATAGGCAATTCTGGAAAGATAAAGCCTAAGAATAGCTCTCGTGAGATGGTGGAAGACTTTAAGCAAATAGAAATGTACAGAAGGGAAAGGAAATGAAGCAAGATGAAGTTTAAAACTAATTTCTAAACCCGTTCAGTGTTTTTTTTTCCTTGTTTACATCGGTCTCTGCTGAACTTCTATGAGAAGAGTTGGGGGTGGGGAAAGAATCTATTTCCTATGGCTTTGTTAAAGAAGATTAAACCGGACTTTGTACTCAGCAAATATTAACAGCAAAATTTTTGCTGAGATTCTGCTTATACCATGAAATTATCAGATTTATCAAATGCGCTTTTGACTTCCTTCCAATAGAAGGTTTTTGACTGCTTGACGCCAGAACAGCAGGCGTCCTTGTGGACTGTCTCTCCCAGTCTCTTCTACTTGCTGTGGAGTGAGAACCATCCCTTCTGTAACTGAAAAAGCAAGGGGATTCTTGAACTTTAAAATAGAAATGTATCGCATTCCTTCTAGAACTATATCTCAAAGACATAGTTAAGGCAGAGACATTTCATAATTTAACCATGTACTACCCTAGAAATGTGCAATGTACAACAAGCCTAAGGAAGTTGTTACAGCTTGTCTGAAACTGCTAAACTGACTCCATTCAAGGCTTGAAATATAGAGCGACCATGGTGGATCTGTTAGGATACTTACATTCATTTCAGTGTGTATGATACTTGGCCTTAATTCACTGGGAAGGTCTCAACACTTTTGAGAAACTTGTCATTGCTCAGTGCAAAACAACAAATCTTTTGCAGTCTGTCTCAATATATTTTGAACCTTGTTATATTTCCTTCTTAATTGTTCTACTTTGGAGCTAAATATTATTCTCAAACAGAAAAAAATCTCATTCTCTCTGATAACGTAAAGTTTGTTTAGGATGTGACACCATTTAATTGCTATTGATAATCTAATTTTTTTTTTTCCTTCTAATTGAATTCTTAAGTGGAGAAATGTCAAGTCAGCTGGGAGGAAACTGAACAAAGGGAATATGAATTATATGTCTGTGTTCTGCTTGCATGCTTACACTGGAAATTTCCTAAATTCTGTTGCAAGCTTCCGGGTAGAAAATTGCTGCTAATCCAACAAAAGCATTTCCTATTTAGTCAATGTGACCATTAAGGAGTGATTTGCCTTGCATTTGGAACAACTTGCAAAAGGGACTAATGAAGCATGTGTTCTAGGCACACAGATCAGGTGCTGGAAGTGTAGGAAGTAATACCACCTGTTTCTATTGCGTTCTTCCTCTTATTGTAATTTTATATCTTGAACTCTCCCTCCCACCCTGGATATACACATTATAATTTAATTTAATAAATAAACTTGCATGAGACTGAAACTGACTCTCCCTGGCTGCAAGATTTCATACAAATAGTGCTTATCTGTGTGTGAGACAGCTTTTGTAAAAGGAAAACTTTGGTGATTCCAGTTCTTCAGTCTTCATCTCAGGAAGAAAAAAACTCTACTGTGGTTTGTTCATGTGTATAAAGATGCCTTGCAAAAAGGTCTTGTGGATAATTTATCATACCATACAGCCACACGGGTGCTCCCTTATTTCTTTAATAAAGATGTCAAAGTGGCCGTAAGATCCATAATCTTACAGTACTTAGTAGCAATGGCTAGAAGAGTTACTGTTCCTCACCTTTGATTTGGATTTAGGAAATAAAATGTTTCTACTTTGAGTATATACAGATTTTTAAATGGGGTTATGCCCTAAGCAAAAGAGTTATAGAGAAGAAGGAAGGTGGTCTTTAGTCTTCTTGAAAAAACTTATGAGTTTTAAACCCCTGAAACTCCTTTGTTTGTTATGCAACAGTCATATAGCATGAAAATTCACAAGAAATAAAAAGATCATAAATATTGACAAATACAATAAAATGGCTAATTCTTGCTTCATAAACCTGATTTTTTTTAATAACTCCTATTGCAGAACTTAGATCACTGAATTTCTATAGAAAATTTCTTAGAAGTGGAGTTAAATTCCTGAAACTTGAATAAGTCAAAGTGAATATCTTGTGGCCCATAGTATAAGAATAAATCCCCAGTGACTTAAAATTAGGATAGGATAGTACAAAATCATCATTCTGTAGAGGGAAATAGATGTTTTGGGGGATAATACTTCTTGGCAGTTCTACATGTCTATTTCACAACTCTGAAAATGTCTATTCCTCTCCATCAGTTCTCAAAGATGATGACTATGGCCTACACAGACATTTCTTCTCTTGATGTGTTTGTTTGGGAAGCTGAATCTCAAAATAAATTATATGCAAATTAAAGCTCATTTTCTTTCTTCATAGAATAATCCTTCATGTAATCATTTACTTCTGCAAAGAGCTAAATATTCTTTACTCATATTGGTTTGAAAGAGAATGGAGGTGATTCACTACATCACAGAATCACGACCAAAATTTGGTAATTCAGTTGGTCTCTCAAACTTCGCTTATACACACAGTTAAATTGGATTTAACTTTAAAACAAGTTAAATTGAGTAGCTGGCAGGGCTCCATCCATCACTGTGATTTACTGATGTTCTAATGTACATTCTGTTACCAAGTCATCTACTAGGTAAACTCTTTTCATTTTAGAGTCTACAAAATACTGATCTCAACCTCTTCTCTTCACTACAAGAACAGACAGTGGCAAATGAATTTGGAGATTCTTCTTACAGTGAAATGCTGTTTGCAAATCAGAGTAAGAAACATTATCCTTATGGCTGTTTTGTTTCCTTTTAGCGCTGCTACCGTACAGAGATATTTGGCTATACTAATGCATTGCATGAAATGATATTAAGGAAGAAAACCATTTTATTTTAATATCAGCTTCAATTAGATGCAGACTTATGTGCTTAAGGAGAAAGCCAGTCTAGAAGAAAATATTTCAGCCTGCTGAGTGGGAAATTAAAATCAGCACAATGTAAACATCACCAGCAAAATATTTAAAACTACTTTTTATATTGACACTACTGCATAATGCGCACATGAAATTCTGCAGGAACCTATACCAGCTATTGCCATATTGCAGCAGCTGCACATCCAGATGAATTATGTTGTAGGATTCGTGTCAGGCAGGAGCTGGGGGTGGGTGTGTGCCATCCCCGTGGAATTGGCACTGCCAGTTTCTACCCTGCCCTGCATTGCTGTGAGAAGCTGGGGCTCAGCCAGGTATTCATCAGCCAGACAGGAGAGGTTTAAGGATTATGTGAGTGATGATGTGCGTTTACCCCTGGGAAGTGGGTGCTCCGACAGACCAGCACACCCAGCACCTGCTGTTTTGGAGAGTTTGCAGACTTAAATTGGAT
Organism: Gallus gallus; assembly: GCF_016699485.2. Lineage (NCBI taxonomy): Eukaryota > Metazoa > Chordata > Aves > Galliformes > Phasianidae > Gallus > Gallus gallus. The sequence continues at coordinate 40,872,628 of NC_052532.1, forward strand.
GGCTCTTCTGCACAGCAGACCTTACATAAACAAATGTGCGCCATTAAATTGTTGGCTCTCTTTCCTTATTGAGTGGCTTTAGAGACTAAATGTTGAACTAAACAAATGTTTTATTCCACTGTGGCTTACACCAATGTGGTATCTTTACTTCCAGATGTCTGTATTTTCTAAAGCTTCCTATTTGCTATTAATCTTTCTTTTACAGGCTTTCCGGAAAGGAGGCCTGAGTCAATCTGAAATGTGGACACGGCAAGATAACTGGAGCCATTTCACTGTCCGTAGCATGCAGTTATATCTTACAAACAATCTGTATTTTATGTGCAGCAACACCTGAGAACCAGCAAAAGCAGTAATGTTCCCCTCAAACCCACCTGTCTTATCTATGCTGAGACTGAGATGAACTGTTTTCATCCTGACTGAGAAGGCTGTGAATGTGGCAATTCCTAAAATTAAGATTTAGGTATATGACAGAAGAATTTTATAATGGCATTTTTCAGCACATTGGCGAAAGCCCTCATCCCAGAAGAGGAATGCTTCAGATAGCAATTAAAGATTAATGCTCAGTAAAGAATCTTCCTTCCAAAGAAATTGGATGGGCTACTGGATGTATTGACTGCAGAATCACGTAGTAGGCCACAATAACTCAAGGCACGATTCAGTTTAAAAAATCAAACATAACAGCCATAGGAAGACTTCTTTTTATCTCATCAGCATAATACTTTGCAGTCAAACTTCAAATCGCTCACAGAAGCCTTTTGGAGTGTTGCAGACTGTAATTCATTCTACACAGGCAAGTGATGAAACATATTTCACTTCTCTGTAAATGTGTATCTAACAGCAGTATTTCGTAACTCCATACACTCAGTTTTCATGAAGACTGACTTTGTGAACTCTCTCTCTCGTTTCCGAATCAGAAATGATTGCCACCTGAATGACTGACCTTTAATTACTGACTCACTTCATGTTAGCAATTGAACTCCTAGAAACCAGTAGTCAAATTAGAGCTTCTTTTGAACTGCTGGGTGACCTACATGTAAAGAATTCTGTACTGGGGTAAGAACCTGGAACGTGCAGCTTACTCAGGACCAGTTTAACTTCATTCTGACTGAAACTTCCAGTTAAGTAACTTGGGTATTGCAATTACTTTCTGTTATAGCCCAGAACAATTGAAAAGTGGTTAGCTAGAGGAAAAATTAGTTATGCTCCTATCTACAAGCCACGTAGAGGAAGATAATTACAAAGTGACCGGAAGATAAGAGTGTTGAAGCCACTGAGGATGATGTTTTCTGAGTAAATAGTTTTAAATACCTCATCAGCAGATGAGAATTCAGGCCTGTATGTGTACCTGCATTTGGGAGGATAATACCTGGCTGATAAAACTTCTTAAAATATTTAGTGGGGAGCCAGATTCCCAGAAGGATGCCACTGTCAGTTCACAGTTGGTAATTTCTTGGATTTTATTAGTTTTCATTAGAAATGATCATCGCGGAATGCATCACAGTCTGTTACATCACTATGTGTTGTACCACTCTTATTTGCTGTTGTTGTCTAATTGGCTTAAATTAGACTACTCTCACAAGGAACTTCCTTAGATAATCTCTTAGTTTAAATGAAAGTAAATGGCTTATGAGGCCTGGCACAAAAGGATAGGTGCTAATTGATGAATTCAGTTTAGAATTTTGAGTTAAAGATTAACGAAATAAGACAATGGGAAGCTGAAATAGTAAACCTCATATGGGTTACAAATGTTTGTTTATACTGCTTTCACTAATGTATTTCAAAAGGGATTGGGTAGCTCAGCTGACTTCCTCATGTGACAAGCTCCACAACTTCATTTAAGTCAGCTAGACAAACTGGAGTAGAGAAATGACATATAGAAAGGGAATTTTAACCCAGAAGATGGGATTTTATATGTACTGGCAGACTCAGATGCATTCAGCATAGGCAAACCAGATGCAGACTATTTTTTTTTTTTTTTTTTTTAAGTGGACTGAAAGCTTCTAAAGGGATTCACAGACTAAACTTTTATTTCTGTTTTCTGGCAAGGTAGATGTGTTTGGCTGTGGGCTAAGAGTCACTGCTTCCATTTCTGTTTCTGCAGAATCATATGATATGCATTATAATTTTTAAGGCCAGATTTGGACTGTGAAATCATCTCTGGAGAAGATCGCAAGGGAAAGTTTCTCTTTTTGTATACATGTATATATCCAAAACAAAGGAGTGTAAATGTCTTGCTAACACTCTACCACTAGTGTACAGATGTTACAAATCATGTTTATGTTCATGAATATTCATTGCCTAAACGGTAGCAGGCATGAGAAAGTTTGAATGAGAAGCTTATCAGGAGCGGTCTTGCTGTCTAATGTTTCTTTTCAATTTTAAAGTGATTTTATTTAAAAATTGACTTGCAGTTCTCTTTAAGAAAATGTTTATTGGGTTTAACTACAAATACTTGTATTATATCTGTACATTCCCCATTTTTTTTTTCTAATTTAAGTGCACAGTATTAATCAGAAGTAACTGCTGCGTCTTACAGCAGTACTTTTGCACTGAGTTGTCCAAGGCTGCATGGAAAGCCCTGGAGAGCTTTCTCTTATTTTCTGAAAAGAGAGGCTGTAACAGTCATACATAACGTTGCTTAGTATTCTGGTTAAACAATCTATCCTCTAGTTGTGATGTCGTGTGTTTATAATAAGTTAGACTAAAACAAGCTTTTTTGATCATTTTTCATTTTCAGTTGCTGCTTAGACGGTATCTTGAGGTGAGAAGTTTCTTCATAGTTATACTTCCACAGTGGTATGATGTGCTTTTTTTTTTCTCATGCCCCTCACAGTATCATCTACGCTATGTATACCCAATCTGTGGGCAGAAAGAAATGCTGAAAAACACTCAAGACAAATTTTTTTTTCATTAAAATTTCTTCATAGAGTTTCTATAGGAGAGCTGTTATCATTATCTCTCTCCTACTGTGAGCCACTTTATTTTTTATTATTAATCTGGGTACAGTACATTCCTTGATATTTTGTCTTTATATACTCTCAGCCTTGGGTCACTCTGACACTGAGCAGATTATGCCGTGGGCACACACAGTGCCAGGGCTCCTGAGCAAGCCTTTCTCATGAAAAACAGTGCAGCCTGAAACCGCCATTGGGAAACAGCCTTGTCCCAGTCATGGCTTAATAGCTCTTTTGAGATGCTGTACATTCAACTAAATTTAATCCAATTCTTTTGGTTTCTTGGGTTCTATCAACCCCAAATGACATTGTCCAGGCCTTGCATGCCATAAAACATGCCTGGAAGAGATACAACATGTGAAAATATGTTTTTAATCTTGAATTTCTCTAAGGGCCCCAGGCAAATGTCACAGTCACTGCTACTGAATCTGGCTCAACAGCGGGTGGTGTCTTACCTTCTGAGAAAGGCTATAAATAGCTTTCCTGACTGGACAAGAAACATGAAATATAGCCTGAGAATAGTCTCTTGTTCCAGTGTTTATATTGACTAGGATACTCCCATCTTCCAGTACAGCTGTTGCTGCAGGACTTTAAAAAAACAGTGACGTTTGCAACACAACATTTGTGAAAACAGATCATGAATCTGTCAAAAATCACCTTAATTTGGAGTAGACTTTGTATTAGTCCTTGGCATCCTAATTGTGTACTGAATCAGTTTTCTTTTCGTGGTAATATTATTAAGTGACAGCGAAGGCTGCATGGAGAGTCTGTCAGTTGCTGTTAAGGTACTGGTAGCATTTTGCACAGAGAAAATACTTCCTAGCATGTTTCTATTTCTTATTGCATACTAAATCATGTTACTTAAAATTTAGAAACTAACAATAAACATTTTATTCCAAGAAATGAAATGATAGATAACACAGTGCAATTAATATGCACAGTGTTCATCCTCATAAACAGTTGATGCAGCCAAACATCTGGAGTTAGAATAAATAGTATTTCAGCTGAAATTATATAGTGTTATTATAAATCAGTGCAAGAGGCACACATCCTTTGATACATACTCTTTTTCCTAACTCAAATGCTTTACTGTTCACCCACTTGTCTGGGACTTTCCTGAAGTAGTACAAACTAGCATTTCCATAAAACTGTTTTGTCTGTGTTTCCATGGTTAATGCAATGTTGGTGCAACGTTCTCGTTTGTTGAGCCTTTTATGACTGTAGCACCACACAAGCAGTAGGGGTCACCATGCACCATCCTCCACCAGTTTCCAAGTCTTCCTCTAGGAGCGGGGCTGGGTATCAATTCGCATCATATTGGCTCAAATTGGTATAAAACTTCAAGAGTTCTAGACAGCAAATGGCTGCATATGGTGGAGGGGAACGTTATAATTGCCATAGGAACAACTATCTTCAGGAAAAATAATACAAACATTAAAATATTTGTAATTAATGAGCATTTCAAGATGCTTGATGTTAATTTGAAGATTTTTGGAAAGCTAACCCTGCTTACCTAATCATCCTATACTGGTTCCTGTAATTCATCCAGTGCCTCTGGAGAAAAAAAAGAAAAGAAAAAAAACCACAACGAAATGACTGATCTGTGCTCTTTAAAGCTTGTTAATAATAAAGCGAAATCCAAATGTGGTCATTTGAGCTTGAGCTCCATGATGAGCACAACTACTACTAATATATAGATTAACATGATGCTAAATACAGATGTCCATCTGGTGAAGGAAAGACTAAACTATATTCAGTCTATACCAGCTAGCATAATTTTAAGCTTATGCGTTCTCCTGTACCTTGCATTCTGAGCTGTGCACCATTTCTGATGCCGTGATGTATATACTCAGCAGAGTTTGGATGTTTCTGTGGAGGGTTACCCGGATTAATGTTCTCAGACTAAAAACAGTGGTGATCATAGGACTTTAAATATCTGCTTGATAGGGAAAATTCTTGACTTCATACCTTCCATTGTATATTATGCTTTGATCTATGTCACATCATAACAAAGTAGGTTTATTTATGAAATGGATTGTATGGGATCTTGAGTTCCTTTGAAGCCAACAGAAGCTTTGGTGACTTAAAGAAACAGTAATTTCAACCTTATCCTTTGGTGGATGGTGCATCTTTACTAAACCTTTACTATTCTCCATTCAGGTTCATTGTTTCAACATTAGAACTTCTTCGCAGTACAACCTAAATGGACTGAGACATATGCTCAACTGTTTTGAGTGACTTTGAGTAAATTTGAGCATAGGAAGAACTTTTTTTCCCTGGAGTTAGGTAAAAGGAGTTTGGCAGTTTTAAGGAGTAGGGAGTATAAAAGAAAGGTTAAATCATTAGAGCTGCAGTCTTATTTCTTTTAGTGTTATGTTGTATAATAATTCATGATTTTGAAATTATGCCAGCTGTTAAGGTATAATGTGTGATATACTCTTTATGATGTTTTGCTAGGAAAGGAGAAGGAAATTCAGTCATTTAAATGCAATAACCACAAAAACATTAATGCTACGCTGTCCAAACTGTTTTTTTCTGAAACAACTGGAATGAAGCATTTTGCATGCAATCTCTCCTATTCTGATTAAATGTAAGCCATCCTAAGAAGAAAGAAGATCTGAATTTAAACTGAAGTCAAGGTGTGACTTCATCTCATAAAGATGAAGAATGCCACAGTACAGCTGAAATTCTGTCTTTTGGTCACGTGGTATCTTGATACCGGTACAGAAGCACAGCAGTCAGGGCTGTAGAGAGGGAATGACCACGTGTGCTGCACTGGGAAGCCCTGAGGGACTGACTGCAGAGACACGTAGATTAACTTTGAGATTTGTAGCCACGGCTAGTTTACATGGGAAGAAAAAAGAGAGAGAGATTTGTGTGTGTGATGTTCTTTTAGCGAATACAGTGACTCTTTCATATCTATATATCTGCTCAGAGCAGAAGGATGCAAAACCCAATAGCCGCTAACAGTTTACTTCCAGCCTCTGTGAACTCCAGTCCCCAATGTTTTTTGTTTTGCCATTTTAGTAACCACAGGTTGCACACTGCTGAAACATTCCTTTAAATGAAGGTAAAGCTGGGATCAGTGCAAAGTCTGTTAACAATCACTTCAGACTTGCAGAAATTAGCTAGTGGGTTCCCTCTGCTAAAAGAGAAAGGAGGGGGAGCATGTCTGTTTTTCCACTGGAAAGCTCTGATTAGATACCTGCCCTATGCACACAAGATCTCCATGCAGAGGTTTTCTCCTCTAAGTGATAGGTTTGTCCTACACGCTTGTTTGCTGACAGGGTTGACAAGGGGAGACATGGTTCCTAGATGGGGATTAAAGAAAGATAGGACAGGCTAAAGGAGACATGAAATGAATGGGACTTAGGGAAATGGCAAGCATCCACTCTAGCCAGAATTGCTTTAGGGTTCTGGTATTATTATTTCTACTCTGCCTCTTCGGACTTTTATTAGGGTCAGGCAGAGCCAGAGGAAATCCCATACAGCACAGGTACAATCCAGCAACGTTGCCAGTAAGCCAGAAGTCTTGCCTGGGGCCAAACCAAGCAAGAATAGACAAAGTCAGCTGCTTAAGAATTTGAACAAATTAATAATGCAGTGCCCTTTTTGGACTGAGGAAAACCTGGGCCCTCTTTTGGGAGAGTCTGTGTCTCTACAGCGAGGTCCTCACCAAGTCTTTGTCTGTCTGAGGATTGTAGCACAGAAGGAGATTATGTAGTCCTACTATCGTAAAACATAATGAACTAATAATAATAATAATGAACCTAATGGGATAAATGCAATGGGATGCCAGGAAATTAAATTACACTTTCTGATAAAACCTAGTACTTTTAAGAGATTATAGGACTCATTTCTGAAGACATCCAAAATCAATCTAAAGATTTTAATGGTGAAATATACCCATTCTGCTAAAAATGCATGATAAATCTATATTAGCAGTAACAAGATTTTACTATAAAGAGAGAAAAGGATTAATTCACATCTTAAATGATCCCTCACTCTTATGACAGTTCCTGTAGCTGCTAAAATGTTCCAATTTCCAAAGTTTCACTCTTTATCCCCACACTAGACAATACTAATGCATTCTGCATTCATTTACTATACATTCCCTCTAGTTCGTATATCCATTATAATATTTGCAGGCAGAACTTTCTATTTAACTAGCAATCTAAAGTTTCACAGCTCGCCAAGAAAACCAAAGGTTTTTGAGTACCAGAGATTAAAAAGAAGAAGAAATCCCAGCACTGTAAATTGTAAAACTTTACACCTTGCAGCTGCCAGCTGTAATCCACAAGGAGACAGCATTCTTAGGCTCTTAGGAACACAGACTGGGCTATTTTTTTAGCAAATACACCTCTTGTTCTCTCAGAAAGTGAAGGAAAGAGAAGAAAAAGTCTCAAACCCCCCAAAGAACCCCTTACAGAGAACATAACATTGATGAGGAGTTACTTTGTCCTTGAGTGTGGAAGGATTGTGGTGATTTGATAAGATCTGTTAAGATTACATTTTGCTTATTATTACAGTTGAAATATAACAGCCGAAATGTTACACGGGCCAAGTCAGACTAAGCCTGAGAGGATTTGCACAGTGTAGCATTTACATAAGATAAGAATACAGCGGTTTCTGGTTCTTTTTAACTAGAATACCTTTATCTTAATTATCACATTATCAGCTTTTTTTTTTTTTTTCTTGGTAAAAGATGAAATGTATTTGTCTTAAAGGCACAATAAGGCTTATTTTAATAACTCAATTTCCTATATTTTTCAATGTATTAGCATCAGACAGAAACCACAGTGCATTTTAGATTCCTGAAGTTACAGCTGTAACTTGAAGCAACGAGTTGGGTGCTGAAGGGCAGTCAGTACTGCCAGGAAGGATGATCATGGCCTCTTCTGAACAAATGACAGGCTCCACAGCTACCTTTTTCTTTTTTCCTCTCTCTTTTTTTCCCTCTCTTGAAAAGGAAACAATGGAAAACTGCCTCGGGCAAGTCAAGGACAGCCTACAGTTGTTGGAAATGTGAGGTAAGGAGGGAGAGACATAGGACAGATTGCAGCTCTATGTACCTGTTTGTCATGTTTGTCTGCCTGTGTTTTTGCAAGGAGAGGGGAAAGGGCAAGGAAAAAGAATAAGAAATACCACATCAGTTGAAGGTCAAGTTTGAAGATGAACTAGGCTTTAGTACAGAGCTCTGAGGAAAAACTGAAAGAGAAGAGAGAAAGGAAAACCTTTTGGGCAAAGCTGGATGAGAACATGTTCCTTGCTAGTGGCTATTGTTTATAAAGTGTTATTGGGATCCATCACAACTTTGTTTTCCTAGTGAAAATATCCTCCGTATGACTTAGCCAAACCTCCGTATGTTCTAGCCACTCAAGGCGAGCAACAGTGTGAATCTAGTTTTGTATGCCCCACAGTTCAGAAGACCTCAGGGGAGAAATGAAGTCTGTATTCTTGACAACAATAAATATGTGCATAAGGCAGGGAAGGGACTAATTTATCCATAGGTTCACATATTTATAAACAGTGATGATTTATTCAGCTATATCTTGATCATATCTTTTCACTGCATCTTCATCAATTAATTTTTGAGACTTCTGTGTCTGTTATTATTATTATTATAGTAATATATTATAAATAGTAATATATAGTAAATGTATATTATATAATTATTATATTAATATATAAATTATTAATTTATATATTATAATAAATAATTATTATAAAACTATTACTATAGGACATACATAGATCATGTATCATTTACCTATGCAGTTGAATATAATTACAAAGGTACTTGCTATGTTTGTGCTAAATTTGAAGGATCCACGATACATCTCTCCTTCACACCGATTCACTTTGATTGCTAATATGAAATACTTCTGCCAAAATCAAAACAACAGCTCTTGGAAGAAGTCTGTGAAATTCATGGACTTAACCTGCATTAATTCAGATCTATTAAGGTAGATTTATTGCTAGTCAAGACCATGAGTAGAATGAGAAGAGAGAGAAATACTTCCTTAAATCACACTTAAAAAAAAAAAAAAATCCCTTTTCATCTGTATTTTTCAACATGACTGTTACTTTATGACATTTTCTTTCAGTTAGAAAGGGGATAAAAGTGCCATATTGAAATCTATTCTGACTCTGTGGTTCCTTTGGTCTGAGGCATGCCACAGGAAAACTGAAGTAGTGGACACATGATAAGTTCATGCCTGAGGCCTAGGCCTGTGCTAAGCTACAGTTAAGGAGGCTCACCAAGGGATAAGTGGATGAAATGTAAGATCCAATGGAGGCTTGACTAGACAGCTTTGGAGTTTTCTTTTTGGCCTCTGCTCCTGTGAACCTCAGTCCCTTCATAGTACTTTGAAGCCCGGTGATTAGAAAAAAAACAAAACTCTTCACTAAGCTCAGAAGGTGCCTGTTCCCTTTTAGCATCCCGTATGGTATGGCTGAGAAGAGGTATCTCTGCATCAGGAACCCTGGCTATCCACAGGACTAGCATATGGTATGACATGTTTTCCTTATAGGCAGTGAGGCAGTGAACAAACCTGCCAGCAATGTTCTAATGCTGGAATGCAGAACTTTCCAGAAGTTTATTATTTTTTTTTTTTTTGGTAATAATTTCCCATCAGTTTTACTCTAAGGGAGAAGAGGCACTGCATTTAGTGTGAGCCCTGAAAAGCATATGCCAAAGTATCACCTGAATCCCTCATTAAAACCAGCTACTCTGTAAGGAAATATCTCCTGGCAATAGTAAAAAGAAATTTAAGGGAGACCTAGATTTCAAAAAACTTCAGAATAGTTATGCTTTACACATTTTTATCTTTTCTGACACAACTGAACTGCCCTCCCTACCATCACATTTTATCACTGAGTTTCTATGGCAGAAAAACCGCATACAAAGACTTCTTATCCTCTAGCAGAAATCATGGATGAAGGTGGTTAAGTTGGAATCTTCTGGGCTATAAGTATTTTCTACTTAGACATTGAAGAGAGCTCAGGAGAACGCATTCACTTTGAAATCATTTTGATAAGGAGCTATGTGTGATTTATGGGAAATATTTTGAACAAATTAACTGGTGTTGTGAGAGTTTAAGAAAATACACTTTTCCTAAACTTTGCCAGGCTTTCTAGTTCAGCAAGAGCTGTTGAACACGTTGCTTTAATAAGTGACCACTCCTGTTCAGCACAGAAAAAAAAAGGGTCATTTTGTATCAGTTTATCTTTTGTCTCTCAAATGCTAAATTCTATCCAGTTTTAACAGAATAATTCACTGACTTATTGCTATTATTTACATTGGCTATATAGAGATCTTACACGCTTTTGGAGTTTGTAGCATAGAAAAATGCTATCAGTTGAAACACCTACAGCAATGTGCAAGTATGGTCTGATGAAAGAAGACATACTCATTCTGCTTTAAGTGGTTAAAAAAAGGGTTAATTTGTTCCTGTAACAATTGTTTTTGCATATTTTTTGGACAACCTCATTCCAATTATTTTAATTTGTCAGTAACAGCATTTCTGTTTCATTTTCATGATCCCCAAAGACTGACTTAATCACAAAGCAGCAGTGGAATTGTACTGCTTTTTGACCTCCTCTGTAATACATACAACACATGTACATTTTTACATGTGACCCTGTTATCTAGCTTTCATTTCTTGCTACTCTTACATTCTGGGGAAGCTCAGTGTGATGTGCAAGAAAGGCAGGTGACTATGTAGAGTAGCCGCATACTAGACTCTATTCTCTTTTATACTCTTATTAGAGTTTGCAATATATGAATAGGTCTTATTTTATTCAAATAAGGCATGTTGACAATGTTAATTTCTTTTAACTTAGGTTTTCTGGGGTCATGTGGATATATTCCCTCTCCTAAAATTCTGGTGAGTCACAAAATAAATTTGCAGTTTACTATAATGCACTATTTTACCAATGGTCCTAGTTCAGTCATTTTATCAACTTGTGCAAACTGGACACAGGTAGTTTGAATAGTCACTATGTCTTCAATGAAAAATTTCTTCTTTCTGTTCCTTCTTCCTGTTCTTAACACTGCAGTAATCTGATATTGTCAGATTTATAGCCATTTTGAACATGGATGCATGCCTCTTCCTCCTTTCTATTTCATCATGCATCATTTCCAAATGCTTTAAAAATGCTCAATAAAGCTGCTCAATAATCCCTAGTTTTGAAGACTTATTGAATACAGGTTCTTGAGCTGCACATGTTTCCCATGGATGCTTGAGTACTTTATTACTTTTCCCTCTTCCTTCTTCCTCCTTTATTTTACCTGTGGCCCAGGATGTCTTCTTCAATGAATTTTTGTTGAGCCTCATTACACCGACATTGTATTTTTATGGATGTTTTTCTTTGATGTTGACTATGAAGTAGGTAGGTTTTTCAGTGAAACATACATCAAAGAGTTTGTTCACTCATGGATGTTCTTGGTGAGAAGCAAGGAGGAGATGTTTTGATAATTAAATTTAAATTACTCATGAAAAGGCTTAAGCTACAGTGTACTCATATCAATAAAACTTTTGGCCAGTGCAAAAGGCCAGCTGGAAGAGAGAGATGGGATCAACCCATGTGAGTGGGAAGATGGAAGGGGTTAGTCAGGCCCTTTTTCAGCCAAGAGTTTTAGTAGGAGATTTTCATGCTCGCTGTCGTTGCTCTTCCTGCTCCCCGCCTCTTCCAGCTATTCTGCCTTCTTCCATTGGCTTCTTTCAGCCACCACCACTTTTTGCTTGTGTGACAAAAGCCCTAACTGCCTCTGCCGCTTCTGACTTCCCTCAGTGTGCCTTGACCCATCACGTGCCATCTCTGCAGAAAAATGCCACCCTTCCCAGCTCACCCCTTGCTTTAGGCAGCCCCTTTCTTCAGTTTCAACTTCCTCGCCTGCCTTGCCCTTCATTCTCACAGAGATTTTATTCTCATTGACACAAGCTCTTCTCAGTGTTTCCCCTGGCAAAATAAAGGCTTCACTGTGTGAATAAAAATGAATACCTGAATGTACATACATGAGACAGTAAGGACAGAAAAAGACAAGTGAAGGAAAAGAAAAGCTAGAACAAGACACAATGGAAACAAAAATACCCCCTAAAAATTCTTTTTTGATTTCACTAAGCTATTGCACAGGAAGACAGGAGACACTAAAGTATTTCAAACTGGGAAGCAATAAAATGAATGCCTCAGTATGGGGGAAAAAAAATTCAACACTTTATTGTCGCAAACTGGTGGATAATACATGGAGAGCTGAATGTGGAATTTACATTGAAGGAACATAAATTTAACTGAATATATTTAAGAGCATATGAATATGGGAAAGGGAATATGATAAGAGTATTTTTCACCTGGCAGAATAATACTCTTAATCCGTTGCCTTTAGATGTTTACCTACTTTGTGACACATTACAGAAAAATATATATATATATTATTTAGCTGAAAATATTCCTAGATAAAGAGTTTCAATAGCATTTTGCAAGGATGTAAATGTTATGTCTGACATAGTTTTCAAACAAAAATGAAGAAATGCAAAAGTGATTTAGGTTCATAAATTGTGATTTATCGGTAATTGTATTCATTACTTGGTTGCAAGTGACATGCCTGATAATTTTGTCGTGTTACAGTGTATGAGCCTCATTAATCTGGAGAAAAAATCATGGTAATGTCCTTTCCCCAAAATCATAGACAGGAAGACTTGCTAAAGATTTGTAAATTTCCTTTGTTGAGGATCTCCATCAAATGTTAAAAACCACTGTAATAGCATGAAACAGAGTGAGCCAGATGTTGGGTCACGTTGACAACTGTGTGCTAACTGTTCCTGTATGTACTGCTTTGCTTTGGATCACATTTATGTGAGAAGTACCTTATCAGTCTCCTGACTTTCACTTGGTCACTGACAGACTTTAGGAAATGGAGCTATCAATGAATGAGGGGACCAAGATGATAGAAGCTGGGCTATGGCTATGAAACAAAGCATTTTTGTTGCTTCAGGGTGCTGATACATGATAGAAAGACCTTAGCAATCATGTGTTTGCAGTGACAGCAGCAGCATAATATCAAAAGAGGTAGCACGTAATAGAAATCTCAGCTCACACACTGATCAAACCTAACGCCTGTAAAGGAACAGACTCCTGTGAGATGCTGGTGGCCCACAAATAGATGCATATAAAATGCTTAAATCAAAATATATGCTTCGTGTAATGGCTTAAATAAATACCCAGTGAATTCCTTCTCCTGAAGCCAAGTCCAAGTGTAACAGCCTGTAAAAAAGAGGGAAGAAACATAAATCAATTTTACAGTGCTGGTTGTGAGCTGAGCATCACTAATGGTTGGGACTGCTGTATTCCTAACATTGTTTTAGCATAATCCAGCACCAAACAACACTAGCAATGACACAGGTTAATCTTATGAAATACATTTTACTAATGAGGGCCTCAACACAAAGGTGAAGTAAGTCCAGCTGTCCTGCTGGACCACATGAAAGTGATATGTGATAAGTCACTAAGATATTCGTACCAGGTGCAAATGACAGATGCAACCAGCATGATGACAGATCAAGAGCTCTTGTAAATCTCATCAGGAGGGTCCATCTATTAAGAGCTGCAGTACCTCCAGCTGTTATACGTCAGCAGATCTGATGGAGCTGCCGTGTTAATAGTCCTTATGTTTCTGTGATTATGTTACTTGGTCTTTATTCTAAATTTTCAGTTGTTAGGCTGAAGAAGTGCAGGAAAGATATTTGAAAAGTTCCTTGCCAGAGATATGATTTCCACCACCATTTTGGTTCCTCTTTGGCTGCAATCAGACATTTTCTCATGGAGAACTTTTCCAGACAAAGAGCAGAATGTAGTACAACTATATCCAGCAGCAGGAAAGGGATGTGTGCATGAAGCTGCGTTTCTGATCATGTGTCCCATTCCACATGGAGCAGTAATCTCAGAGGGCAAGGAGCTGAACTTTGGTTAGTTGCATGGATCATTCTTTCTGAATGTGTGTAGTGTTGTTTGAGGTGTTAATTCACATGTCCTCCCCGTGAAGTTATGCATGAGTCTGTGGAAGCCATAGGCTGCTTTAGTTGCTAAGTGTGACTGCAGTCAGATTTTCAGTCTCTGGAGGAGTTTCCTCTGACCCATACGTGACCAAATATCCACTCCTGCTTCACTGCAGTCATCTTAAGAAAGGGCAAATCTGTAATGATTCTAGCAAAATTTAGTGAAGCAGCAGAGCAGGTCTAAAATGCACAGCTGGGCTGAAAAATTAGCTCCTAAAATGATATTCATGTTACTGTTATTCATTTTATCTCATTATTACACCTGGCACTATTTATATATACATATATATAAATGTGCTTTGTTCTCAATATTCAAGCCTGTTCTACATTCTCAGTTAAAAACCTTATTTATGGGAGCAACCATGAAGCCACAAGGGCTGATGTTGCCATGAAATATGCATGCTGGTCTGGTGTGTATGGCACAGCCTGATACTGTGACTCTGCTCTGCAGTACCAGCCATGGCTGTGACGTGATAGCCATAGAACACCAGGCTTCCTGTCTCCCCAGGTGAAAATCTGGTATGATGTCTCTCTAAGAACTACTTTAAGGGCCCAGAGAGAAAACCAAAGCAAAAAACTAAGAAATGAGGAGGAGAGAGAGTAGCCCCATTAGTCTCCTTGCACACCACTCCTTCAGCTATACTAAAGCAGTTCAACTGGCTTTTGAATTATAAAAGACACTCCTTTATTTGAAGGTTTTGAACAAAGAATAAAAGTGAGCATTTGGTTTTAAGCACATAAAGCCTAAAACTACATGAATAAATATTAAAGGAAAACAACCGAGATGCAAAGCTGGCCCACTGTGATAATTTTATTCTACACTCCTATGAAGGCAGTGATTCTTGACCGAGGATTTCTCTAGAAACTCTGCATTGGTGATGCTTAGCTCTCAGTGCTACTCCCACTGAGATCCACTTAATTTATACTTGCTTACTTCAGCAGCATGTTGCAGTCTCATCTGTGATGCTACTGTAGATGTATTTGTCTTGGGTCTCCAAAAGCATTCATGGTCAGTTATGGTTTGTCAAGGAACTGCTATAAGAGAATCTACAGTGAAAGAACTGTGTTATTTTTTTTTCTTTCATTTCTGTTTTTCCTTGCCCATGAGGCAGTCGTGTATTTTCAGTCTATATAGCCTCAGGCAATTCACACAGTACAGAATAATACTATTTTATTTAGAAAAGTATAACAGTGAAAGGTAATGGAGGGCTATGTAACCTCAGAGAGCATCAGAAAGTCACTGCTGCATGGAGGCATTGCAAAACTCCCGTTATCTGGGTATTGCAAAGCCCAGTTACACTTCTGCGAAGAAAATTCATTCTTTCATTCAGCACCTGACCAGGTAATTCAGGAAGGACACATGCTCGGAATCATGTCTGTACTGAAACCTTAGAATAGATTTAATTATAACAAGGCTTGTTACCTGTTTTCTCACCACAGAAGAGCTGTAGCCCTGCTTCTGCTAGAGTGGTAAGTAATTTTGCTCTTGGGGGACCTCTGTCTCCATTCCTTGTTGACTGACTCAAACATCTCTGTCAGGGAGAAAGGTGCCCAACTTCATCGCTGTTAAGTACCGGCTTTGTGCACACAGGGACTTTAGCCAAGCAGGGGCATGGTCATCAGGAAATGAACCAAATCCTGAAAGCCTGAAGGGGATTTGTGGACCATTCCTTCAGGATTACTGCTACAGGCTATTGGTCCTGCCATCAGGACTGGATCAAAGCCAACTTGGACAAAAAAAAAAAGGCTATATGACCATCTGCAGTCTTTGTAGACACTGTGTGGATTAGTGGTGAGCTGTTTTAGCTGGTTTCACTCCAGGAGGACAGACAACTTTGTATAACTCTTTTCCAGGTGACTTACAACACTTTGCTCTTTCTGTGTCTGGCAAGAATGCCTTAGCCTTGATATGTGTCTCTTTTAAGATTTTGCTTTCTTATTTCTTAAGATGACTCTAGAGTACACTGTGAGACTGCAGAGGATTATCTTATTTCTTATCCTTTTTTTCTTTTCTTCTTTCTCCCTAGTCCCCAAGGCCATCTGATTAGCATCTTGAACATATACTGTATATAACTTACTTAGCATGTTACTGACTTTAGGCTGTTTCTCACTTGCAGCCTTCTGAAGTCCCACCGATAACACCTTGTGCATTGTATTATGAAATGTAATAAATGAATAATATTCTGATTTGATTGACAGCTATCTTGGTTAGTATCTTATAAAGGCTTAACTTGGCAATAAAATGCTTCTGATGAATTCATTCTTCCTACCCTTGATAGCCACCAGTTTACATGGATTTCTGCTGTGGGCTCTTACACCAAGGACCACTTTGCCCTGATGAGTCCTTAGCCTAGTTTTTGCACAGTCACAGGATCTCCTTTCTGTGAGCTCCTGAGGTGGATTCACTTTTTAAGCAGTAGTTTGTATTTACTGAATGCAAAGTTTGTCTTTAGTGATCAGCTGCAGGTGAACCTGGGATGTTCCTGACTCTCTTAGCAGTCAGGACTGTCAGCATAGGAATACCTGATCAAGTTTTTAATTAATCATTATTTATTTATTTATTTATTTATTTATTACTGTCTGGTACTTTCAGAGCAATCCTTGTTACAAAGACTGCCATTGGGCTCCTTGTCTCTAAAACTCTAAGTAGTCCATCTTTCACCAGCAGTGCTAGTGCCGAGTCTGAGTGGCTGTGACAGCAAAACAGAAGGGATGTGTTGAGGCAACTAACGCACTATCAGACCTCAGTGCTGGGGGCAGTCCTGAGCTATGGTGGGACTCAGGCCTGCTCCAAGCCCTCCATCCTCAGGCTTCAGGACAAACCCTCATACCTTCCCAGACACTTAGTTCCCTCACGGGCCTGTGCTAACTAATTTCTAGCAAGTCTTTTAGTCCATAAGAAGGTTGCTCAACTGGAGGAAAAGGGCATACAAGCTAACATCCTCTGTGAGAAGCTGACAGCCCAGCTAAGGACAAAGTACTGACACTGAGCTGCCTAAAGCAGACAAGGTGAATCCTCAATGAATCTACAAATGCTCTAAAACATCAGTTCCCATCCTTGTTCTATGCCAAATCCAGATGGGTCCCTTTTCTCCACCCTCCATTACAGGGCCCAAGAGCCCAACACTAATTGGACGCTGTCTTTGCTATCCAGATGTTCGCCCACTCCTGGGCAGGGATGTAGGAAAATGTTCCGTGTAGCAGGAGCTTTAGCAGTTCCTGCACATTCCTGAAAACTTGTAATGAAGCTGAGACTCATTAAAACACACCCAGATCTCACACTGTTGGACATGAAGTGAGGGCATAAAATGCCAGAGCAATTTTACAGGGAGTGAGCTGGGTATACCACTCCTGATCTGGAAACCAGATCCAATAATTGTACTGGCACAACAGTAATTAATAAGCCTGGCAAAGCCCTGCTTGGCTTCACAGGCAGTGGAACACTGATGAGGCAGCAAGGCTATCTCCTCTTTATGCAAAACTGACTATTTCTTTTTTTTCTCCCCCTTCCATCTCTCCCCACCACCTCCTTCATCAGATGAACTATTGCAGTCTACAGATCATGTTATTCAGATCCATGCCCTTCCCCTACAGAACTGATATTTTCTTGTCTAGTCAACATGTGGAGAGACTAGTGCAAAAACCAAATATCTATTTCAGATGCTGCTTCCTAATTGAACGTGTTGAGAATAGGGGTATCAGTTCTCAGGTCTTGTCCAGAAGAGGAAGAACTCTTCAAGTAAAGCTAATAATTAGACTGTAATATATGAAGTGTAGAAAGTCCAAAGTGTGTACACATGTTGACTTGTCTTAACTATTTTCTGCTCGGACTCAGCTCCACGTAGGCTTGCTCTGAATCTATCTCCATGCCTCAGACAGAGGACAATACAAATGGACATAAAATACCAGGTTATGCAGTAAGGGAGAGCTCAAAAAACTTTCAGCAGAACACACAAACCCTCTTTATGCTGGAGGTTCGATGCTGGTTTGCTATGTATTTCACTTAAGGAAGATCTGGCATTTCTGTCACAGGAGGTTGATGATCAGCTATAATTGTGAAGATCTTTGCAACTTTATGACCCTGTTTTTCTATTCTTTTGACAGTGCCAGCAATACCTCCTCCACGTGCTGATGGGTTACTCAGCATTCTTCTTTCCTCTCTAAATTCTTACCATCATACACCTACAAACCCTAAGTGGCCATATGTTTTGCATTGCTGCGAGCATATCCAAACAGAGCGGGGCCATACTACATGATTCAGTAATTGTGGAAGCTCATACCTGTTACTTGAAAATGTCAAGATTAAATTTTAGAGGGTGTGCAGTTCTCATTCCTGAACCTTCATTCCTACCCTGGAGGACGCAGTGTAATAAAGTCACTTATACTGAGTCCCATTTGTTTCCAAACAAATCCAAGTGCTTTAAGCACACTTTTTATTTGTTGTCATACTTTAAAGCCAAAGAAGAAAGGGGTTGTCTTTATGTTCCCTGTATATCTTTCAGCGTTTTGTCTAGTTCAAGCAGGAATGCCAGTATTTATATTCTCTATATTTCACAGAGTATTCTGTGGCCAGAGGGTCTGTGTATTCTTGTTATTTTTGGTCTAGTTTTCAGGGTCTGTGTACTGCCAACATTTATATTTTTTTTTGTTAGGAGACAGTAAAAAGTTTTGTATTTGACAGCGCCTGTGCCTCTTGAAACAGAGTACTTTTGGAAAGCCCACTCCTCTGGTGTTCACACTATATCATCATCTACCACAAGACAATCTAAAATAAGACATTTCCAGCTCTGCCAGCTTCCTCTAAACGAAGCCTGTGGGTTAAGAATGAGCTCAGTAAATGTATGACGTGTATTGGCATAGATGTGCCATTGGGAGTGAGCAATTAGGGTAATTTGGGATATCCTAGGACACTTTTGGGAGAACTGTGGATCCTCTGTCCTCTGTCTAGTCTTCATTCATGGATCTTTCTTCCTATTCCATTAATTTCAGTAACACACTTCCACCCTCAGACTATCAGCCTTAGCCGGCCCTGGTTAAAACACTGAAACAAAATGCCTAGACAGCAAAGTTTCCTATTCCTCCTGCTGCCACAGAGGAATGGGGTGAGGAGGCAAAAACAGAAGGAGATTCTCTGTGAGTTGGTGCTTCGAGCTGTCTCTGGAACAGCCAGTGCATGCCCTCTAGAAAAGGTACAATAGGGGTTCCCTGATGCAGTGAGAAGCTACCTTCTTTACTTATACCCAAAGCTGGCCCTAAACCTAGTGTGAATAAACGTGACATTTTTATGTCTTTAGATAGATAGGATAAAATCTGTATTTATTGAAGATATGAGTGATTTAATATGAATGAGAATACAGAATCTGGGGAAAAAAAAATGACTAATCAGACCTGTTTTAAAAGGCACCTAAATGAATAACAGAGGAACCTGAAATTCATATTTGGAAGTGTCATTGCATGACATAATTTAAATGCCACTTAAATATCACTAACTCTTTGAATTTCTGTATTATATTTTAAAAGCACTTATGTACTTAATTCCCATTAATATCCCATACCATGAAGCATGCAATCATCTTTGCAATCTGTGTATAAGTTCTCAAATCATATAAGCTCTGAAAATAGAACTTCAGCTTGTGGCTTTGGTGTTTTGCACTTTTATTCAGACTCTGCCTGTCTTTATAAAAAGTTTGTTCACCACCATGAGCTTTTTTAAAGTAATCTGAATGATTTTGCTGGTCCTCTATGTAACTAATCTCACAGATGGACTATTAGGCTTGCAGAATCTGTTTACATTTATAAATCTCTTCTATCGTAGCTGCAACATTTTTTGAGGGGAGAGGGAAGTTTCTTCTGAAAAACTCCCTTTCTTTATATAAAATGTACTTCTGTCTTATTTGAAGGAGACCATATGCCCTGGCTAGGCTGGCATGAATGAGTATATGGCTGCACATACAGTACACACTGTACTTTTTCGGTAATTTTCTTAATCTCTTCCAGCCTCTGCCCCTTTTATACCCACAAACTGTAATAAACTGAAAGAGTAGTC
Organism: Gallus gallus; assembly: GCF_016699485.2. NCBI lineage: Eukaryota > Metazoa > Chordata > Aves > Galliformes > Phasianidae > Gallus > Gallus gallus. Next base: position 40,892,685 of record NC_052532.1, read on the forward strand.
CTGTGAAGCCTGGAACTTTCAAACCAAAAAATGCAGTGCTTGAAATGAAACAGAATGATCTCATCCGTCCCTAATTTTCAGTGCCTTTTCTATTCCTTGTAGACAGCTTTACTTTTATAAAACTTGAGTCCTTGTCAGCCTGGAAAATACTGCTTATTGACTTTAAGTCACTTGTATTTACTTTAAGCAATTGCCTTTTTTGTGTGTCCATACACAATAAATTTCCAAACACAACGTCAAGTATATTTTTATGTTGATCAAGAGATCTGATTTCAACGTCAGGCTATTCTCCAACTGTGCACAAGAGAAGGGAAAGTTTTTCAGCACACAGTGTACAGTTTTGCACTCTTATGCATCTGACATTAGAATGATGCACACTGGGCTTGATCCAATAGAAAGTGACTTTTGTGTCTGTTGATCCTGGACATTTCAAGGCCCCCCAAGGCTATAGTCAAAAAGTCTACTTTTGATTCTGATGGGAGAAAAGTGCTTCCTTCTATGGCTGCAGAATGCCAAATTATGCTTCCCATGCTGGCTCTCTCCTAACTGGCACTGTGTAACAGCTGTAGTAAAGATTTTGGCCTTTACCTATAGAGCCAGTTAAGCATGAAAGAGTGATAAGCAGATGACTCTAAAGCAAATGTAGTATTTTGTAAGAGAATGTATGCAAGAGCTGCTGAGTGTATTCTCTTTTTATACAGTAAATGAACTAACAAGCTAAATGCATTGTTAAGTATCCATTAAAATGCTTTTGTTTTCCCATAAATAACCCTCGCAGGTTTTGAGAATGAAATCAGCCGTCACAAGCAGGATTTTGTGAAATGTCATTGGAGTTGAATGCAGTCAGCATGCTCAACAAATCATTTGTCATGATTCAATCAATTGGCCAGAGCAAAAATCGAAAGACTACAGTAGAATAAAAGAGCTTCAGCTTCCACCTTGCAATCTATTCAAAACATGATTAGTCCAACAATAATTACACATTTATAGTGCCTTGCATATTAAAGAAAAAATAACTACTGAAGTGTGAAGAATATTATACTTATCAAAATAAGTAGAACACAGCTGCAGCCAGGGAGTTAGGCAGCAATAGGAAATTGCTGTACTACCTCCGTAGATACCTTCTAGTGCTGTGGATCAAAAGCTGGATGAGGTCCCTGATTCACTGAAGTACTTAAGCATGTGTTGCATTCCCAGTGAGTTCAAAGAGACTTAAACATATTCCTAAAGTAAGCATCTGCTTAAATATTTAGCTGAATGAGGGCCTACTACCTTGATCCCATATTTATTGGAAACATCCACTGACTTTCATGGCTGCAGAATTAGGCTCTTAAATAGGGCTCATAGAACTACAGGCCTTATGTGTCCACCTATTCTGCTCTAAGGACCCTTCCTGTGTAGAGCATGTCCTGTCTGCCAGCAATCCACACCATATTTTTATTCAGCCTTGGGCTACCTAATTGGTCAAAGATGTACCCTTGATAGAGATCTTCACAGCTGATTAGGATGCTAGAGACTGACTCAGCAGAGTCCTTGAGCATGATTCCAAAGCTGGATAACAAAATGAGGTTGATGTTGGTCTGGGAATGTTCTGAATAAACTTGGCTCCCACTTACTCCCAGTCCATTTTCCTCCATGCCAGACACAGCTAGCAGAACACCGCTGAGTGGAACACAGTCATAAGACCCATGGGTTGCAGAGCAAGAAGGAAGCTTTGCTGTTTTGCAAAGACTCAGACCAAAGGCCATGTTGCTGGGCTCAGCGAGGTGGAACTAGTTCTGAGAACGTCATGCAGAACATGCAATATTTGACAGGTCTATGAGTAGCCCCATTAAAGTCAACGAGAACGAAACACACGCTTTGCTCCACAGAGATGGGATTACTCATGTGCCTAAAATTAAACATGTGGTTAAGTGCTTTGCTGAATCAGGGCCAGAGAGATGGAAAATGAGTACTGCCAGTACTGATTCTCTCCCATCTTCTTTTCCACACAGCTGCCTGCTGACGCCTGCTGACTTTTTTGTAAATAAGTACTGTAGCTGTAGTACTTTATTAATTACTAAAAGAAACTGGGCCATATCCAAAGTCATGGCCTCAGTGAAGTCCTATTTAGACAAAACTTCCATTAATGCCAACTTAAGTTTTGGTCATAAAAATGGGATTGCGTAGCTGAAGAATAGAGTAGTTCCTAATACAACAGATGGAGATGAGGTTCACTCTATGGCAGAACCGTATTGGTGGGAAAATTTAAATTGCAGATGAGTCCAAAGCAAACCAGTTTTCTATTGGGAAATACACAGTTTTTCTGAGCTTTTCTTCTGTGTGCACTTAATCAGTTGACTTGTCAAGTCTTTTAGCAGGAATTGGTTGAAGGCTTTTGTTTTACCATAAATAACTCTTACAATATCTGAGAAAATGACATATGTTTGTGCACAGGAGATTTATTATTAACACATTTGCTCATTTAAGAGATCTGGTAATAATTATTAATTTGATTCATTGTACAAAAAGATTTGTGGTCACATCAAATTGTTTCTTTGATACTAAATCAAAAAAAATGTAAGCTAGAGTATGGAATCTCTGTGTGAATCAGGAAAAATTTCATATGTGTGTGCTTTACATAAAAGACCGATCACGTGACAAAAATCTGCAATTTGTGTTACATAAATTTGCAAAATTGCCATCTTCTTACATTTTCTTACAACTTCCAGAATGACATTACCAGAGTTATATTCAAACTTTTTTTAGAATAAGCTGTTTCTTGTGTCCACATAAACAGCCCATGGAAAAACAATCAAAATAAAGCATATAATATAAGATTATAAAATGCACTACAGATATTAGAGATTAACAAATTGTGCTTTATTTTTGTGTAAATAGCAAAGCTATAAATTTTATGATAAACACAGATGACAGAGCTTTGATTTGTATTTAACTTATTTTGGAAATGTGGTCATTTGATTCTTGTAATTGAAATAAGCAGTGTAAAATAGATCTGAATTTTTAGACTGTTCTCTTTAGCTGTTATAGTGGAACTTACATTTAAAAAATGTTAATACTGAGCAATTTTTTATGCTGTTAAACTAAATATTAGAGTTAAGAATGAGCAATCTTAAAAATATTTGCAAAAATCATTTAACATGTTTATCTACTTGTCAAACTATAAATAACAAATTACTAATGTCTGTCTTTGAACTAATGTAGTATAATTGAGTTAGAATAAGGAAAAATTTGAAGATAGATGAAATGTGATGTGTGGATACAATTATACATGGTATACAAAAATATATAACAGGTAATATATAAAATATAATTATATATGATGCCATGCATAAATGCACAGCAGTCATTGGAAAACATAGTGTCTTTCAATACTGCCAGATACTCCAGCCATTTGCTCTTTCATAGAGAAAATGAGTTGCTAGGTTGAATACGTATCAGTAGGGTTTTGCTAGATACAAACTCCAGGAAATGCAGAAATGGAAACATACTTCTGCCACGCTTCAGAGGTCCATAAACTATCTAGAACCATACTCCAGAGTTCAACTCCTTCTTTCTTGGTTCTGTCCTTGATAAATATTATGGAAAGAGCAATGCTGCACAGGTTGTCAGGGTTGGCTTTGTTCAATTCTCAGGTACATAAAGCACAGATATTAGATTTGTGGTGTTTTAGGTATATGGGCACTGTATGTGCATATGCTATACACATCAGAAAAGAATGGCCTATCACACAGTGAGAAGTACACAGCTCTCAGTGTCTGCATCTGTCAAGAGCCACACCTAATTGGCTCACCTGTCCATACTCACTCAGTGCTGCCCTGTTGAAATTCAGACAAGAGAAGTGAACTTGTGTTAGACTTCTTGCCTCTAACTGATGACTGGCCAACTGAGTGGATCCGGGAAGCTATAGGTCAGTCGAGCCTCACTTTCACCCCTGCGAGAGTGACAGAACAACTTGTTCTGGATACCTTCTACAACCAAGTGGAAGAGAAAAAGGTTATCAGGAGTAGTCAGCATGGATTCAGCAAGGGGAAATCATGCTTGACCAACTTGATAGCCTTCTATGATATCATGACTGGCTGGGTAGATGGGAGGAGAGCTGTGGATGTTCTGTACCTTGACTTCAGTAAGGCATTTGACACTGTGTCCCACAGCATCCTTGTTATGAAACTTGGAAAGTATGGGATAGATGAGCAGAAAGTGAGATGGATTGACAACTGGATGACTGGCAGAGCTCAGAGCACTGTCATTAGTAGTGCAGTCTGGTTGGAAGCCCGCAAGTAGCAGTGATCCCCAGGGGTTGGTGCTGGGTCTGATCTTGTACACCCCTCCCTAACCTCATTTAAGGGCTGACAGCTGCAATGGAAGCATCTCTATTTGGAGGCTGTCTCCTTTGGAGCGTTCAGTAAGCTCTGATTCTCAGAAAGAGGTAAGCAATTCCTTCTTTATTACCAGATTCTGACCTCTACCTTTCTTGGGTGATCTGAAACTGGTTTAAAACAGCTGCATCGGCTACTGCCTCTGCTTACACACAGTAAGTGAAAATCTAAAATATAGGCATCAGGAGCAAGAAGAGAAGAATGATTTACCTATCCCATCAGGAAAGACTCAAGCTGGAACACCTCTATCTATCAATTCTTGGAGTAGTTTCCAGAGGGCAAGGTTGCTTTATGTGACACAGCATCTCTATAGAGTAGCTGACAAAGCTATTAGCCTACAAGTTAGATAGGACAATGTCAATTAAGAATAACCAGGTTTTACTTGGCTGTCTGAGACTATGCATATTTTCTGAACTACAAAGAAAGCTAACCACATGTACACCTCTGCTTAGGAAAGCTGCTCTGGAAAAGTGAGATTAATTTTGACCTGAAAAGTGAAGTTCTGACAGCTTGGATTGCTACCTCACAGTCTAGTCTGAGTCTGTGGTGGTCTAAGCACAATAGAAGGTGCTGAGCTGAGGGATCACAAAGATGAATTCAAGTAACAGAAATAAAGACCATCTTGAGACTGGTCATTTTAGCTTTCTGATGCTGGAAAGGAATACAAGAGCAGGAAGCATGATGTAAGAACCATGAGCAAAGCCTGGGGTGATGGTCTGTTATGCTTTAGGATCTTATGAGAAGACTCGAAAGACTGTCAACAAAATCTGGATGTGGTAAGTGCATCCTAGCAGGTCTTTAAAAAAAGCAGCAAAACAATAGCAAGAGTTCATGTGGTCTAGACCAACGGCCAAATATAGAAAACCGCAATGTTTCCTTTCTTGAATAGAAGTTGGCCGAGGGGGAGAAGTGCCTGAGTGGAAACACACTGTGACGGCCAAGCCATGTCCAGAAGGGACCCAGACGCTTCCTGATCTAGCACCAGGAACTGTGTAGGCGACCCTGGCTCTCTGTGCTCATGGCGGATCAGGAAAGATGCCAACAGTGAAAGAAGTGTGTGCGAGGGAGAAAAAGAAGAGTGGCAGGAGGGAAAGGCAGTACAAGACACTAATATCTATTCTGCATTTCCTGTCACATAGACTGGTCTGTAAGAGCAGTTGGTGAGTGAAAACAGCTTGTCCTGCAAATGACCTTATGAAGGATAGAAGCTGGTTAAGGGCTGTTAAGGAAAACAGGAGTCTTTGGATTTACAGCAGGAAGAGATTGGAGACTGTAGGCACTCACCCTGGGAGCACCTTCACCCCATGATGAAGAAGAAAATCTGGATGTCATGCTGGCCACGGGCCAAAGTGGTCTAAATGCAGGACTTCACATGAGCCCGATGACTCAATGCCTGCAGAAATAGCAACCCTTTCTGGGGACCTCCACAGTCTGAGGGGTGGGAGCAGCCTAATAGACACATGGGGCTGAATGGAAGGTATCACCAGGCAGACAGATAAGCTTATAGAGCATGTGAGTGTTGCATGATTTTTTGCTGGAAAATGCCATATTGCATAATTAAGGAGAAAATGGAACTCGTAGCCTTGCCAGACAAGTCTTAAGTAATCCTGTTGTTTCCAGCATAAGCAGTGGCCATGTAAATCTAATGATACAACTCTCAGTCTTCTCTGAGGGGGTGAGGGGCTAGAAGGCTGCACTGTGGGAGCTGTCAAAATACCCCTACAGAAAAGCACTGATTTAATTGCCACGAGCATCTTAATCTTTCCTGAAACTATGTGCAGCAGAAGCCTTCAGTATTTTCCTGTACCAGAAAGGAAGATGTTTATACCCAGGCCACTTGAAAGAATGAACTTCTCCTAGTGTTTCACACATACCTGTATAATGTTTCCAGAGCACTGTTGGATGAGAGAGGCAAAATCTGTATGTGAGTCAGACAGAAGATAAATGCTGAAAAGTGATGGAAGCTGATTGGATTTGACTGAAAGACTAGAGGGGAGATGGAGACAGGCATTAGTGTTCAGTTCTGTGCCAGCCCCTTGTTGTAAGAGAGAAATGATCACCAAAGAGCAGCATTTTCCTCATAGTTTTGTCTTTCTTTTCTTTTTTTTTTTTTTTTTTATTCTATCAACTGCTGCCCTACAAGCCGATTTCCATTCAGATACCTAAAAGTGACATGGTAGTTGTGAAAATGGCCCTGTCCCTGGTATAGATACTGGTGAAGGTGGGAGCACTCGGTACTGACCTAGGGCCTCTTCTCCATGACTGGGGCCTGGTAGAGGAGTCACGGAGCCTGGAGAAGAAATACAAAGTCCCCCGACTAATGTTGTGAAGTCTGAGCGATGAAGAGTAACAGTGATCAATATTTTATACTAAAAATGTGATGAAGTGTAAACATGTGATTAATGGGGCAATTAAATTCCCTTGCTTCCAGTAGAGGCCTGATTCAGTGCTGGGTTTTTTTTGCACTATATTTTTTAGCTATTTTAAAGGTACTCCTTAATTTCATTTTGAGCTTTTACCCCAATTTGGCAGAGGCCAAGTGAAGAATTATGTCACATCATCAGCAAAAACTATTAGATTATGATCCTTTAATCGCCTACATTGAGCATTAAGGCCCTGATTCAGCAATGCATATAAGCGTGTGCCGAATTTCAACTATGTGTGAAGACTATTGTTATTCAGAAAAGTGTTTAGGCGTGTGCTTGTGTGTTTTGCTGAACTGAAGCTTGAGAGCCATAAGAAGGCATCTGGCACTTACCTAAGAGCAATCACGGGTGAGTCATAGTAGTGAAACTGAAGCTGCGATCACAGAGTTGCTACCCAGAGCAGCCTCTGGAAGCTGTAGTAATCAAGAAAGGGAAAGATCTGCTTATCCCCATCTTCAGACTTCTGAAGTGTCTTTTTCCAGTGTGAAACTGCATTACTTTAGCAGGGCCTTTTAATTTCTTGTCAGGTGAAGGTGAGGAATATCAGAACAATTTTTCATCTTGCGATGGTGACTGTTGAACAAACACTAGCTGTAAAGACAATAGAAAGGCTCCCACTCTTTCTAAAGAAAGCTGGATTGGGCCCTGGGTGAGTCACTGCATGGACAGCTTCATTCTCAGCACTTCTCTTCCCTCTGTAACACAGCAGCAGATCAAGGTCTCCAGCAAAGGCTGACAAATGCTTAGATCAGAAAATCACTTCCTGACCCTGAAGTCTACTGACAGCACGCCACTGTCTGTTTCTAGCTTGTGTGATGTTGTGGCCATCAGAGCGAACTACCCGAGGTACCCCTGGGATGGCAGAACTGCACTGAGCACCAGCTGGCCTAGTTCTGGGGGTGGGCTTTGCTCTGGCAAGCACCAGGTCTGGATGCAAGGCAACACTGCTCTGACTGCCCTAGCTGTGAAGGAAAGGGAAGAATTTAACCCCCTGTCAGCTGCGAGTAATAAATGAGCTAACTCCCAGCTGATTATCAGCTGTTTTACCTGCAGTGCCGCGGACTGTTTAACTCTTACTATGACTGATTAAAAAACATAATGGAAAATTGATTTTTTTCTACTCTATAGGGGAAAAATCAATGCTGAATAGGATCAGGATAAACAGCGAAAGTGAAGAAATATGACTGCAAATTCCATTGGACCCAAACCCCAAAACAAGAGTATATATTCTTAACGGTAGGAATGTACAATCTTTCTGAAGCCTCCTAAGTCTCTGAACTGGTAAAAATAATCTCAAACTTGAAAGCAGACTGAAAATAGATCTGGAGTCTCTAAGTGAAAAGAGACTGTTATCCTCTGTGCCTGCTAACAAACATAGTCTCTTTTTGTTATGAAATGTCTCTAACTGAAAATACTGCCTGAAAGTAAACTCCTTCATCAATTCATCACAAATTCTTCAAAGGCATTTTGGAAGTCTCCCTAAACCACTGGCTTTATTGTGGCTTTATTTAGGATTTGAGGAGAAAGAACGCTGCAATCAGAAAGAAAGAAAGACCGGCAGAGGAAATGATTACCTTTCAATCCCCGTGATTTAGAAAGAATAACATGCTTCTTTCTTGATCTATTGTATTATATACTCACAGAATAAGATTTGACAATGTGGCACTGAACTGTAACTCTCTACTGAGGTGATATCATCCTGCGTTATATACCAGGGACTTCTGGACCTGGGACTTTCCTGCCCTTTCTAGGATGGCATTCCCCTCACTGTTTTTGGCTTAACCGCTGTATGTTCCCTTCAGTGCCTCTCTAGGTAAATTAATCAATGTAAAGGGTTGGCTGTCGCATCCTCACCTGGTGTGACTACCTCCTTTTGCTTAGAATAAATGTTAGTTTTGACAGAGGTGATTAAAAAAAAAAAATCTGTGCTATTTTTAAATTCCTCAAACCCTTTCAAAACAAAACAGAACACAAGGTAAGTTTTGCTCCTTTCTGCAGTGATGTAGCTGCACATACTTCATCTAAAGCAGAAAAAAAAGTGGTTGCTGCAGTGCAGTGCTCTAGGCATTTCTGTTCTTCTAAAAGTACAGCAGCAAGGAGTTACTTTTTTCTGGTTGTAGTGAGTGCTTGTGTTTTTCGTGATGAACAGCTGAGCTTGCTGTTCAGGTTCACAGGCTTTCTCAACACTTATCATTACTTTACTTCTTAAGGAAAGTAGGATGGGGAAAATGCCCAGCATTAACTGTGGCAAAGACCTGCCTGGCCCCATTTGACAAAAGGATTAAGGAAACCTGATTTCTGATAGCTGCACAGCACACTAGAGGCATTTGACATTAGTCTCTAATTCTGAGCTCACTAAATGCTCTCAAAAATGCCCCAAAATGCTGGGGTCTGTGATAAGAGCAGCAGAAGCATCATCCCAAGAGGGATATAACCAGGAAACGGTACCACATGCAGTGGGTATTGGCCATGACTGTGGCAGGACCCTTAGCTCAGCAGCTCAGGAAGCCCACCCAGCCCTGCTCTTGCTTGGTTTTTAATCATGCTCTCTGCCATCTATGTGCTTTTCTCTGCCCATTGCCAAACTTTGAACACATTTCATAAACTCAAGCTGGAACACTTGGCTTTAAAGACTGTGATAAAACTGATCACTTTAGCATATGAACCAGATAAATGTGTCCCTTTGTCAACAAGTAGTTCATTTTTTTTTTCCACTGAAAAATTCATTTTTCTTTCAGTTTTGCTACTGAAGGTTTGCTTTCAAAATGAACATTACAGACACTATCAATTTTTTTCTCTGAAGCCTTGTTCAAGTACACATAAAACAGGAACTGTTTTTTTTTGGATAACTAGTGCTCCCGCTGTTTACTCATAGATTTTAAAGCAAAGGTGAACTGAGATGTGTTTACAGGTACCCTGTGCAGTACACTCGGCCAGCCTAATTGTATCTTTGTACCAAAGCAACATTAACTTAAGCAAACTAAGGTTGTGACCCTGTACTCAAAAAATCGGATTCACTACTCACTTCCTTTTCACTAGTAAAAGCTCTGGGCTGTCATCAGCATTTCTGGAACCTTGTGTGGTAACTGTTTTGCTAGAATGCTGCTGCTCTGGAGCCCCAGAGAAATGCTTATCTGGTAGCATTTGTGTTGGTACTCTTTCAAAGCTGAAAAGAGGTGGTTTTTTTTTTTTTTTTTTGATTGAAAGAAGGCTGGGTTTGCAAATAATGTAACATTCTCTAATCTGATTTCAGCTGTAACCAGGGAAAACCAGTACTTTGTGGGTTATTTGTGGGCTATTTGTACGCATACAGAACTGTGTCATAGGAACCTTATAGCCAACCACTGTCTGCAGCTGATGATGGAAACAATCCAAACCAGCCCAAATGAGGCAAGCACTGAGACCAAACGCATGAACCACAGAGAATCTGCAGTCTGTTCAGTGTTCAATTTTCTCAAAAGCTCTCCACTAAAATGCATTGTAGTACAGAGAGGTGCAATGTGTAGGGTTTTGGGATGCAGTGTTTTGGACAGGGAAGAGAGAGAGGATGCTCAGATAATGGAAAAGAGTCTCCTGGGAATGGATGGATATGCCCTATGCTTTGGGCAGGTATATATGTTGTGGGGAATAGGGAATGGGATGGAGAGCCAGAAATCACTTAGGGGTATCTATTTCAGCAGTGCACTGGTGAGAAAGGCTAGGCCAGAAGACTGGTGTTAGAGCCTGTAATAAAATGAGACAACAAAGCAGATGTGAACCCACCCCTTGCAAACAGCACTTCACATGTGCATGTGATTAATAGCTGTGGTGAAGGGTTAGTGAGCAACAGCCTGATGCCAAATGGATATCAATGGGATAAAACCATGCATTTGGCAGATATGGGAAGGAGAACTCATTGTTGTACACGGAATAAAGGAGAGCACGCAGCAACTCCCTGAACCCCTGGTAGAGCCCTGGCACTCCGACAAGAATCTGGCTGTAACCCTGTACAACAAGGACCACGCATGTACACATGTGCACACAATTACACGGCATGGACGTAACAGGAGAAAATTGAATATAAAATATTACAGAAAGCCAATAATTCTGGTTTATATCTTTCTTTCTCCTTGAGGCAGAAAAGAACTTGGCTATTTTAAAATCTGGGATCTATTTACATAGCCAAACGTAATGCTCTTTCTTGTGAAAAATAAGGTAGGATGGAATTTAAAATGTCAACATTCCTGAGACCTGTTTATCTCTTTTCATGCCTCCCTCTGTACTCAGTATTAAGGAATAGACACTAGGTGATAGAAATTGTGACAGTTCTGCTAAAGTTATGACAAGTTATACCACCTGCAAATATGATCCAAAATCTCTGACAGTGTAACTATGTTAGAAAATATGGTTTTAACCACATGGTAGCTAGCGTATGGGAAAATCCTGTTGTTGATAAAGCAGGTTGCATCTTTCACTTGTTAGCTGATTTAGGAAACCCAAAGAAAGCTTTAACACAGAAAGTCGATGTTTTCCATTGAAGGTATTCAGTAGGTTATCTGTGTTTTCCAAAACTTCCTAATGGAAATGGCAAGCACAACATTAATTTTTATCAACTTTGTAAATAAAAAAAAATATTTGAAACAATATTAAAATCCTACATTATCTTAAGTGTCTTCAGAGACTGATTGAAGCACAGGTTTGCTGTTACCAGAGCACAAAGACCTGAATATAAAAAGGCTTCTTTGGTGATGGTAATGTTTATGGGAGCTAGAACAAGGTAAATCTTCCCAAAACAGAGCAAGCAAAAGTTGCAAGAAAAGAATCATAATAAAATAAAATCTAATAATCAAAATAAAATAAAATCTAATTAAATAAATTAGAAGGTTTGTGCTTGGCAAACAGAGGACATGCTCTAATCTGTGCCAATGCATATGGAAGAAAAAAACCTGCTTGGGTAGAGTCTCCAATGAATTTTAGTTTTGCTGTCTGCACTGAAGACTGTAACTTTCACTTCATGGCATTCCATGGCACACACATATAGATGGAATCCGGTGTCTGTATGAGGCAGCTTATAGCCAAGAAATTGACTCACTGATTGCAGACAGTTCGGTTCTATATCTAGCTGTCTGTGACACAGCAGAGGAGAAATCTGGGTCACCTGCGTGCCCTGAGTCACTGCCATTGGCTAAAGGCTGCAAATGCTCCACTGAACTGATTAAACTTCTGCTAGTTCATGTTTTCTATTATAATAGCTCATGCTACTGTTCATGTTTTCTATTTCTGTATATGTGCAAATAAAAGAAACAGTTGCCTTAGCTCTGACTCCAAGTAGCAATGTCGTTAATATACTAAAAATTAAATTTGATGTGATGTTATTGCTGGTATGTGTTAATTGTATTTTCAAGTATGGGAGACAGAGTCCATCTGAGATTTTCAGACAGTATTTTACATATACAGAGGAGATATTTCTCAAACTAAGCAAGCAGAGGAGAAGAAACAACTTAGTTTCTTCTAATTTAGTTGCTCTTCTGCTTTATTGTTCATTAGGAGCCTAGAACTCCTTGACTACCCTCTCAGGACTTGTCTACATTACAGAACAGAACAACATTTGATTCCAACATTAATATGAAAAATCAAACTGAGTCTGTTTAGAAGGATTCAAAGGTTTACTCCTTATAATAATTTTCCTTTGTTTATTTAACTCTCGAGAATTGTGCTTCTGCTGGTGTTAGATATGTTTCGGTAACGTTGACACGTTCTCTCTAAAGTAAGAGTAATCATAGTTTTCCTGGCTTTACTTCATACTTGTAGAGCAGGAAGCCAAGACTGTACTGAAGTAAAGAAGTAAATGAGGTTATTCCGTAGAAAATCTGCAGGGATTGAGGTGAAAATTACACTTGCATCTTTGGCTGGTTTTGGTCCGCCATGGGATGAAGTTCTCATGTTGCTGCCATAGAGACGTATCATTTTTTGTCCAATTTTCACAACCTATATCCCAGGCTGTACATTTGAGGGACAAATGAAGTAGAAATAGACAGATCTAGACTGAAATTAAACTGTCTTTCAGCATCTGCATCTCAAGGGAAATGTCAGTACCCTGAAAAATACAGGACTGATGGACAGTATGATGACTCACTTCTTTCTATGGGAAGGAAGATGACAAGAAACAGATTTTCAGCTGTTGATGAAGCTTTTCCATCTACTGGGCAATACATCTGCCAAGAAATGATGAGAGGCAGGATATGATATACCACTCATACTCCCTTTCCTCCACCTGCACAAAATCGAGGCTATGAGCCATAGACTTCTTGGTTATGTTGCAGGCATCCATCTGTCAAGTAGGGCTTTTCTCAGAATTAAGGTTTTAGGCCAAATTAATCCCTTGGATAATTCCATTGTGTTTTGTCTAAGAAAATATCAATTACTGCGAACGGAAGGATGATCTCACGATGAAAGCAAATGAATGACTGGGAACCACAGCTGGGATCTAGGACAAGTTCCTCTTCTGCTACAGAGTTCTTGTATAATCTGGATAAACCGACACAAGTGGAAGTTGCCTCCACATCCACTTGCGTAAAATGAGGGTAATTTATTTCCAGAGCGATCTTTTAAGGATGTGTATTTATTTGAGCTGTTTTGATGAAAGGAACTACAAGGAAAGAAAACAGGTATGTTGCTATTTTTGTGAAGTATGAATAAGCAAACAGTGAAGAGGCATGTGTTCCTGTAGGTGACAAGCTGAGGTGTCTGCAATTAGTAAGTTTACACTGTCAACTTACTCTTAACAACTAGGATTAAAAACTCTTATTGATCTTACTTTGAGCTATCACAAAGGACGAGGGAGATAAATATGTGAAGCAGATTAGGATTAGTATAGAACGGAGTAACATTAAGAAAACTATATTTGAAATTTCTGAAGAGATGGAAAACTGCCTTTTGCTCTGACATTGCTTTTTTACTTCAAGCAATAGTCAGCATACCGTCAGAAATCAGTACAAGTCAACAGTATCTTGCTGCAAAATAATTGTCAATTGCTACAGTATTGAAAACTAGACTAACCTTCAGAGACTGAGACGCAGCATTGTTTCCTACTGCACACAGGTGAAGAGAACACAAATGATCAGTTTAGGAGATTGCCCAAAGCGGAAAGACCCAGGCATCTGAAGGGAGAATTGGGAAGAAGACAGCAAGCTTAATATGGAGACACCTAAATTACTGCATATGGAAAATCTATCAAGTACTGGGAGGTTTTTAATCGTGGAGGAGCAAAAACAAACAAACAAAAAACAACAACAAAAAAACTCTGACAATTTTCTTCTTGACTGTAACAGAACATTAAACAATTTTTTTTCAAAAATTAATAGAAATGTGTAGGATAGATCTCATTTAAAAAATTAACTGTTTGGAACTACCCCCTATCTTTACATCTGTTATCAGGAAATGTTTTTTGGAGGTAGGAGCCTGCATCAATTTGTTTGTTTTCCTAAAAACTTATCAGTCAGGAGGGAGCTCCATTAGCCCTCCTTACAAATGCTCTGTAATTTAAAGCTCTTCAGCAGAGCTGTCAAGGAGCTGGGTTCACAATTTGCCCTTTTCTTCCAGATTTGGAGCAGACATCTGATTCCGGACTGCATATATGCTGATTTGTCCTCATTGCCAGTGCAGAAGCTATAACTCTTCTATCCGACAAATAAATGGTATTGTACTAAAATGAACTGGATAGGAAAGTGTCCCGTCGAGGGCTGCCTGATGTTGGTGCAGTAACATCAGAGTTATAACATGACAGTTTGAATTCATTCACCTGATTTGGCAGATACTTCTGGTATCCTATGTCACTGTTTGAATCATCTCTATGCTGCAATGCATGCTACTAACACTTTGTCTCAAGACTTACAGGTGCTGGGAGGAAAGAAAAGGCTCACCATTATTTATCTTCAGAATATGCTAAAGCTTCAAGTAATACAGGGTCTTTTTTTAGTGGTTCTGAAAATATCAAGTAACAAAAATCTAGAAATATAGGGGACTTTAACTGTGTAGGCTTAGGTATTTAGAAACTTCAGGTTTCTGCATCATCTGATGTCAACTAAACGTAAAAAAAAACCCACTGGCACATAAGTGGAAGAATTCTCTGAAAAATTAGATATTCATGTTCCTTCACATATTTAGGTTTTACTTGTAAGTTTTCCATAAGATATGTTATCATATTTAATCACAGTGATTTTGAGTAATCAGCTCCTTCAACATATGCTCACCTGTGAGTTACACAAACACATCTGCATGTGAGGTGCATACAAGAAACTTACTTAAAACTTTTTACTTCCTAGACGTTCAGTGTAATTGCATTAGGTCAAACCAGCACTGCACTGACTTTTCCCCCCTCTCTCTCTCTCTCTCTCATTTTCTCTCTCTCCCTCCAGCTCTGCAGCAATACTCTAGCTCCACTGACTGATCTAAAGCAGGAATTGGTGCCTCCTGGAAACGAGCTTCCTTAAGAAATGTGTTCAGCTAAGATCTCTTCTTCATACTGATGCAAGTCCCACAAGTACTTGGTTTGTTTTTTTCTGCATGTGTTTAGTTTTCACTGTTCTCTTTCATGCAGATTTCCATGAGATTTCACTGTTTATCATTTGCTACATATTTTTACTTTGGTTGCCATTGCTGATGTTCTCACTATCATAGGATTAACAGACGAAAAAAGTACAACGTCACAGAAAGCAGAAAAGCTGATCTGTTGAGAATTAGTGTGATCATATTAGCATGACTGGAAAACAACAGCTTAGATCCTGACACAGGAAATTAAACAATGTTTCCTCTGTGAATGAGTGAGCAATTCTGGAAAAAGCACTTAGCTGAAACATTCTTCTCTACCCCACTTTTTCCTTCTTTGATAAAACAAGGTCACTTGTTCATGTAAGTATTCAATTAATTTGATTTATTTCCTCAGATAATACCAGCTTCTCCTTGACAACAGCAGCTGAGGGGGTGTTATGAGATGCACCAAAGTTTACATTTCTGGGGCTCATTAAGTCACATCGTTGGATGTAATCTAGGTTGTTCAAAATATTCACAATGTTACGACTTTTATTTGATGCTATCTGAGCATAACTGGCAAAAAAAAAAAAAAAAAAAAAAAAAAGAAAAATTCCTTCAGCAACATTTAATATTCTAATAACCATTTCCAGCTAGCCCTTTTTCTTCTCAGATGCTCAAAGGAAGCTGGCACAAACATTTTCTACAAGCTCCAGCAAATGAACCCCTTGTATAGAAATTGAAGTGTCTAATCTAATCTGTTGAGGGATCTGCACCACATGCATTACCCTGACATTTAAGGTCTCATAGTCAGTGACCGGTTAACCAAATCTGTCACTATGACAGACATGTATTTCTACATGCCGTGCCACAACTTAATCTTTCAGGCACAGTTTAGGTGAAGGATGTTGTAGCACACTGAATCAGAATCTATAATATATGCGATGAAGAAATTTCCCGCTTGATGTTACAATAGATCCATTTTGAGTGCCATAACTATAATAAAGCATATGAATTCATCTACTAAGCTATACACAATAGATCAGCTGTTAGATTGCATCACGCTAGTTATCTTCACAATTACTGTTATTATTATGTGTTGTTACAACCCTCCACCTCTTCCCTTTTCCCTGATACCAGAATCTGTGACAATGAGTTTCTGGAAGAGAAGGTTATTTCGGAAATCGCTGCTAAGTGACACATCTGAACTTCTAAATTACCTCTTTTGATACCCTGTGATTACCATGCGTCACACAGTAAATCTGTGAGTCAGAATGTTATCTGACATCGCCTGATAGCATAATAGATAACGTCATTCATAGCTCCAGTGCATTTATTATTTTAACTAACCGAAGAACAGATGGAATTCCCCTAGCACACTTGGATTTCTACCCCCTTGTGCTCTCCAGTTGTGTTGTTTGCTTTGGTGCTGAGCCTGCATCCAGACCTCTGCACCTGCTGCCCCAGCTTGGCCTGGTGCATGGTGTCCCACTACTGCCAGGTGGAGCAACACACACACGTTGCCATCCATTTCTTTCCACAGAACAGGTGTTCTCCATCCAGGAAAGCTGCGTCAGCTCTGTCATTGGCTCAGGGCATCAGAGGCCTGCTGCTGCTTGAGGCTGCCACAGGCAGCGTGCACTGCACCCCACCCGTGTTGACATTTGGGTTTATTAAGTCAGTGGCAGACTTGGCTGAACTTTATCCCTGGAGAATTTGTTTTGTTTCTAAAGCTTTGGGTGCCACAAAATAGGGACATAAAACTATTAGGGAGCGTCCAAAGGAGGCCCTCAAAGGCAGTGAAGGGTCTGGAGGACAAGGGATGTAAGGAGTGGCTCAGCTCCCTCGGTTGGTTCAGCCCAGAGCTGAGGAGGCTGAGGGGAGGCCTCATCGCGGCACAGAGCTCTGCTCTCTGATGGCAGTGACAAGGCCTGAGGGAATGGCATGGGCCTGCATCAGGGAAGGGTCAGGCAGGGTGTTAAGAAAAGGTACTTCATCAAAGGGTGGTCAGGCCCTGGAGCAGGCTCCCCAGGACAGTGGTCACACCCCAAAACTGCTGGTGTTCAAGGAGCATTCGGACAATGTTCTCAGACACAGGATTTGATTTTGGGTTGTTATTTGTGGAGCCAGGATTTGAATTTGATGATCCTTGTGGGTCCCTTCCAGCTTGTGATCTTCTGTGATTCTGTTTCTAACCATCTACGCCAGCCAGTAGCCCTGCCCCTTGAAGAAAAAAAAAAAAATACGTTCTTGATGGAGAAGGAGAGACTTCTGCCACCGTGACTCAGCAGCAATTATGCTGATTTTTCTGCAGAGTTTATTAAGATGTTCCAGAAAAGGAGTTGTGCAACCCTAGTGTGGAAGCTCAGCAATCCCACTGTGGCAAGGACTAAGTCATGATGATCAGGGTCTTGGCAGTAGGTCCAGGAACAAACTGAGAGCTGGTGTTCAAACGTAAGGACTGCAGTTGTTCTGACAAAGCATACCAGCTCCTAAAATCTGGGTTACTGCGTGCTGTGCTTCAGGCTGAAAAGTTTCATTGCACAGCTCCCAAATCAATGTGATCTGCTAATGGCCCCTCAAAGCTCTCAGGGTGCCCTCCCCACCCTGTCTGCAATTACTGCCTCTGGTGATGGTAGCACACACCCAAGCCTGAGGAAAAGCAGCCGAGATGTTTGTGGCACTTCAGGCAGCCTTCTCAAGAGCACTTTAAATACTGCTTGAAAGAGGTTTTAATGCACTTAGTATATTGTGAAGCTGCTAAGAACAGTGTTAAATAATCACAGAGCAGGGCAAGAGAAGTTGTTGAAAGCTCCCCAATTTATTAGATGCAGCTTGCTGTACAGACTCCCATTCTTCTGTGGCAGTGTGATGGCCACTTGATAGAAATCACCAGGAATGGTTACAAAGGAGTGACTGGCAGAAAATGGAAGCAGGATGTTAATAACTCTAAAGAAAAAAAGGAAACAATCAGCTTGATGGACCCAGGCCCTTGCCATAATTCCATGTGTCCATGTCCAATGAATTACTGAGGATGGTTTAAGCACATTATTTCCCACAGCTGGGTTTCCTGAGCAGGTCATTTAGTGCAGACACTCACACTGCCCATCTCCAGCTGTGCCCCTTCCGGAGCCGCAGCTCACAGCACTGGTGTGCTCGCTTCCTTGTCACTATGCAATGGTTTACTTCGGTTTTGCATCACTGGAAGCCCAGAAGTCCCCTCAGATGCCTACTCTGACAGAAAGAGAAGCAGGGAACAGAGGGCAAGTGGGAGCAGGGAGCCCTCCAACACAGGCCTGCCATGGGAAGGACTCCTTCCTGCCGAGTTTGCAGCTGACCTGGGGTGAGGGGGGAGTAAGAAGAAAAAGGTGGGAGCAGGAAAATAAGTTAAAGAAAGATGGGAAAAGGAAGAAAAAGAGGCAGAGAGTAAAGAGAAAAAAATGAAAAACAGAAAAAAAAGACACAAAGGACAAAAAGAACACAGAAAGAAAGCAGGAAAGAGGTGAGAGAAAAAGATTTCGAGGTTGGCGGCAGCATCGGGGCGAGCCGTAACCCGGGCAGGGAGCAGCCGCACCCCGCCCGGGCAGAAGCCAGACCTCGGGCCGGTGTCGGAGCGGAGCCGCCCGGGGTGCGGGCGGGGCGCGGGGCGGGGCGGGCGGCACGGAGGGGCGGGCGCGGGGCGGTCCGGCACGCAGGCGCGGTGGGAGCCCGGGGCGCCCCATGCGGGCGCTCCCAGAGCCTCGGCGGCGGCGCCCCGCTCGGCAGCGAGGGGGGCGCGGGACGGGACCGGGCGGTGTGGCGGCGTCAGAGACACCGATAGCAGGAGTGTCCGGGAGCTGGGGGAGGAGGGCGGCACCGGCACCGCCGCCGCTGCGCCCCGCTCAGCCGCGCTCTCGCCGCCGCTCGCCCCGCTGCCATGGGTTAGGGGGCGGCGGAGGAGCGGGGGACGCCGTCAGGCTGCAGCCGCCGGCGGAGCGCGGAGCGGCGCCCGTGGAGCCAGGGGGCGAACGGCGGCGGCAGGGCGGCCGCCTTGGGGCTGGCGCGGGAGGCCGGGCCGGGGAGCTGCCCCGGTGCGAGCGCGGCGGCGGGCGGAGAGATGAGCGCGGAGTTGGTGAGCAGCGCTCTGGGGCTCGCCCTCTACCTCAACACGCTGGGCGCCGACTTCTGCTACGATGACAGGTACGGCGGGCGGAGGGCTGCACACCTGCCGGCGACGGGGCCGGGCTGGGGGAACGGGGAGCCCGGAGCACCGGTGCCGGCGGCGGGGACGTTGACGGGGCCGTGACAGCTCGCCGCCAGCCTGCCCTTCTGGCGGGCGCTGCCGCGACTTCGGGCGTCCCGGGCCGGGAGCAGGGAGCGGGGTGCCGGCGGGGCACGAGGTGCCGCTCCTCCGAGCGCCGGGCGGGGCCGGCCGCCGGGCATTCCGATTGGTGCCTTTTCCGCTGGCTTGATCTGATTGCAGTTAGAACGGATGCGTAATTAAAATGTATTAGGGAGAACAGCACGCCTGGCTAAACTTATGAACCGTCCTGGGGTGCTTCATGCGCCGTTGGAATTAAACCATCCGAGAAGCGAGCCGGGATTTACTTTGACAGCTTCTCGGCGGCCCTTCTCCGGTCCGCCCGGGGGGGTCCCCGCGGCGCGGGTTGGTGTCGGTGCCTCGCAGCGCCCTGTGGGGGGAGGCGGGCGGGCGGGCGGACACGGTGCGTTCGGGCGGCGCGGTGCTGCCGGGCGGTGCGAACCGTCCCGCGGGGTGGGACGGGACAGCGTCCGGTCGGTGCGCTGAGCCGGGGCCGCCTCCCTCGAGCTGCTGCCGGCGGTGCACCTGCCGCGTCGGGAGGAACTCCACCGTTCCCACGACGTCCTCAGGGCTGCGAGCGTGAAAGCGGCGGTGAGGGGCGGGCCAGGCTGGGAGCCGCGTCCTCTCGTAGCGGGGCAGTTCGGGCTTCGGTCCTTGGCGTCACTGAGACGAAGTCCTGGGAGCGATTACTTATTTCTGGTGTTTGTGTGAGCTTTCCGGTTACGGACAGGGATTTATTTTTTATGCCCGTTTTAACATCTGAAAACGTAATGCACGAACACTAAAAGAAGACGGGGGGAAAAAAAATCAGCCGTTATTCCGCTAGGCAGGGTCTGAGTTGGACCAATAGAAAGCAGTATTCTGACACACTGACACTACTTTCAACCCGCTGTTGTAGCTGAGAGCTGCAGGAGTTGAAGAGTATTTGCGTAACCCTAAGCAGTGTACGCTGCAGTATTCGGGCAGAACTGGGTTGTTTAAGGACGTGCCTGTAAGGCTGTACTGCAGGCCAGTTCAATTTGGCTTGGGGTAGAAAGCAATTTGAAGCGTTGCCTGATAGTATTGATGCGGAGGTCAAGGTTACTCTTGCTCTTGCCCGGGTGTGCTTTAACACAGCCAGGAAATGAGGATATTGAGTGTCGTCTTGGAAAGGGTGGAAAAGATAGTTGCACGCTGTCTTCATACCGTTAGACCCACACTATTGAAAAGGTGTTCTGAAGCAAAGCTATGCAGATATGTTTACCTTGTAACTAAAGAGAGCTTCTCATCATTTTAACTAAGGTTTAGGTATTCACTAGAGCGCTCTAAAAGCCAATTATTGGCAGTCCCGTACACAGGGTCATCCAATTAGGGTGCCTTTCAACTGCAGCGCTGGAAGGGGAAGGCAGGAAGGCTGTTGCTTGCTGGTAATTGTGGGGCTGGGAATGGCAGCGGCCAGCTCTCAGACCTGAAGGATTCCCTTAGCGGTAATCACAGGGTCTTGCTGCCCTGCAGGAGCCTACTTGAAACGTAACGGAGGAAAGGAGGTTGATGCTGGAGCTGCAGGACATGGGCCCCCCCATGTGGGAGATGGATCATGCTACTAACTTTAAGTGAATCAAGATTGTGCCTTTACGCTAGGAACCTGCAATCTTTGTTTCAGGAGGGCAGCATATTGCTTTACCTTTTTCTGCTTCCTTTGCCAAGTGTATTGAAATTAGATCAGACTGTTGGTTTTTTTTTATTTTATTTTTTTTAATATAGTGATCAAGCTTACTTTATAAAGGGTGTCTGTTATTGCTTTCTATATGTTTTTATGTAGGTTGGTTAAGATTAAGTGGCATTGTAAAAACTTCTTAGAACAAAATCAATTTCCCAGTGGTAAAACTTAATATTTTAGCGGCTGCACTGCACCAAACCAAGGCCTGTATGGGCAGTGATATAACAAGCTTGCTTGTACTCTGAGGCTTATGACTTTATATCAAATAATTCAATATTTTATTTCCCACCCTTCACCCAACGAAACTGAAATTGAGTGAATTTAAGAAGTATTCGTTCTCACTCTTCATCTTGAGTCTGCCTAACTCACTGCTGCTTTCATGCTGGATAACGTGACATGCGCGTAATCAGTGCAAATGTGATCTCCTAGATCGATTGGCTTATTGATTAGTGTGAATGAAAGTGACAGCTTTTAAACCTGAGAGCCAGTGTAAAGAGGAGTCAGTGTTGTTTTCTCTGTGTACCTTGGAAACGAGCTTTTGTCACCTCGTTCCCTGCTGCTGTAATTTTCACAGGCAACTGTGATATTTTCCAGAAAAATGTGTAGATTACTGAGGAGGAGATCAGTAATAACCCTGTTCATTTTGGAACAAATAAATATATTTCTCATTCTCTTTTTGCTTTTGTTTTTGATTTTTAAAATGGATATGATGCGCATTAACCTGAAAGAAGAGACAAATGCAGGGAGAGGGGTGGATGCCTGCCTAGTACCATCATGAGCTCATGTTGCATATTAATAAATGTTTACTTGTTGTTGAGCAAAATCATTTTGGAAGCAGTAAGAAGAGGTAGGGAGAAATGCTATTTTCATTCCTGTGAATGTACTGAAGATCTAACATATTGCACCGTGTTAAATCCAGCTCCTTGCCAGATTAAGGCGGGGGGCTAATCTCCAGTTGCTGCACGTGCATCCCTTGTTTCAGGCTAATATCTACCCGCATCACAGGAGGGGAAACCTATGGCTGCAGTGAGGCTAACAGCCTGGCATCATTATTTTTCCTTGCCACTTGAGCCCACCCAAAGCAGGCAGTCTGAGCTGTGGGCCCCTCACGCGACCTGTGCTAAGTACGACAGATCCCTGTCAGCCTGTCGCTGGGGTGTGGAAGATTTAGTGCTCTGAGCGTCCTGGGGTCACACGCTGCTGCGGTGCGTGTCAGAAGCTACTCATCCGTTGAGGTGTTCCTTTGTCCTCCCAAATGTCAGAAGGAAGGCATGGTTTGAGGGGGCCACGAGGAGGGATCTTTAACAGTGAGTGGTGCATCTTCTCTATGCCCGTAGTGTGTATTGTCTGAAGCACCAGTTTTGCCAGGCTTCTGGCTCCCCAAAGGGTGCCTCTGTGAAACGTGGCAGTGCTGGCCAGATCTCTGTGGCTTGTGCTGCGTTTTGTTTAATGGGCCTGAATGGGGCAGCCTTGCTGGTGGGAGAAACAATATCAAAAAGCCTTGTTCGAAAGCTACAGTATTCCAAGCTGCATTGAAGAAATCCTAATGAATGCCATTGTAGTGTAGTGTCAATTTTACATAATTTGGAAATAGTCTGAGGCCGTGCCCATTGCACAGTACCTCTGTTGAGTCTGCCCATGAGAATTAATCTAGCAAGTGACCCAAATACAGGCACTAGAAGAACAAGTGTAAGTACACTGGGGAAAATTGCTTACCATCTGTCTCCTTGTTGTATGTGTATATTTGATTATTAATTTACATCTGTGATTTTTATGGCTCCTTTTTGCCATCTACTCTGTTTCTCAGTTCCAAGTGCACCTCCCCAACAGGCTTCAGTAGATCCAGTTCTCAGGTGGCTGCAATCTTTTCAAGTCCAGTAGAGAGGCCAGCTGTGGGGAAAAATTGAAGAAGGGGACATTCACGCTTTGTGTAGTGCCTTCCCTTTGTCCCTGCTTTTGTGTCTTAAACGTGCTAATTTCAAATGACCATAGGGATATTTTGTAAATGAAGCATGCCCTCATTTGCTGATAAGGCAAAATGTAATCCAGAGAGGATGCCTGAGTAACTGAGGCAGCATAGCTTTCAAGTATTGTATTTGAGGATTGACCAAGCAAGCCAGGAACTGACTGCCTGGCAGGGTGAATCTGGCTTGATAATGTTCCATTACTATGATGCCTGTTCTATTTTCAATGCTGAACATCATCTAAAAATATATTTGACTTTTGCTTTAAAAGCATTTGTGCATAAAAACTTGTGTTGAATAAAACACTTTGATCAAAATATAAAATCTGTTTCATCAAGATATTATGGTGTTCTGTGTTTTTTCCTGCAGTGAGTATGCCTTGGTATAGAGGTATATGGAAGCAAAAAAGAAATTGTCCCCAGAGGCATTATTTTAAGATTTCTGTTACATACCACTCACATAAACCGCGCTGCTTTTGGTAGGTGGTTCAGAGAATAAACTCATGACTGTTAGCAGATGGAGAGTCTCCCTGAGTCACTGGCGGGATGTAGCTCATCTGCAGGAAGTTCTTCCAGCGCACAATGGAGTTACAAATTCAAATGATCCACTTTCTCCTGCATCTCCCATATGTATTCCAGCTGCGCTTCTGAATCCTTTAAGTTTGCCAGAGTGAAAGTTGCTCAGAAGGCACAGAAGTCTCTCATCTCAATTTGTTAACCATCTGATAGCTGCAGGAATGCTGAACAAGATCTACTTTGCCTCCCTCATCTGGAAGTTTGCCTTTTCCTTGTTGGCTGCTAAGATTTTTTTTTTTTTTCCTAGTGAAGCTGACTGAAGCAGGCTTTGCTGTTTGTTTGTGGAATTTCTTTCTTTAGCTGAAATATTTGATGCTGAAGCTGTAGATGCAAGCCTGCTGGCAACCTGTGGTGAAAGTTGCTCCAAACATACAGTTGGAGAAGCAGACTAAATCTGAAGAGAGAGATGCTTGTTCTCATTGTTATTTATGTAAAAATGAATCTGTTATTTGGGCCAATGTTTACAGTTAGATTTTATCATTTTGGTCTTTGAATTACTTTGCAGGCTTGACTCAGCTTTTGGATCAACTGTCTTTTTTAAACAATCCATCATTGCTAATTTTTGTCAGAAATGTTGATTGAAAGATGGAAATGTTTTACCTGGAGGTCTGAATCTTAGGCCAAAAGTTCTTTCTTCTATGACGCTTTGGCTTCCAGGGCATTCTCTTTTCAAAATTTCTCATGGTTGCAGATGCCTGTTGCTGGTCTTTGTTCTTGAACTCCTGTGCTTTCCTGCTTGGGGTGTGTGATCATATAAACTCACCTACCTTTGAATGGGGCGCTTGTTGTGTGGGAGGGTTGGTTAAGTCAGGATGACCGTGGGATTTCATTACACTTCCAGATCTGGTTCTTAAGTTGCTTACCAGTAGCCTCAGGATGGTCTTTTAGACCTGAGAAATTCAAGTTATGACTTGCACAGATGGGCTCTCCCAAGTGAGCAGGAGAGGGTGCAAATCCTGCAATTCACTTCCTAGTATCATGCTCCTCAGAACTCTATGCTGAACCATTTTTTTTTTTTTTTCCAAAGTCCAATTCCCATTGCTGAATGAAACTTGAAGTGCCACAGGAGATGTTCTTTGGAATCACACCCTGGGCATTATTTAACGTGTTGACTCTACTGCTCAGTCTGTTAGTTTCAGGACAGTCAAAATACCTCTCGGACCTGTGGATGGCTCATAATGGTCATCTGCAAAAGGCAGTGATGTTCCCTTAAGCTCTGCCTTCTGCTGAGGCATAACACAGTGCTGCTGTTAGTCATTTGAC
The DNA here is from genome assembly GCF_016699485.2 of Gallus gallus. Lineage (NCBI taxonomy): Eukaryota > Metazoa > Chordata > Aves > Galliformes > Phasianidae > Gallus > Gallus gallus. Next base: position 40,917,799 of record NC_052532.1, read on the forward strand.
CACTTATTGCAAAACAAATCTGCTGGATTGCTGGGATGTCAGTTAAGGATCAAGTATCCGTCAAACTCTATTTCACTTTGAAGAAGAAGAAAACCAGTAAATCAAACAATTTGAGGCGGATGAGACTTGTTCATTTAGTGCCCCTTGGAGAGGGATCACTGGCCATTATGCTCTGATGCACTGCCATTCAAGCAATCCCTGGCCCTAAGCTTCAAGAGGGAGAAAAAGTAGAAGTGATGTCCTTAAGTACTAATCCTTGTGTTCCCTGGGTGTATTGGGTTTTTGTGGCAAGGTGTTGGTAGTGGGGGAGCTGCAGAGGTGGCTTCTGTGAGGTGAGCCCAGCTGCTGTTCCAGGTTAGATCAGAGCCAGCTCCAGCTGCTCCAAAAGAGCCCCACCTCTGGGCAGAGATGAGCAGTGAGTGATGCTGGGTGTGCCCTGGGAGGGCAGATTTAAGAAAGGGAAAAACGGCAGCTGGGAGAGAGGCAGCCCTGCAGCCACCGAAGTCAGAGCAGGAGGTGCTCCAGGCATGGAGCAGAAGCTCCCTGCAGCCTGGAAGAGGCCTAGGGTGAAGCAGGCTGTCCCCCTGCAGCCCATGGGCACCACACAGAACAGATCTCTGTGTGCAGCCATGGAGAGCCCCTTCAGGAGCACCCTGGGTGGGAGCTGCAGTCCATGGGGAGGGTACTGTGGTGGAACAGGAGGGCTGGGGGAGCTGCCACCCATGCGGGGCAGTGCCTCAAGGGTGAGCCCTGTGGTATTCACCTGTGCTGGAGCAGTGCTTGGAGAGCTGCAGCTCTCTGGTAGGAAACCCAGATAAGGTCAGTTCAGGAAGGATGGCATCCTGTGGGAGGGACCCCACATGGAGCAGGGGTAGAGTGACCACGAAGGAACGATGGAGGTGAAGCAATATAAACTGACTGCAGCCCCTCTTCCCCTCTGCTTCTTACGGGAAGGAAGCAGAAGGAGGGAGACTGGGGAATGTCTTTTAGTTTTCTTTTAGTTCTCAGTGCTCTAATCAGTTATCAATAGATAGTAAATTATATTAATAGCCCTGTACTGTGTCTGTTTTTGTTTTGTGTTGGTAATTAGAGAGTGATTTCCCTGTTGTTATCCTGATCCTCAGGCCCTGTTTCATCCTATTTTATCCACCTATTCTGTTGAGGAGGGGGAGTGAGAGAGCCACATGGTGATGCTGAGCTGCCCACTGGTGTGAAACCACCGCCCCAGGATTCACAATGTGAATCACTGTTAGCATGCATGGCGTTTTGTGGGGGCTGTTCAGGAATAGTAGGTTTCAGCTGAAGGTAAATAATGCTCATTTACTGTCATCACATACCATCTTTCCTTTGTCTCATCTTTTTAATTGCTGCAAAACGTGTTACAAAATCAGTGTAATCTCGAAAAGAGTGTGTAGGGGTATATACAGTCTACGTAGTAAATAAAATAGTGGGATTTTGTTTTGTGCTTAAGACTTGAGACCAGGTGTTTTCAAGCATCCATCCTCCACCAGAGAACTGGACAGACTTCTATTTGAAGTCTTCCAGAAGGGCTCCTGAATTTATTTGTCAGTCCCTGCTGGCACTCTGAGCACTCTCTATGCGAGCACTCTCTGCTCTCCAGCTCAGTTCAGGCCACAGTTCTACAGGTGAGGGAAAGCGGATTTTCCATATAATGGTGCAGACCAGCACTGCTAGGCAACTGGATGGGCCTGTGGCATCCCCTATTTCTCACAGACCTGTCAGTAGACCAGAAAACCCTTCCCTGACCTCTGACCCATGTTTCAAGCGAGGCCAGCTTTTTCAACATCCTGTTTCCAGGGTGGATTTTTCTCAGCTTAGTGTTACTCTAGGCTGTTTTGCTAATGAGAGGGTTATGTGATTTTAACTCCTATCTGCTTTAGTCAGTCTGGTATTAGTTCAGAGGAACAAGGCGGTAATTGGTAGCAGAACTATCGCTGTAAAGTCTGTGCCAGTGTCTGGATGTTATTTTCATGCAACTTGTTAATTTGCATACTTAAATCCTAAAAAAAGGACTTGAATGCTTGAAATGGGGTCACAATTCAGTGACCAAAATTGTCATGGAAACAAACCCACTCAGCAGCAGCTTAAACTGCTCCTAGATCTTTGTTCTGTCTTCCCTTCCCACCCTCTGACTTTTTAGATGAAACGATTAATAACTGGCCCTGGGCAGAGGAGCCATGCTCCAGCAGTCTCCAAGACACTGACCATCCTTGCTGGAGAACAGCCTGCGTCCTATGCATAGGACAGCCCTCTGATGGGAGACCAGTCTTGGAACCCTCTCAAATCCCTAAATGAAAGATAGATACACCACAAGCGTTTGCAGTCCCGATTTGGAGACAGCATTCGATTTCTGTACTTAGCTTTTCTGTTTGTGTGATTACCTGTCCTCAGTAAGCATAACTTTGTTTTTTTATTGCTTTTCTGAGAATTTTTTGTCCCTCTGATAAAGGGAAATCTGAGTCCTGAGTTGGATGGCTCTCTGTGATTTAGTTGCCTTCCTTAAGAAGCATTGACGAGCTGCTAAGTACGTAGGCTCCCAACATTGTGATGCATCAGCGGTGCCTTTATGGCATCTAGCCTCTGACTTTTATGCAGTGGTGTTCCTCAGTTGATGTTGTTTAAAATAGCGATGGAGTTTTGCTTGGTAAGTTACAGAAGCCGATAATGATTATTTGATGTAAAAAAAACCAACAGTATCTGACTAAAGCACTAAGAAATGTTCTTCCACTAAAAATGATCTCCTTAAGTTAATGTTTTTGGTGGGTTTAAGGTAATGTAAGTTACTCCATGGGGAAAGACTGTGAATGTTGCCTGTTATGAAGATCTTTGAGGATTAGCGCTGATATCAAGAAAATATACCTGTCTGTGCACAGGATTCAGAGAGGCCCTGTGTTGTGGAGTATCACAGTTAAAAACAAAATCCAACTCTGAAAGCTATCCAACTAGCACTGAACTTGATTTGGTTTTGTTGATCAGTTTGTTTATTATGGCTTCATCTAGATTCCAGTAGGAGAAGAAATGAGAGATGTCACAAGGAGACAAGCATCAGTGTGTAAAGAGAGGAGGGCTAATGTGGCCTCCAGATGGTAGACAGAGATGGTCTGCTTTGAAATAGTGGTCACTTTGCAATGAAGGATTCAGTTCACTGAATTGTGAAGTAATAGGTCAGCATCTTGGACCAGAACTAGGACTGCTAATCCAGAATGTTTTTTTCTTTAAGTGACTAATTTGTTTCAGGAACCTAACATGAAATCTTAAAGTGCTAGCTCCAAAAAAAATAAGTCTCTTCTGGGAATTTTTTAGAGTTTTTTGTGCCTGTGTGTGGTTTGGTGCCATCTTCGTCAGGTTTTTTTCTTTTTGTGTGGGCCTATAAGAAAGTACAGGAGGATCTCACCAACTGCAGAGCATGGCAGTATGTTAAACAATACACTTAACGTTTGCCTTTTAAAACACACGATGTGTACGTCTTTACAGGGTGTTTAGTTCTCTGTCACTTCCTCTTTCTCATTCTGTGTCTGTTTGTGATTTTAGCCATATTCTAGCACTGTGATAACCCAAGTGTTCTTGATTCCATTTTGCAGTATCATCACATTCATATGTCCTGATCAGTTATGGCTATCTCTCTTGTTCGTGTGGGCTCGTACTCTACTAGTTTGAGAAGGGGTTTAGATCCAGTTAGAAATTCAAGTGAGATGCTTGCTGTTGCCTCTGCAGCCATTAGAATAACTTTCCTAACCCATGTAACACTGGGAATTTCCCTTATTAAAGTTGAAGGAGCCTGTGCTGGCTTCAATGGGACTGTGTGCACAAGAATACACTTGTGGTGGTTGTTTGGTAGGCTATGAGCCTTCTGCTATGTACTCTTTTTCATTTTTCATGCTCTTTAAAAAAAAACAAAACCACAAAAAACTCACCCTAAAAAAACAGCTTCCTTTTGTTTTCAAATAAAAATATTTGAAGGAATACTGCGCCCTGCCATATCCTCTCATTTCCATGAATTATATGAAGATGAAGGTGCAATCATGCCTTCACTTGCACTTCATACTGTCTTTATTTGATTTGACTGCTTAGTGGGGCTGTAGTGTTGGTTGATTGTTTTGATTTCTTTTTTTCAATAAAAAAGATGAAGAGGTAATTAGGCTCAAGTGTGAGGCGTAGGCTCAGAAATGGCACAGTATCTTAAGAAGCCTTATTTTGTGAGTTGTCAGTCCTCTAGATACCACTACAATAAGATAGATTTTTTTGCCTTGGATTAAGGCAGTATTGGCCTGGCTTTCCTGTTGATGCCAGAATTTCATCAGGGAATCATCCTGGGCAACGGTCTGAAATCAGATGAGAAGCTCTGTGTGGAAGTTAGGTTTGTGGGTTTCTAGCAAGATTGTTCTCCTTCTGCCATCCTGTCTTTGACCTTTCAGACCCCTCCCCAGCGAATCCTGTACCAAGAAGGGGTAGATACTTCTGGGAATGGCAGGCATCTATGTGTCTATTTCCTTGCTGAAAAACAAACAAACAAACAAAAAAACAACAACTGAATTGTAATAAGAAGTTCTCTGTAGTAAATTCCATGGAGCTTGAGTGTATGAGTGTATGTTCTTCACTTTCTCCAAACAGTTGTTTGAAGAAATAGTTGTGCTTGAAGAAACTTTCTAAGATTTGTTTTTTTTTTTTCAGGAAGAAAAGGAAGATTGGTCTTGCAAATGTAGTTGCAGAAGAAAGACTTCATTCTCTAATTAATTATTTGTAATTAAACTTCTGATCTTCTGCATTTTTATAATTAAAGCAGGAGAAAACAGAGGCTTTCTAAAAGCCTTTTGATCTGAGCTAGGGTCCCAGTGCCAAAACAATAATTTAAATGCCCCATGGCTATATAAATAAAGCTTGCAGAGAGAAAAAATACGAAGCAAATTATGAAAAAATTAATCAAATAACATTGCATTTTTGTGTGTAGTAGCTTGTTTTGGTAACGCAAGCAGGTCTGTCCTCTTTAACACCAGTGTACTTCAGCAAGTGTTGTATTTTATATGGGATGACTTAGCTGTATATTCTACTCCATTTCACAGTATATGACTCATTTCTTTATATAAGTTGTTAAAAACTGTAGTATTTCTCTTTAATAAACACAGTGCTTCTGAAGAGTTCTCGGGATGCACTTTTTTTTTTTAGAAGGAGAAGGACTTAACTATGGGGAAAGGCCAGAAAGCAGATGGCTCCTTGTGTTACTGGCCTTGTGTTAAAAAACACGCCCCATGTGAGATCCCTTCAGGCTGCTCTTCACTGACAGCCGCCCCTGTGCACTGCCTGAGCTCTGCAGTGACTGCTGAGATCGGCCCTGCACCAGAGCTGTGGTGTGAGTTAGCTTGCAGCACCCTGAGAGCGGTTACAGCGCTAATGGAGAGCTGCTGGCAGGTGGTGTCCAGTGTGAAAGCCATGCCCACCCCAAGATGCTTGGAGTTGTATGGCTGGATGTGCCCTGAGCTACTGTGCAAGTCATTACATCTCTTACTGCTTCCTCTCTCCCTGTTTTTGCCCCTTATGTGATTACAAGCTCTTGGCAGCCAAAGTGGCATCTTTAATACACATATTGCACTGGTTGGCTCAGCATGATAAGGGCATCTGGTTGTGGGCATCTGGCTGTTTTGAAAGGATGATTCAGCTTAAAGAATGGAAGCCTATTGGAAGTTCTTTTATTCCATAGAGTTGCTAGGTGTGTGGGTGCTATTTAGCCAGGACAGATTGGCTGCATTTTTCCTTTCCTCTGAGTATGTTCTGCTGTAGAGTTTTACCAAAGTTTTTTATTGTCTTTTTTTCTTTTTAAGTGACTCTAACTTTTTGTTGATTCGTGTTGAATGAGTCGGTTTGTATCGGTTCAAAACTGAATCCCAAATTACCCTGATATGTGATGGACCTAGGTACTTGGTGTTCGTGGCTGGCTGGTACAGGGTTAAAACAAGTAGGAAGGATTAAGTGTCCAGGCAGCAGGAAGTTAGTTTGTCCTCTGGAATTCAGAGCCTGCTTTTAGCACTTGACAAAGAAAATAATGTCAGGATGTTAACAAAAAAGTAGATATTTGTAACCGCACAAAATTGATTTGTAGAGGTATGATAAACCTGTGAGAGATTCTGCAGGAAATTCTCCTGTAGGGGACAGTCAGCCATTTCTTTTTTCTTTCTATTTTTCTTCTTCTTCTTCTTCTTCTTCTTCTTTTTTTTTTTAATGTACACTTTTCAACCATTAAATGCAATCCCTTCCAAAAACAGTTAAAGACTATCCTAGAGTTTGACAGACTCTCTGGTGAGGTGGGGGAATGATTCCATTCAGGAAAAAGTTCTTAGGAATATTGGCTTTCACCTAGTTGTGCAATCCACTAACGTATAATACTAATAAGAATTAATATTTAGTATGTTTCTATTGAACAAAAGGTAAAAAAAATATGAACTACAGGTATATAAGAATACCGGTAGTGTATTGTCCATCTGATGTCAAGATTTGTGTTTGACCTCCTTAGGTTCCTCCAAATGTAATGCCTCCTATTTATTTCCATGGAAACTACAACAAGGAGCACAATAACACCATTTGATAGAGCAAATTGTCAGCTACAACACACTGTTTTCAACATAGCCACCAACATTTGCTATGCATTTTTGCCGACAATGAACAAGAACCTGCATGGCATGCTCGTAAAAATTTACGCCAGTGGAGGTGACCCACTGTTCCCACTGCTGAAATGCACCACCCACCACTTCACCATACTCACGTCCGCTGTTTGGTCTCCATAAACATCCATCAAGCACTGATTAGTGGCCATGTGTGCAATGTTTTCTGCATGGAGGAATTCAGTGACACACCTTTGCTTCACCCGCACTTCCGTGACACACTTTCTGCTGCCATCTGTCACGTGGCAACAAAATGTAACAGAATATTGGTGAGAAGGTTCCACCTCTACTGTCATACCACCAACATCTGCCTCTGATTTTGTGGGCTAATGTACTAAAATAGGAGGCGTTACTTTTTTTAGCAGCCGTTGTACTGTGTTTCAGAGCTGTTGATCTGAAGTGTTTGGGATTCTGCTGATTTTGCAGGCCAAGAGAAGGTTTTCTGCTCTGTACGCTGCTATGGATCTCAGCACTCCTTGGGGGTAGTGTTGGAGGAGTCTTATCTAAGCAAGAAAATTGAATAGCAAAGGTCTGAAGGTGATGAGTATGATATGTGTATCTTGAAAGGCTCTGATACAGTAGCTTGAAGCAAGGTACCACCCTGTTAGGCACAGTTTCCAAAAGTCACATGCTGTGTGAAATTGAAATGTGCCTACTTGACTCTGTGCTTGGTTTGCTCTAAAATTCTTGCAGTCTGAAATCTGTAGATTTTGTTGAGGCTCCCTGTATAGTAGCTTATTATAGGCGAGGAGTTTCAGTTTATATTCACGCTGTGCAAATTGTTAATGACATGAAAAAGTGTATGAGCTTGTTGTGCAGCAAAATGTTTTGAAGTCAGTTTCTTATTGCTGAAACCCAACATGTTACAGTGCCCTTTTCTGAATAAGTGACTCTAAAGCATGCAAATAAAGAGCTAATACGCAGGTAAGTGTAAATGTGGAAGAGCTTACAGGGTTCTGGCATAAACACTGTTTCTAAGTGTCTAATTCTTTCTGTAAATATTTAAGAAAAATCTAAGTGATGTGATGGATGGTGGATGGGATTCGAATCATTTTTTGAGTTTTATTTTCTTCTGGCCTTGTATAATTTCAACAATAGTGCTTAAAAGTGTAAGTTGCATTTGATTGCCTGAGCACGGGCAGGGTGGTAGGGACTTCTGTCCATTGTGTAGCACAGTGGGAGTGATGGCTGAGTGTTTTTGCTTGAACAACCCTGAGAACACTTTATTTTGCATACCTCCTTTAAGATAAGAAATCACAGGGAAACATATATATGCAGAGTATATAAAAGCTCAATGTTATACTTTATATTCACTGTACTATGTGGCTAGAAAGATAACTAGTGAGTAGAGAGTATTTGTTTTCTATCCTCATTTCTCATTGAATCCTATATGAAATGCATGAGGTAGCAGAACGCAGTCCTGCTAAGGAAGAGCAGATATTGTGATAATTCATAGCATGAACCTGAAATCATGCCAGTTAGTCCTTTGCCAAGGGTAAGTGAACACACTTGTATGATAAGTTGTTCAAGGCAGACCGCTTATCATTGCTGTATTTTGCTTTGTAAAATGCAAAAGAGCCCTGTGCATAGCAGGACAGTTGCATTTAATATGCATATTTAATTGCACGTATAATAACAGACATAATTTTTCATCCTTGCAGTGCTGTCTTATGTCTGCACCAACAGTGCAGGTCATGGAGGGAACGAAGGGACGGACTACAATCAGTGAATCTTCCTACAGAGTGATTAAATTAGTATCAAATTATGCCCTTAGGATATTTCTGAGCTCTCAAATATAGTAAGCAGTATGGTAATCAGAAAAAAAAGGATGTTGTTTTCTTTCTAGTCAAAGAGTCTTTGTTTCTATAGTCATTGTTCTGAGTTTCAGCAGGAATTCGGGTACGGCACGAACTTCTACCATTTTGCTTTCTGCAGCAAAGGATCTGTGTTGACTTCACAGTTTTTATTTTTTTGTCTGCTGAGGGTTAGAAGCTAGGTACGTGGGTCACCTTTCACTCATTCTAAATAAAACTACATGAGGAAGCAAGTACAGAGATTATATTTCAGCTATTGCTTCGGGAACTGACTAAACGTTGATTTAATTGAATTCAATTTAGATTGGTTGAATATTGCTGCTGTTGTAATTAAGGAAAGAAAACTGCAGCTACCTAATCTGTTTTTCTGTCTCTTGTACCTGCCTTAAATTTATTCTTTTCTGAATTGCAAATGAACGAGTGAAGTATCCAGCTAAGCCAAATGAGTATTTGTGCCTTGATGACTGTGCACTAACTATCTCGTGCTTACTGGGATGGTAAAAATCAGCAGATTGGAGAGGAGGAATGGCCTGTTAAATAATCTGCAAGAAGGAGGAAAAATGACTTAATACTTTGTTTTAGTGATGAGCTGTTTATTGCGTCCTTAGGTAGATAAGGTCAAGATAAAAGCAGATCATTTTGTAGGTCTTACATGTCAGTAAGAGATAAAACAGCAACGTAGGGCTCAGGTTTACCCTGAAGACTACTTTCAGAAACACTTAGACATGTGTTCAGCTTTTTGGATGTAAATAGTCCCATTACATGAAGTCTGGTCCAACTGGAGTCAATGGTAATACTTGTGGCAATTTAAATAAGGCTAGAATTTCATGAATGAGTTCAGTGAGACTACTTGTATACAGAAAGCTAAACACATGGCTCAGTGTTTGCAGGATAGAGGGCCTGCAAGGCTACGGGAATAAGACCCTTGTGACACAGTTTGAAGTCTGACCTGCCTTGCTGTTGGGTGATGGAGAGCTGTGGCAAGGAAGCGGATGAACCTTTTGGGCATAAACAAGCACAGAGTATATAAAACACAATAAATAACTGCAATTCATAAAACGCTTGGTTGGTCCTAAATAATGAATCAGTGAAAATGTTTATGGGCTGTGTTTGTTCTTGTAATATATTTTTATTTTATATTTTTTGGCACAAATACATGTAAGGAATTAGTATCATTGTTATGTTTTGTTATTCGTCACTATTTCATAGTGGGAGAAGCTTTCTTGTGGAAGGGGGAGTTTGCAAAACAGAAGTTACAACCCCTCACCCCCAATATAATACTCAGTCTTAAGAGTTATGCAGTGTTTGATAATTATGACAACTGTTGTAGCCATCATGTATATCAGCTACTTAATTTCATATCACGCTCAGTGAAGAAACACTGTGTGCATTATCGTAACTTTGACTGTTCTCACCATCCGAGGCTTTCCCCTCCAGATGTTTCACTGGTTACCAAATTTGATTTGGAACTGCTTGTACAGCAAAACAACTGTCACATACATTAACAGATCTCTGTCTCTCTCTTTGTGTGGAGTATCTTTGCAGAGCCCAGTTGCGTGTCTTGGTGACAAACGGAATTTAAATGACTGCCTCCTTAATTCTGTGAGATTTAGATAAGTGCAATTTCCCAGGTTTTTGAGGGAATCCTGATTTATATTTTAGAACACATACTCAACCAAGCAATTATCGTGAGGTCTTATGGCAGCATGGCAGTCTTTTGTGCCTATGGAAACAATTACACAATAGTGCATGTGCAAATAACGTTATCAGGTGCTCTTTGTGTGTGTTCACTCATTTTACCTGGAGTATGCTAAAAAGCTGCCTCCGCCTTCTCATTTAAATGAAGCCAGCTCTATTGTAAGATGAACTCGCATAAAGACAGAGACACTGAGGTCTTAAGAAAATAACAGCTGCTATTCATTTTCAAATGCTTTCATTTTGGCATGCTGTTGATGATATTTTTTCTCCGTGTACTTGAAAATGCTTGTGCCGGGAGGAACGTCTCCCCATGGTGAGGTTAGATTCAGGCTGTGACCTCCCCTTTGTCCTTGCTCTCCCTCCTTATCCTGTCTCCAGGTTGGAGACTGATATTCCCTGTATTTCTTGAGGATGGAGGAGGAGAACATATTAGCACTGCTGACTGTGCACTACGGTTGCTGTTGGGGAATGGGAATCTGTAGTGGCCAACTACAAAAAAAGGAAAGTGTCAAGGCAGTAGGAGATACAGCGCTGGTCCAAAGCTCTTGTGATGTGTGTGCGTGTGTCTGGGGCAAATACTTTCTCACTTCTCATTCAGTGTTTGTAGTTCTTAAAGTTTGAGAGCTTTTTGCTGCATTATAGTAAGATACTGATGCAACTTCTTTCATTTCCCTTATATCATCGCGCTGCATAGGGAGTGGTGCATTAGGGTGCTTTAGGAGTACTTGAGAAGAGATTTCCTCCCTCAGGACACTTCAGACTGAATGAGATGAGAAGAGCAATGCATGGAAAAGAGAGAGCGTGTGCACAGTGTTCCTGCATGCTAATCTCTGTGTTGTATCTGCAGGTATGAGAGGCATCCAGAAATTAAAGTGGGGAGATGTCTGGAAATCAGGAGGAGGCAAGACAGGGAAGGGAGAAAGGAGTTATGGCTGAATGCTTGGTGGTTGTTAGGCATGTGGGATGCAGAGGATCCAGAGCCAGTACACAGAGCGGGAGGAAAATTGCCCTCGGTGTGTCAGTGCTGCTACTGACTTTGCTGAAAGAGACATTAGCCCTGGATTTTGGCAGTCTCAACTGTTTCTGTTGTAGTGAGCCAGGTTGGGTCAAACTGCTTAAGCCAAGGATGTTTGCTTCGCTGAAACAAACCTGAGATCGATCACACCATTGGCATTGCTAGGAGGTTGCACAGGGGTAGCTGCTTGTGACGTAGGTGGTGACGAGCAATTGGTGGTGGTAATCGCATCAGACTGTACCAGTGAAGTCTGTCCAGAGACATCTCCCTGGATTTCACTCTTACCTTTCACAAGTTTTCAGCTTGCTCTTCTAACCTGTTCTGTTTCGCCATCTCCCTGGGTGGTTTTCTCCTCTCATGTTTCCTACAATGGAAAGCTAATAAGACATATACAGAAAACAGACGCTGGAACCAAAGTAGGAAAAATGAGCAATGGCTCAGTTAATAGAGTTTGGCCCTTTCAAAGAGAAAGACACAATGTAGGCTGAAAAAGAGATAAATTGCTTGGGAAAGGAAAATGGATAAAACAATGTGGCTGAAGACAGAGGCCCAACTGTTACTGTGTAAAAATTAGATTGCTGCAGAAGCTGGGGTTTTGTGGCTGCCTTGTTTGGCTATTCTTTACCCTGAGTCTTAGTTTAGGGCAGACAGCAACAATGCAAAGCACTGCTGCTTTTAGCAGGTTCTTGCCAAGGCTGCTGTGTGGCTAATGAAGCGCTAGAATGTAACCTAGTCTTGGCAGTAGAGGTTTGGATGGAAGGCCAAACTGAACTATCAGCAGAGATGATACTATTTTTAGGGCTATGTATCTGAAAAAATAGTTGATAGAAAGCTATAGAAGCTCTTGGAAACTGGTGCTGTGCTTGCACTTTGAATGCTTTATGCTGAAGAAGTTTTCAAATCCCTGTCAACGTGAGAACTGACTGAATTTCAAACATAGGATTGCACAGCATGTGGCATTCATTTATTATCCCATTATTAGATTAAGTGTTATGAATTAAGTACTCTTTTCCCTGTTTTCTTAGGCTATTGTTATAGAAGGCAAACATGCATCTGAAATACCAGGGTATAGACTTTGCTTTTTCTTCTCAGACTTTCTTCTTCTATTCCTTCCTTCTTCTATTCCTTCCATCCTTCTGTCCTTCCCTCCTTCCCTCCTTCCTTCCTATGATGTCTATTGTGAAGGACAAAGGAAAAACTTAATATTGACCTTAAAGTAGAAATTATTTGTGAAGACACATAATTCCAGGCCTGTAAGACTTGTGGCATGAAAATGGGAGCTTAACCTCAGTTAACGTGTTCTGAGACATGCTTAATGTGGAGTTCTGCTAAAATGTTCAGTGGATGCTCTTGTGAATGTTGAATGAGGTTTTAAAAGATTTCCTGCATTTACCTGCATGTTGCCTGACTTTTTATGCTGGCATGAGCTTGATAGAAATTCTGTAAATTTATCATGAAAAACATCCTACTTGATGGTTCATACTTCTCTCTCTCTAATCGTAAAACAGGAGAAAAATACACTGAGATTTTCCTGTTAACATTTTTCTTAATCACTGTTTTCTTAGATGGAAGAAATAACTTCAGGACTGCTTATGGCTATGGACTGTGTTTACCTTTAGCTGATATGGCAATTCTTGTAGTACATCAATTTTTTTCTGTCAAGTGTGATATCCAGATTTTGGCCTAGAGGCAGAATTTGTCTGATAATGGCATGATAACAGTCCACTTACACAAGTGAGCCAACATCAGATTGAGAGGAGTTTGCATGGTGACTTGGCAGTGCAGCACTCACCACAGCTGTTGGTCAAGATGTAAGGATGAAGCCTATTCAATTTGTCTTTTGAATACAGTTACATATGTTAAGCAGGAAGAAAAGTTGTGAATGCTAAAATTGGGAATGCTAATGGTTTTTATAGCATGCTTTCATCAGTTACTTTAGTGTACAGTTAACTCTCTCAAGTCAGTGTAGCAACAATACTCTCTTTTCAAAGGGATTTCAGTTCTAGAGACCATGCAAATATGAGGGACCATATGAACATGAGGGACAATGGCAATCTCTGTCCGACCTAATAGAAAACAGCAGCAAATAACTCAGTCTAGAGAGCCACATGTGTTCAGTGCATGCTTCTGAGTTATTCTGGCATCTAAATATATTCCCAGTGTGTGACTATCACTGTATTTTTGCCTCAATGTAATTATGACTTACTTGGACTTAGATATTTTTGGCATATGCTTGAGTTATGGCTCTGGCAGACATAGCCAGAAAGCTCAGATAGAGCCCAATACCAGGGCTAAGTCAATAAATATACAATATTTGCAGTGTGGGTGGTTCAAAAGTATAATCTTTTCAATAGTTTATAAAAGTACACTCTTTCCAACAGCACTGTGAGTTCTGAAGCAGCTGGATCTTTGTAGAGTTGCATCTCCACTATCTGAAAGACTATAGCTGTCCCAGTCCTAAAGAGCAGGCCCTTGTTCTGGCCTAGACAAACAAAAACCCACATACTTTATGTCTTCCCTTGTCCACTTTTTATTGGACTTATTAGGATTGCTGATATAAACCTAAACATTGGTATGACTGTCTTATTTGTTGAGAACATAAAAATCTTAGAGATTTTGCTCATGTTTTATTTCCAATTACCTCATTAATACCGACAGTGTGAAGTAATGGAAGTCTGTATCTGGGACATCGGTGTGGGGAAAACAAACCGTAATTAAAAGAATAACTGTTAAAATCAAAATTAATTATGGTTAATAAATAAAATTTACAAAAATAATTTTTTTTTGGTAACAGATCTCAATCTCTTATAATCTTACCTTCATTTTTTAGAATGCTGTTGGAAAAGTTGTATTTTGCTTTTTCTATGTATTCATGTCTAAAGAGGTTTCAGTACTTTTTGAAGACAGTTATATGTTTGTTAAAATCACCAACTCAAAGTGCAGTTGTTAATGTTAACAAACATTTACTCTGCTTTAATGTTGAATGATCAGCAGTGCCACAAGCTAATCTGTGGATTTGCCTGAGGTGCTGTTGTGAGCCCTCAGAGTGACATGTTTGAAGTTGTGCTCATCCATTGATTTGAGTAAAACATACACCTTTATCAAAGACCTGCATAAAGACATAGATAATTTTATGAGTGTTTTTGAAACAGAACTTTAAAGGTCTTTTCCTGTTTAGTTACTTAGCATTACTTCTGTTTTTTTTTAATTCTGTTTTTCTCCTGTACTGATGATCTAGTATTAAGAAAACATTTCTTACCAGTATATACATATATAAAAAGAAACAACCAAACTAACTCAACAAAACAACCCTCAGAGAAAGAAACATGGACAAGCCTTTCTGTGCCGTCATAGACCATGAACTGTGAAAGTGATGCAAGCTCAACTAGTCTTCTTGCATGTCAGTATTAAATTTGTTCTGTTTTTCTCCTGTATCTTGTTTGCTTTATTCCTCTCCTCTCGCTCTTTCCCACCCCTCACTTGAATCACTGCTTCTGTGGTCTGAAAAGGAACCTGCACTGACCTTGTTCAGTGTCTTGCAGGTGTCTTCACTGATGGTTTGGATTAATTAAATATTGTTACTTGGCTCTCTGAATCCGATCCGTGTTTTGTTGCTTCTTATAATTCATGTAACCTACCACTTCTTGATTTTATGCCTCTTTGGTGAGGACAAATGTCAGGCTTTTATGCTGGTGCTTACTGATACCTGTGTCTTTTCTGTACTACATTAAGTTCTTGAGCTCTAAGAGAGGGTAAAATGGAGAAGTGATAAGGTACAGTGGTGCTTATGTAAAATACGTGCTACTCATGAATTTTACTCTTGAGCTTCAGAGCACCTTTGCCAGCAGGGCAAATCTATGAGTGTCTTCCCCTTGTCAGAAACCAGAGCCACTTTCAGACCTGCTGCCCTGGCAGTCCCAGGGACACACTGCTTTCCCAAAGTGCTTGCTGAAGGCTGGGCATGGCAGCCTTGATGAAGGCCCCTGGCTGCTCCTCCTCTGCCTGCTTTGTTCCTGTAATCCCACAGCAGCTGTCTGAATTTCCTTTGATTCCTCCTGCTGCAGCAAAGCTGCAGGGGCTCTGGAAACCTGGCCCTGACCCCTGCTGAGCTGATAGAGATAAGAGCAGCAGCTTTGCCAGTGAAACGTATGTTGCTGCCCTATTTCAACTCAGTGCAAGCTGAGGTTTGTTTTCCGAGGATGAGTGATCTCAGCAGCTCTGGCTGCCTTGCCCCTGTCCCAGAGCCCCCACTGACCAGGCCTTGCTCGGTCTTGGTTGGGAGCCACCGTCTGTGAGTGGGTGATCAATAGTTTGCACGAGGTATCACCAGCAGCTGTAGGTACTACTAGGGCCAGTCAGCCACTATACCAAAAATGCAGAGCTGCCAGGCTGCTCCTGTGATACTGGGGCCCTTTGCTGGGATTGGTGCAACAAGCATCCCGTGTTTTGGGTTATGTCGATAAAGTATACATTTCTCTTTTAAAAGTTGATGGGTTTTTTCTTGTGTGAAGTTCATGTAGATAAACTTCTATTAACACAATCTGCTTTCTCTTTTATCATTTTCAGCTCTGCTAGGTATATTCAGTTTCGGCATTTGGATGTGAGCATGCATGCTGAAATCTTTTAAAGTAATTTTTCAGGATGGCATTGCTGATTTTTTGCAGGAACTTCTATATCACTCTGTTTAATAATAACTTTAATGCTTAGAAATGTAGAGGGACAATACCAAGGATACTGCTATTACTTCAGCCTAAACACTATTCTCTGAGAAGCTGTTCTTTGCAATAACCTCTGCCTCCCCCCCGCCACCCCAGCCCTCTAAGCTGCTAGCATTGAACATTAATCCCAGCATAACCACTGAAGCATGCACAGAAGACTTACAAATGCATTAGTGCCCAGACTTGTGATGTCATGAAATGAAAGCTGTATATTCCTCCCTCGTTTGCTTTTTTATCATTATAAAAATGACAAGATCGTGGCTTTGCGACAAGGCAGGTAATGTAAGCTTGGCCTCGAAGCTTCCAGGAGGAGTCAGAGAGACCATTCTGAAACTATTTCAGTGCTTGGTTTACAAGCACAGCTCTGAGCTGACAACAGCCTAGACCTCTAGCAGCCACAGTGCCCTCAGCTGCCCCAGAGCCTTCGAAATAAGGAGTGTGCACGGATGTGACCATGCCTGCCTGCTGGCAGCCACATAGTGCAAGAATATGTGTGCAAGGGCACAAAGAAATGTTATGAATGCTGCTGTATCAAAGTGTTTAAAAAGCAGAACAAAGCAGAGCCCTTCTTGGTTGTTCGCTGCTTTGTGTGCCTCATGGAATCATGATAAAAACTCAATTTGCCTGTTCTGCTAAAGCACTCAGAAGTGTGGATTTATGTAATGGAAAGGAGAGTCCGTCTTTATCTCTTTTCATTTTCAAATCTGAGAAGTGGTAGGAAAGAAGAAAATAGTAATGCACTAAAATCATTTGGTTAAAATCACTTTTCCCCATTTTTCAAAAGGGTTTTTTTGGCACGTTGACTCCAGTTTCAGTGTTGCAAAACGACAGTCTGCCTAGCTGCTGGTGTGCCTCTCAGTGAGAATGGGAGGGCTGGTGAGGTGCTGACATCAGGCCCTTCTTTGGCCATTTTTAGGCAGTGTGGTCAAACTGCACTCTGCAGTGCTAGGGGGTTTCTGAAGGCTTTACGGCATTACTCATTTATAAGCCCTGATGTGGGGGACTTGGAGGAAAAGAAAGAAATAAAACAATAATTTGCCCAACTCTAAAACTTGTCTGTTCTTTAGTATTTGAGGAGATGGCATACAGTGGGGAAGAAGTTCTTTCTAATGTCCATAAAAAGCAATTTCTTAAATGCATCACTTCCTGGTTCCAATGTGATAGCCCATAGCTCTTATTATTTTTCCTGACATGGGTGTTGAGATAATCCAGATTTTTCAATTATCTTGCATTGTGTTTTTCTTCTCATACCTTCCTCAGAACCTTCTCCTTCACTATGGAAACACCTACTGGTAATTCTTTTTTCTCTAAAATGATTTTGAAAATGACCCGGAACAAATGAGGGGAGAGCTTTCTGGTTTTTTTTTGTCTTTTGCCAAAAGATGTAGCTGGCACTGCTGGGTGTAGCAGAGGCAGATCTGCTGGCAAATGTTCCAAGAGCAGCATTTTTTGCTTCTTCTCTCCAGGTATTTTCTGCTCTTGATATTTACTTGGGTTCTACTCAGGTATTTCTTCTTTGCGGTGATTTTAGTTTTGGTTTGGTGAGTAACATTGCTGGCGATGCAAAGCCTGAAGAGATCTTGTTAGTTTTTAAAATACTTCTGCTAATAACATTTTTTTTTGTCTTATGTGTTTGTAAGATCAGCCTTTTGCAGAGCTTCTCCATTTCTCTATTAATTAATTTTTGTTTTATCTACCAAGAGGACAGGCTAATTGCACCGTCAGCTTTATATAACCAGACGTGCTAGTTGAATGCACAGATGGAGAAAACCTATTGTATGCTTGTGCTTCAGGGTTGGTTTTCCCACAGTACAGATGTGTGTAAGCAGAAGTCACATTTGCATTTGCTTAATTTGAGGTTTGTTTCAAATTCTGATTCTGTTTAAGGTACTTCTCACTCGCTGCTATGTTTTTCTCCTAAATAGGTGTGTAGAAAAACCTGGAGGTGAGATACTGGTTTTAGAGGGTTGTAATTCTTTTGTCTGAGTTGTGTAAACACTTAAGTTGTGTATTTTCTTTTTGTCATTTCAAATCCCTTCTAACGCAGATATTCGACAGATGTTTTGTAACTAGGCTCTGTTGGAAAAGGTTACAGTCTGGAATGTCCACTCCACACTTAAAATCTCCTTCCACTGAAAGTTTCCTCTGTTGCCAAGGAAATAAAACAATGATTATGTTATGGGGCTGATAGTTTTACTAACAATTTTTATTCTCAGAACAAGAGTGACCTTGTTAATCTGTTGAGGATGATGTAAAATTCAAGGATTCCTTTTAAAACTTTTTGATGGGATTAAAATACTAATTAACCAATCCTCCCCCCCCCCCTATTTCTCAAGGGGATAGAGAAAAGGACCCCCCTATTTTATGGGTTTTGATAATTGCAACATGTAAATAGTGTTTCTCTCCCTTATGGTGCGCTCTACAGGCAGTCTAAGCTCAGCAGCCTTTACTGAGGATTAAGTGTGTAGAGGTTCTCCCTGCTGCATGTCTCATTGCTACTACTCAATCAGCGTTGTTGGTGTTCGCTGGGAGGAGATGATGCCCTATTCATAACCAGCTGATTCCTACTTTCACTCTTGAAAGTGAGAGGTATTATTTTTGTGTCCTTTCTTTCTCCTCCCCGACTCCCTTTTGTCTATGTACCTATAGTATGGAGATTATAGTATTGGTTGTGCTCTCTGTTGCAGTTTTTGTTGCTGGCTTAGTGTGTTGGACATACAGGTTTATTTGTACACTGGGAAGGAGGAAACAAATATTATCTGTTGTCAGGGCGAAGGGATGTTGACCCAAGTACTAGTCACTTTTCCTTCCTCTTCTAATTCAGAACATCAGTGTAAGACTCAGGAATGAGCAATTCCCAGCGAAACCAGGGTGCTGCATCTTCCCTTTTCTTTCCTCATCTGCTTCTGAGAAATAGAGGGGAAGTGATCTCTTTCCTTTCTTTTGAAGTTCAAAAACCTGATGATAGCTGTGTTGTTGGGTAAGGAGGAAGCACAAGTGGACACTAGCTGAATTTTATTTTTTTTCCTGCTGTGCTTGTTCTTGGTATAGGGCAGGTGGTCTTCCATGGCACTGATTACCAGGAGCCTCTGAGATGATTCGAAGGTGTTGAATGTTCTCAACAGTGTGTGTTACCTGTTTCTGTAGTAAGGAAGATGGAACTTTTTTTTTTTTTTTTTGTGAAGAACATTGCCAGGCTGCAATACAGAGTTGCTTTTGAAGCCATCCAAAGCTGCGCTGCCCATTCCTTATAAAAAGGCGATCCTGAATGACATACTGGTTTTACATCATTGGTTGGTTGTCTAGCTTTGTCTTTTTAAAAATTTAGATCCAGTCAAAGTTAATTCTGTGGGCTCTTACATTACTCAGAGGGAACAAAGATGGGCAGATCCTGAAGTATTTCCACCATGCACTCCCCTGTTGTGTGCTCAGTGAATTTCCATATGAGAGGAACTATTTGGAATGGTTGAGTATTTCAAATGTCTAAAATTTTTACTTCTCCTTTGTGTGTGAAAGGCTTCTCTAAATTCAGTATAATTGCTAATAGTAACCTTTGGAAATAATCTGTGGTAAGGAGTAGATTCTGACAGTTTGGTTTAGATGACCAAGATCAAGGATGACCAAGTAGTGTGGCTGTGAATGTGCAGGATGTATCAGCTGAACAGTTACATTAAAGAAATTCTTTTGCTGTAATATTTTATTAGAAGCCTATTGTGTGGAAAGATGAGAAGGCAGAGAGACTAACATTACTGTTGATCTACTATATACAAATAAAAGTCTTTTTAAACTGCAATTACTAGAAAAAGGGCATCCAAAAATCACTGGTGTATGTATTATCTTCCTCCATTTCCTTTGTTTTTCATTACAAAAAAAGAAAAAAGAGAAAAAAAAGACTGCTGTTAGCTCAGAGTTAGAATTTCAGCTGATGTAAGTTAATGTACAGTTTGAAAACAGAATTTGGCTGATGCACAGCAAAAGAAGGATGTTCATTATTTCTACTTTCAAATGCAAGAGGAGGGCAGGCTGATTTTAAAAATGGCTACAATGACAACAAATTAGAGAAATCAAAATATTCTACAGGAGCATGCAGAATTCAGAGTAGTCTTGTCCTAGACATGCAGTGAGAGAGAGACATGATGCAAGTGATGTGGTTAAATTAGGTCATAGCATGAGCTTCAGTGGGGATTGCTAGTAAATAATTTGCACAGTGCACAGGAGAGCTTCCTTCCTTAATTATTTCCACCTGGTAGCAGACTATTGTCAGACTGGGGACCTCTCTGCCCCTTGAGCAGCACTCAATGAGAAATATACAATGTGTTGTAAGTAGGTAGTGTTTGGATAATAGCTAACTCTGTCTGGCTTCATTTTATAAATCTATTTGGAAAAGGGATAGAGCACCGTTCTCCTTTAGGAATACATGTTTTCCCCTCGCTGTCTCACCTGGGAGACTGGTTTTCTGGGTTTCTGTTTTTGTGTTGCTGCTTCTGCTACTATAAGAGCCATGGTGTGATTTAAAATGTCAGTGTAAAAATATGAAGCGTTACATCAGGCTTTTAAAGCACTATCACCTCTTTATTTTAGGAAAAAAAAAAAGGTACTAAAAGGTTGTTATAAGTGTGCTGCCTTACTAGAAGACAAAGTAAAAAGTCCTTTCTTACACTCTTAATTTATATAATAGGAAGGGGATGAAGATACTAATTTTATTTTTGCTTTGCCTACCAAAAAAGAGGGAGGAAAGGGCATGCATATGATGTGCTATCACTACTGTATCTACTTACTGGAAATTGTCTTCTCTCATCTAATGGAGCTGTTGAATTGCTCAAAAATTGAGTCCAATTTCAGTAGCTGCAGATTAAAGTGTGAAAGTCCCTCTTCTTTTAATCTTCTTGTAATCTTTGCCTCTTTAAAGTGTACTTAATTTATTTCTTCAAAGTGGAGGACTTGGAAAAAAGTGAAATTTCATAAGGAATCAACTGAAATGTGCTGTTTCTGGGCCAATATACAGTATAGGATAACTGCAGACTTCCTGTTTACACCCACTTTAGTTTCACAGTCTCATTTAATTTCTCTGAAATGATAGTCCTTTAATTAGATTAATAGTTATAATTGTAGATGGACTTCAGAATCAGAAATGCAAAATTCAATTACAGTGATTAAAAACTTACTAGCAAAGAGACTTTTGGGCCTCTAGACTTGTTAAGAAATGCAATCATAATACACTGGTTACTGACAGCCTATTGCTTGTGTTAGACAGATAGCTTTGTCATGATTGAACACACGTACTTGCCTGTATGCACGCCTGCAGTATCTGACACGAACCAGGAGACAGAAGAATGCGTACCACTGGGAAAGTATTATCTGCCTGGGTTCAGTTGGCTTCCAGGAGCTGCTTGGTTTTAGTTGTGGAATATTAAATAGAGTGAATCTGCCTCAGTATGTTGGAAGGAGATTGCGTATTTCATTAAAACCTAATTTGGTTTTCATGGGGAAATACTAGAGTCTATGGTAATTATCATACTTGGAAGATGGGCAGAAAGATGCTTGGATGAAATCTAGCAAACAAGTCTTGTCAGTGCTTGTTTAGGAACTCCTTTTTGAATAATTTTGAATGGAATTTCCCGTAGTGGACCCGTAAAATCTTTTGCAACAATTATCCAGTAATACCACCATATAATCAGCTGGCGATAATATGTACACTTCTTCCAAGCCTTTTGGCTTTTTCATTGCTGTTTATGAGTTCTTCAGGCCCTTCCTTAGCTTAGGGATGTCTTGAGAAAACCTGTTGGTGCTCCAGAGAAGGTACTGGAAAGACTGGCAAGCTAAGAGGGAGGCCGGGATGTGGGCAATTTAGCATAAAGATAAGATTCTGTTCTGTTAGACCAGATTCTACATCTTTGGAAACAGGCAAGATGTAAGGGCCAAAATCTTGGAAGGTGTGTAAATTGATTCTATTGAAGTGTGGCGTGAATGTGCTCTGTACATTTCTGGTTTATGATCTAATTTAGGAACTGAATTGAACCCATGAAACTTGCATGTTAAATATTGAAATGCTTGACAGATGTAGGAAAAAAAAAAAGAAAAGGAAAATGGAGAGTAAGTAGTGCCAAGTACACTCAGAAGTTTCAGTACTTTGCTCTTTATTTCAAGTATTAGAATAGGAAGTTGAGTCTTGAGCTATTATGAAAAAGGAACTTGTACCTTGCAGGTAATATTACTGGGAAAGTTCTGGATTTTTTAATGACAGCTTTAGACTAGTAGAAAAATGCTTAAAATCTGAAGTAAAAGCACAGGCATTCTTGATGGGGAAAGGTGGAAAGTGTGAGAACTCTGAGATAATGCAATTTCTGTTTCAAGCTTATGAAAGTGGTTAGCAGCTGCTTATTGCCCTTACAAGTTTGTTTTTAATCAACAGGGTTCCCATCTTGAGAGTTTTCAATTGTATGCTTGTGTCTCATTGGACTTGGCTTTCTCTATACAGTATAAGAAGTGTGGCATATCTCCTCCACCATGGTGGCAGAAATAAAATTGCATCAGAACAATCAGACATTGTGAAGGGAGCTGTTATTGAAGTCTCAGTGCCTGAGACACAGCTGTTTCTCGAGCATATGTTATCAAAACAGCTACAGGCCTCAGTAATGCTATAAGAAAGAATTACCATTGAATAACTATTCAAAAGAGGAATAAAATCTAAGCGAACACCCATCTTCAAAGAAGTTGAAGTTCAGCTTGACTGCCTTTTGAGTTAATTTCATAGCTCTGAACTCACCATTTTTTTCATTCTGCAACATTTGCCCAAGGAAAAACTATTGAATGTGCAACGACCACTTTCAAAGACGGTGTTCCTGGACTAGATAGTCTGTTCTGTGCAGATGCAGTTCCAGTATGTCTTTGTGTGTGTTTGTGCTCATGCATTTATAAAAACTGATTTCAGAAGTTTAGTGCAGTTCTTAAAGTGCCTGTCATAATAACTTGATTTGTTACCTGCCACCAAGGCTGAAACTAGCTTTGTCAGTATGCTCGTAATGTCAACTTTAAAACACATTTTTTGAACAATTTAGAGATAATTTAATAATTATTAAACACATCTTTTATGCTATTTAAAAGCTATGTTGGCTAAGCTAAAAGATGAGGGAAACAACACTACAGAAACATATATTTGAACACTGTCTAACTGATATTGTTTTAAACAGTGATAATTCTTCAACTGCAGTGCATCAGTTCCCTGAATTTCAATAACCTATGTTTTGATCTTTCCATGAACATCTGAACCCAGCTTGCAGCCAAGCAATCTTTTCAAATGTATTGCCATGCTGTGCATGAATTTCTGTATTGTGATACTGTTGCCTCCAGTAATTTTGCTAAAGCCATACTTCCATATCTAATGCCCTTGGTTAGTAATTTAACCAATCTTCTCTATAAACGTGATCTTTTTGTTTCCACTTCATTGCTGTTTTGTGAAGCTGTGCAATTGCATGGCCTACTTAATTTTATGGTTTATGGACAATCTCTCTTCAAAGGATTTGGGAATCCCTCTACCAATTAGATAACATCTACTTTACCATTACTCTCACATAATTGTGTATAATAACATAAAACTGAGACTCCTAAAGCAATTTGATTATTCATTCAGATAAAAAGTCTTACCATAAATCCTTGTCGACAATGAAATGGAAGCAGTGTGGTTTTAACAGCTGAGGTGAAGGCCCAGATGCTCCAGCATTCTGTGAGATTATGCCATTAATGTTTTTTTCCTATAAGGGAAGTCCTATAGGGTACCAAATGGCTTTTGATCTTTTGTTTCTGGGGGAAAAAAGAACAAAAACCACTATCTCTGACACTTCTTATAAAGGCACTGCCCTTGAGTCTCTTCATAGGTAAAAGCATTGTTATCCTCTTCTGGAAAATACATGTGTAAGGGGAAAATGGGATTTGTTGTAAGGCATTGGCCTTGAAGCTGTGGGTGTAGGTAGGGTATGCTGCAGAGGAGGTGGGAATTGGCAAAGTCCTTTAAGTTTCCATGTTCTGCAGTGAAGAAGAAGGACTGCAGCATAGCGTGAGGAATGTACTTGACCTTAAAGATGTTCATGCTGTTACAGAGCGAGACAAAGATGCCCTTTTTAATGTAAGCATCTTATCTTGAACCTTTAAGTTTCACAGTTGGTGGGCAGGGGAGGAATCTGCATGTGCTTGCTTAATTAATTAACAGAGAATGTAATTGTGACTTGTATCCTTGATTTATCATTGAGTGCTAATAGTGAGTGACAGCCTGAGGAATGCTCTAACAACCATAGCCTGTCTCAAACTTCACAGCTGGGCTTCAGCTTGTCTTTAGCATCTGTGTTACTTGTCTTGGGTGGATGCCCAGGTTGTCAAAAATGTTGGTGACTACTCTCTGTGTCTTCATTGCAGTGTCAGAAACTGAATGAGAGATCAGGAGGCTGGTCCAGCTTTCTGGCCTCTCCTGCTCTACCTTTACTTTAGGTAACTGGGCACACCCTGGATTACGCCTGCAGTCTCTGATCCCTTCTGACAGAAGAGGTGTACCTACATTAGCAGTTTGAGTCCTACCTGCTACCTCCTGCAAGTGAGGTGGGACAGAAGAAAACAGAGAGTGGAAAAAACACTTTTTAAAACAAACTGAGTAGAGAAAACTCCCAAGAGAATGCAATTATTTGCAGGCCGTGATGAAAACTTCAACATTTGCATAATTACATTAACATGTGTAAATTGAATGCATTTCTTTTCTCACAGTGAGAGGCACTGGTTTTAAATATTCTGTGAAAATTTTGTATAATATTTGATAGTGGAAGAAGTTTTTTAGAGTACGTAATTGAGCTAGATTCATGGATTAACAGGTTAAAAGCGATTTACATTTGTGTTTTTTTGTTCTGTATAAATCCCTACTTTTCTGTGCTCTCTTGAGTACTCTTAGCACTTTAAGGGCAAAGCCTTTATTTTACCTGACATCAGAACTGCTTTCTCAGTGAAAGCAGTTTCTAGTGATAAAGAATCATTCCTTCTTCAGTAAGAATATTACTTAATTGAATATGCTGTCTGCAATCCCTAATTCATGCTTTCAGGTGACCTCCAGGTATGCTTCTAATCTTACTGTCATTACAGAAGAGTGCTTTTAAGACCAAAGACAAAGAGAACGTTTCTGTGTTCCCAGCTTAGTTACCTGAAGATAATATAATTTGTCTCGCTTAAGTCTGGGTGTCCTTGACATGTGATAGTAGCATTTTCTTCCAATTTTGTTTTGTTTTGCAAGAATGTTAATTGATTTATTCATTCTTTGTGAAATGGTGCTATGCATATATCCATTCCATACTGTGTATCTGTTAAAAACAGAGCTTCTGCTGTTTTGACAGCGTGTAAGATTGATTTGAATTTGCATCTGTAGTATTTCAGTGGATAGTATGAGCAATTTGAATGTGAGGTGCTAATCTGTTTTTGTTCTGAAATGGGGAAAAACACAGCCTTTTGTGATGGAAAACCTGATATACCAGAATAATTGCCTTCAAATATGTTGTAGAGCTGCATGAACCCATCTTAATTAGTATGCAGATTTTATCAGAAAAAAATATGTTAACCTTCTTTGTGCAAAAAGCTTTGTATAGAGTTGTTTTTTGTTTTGTTTTGTTTTTTTTTGAGCAAAGGTTTGTATTCCACTGCCCACCATGCTGGACTCCCTTGGATTATTCTGAGTTAGAAGCACAGAGACAAGCCTTGGAAATTGATAGTTTCACAATTATTTCAAATACAGCTTTGAAATGAGATGGTAAGGTTTAGTTTAGGAAGTGCATCAAAGGTTTATATGCTTAAATGGATCTTGGAGTTGCTGAACTTAGACGTTTGGAGATAAGTATTTGCCAGTGATTAAGAAGTTAACCCTCGTCAGGGTTTTGCATTGCAAACTGAATCTTTGCCAGTATGTAGTTTTGCTGCTGTTCTGTGTGGAAGTATCTGAAAATGCCTTGCTAAGAATTGGTGTGGTGTACTGTCTCAGTCATCCTTTGGAAACAGTACTTACTAAGTAATAATATTCTTGGTGAGGAGAAATAACATGCTATCAGGAAATAACTGGAGAAAAGTATATGGTATGCCATATACAAATTGTAGGGCAAGGCAAATTCTTGGCAAGAAATTTAGGAATGTTTCCATTTAAGAGTACAAAGATCCAGTTTCTTTTTTTCTTTCTTTTTTTTTCTTTCTTTTTTTTTTTTTTCCCCCTGTAAGAGCCTAAAGAAGCACTTGATTCTCAAAATTGCTAGATGTTTTGTCCCATTTTGTAAAGTGAAGACAGTCACTGTTGACTTTAAATTGGTGAATGTAAGATCTTACTTCTCATGAGTATAGTACTCAAGCAAGATACTGTGTACTCTACTTATTAGTCACAGTTAGAAGTTCATATCAAATAAAGCAGTAAATGAGGAGATAAGGCTGTGCTTAAAAATGGACTAAACTGATTGTAGGCTCATTTATCTGACTGCTTTAGTACACACTGCATTAAAGTACATAATGAATAACTGCATCATGGTTCATGTAGGGTTTAACATTCTTAGGTTAGACTTATCGAAGGCATTAAAAGAATGAATAACTTTCACATGTATAAGTCATAAGGATAAGCAGAACGTTAAGCAGAAGTGGATTATGTTGCACCCGTTAGAGGCTAATCTACAAAGGATAGCAGCACACTTCTCCCAGAGGTTTATATAGGTACTCCTTGAGTTCACACAGGTTCTGTGCTGAAATCTTCAAGTTTCAAATCCCAAGCATAAATTAATTGAATCTGGAATTTTTACATGAGACAAGTGGAATAGTGTGATGTTCTTTGTTAATGGCTAGTGCATAAAAACAATCAAGAAGAGTAGTTTCTGTATTGATTTTTTTTTAATATTTTTTTTTGCCTTTTAATTTTCTACTGAGTGAAAAAGATCTGATGAACTTGTTTTGTACGTGGTTGGAACGTAATGGAGACACTTCTACGGTAGAGTTTGGAAATAAGAGAAAACACATTAAAGCTATGAATGGGTTGTTTACTGTTTCTTGAAATGCACTAAGAGAGCAGTGGAGTAACTACAGTAATGTATTTTCATCTCCTTCACATTGGATTAGGAAGTAAGGACCTTTACTTCTCATTACTGACCTTTCTGTTGTGCTGTTGTGCTTAGTGTTTTGATCATGCTTCATCAGATTCAGATTTTGATCCTGATTTTTATGTTACTGTGTGCTGCTGTACAGAACCATTCCCTAAATCTCTTAAAAGAATGAATTTATTCAAAGGACTGAGTGCTTTCTTAATGGTATTCCTTACCATTTCTAAGTGGTCCCTACTACTAAGAGAAAGTGAAAAGAAACAAACAAAAAAGCTTGCATTTGTTTATGATGTCTGCAAGAGAATCTACAGATCAATTCTCAGAAACGCAGGCATCTTCCACTAGCTGTTGTATTGAACTTGTCTTCAGAAAGAACAACAAAAATCAATTTGCTTGGACTGATCACTTGGCTATCTGATGTTGAGGTTTTCTTCATTTTGTAATTTACTTGATTGCTTTTTCCCTCTTACTGGTGTGAAATAGTCTGAACTAGGATTAGTTATGAACCAGGCTGCAAAGACCTTATATTTTCCCAGTCCTTAAAAAAAGGATGGCTCTGTTGACTCTGCTCTCTTTCACCTCTGTTTTCAACCACGGTCTGTGTATTCTATGGGTTTCCAGAAAGAATCATGCCTTATGGAAGAGAATTTATTTAACCTTTTTCATGAAACTCTGAGCCTCTGGCTGTGTGTAAATATATATCCCTGGACTTTATCCTGCCTGGGGCAATATCTGTCTGAAAACTACCAGCGAAAAAAAAAATCTGTTGTTCATTGAATCTGTTTTTCATGGTAATAAAAAGTGAATAATTACACTGAAACAAACAAAAGCTTTAAACAGTCAAATCACATTAAAAGTTAATCAGGAAGAGTAGTATTTTTCCTGCTTTCTATTTCCGCTTCTGATTTTTGCATCCAAGCAAGCTGTGGATCTTAACCTATTTAAACCATTTTGTTTCATATGATCCATTTTTCCTGTGTTAGATAGATGAACAAAATGACTCCTGACCAAGTCTCTAATATTCTCTCGGAAAACAAGTTCTGTATTTGAATTATTGCAAACTTCGCTAAGAGGTGTCTGAGACTGCACTGATATTTTGATAATATGGAGGTGCTTACAGTCTGATTAACGCATGCTGCATTTTTATTCTTTCCTGCTGGGAATAAAAGTCTGGGGCTAATAAAATGTTTCCTGACCTTGAATGGGAGAGTGTACTGCTTTCTTTCCTGATTTAAAAAGAAAGAAAAAGGAAAAAAACAAAAAAAAAACCAAAAAGAATGCTGATTTTTATTGCAATAAAATTTGAGAGGAATAGTAAGTGAAAAAAAAACTGTGAGAAATTATGCATAGTAAATTTGACCTTAGATATCTTTTTTTCTTCATAATTCAGCTGGTTTTTGCAGTCCATGCAGAAGTTAGTTTTAATTCTTTTTTCCTTTCCACAGTATAGCTGAGAAAATCAGAAGTATTTTTGCTTTAAAGAGAGCTTCTATCTAAAATTAGTACTTAAAATAGTCGATTAAAGATTATTTGGGAATATTATTTTTTTGTGTTTGCAGCAATTAGGAATTCTTTTCAGCTTCTTAACAGAGGTAGATAGAGGAAACAAAAGTAGGAAATCAAACATATTTGATTTGAACAGTTTGCCAGTGTACTGACATACATTGACTTTTATCTAAAAAAGTCTGTAAACCACTTTGCTTCCCTCTCCCCCTCCCCCCCCCATCGCCCCCCACTATCATTTCTGAAATACTTTTTGATTTAGCAGAGCTTTCGGCTCTTCTGAAGTGTTCGGTGTTAAACTGCTTTTCTTTGGAGCTTACAATGACAGCATAATGACAGTTTGTGTACAACGGACGTAGAATCAGGACATGCTGATTCTCTTACAGATTCAGGTGAAATGCCCAGCTGGAAGCATTTGAGTTAGTAGATGCTTAGCTTTTCATAACAACTGAAGGAAAAGTAGAACCTCACTGTGTTATTTCCTCCTGATTCCTCAATAGAAACAAATGTCTTAGTGTAGTTGAAGTCCCCTCCTAAAACAGTGATGTTCTCAGGTGCAGGTGGCAACAGATGGGATGCAGATGCAGCTTGATCTGGGAAACTGTTTGCTAATCTGGTTATTTTTTTGCCCCACACTGGCATCCACCTCTTTGAAGAGCTGCCTCCAGATTTTGTCAGGAGTCCCATTTGGGCTCCATTCAAATCTGATCAAATAAAGATGAAAGCAAAATGTGTCTTTGCTGTACTAGATGTTCTTCTGAATGTATTTGTCTGCAGTGGTTGGCACACAGTGTTTGTCAGGAAACTGTCCTTAAAATGGTATTTGTGCTGAGCTCTTGTCGTCTTCTAGCACAGCGTAACTTGGGTTTTCTCTAGCTATCTATCATGGAGTTATCTAGATCAATCTGTGCCCATGACGCTGTCCTTGAACTCCTGTATGGAAGATAGGAGGAATCTTCCATAACTCGTGGAACAGTAAGTCTTTCCTAGCCCTAAAAGAAAAGATTTGTGCCAGAGTTGCCATTTAAAGACAACAGAAATAACATCTATGTTATTACAGCCCTATGGCAATCCTAGAAGTGGGAGGTGGTGAACACTGAAGAGTGATACTGAAAGATAGCTATTTCTTCTTTTCTGATGCATTGGAGTGGATGGCTTGTGGCCATCTCAGATGATGTTTGTTTTCTGTGGGTTAAGGAGTGCAGGACAAGAGGAGGAGCTCCAGAAGGGACCCTTTGTTCCCAATGTCCTCTGGCATTTAAGGTTATGGAGAGTATGTCTACACCGGAGATGATAACTGAGCAGGAACTATGGCTTTTTTGTCACTGTATTGTTGTTACAGTTGATGAAGGAAGAGAGGAGTAAAGTGTTTTCCTCCTAGGGAGGATGTTTTTCCCATATGAACCTGTGAATACAGCAGCAGGGAAATAGAGGCTGTAGAACTTTATGAGCTGTGTTTCACGAATAGAAAGAAGAGATTTGTAGGTGCCGCTGCAATTATACTAATATACAATTATCAGCTGAGGCAATCTGCTAAAACGTCGTTATTCCACTCCCTGTTCCCAGCTATCAGCAGTTTGGCTGTCAGCTTCTGCCTGTAAATAACTGTAACTAGCTTAGTTGTTCTTTCTGAGGTGGATGTGATTGCAGCGGTGCCCTGCTTATTTTTAAATAAATAGTTGAATTTCTGAAGGGGAGAGGAACATTTACTAAGAATTTCAAGAAGATTGTGCTAAATGTCATCAGCTGCTTGTGCCTAGAAAGTGGAGGGATTAGAGAATTTGCTATGGGTAGTGCAAACATACAGTTCTGGCTAGTTTTGCTAGGGTGAGAATCAATACATTTTTGGAGCTCTGAAATGGTGACATTACTTGCATGGATAAGTATTTCCCATGTAAAGATTGGGAGGGTTAATCACATGCACATTATTTTAGGTAATCACACAGTTCATGGCCCACTCGTACTGTACTCACTGAGAAGTCTTTGTTGGTGGTCTCATAGATATGACCCCAGCTCTCCCTGCTTTTTCATAGTCAGACATAGTTGATCCATTTATTAGCTTGCTATTGTAATATTTCCTCCCTCCCCCAGGCTGATTCATGTGCTTTGTCTTTGAAAACAAGCTTGCAATCATTTTTCAAATCATTGTGATATGATTTATGGCTCTTGAAGTTTTGATATCTTGTGTGTAGAAAAGTACTTAAGTAGGTTGGTATTCTTTCAAGTAGCCATGTTTATTTTTGTTTTCATAGAATCACAGAATGGCTTGGGTTGGAAGGTACCTCAAGGATCATGAATCTCCAACCCCCCTGACGCATGCAGAGCCACCAACCTCCCCATTTAATACTAGACCAGGCTGCCCAGGGCCCCATCCAACCTGGCCTTGAACACCTCCAGGAATGAGGCATGCACAGCCTCTCTGGGCAGCTTGTTCGAGCACCTCACCACTCTCATAGTAAAGAACTTCCCCCTGACATCCAACCTAAATATTCCCTCCTTCAACTTAAAACCATTTTCCCTTGTCCTGCTGTTATCTACCCTTTCAAAGAGTTGGCTCTTCTCCTGTGTGTAGGCTCCCTTTAGGTACAGGAAGGCTGCTTTTGTGCTCTTCAAATAGAGTTTTTAGCAGATTAGTAGTTCTTGAAAATCCAGCCCATGATTTCTTGATTGAGATTACTCTATGTTTGCCTATCACCTACCTTTCTACTGTGATTTTGAAATAAATGGTGTTGGGATGGAAGTCACTTTCTCAAAACATAGTATAGCTTTTAAGATCCTCTGAAGTGGTTAAGTGGTTTAAAACATTGTGCAGAGAAGATGATTGTAGATGTACATAAAGTAAAAGTAGCAATTTTTTCTTTGTAATGTTCGCATAACAGTTTCAAAGAATTTGTTGTGTTTTAAAACCAAACATGCAGAAGAACAAAAATACAAAGGAAGGCTTCGTGTTCTTATATGAGTGGGCAGAAAGTGCACTCTGAACTGTATCTAGTAGGGATTTACACCTGATAGAAAGCCTGTGTGTATTTGGAAAGACAGAAGTACATTGTTGTCTTTGGCATGGCTAATAAGCCTGGTAACAGCATGACTGTTTTCATGGGATAATGCCTTTAGGCTTTAGGCAAAGCACTGTGGACGATGTGAGAATAACTGGCCCTGAGAGACACCAGAGAAAGCTGGAGCCTGTCAGACAGGCTTCAGTATCCCAATTCAGCTGATCCTCAGTGAATCCCAGCAGAAGTTATGGTACTTTATAACTCATGTAACAAGAATTTAGGATCCAGTGTTGCTGCTTATTTCTTCTCTGAAGTGGTGCGTTGACATTTACGTTGTTTCTTTTGTGTGCAGATGTGACTCTCTGGGGCTAAGGGAAAAGCTGACAGTAAGATATGAATATATACTGTTTATTATGTCTTTGGTTCTGACATCTTTCAGGAATCTCATTTAACCCTTATGAACTTTTAAAAGGGGAATCTGTCATGTGAAAGATGTATTTAATTTTAGAAATTCAGCTGTGTGATTGCATTAGCCATATTAATGTTTGTGCAGTTGTAATATATCATGATTTTAACAATAATGGTCTTGCACAGCTTGGGGCTGCAGATTTTAATCTCACAGTACTGCTTGGAAATAAAGCCACATAAAATGATTAGCTGAATTTTTTATATGTTCATTAACCATCAGACCAGAGCCAGCATTCCCTTCTGCTGGGTGAGCACCCTGTTCCTCAGGCGTACTGCTGAGCAATCCTACAAGCTCTGCTCCTTCTTTTTCTAGTGCCTCTCTGACTTTGCATGTGTAGTATGTTTTGACAGTGGTTTCCACAGGAAAGGCTCTGACCCCTGGAAAGCCTTTGAAGCTGGCAGCTGGAGTGCTTTGCTTGTAGGATGAGAGACTGTGTTCCTGACCTGGAAAGAAGGCCTTGTGGCCTGGCCAGCAACTGGGAAGCAGGTACCAGGGCCTTCAGTACCCTTGTCTGCTTAATGGTGTCTGGGCATTTTTCATGGGAGCTTCTGGAAGGCTTGAGTTGTTTTGTGAACCAAAGGAGTGAAGCATGAGATTTAATTTATCTCACAATTTACATTTATCAAAAGTGTGAAGGAGTCTCTCAGACTTTCGAGAACTGTGAAGTGTTCTGCACAGAATGGAAATGAGAAACAGGTCAGATGAACCTTTTCAAGTAAACCTAACGTTAAGTTCACCCTTGCTTGCACTAATGAAGTGCTTTTATTAAAAACATTCTCTCCTCTGCTCAGAGATGTGCATGAGTCTACTTTCACCCTCTGTTTCATGCGATCTTTTATGTTTGCTTATATATTCCACCACTACCTCTTCATCTCTGAACTAAGACAAAGTGATAATCCATTTATATACCTGTACAAGGAGCCCTGTGCAGGTAACACAGTGGTTCCAGTAGGCTTGACAGCTAACAATTAAAATGCATTCTTTCATACTAGAATGACAACAATATGAGAGTAATATTAATAATTAAAGTCTCTCTGAAACAATGTTTTGAAATTGATTTCAGCTCACATCCATTTATGATAACGGTGCTGAGAAACTCTATGGTTTGATACACGACTTTGAAGTAGTAACTATACAAAGTTTAAAAATAGTGAGCATAGGGCTGGTTATGCTTTCACAGTGGCACCAGTTCAGACCTGCATAAAAATGAGACTTTCAGTGAGCAGCCAGAAACTCAGATATCTGAGCTGGAAAAGGTCATCTTCTAGATTTCAGTGTATAGGTATTCTGAATGCCTGTAAACATGGGGTCACTGGTTGGCTGGTGACAGAGGACCCATTTCTATTTTTGAGACTACTGCTGTAAATTAAGTTTATTCTGAGGGGTGGCAGGGTCAGATCTGCGCTGAGGTTAGAGAGGGAAACTTCTGGGTCAGTATTTGCTTTTTAATGCCAAAATCTAGCCCCAAGGAGGAAAAAATTCTGTCATTCAGCATGTCCCTTAAAATTGTTTTCTGGAAGAAGGTAATATAAAGTTGCATGAGAACTGTTCTTGAAGCACCAGCTGTAAAAGGTTGTATGTCAAGAAAATGCTATGGTTATCTAAAAGAATAAGAACATAAAGAAAAGTGGAGAGAAGTATGCTGTTATCTGCATGCTTTGCTAGAAAGTATTAAGCTGAAGCAAACTACCAAGTTAAGAAGGACACTGAGCAAAATCAAAGTAAAAATATAATTTTGAAAAGTAGATTGTATAAGGCAAAAAGAATGTTAGATCATCATATGAAGCATAGTAGATACTTCCACTTACATAAGACATTGAAATATTGGACAAATCCTCTATCTTCTGCTTAGGTACTTTGCTTTGTTTTTACTTTTACTTGCAATCTGTGTATCTGTGACTCTTAAAAAGATGAAAATGCATATTCATTACCCTACATAACACATCATTTCTGTAGTTATGATCAATTCCACCCACCAACCTTTTCATCTGTGTTCCTGTGTAGTGTAAAAGAGATGAGCTGGCTTCAGTAACGTTTTTTCATTAAATTCTAGTCTCAGGAGTTTGGATGAGTCCATGCTATATCCACTCTAAGAGCTATTGATAATGAAGTAGGTGTCTTGTCAGGATGTGATGTGAGCTTTGGAGGTGGGTTGTGCCTGTAAGGGCTCTCCCTGCAGTTCTCTCTGGGAGAGAAGAAGGCAGGGAGAGGAACAAACTCAGACTTTGTTCCAGGCTTTGTTCTGGAGAACAGGGCCGAGTTGCACCGTGGGAAAAGATGAAGAGCCATATTGTCTTTTCTGCACTTTTCATGAAATGCTCCTCATTATTCAAATCATCAGCTTTCTCAGGGGAGAGGGAGGGCAGGGGTGTTAGATTGCCTTATAAGTACAGAATGTTTCTCCAGTTAGTGTTAGAGTTGCAATATCTATAGCACAAGTAATTAATTAAGTTGGTCATAATTGAATCCAAAGAATAAAATACAATCAGAAGGCAAGACTTCATTATCTGACTTTATAGGGAAGATTAGTACATCAGGTAACAAACCAATCACGTCCTGCATCAGGTTATTAAAAGTACTGATTTTTATTTGCAGTTTACTAAAACAAAGCCAGCTGTAACTCTGCTTTTTTGCAGAATAGTGTCAGAATCTTAGAGCAGCGTTCATGTGCATTATGGTTGCCACTGTAGACATGCAGTGGCTTGATGTCCCAACAGTTTCTGATTTCAGACTATTTCCAAACTTCTGTGGTCATACAAGATGCAATCACTCATTCCAGAGTGGCTATTGAGAATAGTGTGTGTGGCCTTCTGCCGTGGTCCCTGTGAGCTTTTGATTTTGGATAGCAAAGTGGTGAGGGGGTGACAATAGCATATGTCCGACACACTCAGATTTGCAGGATGGGTCCTGGCTGTGACAGGGCTGCCCAGGGGTGAGGTTGGTCAGGAGGCTTTTGATCGACTTCCCTCAGTTGGGTGTTTCTTGGAAAAAGGGCTAACAGAAACCTTTGAAGGGCTGGGGAAGTGAATGTGTTTTGAACTACACAAATTGGTAGAAGAAATCAAAGATAGGTTCTTTCAATTGAACTGATTTCTAGCTCATTTTCATTTTTTTTATCTGGGTTTCAAGATTGGTACATCTCTTCAGAAGATGAAGGGAATCTCTTAGTGAAGAAACTCAGCATTGCTGCATAAAGAGACGCTACAGTCAGGCTTTTTTTTTGCTTCTTTTCATGAGTGAACTACATTTCTCTTTGGCTACTGACTAGAATTCACTTTTAATCACGCCAGAATAAGGACACATCAAATACTGTACAATAGTAAAGGGAAAATAAGAGAAGAATTAATGTTAAAGATGTGATGTATTCAAAGAAGGGAGATTCCAGTACTATTTTACCATATAATTTTGTGTAGAGCTTCTTAATACAAGATATGTTTTTAGTTCCTGACAGTGCAGGATGTCAAAAACACTTAGACATTATCACCTTTTTTCTGTCTTTTCTGAAACTAGAGTCCGTCAAAATCACTTGTAATTTTAGGCAAGAGCTAGAACATCTATTTTAGCAGGGCTTCCAGCCAGAAGCAGCTGTGGAGCAGAATCAGTGCTTGATACTTCGTGTTTCATGAAAAAAATTTGAGGAATATTGAGTGAGAGAATACAGATCTTTCAAAATATGGAAGATAGCACTTGTAGCTGTCGTGTAATCCAGCATGTTACCCCTCCAAATGTCCAGAATCATTTACATCTGAGGGATAGAAATGTTGTTTTCCATACAGTAGGCAATTAAAAAAAAAAAAAAAAGGCTAGAAACATTTGCTGTCAGAAAGACATGGTAAGTCCTTTTTGACTGAGTTATTGACTAAATATTGTTGCAACAAAACACACATTGCTAGAAAGCCTCATTAGATTTTATTTATAATGCTGCTTGGTTGTTGCTGATAAACATGTTTGCCATGATCTTCTGAGATTCCAGAAAATCACTGATGTTGCATTGTCTCTATCAAACCCAAGTCAGTCCACTTGTACATACTTGTACATGTGATTTGCAGATGCAAAGTAAATGTTCTCTGCATTATCTTGCCAGATACTTATTTTCTGTTAAACTGGCAGAAATGATTTGTGACACTTGCTGAAACAGCATCTCTAAAGGATTTTTCCACTTCTTTTTATCTTCTGTCTTTCTCTCCTGGGATGGTGCTTTAAGTGATGATCTAGACTCCTAGATGGTGATAAATTCAGAACTTTTCTAGTGAATCCTGTTATCCTGAGCTCAGCCACTGGCAAAATACTGCTCTACAATACCTAAGTGATCTGATGCATTCTGTTTCATTTAATCTCCTAAGTATTGATTTTTGACTAAGCAGATGGCTTAGTCTTCTCAAAGAGTCCATGAGGAAATTCCCTGCCAGAAATGTTTCGTCTCATGACATTTAACTTTGC
This sequence comes from Gallus gallus, assembly GCF_016699485.2. Lineage (NCBI taxonomy): Eukaryota > Metazoa > Chordata > Aves > Galliformes > Phasianidae > Gallus > Gallus gallus. Next base: position 40,954,222 of record NC_052532.1, read on the forward strand.
TGTGAACTGTGCTGATCTGAGGGGTTTGTAAGAGTATGTTCAGCTTTTTTGTAATGTTCATCAGGAAGGTTTCATTGCCTATCCTCAGACTCATAAATGGAGAGCGCAATTCAGTTGCCAGATGCCTGTCAGAGCAAAGCTTGTTTGTCCAGAAGCGCTCTGATTCTACAAATACCGTTGTGCAGGAAGTTAAATCTCTCTCTGTTTTCAGGTTGTAAATGTATCTAGTGTGACTATTATGAATTGAAGAAAATCATATGAATAGGCAATCTGGATTAACCAGCTTTTTTTTTTTTTTTTTTAAACACAATGGAGTAATCTAAATAGAACGATTTAAAAGTGTTCATTTTTATTGCCATGTCATTACTTAAAAATTCCCAAAGTGACTGAGGTTTGCAGAGCCCTCTGGCTCCATCTGCTCCAACCCCTGCTCAAGCAGGGACACCAGAGCACGGTGTCCAGGACCATGTCCAGGCAACTTTTGAAGCTCTTCAAGGAGGAGACACCACGGCCTCTCTGGGCAGCCTGTGCCAGTGCTCCATCAAGCCTTGCAGTGCAGAAGTGCTTCCTCGATGTTCAGAGGGAACCTCCTGTGTTCTAGTTTATCCCCATTGCCTCTTGTCTTGGTGCTGGGCACCATTGAAAAGAGCCTGACTTTGTTGTCTTTGCCCTGGGGAAATGGTGTCAGGTTTTGGGCTCTCCAGTGCAGGACAATGATTTACGAAGCAGAAGACCAGAACAGTAATACTCACATGGCTTGGGGGGTCAAGCACTGAAGTATGGGAGGAGGCTGAGGCTAGGTACTATAGGGATGAGAGATCTAAGGGAGATCTGGCTGCTGTCTTCAGCTCTTGAAAGGCAGGTGTTCAGAGGAGGTGGAGACAAACTCTTAGGGTATGAAATGAAAGGTATGAAATGAAAAACAACAGTTGGAAGTTTCAGCAGAAAAGGTTAAAAAAAGTATTCATAATGTGAGCTGTTAAGCTCTGGAGCAGGTTTTTCACTTTTTTTTTTTTTGCTTTTGAAACCTTTAATAACTAGACTGGTCAAGTCAGGATCATTGTGCAGTTAGCCCTGCATGGTGCAGGGACTTGGACAAGATAGCTGCCTAAGGTCTTTTCCAGAGTACTTCACAATTTGATGAATATCTATATGAAAAATGACTATAATTTTTCTTTGAGTTCCAGTTGCCTTCCATATTCTGAGTAACATTAGAGAGATCACGTTTTTAGGAACTCTTCCTCTCAGAAGTCTACTTACCAAAGGAGGTGTTTGTAGAAGGGATTCCATTTTCATTTTAGTGATAGATTGGAAAATATTCTCTTCTGTTTCTGCAACTTTCTGTGGGATCATCAGTTTTGAATAAATTAGTAACTCAATGGAACTGTTTCCATGAACCAAGATTTTTTAAAAAAGTATATATTCTTGCTATATTCACAGAACATGCTATAGTTGTCAAAGCTGATTTATCTCTTTAATGAGCTCTATGTGTTTAGGCAAACATGTTATGTAGACTTTTTAAGAGCTCACTATAAAATTTGCAGTTTTGCATCACCACGCAGAGAATGTTGTTCTGGAGACTGTTAGTACGTTTTTGCATGCATAAAAATTCATCTGTCTTGTTCCTTTCTCTTTGCCAGACAGACCAGGTGCAGTATGCATGCAGCATAAGAGTATAAAGAATATATCTGAGTACAAGAACAACAACCATGCACACACACACACACACAAAAAAAAAAAAAAGAAGATGAAGAAGCTCTTTTAAAAGGAGCTAAAAATGACAGGAATGTTGTCCAAAAAACTCCTAGCAGCTGTTGTAAGCTAACTAACTTGGGCTGTATTGCTGGATTTGATTATTATTATTTCTTTTTCCTCTGTTTGTGTAGCTCTTTGCTTTTGGAATGAAATGTTTGCTGTTTTAAGTTTTAAATGGGTACCATGAGTGAAGTTAAATGAGTGAAGTTGTGCCTCAGCGGCACAACCACTTTGGTTTCCATTTGGCTGTGAACCAACTGTTGGGAAACAAAGCTGGGAAAAGTCTTTGGGTAGCATTTTTTCAGCAGTACATCACCTTTTAAAACTGATAGGACTCGGCTCAAACAGGTTGTGATTGGGATCCAGCCACTCTGCTGGACTATAGAATATTCATGTTAAAAGTGAGGCTTTTTTTTTCTCTGAGGGGAAAGGACTGAGGGTGTAGACTGGAGGAAAAAAAAACCCTATAAATTATTTTGTTTTATTTCCCTTCCCCATTTTTTTGGTCTTATCTCTTACCTCACAGTCCTGTTAGGGTCTCTGACTCCAACCCAAAGCATTGCTTCTGTCCTTTCATTCCAGTCTTCCACCTTTTTCTATCTCTTCTTGGTCAGATCTACTGTCTCTCTCATACTCCTATCACAGACTTGTCTATATAGCTCAAACCATGTACTACGTCTCAAACGTCCTTTCCTCATAAATGGTGCAGGGCTGCAGCCCTGTGCCCTTAAGTGCTGTGGTGACAATTGTGTGGAAGCATGCACGGATGGTGAGAAATAGCTCCCCAGAGGACCAGCATGCCTTGGCTTCTGGTTCTCCCTTACCCCATATGCTTCATGTGTGCTTCAGGAACCCAGTCTGGGGGGAGGTGCAGGCAGGATCTGCACTATACTGGGTTCTTATGTGGACTGAGAGTTGGTCTTGAATAAGCACTGGTGTGTACTTGAAAGCGTAATTATGATATAATCATTGCTTTCTATCTTAACATGAGTAGAAATTGCGAGGCAGTATTGTAAAGCTAAATACAATTTCTTTTTTAGTTAGACTACTGCCACGTATACTCTTCAGCTACTGTAGTTTATTGCAGAAACAAACAAAGCTCAACGCCAAGCCTCTTCGTCATCATTTCTGAGCGTCCCCAGAGTTCTCACTCTGTTGAGAAGAGTGTAAGAAAGAACATTTGGATATGTATTTATGTGTGTGCTTATGGAACTCCCCCTCTATATGCATACATTGTGGACTGTTTCTGCAGCACATTTCACCCTTTTTTCCTGTTCAGCGATTCTTTCCGAGTTGTTAGCCTTTAATACTTTTCACTGTTTAAGACCCAACTGTCAGTGAAACACCTTAAGGAGAGGACTGGCCAGCAATCTCAGCCAGCGCTTCTTTAGCAAGATTTTACATAGTGTTTTTTCTTTTTTTTTTCTCAGACAATTTGTCCCTTCTATTTCCTTGTAATACAATTAGGAATGGAGTTCTGTTTTCTTTTATCTGCATTTGAAATGTGTTCATGCTACTTTTTTTTTTTTCTTGTAGAGAAAAATAAACTACATTTCCAGGGATTAATGAGACCACGAGCTTAGAAGTAATGCAATTTAGGTTGAAAAACAGATAACTTACTTAATGCATTAATAATAGCTGTATTTTTCCAGTATATAACTGCAATAAAATGGGAATCCTCAGAACCAGAATTACATACTTAAGATTCTTCGATGTATGCCCTTCGTAAGTGGAATTGAACAAATGCTATCTGGTAGCAAGAAATTGATTAAGCAGAAAAGAAAGTATGTATTACTGGCCTTTACTGGTGTCTACAGGATATCAAGTTAAATTTGTTGGCCTTGATATTTGCTTCAGGAATTGGCAGTGGTGGCAGACATGGCTTTGGGATTTGTCTCCAGCTCCACCATTAGTTTTTCTGTTTGCAGTGGTGATGTGTTGGGGAATAATGCTGTGGCTGAAGAAATGAAGAAAGATGCAACCTGCTGGAAATGTTAGCTTATTTGAAAAGTGTTTATTCCCATAATAACTAAAATGATTGCAGCAGATGCAGAGTAGTGGTTTTGAGATGATTTTATTGATCATCATTGCTGTTCTCCTACTTTACTGTGTAATAAGTACTGCTGAACTCTTTGTCTTAAGCAGATGGTAATATATAAGTATTATCAATAGCGTTCATTATCATTATTTTGACTTTGTGTATTAGCACACCGATATATCATAATTAGTCTGGTTTTTTTTTTTATGGCTATTTGCTGCTTTGTGTCCAAGGGGAGACTGAATAAAAAAATCTTCAGTTTTCATATTGATCTCCAAGTCTAGAAACTAGTCTTGATGTGGCAGGTGCAACCCTTAGAAAGGGAAATAGGCAGCAGTTTTAGAAGCTTAACATTTCTTTCCTTTGTTATAATGTGTGGCTTATTCATCTCTTTGATCGCATAAGCCATGGACTAAGTAACCTTGGAGTAGTAGAAACAAGAAGTGCTGTGCATCGTCTAGTGACGTATGTCTTCTGGCTACATCAAAGAAGGTTAGGTAAGGTCTGTTGTAGGAAATCTTTTGTGTAGTCTACAAGAGTGAAGGTTATGGCCTAAAGATACGACAACTTCCTCTTGCAGCTGAAACGAACTGCCTTGCTGGTTTATCCTGAGAAACTTAGCAAAATGTTGAACACATTTGTGAAATTTCCTTACCAGCATACCGACACTGGAAATTGCAGTAAGAGGTTACCTAGTGTTGATCTGATTTTTTGCTAGATTTAGGCTGCTGTTGAGTTCAGTTCTTTACAATATTGTCATGCTCAAAATTCTCCTCAGACAAATGTGAACAGTATTTTTGTCTGCTGTCTGAACTTGTGGTAATATTGCTTTTCAAGATGTACTGCTTTTATTTAGCCCTGAGGTTTCATTGTATCCTGTAATATGAATGAATAGATGGTAAATCTGGCTTCATTCCAGTCTCATCTATAAAATGGGAAAAATATTTTTACAGTTCAGAGATAGTACCATGCAAGTTATTTTTCCAGTTTTATACTATCAGTGAGCCTTTTTTAACCATACGTGCTGCTTTTCATCTTTAAATGAAATTACTTTATCTCTTGAAAGCTTAAAACCTGTAGCATTTTCTGATGAAACCTTGCAGAACTGGAGCATGTAAGTATTGTGCAGAAACATTTAAAAATAATATGTACACTTTCCGTATAGGATCTTCAGGGTGCTAGTAGCTGTTTGCAGTTGCTGTGCATGGGCACCGCGTGGCAAAAGCTGGCTTTGATGTTAGGCTATGTGTTGTTTTCTGCTTGCAGCCCTTTCCTCACACCCCTGATATGGGAAAATGTGACCCTTGTGTTAAATAAGTGTTCCAGGGCTTTATGTAACAGGACAAATAGCCCTGCAGTGAAACGAAACTCCTTTGGTATTTGTGTTGATCATACATTGGTCGATATTATTGATTGCAGGTGATGCTCACATTTAATTGGTTTTCAGCAACTTGTGCAGAAGCCATGCCATGGTTGTGAACAATGTGCTGTCACACATTTACTGAGTTCTTTCGGTATATCATTCATAAGGCTTGGGGAAGTACAGAGGAGATACCAAACTAGTAACGTACTTGATACTGACCAGTGAAATTGATGATTTTTCAGTATTTCCCTTGACAGAAGCTGAATGTAACCAGGTAATTTTCCTTCTCTGGTAAGACAATGAAGTGATTGCAATGTGTAGCAGTGAGAGAAAGTTCTGAATGTTACACATCCTGTTCAGAAAGTTATTTGACAGCTGGACCAGCCTGAATCAGCATTTTCCTTTAATCTCTCAGTGCGCCAAAGAGCTTCTGCTCCCTTCCAGCTCCTCTGATTCCCAGTGACTAAACGTCTGTCAGAGATCAGTCTGTGCATCTATTAGGAAGAAAAATAACCAGGGTGGGTAGGAAGTGAGTTTCCTATGGCTGTGTTAAGTCAGGGCCTTAGGATAGGAAGAGACTAGAATAGCTTTTAGATGAGAGGTATCCTGGAGGATATAGAGGAGAAGAAAAAAATGACTCAGAAAAATTCAATCAGGAAGCTTGGAATTTTTGTAATAAATATTTCCAGAGGTAAAGCAGACAGGATAGAATGTGTTTTGCAAAGCTTCTCATGAGAGAAATGAGGCTGGACTGCTATTTTTGCTCTGCCATTTTAGGATAGAAAGTGCAAATCTTTAGTTTTGGCATTTCCTATCTTGAAAATCTGTTCATAATTTAAAGCTAAATAACAAAAGTTCGCACGCACGTGCTTTCATATATGACAACTATTGTGTAAAAATGTCTACAGTAAGAAAACATTTAAAGCATATTTCAGAATTTTATTGGCACTAGAGCACCTGTTACCTCACAACAGTAGTTTCTAATCTCTACTCATTTTAGATAAAAATGCTTCATCTTCTTTGCAAATCATTTTTAAGTGGGAACTGTCAGTAGCCAGGCTGCAGTTCCAGATATATGCTTTGCGGGATCAGAGTTTTCAGCAAAGTTTTTCAGGAGACGTGAGTTGTAAGAATGATACAGTAATTCTTTGAAATTCGACTGTTGATGAAATTCAATGTCAGATCACATTCTCAAGTTGCTATGGAGTCCAATGTAGACTACTTAGTAAATTTGCGTAGAAGCTAACCACATTATAAAGTACTTTTAATCACTTAGCACATCTGGCTTCTGGTTGTTAGCATAAACGTTATTCTCAGTCCCCAAGCTAATTCACTGGGGAAGAATGGATGAAAATAAAATTAAGACTCTATTTAAAGCATCTTTCCTTTGACACTGGTGGGAATGGTTGTAGTGATTGCAAATTGGCGAGTTCAGTGTTAGCGCTACCTGGTTAGCAAGTTCAGCTGTTTTCTCTGGTCGGGATACTTGCAGCTGCTCAGTGAATCTGACTTCAGTATTTCAATTCAGTACAGAATGGAATGAAAAATATTCAATTAAAATTCATATACCAAGAAAGGAATTCAAGAGAGCTAACAGCAACCAATCTCTGAAAAGATTTCCGTAAACAGAAAAGAGAAAGAAAAGACTTAAAAATGAGTTTCCTGGCTATCTGTGAGACTGTTTAGACAAGTTTCTGTCTAACACTGTGAAAAAATACCTTTTGGCACTTCCTAGTTCACTGTTTGTATCTTTATGACACTACTCGTGATACAAACAGAACAAAGCCTTCAGTACAAAATCTTTTTTTTACTCTGAGAACTTCTTCATTAAAGCTTTTTATTCTTCCAGTCTCTTTTTTCTTTTTTTTTTTCCAGTGGAATTAAGTTCTCTCTGCAACACTGAAAGCCCTTTCCTCATTAAAATCACCACAGAATCACAGTTTACTGTTAGCATTTCCTTTTTGAATGTCTACTGTTTATTTGAGCAGATGGAAAAAAAAGGAAGCAAATGCAGCGCCTTGCTGCAGGTGATTCCTGACTGTGCTATGAGGTTGGCTGGCTGCTGCAATGCTTTCCTTCTCTTCATTAGCGACTCATTGCAGAACCGATCTTCCCAAAGTGCATGTGGTGCTCACTGGATTTGGTTCTAGGAACTTACTGGTTTCTAATTTCTGTGTTATGTACGTTTGTAACCTGAAGGTGATCTCCATGATGAAAAAGAGCTGTTAAAAATACATATTGTGCTTATCAAGAAGGTGTAGCAGCACTTCAGGTGAATGAGACTAAATCTCTTGGGTCCCTTACCAACCCATTCCGTAATTCTGTGAGGACTGCTGTGAATCATAACGATGGAACAGATCGTTGCCTTTTGCTGTGCTGTTTGCTGATAGTGCTGGATAAGGTGCCATTCAAGTGTTAAGCAGAATTTTCAGCATCAGCAGTGTTACTGAAGGCTTTTTGACCATTTTGCTGTCTGCAACAGCCTGCCACATAATTCATATCGCAGTCTTTGGGCACCACATGTACATTGGAAAAATATATGAGTAATGTAATATTTCTGAGTAGCACTCTAAAGAATGAGGTTCTAAAATCAGTTCCAATTTTTAATTCTTAATTAAGAAAATGTGCTTAGATTTAGGCGGTGATTTTATTATTTTTTTCCTATGGCAGTGAATAAGTAGTTGCTGTCAGGTTTCCCTCTCACTTTGTAACTTGAATAGATGGATCAATGCATGGTGAACAGCTACAGCGACTTGCCGAGTACCTTCAGAATGCTTTAGTTATGGATTTTATGTTTCTGGTTGGTGGTAACTTTTACTTCATAGCTGATTTATGCTGTCTGGTTCTGCTGTGGCACAAAACCGTTGTGTTCCAAATATGAAACAGACAGCTAGTTCACTAAAAAAGGAAGAAATAGAGTTGTGTAAAAGCAGTAGGGTCCAGAGTGTCTGAAGTTTGTAAGTTGAATTATTCAGTTTTCAGTTGCGGTATTTTATTTTTTTTTTTTCTTGCTGGAAATGATGGACTAAAATCATGTTTACTGCAACAGTGTGTGGTACGTGGCTGGTCTAGTGGGATTCATCTGCTTTGCATACCAGTATGCAACCACAAACCGTACGCTTGGAGCTGTTCATCTCTTAGGGGCTTGGGGAATTGGAGAGGAATCATTAGCCTCCAAAAAGAGAAGGTTGTGGGCAAATGTCTCTGCAGTGGTCACTTTCATCAGAGGGTTTTGCTTAGTAAGCATCCATACCATGCAGATGTTAAATAAGGATGTGGAAGAATATCTATCTATAAATCTCAGTGGCTCTTTACTAGTCTGACCTGGAGAAGAGTTTCAGCGTGACTTATGTTTTGATCAGATGTTAGTGGTGGGAGCAGGGCACTTTAACCATCTTCTCTAGAGCTGTGGTAGATTGCTGATGCTTGAAAGAAGGCGAAATCCCCCTCACTAATCTAAATTAAAGTCTTATTAACAGGCCAAGAGGATTAGTGGAATGGTGGAGCTTGGAAGTTTGCCACCTTTCGTAATGTCTTGACTGATTGTTTTTTTTTTTTTCTTTGCCTTTCAACTCTGATTCTACCCCATCTTGAGTCCTTGCTGCCTGGGGCTCTGATACTGACATAGCAATGTCAGTACCTGAATATCCTGCTCTGTTCCCAGTAGTAATCCCATTAATCAGCCTGGGACAGGTGAGCTGCACTTTCCTTTCCTGTACAGCTTAGGAGGCTAAGAGGGCTCCATGCCGCAAGAGAAATCTTACGGAAGCAGCTCTGTTAATACGCTCCTTTGTTATCATGGGGATTGATGGAGATGCCTGGCCTGTGCAAGGGGTGGGAGTAGATACAACTTAACTCATGTGATTATTTGTTAATGTGGTCTGTAGTTCACAGGTGCAGTAAGGCTTAGATGTAAGATTATATTCATTAATTTGTATCAAATTATTTACTGTATTCATTTGTTATCAGTGCATGCATTTGCTCCATTGTCAATACGAATCTGTAAAAAGGAGTGATGGGAAAAGCATCAATATCTCCATATTTAGAGATTATTTGAAAAGAGAATTTACAGTCAGATAATTGCATCTCAAGGTCAGCTGTCAGAAAAAGCAAATGGTGAAAATGAAGCATTGACAGGTGGTAGAGAACTGAAAAGTTTGTCTGCATAGCACCACATTGTCTGCCTTGTTTTGAAGGAAACTACTGTTGCTGAATTTGAGTGCTCGTGGTTCCTGGCTTAGGCTCTTCCTGGCATATCGTTTTTGTTGCAGGTTTGCTCTCAGCGTGGACAGAAGGAAGAATGAGTTGAGGCTACGTTTTTTTTCTTCCCCTCTCTCTTTAACATCAAGATGTGGAACCCTAGTAGAATACATAATTTGGTAAAATAAAATATAGAACAAAACTGTTCAGAATGCTTGTACCCTAACAGCCTTCTCATGTTGCTGTGCAAAACTGAAACATTTAACTCCTTTGTTTGTTCCTTTATTGGATATATGCTGTTGGTTACTCAGCACCAGGACTGAATAATTTCGTACTTCTGTGGAAATATCTGTTGTTCTTGGTTTTTCACTTTTGGCTTCTACTGATACATAAAACACAGTGCTGCTGTGACATTGGGTTTTGTCAACGTGGTCATTGATGTATTGATTTGCAAATGACTGGCAGATAAGCTCAGGATAACAAACCTAGATGGAATGCCTGAAAAAACAAGTGGAAGGGATAATTAGCATTGCTATCTCAAATCCATAGCAGTCTAAGGCTGGTAGTTCTTGATTCTTTATAGATGAGCAGTAAAATAAGCATTTGATCAAAAGCTGACAATGGGAAACAGTGGCTTGTGTGAATACTCACCAGTATTGCTCTTTAGGCTGGAGGTTTTAATACAAGCTAATCTCTGAAAATAGTTCCTAAAATAGATGGGAAGTAGAGTGAAAGGTTGGAGAGATGATCTGAAAGTTCATTGAAGCAATAAAATACTTGGCCTCCTCAAATTGTATTTATTGGATGCGAAAATCACAGCTTCATTTTAAAATTTTAGAGTGCTGAAAGCATGCTGAAGAGCATCATACCTTGTATGTGTAACCAGGTGCAGATAGCTGTTGTCTCCTAAGTAACAAGTTCATAACTCTTCTGGAAGCTATTGCTGGTTTTAATACGATTTCTAGAACTTAGGAAGGAATGTGTTTCTGCATTGTCTCAACTGAAAGAGATGATAAAAGCCAGGGGATTCACTGAGTTGGAAAGCTGGTAAAGAGCAGCACAGGCTTTGGCTGATAGGGGATTCTAAGATTAACATGTTTTAGTTGCAGACTGAAATACAGAGTTTGCTAGTGTATATTTTGTCTTCAGAAATTGGAGAGTATAAATTTTTATTTGCCTCAGTATAACGGATGTTTTTATGCTGGAACTGCCATACAGTATTTTAAAAGAATTGTCCTTCACATCATTCATTCTTTTCCAGTAAGGTGATGGTGATTTGGTCACCCACTGCAATAATTCTCAAAAATAATTAGTTTGATAGAAACTGTGCGGGAATATCTGGATTATTTAGTATTTTTTAATATTCATGTATGCTCATATACGTGGATTAATGGCTGACTTCAGTGATTAAAGAAACCCAATGCGTCATCTCCAACAGCATCTGTTCAATATTCTCCTAAGTATGCATAACCATCCCCCACCACATCCTTATCTCCAAATTGGAGGGATGTGGATTTGATGGGTGGACCACTCATTGGATAAGAAATTGGTTGAAAGGCTGCAGACAGAGGGTGGTGATGAATGGTTCTATGTCTAGGTGGAGCCCGGTAACGAGCGGAGTCCCCCAGGGGTCTGTCTTGGGACTGGTGCTCTTTAACATCTTTATCAATGACATCGACGATGGAATCGAGTGCACCCTCAGCAAATTTGCTGACGACACCGAGCTGAGTGGTGCGGTTGACATGGAGGAAGGAAGGGATGCCATTCAGAGGGACCTTGACAGACTTGAAAGGTGGGCCCAGGTGAACCTAATGAGGTTCAACACGGCAAAGAGCAGAGTTTTGCACTTGGGCCGGAGGAACCCCAGGCATCTATACAGACTGGAAGGAGCAGTCCTTGAGAGCAGCTCTGCAGAGAAGGATCTGGGGGTCCTGATGGATGACAAACGTAACGTGAGCCAGCAGTGTGCACTTGCAGCTCGGAAAGCAAATGGTATCCTGGGCTCCATCATGAGAGGGGTGGCCAGCAGGGACAGGGAGGTGGTGCTGTGTCCAGGTCTGGAGCCCCCAGTACAAGAAAGACAGAGAGCTGTTAGAGAGGGTCCAGAGGAGGGCCACGAAGATGATCAGGGGACTGGAGCACATCTCCTATGAAGGCAGGCTGAGGGAGCTGGGCTTGTTCAGCCTGGAGAAGAGAAGGCTGCGAGGTGACCTCATTGCAGCCTTTCAGTACCTGAAGGGAGCCTATAAACAGGAAGGGAATAAACTCTTTGAAAGGGTAGATAACAGCAGGACAAGGGGGAATGGTTTTAAGTTGAAAGAGGGAAGATTTAGGTTGGATGTTAGGGGGAAGTTCTTTACCAGGAGAGTGGTGAGGTGCTGGGACGGGCTGCCCAGAGAGGTTGTGGATGCCCCATCCCTGGAGGTGTTCAAGGCCAGGTTGGATGGGGCCCTGGGCAACCTGGTCTAGTAATTGGGGAGGTTGGTGGCTCTGCATGCGTCGGGGGGTTGGAGATTCATGATCCTTGAGGTCCCTTCCAACCCAGGCCATTCTGTGATTCTGTGATCTTCTGAACCACTGAAGCCTGCTCTTTCTCCGGATCAAGATAGCAGACTTTGCTGTGGCTTTTTATGGCAAGTTCCTTCAATGGTATACCTGCAGCATTTTATTCATTCACTGCAAAACCTGAAGCAAAGCACTGATTTGTATAATATTTGACTTTTCTAAAGCCTCTGTTTTTCTCTTATATGCAGTATTCTAATAGTGTTTTGAAATGAACAGTGGACTGAGCTTTCTATGGAGTTCCTCTTGGTTTTGCATTATTTGCCCGAATTGCTTTGTGAAGCAATTACTTGAGAATGTGTGTGTACTAATTATTTCCCAAAATATTGAAGGAAATATTAATTGGATTGTTTTGCTTTGACCTGCCTTAAATCCCATGCGTTCAGCTTTTGTGAGCATAAGCAGGCTTCCTTTGTCTGCAACAGCTTGCTCACAGTTTGTGTGAATTGATGTAGCTTTTGGAGACTAGAAAAATATTTGCCTATAGGGTTTCAAATCAAATTAGTTTTCTACAGCTGTTGGCCTGCTGATGCCAAGAGTCCACAGATTAAACTCTTTCTTTTTGTCATAAAGAAAATCTGCAAGCATGCTTGCGACCTCTTCCCTTGACCATGGCTATATATGAATGAAAGAAATATCTGTTAGATGAAATATCTGTTAAGAAGTATATTCAAGAAAAATATGATATTCTCTAAGTTAAAAACATATTTAAAGTTGAAAGATGGTGTTGAATTTACAGATCTTGTTTGCATCAGCTGTCCATATTAAATCACATAGCAGTTTGAGCTTTGTATGTAGGGTGGGAAAAGTAGTTCTGTTTGAACAGTATCAGCATTTATCATGCAAATATCCAATAAGCAGAAGCTGAACTGTAGAGTCTTAAAATCAGTTTGGTCGGCTTCTGGTGTGTATTTTATAAACTCAAGGCTCTCAACAGGTGGTTGTAGCCATGCAGTAAGAGACTGGGAGATAATTCAGTTTTCACGCAGGCACCACTAGTGCATGTGTCTGCAGGTGCCTTACACATATGGTTTAAGCACAGTCCATGAACCTTTATGCTCCTGTTCCTTAAGCTATGTACATGCAAATTATGGGGCAGAGTATTTGAAATGTATGTACCTTATGAAGATGTGTATACATTTGCAAAGACTTCTTGGCAAGTAAAGCTTATTTAGTATTTGGAACTATTTCAATTTTGTTTCTGCATCTTGGTATACAAACCTGCCTTCTTAGCAAGTAGATGGCTAAGAGAAGTGATACTAAAATTATGTATTGCAAAAGGAGATTCGAGTTTGCTGGTCCCTAATTTCTGCTTCTTTCTCTTGTTCTATGAATTATATTAATACTGTTCATTTAATAAGTGGGGAAAGCAGTATTACTCAATACAGCTCACCCACACTAATGAAGCTGGGAACCAAAAAATTTGCATGCTATAATGAGGTGCTTGTGTACAGTAGACTTTAAAAGAAGAATATATAATAAATTATAATGGAAAAAAGGTATGGTGGGAACAGATAATATAGTGAGCGTGCAGTCCGGAAAGACTGCAGAATGTTTTCCCTTTGAAGATGGTACAATTTCTTGGATTTTTTTTTTTTTTTGGTAATCTCATTCTAATTTCTTCCTGTTTTGTCATGTGAATAAATACTAACCTGTATTTTATTATGTGTTATTATAACAGATGAAACCCTTCTACAAGTCCAAGAAGCAAGTTAAATGCCTATTGACTTAATTATATTAAATATCAGAAAAACTATCAGCTTTGGAATTTGCTTCAGGAAAAATAATCCTACAGGGTTCAGAGTTGATTTTAAAGTGTTACAAACAGGAGGAACAGGCAAATTCCAGAGGAGAACTTCTGCAGAGGAGGTGCTCAATCCTGCTTTAATGTGGTTACAGTAATGACCTGGAGCAGGTCCCAGCCACTGTTATTTTAATTCTGAACTATTATGTTCTTACAACGAGATGAAACAAAGAGTAACATCATCAGGACGATATGGTCTGGGAGGACCTCAGAGTTTACTCGAGTGTAGATGGGTTAAAGAGTATAAATCTTCACATGCGCATTGCAGAGGTGGGTGAGTGCTGGGTGGGCTTGCTGAGAGCTGGGTGCCATTTGGGCATGGCATCTTCAGATGCCCCTATGTGCTCGTGCTGTTGCTTGAGTTTGAGCAAAGAAGAGAGAGAGTGAATTTGGTGTCTTGTCAGTACTTCTGAACTGCTTGGTAACCTTTTCACTTATTTTTTTAGAAAAAGCAAACAAACAGAGGAGTGTGTGCCTTTGGGATTTGTGGCCTGGCTGTGTTTGCTATGGGCCTACACCTCTCAGTTTTTTAACTTGCTGGTTTTTAAATTCCTCTGAATAACATCCTCAGAGCTCACAAAGTAAAAAGAAACAGCAGATACTGATGAGAAGAAAGGAATTAGAAATGCTGGTAACGTTTGGAATAGGGGAATTTTTGGCAATGGTTTTGATGGTAGGGAAAAATACATTTGAAGCCTCATGATGTGGATGCAGAATTCTCTGGAATTTTGGACAGTTCCTCACCCTTAGAGAAGGGGAGTACAATTTATGCCTATATTTAAATTTCAAAGTATATTGCCTGTTACAGGGATGTTTTGATGTACGGAGTATCTGAAGCTTTGAATGCAAATGTTGAACTCCAAGCTGCTACTAAATTAATAAGAGAGAGCAAAACATAAAAGCAATTACCATCTTTGTATCCCCAGTCTAAATTCAGCTTTCCAAAGAAACTGCTCCACTTTGCATAACCAATACAAATCAAAACAACTTCTTGTGTACAGAACAACTGTCAGTTTCATCAAAAGACCGAGCTCTGAACTTGCTGGTAGAGAGATCTTTGTTCTCTTTGAAAACAATGTCGTGAAATATAAGATGGTACGTATACAGTTAGCACTTCAATAGAAGAAAATAAGGTTCTTGCTTGCATACTTTCAAAAATAATAAAACAAATCTTGTACTTTTTTCGCTTTGATACGATCTATTTTTCAAGACATCTTGGGAATTATGGGTATGCTTTGTCATCTGAGTGTGGCTTGCTGTGGACCTGATCTGCCTGGGCACATAAGAAACTTGCCAATTAATTTTCCTTCTTGAGTTTGCAGTCTGCCTTTCTTGGGATTGCACTCACCTAGTCTGAATTGAATTTGCAAGGATAAAGAATTGAAAGCATTTCCTTCCTCCCTAGAGATCTCCCATACAATGAGGCTGATTTAGTTTAATCAACATCAGGCCTCATGACTTTAAGCAAATCCTGTGATTTCGTAAGTGGATGCCCGGTTGTCCAGAGGAAAAATGAGTGAAACACTACACTGTGACCACAGTTTGTCTTCGCAGATGTAAGATGCAAAACTTGAGTTTAGGAGGGGACTGAGTAGGCTTGAGGCCAAGTTGGCGATTTATAAATATGTTAATGCTGTTCTTTTGTAAGCCAATTTCTTTAAGGCAGAGAAGGAAGTGTGTTGAAAACTGTGCACCAGTTGCAGACAAAACCTGTTAAAGCTGTTGAGAGCAGTGGTTCCTGTGAAGTGTTGCAGGTGAGTGTGGGGACAGAGCCTTGCTGGCCTGTCGGGGGAAGCCTCTCAGTGTTCCAGACTGTCCATGGCAGCTCGTGATCCTGCAGATCATCAAGAAGAAAAGCTGAATGGTTTGGCCCCTTGCTAAGTGGCTGAATGGGGCTAATACAATGCCTAATCTCTCCCTCCTCCCCCCATTCCTGTTGATTTTTTCATGTGTGATGGACCAGATATGTATATTTGTGACAAATCAGCTATACCTTGTTCTTAGTAGGTAGCTATTTGGGTGAAATGGACAGAAAAGGGTGGCATTTATGCATCACAGCTGGAGAGGCTCCAGTGCGCTGCAAAGCATGGTCACAGTGTGATGTACTGTGCATTCTTGTATCTGTTTGTGTGTACCAGTAGTGGGGCTGTCGCATCCATTACGGGTACTTCAAGAGCAATGATAATTCATAATGTAAAGTAGGTACTATTCAAGGTAATGTTATGCATCAAGACCATCAGTGTTCCTCACCGCTCCCTCCAGAATATAATGGATAACCCTGGTGTGCAGCAGACCACCAGTGGCTTAGCATTTGTCATCCATATGATTACGCTGGTGGGTCTAGTATGCTGCTGGCTTTTGCAGAAATGTTTGGTGGTTTTGTGGTGTGGAGCATGTTGTTTTATAGTGCCTGAGCAGTGGCCAGAAGATTTGTTTAAACTTGGAGACTGATTCAAACCAGTCACCCCAGAAAATGAACCCCAGTGCCTTCTATTAGTGCTGTTAGTGTGAGAGGCATCCAGAAGAGACTCAGGTAGCTCTGCAGCTTCAGAGTTAATATTATTTGCTTCCTCCTGCATCACTGCTGTTGCTGCAGACACGTTTTTCTTCCTCTGAATGGCAGAAAGGTGAGGACTAACTACTTAAGATTAGAGGAAACATTCAAGAGAAGCACTCAAAATGTAATTCACCTTCAGCATGTTTGCCTCTCAAAATTATGAGTGCTCTTCATTAACTGACTGTTGTGTGCTATTTTCCCTGTGTACACCTCTAGGGAAAATTTAACTTAACTAAGAGAAACACCTGCTAATACAAAGTAAATAAGTTTATTTTTTTCCTGGGATCACATGCCATCTACAAATTGCACAAGGGTATTGTTTCCAAATTCTAATTGTTGATTAAAAAAAAAAAAACAGTGGAAGTGCTTCTCAAGCTGTTTTCAAAAGTTGAGCAGCCTGCTTTCTATCCACAGTAGTTTGTGCAACGGTGATCAGAATTTTTAATCAGCTGATAGCTTGTTCTTGCTTTTCACTCCACCCCTGGCAGCTTAGTACTTAGAAAGTGTTTTGGGGGGATTTCACACTCAGACCAGTTCTGTGCTGTCAGTATTCTTGTAGCTGTTTCAAGTTACCTCCAGTGTTGCCAGCTTTCACAACATTACTGAACATGTCTCTTGCTCTCCTTTGCTTCCTTGCTCTCCCTGCCCGGGGTGATGTGCAGTTTAAGATTTTGCTTGTGAAGTATGAACCAAAGTCCTCAGACTCCACATCTTAGCTGCTCATGATGGCAGCGATCAACTAAGTTTCTCTTTCCCCCCCATTAGATGTGGTTTTCTGGGGAATGTGAGCTAAGGAAAATTGCTGCTAGCATACTACAGAATTCTCTAGCACATCTTTTTGTGTAGTGATTTTTATCTACTGGATTGATCCATGATTCTAAGTATAAAAAGCAAAATGCAACTGAATTTATGGGTAGCACTGCCAATACTGATCACGAGAACAGGGAAAGAGTAACATTTGCCCAAATTTACCTGTGTTTAGTCAAAGAAGGGAAGATTGAAAATGGTCAGTTCTCTCGCACTACAATGACAGAGTTTGAGTAAAATGGGAGAAAATTTGTCTTAAAACTATTTGTGTAACTTATCTGGTGATGCGTGTGAGCCTCCTAAAAGTGGTTGGAAATGAAAGTGCTTGTCAGTTTTAGGAGAAAAGTCCTACAGAGCAGCCGTACAATTCTTTAGCATTTCAGTTCTTGATCCAAATTTCTGGTCTTGAGTCATGGAAGCTGAAAAAAAAAACCCTTCTCACTAAAATATACATTAATGAAGTCAGTATTTTCCATTGACATGCCATTGCAATAGCCTGCAGCAGCACTGTGCTGCCTATTTGTGGATAAGCTTGATTTCAAGCAAATATCTGTGTGGTTCCGGAAGTCTCTTGCTTTTGGAAGCTTTTCTGTGTGTCATTATGGTAACGACTTAAAGATCTGTGTTCCCAAAGGGAGACACTGATGTTCTTTATTGTGTTAAACTGAAGGTTCAAACTGAGATGGACTTGGGGGAGGAAGGGCAAGAAGCAAAGCAAGAAGAAAGGGGAATCTTCTATTTTGCCATGAGGATACTATCAGTGGCTCCTGGTATACCTTGGCATCTCAGACTGAAGGTGATTTCTTTTTTTTTTTTTTTGTATTTTTGACAATTTCTTCCCAAAGTGAAACATTTGTTTTTTGCTCTTTGTCAAGACCCTCATCAAGAGTTTCAACTCATGCGTTCTTCTCTTGAAACCCAGCTGAAGGTGTTGAGCAGCTGAAGCACGTATGACTACTCAGTAGCTTAGAGAAGGAAGTCCTACAGGATTGGAACTGAAGAGGGTGGTGAAGAACTGTGTGTGTTTCCCACAGGTATGGGCAAAAATAGCAGGATGCAACATTTTCTGTAGAATACCAATCTCTTCTGGAGGGAGGAGAGGGAGATGCAGAATACTGACAGCCGTTGAAGAGCCTGCTCGTTCCTCTGATGATTAGCTGAGATTTTTATTTATTTATTCATTTATTATCTCCATAACCGTATGTGACTCTGGGTCTGGATTGCAATCTTTTATTCCTGAAGTATACGACTTGCTATTAATTGCTTTATGTTAATGGATTGTGCTCTCTTTAGAAGTGCAGGCTTTTCTGAGTCCTGATGATGTGTGGGTTCGTGTGCACTTACTGGCTGGGAGCTGTTTGGGGAATTTAAAAAAATGCAAGAAGAGAGAAGTCCTTTCTGCTCCCTTCAGTTCGGCTTCTCTCCAGTTTCTGGAATAGTGCAGAGGAGAAAGAAAATAAATATTCCTGTTATTACTGTGTTTAACATTGAACATCTGTCTTTTAAATTATTATTATTTATTTATTCTTACATGTGTATTCTGGCTTTAGTCACGAGTGAGAGAGAGTTCCTGGGATTCATCTTTTTCCCTCAGGGGCGATTGTCCACATCAGAGTCACAGCGTTGGCAACCTGTCTTCTGCAGAGGCTCAGTGCTGGAAGCGGCACGGGTTTGTTGATCAGAATGAGAACTGTTGGCAATGCTTTCCAGAGCTTGACCAGCACCTGCCTTGGCTGTACCTTGAGCTGTCCCAGGCCGTTAGTTTCAACAGCAGAATAGGAACCAAATTCACACTCTGCTTGCGGAGAGGGAGAAAAGATTTGAGTAGTTACTGCATAGTGCTTGTAAACTCAGCTACAAAGCTCCTCTGGTTACTCCTGGAATTGAATCTGTAAGTACCTTAAGGTGCTATGTGAGTACTTTGGAGAAGATGCCATAAGGATAGCTTAAAAAGAACAATCAAGCAAATATCCTGATAAAAAATACAGGTACCACCTAACGGTCCCATTTCCCCTTACCTTAATATGTGCTAAAGCAATAGCTTTGTAGACGACAGTGTCAGTACCAGTTACAGTAGGTGAATTTGTAAGAGAGGCTGCCCTTATAATGAATGATTGGTTGCTATATTTTGTCACCAGAGCCACACTGTAAAGAACTAATGATCTTGGCAGTCAACAAGCAGATAGGTGAGTGAAGAACTGCTGCAGTCAGTTTTCTGATGTTTGACCAGTGTTGCTATGGGTAATATGCAAAGAAGGTTTCTGTCCAGATTCACAAAGTCTTTTCTTCCAGAATTTTCAAATGTGTGGAGTTGTTTTTTTTTTTTTTCTTAAGCCATTACAAAACACTCAGCCTGTTTTTCCTTTTTAGAGAATCTTGCTAAAGGCTGTCTCCACTCTGGTTTGCAGCTTCATTCAATCACATTCTGTTTTTGCTCTTTTGAAGGTTTGGTTTCACCTCGGTATAACTTTCAGCATCTGTAAGAACTCTCTGTGGATTGCTGAACAATAGGGGGGAACAAAACCATTGCCAGCTCTGCACGAATTGAAGCCTGTACTTTGAAATCTTCTGGGCCTTAATGCATCCATCTAGCTTCTAGGTCCTGATTGATCAGTGCTGGGAATAGCATCAAATTCCAGCTGGTCGTGATGTGCCAGCTCACTATTAAACGGTCTCGTTTGGGAAGGAGGAAGGAAAAGGAGTTGAATAAATCCATATTTTGTAATTCCATAAAAAGGCAAGAATCCCATAACTCTACAGGTGCGGAATAATTCCGCCATTTATTGCTTAGCCTCAGCTTTTCTATGCTGAATTCAGTGAGGAATGATCTTGGGGGATCAAGCTGATGTGGGAGAAGTCGGTATGGCACAGCCTATAATTTTTGTGTGTGACCACCTAGGTGTTCAAAGCTGTTTTATAAAAATTCTGAACACTTGTCTAAGCTGTGCAATTGCAAACTGTGCATTTAATATTGCAATTAAATGTTTATGTTACTCAAAAAGCAGGAGGACAATATTACTAAGTATGTTAAATGCAGTGCTATGTAGTGGAACTTAGGAAAAAAAAATAGTGCATCTATTTGAATTCCTCCAAATATATAAAACTTCTAAATATGAGACTGCAGATCAGAGTTTGAATGTACTGCCACGTTGTGGTATGGAGGTGTGGAGTAAGTGACAGAGTTGGCCAACAATAATAGAACGAGTCCCTACGTTTCTAAATTACATTATAAAGATGGTCGCTTCTAACGTGAAGTAATAGAAAAGAAACTCTATAAAGAATCTGAAGAAAAATGTTTTCCTTTATATCAATAGGTTTATTTCTAAAGTTAATTACGGTCTGCCTTTGCAGTCATATCCATCCCTGACTGCTATTTTGAAAGGTGATTATGAATTGCTAAAACCATTGCGATAGTATGATTTTCTCCTTAATTCTTTTGAGTATTTAACATAACGTGCTACTTAACATAGATCAGGTTACCTTCTCCACATTTGTGACCTCTGTTTTCTCTCTTCTCCCCCTTCAACTTTATTTAACTTTCTATTCTAAGGACTCATTAAAAGAAATCTTTTCTGAGGCTTCAGAAAATGAAAAGTCTTCTGACCTTAATGGGAGAGCTTGAGAGAAGGACCTAGATGAGCATTCCCTGGAGCTTAAATCCCTCAGCCTCCTTTAGAGCTGAATAGTAGAATTTGCACTTAAGCAACCAGAAAAACATGTCTTTGCCCCATTACATTCAAAACTGCTCCTTGAGGAGGAGCTATTAGAAACAAATTGCGGACTTTAAAAAAAAGTTTGCTTTTTCAAGAGAAAAAAATTGTTCCAAAATGTAACTTTTAGTGACGTTTATGTTATTTTTTCTTATCAGTGCCTTAAATGAGTACAGAATGCATGTTTACAGACTGCGTGTATAACAAATACTAGGCATTTATAGTACTGTGAGGGTAATTTGTTTTTTTCAGTCCTTCTTGGAAGCAGAGTTCCTGAAAGATTCAAATGACTGTATTAGTAATCACTCTTATGCATAGCATGAGGCATTTCTTAAATTCTTAACTCAGACCAATAGAAATGTAGATTTGCATTTAAATGTTAGAATCTCTAGAGCATTCATTGTAGTTAAGTAAAGTATTAGTAATATACAAAATATGGCAGTTAATAAACAGTTAATGTACAGGTGTTATTCTAGAAGAGGCCCCATTGCATTGCTCTGTTTGGTGAGGTTATTCCCTTCCCAATTCATCTATCTGTAAACAGCACTGAAATATGAAAGACCTGATTTATTTTAACATGCTGAAGTGCTGTTTCTGACCTATATTATTCAGGAACATCTGTTGCCCTAAATTTTTAGGCTTTATTTTTGTCTAAAGCCCACAATACTGAGTTGGTTTTATATTGTCTGAAATTCCTCTTTGATGTCGGTTTTGCTTGAGCGATTAATTCAGATTTTAACTCCTAAAAGCCAGTCTTTCTTTCATTGCCCCAAGTTTTCTGTCCCCTCACCCTCCTTGTGAATTCAGAGTTTTAAAATGATCTCAGAGTTTTGGCCTGTTCCTCTCAGTCACTCCACTGGGGCTCTGTTCATCTGCATCCTTCTACTGTCTTTGGAGCAGCGACTGCCTGTTGGTGCTTCTGAGCTCTCATGATATCTTCACAAGTCTCCTCATACAGTCAGCTTGATGTTCTGAAAAACATACAGAATGATACTTCCTGACACCTCCGAAAGTGTGGCCACGTGTACAAATATAGATGTGTATTTAAAAAAAAATAGTTTTTTGTGGCTTTCAACCTAAAATCATGATTACTCTTTTGTTTATAAGCATATGGCTTGCAGTGTTATCTATGCAATGTATAGCTCCTTAAATTAAATAGTTACATGACTGCTTGATATTTAGTCATTGCATTTCAGTGAAGTTCCTGACCCAATTTAGAGGAACATATGGCTTCTGGGAAGCACTTTCTTTCTCCAGTTAACATGTGGATGGTGATTGCTATTCTGATACAATTTTTTGTAAGAATGATAAAACACTGAATCATAATCCTTTTTGCATATCATTTAGTCTCCCTTTCACCTGCTTCTTTGCCATCCTGCTTTCCTCTGTACTTCACTGGTTCAGCTCTCCTCTTGGTTTCCCACTTCTTTTTGTCCTCCCCTACATGTCAGCCTGGTTTTTGCCCTCAAAATCTCCTTAGCACACACTCATTTCCCCTTGCTATTTCCTGTCTGTGTTATCTATTATGCTGAGGCTTGGCCCTGTGGGCTTAACGTAGTTTGACTTGGAGCCAGGGAAGCTCTGAGAAGTGATGGTCTTGCTGGCTGCTGACAGCTCGTTCCTGAGTGAAGCAGCTGCAGGTAAATTTGAGAGCAATCTGTTTTTTTCTGGTTTTGCTCCATTGGGAAATTTGACCTTTTTGAATAAGGACAAGCATCTTATCCAAGTTTGAGGAAGATGTGAAGTTTATACAGTGCTCTGATTGTAATAACTTAGCAAAAATGGACAGTGGTGTGTTTATCTCATTGTTAGACTAAATTTGAAGAGAAAAAAGAAATCCACCAATAAGAGAGGTCAGCTAGGTATGTTTATATGTATTTGACATCTCACTGGTGCTCTGGGTGGACTTCAAAGCCACTAGGGGAAATTAGATGCACTGGGTGGGACTCACTTAAAGCTGATGTCTAAAATAATCAGGTGAGTGCTTGCTTCTCCAAGGTAGACGTCTAAAGTTTGTAGTGAGAATCCCTTTGGGGATGGACAGTGTTTACTCTAAAGCAGCAATCAATGGTAATTTTGTTTTTGAGAAGCAAACCTTCTGGTCTTTATCACTTTTTTTTTTCCCCTTCTGTTTTTTAAAGCGTCAATCCTTGTAATAAAATCATACAATCACAGAATCTTTTGTTTTGGAAGGGACCTTTAAAGGCCATCCACTCCAACTCCCTTGCAGTAAACAGATACCTGCAGCTAGGTTAGACTGCTCAGAGCTTCATCCAGCCTGGCCTCGAATATCTCCAGGGAAGGGACACCCACCATCTCTCTGGGCAACCTGTTCCAGTGCCTTACCACCCTGATTGTGAAAAGCTTCTTCCTTATATCATATCTAAGTGTCCCTTCTTTTAGTTTGAAACCATGCTTGTTTTGATGCAGCCCAGGATATGGTTGGCTTTCTGGACTGCAAAGGCGTATCGCTGATTCATGTCCTGTTTACCATCCACCAGTACCTACATGTCATTTTCAGCAGGGCTGTGCTCTTTCTCCCAGCTTGTATTGATAGTGGAGGTTGCCACAACCCAGGTGCAGACCTTGCACTTGGATTTGTTGAACCTCATGAGATTCACCGTGGCCCACTGCTTGAACCTGTCTGGGTCTTACTGGGTGGCATCTCAACATTGGTGTGTAGACCGCACTACACAGCTTGGTGTCATCCACAAACGTGCTGAGGGTGCACTTGATCCCACAGTCAATGTCATTGATTAAGCTGTTAAAGAGCACAATAAATTGTAACAAATAAATAAATCGGAGTGATTGAATTAGGTGGTGCAGTTGTTTCTCTTCCAATAATGTTTCTGTGTATTTTCCATCCTCTGTGTGATGGGAAGCGTGAAATCTTGTGAGGGAATATTTGTGCTGTCTTAATACTCTGCTAATTGGGTCCTTATATACAACATAAACAATTTTGGCTGCAAGTGATGCGTACTTGGCCTCTATTTATTTGTTTTTATTCAAAAAATTGTAGCTCTTAAATAGTGATCATGTTACACTGACAACAGAGCCATTTAATTTCCTTCCCTCCCCCCTCACTGGAAGGAGGAGGCAGTGAGGAGGGCCTATAGATTTTAGCACGGTGTATTGTCTGTGAAGGCGAGAAACTTTGCTGCCATGTAGCCTGTGTATTGTCCTATAGAATTTTGGTAGCTTGACCTGCTCTTCAGTCTGCTGACCCTCATCTTTCTCCTCAAGCTTGTGCCTGTCTGATGCTAATTAGAGAGCTGTTTTCAACAGTGTTCTCCTGAAAGCAGCATCTTGTCTGATGCCTGCATTGGTGGTCCCAAGCGGGCTGATGCAATGCGTTTCTCAGTTGCCCTCACTCCCTGCATTTTGGGCATTTACCATACGAGACAAATTGTGCAGTTATTAAGCAATGGGGTTAAGATACCAAGTGCTCAAATAGTGTAGCGTTTGGGTGCTCTCTGACTGGGTGGATAGCACATTAATGAAGGAATAAGCTGGTGTCCTGCATGATGGTAGTCAAATTCTGTTGTAATTCTTTTCATCTTTGCTGTTGATTCAAAACACACTGAGAGGGCTGGATAAAAGACTATTATATTAAAGACTCAAATAGCACAGCATGTTTTGTCTGCTGGCTTGCCTTTGCACTCCTCCTTAAAGTAGCACAGAAGAATTAATAGGCTTTTGGTGTCAGGGCTTCACAGACGAACTTGAATATTTTGCCATAGTTAGAAGAACAGAGCCAACACCAATGTTTGAATTACCCTTGAATGATCTGTTTCTATTCTTTGTTCGTTGAAGACTTGGTTAAAAATCTAAGTCTTGCCAACGGACTTTTATGTTTCTGAATAATCTCTATAATGTTGTGACATTTCAAGTACCTGTTAAATAATCCCTTCAATACATTGCGTTAGTGAAATACTGTAGTAGAAAACCATCTTGCCCAAGTCCATCTAAGTAAGACAAATATATTCTTTACAAGTGCATCCTGAGATGGCTGGAAAATCATGTGAATGATAAGGGCTGCTTTGAAAGCAATGCCTCCTCTTTTATTGTGTTGGCCCACAACATCAGAGGCACATGTTGGTGGTATGGCAGTAGAGGTTGAACCTTCCCAACGATATTCCACTACATTTTGTTGCTGTGACAAATGGCAGCAGAGGGGCAGTCTGACAGTGATGCCTGATATGGAAGTGTGTATGAAGGGAAGATGCGTGGTCAAATTCCTCCGTGAAGAAAACATTGCATCCATTGGCATTCATCGATACTTGCTGAATGTTTATGGAGACCAATCGGTGGATGTGAGCACGGTGTGGCAGTGAATGGTGCATTTCAGTGGTGGTGACAGCGGCAGTGAATCACCTCCACTGGTGCAGATTTTTAAGAGTGCAGAATGCAGGCTGTTGTTCATCACTGGTGAAAATACAAAGCTAATGGTGGTGACTATTTTCAGAAATAGTGCTTTGGAGCTGAGAACTTACCCTATTGAACAGTGTTGCTGCGCTCTTTGCAGCTGTTGTAATTTTGACAGAAATGAATAGGAGGCATTACTTTCGGAGCAGCCCAGGTGCAACCTTTTTATAGTGGTTTTATTTTTTCATTGTGGCATGTTTTCATAAGAAGTTGAGAAGATGGATGATATTGTTCAGAAACTGTAGATGCTCAGTGTTGTTTTTGTTGTTGTATTATTTGTGGGCAGTATTAGGAATAATGAGATTAAATTGGTTTGTTAACTCAATGATAATTTGAGAATGCAATTTTTTCAGCATAAACTACACATCAGTTAGAAAAAGCACAAAAAATAGTTGCCATTATCTTGAAGATTGTATAATGAATGCATCAAGTGAATAGCTCCAGAAGGACTTAAGTTTCAAAACCAGCTCAAACTGAACTGTATGTGCACATTTACACATGTACAAAGTTTACATGGTCAAGGAAATGGTCTGCAAAAAAACTTGAAAAAGTTTGTTTTGTTTCTAGAAATTTCTGTCAGTGAGACCTCGGTGCTTTTCTGAGTGAGGCTGGTGAGCAAAGAGAGCTGTGCGCAGTCTTTTTTTAATTGGGAGCTGTGGGCCTTATTATTTGGAACTGCTTAGTCAATGCAAAAAGATCTAGTTGGCTGAGACTAAAAACTTTCTTTTGTAGTGAATGTTTTTAAAAATTGCAAATAGCAACCTAGAGTTTAGGAAGTAAGGGGGGTTGTTATTGTGTTTAAAGTTTGTTAGTCTGCTGGAATGTTTAGGGAAATGACTATAATAAATAGATTTCCAGTGGGAGGGAAAAGAACATCCCCTGGCCTTGATTCATTTTGTTTGCTCATCAGTTGCAAAAATTGCTATATAGAAGAAAAATTATAGGAGCAAAATCTTCTAAGGGTGTGTGTTGTGGCTTGTTATTCAGGAACATGGATTTTGTGTGTGTGTGCATTTTATTTTGAGCATCTTTTACTGTGAGTGATAACTGCTGAGTTTTTTTGTGATCCGATCAAAAAGTGCTCTTAAACAGGAAGCTATCAGATTTTATTTATTTACTTATTTATTTTTGTCTTGTGTTTATTGTTTGGGTTTTTTGGGGAGGTGGGAGGGAGAAACCCATACGGTTTTGGCTGATGTATTTGGCATGCAGCCCATCTGGGACTATAGGTATAGATACAGTTGAAATATACTTATTATGAAGTGAAGACGAGGAAAAACTGTAATGCAGAAAAATGTCATGACATGGGGTCTCTTCAGGTGTTTTTAATCACAGGACTACTTTTCTCTTCCTAAACCAGGATGGAGTTTTTTACTCCTTCATCACTCTCTGGCTTATGGATGTCTTCCTGAATGTTACTTTGCTTCCAGACAGCTTCATCTTTACTCTGTTAAATAAACAAGCAGAACTAAACTCCTTTCTGCTCAGAACACATCCTTCTGAATTTGGTTTTGTTTTCTAGTACCTCAAAATTTTTAGAAAACATTAATTCTTTACAGCTCTGTTTTCACAGCTCGTACTCTGATAACACAACCACCGTCATTGTTTATTTGAAAATCTTAGGATCTTTTTATGCAAAAAATGTACTCAAATATTTTATCCCTAAAAATGTCCAAAACTATGTGAAAACTTGTGTGAGAATCTCTGTTTTTATGAGTTAAATAACCTGAAGGATGATCAGGATCGGAAGGATGATCAAACAACTGAAGTACGGCTAGCAATCATAATTTTATTTAGTTACAGCAGCAGAGAATGCTGTTCTTGTCTATACTGCCACTGTTTTACACTCCTACTAAACTATTTAAGTGAATAGCCTGCAAGAGTTAGTTTCATGTACTTCATTCTATTGCTTCTACTATGAAAACCTTTTTTTTTCTTCTAAATTGGAGCTTTCTTTCCCTACTTGCTTTGTTTAAGAGCATTGTTTCATTTTTCTTTCTGTATTCTGAATTTTTTATTTATTTAAGTATTTCTCCAGTGGAGAGAGGTTGGAAAAGGTCATTAAATAATTGGGTATTTTCCATCCCCTTTTTCTCACAGTAAATCAGGTCTTAATGCTCAATTACACTGCAGCTACATCAGACTATCACCGAGTAGATATAAACCACTACATTCTAATCTGGCAGTATTTTAGAGCTTCTCTATAAGCTTCTCTGCCGACACTTCTGCAGTTGGTATAAATGACAGCACGATGCAAAGCAAAGAATAGTCAAACTCGAAGTGTACAAGAACTTTTTCTTTAAATTTCTACATTTACATCTTTTGTTACAGTGCCTGTTTTGAAGTCATCATTTGAGACACTTTTTGTATAGCTGTGTTAAAATTGTGCGTATGCGTTTCATGTTAAAGAGTGGTTCTGGGATTATAACTATCAGCAACATTTGACTTTCAATAGATTTTTCATGTTAACACTGATCTCTGTATTATACCACTTAAAAAAATTGGGTAGGGTATTGTATGTGTATGAACTATATATAAAAAAAAAAAAAACAGTTGAATTCTAACACACAAGCAGTCATTTAGATTGGACATAAGAAAGAAGTTTGATACAATCAGGGTGGTGAAGCACTGGAACATCCCTGGAGACGCTCAAGGTCTGGATGGGGCTCTGAGCGACCTGACCTAGCTGTAGGTGTCCCTGTTCATTTCAAGGAAGTCAGAATGGATGACCTTTAAAGGTCATTTCTGACTCTTAAGAATTCTATGATTCTATGATTTCTTTAATAATTCTCCCATCATGCTTTGCTTGTAACCTTTTTTGTAAGTTCTTATTCAGAAGAAAAATGGTCATAGTAGATCAAACTGGACAATCTGGCTTGTTGTTCTCAGGAATGAATATCAGTTAAGTAGAGTTGTGTGTGTTAGAGCAGAAAAGAAATGGTGATTTTACCCTGGAAATTTAATGCCAAAAATCTGCTTTTTGGGTCTGCAATGAATGCCCATTAAAGCCTTCATTAAAAACAGTAAAGGAAAATCCTTCACTTTGTCTTTTGCTTCCTACATAACATTGATGCATTTCTGTCTTGTTGCCTTCTGGTTACTTTTTCCATTTTGAAAGATCTCAGTCTGCTTGGCTGCTCCCTGTATAGGATAAATCTTTCTTTCTATTCTGTCTGTTTCTCTATGTTCCTTTCTGTTTTCTAGTATTCTTATCTCCGTTTTTACAGAAAGGGAGAAAAAACAGAATGTGAAACTTAAGAAAAATAAAATTGCAAAGTGAGTGCACTCCTAAATGTATGGCATGACATAATTTATTTTCTCCTCCTTATCTTCTACTTCTACTTGAACATTAAAACTGTGTATTTTTCTCCATATATAGTAGCTAGGTCAAAGTCCAGTACATTCTACAGAAATATTCTTAGGGTATGCTGTGCTTGACTGTATATACATCTGCAGACTATATCAGAATTTACTAATATTGAATTTGGCAATGTCATTTGTTGCCTGATTGCAAAATATTGTGGGTTTTCTGCAGCGCTACGAAGTTGGCATTTATTTTTACTATTGGATTAACAACAGCAAACTGTCATTTTGTTTTCCCTGTTCATGCATTCTTCTGCTAGTCCTCTGTCTTTCAAAAACACTTATTAATATAAGGAACAGCACAGGTACTTTCTGGATCTTTCTAAAGCTTTTGTGATGAGTGTTAAGAATCAATTCTGAGCCTTTCATTATGTTTATGTGTATGCATTTGTTTTAGCAGCCATATTTTAAACAGAAATTTAAATGGATTTTTAAATTGTTTTCTTTCTGTTTTATTCTGTATATGTAAACGTTGAACTCTTGAGCTTTTTTTTTTTTTTTTTCCTTTTGTGAATGGCAGTGAAAAGTACTGGAGTTTGTTAAGCAAAGCTTTGATATATCTAGTAGTGTTATTATACTTCTGTTTTTCCGCTGCATTTCTGTTGCATTTAGTTCTGTTTTAAAATATCAGAAAATCTGTTTTTTCTTTTGCTTACTTGAATTTTTGTATCATTATTTTCATCAACAGAACTGCTTATTCCCACTTTGTATGCACAATATGACAACCGAGCCTGACTTGCACAAGACATGGTAGTGAAATGAATTTTCAGAGACTTAAACTGCAGGCAGTTTCTTCATGTGCTCTGGTTAAATAAGCAGGAAGATTTACCTCCAACTTAGTTTCACTGGGCTGCTTGGGAACTTCTCACAGTGCTGTTTCATCTTGACTAACCTATATAATTTCCTGCCATCAGCATATTTTTCCATCTCCTCTAGGTCATTAATAAATACACAGAGCAGTCACAGCACAGCTCCCCAGGGTGTACTGCTGTTAACTTTTTTTCTGAGCTGGGAGTTGGCTATTTATTAATATTCCTTTGCTTCCTACCTGTTGGCTGACAGGACTTTACTAATCACTCTGCAGCTACCAAGGTTGTGGGGTTTGTTTCTGGTGGGCTATTTTCTTCTTTTTCAACAGCT
Source organism: Gallus gallus (assembly GCF_016699485.2). Lineage (NCBI taxonomy): Eukaryota > Metazoa > Chordata > Aves > Galliformes > Phasianidae > Gallus > Gallus gallus. Next base: position 40,983,946 of record NC_052532.1, read on the forward strand.
TTTGGTGCAGGACGTGTAGCCTAATTCCATTGGTTCTTTCTAATCTGCTGTTCCCTTAACTCTCCCACAGTTTTGACAGTTTTGAGACACAGTAATTCACTTCTAGGGATTACACTTCTTTTTATTCCTGTGATGTTCATCAAAATGCTTTATATCTCCACCTAGGTTCAGCCTCGTGGTCTTCAGTGTCTGTTTATTTTTAAGTATACTTTTAAGTATGCTGCCTCTTACCCCGCAATAAAAAAAGAGTAAGCAGAAAAATTATAATTCAAGTTGATGGGATGTGGTAATGAATGATGAAGCTTGGATGTTTTCTGGTGAATGTATAGCATTGGTGCCCACTTACTGTGGTGCTCAATAGCAAGAAGAGTGAAATTATATCTTCAAAGATTAAGGCTTTTTTGGAGTTACCTTTTTTAATAAAGCATACAGTTTAATTACTTGAAATAAGGCTAAAATTACAACCTGAAGGTAATTTACAGCATAAAAAATCTTAGTGAATAGAAGACCTTCTTTCTTCTCATATACTGTAATTAATTGAGCATTTGGGGAATTGTGAAACAGCTTATTTTTGAATTTGGTGTTATTACACAGTTTTTTTTATGTAGTATTTCTCTTGCATGTTATCACCCTTTCGGCTTCCCATTTACCTTCTTTTCACTTCCTTCAACAGTTAACGTAGTTGTGACTTTCTATCATGGCTTTATTGCCCCATTTTACCCTTGCTTCTGATTCTCTTGAATGTGAGTGCTAAGTAAGCTGTTTGCTTGTTCCAGCTTAGTTGCAATTTAAAAAAAAGAAAAAAAAAAACATTTTGTTCAGCAAAAAACATAGATATAAAAAGTTCTGTGGTTGATAAGTAGAAAAACGAAGGTATTATCTTTGTCCGAAGCATTTCAGTGTGTTGCTCTTGTGACTTTTAATTCAAAAGCATCAACATTCTTTCTCCAGTCTATTTTAATTTGGTATAAACTTTGTGTGCCAAAAGAAAAACAAAACAAAAAAACCATTGTATCTGACATAGTGGTACTGCAGAGATGATGGGGAGGAGGTCTGCTGTCATAAGAATTGTGTGTCTGCATTGACTAAATGTTGCCATATTCAAGCACCTTGCTGGTTTAATATTTCATGATTTTGTTTAGTTTGAGGCAGGTGTGGGTGTTTTAATGTGTGATGCATTGCGTACTTGATTTTCTCTACTTATTTAGATCATAATCTTTTCAAAGTAAAAATGACATGAATGGAAGGAAGATGAGCTACAACAAAATCATGCACTGGTATACTTGAGTATGTTCAGTTTCGGTATTTAAGTGCATAATTACCCAAATACATGGATATACATGGGAATGCAAGTGTGTGATCACTCAAAACCTGCTTTTATTGAGAAAGCTACTTTACAATCCTATTTCTGCTGTTTTTATATTAAATATTTATGATGGGTTCCTTCCGAAATAGTAAAAGAGAAAAATAATCTGTTAACAAATTCTAGTGTCAGAAAACTGATGGAAAGCTGAAGACTTTGCCTTTTGGTTTCAATTGCTTCATTCTGTGTAGAGGCACTTCCTTTGGGGAATATGCAAGTAACACCACTTATTTACAGTATTAGAAGAAACTAAGTAATTCATAGCAGACGGCTTTGAATGGTAATGAGTGCTCCCGCTTTTCATCTTGATCTGCTACTTGAGTAGTGAGATGGGCTGATCTTTTAACCAAGAACTGGTTTATTAAGGCTTGAAATTGTTCCTTGTCATCCTCCCTTGCCTCTTCCCAGGTGAGGTACCATGTTGCAGCTGAAAACATCCAATCTTTACGCTAATTAAGGAGAAAAACAGAAGTGGTGGGTCTTCTATCGCTTGTACTTGCTCTGAAGTTTTAAGGAATTCCAGCTGAGAGCAGACTTTGATATGCAGCATCTGATGTGATTGCAAAGGAGAAAGAATCCTTGCACTGAAAAGATCTGTCAAAATAAACAAGGAAATAAACTGGCAGGAAGCAGTCCCTGGTCCCCCATAAGATCCTCACAGAGAAGCTGGAGTAGCAGGCAGTGAGTTTGATTTAAAAGTGGTTGTCTGGGCCTACAGGGTGGGTGATCAGGTGTGTGAAGTCTCATTGAAGGCCAGAAACAAGTGGAGTACCCTAAGGGTGTCCTGCTAAGATTGTAACTAACCGTCTGGGTGATGGGTTAGAGTGCACCCTCAGTAAATTCATGGATGACAGGAAACCGGGGGGCAGTGGCTGACTCACCAGAGGGACACTGACAGACTGGAGCGATAAGCTGACAAGAGCCTTGTGGAGTTCAACAGGGAGAAGTCCTCACAATGGGGAGCAACAGTCCCAGGCACCAGGACATGCTGGAGGCCACTCAGCTGGAAAGTGGCTCTTCAGGAAAGAACCCAGGGGTCCTGGTGGGCACAGAGTTCAACATGAGTCAGCAGTCTGCCTTTGCTATGAAGAAGGCCGGTGGCCATATTGGGCAGTGTCACCAGCAGGTCAGGAGAGGTGATCCTTTTGCTCTACTCAGCATTGGTGAGGTCACACCTAGAGCACTGTAACCAATTCTGGGCTCCCCAATACGAGAGAGACCTGAACTTATGGGATGGAGTCTAATGTATGTCCACTCGAGATTGTCAAGGAACTGGAACACCTCTTCTGTGAGACTTTGAGACTGTTCAGCCAAGAGGATGCTGAGGAGGAATCTTACCGATGTGTTTTGAAGAGCTGGAAGAGGAGGCCAGACTCTTTTCAGTGATACCCAGTGCCAGGAGAAGAGGAAATGAGCATGAACTGGAGCACAAGGTTCTCTCTGAAGACCAGGAAGCACTTCTGTGCTGTATGTGGAGTCTTCTCCTTGGAGACCTTCAAAAGCTGCCTGCCTGGGCACCCTGCTCTGAGTGTCCCTGCTTGAGCAAGAGTTGGGAAGGGTGGACCCAGAAGGTCCTGCTGGTCTCAACTGTAATGTGATCCAAACTTATTTTCTCCCCCTTTTTTTTCTTGAAATGTGGTACTTCACAGCATTTGGAGGTGGCAGACTACCAACTTCATCCTGCAAGAGCAGTAAGGAAGGGAATGCCCTGGTAGGAGAGCTGGTGCTTGAAGGGAGTCATTGAGGTATGTGTGTGTATGGAAGGTGTGAATGGAATCTGTCAGCACTGATGCTCTCAAAATGCTTTTTCAGAAGGCCCCATGAGGTAAGCTGAGGAGGGAGGTGAGAGGCCTTTTCCCCCAGTAGGGCTCAGCACCACCTGTGAATGCGGAGTTGCAATATACATTTGATCAGCCAGGTTCACCATGTACTTCTGGGCAGGTGCAATTACCTTCACTGAGACCTGAAAGCAATTTTAACTCTTGTGCTTCCTTTTGTACGATTCCAAACAAGTTTATTTCCCTTGCTTTTTTCCTTCTGACGTAGTTGATGGTTTCTGCTCATTTCCTTCCCTCACCTTTTGTGACTGCATGGTAGCAAGGAGTGGTAACAATGCAGGGCAGTCCTTGCTGAAGTATATGTGGGCACCAAAGGAATGGTGGCTTCATATCCTGTGTGGGTGCATGTGCTGAGGGCATGGCATGGTGCTTCACTTGTCCAGCTGTTAAAAGCTGCTAGGACACTGATGCTTTCTGCAAAGCTTTTGTCTGACCATGCTCACTTGCTGTCTCTATAACATTTGCTTTGTACTTTTGCTCTAGCTCGAAGTTTTTGGTAGGGTATACACTTACCCACACCTAAACTATCCTATCTTTTCAGTAAAAAAATAATATAGTGTTCTCATTAAAAAAAAAAAAAACCTAACAAAAACATACTTCTATGGGTCATTTGTTAGAGGATGACATCTTATAGGTCAGAACAGGAAAAGGGCTGCTGCTCTATTGATTTGGAATGCCGCAGCGTATGTCTTGAAGGCTGGAAGTCATTACTTTTACAGACCTGTTATGTCTTATGTGCTCAGCATAAGCTTACTCTTTTGGCCCTTGCTGTATGCTCTCCTGCTGTAGTCCAAATGTTCCGTATGCTGGCTACACAGCCTGCTTCCTCCTTGTATCAAACACAGCTGATTCACAGATCTGTGACCTTTCACTGATGTACTGGTGTACAGTTCAGAAGTATGGGAGGGACAGAGGAGCTCTGTTACGCTTTGGAAAATGTGTTACAAGAAACAGATTCTCAGTACCAGCCTTATTTTAAAAAAAAAAAAAAAAGGCATTCCCTTTCAAAGGGTCTAATTTGCCTTTGGCAGTACAGTCTCACAACTCCCTGCATGGGTTGGGCTGTGAACCCATGCATAAGTGCATGTTTGTTGTGTGAATAGATGCCTTTTTTCCCTGGATGCTGCTTCCATGGAATGATGTGTTAGACTTTTATGTCAGGCTTCTAAGAACTGAAGACATTTGCTTTTGTGTAAAATCATTTGGGTAAAAGCCCTTTAGAACTAATCTAGGATATTTTCTGCTTTTTAAAAAGTACAGAGATGCAACTTGTTTCATAGTGTATATAGGGAGATAGAGAGTGAACTTCAGAAGGAAGTTTAAGAAAACAAATCAAGGCTGTTCTGAAGAGTTACAGGCATAATTCAAGCTTGTTAGATGAAAAAGCTGTGTGACATTAAGGGGACAGATACTTGTAGCTTGTGCCTACAAAGTCAGCTCATTAGGTTGTTACCTGCATGCACTCTGCATCGCTTTCAGTACATTTAATTTTGACTGGAAATCCTTTACATTCTTCCACCTGCTGCTTTTTAGCTACAGTCTTTAAACATGATGAAAAAGGCAGGCATCTTGTTTTGCTCATTCTAAATATTTCTCATGTAACATCTTACTTAGTCTTCTACTAAAATGAAGCGTTTTGACAATTGCAAACTTCTTGTTTCACCACATGCTTGAAGTAACTTGAATATTTCAGATGGTTGGCATGGAAAGGGTCAAATGATTCATTTTCCTATCAATGTCAGTAGGGGTGACATTAATATTCTAGGAAGCATATGGTTTGGTATTTATAAATGAGGCGTATATGTATGAATAAACAATTATCCTGGACATTTGGGGCTTAATTCTGGGAGATACTGGACAGTCTTCTTCTGTAATAACAAATTCCTGCCTTCTGCTGAGTAAAACAGAGTACTAAGAAATTCATAGGTAATACATAACTGATATTCTGTTAATGTATTGGTCATAATTGTAAGTATAGAACAACAACTCTCACGTCGTATATGGTGTTTTAAAAACATATAGTTACTTTATGTGCTGAGAGGACACAGGGAGCCTTTGAAAGGAGAATTTGGCGTGGAGCTTTTTTATTTCAAAAATAACTGCTTCACTGCTGATCTTTTACTTTTCATACTGCTAGGCTGTGCAGATGAATACAGATATTGCCGTTGCTAATTCATTGTCAAAATCCCATTTCTTTCAGTGAAGCAAGATCCAGATATTCACTTTAACATAAATCTTACAAGCTCTTTTAAATGTTGTTTCACTTTTTAGGCCCTGAAAGGTTATTCAATGAAAATACTAACACCTAATATTTTTCCTTCAGTGCTATTATGTTTGCTTAGGCAACAAGCAGAATTTTATTCCCCTTAACCCACAACAGAAGAAAGAACATTCCCAAATTAGATTCTGTGCAGTGATGAGTGCCTTCAGCTCAGTGCTCAAGTGTAGGCCTATGCACTCAGCTGCTATTTTTCTTTTCAACTGGAGAAAAATGTATAATACCTTAGTGGTATTACTCGTATATATCCCACTAGTGATGTAATCCCTCTCCATTCCATCAAACTAATGTCTTCCAAAGAAAATATATAAAGGAAAAAGGGAGGAGGTAGGGCTATTAATAATTATTTTCATTTGTCAAGCAGGGTCGAACTTGTTCTGCCTTTATTTTACTACTTGTGCTTGAAATGGACTGCTTTCCTAAAAGTGTTTGTGTAACCAGATCACTGTAGTATTTGAGCTCCTCACCGTCTTTGTAATGTTCATGCTTACAACAGATAATTTTCTGTTACTCTTCTACAGGCAAGGAATTCTATTTCAAGAAGTTTTTTAAAGCTAGATCCCTAAAGATTCTCTCCATGTTTTTTGGTGATTTCAGTAGGAGTCAGTTCAATTGTGTCACCACGGCTGTTTGTGACACAGCACCAAGGCTGGAGCTGCATTCCTCTTATGTGAGGTGAGCTGGACCAACAGCACTCAGGGACACCAGTCCTATGGGCTTTGTTTCAGCAGACAGCAGAGATGAGGCATTGGGCAAAGCTAAATCCAGGAGCTCTTGCAAGCTGGGAGGCTTCTGCTGGTCTTAGATGGGAAAGCATAATTTTCTTCATTTCCAGGTGGTTCAGTGTGACACAGAGCGGCAGCAATCATCTGATGTTAACAGACAACCTTATTACCCATCTCTTTAACAAAACGTACAGCACACATAATTTAAGCAATGAACTGACAACAAATTATACTGTTCGTCACAGAGCCTTAATTAATAAAATCTGACTCAAAGTGAGCAAGTCTGCCCCAGGCATATAATCATGATTAAATATTTGAAAGAATCAAGGTAACTTTCATGTTTTGTTGAGGTTATTATAATCATGATTTTTTTTTGTCCTGGGATTTCATTCTTACTATTAAGAATCCTGGAAGCCTGAAAACCTGACAGAAGGAAGAAGGAAAAGTGCGCTGTTGTGTGGTAAAGTATTGCCCACATTGCTCTTTTTGTCTAGAACTCACAAGGGTTTTATTTATTCCCCTTGGCTGCTTGCATGCCCATTGTTGATATTTTTAAAAGGAGAGTGAAGGTGAAGGAAGCACTGACTGAGGATAAATTGCTTCAGTAGAAGGGTCTGAGGCTTTTTAACTTATTTCTTCTGGGCAGGCCTTGCAAAATGCCCAAGGCAGTTGCATGAAACTATTGCTGCTTGTCAAAACAGTAGCGTGACTCAATCAACTTGAATTATAGTACAACATTTATGTTAAAACGCCAGGACTTCTTTGGGTTTTTTAAACATAAATTTTTAAATAGCATTGTAAAGTGAACTTACTATTAGTTTAAAAAGGATATAAGCTTTATCAGTGAACAGCTATCTTTTTTGAGTTTGATTATCTTCAGTTTCTCAATTATTTCTAATTTTTGAATTGCATGCATGTGGAGTGATGGTGAAAAGCAATCAAGTAATGTAGGTTTGGGAAGAGTGTGCTAGCTGGAGTCCTCTAGTAGTAGTCTAATGGCAATTAGACTACGTCATCACTCCCTATTCTGATTTTGTTTAACAGTACACTTTATTCATCATCTTTTAAGTGAGCTTTTACTCTGAAAACGAAAGTGGCTGTATTCAGTGGCGTTATTTGCCCTGCTAGGCCCTCTGTCCTTGCTATAGTTCTAGCAGTATTCCTTTTGATAGGCTGTGATTTGGACATAGATGTGAGAACATGCTGGGGACTTGAAGACGCCCATGAAGCGGGACCCATCAGAAGCAGCAGACTTGGGCAGAAGAAATTTGGTGCTTAAAGTAGCATGGCTATTGCAAGGTAGCCACGCGTATTGCTTGTTTGAGTATTCATGGCAGGACTCCAGCAGAGTTTTTTAGGTATGGGCCCCTAAGCCAACAACTGACTGACCACTATTGCCTCTTATGAATATAAAACTCTCTGGTGCTGGTGAAAGTTGCTACTAAAGTCATAAGAACAGAAATGATGTCCCGAAATGAAGTCATAACTGTTTTAAAGTTGCTGTTAAAGCCAAGCATCTGGAACTAGAGATTTAAGCAAAATGTGAATGCCAGGAACCCTTTCCTGCATATGTTGCATCAAACTTTGGCATTGCTGTAATAGGACCAGACTTTGAAACTCTGAAATGTATCAACTTCTGCACAGTGCAGAAGGTCTTGTTTGGGCAGTCTGCAAGTGGTAGCAAACAGAAATGTGTTGATTGCCTACTGATTTTATGAACACATATACAAGATGTGTTGTTTTTTTTTTTTTTTCCTAACAGATTTAAAAATGTGAGCTGTTTAGTGTGGCTTCAGACCATGTTGTTCAATGAAGCTCATTATTACACAGCTGTGAGAGGTTTAAATTTAGATATGTTTCTGTACAGACTACCGGTATGTTTACTGATGATCTCTCTGCAGGAAGTCTTGTGTCAAAGACAAATAGTACCTCATTTGTATATGTATGTAGAACTAAACAAATATTTTCAGACCTTCTTGCTATATTGATAACTGTGTGAGTCTTCCCATTTTTGCTCCAGTAGATCAGTTACTTAAAAATAGATGCCTGAATGTATGTTCACCTGGTTTTGTTGGACTAATGTAAATTTTAATGGAGAGTATTCAGTATTGGAATGGAATAAACCCTCCTGCTAGAGGGTTTAAAAAAGCTTGTATAAAGAATGCAGAGTGGAGTGCTGCTTTTTGTTTTGTTTTGGTTTGGGTTTTTGTTTGTTTGTTTGTTTGTTTTTTGTTTTTTACATTGAATTTGTTGGGAAGCATGTCTAAGTTGATAGCCGCTGCCATGGAGATGGGACGGTGTGTGTAGCACTTAGTGTTGGCCCTCTTGGACAGAACCTTTTCTTCTGTTAAAGAACTGGCAGTGCTGCCCAAAAGTGATGCTCTTCTGTAATAGTGCCATTTAATACAGTTGATATAAACTTAGTTCTGTGCTTGATTTGATTGTGGGTGAAGGAATTTTTTCACAGTGATTATGCAAGTTGTGTCTATCAGGGTAGGTCCAACACCACATATGCCTATTCCAGCTGGTCCTTCACACTTTCAGAAGTTAGAAGTTTTTACAGCCCAGCATGAAGACAAAACATAATCATCTTGTACAGAGGCTGAGAGGAAGGGGAAGATATAGAGGAGCAGTTATGAGAACTGCATTTAGTATATGTCTTTTCTACTAAAAAGAATTCTTCAAGTAATAAAGATGCTAACTTTTTTTTTTTTTTGCTTGTCAATTAATTGCTGACCTTTGCAACGGGATTCAAAGTTCAGAGTAGTTAAAGCAATCTCATTGCCTTCTATGGCTTTTTGGGTCATGGCAGCAGAAAAAGCACTCAGACTCCTTGCCCTTTCATGTAAGAACTGTTATATCATGTAGGCTTTCTGTTCCTGGGAGGTGATTGCTTTGTTCAAAATCTATTACAGAAATGACAAGCTGAGGCTGTCCATGCTTTAAGTGTGCTATTCTGCACCTATTAAGGGTTTGTCAGGCGTTTTGCAGACAGTTTGTGAACTTTAAAAATATAAAATGCTTACATTCAATTTGGTGAATAGGGATTTAGCTAAACTACTTTTATTAACATTGACTGAATGCCTTTAGTATTTACACAGTATTTTATGTGTTTGAAGTGCTGGACTAACATTAATTAATTTTCAAAACACCCCTGTACAGTACTGTAAGTGAGAAACTTGGTGGCTAAATACCATCAGCTGCGTTGAAAATGTCCTCACAGGGGTATAATAAAATGACTGAACAAGGACATTCTAAATTAAAAACTGGTTTAATTTAGGTTAACCTAATTAGCAAGCTCTGGCTTTTGTGCATGTAGAACAGTAGATGACTGTGCTTGATTTTAAGGTTCCTGTCACTCCTGGGCATACTGGGACAGTAGTATGAAAGAAACAATTCTATATTTCTCTGGACTTGTGGTGCCTCGAGAGTGACACTGGAAGGTGTGAAGTTTATATGTATGTTAAAAAAACATAGAACAGCAACGTACTTGATGATAGACCTGTTGATGTAATTTCAGAAAGGTAGACGGGTACATACTCAAGGCAGCTCACAGCTACTTCTTAACTTTTCTGATCTGCAATTAAGAGCAAGATTTTGGAACTTGACGTATAGAAAATTGTATACAAACAATCAAAAGCTGACGTCATCCAAAAGGGCAGATTGTTTGAAATTTTGATCACTTGCTTAATAGTGCTTAAGTTCCAAGGAGCCAACAGCGCATTGTAAATCAGTGCTTTGTGAGAGAACTGCTTCTCCACTGCTCAATCCCCATCAACAAGTTAAAAACATTGTTTTCCTGGACATGGAATAACTAATGGTGTAATTGTCCAGAAATTAAAAAAAAAAAAAAAAAAAAAAGAAGGCAAAAAACAACGCAAGCAACCCATGTCCCACTTTCAGTTGTCCGTAAATGCATTACTAGCACAGAGTAAAAATAAAAATAAAGGGGAAAAAAAAGGATAATTCCTACATTGAAATATCTCTGTTTTCTGCTATTGAAGATAAAAGGGAAAGAGGGAAGAATCATTCTGTTTTAATAGGCAGAAGGAAAAACTGTGCCCAGCGTGTAGTTTCAGCTACTCAGACCATTTCCCTTTTTAAACCGTACTCTTTCTAAAATGAATTTCTTTTCTTATTAATGTTAAAAAGATGCCATGCCTGGAAAACTGTCCTGTCTATGTCCTGTGTAGTCTGTGCTGCATTCAGTACAGTGGTTTTTGTCTTGTTCTACTTTGATGTGCATGTCTAGATGTGATTTTTGTTTTGTTGGTTTCAGACTCATTTGCAATGTGTTGTTTTTTTTTTTTTGCTAGCATAACAATTGAAATGGCAACTGCAGTGTCTTTGAAATAAAATGGAAACAATGTGGAACTGCTGATCAGGTCACAACAGTGTTTTTCTCAGTGAGCAGGCCTTTTATTTTTGTAATGAAGAACAGTGGTGACATGATGTGCGGCCTGGTTGCTCAAGTCTGGTCTTTGGATTTCATGGCAACGTATCACAGCAATGTTTTAGTGCCCTGAAGACCTTGCCCTGGTGGCAGGGGAAGGAGCTGAGCTGTGCAATGGCAGCACCAGCTGCAGGATGAGGGTGGAGCTAGGCAAGGGAGTGGTGACTTCTTTTGGAAGCTTTTTGGGGACGTAAGTCTGTGTCTCTGTCTTCCACCTCATCTTCTCACTGTTGCATGGAATCCTCAAGCATTAGAGGATTATAGAGTTGTTGTTATTGTTTTTCTGACCATTTCTTGCCTTTCCCCTTCCCTCTTCCCTTATGAAGGAGCCCTCTTTTCTTCTTCGGAGTCCTCATTTAGTTTTCACTGCTGAAGAGAGGGAATAAAAAGGAACAAGTCCTAATCTGACTTCTCCTGCTGTGAGGAATAGAGTGGAATGAGGTTGCAAAGCAGATGCTGAGATGACTGCAGTGGATTATGTGGGGTTTCAGGTCTTGCTGTTGATCAGGGATGGTGGAGCTAGCAGATACCATTACGTGAACATGTCGGAGTTGTGCATGTCTTTTTCTGGCACCTTCTGTCACAGGACTATTGTAAGGAGCCAGCAATTGATTTTACAGACTCGTCAAGGAAATACTTGATTAGCAGCATGTATGTAGCTTAACAGATAGAAACTTCATTAATGTGACTTTGTAGGCTGAGGAAGTCACTGTAATTTATTAGGGAAAAGTTTATCAGCACACATAATCTTTCCTTCTGTATTCATCTGTGACTCTTGTAGCCACTTCCTCCTCCGTTGCTAAAGGTGTACATGAAAGCCGTGATGGAGAGCATCATTTTATTGGTTAAAAGAAAGTTAATCTATAGTTATTTCTGAATGATTTTGTGAGGGAGAGAAAGGGCAATGGATTTTTTCTACACTTCACCTAATTTTGTGTGTCTTATGAGCAAGCTTTGGCTTCATGAGAGCTATCAGAACCTAAGGGCTTATGCAAAATGGCTCGACTGAGAAATTGTGCTCTGTGAAAGAAATATGTGTCTGTGGCTTCATATGTGTGTGTGTGTGGCTTTTCTTTTAGAGCAGCTAATTTCACTCAGTGGGGCAATCAAAGCTGAAAAAGGTACGTGGAAACTTTCCTTAAAGAGAAAATCATGGGGGGAAAAAAAAAAACAATAAAAAAACAACCGTCCAAAACATTCATTGGATCAAGTTGACATTTCAGACAAGGATCATCATATATTTGGACAACTTAATAGATCTGTATTGGAATTTCATTTCTTTAGTGGGGCAGTACTTTCCATTAACTACTGGGTGATATTTTTGTTTTCAGTATGTTCTAGTAGCCTTTATTCTTAGATGGAAATGGGAAAACATAGAAGCCAAGAAATAACAGAGCAGTAGGAGAGGGAAAATGTTTTCTAATCTGACGTACAGCTGGAGAAATGTTAAAAGGTTTGGCTACTTAGAGGAGAACAAATCTGAAATCTTACAGCAGCAAAATACTTGAGGCTGTGAGACTGTAATTCTCTAAATTACAGTGCTGAAAGCCAGTTTATGCTATTATAGTATTGAATGTTGTTGTGCATGAAAGCATTTCTTATAATAGAAAAAATGTTACTGAAGGTTATTCCTGCTGCTGCTGTAATTATCTTCCTTTTCTTTGTCTTTGTCGAGGTGACTCTAAAAAATAATACAAAAAAATAAATTCAGCCAATAAAGTGTCATCTTTATAAAATTAATTATTTACAGGAATGTGTACCTTGGAATGCCTGAATTTTTATTTGCACTTAGCATTTTATACAGTACGATCTCTCAGAAATTTAATCTCTTGGACCCTTTCTCCTGATCACAGTTTTCTCATGATTACTAAGTTACTGTACTACTACTCTCCCAAGAAATCAGAACTGGGATGTAAGTGAATATTTTAGTTGTTTCAGTTAAACAACAGAAAAACCAATGAAAAATATACTTTTTTTTTTTTTTTAATTATTACTTTCTGGAAAACAGGATCTCTTTTATAAGCAATTTGACAGATTAGACACTGTTAATGGTGAAACAGTGGATGTGAGTTTGCATCATAATATCCCCTTGACAGTGAATATTAAAGTTCAAATGATAATTTCTATCAGCTGACCATAACTACATTTTGAAATGGGCTAAGTGAGTGCTTAAAAATAAAACGTGTCATTTTATTGAGGTTGATGAGAGGTAGTGTTCTCTGTCTTTAATAATTTGAGCTATTATGTCGATTTTACTACTGCTAACCCTGCAAAACAGGTACAGTACAGTCATGGGAGACTGAGCTGTTTCATAGGTCACCTAGAGAACTGCTAATGAAGTTCCAGCTGCCAAATTCTTCCTGCAAATTAAAAGCATAGCATAGTTTCACCTTGTTTATGTTGCTCTTTAATATTCTGCTTTGCCATTTTATTTCTAATGAGTCTGCTTGCTGCTCCAAAGTCTCACTTTTGTGTTTATGTTCTGTTCAGGATGGTGGTCTGGTACATTAATTTTAAAGGTTACTGTTTTGGGCAGAGCAGATATAATCTTATGCATGTCTTGTTGAGGTCTTTTATGGTTAACATTGCATAATGTAAATGTCACTGTAGTTAGAATTAGCCCACCAGACTTTTACTACCATTCACTGCAATGTAAGCTTCAAAAAGGGAACAGTGGTTCACAGGTGCCTGGTTGATTTTTATGGAGCTAAGAGAGGAGCAGCTTTTTTTTCTTTCCGGAGCAGATTTGATCTGACTTAGAGTATAAACCTAGAACCAAATACGTTCACATTTGCTTTTCCAAGAGGGAAGCGATTATTCATTTCTGGTTGAATGACATGTGCTTAAACAACTGTGGCAGATTAAGGAATACATCTACATCCAATCATAAATTCCTCTCTTCTATGAATCATGTCTTTGATTGCATCCATCAGTGTGGATTAGAACTTCTACTTTGTAGCAGAAAGTAAGCTGTGCCTGAGAAACTGGAATAGAGACAAAATGGGAGTTGTCAGAAATAGGTAGCAGTAAGAAACTTAGTAGAAGATGGGTTGCTTGAAGCATTCGTTCTTTTTTACTTAATTTCTTTCTCTCTATGGCTGCAGCATGGAAAACTGTAACAGAACAGTGAGAACAAGAGTGTGTCAGGCTTGTTTTAAGAGAGATGCTGTTGAAGCATAGGAGGTTTTCTGGGACTGGAATTCAGCTGCTCCAGGGAGAAATAAGGGTGGACAGAAATTGGCTTCTCTGAATTGTAGCTCTAGGTAACAGCCTCACAATCTCTTCTCATATTGTTTTTCTTTCTTCTTCCAAATGAATCATGAGTTTCAAAAAACATAAGAGATTGATTTGGATTTGAAGGTCCCATAATGACCATCCAGTTCCAATCCCCTTGCCATATGCAGGGAAGCCTCCAGTTTGACTAGATTCCCCAGGGACTCATCCAGCCTGGCCTTGAACAGTTCCAGGGATGATGGGGCATCCACAACTTCTTTGGTCAGCCTGTTCCAGTGCCTCACTGCCCACATAGTGAAGAATTTCTTCCTAATATCTAATCTAAATCTACCCTCTTTAAATTTAAAGCCATTACTCCTTGTTCTATAGAGATAGAACTCCTTGATAGTCTCTCCTCAGCTTTCCTGCGGGTCCCTTTAATTACTGGAAGGTCACAATGAAGTCTTCCCAGACCCTTCTCTTTTCCAGGCTGATCAACATTGGTCTTTCTTTGCAGGGGGAGTGCTCAAGCCCTCACATCATCTTTTTGACCTTCTTCTGGACTTGCTCCAGCAGATCCATGTCCTTCTTGTTCTGGGCCTCCAGGGCTGAACACTTCACCACAGGTGGGAGCCTTGTGAGAGTCCAGTGGAAGGGTGCGATCGTCTCTTGCCACGCTGCTTTTCATGCAGCCCAGGATCAACCAGCATCCCCAAGTCCTTCTCAGGGCTCCTCTCAATGAATTCACTGCCCTGCCTGTTTTTGTGCTGGTGAACATAATTGAGGTTGAGAGTATGGAGGAGGCTTGAATGATTCAGTATTAGTTCTGGAATCTGGGCTAGAATTTCACTGTCCAAGGAAGAGGGTAGGAACTTAGTAGTCATTGATCCAGTGCAGCCCAAGGGAAACATGTTTGTGGCAGTTGTGCTGTTCTCCAGAATGAACACTCTTCATTAGGAAGACTGCAGTGGCAATCTTCTCCTGCCTTTCCCTTTCTGGCATAAGCTTTTAAAATGAGTACCAGACTGGTGGCTCTTTGTTCAAAAGAACTAAAAGCACCTGGTTTTATGTAATCTGTTGCAATATAATAAGGATTTAATTTATATTGAGAAGTTCCTCAAATAAAGGATCTGATTAATCATAGTAACCTCCAACTTCTTTATCTCTGCAACGTAGAGTTTTGCACCATCTTTGTCACTGTAAATCCATACCTGCAAAAATGCACTGGTAAATACATTATTTTTCCTGAGTTGTTGAAACTTCTTCATTGGCTATACTTGAAGTACAGTTTTTCCACTTATGGAAGTTTTTCTTAATATAAATGTTAAGTAGATAAGCTCCTGAAAAGCCCATGAAATGTAGAAAGAATACTTGAACAGTATTCTATTTAAAGAAAGGTCTTTCTGTACTGGTGACAATTTCAGAAGTGTTAGGAAGCATGCCTCTATTTGAATACTCTTTTTATTTTTCTTATGAAATCACTCTCCTAAATGCTAAGAAGTAATTTGTTTGTATATTAACATAACTGACCAAGGTCCTTTGCTGGCTTTCCAATCATGAGTAGGGGTGAAAGTAACACTGCAATTCCAAGGCGCTTTGTACAGGAGTTGAGACATCATGCCGAAGAAGTTCTCTGTCTCCCACAGTGGGAGGAGAAAAATAGAAGTAAATCTGTGCCCATAATTACCTGGTAGAAAATAACTAGAAGCTTAAAACTAAAGAAGTCTAATTATAATTAATTGAAAAGGTTTTCTGCAGAAGCTAGTAGCAGTGATTTGCATAAATTCTCATTAAGGTGAATAATATATTTTCTTCAAGATTCATTAAACAAGCTTTAATCAGTTGAGCTTGAAAAACATCACCATGAAACTTCAGTTTAAAAAGTCATTACACAGCATCTAAAATAAGTTCTGAAAAATTACAAAAACATATCCAGGAGACATCAGCATCCTTCAGGCAGTAAGAAGCCATGTAATAAATACCAAGAGGAAGGGTGGGTTTTTGTCACTGGCTCTGAGTTAATTCCACAAAGACAAAACATGCCTGGTGGGAAGGAAGCCTTGTGTCGCCAGCACAGCTCAGTATCCGGAGTAAGGTATCTGCAAACTGGTTTTTCTTTCAGTTTCAAGGAGAAAACCTGATTAACTGATGGGTATGCTACATGTTGCAGTGGCCAACACCTCTGCTTTATTCGTATATTCTACTGCAGTTCTTTTTCTTACTTCAAACAGCTAAGCTGAGCGGGCCATAAAAACATGTATGTACATAACCAAAATATTTTTGTGCTTTTCTATCCATGTATGTTTTTCAGGATTGATTCAGATGCAGTCATTCAAATCACAGGTTATAATTGGTTTGATCTGTTGACTTTACCCTGGGCTTAATGAACAACTTTTGCTGACAAGTTAGTCTGTTTGATGATGGGAACTGAATGAAATTCAGCTTAGAGCAACCATTGTCTTCTTTTGTCAGTCTTCTGGGTGGCAGGAGAGGTGGAGTGGCAGATCTCAGATTCTCTGCAGTTCTTGGCAATGCTTTCCTCTCTATATTTAAAGTCCAGAAAGACATAAGCACTTTTATTTTTAACATTCTACAAATAAATGATAATTCTGTATTACTAATTGATTTTTGTTATTACTGGGTAGTGTAGTGGATTCCTTTCTTGACACTTGGTGAGCAGTCATGCTTTTGTACTCTTTTCTGTTTCAGGAGACAAATTTAAAGTTTGAGATGTTAGTACTGAATCAATTTTCTAAAGCAGCTGTTCCTAAGTTGCACTGTGTGCATATATACCCTCTAATAATTTATGGCTTGCTTCCAAGTGATGTGAAGCTAGACTGGAACTGGTGCCACTGGAACTGTACCTGACACCTTTTTTTGTGGTACTTGGATAAAGAAAGGAACACATACTTTGAGTCCCTGTTTTTGAACAATTTGCTTGCTGCTTTCTTCAATTCAATATTTACGGTGGGACATAACAGAGATGAGGCTGTGAATATAGGATAGATCAGAGTAACTACTATTAGTGAGTTCTGAAAACTTCATTTTCTTTATCAGATTCAGTTTAACACTTGGCTGTCTGAGAGAGATTTTGTGGTGAAAGCACCATTGGCAAGAAAGAGTAGATTATTAAGTATAGCTTTTGTATGGTATTTACTAGCAAGTTGGAATTGTACTTTCCCCACTCATCATTAGGTGCAGTGCTTTTTCCCTGCAAATTTCTCATTTGAGAATTTCTCATTTGAGACAGCCCAACTGCACAGATAGTAATAGGGTACACAGATATTTTCCTTTCTTAATGAAACCCTCCCCTATTTAAACTTCCAGGGTCTGAAGCTTCTGAATGAAAACGTTAATTCACAATTGCTTTCTCATCTCTGTAGTCCAGATTTAGGTACAGATTGTTTATTTAGTAGCAGGGTGTCCTTAAAAGTACCGGCAAATGCAAGTTAGCATGATTTGAATATTCAGATTATTTTTCTAATGGACCCACATCACCATGACATTCAAGATTATATGTTAGCTGTTGGAGGTGCCTTATGTGAGCCTGGAGAAGAAAAGAAAGAAAAGAGATTTATTGTATATGTATTTACTTATTTACAGCATGATGTCTTGAAGTACTTTTTTTTGTCTTCTGATAATTGTCGCCATTATTTCCTACTTTATTATATTGGACAGCCTGTGTTTTACTATATATTTCTTTTGGCTTTGAAACAACATTTAAGTTCTTTATCTTATTATTGAAATTAAACTGCGCCCAAAATGTTGTATGTCTTATCTGTAGAGGAAAATGGACATTAAAATATCTCCAGATAAACCCTGTTTTGATCTCTTTCCCCTTTGTTTCATTTTTCGATACTTTTACATTTTGTTTAAAGAGCTGGTAAACCAAAGCTGACTGGTATTACGATTTGGTCAAACAGTTCCTCTAAGTATACTGGGAGGTCTATAAGTGATGGGTGGCCCAAAATCCAAAGTCACCATTCTATTCAAATAAACACACAAAGAAAGTATATGCAGGACCTTTAACTCTTACAGGAGCTTGGCTGTGTGCCATGCTTCTGACTGAATGGAATTGCTGATTTCAGGGTTGCCTGGGGCCACAACCGCAAATAAGCATATATATCTCTGGGGTCATTGAAACCAGTTTTATTATTTTCATTACTATTGGAAATAAGTCACCTGGCTTGATTTATACATAAAATTGCAGAGTATCAACCCGCAGAATTGACCTTTAATTTAAAACTTTCATCTGTTTTGTTGGCTTGCAACAATGGCCTGTGATATTAAAATAACAGCAGCTTATGTTTCTAGAAATATGATTTTATCTTTCTCAATGGTTGATGGCTGAGCATTTGCTGTAAGTTTGGGATTCAAGTCGAGTGCCTTCACGTGAAAAAATCTTCATAGTTAGCTCTGCTGCAGCTTCCAGTTACACTTGGTTCTCAATGCTGAGATGGCAAACCTGTAGCACACCTGGAAATGTGAGGGTGGCTTCTTGGGTTTCCTGTGGGCTCCCAGCACCTCCCGTGAGCATCATCTTCTGTCTCTCGGTGATGTCTACATGCTTTTATTCTACAGTTGAACTGAGAAAGAACTGGAGGGGATGATAAAGTTGATTTGAGTGAGATACGTGTGTCTTATTGCATGCTACATTTGGGTAAAGTTTTCTAAAAGATTCAGGTAGCAATATCTTACTACTTCAATATTCCTTTAAAGTTCCTCAGGATAACATAGAAATCTTCACTGAAAACTGAATAGGCCTTAAGTGCTACATTGCCTTAGTGAATGGGACTGGTGCGTTGGTTAGCTGTATTTATTGACTATATAATAATTAATTTCTCAGTATATTAGGAATCTAGTATATTTGTTATATGTGTGCAGCATTATATTATTCTGAACAAATAATTTCCTGTGAAGAGCAACAAGTCTTGAATTCCCAATGACTTTGTAGCGAGATGAAATGTAGAGCCCCAGAAAAAGAAGCAAATCTCGTAGAGCAGAAACTGCTTATACCTTATGTTACTCTAGATTGGTTTTATTTTGCGGAAATAAATACATCCTGCTGTTTTATATGCTCTGGCCAGCTATAATTTTCTTCATTAAACTTTCAGTGGCTTCTTATGCCATGGGAGACAGCAAAGAGGGAGCTTGACTCCTAAAGAAGTAACCTTTCCAGATTCTTTCCTTTGCAGGTAGTAGATACGCACAGTAGTTTATGTAAGGATCCAAAAGGGATTTCTTTTTGGGGAGTGGGGGAAGACATTGCAATACTCTTTGTTAAATGATCTAGATAATAAACAGACGTAGAGTCCTAGTAGAAAACCAACTCTGCTCAAATACAAGCATGTGAAGTTGAAGTTTCTCTCCAAGGTGAAATTTTTTATATTTTCCATCCTTCTGTGAGGAGCTGGAGGGAATATATTAGCCTTGTCAACAAATGCCCTACTACACTACTCACCATTTTATTTTTTATTATTATTATTACTATTATTATTATTTATTTATTTGTTTTCAGTCTGAAAATGTTGACCAGTTTCTCTGGGCATCTGTTCTCTGATTCCTTTGGACCTCTTCCACTCTACTCTGTTGCACGTCTCTCATAATCTATCCAAGACTTTTTTTTCCATATCTGCAGTTTCTTCTTACTCTAATCTCAACCAGTCCTGCTTGTTTAAATACTGAAGGCAAAATTGTTACTGTCCATTAGCAGTGCCAGAATTTAAGAGAAGACTTAATTTCTGTGTTACCAAGATACTGCGCATGAATTGTTTCCCCTACAGACCATTTCTGTGTTTGATATGGACTACTGAAAGAAGCAAACTTTTTTGTTGTTGCTTTTTTAAAGCTCTCAGTAATTTTTACGCATTGCATTCTCTTCTGTTGACTTTCCTCTGTAGGTCTCTTTAGGCAGAACTTAGAGCTGTCATTGTCAAAAAGGCCAGTTATGAAATGCCATAACCTTTTCCAGCATTCATTCCTCAGCTACCAGGAAAAAATGCAGTTCTCTTTTGTGCTGCTCTCAGGGGTGCTTGGACTTAAATGTTACAGTAGGAAGTTGAGCCTAACGCTTAACTATTGACTCAGTCTTTCCACAGATCTTCCGGCCTTCCTTTTTCAGAAGGATGCTTCCTGGGAAAGCTAAACCTGCTTTTTAAAAAAAGCACTTAAAATGGACACACAAACCACCAGTGGAGAAAGGTGTGAGTGGATTTGCTACTGTAGAGCTGGGGAGACTGCTTCCGTTTAATGCTGATTTTTTTTTTTTGTAGTTCAGCTTAACTTCATTTTGCTGCAGTGGTCTGGACAGGAAGGTTGATCTCGTACTCAGTTCTAGTATCTAGTAATGGCTTCAGTTTCCCTGAATTGCTGTCTGAGGTCATTACTACTTACTACCTGACTCCCAACAGCTGCTCTAAAGCATAAGAAGGAATGATTTCTGGTTGCTTTGTTTTTATGCTTGGGAATCTAAAAAGTCTGCTGAAAGACTATAAAAGCCTATGCCAATTGCAGTTGATTATAGAACCATACTGGTTTCAGTGACATAAATTGGAGGTTATTCCAATGCTAATGTGGATTAATGCTAATATAGCAGAAATCAGAATTTGATCCTGTGTGTTCTGATAACATAATTCAACTAATTTGCCATTTCCTGGCTTTTTTTAGCTCAATCTTTGACAGCATCCAGTAAAACCCTCTGGAGTATGCTTAGTGCAGACTAGCATGTAATGGTGACTATAAAGTCTGTATTTTCTTTAAGAAAATAACTGTGATTAGTCCTTTTATGTCAATCTCAAACTGTTATCTACTACTTGGATGCTCTTAACCACAAGAAATAAGAGAAAATAAAATTTATTTTACACATTGCTATGAACTTCTATTTCTAGTGTTTCACAGTTACTATGGTATGCCACAAAATTAGTTTTACTGAAATGAGTCCCTGCATCTGGATAGACTATTGAGACACAAAGATGAAACAAGTCAACAGTACTCACTTTAATCTTTTCTCAGCCGGATCAACACCTTATAAATGAGTGGATGCTGGTCTGCCCTGTTAAAGTACACTGATGAAGGACATTGCACAGATTTGGATTATTTTCTATTGAGTAGATTTTTATTTTTTTATCCCCATAATAACCAGTTTTGACTTAACTGTAGTGAATTCCATTTTATTCTGCTTTAAAAAGAAAGAAAGAAAAAAAAAGGCTTCCAGGAATTTGTCTGATATATCTTCTGTGGCAAGGCCTAGAGGTCAAGTTCAACTACGTACATCATAAATGTTTTTTTTTAGCCTCTATATCATCTGTTGGAATTTTGCTTGATAGGAATCCTATTCTGAGAAGGAAAACTGCTACCTTCTTCTTGGTGTTTTTTTTTTTTTTTTTTTTTTTTAATTTTTAATTTTCTAAAAAGATGCTTTAAATATTTTGGTTGATTCACTGGTGAGTAAACTGTTATTACAGAGAAATGTAAACCTTGGGTTTTATCTTAAGTATATGTTAACGCATCTTGCTGTTGTTTTTTTTTTTTTTTTTTTTTTCCATCATGTTAAACATGCTTTGTTTTGTGTGTTTGTTGGTATTTCTCTTTTTTTGTCCTCTGTCTCACTGAAATGGCAGTGCGTCAACTTTGATTCTTCTGTGTAGCTGGACTTTGGAGCTAACAGAATAACTTGGATATTTAATCCCCAGGGAGGACCCCTTTGACCTCCTAATATTATTTAGCATATTGCTATAAATAGTGCTATCACCACAATCACTGGATAGTTCTCTTTATCCCCTACCCACCCACTTACATATATATATATATATAAGTCCTTTTATATATATGTCCTTTTAAACTTAATATATGCATATATATATATATATATAAAGTTTAAAAGGACAGTGTATGTAACGTATGTTGTGGCTTAGAAGTATCTTCTCTATTTAGTATTTCTGTAGTTATGTGTGCCTATCTATGTTCCTGGCTACTCTTTTCAATACTTCCCTAAAAATAAGTCAGCTGCCTAAAGGCTCTTTCAAGATTTAAACTTAGAGTGCAGAAGTGTGTGTTTAGGCATCATTACATACAGTTTCCTTGAGCTTTCTGAAAAGGCTGCGTAAATAGATTTGATTTGAAAAAGATGTGAATTATGAAGAGTTAAATTACTGAGCCTTGTTTCTTCAATATAGTTTGCCATGTACTGAAAAGAACAAGAGAGGTGTTACGGGACTGGTGTATGACTGATATGCTCTTCTGTAGCAGTACAGAAAGTGTGCCTCGTTTTTTTTCTTGTAATGGTTTAAAATGTACTTGTTTTGAAAAGGCTTTATGTATATTCAGTAGATGACTTGTCAGAAAAAGTAGTTTAATGTCTGTCCTATTAAAGTAGCTAAGAGTCTCAACGTTTCCAGTGTAACTGCTGTTTTCTCAAGCCTTAAAACATCTGTCCTTTTCCTTAGAGATAATTGTACTGTTGTGAGTAGCTGTATGGTGAAATGGCAAAAATTGTTTTTTTCGAAGGAAAGTAGGAAAAAGAAATAGGCTAGTGCCATGTTCTACTATGGAATAGTAAATCTAATAAGGCCTGCTGGGCCTGCTTTTATCATCTGAAATAGATTTGAAAGGGCAGCAGAGGTTCCAATTATAAATTCTGACCGTGCTTCAGAAGCTTGGAATTACGTTTTCACAGGTAGATGTGTCTATGTGTGTATGTGTCTCTGTGTTCATGTGCTTGTGTAAAATAAAGAAATAATGAGCTATTGCCAGGCAGTTGTTTGGCACTGAATAATATTTGTAAAGAATAGCATTGCTTGTGTAATTGAGAGAATATGTTGTCAAGTAAATACTGAATATCTTGAAGTCTTAGAGGAACAGAATTAGCACTCTTTTTTTGTTGTGTATTGTAGTTGGGAGAGATGTTATCTTATGAAACAGATGCGAGAAAAACAAAGCATTTTCTGGTTTAGTAATTTAAGCATTGTTTTCAATAAATATTGCTTCATATGCCTGCTGTTGTGGTGAACAAACTCAGGGAGCAGACACAACGACAGTGCCTCTCTTCTCTCTGTGTGCGTATCTGCTACCTCCTGAGAGGAATCTCATGGTATCCCATTGTTCAGCAGCAGAAAGTATTAATTACTTCTCTTGCTTCCATGCAGCTTGTTTTTTGCATGTGTCTGAATAATAGCTAGTCCTACACCAGCCAGTTGATATTAGGGTTTCATATTTAATGTCGTCTTCTATTTATTACATCAGGAAAAAGACTGAACTGAGACAGAGTGAGGTGCACTTAGGGTTAATATTAAGGCCTGATTCTTTCAGCATGAGGATGCACTTAGAAGTGAAAGGGCTTATAGAATGGAGAAAGGTACATTCTCCACTGAAGCCTTGATGGTTAGTTTTTGAAATATTTATGGTCCCAGGGGAAAAGCTTTTTCAGGCCATCTCAACCTCCTTGTTACCAAAATGTTTTGAACCTTTAGTTGCTTAAAATTTTCAAAGCTCTTTTAGTCAATAAGAAAATCGGTGCTTGCAGCATGCCTCAGTATAGGCAAAGCAGTGCTTGACAGCAGTCAGTGTTGTATGTAGCTACTACCACCTGTTCAGGATGTCCCTCCTTCTTCAGAATAACACTGCATCTTCAGTTGCAAAGTTAGAGAAGTCTAGAAGGCTGAAGCCAATGCAGATCAATGTCTTTAAAAGATATTATACAGTTTAGACAGTTACTGGGAAGCCTATATACTTTGATACAGTATATTTACCTACTGTGGTACAATGACCCTTTTGATTTTGTTGTTTGGATTCTGTTTATTATTATTATTGCTGATTTTTTTTTCCACGTGCTTCCATTTTTTATGACTATTGTAAGCATACGAGTGTATAATATCATTGTCCCATGAATCTTTCCATTCTGCTTATGTCTAATTCACAAAAGTATCACCAAAAATGTTTTATGAGAAAAACACTGCTTATGGCCCTGTTACATGTAGTTCATGTTTGTTCTGGTATACAGCTTAGGTTGGCTATGATGTTAATGTTAAAGAACAGTAATAATCCAAAATCTGTAAATAATATTAATACTTACATCTATATTCTCTGTTCCTAACTGCATAGTTAATAGCTTTCACTAGCATTTACCAAGATGGGAATATTGTCTTCCATGCATGAGCTCTGAGTTTGATGCATTCAGGTATTTCTACAGTTAGAAAAGGATTGGCAGAAGTTAGCTAGGGACTGGTTTACTGGCACTACATTTCTCTTTTGTGATGTTTTCATTCAATCAGTGTAAAATATGATTTGAATGTAGGTGTTCTTCTGCAGCCTCTTTAATATATGCAGTCCTGTTCTCAGAGCCAGCAACTCAGGATCCAATATATCGCTTAGCTAGTTGTTACTTAGTATTTCCCATCTGAAAACAGCTGAGTTATTGTCCGTTCCGTAGAGATTCACCTAAGAAAATTTGTTCTTCAGAGAAACTAAAAGCTGCAACCTGAAACCCAGAGGATGCATAGAATTTGGTCTCCTGCAGGTGTCCCTACTCAGTATACAATATAGGTACCTCTTTTTGAAAACTGGCATGGATAAAATTTTATAGCCTGTTGGTATTGTAAATAAATTCCACTTTCACAACTGTTGAGAAGGAATGAACTTTAATATGGAACAAGTAAGATATAATTGCTGCCAGAAATATGCAAGAATGGTAAGTAGTTCCCTTGAGTCTGTAATTAAACATTTAGATGAATGAGCTTTCACATACTTAATGCTTATTACTCTTAAGTCATCTCTATGGACTAGATAGTACTTTCTGATTTTTTTTTTTTGGTTATCAATATAGGCTGCACATATATTTTAGTCTTTGGGCACGTATGAGAATTGTCCACAGTATGACAGCCTCTGTTGTTAGCCTGATATCTGACCTCATGCCTGCTGAACAGATTGCCTGTAAGTATTTTGGAGGGGCAGACTCAGCTGCATTATATTCAAGGGATGTGAAGCTGTTTGTACTCTGAAAAGGAGGCTCTGGCTGTTTTCAAGCTTGTTGTCTCTACAGGTAACGTAAAATTTTCTAAGCATCCTTAGCATGACTTATTATGATCTACTGTAAAAATGCTATAGTGTGCTTTTCCATTACTATTTATGAAAATTGAGTAAATGAAAAATATTCTAAAATGATTTTGAGGAAAACCAAGGAAGAACCTCTGAATAGAGACTTGCCAGTCCATCACTGCCTATCTATTTTATGTGAGAGAAGACTGGGCAATAGCTTCCTTTGTGCACATTTGGGAGTTCTCCTTTTTCTTAAAAATATGTCCTGTACTTCAAATGCTGATGTTCGTTTTCAGCATATGGGGACCATTAGCAATATTGAAGCTGGACATATGGCTTAATGCGTTAAATCACTTTAGAATGTTGCATCTGTTTTTTTACCCTAGTGTTAACACCTGGATCAGTTTAGCACTAGTGCAGAAGTTCAGGACATATAGAGCTGTTAATTTTAAAAACATCTGGGCTTTTTTGTGTGTATGCATATATATGTGTATGTGTGAACCGCCTCAGTCTCTGCTATTATTTGAGTTTGATGAAAAAAATCTTACTTGAATTGTGCTTAAGGTGTATAACTGACCCATGCAGCAAATCAGCAGGAGACGTAAGGAATCTTTTGAGTAGATAAGCAAATGATTTGCCTGTGTAGCTTTTGTCTTCTTCAGACTTTCATTTTTAAAGTATTGATAGCTGGCTATGATTCTTCCTTCTTCTGCTCTCAAACTGATCCATTTTTTGTACTCTGAATGAGATATCTCACTCTCCCGGGATGCGTGAAATGGACAGGCATTAAAAATTGACGAAAGCGAGTTCCCTGGCTGAGTCTGCAAGCCTTATCTGAAGCTGCTCGAAAGTAAAAATGCCAGTTGCGTTGGAGCTTTGAAAAATGACTTTCCCTTGTGACCCGCTGCCTTTTAGCAAGAGCAGAGTTTACAGCTCTTTTTAAGAGTGATGAGTGCAGTTGGCGAGTTTCTCTTGTTATGCCCATTAGCAAGATTGGACTAATCTGCGGGACGTAAACTGGAGGTAAACTGTGAGTGAAGGAGAAGGAGAAGACAAGGCTAAAAAGACGTTTTGTACTTTCCTTTATCCCAGAGTCTTTCCTGGAGACAGCAGTTAATAACATTTTCTATCCGCGGAGAGCCCCGGTCACTGTGAGCACAGGGGCATTATAAAGGACATGTCAGCGCTGCCTGTCAGGCCGTCAAGAGGAACTGCTTTTAAAATTGCTGTTGAAATCACTGTCTAAGCATCAATACTACAGCAGAAGTAATAGCTTGTTATTTTAGTAATTAAAGATCAGGCCTTTTCAGCCTGCTTCAGGCCAGGCCATGGGCCTGTGGGAGAGCCTGGCTTGGGGGTTGTGGCTGGGCTGTGGGAGCTGGAGGCGTTTCATGCTTCTAAGAGCAAAATGGCATAGAGTTGCCTGACCTCAGATGTTCGTACTGCTGCATCCTCTTGCGCAGTCAAGTCTGTGTTGGCCAGGTGTAGTTTTTATTACATTTTAAAATGTGAGACAGGGTGGCAGTTGAAGCTTAACTAGCAGCCTATGTGAGACATGCTTCTTTGCTATAGGAAATTTAGTTTCCTCTCCTGTATTAGCTTTTTCCAGTGTCCCAAAGCATTAACCAGACTTTTGTTGTTGTTACGTTTAAACCCTTAGCAAAAAAAATTGTCATCTGGAAAGAACTTTTAACTTTCTTTCAAATTCTGTCTCATAGACAATACAACATTTGATATGGCTGGGCCAGTAAGTAAGCTGGAACCAGCAGTTTCTGTATTTTTCATGCTGGCAGATATTAGATTTTGTTACCTGTACATGCGTGAGAAACTACATTTATTTCACAGTTGTCTGCTGAATTTTATAGCTAAATACAAGATGATCAATACTGTATCTACAAGGCTTGCTGCTGATTGATTTTTAATATGAATAGGGCTCAACAGGAAAGGATCAGGCTTACATCAAGTTTGTTGCTGGGACTGTAAATGAAATTTGACTGAATTCATGCCATCTGAATGTACGATAGGTTTCTTTATAACTTTGAGGAAAGCAGTTTACTTTTGGCAAGGAAGAACCCAGTAAGGGGATGAGCACTGTGTGGGAAGGACTGGTACAGTGGCTGTTCACCTGGGGGGACCAAGTTGGTCCTTTCTCTTACTGAGCGCAGTATGGAGTTATTTGGGATGTGTGCTAGTAGCTTGCGTGTATGTATATACATGTATATAGATGTGTCTCATAGCTGTGTATAATTACTTATTTTTTTTAGAAGCAGTTGCGTGGCTTCAAGTATTGGAAGTGGGCACATTTGCAAAAGATACAGTAAAACCCAACAATTTAATGGGAGTGACCTGTGTGCCATCTAGTCTATTTACATCAGAGAGCTCAGCCACAGGGAAGGCAGTTGCAGTGGCAGTGTTACTGCCACTTATTTCCTTACTGTTTCCCTGAGAAAAAAATGCTATTTGAAGTCGAGGTTTCAGCTCTAAATCCTGACATCTGATAGCCATTCTTAGCTCTGGTCACTGTTGAGGAGCCTATAGTCTTAGATACTGTGCCTTTCTTAGAGAAAGGACTATTTCTAGCCTAACACCTGCTTTACTTTTACTGAATTCCTGTTTTTTTTTTCTTTTATGACTCTGAAAGTGCTACTACAAACTGAAATCACAAACAGAGGACTTAGATTTCAGGAAAAGACTCCTCCAAAGGACAAGATAAATAATGTGAAAACAAAGATCTTGTTTTCTTCCAGTGTTCTTTTGTGACTGGACTAAAATGAGAAAAATGTGTGTGGGGTTGAGAAAACAAATAGTAGGAACCTGATCCACTGCATAAGCAGAAGTCAAAATGAAAATTTTCAAGCATTCTAGAAGGCATCATCAGATCTTTATAGGATTTAAGCTGACCTCTTCATAACCTCCATGTGCACAGAGACAAAAGGACATGCGGATAGGAAGCGTGTCTGAAAGCATTACAGCAATGTGCGGTAGACAATGGAAACCTTGAGCTGCATGTCATTTAGGGTATTTGTATGGAGATTCTGTGGCATAGTGTATCAGTGTCTGAGTATTTTTCTGTAACGAACAAGACAACATTCCTGAAATGAATAGCATAAAAACTGGGATTTGGATGCAGATTGCAAGGTTCTTGTTTCATTGGGGGATGAGAATGTGAAGGGAATCTGGGTGAATGAATTTGACTGGTGCGTTTCCGATGTTGGCCTGAATTTCACACCATTTTTTGCTTTCTCATCTGAACTGAAACATGATTAATTACAGAAATATATATTTTTGGAAAGGCAGGAAGAGGAAATCAGTAAAAAATAAAGATAAATCATCTCTCTTGTTTAATATTTTTAATATTAGATCTATGAGCTGCCCTGGTTCTCAATTACCCTGATAAAATAAATACTAAATGAGTTAAACTCAGTAGTAACAAGAAAGCACTTGTAAAGAATTGCTTAAATTTAACTTTAGTTATGAAGACAAGTAATTAATTAAATTCTAGTCATCTTTTTGAACTAAACAGGCCTCACACCTTCTCCTACAGCATAAATTTGAAATGCAAATGATTGGATTTGTAAAAACATAGGGGACAGATTTTTACACTATTGGATTAGATGTGGAGACTGCTGATGGCTGGCACCTGTCCTTGCCAGGGTGGTTGGAAACAAAATTGCTGAAAACTGCACTTTTTTTTTTTCCCCCAGTCAAGCTGACACAGGCTGGAATTTATGAGCTAATACAACGTAAAAAATGTTTTTTTTTTCTAAATTGTAAGTATAAGAAATATAAAGAAGTGTAATCTCCTGTAAAATACTCTGCTGCCTGCCTTCAGTAAGGTGTTAACTGAAAATTGTTGTCAGTCAAAATATGTATGAGAAAGTTGTGGGAGTGCCCATAATACACCAGAAATTTGCATGCTCCTACAAACTTCTGCTTATTGTTCATCCATGTCAGTGAAATTCATTCCAACATCTAAATTAAAATTTCAGTATAAAAGGCCAGTTGGGGTTTTAGTTCTGAGTTACTGGAGGATCAGTTGTTTCAACAACACTGTTTGTCAGTTTTTCATATTTCTTTTACATTTTAATTATAACTCATCAAATCTTAACCAATTACTCCTCGGTTAGACTCAGATGAACGCCACTGAAGAGTGTTTTAATTTAATGGAAGCGGCATAACATCTGTTTCTAATGTTTTAAAAGCCAATTTATATGGAAATTTTGCTTTAGTGAAAAGTCAATAGATGTAGACTTCTCTAACACCTCCTGTGGAAATAAAAAACTTGTATTAAAGCAACTTCAAAACAATGCCATTTTTTCTTGTTGTAGCAGTGTGATAACATTTTCACAGCCCTTCATTTGTATTCTTTTCCTTCTATTGAAATGAAGTTTTTACTTGTCTTTTGTAGTCGAGCTATCAAGACAAACCAGGACCTTCTGCCAGAGACACCATGGACCCATATATTCTACAATGACTTTTGGGGAACACTTCTCACTCACAGTGGGAGCCACAAGTCATACAGACCTCTCTGCACCCTCTCCTTCCGCATCAACCATGCCATCGGAGGGATGGACCCATGGGGTTACCATCTTGTAAACATCCTGTTGCATGCTGCAGTCACAGGCCTTTTCACAAACTTCTCCAGGATCCTCTTCGGGGATGGGTACTGGACCTTGATAGCTGGTTTGCTGTTTGCATCTCATCCGATCCACACCGAAGCTGTAGCGGGGATAGTGGGGAGGGCAGACATTGGAGCCTGCCTCTTCTTTTTGCTTTCCCTGATGTGTTACGTGAAGCATTGCTCTACAAGAAGTTCCTCAGCTAGAACTTGGGGCTGGATCTTGGGAGCAGGACTGTGTGCTGGATGCAGCATGCTCTGGAAGGAGCAAGGAGTGACTGTTCTGGCAATTTCAGCAGTGTACGATATCTTTGTAGTTCATCGGCTGAAAATGCATCAGATCATTCCTGCTTTATACAAGGTGAGTCTCCCTTTTCTTTCCCATAAGCTGTTAAAAACCTGTCTCTGTTAATCAGGTGTTAAATGAGTTTTCAAGCACAGAATAATTCTCAGTAGTTTAGTCAACTCTGAAAAATAAGCACAGATGTCTAATACTGAAGGTATTTTTATTTCAGTTTGGTAAGGAGTTTTTACGTTTTGTTTGAACAGTGTGCTATTACCCATTGCTATTACTTGACACTGGGGATGTATTTCTCTCATTACATTATTTGCTTCCAGAAGCTCCCTCAGTCTGTTTACTGTCAAGCACTGGATGTATGGCTGACTTTTGCAAAGAATCCATTCGTGCTCTTATCCTCTTGTATCTTGCTAACTTAGCTTAGTTTGGTCAGGGAGGCAAGAGCAGCGGCTTATACCATCTGCAGGCTCCCTGATGCAAAGATAGAGCTTTTCATTGTTCTAGTCTAACAGAGATGCACAGAACCTGGCAGCATGTCTTTGGCATGCATTTTTTCTCCCCCCGAGTAGGAGCTGTGACGCAAATGTTTTACAAACAAAGTATTTCTCATTTTTTAACTTCTAACCCACAAGCAAGCAAGTGAAATAAGCATAAACAAATAAAGCCCACCCAAAGCCCCTTGTCTATCTTCTCCCCAGAGTTCATGTATTTTAGTGGCACCTGTATACTCTAGGTGAAAACAAGACTTGATTACATTAGTTGCCGTACAAATTAACAAGCTGAATATATGTAACTTTTTATTTCAATGGATTGATTTTTCTTCAAAAAAATTCTGACTTAACGAAAGGAAAATGCTTCACGGGGACACCTGTTGTCTCATTTTTTACTGAGACGTAACTAAGAACTGGAATAAAATAAGGCTTTGCAGTCTGTTTCAATCACAGTGATTTTAAAATCTGACTTCTCACACAAGTTAATCTAAAATAAATTGTAGTTTTTGATAAAGTTATGCTTTTAGTTTGTAGAGTGTAGAATGCCTTCTACAAGTAATATACAATGAAAATAGAGTCAGAAAAAGCAAGTCGTTTCTTGTAGTTGCCTGATAAATTCCTGAGGCATGTTGACTTAGCCATCATGCATTTTCCTGACATAAATGGCCATATTAAAGACGAGAATAGTTTCTTACTTATGTTTAAGACCTCTGTTGAATGTCATTGGCCAAATACTGTATGTATGCTAAACTATGCCCCTAACGCTGAGCAGAAACAAACAGTAAACGAATAGTTTTTTTTTTTTTTTTTTTTTTTTTTTTTAAGACAAGCATCTGTAACAGCAAACTTTATTCTCAAAATTATGGGAAAAGATACTGTGAAGTACTTGGAGGAATTTGGTTTGAAATTCAAATGTTAAACTGTCTTAGAGAATTACACTCTTAGAAACATTCCTATTACATATATGACATTCTGAATGCCTTGTGCGTGACTTTGTACCAAATCTAAATTAGTATTCCTCAGAGTCTGCCCTCATTTCAGCCTGTCTGCAAAGTCCAAGTTACAATCATTGAACTAGTAAGTTCCTTGTCACAGAATTGTTCATTGCCCAAAACCCTAAACCTTCACAGACATTTTTGATGAACTTTGATAAGGAAAACCTTTTATTCCCTTTTTCCCTGTTTCCTTCATTGACACCAGGGTAAAAATTGGTCCAGCAGAGACTTTGGTGGCATAAGTGAAATCCAGGTTTCCATATCCTGCAATGTCAACGGAAGAGCCATCTGTCTAGGTTATGTAGTTCTAAATTTGGACATCTGTATTCTCCTCCTGCATGAAACTTCTTGTCTTGGACAGCAAAGTAGTGTCAATGCCTGAAGTTTTTTTTTCCAATTTCTAACAATAAAAATAATTCTGTGCTTTGCAGGTTACTAACCTTTAAGAAGTTTAGATTCTAGATGGAAGAAGTCTTATGGGGGAAGATCACCTTAAACAAAAATACGAAATAAATAATATATTAAAAAATACATATATAAAAATATTTTGCTTGATATGCTAAAAATACATTTCCTGGTTCACTGACTTATTAGGCTATATTTTCCTTAAAACTCTGTTCAATCTGAATGCTGCTAATTAGTTTTTATGTCAATATTAGGGCAGCCTTTGTTCAATCATTTACAGTGATGAGAGGTTCAGTTGGGAGCCTTGGTTATAAAGGACTTCCAGTTGAGCTTCTTTTGTCCTCTGTAAGTTTTACTTAAAAATCGTTCACAAATTACTTAAGCTTTAATAAGAACATATCACCCTGTAGGACTTCGGATGCCAGGGATATCTTCATTGATTTAACATTTTATGAGAAGCGTTTCTCGTTGAATACTCACCTGTATACTGTTTTGTACTCTAGCTTTGTATGGACTCTGCCATAACCATTGCGATTTCCTGTTCCCAAGGCTTGAATGAGAAGGAGTGAAGTGCATTTTCTATTTATTTATTTATGTATTTATTTATTTTAATTATGATCACTATAAGTGATTGGAGTTTGGTAACGTGAGTTTTGCTTGTAGTATCTGAGCAGTGTTTGACAAATCCTGACCATTATGACCATTTGGATGCTGTCTTGTTGATTTCAAATGACTTTTTGCATTTATTTTCACATAAGTTTGAAATGATTATGCTGTACGAATGATATTTTAAAATGATGCTTTGTTACTTTTGAAATGACTAGTAAGAACAGAGTCTTCTTGTTGAAAGCTTTAGTTTTAGTTTGGTTCCTTGTGTTTGAGCAGAGAATGATAAAGAGAAGCTTGTTTATCTTTTAGTTTTGTATTAAAAGCAATCCAAATAAGAACCCAGAATATGTTGCCGTTTTCAACTTCACATTCTTTGATCGATTGTTTGGATGTTACCTTTTTCTTGTTGCTTTGGCCTTAAAATGTGTCCCTGTTAAGAACTAAAAAATTATTTACCGTTCTGCAAACAAAACCAACTTCTAGATTAAGAGTTTTATTTATTTTTTTCTTTAATGTTGTTGCCTACAATTTTTTGCTTAAAAAGGCATTCCTGTGTTGCAACTTGCAAGTCAGTAGCCATCTACAGATGAGTAATCCTGAGTTATCCACTGGCTTGAGCACCTCATAATGAGAATACAATGTCAAACGAAAGAAACAAAGGAAAAAAGAAAACAAACAAACAAAAAACACCACCAAAACCACCAAATAGAACTCTGTCATGTTTCAGAAATGCTTTCCAGAATGTCTGTACAGATAGAAAGAACCACAGTAATTTACCTGTTCTGGAACTTGTGTTTTGCTTATTCTCAATGTGGGAAGGTAATTGTAGAAGGAAAAACATCAGATGTCACAAAGAGTAGTCCAGAAAAACATGATGGTCTTTTGCATAGGAGGGGAAAAGTGTAGAGTAGAGCCAAGGAAGAGAGGAAAATAATTCTAAAAGGTGGTTGGCTTAAATCTGTTCTAGGTAAGTATACAGTAACAATATGAAACTGATAGCAGAAGAAAGGGCATGCCACAACATCTGTGGAATGGCAGGAAGGAACTACCCCTTTCAGTCTACCTAACCTTAATCTAAACCCTGTCCAGCTGAGCTGACACATCTGTTTCTTATGCTGTGCTGCAAACTGGAACGTAGAGGAAATGCTGGTAATAAAAAACCCTTAAAAACAAAACAAATATCCCAGATAGGGCTTTAGGAGTTATTTTAAACCTGAATCAACACTGTATCCATTCTCTATCTGTATCCAGTTCTGACACTGTATCCAGTTTTCCTTGCTCTGCAAACAGCTGTACTAGGAAATTTTGGGAGGAAAGTTGAAGAGAAAGGGCAGAAGTAGGGACCTCAGAATGAGACATTTGGGGCAGTGGGTGGTTAAGGACTTGCGCTTTTGTCTGTAAGCCTTTTGAGAACACACCGCTGGGGGAGCTGAGACCCGATTAGTTATGTACAAGGAACAGTAAAACCACTGAATGGCTTCATAATGGTTAGCGAGGATGAGTTGGTAAAAACAGCCTTAAAAGTGCTCCAGCAGGTGGTAGAGATGGCACAGGGGGTAGTAAGCCTGTTTCTTTCATTTTGTTCTTATCATTGGTCCGAGTGTGAAATAAATGTGAAATGGTGGCTCTGACACAAGACCAGTAGCCATTTACTGGCTTCACACCTCTTATCATGATGAGTCAGTGATGTGTCACCTGATGTGCCCTGTCAAGTCCTTGACAACATCCCATTGCATTTTGAGTGGACTGACAGGGCTTTTGAATGAGGCAGCTGCAGAGAAGGACCACCAGCAGAGCAGATTAATATTACCCTTTATTTAAAGCTATTTTTAATGCACTTTTAGAAGTGTATATCATAGCTACTTATTAAACTCTCCAGCTCTTTTCCTTGTCATCTATGTACTGGTTATTCAGTAGAACTTGGCTGCTGATCTTTTTCCCTTTGCCAAGTCTTGTTGTATTCCTGTCTGCCTGTGATACTCAAGCTCTGACTGGCAAAGTTGTCAGTCTGAATGCAGTTTGATTTGGTTAGTTCTGTTTTATTCTGTCTGACTCACTTTCTAAGTGCACTCTGATAAGAAAGTATTTGCTGTCTTAAGTCAATAGAATTTGATGGAAGTGT
Organism: Gallus gallus; assembly: GCF_016699485.2. Classification (NCBI taxonomy): domain Eukaryota; kingdom Metazoa; phylum Chordata; class Aves; order Galliformes; family Phasianidae; genus Gallus; species Gallus gallus. The sequence goes on from NC_052532.1 coordinate 41,018,385, forward strand.
GTTTATTGCAGTTGTAAATAAGTTGTTTGGAATGGGAGATATTAAAAAAAAATGTGGCTCTGTACCGGACAAAGCATTCCTTACTGAAGAAAGCTGAGATTTTGTTTTGATTTTCACCATTTTAGGCCTTGAGTTGTTTCTGTCGTAAGTTGCGTAGCAGGTATGCAGATTGATTGAGTTGTCATGTATCGTGTATCTAATGGTTTTACCTGTCAGCAGTTAGACTTGCACAAATTAAACCATCATAAGTAGAGGGATGGAAGGGGAATCTGAATACGATAGAGAGCTACAATCAAGTCTGTGATTATGGAGACTATGCAGATTCAGAGGCCTAATTCTTTTGTACTTGCAGTACCCAGCTTGAGAGCCAAGCCATTAATCAGCACTGCTGTAGACAATCTTCTGTACAATTAGTTGTACAAGGCTAATATAAGCTCAACTGTGCTGTCCTTTTTTCCTCTTTATTTATTTATTTTTTTTTAAGTGAAAATGGAGCTGGACAATGTTAGTAGTTAAAAAGATGGGGCAAATACATTTAAAATTCATTTTTAATATAATGGTGGTTATGAAATATTTACTGCTCTGTGGTTTGTGTACAAACTGCCTTATAGAAATAACCGAACCAGATGTACGTTCCATTAATGTTCCTCTGCTACAGTATAGTAATGTTTTACCAGATCAACATAACCTTAGTATTGGGGGATTGTTATACTAAAAGAAAGAGACCTCTCTTTTTCCATCACTGATCTGATTAACCCCCTCCTTCCCACAGGAGGTCTGTCTCATGTGGAATTAGTTATTGTTGTCTATAACTTAATGTGAACCACAAATTGGATTGCAGGATGCATTATCTAACCTTCTGTGCTATTATAACAGTATTGGTTTTGTAAAAAGCAATTTTATTGGAAGTCTATATTTTATTTAAGGTAATGATGGAAAGCCTGGGCCTGCATGGATGACAGTCAACCACTAAACCAAGCTTTATAAAGCACTACTTTCTTTTATGATCTTGGAACAACTTCAGTTGTGAGTGAGATATGTACGATTCCTGTGCAAAATAGGACTTTCTATATATTAGATAAAGCTACTGATTTTTTGAGAACATTCCAGACTTGAAATAAATCACTTTCTCCATTCTTCGAAGCAGATGCCTTTAGAGATACCACATATTGATAAGCAATCTCAAAATAAAATGTTGCTCTTGATTTAAACTTGCTTGTATTCTCTTCTGAGGAGCTTAAGAGTCTTAGCAGTGCCATAGGACTTGGTGGTTTTTCACCTTTTCTCCATCTACAAGTTATTTCATTTTGAGACAGTGTTTTAGTATTGTTTAAATTCTAGCTCAATGGTGTGTGTTTTCTGTTTATTTTCTACAATCCAAGGAACTTGAAGATGCTTGAACTTGCCCACAGGCCTGCATATTTCAGTAGACCTGGTTAGTAAGCTTCGATTTTGCAAGTTCTTTCTCTCAAACGCTTGTGATGATGTGCTCCTTACCTTACTCTATCATGAAATGCAAGGTTTAGTCTGCTGGGGTAGCAGCTGCTCAGAACAGGCTTCATGCTTAAAGCCAGATATTTGGTAAACACACTTTTCCTGAACATTACTATTGTCCTAGTAAGAAATAATAAATAACTTAGAGCTTCAAATGTGATCTGACCTCATGCAGGTTCTCTTTGTCTAACAAGAGCTGTTGTGTGCCATTTTTGTGTGCCGTGCAACCTTTGAGTTCCAGGGCTGTGTGTGGGACCGGCCCCCTGTCGCTGGGCTGCTCTTGTTGCCCAGCTGTGAGCTCAGACTCTGTGGTGGTCAGCTGGGGGTTAATTCTCCTGGCTGCTCCAAAGCCATACAGAACTGTGGAAATGCTGAGACGAATGTGCCTGTACATACATTGCTCATATTTCCGGCTGGAGCTGTGCGGTGCTTTTCTCTTCACACTGCGGGAGAGCAGCAGCGTGAGGCCTGCACTGTCTTAGCCACCACTCCCCCTCCCCTGGCAGATATCTCTTAGACAAAAGAAGCTTTTTGCAATTTACTTCTTGCTTGACAATTTCAAGTAGCTAATACTGCCGTTTCCTGTAGTTCCCACAGCTCCTTGCTGCTTTGCTTTTTGATCCTAAAATGAGAAAAGCAAGATTGGCCTCTGCTATCTTTCTTGTCAGAGATATTGATCTCCTGCGGGTCCTGTGATGTCAATGGAGTTGTACCGAATTGGACATCAATATGTATAAATAGCTGTTGCTTCCTGAAAACATTTGCATGTGGTGATTTAAACCACAGAAATATATAATATATGACAGAAATATATGAGGGCTGCTCTAAAAATAATGCTTCCTATTTTATTCTGTTGGCCTACAACGTCAGAAGCAGATGGTGGTGGTATGACAGTAGAGGTTGAACCTTCCCACCAATATTCCATTACATGTTGTTGCCATGTGACAGATGGCAGCAGAGGGGCAGTCTGACAAAATGGTGTCTGACATGGAAGTGCAGATGAAGCAAAGGTGTGTCAATGAATTCCTCCATGTGCAAAAAATTGCACTCATTGACATTCATGGATGCTTGCTGAATGTCTGTGTAGACTAAACTGTGGCTGTGATTATAGTGAGGCAGTGGTGCATTTTGGCAGTAGTGACAGTGACATGAAGGACAAGCCAGGTTTTGGATGGCCACGCACAGCTGTCACACTGCAAAATAAAGAGCGTCTTGATTTGGTCATCTGTGCAAATCAGTGATTTATGACCAAGGAACATATGGGCCTGAATATCAGCTTCAGTGCATTGTAAATGATGGTAGCAATGTTGGATATCAAGGCCTTTGTGCCAGGTGAGTCCCAAGAACGCTCATGCAGAAGCAGAAGCCTTATTCAAGTTTGTCAGGACCTACTGAACCTGTAGGAGGCTGAAGGTGACAGTTTCCTGGACCACATCATTACCAGTGATGAGATGTGTTGCCACTATGAGCCAGAGTCAAAATGACAGTCTATGAAATGGCAATGTGTGAGTTCTCCACTGAAGAAAAAGTTGAAAGACACAGTTCTCTGTGAGTTAAGTGATGTGCACTGTCTTTTGGGATGGGAAAGGCGTGGTCCATCTGTATTTCCTGGAACCCAGACAAACTATCAAATAGTGTTATTGTGCTCTTTGTATCAGTTGTAGTTTCCATGGCAGTAAGTAGGAGTCATTACTTTTGGAGTGACTAGTGTAGCATCCTCATCCTGAGGCAATTTTAGCCATAGTGTGTTTTTTTGTCTATTTTTCAAATAAGGAATCATAAGCTATCTGAAGAAGCCGGCTTAAAATGGACTATATTTTAATATTAAATCTGTAATATCTTTTGTGGAATAGCTACTAAAATCTGCATTACTTTTTTTCTACCTCCTTTGAAGTCTGCAATAATATTTTTGAGAGTATATCTGAGAGTTCCTCTCTGGAAAGAAGGAAAAAGGAAAGGCTTCTTTAATAAGTGAGTAAGTAAATCAAAAACAGAGAAGCCTTTTCGTATTTGCAGAGATTGTGAAGACGTGAAGAGCCCTCAATGTAACAGAGAGGATAGTTTGCTAGAGAGAGGTTGTCACTGTATTCAGTCTTAGATCTAAGATTTATACTGCATGGTAGCATGCAAAGTATGCTGTGTTCTTCTTTCTTCTCGGCTTACAAGGGATCTTTTTTGAAGCACAGGGTGAAAAAGCTTTCAGGGGCTTTGCACGGTTGGTATTAGCACTTACTTGTCATTCTGAGGTTGCATACCAAGCACAAATATGAAGAACAGTGTGACTTTTTTCATGGTGTTTAATTACAGGGTACTGCTGGGCTTGCTATTTGCCAAGTTTTAAAACCTGTGCCAGTAATATACAACTGGTAATGTTACTCTTCTATTTTTTAATGTTTTCACAACATTTAACAAAACTAGTTAAAGCACAAAACTTGCCTTAGTGCATAAGGACTGTGTTTCAGAACACTGAGTATTTTATAGTGTCGGTCACTCTTCATCTTAGTGATTACCTACAGCTTCCTAATGGAAGCAGCTTTGCAAACCTATTTTTCTAACAGCTGGAAGGTTTCTTGCGCTAAGTGTCTGTACTAAAAAGGAGTTACAATTCATGTGTTTCGATGTAGTAAGTATTTTAAGCATTGATAATGGGCCTTGAATACCTGTGAACTTCGAGGGGTAAGAAATAAGTGCATGCAGCTGTGGTCTCTCTTCAGTTTTGCGCTTGGTTTTGATATGAGAAGCTGCATCCCTTTTCACTCTCTAGCTGTGCTTCTCTATGAATCATTTGTACCAGCCATAAAATGGAAAAAAAAAACAATATACAATCCTAAAGGTAAGTGGTGTTCTAGTGTGTTAAATGTCTCCTGGTGCAATTCCTTTCATGTAGATTTGCTTTGGGAGTTATGTCTTTTATGGTTAAACATCTTATGGTGTTTTGGCTAAAATGTGTGTATTTCTCATCTCTTATTCATCAAGTAGGTATCTTTTGCATCTGTTAAATGCCAGACAGAAAGTTTATACTTCTGCCTTGCATACAAATCTTCACATACTCTCTTCAAACTTGAGTACTTTCCATTATCCTCCTAATACCACATTTAGGCACCTAAGGATCCAGATTTGATGAAGTGCTGAATGCTTGTAGCTCCTGATGGATTGGCTATGCTGATTGAAGCCGTTGCACTTTGTAGAGCGCAGCTAAATAGCAAGCTGGACTCTCTGCTTCCAGCACTTAGGGCAAGTGCCAGCAGCATCAGAAGAGAGAGGAAAAAAAAAATAAACAGAATCGAATAGATAATATGCAGAGGAGCAGGTGCAGGTAGTGGACGCTCATAGTTCTGGCTCTTAGAAATGCATTACAGCATCTTCTGGAAAGGTAATTGCTACTGGGAGTAAATGAAGATCAGTCTTAGGATTTTTGAGCATCTTAAATGTAGTCACCTAATTACCTGAGTCTATACAATAGAATTATATTCTCAAAGGCAGTCATCTTCCTACAGTCGTACTAAAACAGAGCCTTTGCTGCTACCTGAGCATAAGCTTTGATTCCAGACCCAGGGGTACATGTCTGGGAGGAACGGGAACATATGTAAACCATGAGCCACAAGGGAGACTTTTCTCTTAGTATTAAGTTTAATTTTGAATTTCCTGGTTTATGCTCATTTTTATGTGCAGTAATGATTTAATGATTACATGTACAATTTTTCCAAGCTGAGTGATTTTAAACAGTAACCTGTGTGGACAGTTACAATATTAAAAAGGGAGAGAATGCAAGTATTTGAGATTTATGGTGGAAACAGCCAGTTGTGATAGAAGGCAGCAAACATTTTCTGGCATATTTACTGGAGGAACAGATGATATTTTGTGCATATGCCTGTATTTCTTTTTCCAGCTGCAATGTAGATTAGGTATGGGGAGGGAGACAACCCAGGCTTGCAATCCTGTAGCTGACTTTATGGATTGGTTCTTAGGAGGTATATTTCTAGCCTCACTACCCTTGAATGTCTCTTAGAAAAGAGAATAATCCCTCAATGCTGTGGGTTGTCCACATTGAGAAGAGGGGGAAAACAAAATATTTTTTGTTCCTGTGTTTCTAGGAAACTAATTGAAAGTGCACATGAGGAAATTATTTTTAAATAGTCCTGAAGCTTTTGGGGGAAGGGAAAGAGAGTTTGTGTACTTGGTGCCTAAATGGCAGGTAGAACATATGTACCTTTTTATAGTCAGAATTCTAAAACTTTCAGACGCATACAGTTTACTTCTAAGGCTGTAGATTTGTTTGGGCTATGCAGAAGTCAGCTGCTTCGACATGTATTCACCTAAAACTTTTCTCCTTGACAATAAAATGTGGAAATAAGTTCTCATAGCAACAAGCTCTTTAAAGTGAGTGCAGGGGCATATTGAGTTAATAAAGGCAAAGAGAGAGCAGAGGAAAAGAGGGTAAAATTGTATCAAGTCTCTGTAAATTCTTTCTCTTCCAGAAAACAGGACTTTGGGGGCTATGGATAAATTTTTTGCATGTTTTAGTCTGCATGTTTTAAAAGCATCCTGGGCAGCCTGTATCGCTGTAGAACATAGCAAAGCTTGCATCAACAGCAGTGTTTATTTATAAAGGATTGTGAGATTCCAGTGTATTTTTAAAATGCACGTTTATTATATTTCTATCTTTTATTTGGAGACTTTTCTTCTTAAAATATGTTATTAGAAGTGGCAAAACATTGCCACAAAATAGCTCTCATGAGTTTTAAAATAGAAGCAGTGCCAATTTTTGTAAGCTTAGTTCTTGCTTCTTTGGAATACTACATATATATAATATTTTTGGCTTCTTATGATTTGAAATCTGTGGAAACTCAGTGTTAGCAATTTTGCAGAGGATTTTTTGTTTTGTTTTGTTTTTTGTTTAAGCCATTATTTAGTTTTTACTTCTTCTGACCCGAATTTTAACCAAGAATTTGACTTTTTTGTGGGTGATTATAGTTGAGAATATGCATTAATTGTGGGACCAGACATATTCAGTGCAATCCCATTTAATTACGAATAAATTCTCAAATGTAATTTCTTGCAGAAAAAGTATTGAGCCACATGTCTTTACCCACTTCTAAGCTTTTCAGTGAGCAGTGGTCACTGTGGTCTTTGAGGTCCCTTCTAATCCAAGCCATTCTATGATATAATCCTATGATTGCAGATCTCCCCCTCATATCTTATTTGAGGTGATGTTACCTGCTTAATGTGTACTTATACCCTTCTTCCTTTGCACTGAGTTATTTGATCTGTGTTTTCTTACTGGTAAACCTCTGTACCCAAACAAAACTGTCTAAACCTTTGCACTGTTAGTGATGTCTTTCCTTGGAACAAGGAGAGCAGTTCATTTTTTCAAAAGTTTCTGTAAAGAAACTCAGTGGTAAGAAAATCTCAAGTTGGATCTGCTAGTGATAATGGTGCACTGTGGAAATCGCCAAGCTAACTAACTTGAGGGATCTTGATACAGAGTACGAAAATGGATCTAAAGGCAGGGTAAGCAGTTGGGTTCCTTGGCTGGTTGGTGCCAGGTTGTAACTAGTGTACAGTGTTTAAAGCAGGCTGAGGAAATGTGTGTACAGTGCTCAGGATCTGACTGAGCATTCGTGGCCACTCTTTCCGTCAGGAGACCCTGCAGTCAAAGTAACAGCCCTCAGTGGTAGTTACAAAGCAGACATTAACTTCTGAAAGTTTTCATTTGCCATCTGCTTTACAAACCTATAGTGTATATACCTATAGTGTTGCTGTTTTTGGGATTTTATCTATAATTTTGAAGTTTGAAAAGGGGGGAAGAAAAGTTTCTTACATTATGAAAATTGTTCTGAGTTGGTGCTGGGATACCATAAGACAAAACGAAGCTGACTTCTGTTGTGGCAGATTAAACGATCTGTGAACAGTCTTACCTTTTACTTTTTACCTTCAGTTAGACTTCAGGTTTTATATGGAAACTAAATTAAAACAAACAAAGAAGTGCAGTTTATATATCTATGTTTACGATTTAATTATTGTTTTGGCAGTTTAGTGTTGATGTGTTTTGAATATGTCTGATTTCTAAATGCAAATTTTAAAACTTGCTTCTTTAATTTCCATCAATCTTAAATCTGGAAAAATGTTTTCACTCCATTGTAAATCATGACATATATGGTAGTATAGACCTAGACTCTCAAATAACTGCTTCTACCTTGGAATTGCCTTTCTTGTGATGTGATGTATTGCCAGCAGTGTGAGATTGCACACTAGCAAAAAGGTTGATACGTCCTTGCTCTCTTAAGTCAGTCTCTAAGGCTCTGCAGTACCCAGATGGCTGCTTTGATAGTCTGGTAACAAACCCTGCTGTCATCGGGTGATATAAGGAAGATACAGATGTTGGTTCAGCTTTTTTGACAATGATGATCAAATTAAAAAAAAAAAAAAAAGAAAAAAAAAAGATGACTTGATTGAAAAGCTGTGTGTGTGTTATGGAGGCCAAAATTTGGGAATCTACACAGACTTACTATTTTATATTAACTGGCAGAGCTGCTCATAGCAGCCAGAGGATGCAGCACCTGTCTTCTGTCCTTACTGTGTGCAGTGTTGGTGCATTTTCTTATAAGTTCCGACAGAATAATGAAAACTGAAATTTTATAAAATCTTATTTGAGGTGTGACCTTGCATTTCATGGCACTTGGTGGTGGTGAGCAAGCAACATATTATCTCACTGGGGTAGTAAATCTGTGTTTTAATACATTTATTTCTTTTACTTGTAGCGTAGCAGACAGCTTCAGACCCTCTGGGAGAACTTTGACAGTCTGTCTGTCTGTCAGTCTGCTCTGCTACTACACTCTGAGCTTGGTTGCTGATTTGATTAAATGTTATGTTACTTTGATACACAAACTATTTGAAATAGTCAGATTTGTTTTAAAAAGGATATTGTTCAAGAGTAACATACATATCCAACAAAATCAGGCTCTTTATGTGTCCCAGAGCCATGCTGCTCTACATCAGCAGGCTTCTAAGTCTGTTTACATGAAACTGTGCAGCTAAATAACTCAGAAATTTTATTGCTAAAAATTATAGAACCACATTGTAAAATAACATGTATTTGCATTTGGAATCATAACATATATTAAATTTTGTTGACTCCTTCCAGGAAACTCAATTTTCTGTGCATTGAAGCAAATATGTAAACTGTTTGCTGTTATTATTTTTTTGTTGTTGTTGATAACATTGGTGTCTGTGCAAAATTTAAGTACATCGTGTTTTCCTTTTGGTAAAGTAGTCTGATATGTTCTCCCGTTAACAAACTGGTACATTCAGCCATGAATTACATAGGCTGCTGGCAGGAATGTAGACTCTATGGAAGCATAATGAAATGTAAATATCTAGTTAATACCACAATTTCGGGAAGTTCTGCATTTGAATGTTATATCATGCTGTAGCCTTATGCCGTGTGCTGTCCTTTTGAGCAGAGAGAGTTGTTTTTAGCATGAGACTGAGTTTCTTTTTCTGTTTGTGGTATCTTGTGGAGATCTTGCTGAATCCTGAAGCAGGTCCTCATGTTCAAAAGTTTTTTAGTGATGTTTTTCCTGTCTGTGAACGTGGCTCTGGAACGTGTCCAGAGAAGGGCAATGAAACTGGTGAGGGGTCTGGAGCACAAATCCTTATGAGGAGCAGCTGAGGGAGCTGGGATTGTTTAGTCTGGAGAAGAGGAGTCTCATGGGAGACCTCATTGCACTCTACAACTTCCTGAAGGGAGGTTGTCATGAGGAGCGGTTTGGCCTCTTCTCCCAGGCAACAAACAGGACCCGAGGAAATGGCCACAAGTTGTACTAGAGGAAGTTTAGATTAGACATAAGGAAAAGTTTTTTCTCTCAGAGAGTGGTCAGGCACTGGAATGGCCTGCCCAGCGAGGTGGTGGAGTCGCCATCCCTGGCAGTGCTCAAGAGGTGTCTGGATGAGGAGCTATGAGATATGGTTTTGTGGCTTGTGGTAGCAAGGGTAATGGGAGGACGGTTGGAATAGATGATCCTGTAGGTCCTTTTCAACCTTGTGATTCTATGATTCTGTGATTCTTTTTTTTTTCATTTAAATGAGTGAACTTGCATTTTCTTATTGTATAGGCCATGAATGACTGGACTGTAAAAAATTGGAGGGCTGATTAAAAAAGATCTAAACTTATAAATTTTTACATTAAATTAAATTCTAATTTCTACATTAAATGCATTGCTTGAGGCCCAGCTGAACATCAAGATCTTTCCACCTGAATTTAACAGCAGCAATGGATTGTAAAGGTTTATTTTTTCAGGTAGACAGCGTATTTTCTCTGATATCCAAGTGTGCGATTGTTTTTCTTATGCCCTAACTTGGGAGCTTAGATTTGTTTTTTGAGGTTTGTCTTGTCTCTAAAAAGCTGTGATATCTTTAGAAGCATGCACAGAAAATTATTTGAATGATTGTGCTTAAATTCTTGATCCAGAATAAAAAAATGTCTATTGCTGCATCACAGTTAATCTGCTTTAGCCTATTTGAACTGCTTGTCAAGGCATCCAGATTTGATATGTTGCAGAAGAGAATACTTGGGGCTGCTTAAATAGAAGATTATACATAAGTGACTGGAAATACTAGCATCTTGAGACATGAATTTGTACCCATGTGGTATTTTCTCTTAAAGTTAACAAACACCTTTAGTAACAAAACACATTAGTTTTTTAAAACAGGAGGAAAAAGATTACATGGACAGCAAAGGCATTCAAAAGAAACTCAAGGGCAATGAAAACTATTTAATTTAATATAAAATTTAATATTTGCCAAAGAGAGTAAAGTGAGAAAGCAACAGTAAGGGAAAAACTTGATTGCAGGCAATGAGGAGGAGCAGGAAAAAAAAAACACAAATCAAAACAAAAAACAAATCACCAAAGCCAGGATACAGCTTTTGTCTTTGAAGTAGTTTTCTATGAAGAATAAAACATTTTGAGAAGCTGGGAAACAGGGAAGAGCATGCATCAATTTTGTCTTTTTTTTTTTTTTTTTAATGTAGAGATACTCTAAAGCAAAACAAGATCACGAAGAGAATGGACTTCTATAAGAAAAATATGAATTCATCATGTCATCGAATATTCAGTTCAAAATTTTAATGGCAGCTCAGACTTTAATGTTTTAATTTGTCACTCAGTTGAAGTCATGGTGTATGGAGAGGTATATGTATGCATTCACATTGTGATATATGTTCATTTTAAAGGGAGACCATGTGCTGTTCTAGTAATAAATCTTTGAAGGTGATGTTGCTCATTTTAACTAGAGATTCTTTTGAACTTTAAAGGTAAATGATTCAACTGAAAAATACACAAATTCTTCCTAGTAGATTCAAAAAAGTGTAGTTTCCTGAACTTCAAATCCTGCACTTTTTTAGTATATTTCTTAGTTTTGCTTTAACAATAATTCGTACTGATTTTATTGAGAGTTCTACCATGTGGATGAAAACCTAGCTAGCTGATAGATAAACCAGAGGATTAACTAACTTTGTCACAAACAGCTGGGATGTTAGAGACTTATATTTGAGACTGTACTATTCTATATCTTTTTGTAAATACCAAGAGTCTCTGAAAGTACACTAGGGAAATTTGTAGTGGATTTTGAAGTTAAAGGACTCAGGTATACGCACAGATAAAAAAAAAAGACTGACAGCTCAAACTAACAAAAATTATCTTTGGATGCCATTTGAAACATTTTCAGATGACTAAGAGATATCTATTTTGTGTCCTGTTGTCCTTTTCTTACAACGCAGAATCTAAAAATGGTGCTTTTTTTGGTATTGGCCTACTGAACTCAGCCCCCCTGCAACGTGTCCATCTGCCTTGCTGTTTATGTTGCCAACTGTTTCTTAATATGTGCTCTGTAGGGCTTGGGTGCTGCTTGGAATTGGAAGGGGGGAACTGAAACTTAATGCTGTGAAATTTCAAAGTGGCTTTAGGGGATTAGAGTGATTTTACTTCTAAGAAATGATAATCTAAAATGAATGATCATACATGTTCATTCAGGTAACAGAAATAATTTCCATACGCGAAACTTGGTTACAGCATTGCCCTTCCTATCTTGAGTGAATTTTCCACTTACTGTTTCCATATTACTAACTTATGCTATTAACTGTTATTTGAAAGAGAGGCACTGGGATTGAATTAGGGAGGGTATAGAGTCCTGTAATTTATGATGATTTATGTTACTGTTTAGGAACTGCTACCCAAAATGGATTAGAAAATTTGTTTGAAAAAAATGTTAGCTAATGCAGTGGATTTGTTTGGGGGGGTGGAGGGAGAAGACCAGCTGTATAAAGAAATTTTGGGTGGTAGTGTTATAAAACACAAACCAGATGTTAGAGGAATAATTTGAGGAAGCTAATTGTGAAGGAGTGCTTTAGCATATCTTGCTAAAGATGGTGGAGATCAGTGAATTCAACCATAAGTACTGTGTGCTGTAGCAGAAGAAAAAAACAACATTAAAAAAGACTCTGTGATTATAAGCTGTTCTACCATATTGCAAAAATGTAGTTATTCCTTGCTATTTAACATTCCAATATTTGAACACCAAAATATTTTCAGAATTTTTTTCTCCAGAGATAATTATGGGTAAAAAAATTACAAACCAGAGAAGAACAAAGCCTCTAGTTTATGACTTTCAGATGATTCTTCTTCTTTTTTTAATAAGGAGAGACAAAAAAGAATATAAGCAAGTCCAGTGTAATGATGGTTGAGAGTTGACTACAAAGTTATATATAATTGAGTGATACAGATATGATGCTTACAGGGATGGCATTCATGTCTTCCCACAAAGTAGGAGCCTCCTGAAGGAGAATACCCACAGTCTGGAATCAAGTTGAAGATGGAAGCTAGTTACATGGGATGAACAGGAACATATTGGAAAGGTTTATTATCAGGAGGAGGAAGATAAATTATGGAAGTAGAATGTGGTGACCCAAAAGTTTGTTTAAAACAATATGATTTTTTCTTGTGATCAATGGTACTCTAAAAGCAATAATTAGGAAGTATTATTAAGTATATAATTTTAAGATGTCAGCAAAAAAAGTGAAATGGCAAAAAGAACTAAGTATGAAAGACCTTCTAGTTGTCCATGCATCTCTATTTGTCGACGGTGTACGGGCTGGTCTGGCCTGGTTCAGTGACTAATGGGGCAGAGGGATTTTTTTGCAAAATCTGCACCTCTGGAAAAGGGAAAACAGGGGACCCCTCACAAGAAAGAATAATTAAAAAAACAGCAACAACTATCTGAGGAGAAACAAACTAATTTACTAAATATAGTATCAGAATGCACAATAACACACTATAATACAATATAATTCAATATAATTGTTAATAAAATCAAATATAATTGAGAGAAGGATTGTCCAAGAGCTAAAGGCCTTACACTAATACTGAAGCCTTGTGTGCAGCTGGGAGCAGCAGCGAGACGATCCGAAAGCGAGCACGATGGGACGAGAAGAAAGAGAGACTCAGGTCAGGTGACGTACAGGCCTTGTATCTGTTCCCCTGAGCAGGAATGATAACAGTACTCAGTCTTCTGGGGAACGTAGTTCTTCTTCTCTTCCGCACAAGTACCTGGAACTAGAGCATTTGCTCTTTAACTCCCAGTACACTGCATGATGTTATGATGTGGAATACCGATAACCAAAAATCATAAAACCATGACACTATTGAACATGTTGAATAGATTCTTTGTAGTGAAACTGAGTGGTATGCATGTTTCTCTCCAGGGCTAGTAGAGATTTTTGTTACAAAGGATTCTGAAATGCATTTGACTGATCTTACTTTTTATTGTCAGCTATTGTTTAGATAAATGTTAAACAGCAACTGATTAGAAGGCTTAGACACCTACTTGACAGCAGATTGTTGTGAGTTCATGGCATAAGCTGAAGAGCTTTCAGCATATTTTAACATTTTATTATGCATGTCTGGAAAATGCCACCCTCTCAGAAGGTTATGCTCACACATTTCTCTCCTGTCAAGTAAATCCTCATAGAGGTGTGTGTGGTGAAACACCAGGGGTTCCTCACATCCTCTGCCCATCAAACATAAAAGCAAAAATGTCATTCCTCCAAATTAGTGACTGTTATGGTACTTTGTTACAGATAGCTGAAGTCTCCGCCTTCTGTTTTATGATCTGCTTTTTGTATTAACGCTGCCTCAGACTCGTCAGTCTGAAGGTAACATCTCTAATAAAAGTCGATCAGTCAGTATAGCAGAGTCCTCAGACCCCAGGGTGCTTCTCAATTATTAAGCAAGAGTAAAGCTTGTTAAGATGCACATCGCTGAGATGGCTTAGGAAAAAGCCAGCGTGAAAAGATAATTCTTAAGCTGACAGTTTTAGCATTTAATCCGTGACTGCACAGATGACTGCTGGTAGCACATTCCAGGCATGAACCAGGAAGTTCAATCTCTTCGGCCCAGCGCTGCAGGTGGCACCAGGGTATCTGTCACAGATGTGGCATAAAGGATTGCAGAACCATGGGAACAGACAAGTTCAGCAGCATTATGCCTAGGGGCAAGAGGACAGCACATTCTAGAGCTTGCTTCCGCTGGGTCAGAAACAAAGACCTGATTCATATGTCTGGAAGTGGGTGGATTGTTGAGAACCAATGTTATGAAATGGAAATGTATTGAAAGTCACATTTGCCAGTTACAGGTGGATAGTGCAAATGGATTTTGCTTATGTAAATTCTTTTTCTGATTCTTAACGTTCTCTTTTGTGCTGTAGACTGAGGTTATTTTCAGAACAGAGCTCTTCCTGATAATAGCAGAGCCTCAGCATTAGCCACGTGAATGTCAGTTTCCTCCCCATCTCTATCTCTGGTAGTATTTTCCTCTCAGTATCTTAAAGTTTTCTCTAGAATTTGTAACCCAACTATAAAAACTGTCCAGGTCAAAATTTAGCACAGAGCTTATGGTGTGATTTTGAATTGCAGATAAAAATTAGAAAGATCTAGCTCACAAAAGATTCTTAGCAAGTTCACAATCTTTGAACAGTGTTATATCAGAAACTAGTAATGGTATTTTAATTATAGGGGTTTCATATGCAGAAATTGCATTTTTGTGATTGGTGTTTTGTCCAGTTTTCCACTCAATCACATCAGTGTCCATCAGACAGAAACAAGAGAATTTGACATAGGAAAAGTTTTCCTAAAGGCAGGATGCTCTCAGGCTGCAGTAGAAGAAAGAATAGAGACGAAACATCAATTTCTTGTGAGAGGTAAATAATTCAGGAGCTCCGAATCTGTTAGACATAAGAAAGCCAAGTAGCAGTGCTGAGTTCTGAGTTCTACAACCACAGGAAAATTGTGTTGTATCCAGCATGAAGAGCCCAGTCACAGGCCATGCATTCATTGAAAAGTAGGCTTTATTTTTTCCCTTTTTCTTTCCCCTTTCATATTATTTATAAGATGGTACTCTTTGGCTACTCCCTTATAGGTTTTAGTCCCTTTTAGGTTTTCTAAAGCTAAATCAGTGCTGTCAAACTATATTTGTTACTTTGCTTTACAAGTAAAATCAGTGGTTATAGCTGCAGAAAATGATTCATTACAGTGGTCTGCAGAAGCTTTAATGCTTTATTGTTTGAAGATGATCAAAATACTTACTTGCGTTTTCTCCTCTCAGTAGTTTCAGAAAGTTTTGTCTAATTTCTAAAAAATGTGACCTCAAAATGTTACATGGTTACTATTCCTGTAACTGGTTATCTCAGAAATACTGTATCAGAATGAGGAATAAAGTGTTATTTTTAAAGAAAATAAACCAAAATGGTTTATCACACAAGGCAGTGCTGCCAAGTCTAGATTTTGGCCCCAGAAGTCTGACTGTGGTGTTTTGGTTCTTTTTTTTTTTTTTGTTGTTGTTGTTGTCTACTAATTGGCACACGGGAACTATTTTAAACAGCAAACTGTTTACCAGTATGTATTAAACTGCAGGTGTGCCAGGAAGACTGGGCAGCTTAGGTATCCTGGGGCCTGACAGGCTCCAACACTGACCTGGAATTATTAGAGACAAGTTAATTGTTCTCCCTGTCTAGATTGTTTTTCTGTGGATTAAGAATAAGAGCTGCGGAATGTTTCCATGATTTTCATGTGCAGCTAGCTTCCAGGAAGCTTCGTTTCTATAGGCTGGTTTGCTGTAATTTTATTCAGGTATTTTGGAAGTAGTACAGTTACAAAGCCCAGAAGATTTCAGGGTGAGAAATATAGAAGATTGGGAATGTCTGTAAATAGTGTTCATGGTGTACATTCTTCTGCCTTGAAAGACATACCTTATTTGTGGTTTTGGGAAGTAAGAATGGAGTCCTTTCATAAGGTTTCTGAGATCAGCAATATTCAAAGAAAATCTCGTGTGTATGATTCTTTTAATGAGAAGCTTTCTAAATAAGTCTTAACCAGAAAAAAAGAGTTATGTGGGATATCCAGTCTTAAAGTTTTGAAAATGTGTGTCAAGAAAAAGCCTGGTATTAGGAGAATTTCAGAACACCATCACTTTGTCTAGAAGTGAAGTCACAGCTTTTCACTTTTTGATTTTATGTCCTGAATTGTACTCCATCAGTAGAGATGTTTAGTAACTTGCCTCATCTCCCTCTTTATCAGACTACTTTAAACCTTTGCTGCTTAAGAAGAATGCCAGTTAAACTGATAGATTTTCCCCCTCTTTTGTCACGTCTGTCATGTGGTAAGATTTAAAGTAACTGTGAAGATAACATTGTTGAGATTAGAAATACCTTTGTCTTTAGAGAAATGTTGTGATTTGCATATAGATCTCATAGTTTATGGAAAAGATAGCTGCACTGTTATATGTAGGTTTGTTCCTTTGTGCTTTATCTGATATATTGCATGCCATAGTAGTACCTAAAACTTGCTCTGTCTCTTTCTCTCTGTTAGCGGGTCTTGCAGTTTACTCATCAGTGTTCACTGCTAACAGCAGCTGTTTGTAAGGGGCAAACATGACTGTAACACCAGAAGAGTGAGCCATTAGAACTTGGGCTCAACACTTCACACGTACTTAACAAAAGATTTCTATTGATTATCAATGACTGTTCGCCACCTGGAACAAGGCCAGGATCAGAGGAGGTACCTGAAGGAAAGGTCAGATTCCCCAGGTGCTGTTCCTGAGGCAGCTCTCCTCTTGCTCTTCCCGCAAGCCCTACACCTGGTCCAGTACCGCTGCCAACTCCCAGCAAGGTCGCTGGTGCTGACAGCCAGGCAGGAGGTGATTGACAGCTCGATGGAAGAGCCTCAGCTGGACCACAGTGTCCAAATGAGGTAGAATTCCCATTGGACATATTTCTCTAGAAATTAATGCAGTTGGACAAGTTGTCTAATTTCATAGATATGCATAGCAATGAAGGAAGGTGGCCACGATATGTGTAGGAGTGTCAGTGTTGTCGCTGTAATTTGCTTTCACAGTCATTGTGAAAAACTGTTTGGTCAGATCATTTTCACAGTCATTACTGAGAATTACTTGTCTTCTTTATGCTTTCACACAGGCTGTTGTTTAACTGAAACGGAGTTCTTGTTACATGGTGTAGAAACAAACTTGTATACCATTGCTTTTATTTATTCAGGGAAGTATTTCCATGAGAGCAGATGGCTATAATAAACTTCTGGAAGACAGCATCTTCTTGTATGCTCTGGTTTTAGTTGCCCCACTAGCTGAGAAAGTAGCATCAAAGGTGGATATAAGAAGGGAAGAAAAAATAATTCCTAAAAACAGATTATGTGCTCCCAGAGGTCTATATGTTGCCCCTTTCCCACTCCATGACCATGCTCAGTATGCCTCTGTCTGGTTAAAGACCAAGCTGTGAACCTGAGATCGTGGTCTATGAGAATGGCTCAGTGCTTGTGGAGAGGAGGGATGATACCCACCAAGTATAACTCTTGTAGACATACAGTACTCATGTTTGTATCTCAGTCTCACACTAACTGTATCCAGTTTGCTCTGGAGCCTCTTCACTGTCCAGTTTCTTCTAAATGCAGTGGAGGAACATGGGGAAATCTGATATGTGGGTGTGAATGTTTGGGACTGCTTTAATTTTTTCATCTGATATCTGCTGCTGATTTTAAAGGCTAGACTGTTGAAAACAGCAGCGAGACATATGCAGTAGTGCTTTTTATTTACATGTCTACTTATAGTTGAGACAAAAACTAGTGTAGTGTTAGGGGAAGTTTCTTACCTTGGATAACATAAAGATGATTAGCCAACCAAAAATATCTCTGAGTAGCTCACTTCATTCTGCATTAATTTATCCACACCAAAAGCTAAGCTTGGATTTCCCAAAGCTGTTTTAACCTTACTTACACATTGCTGGAAACTTTCAGGCTTATCCATAAGCAGTTAATGAAACAATAAAGGTATAAAGATAATGTGCAAAAGAAGATCAGTTTGTGTTAGCCAGTGTTCATTATCAGCTGGAAACTTCTATAACTGTCTAAAGAACAGTTGATGTAATATGTCAGATTTTCCACTGTAATGGTAGTATGTTTGTATATAAGCGCTGCTCCAAAAGCAATGCCTTCTATTTTATTCTGTTGTCCCACAACATCAGAGGTGGATGTTGGTGGTATGGCAGTAGGTGGTGAACCTTCCTGCCAGTATTCCATTACATGTTGTTGCCGTGTGACAGGTGGTAGCAGAGGGGCAGTCTGGCAGAGTGGTGTCTGAAATGGAAGTGCAGATGAAGCAAAGGTGTGTCGTAGAATTCCTCCATATGGAAAAAAATAGCACCCATTGATATTAATTGACACTTGCTGAACATTTATGGGGACCAGACCGTGGATGTGAGCACAGTGAGGTGGTGGGTGGTGCATTTCAGCAGTGGTGACAGCAGCAGTAGGTCACCTCTGCTGCCACAGATTTTTACAAGCACAGCATGCAGGCTCTTGTTCTTTGCTGGCAAAAATGCATAGCTAATAGTGGTGACTATGTTGAAAAATACTGTTGTGTAGCTGAGAATTTGCCCTATTGGAATAGTGTTATTGCACTCTTTGTATCTTTTCTATATATTCCATGTTTCATGGAAATAAATAGGAGGCATTATTTTTGGAGCACCGTGTATGTGTGTATGTATGAAAAAATATGTAGTCTTCACGCGCTGTGGAGAATCTCTATTTGTAGCAGGATGGGAAGATATAGAAGTAGTTATTTTAGCTGCACATTCAGCCAGGGATCTGCCAGCACAAATCTGTACATGTGCTCTCTGCTTTCAGTATCTGAAATTTGTTTTCAGTCTGAACAGGGGCTGTCAATCAAAATCATCACTTCTCTGAAGTGTTTTCTCTGTCTTCCTCCTCAGTGCAGTTATTGGCTCTGGTTTTTCAGGCCCTTTGTCTCATTGTCACCCTTTGCTTTGTAGAGCTCCTTCCTCTTTGCCTTGCTGCCCTGCTCCTCCTGTCCTTCCTCCTTCTCAGTGTAACCTATGTGCAAAACAAAATGGAGTCCCAACCAGCTGCTAAATTTGATACTCCAAGATTTGAAAGGTGGTGGGAAGGGTGAGGGGAGAAGAGGGAATCTGTATTCCACTCCAAATAGAGGTGGAAAGGGGAGGAAACACTGGAGCTCTGGTAGGTGGGGATAGGGGAGGGAAAGCAGTGTGCTGAAGCAAGCCTCTGGCTGCTTATTCTGCTCAACTAGAGTAAACACAACAAGAGCAGGTTCCTGTATGAGGTTGTAATCCCATCTGAGTTTTGTTTGGTGATATTACTAGTTGTTCAAACTATCCTTCGTGAAATGTTTTGTAGTGTCCTTTGAGAAACCTGACAATTAAATTATTGGTGAAAAATTATTTGTAGGGAGAATGAGTTGAATGCTGGTGTAAAAAAAAAAGATTAAATATTGAAAGATTATGTGACAGGAGAAGTAAAGAGTAGCTTTATTTCAAATTTACCTCGTAACCAGATTAGGCTTTGATACAGTATGCATCAACTGTGTGCTCTGTACTTTTGTAACCTACTTGGGGTGTTTTTTTGTTTGTTTGTTTCTCATTATTATTGTTGAGGATATGCACACACAGTCTAAAATCCAAAATACAGTAACTGTGTAGAGGAAAAAGTCATGGTTTTCGTTATATATATGGAAATAATTTTTTCTGGGACTTGCAGTAGCATGACTTAGTGGCTATATGTTGGATATCCAAACAGTTCTGTAGAGATTTAAATGGTATGCTTTTAAGCCCAAAAAAGTTAAAAGAGCCATTTTGATTCAATGTTAGTTTTACAGGATATGAAAGCACATTGTTGCGACAAAAGAAAGCATTTTTCCTCCCTTCCTTTTTGGGCCGCAGAAGGAAGTGTTAGGCTGTGAAATTATTTTAAATTGGATAATTTTGATTAAAGAGTTTGCACACTTTCAGTTGGCGTTAACATAGTCACAATGGCTTAGTCAGGACTGCAAATGTTTTTTATTATCTGGAAATCCGTTCTATGAAAACAGCAAAAAGAAGTTTCAGAGGATTTAAAATACAGTGCTCCACTACTCAAAATGTGTTCTTCACTTGCTTTTACAAATTTCTTTCTTTAAAAATCAACGCTCTTCCCATTTATTAAAACAAGCTGAAATATTCTTCCTTCTTTGCTCTTCCTTTTTTGTCTCAAGTCTTCCATTAATGTATAGCATAAAAGAGTGGAACAGAATGGTTGCATAATGACATCTAATATGTTTATATTTGAAAGATCAGTATGTAAAGTACTCAGCCATGTGGATCTGTCCAGATCAAGAACTCAGTCGCCACATAAAGTATTTTGGGGTTACGTGTTTAACATTCCTCAAATGAAATACTTGAGCTTTTATGTATTTAAGAGCAACCCAAGCGATTTGTGCCTCAGAACTCTGATGGATCTGAAGCAAAAACAGTGTGCCAGTTCTCCATTCATTTATTTTTTTTTCTTAAATAAAGATTATTTGCAAGAAAAAAGATCACTGCATGATGATGCAAGTTACCTTGAGTGTTAGCTAGATGGCACTGAAACACATTCATGCTGCTGTATTAAAGTGACTTGTTTGGAGCACTGTGTTTGTTAACTGAAAGTTCAAGGATAAAGCATCTCAAAACTTCTACTTTTCTTTTTCTACACTTACATAAATGTGTGTATATCTCCATCTGTGTAGTTATGTTTTGTTGTTGTTGTTTTTTGTTTTTTGCTTTAAAGAATACTCCTGAATTTGCAAGTCTTTCCATATCATCTAATTGTACAGTCAGAGAAAGACTGCATGAACTAAATGATGAACTTTTTGCAAGCCATATTACATTTTCATTTATTTATTTTCAGAATTTGAAAGTTCATATTTTAAGATACCAGGGATATCTTTTTCTTTCTTTCATTGATCTGTAGAAATAACCTTTTCCAGGCGATAGTACTAGAAGGATGGCGTGATTAGCATTAATGACATTGTAAAATACAAATTCTGTATGAATTACGGTTTTTGCATAATAAGGAAAAATTACACTCTAACAAATGTTCCAGCAGTGCAAGTTCCTTTATCAGAAGTAGATAGGTATAACCCTGCCTGGTTTTGTTAAGTGTTAGGAAACAAGAACTTGAAGGACAGGTGAATTGACATAAAACCTGTTTTCAGATAAGTTCAAAGTAAAACCAAATATAGCATTAAAAAACAAAGGCCAAGCACTTTTCTCCTCATCTGTGCTCCTTTCCAGGAAATGACTTTGTTCCTGCAAAATCCTCAGGCATCCTGCATTGTCTGTGCTCATTCATAGTACATCCATGCACGCTTCTGCTGTCTCTCCAGCTATGTCCTCATCAGGCTGCCCATGTTGTTACTCATATGTGCTTAGAACTAATCCTCTGGGATGCTCAAGTGTGTTTGTAAACAAACTGGCATTTAATTAAGTCATCTTCCTGGTTTTTGCTGTTATGGTTGTTTGTTTGTTTGTTTGGTGTAAAGTGTGAACACTATGCAGCCAAAAAGATTGTCAGTATCAGAGATGCACTCTCCGGCTCCAGCAGTGGGCTGGAGGAATCCCCTCCAGGACTGTACCAGAGCTTACATTCCAGGTCAAGGCAGCCCAGCTGGCTGGGGTTCTCTTTTTTGGACACTTCTCTTCCCATTGTGGAGCCACATTGCCTGCTGGATTAGTTTTGCTCCTTTTGACCTTAGGCAAGTGCTAGATTTTGGCTTCTAGTTGCAAAATATCGTGTGTTGGTTGATCTTTTCCATTTGGAAAACAAAATTCATGCAAAGAAAAGTCACCCTATTATTTAATAATATATTTTCTGTCTAGATGAGCAACATTTTTTAGAGCAGAGGCGGGGCTCAGTATAGTAAGTGATTGATAATGCTTTCAAGAAGCCACCTCCTCCATCTCTTGGAAGTCTGTGATGCTCTTAGCCAGAGCTTTGGGATTCTTCCTGTTTAGACTTTTTCTTAAAGAGAATACACCAAGAAGACTTTGAATCTTTAAAACTTCTACTGTTTTCTTAGAAAGCAAATATATAAATAAAATATTTCTTCTTCCTCTTATAAAAGGGAGAGAGGGTGAGGTAAACTCAAATATTTCTGTTTGAATGTTTTGTCCTTGCCTCCTGGCAAGGCTTTAATGTTTTCCTTGTTTTGGTGGATGTCTGTGGTGTCCTGTAAGCCTTTAGATGTCTGCCTGTTGTCTCTAAGGCCTGATTCCCTTCTTTTCTCAAGCCTTCTGTTCTCACCCGCTTGGCTTTTGGCTTCCTATGGTTTTCTCATTTGTCCCCAGTGTGGCTGAGGCTTTTCACAGCTAAGTGCTGTGTCAGAGGAGGAGCTGCCTCTTTCTTCAGGGCATCTTGCCTGAACCAGTATGGGGCTGACTGGCAAGGCAACCAGGCAGCCCAGTGCTTCTGACAAGCCACAGCCCTTTAGCAAAACATATGCGTACTGTAAACTGTGAGCAACGAATTATACACTTGTAACATCTGTCCCAGTGAGAATCTCAGCTTTCATGGGGGAAAAAAAAACAACAAACCAACAAAACCAATATACATAGTCCTCATGGTTTTGGCCAATGCTTAAGAATGTAAACCTTTTTAATCTGGGATTTCAAAAGGCAAATAAAAGTTAAAACAAAGTGGGTTTTCTGGTGTTCTACTAATTTCTGTGATAAGATTCAAAGTCTGACTGTGAATTTGAGAACAGTGAGGCAACCCCAACTGTTCTCTGTCGGAGGGAGGGTGGCTGCAGGAAGCGTTCTTCCTTGTTTAATTGCTTGTTGAAAAACTCCTTCATTTATACTTGTAGCACATGGAAAGTATGTCAGCCTTTCGCACAAGCACTTGGGCTGAGATCCAATGAGAGATGTGGTGTCCCAGAGGACTCTTAAATTACTGCATTTGCACAGGTCCAAAAGATGGATCTTTGGGTTTTGTTCAGCTGCCACTTGCAGTTGAACAGAGTCCCCAGGCACCATTCCTAAGCCCTTAAGCAGCTGCTGTGGCAAACACACAAGTTCATACACAGGGTGTTTATAAAGTCTGTCCAGATCTGTAGATCCTACCTATCTTTCCTTCAGTGTTTCTGAGATTTCAAAATCATAGAATCATATAGTCATTTGAGTTGGAAGGGACCTTTAAAGGCCATTTAATCCAACCCCCCTGCAATGATCAGGGACACCTACAGCTAGGTCAGGTTACTCAGAGCCACATTCAGCCTGACCTTGACTCTCCCCAAGGATGGGGCATCCACTCCCTCACTGGGCATCCTGTTCCAGTGCTTCACCTCTCTTATAGTAAAAAAAATACTTCCATTTGTGTGGTAACACACTAGGGTGGCTGTGTGCACTGAAGTAGTCGTATGCACTCAGGGGAATGCTGAGTTAGTTGTTCAGTGAGCTTTGAGAACTTAGATCTTCTCCAAAACAAAGGACTCAAGTCAGGCTTATTCGTGTTCACTGTAGGCAAAGTCAAACAACTTTGGAAAGAAAGTGGCAGTCTTAGAAAGTATTTGCACAGTCTGAAGTATGTCTTAGAAAATACAGATAGAAATGTCAAAATTCTCCCTTTCTCTTGAAAAGGAAGGCATTTTTCCACAATTTTACAAGGTTACTGAGCAAAATGGAAAAAAAATACTTTGTTTTCTAGAAAAAGTCCAAGTGTTTTATTCATCCATTTATGACCCTGAGCCTGGAGTAAGGTTTCTAAGGAACTGAGTTTGGCATTTCCTGGAAACTAGCCTAACTCCTTGAAAATCTATCAGTTGTCATTTCTGACTCTGTCAGTGTTTTAGTTAATGATTTCTGTGTTCTTGTGCAAACAAGAAGGAACTTTAATGAAACTTGCATGTATGCAATTTAAAAATATTAGCCTTTTAAGTCAAAATTTTCATCAGTAAAATGACTATTGTTATCCAGATAAATCCATAATGTGTGAGTCCTGCTAGTCTTTAAAGGTTATCCTCATTTTTTTCTCGTAAGCAAGGTCAAAAAGTGTGCTTGCTGCATTGATTGGCAAAGTTGAGAAGCATGTAAATGATTAACAACTTCTGAATTTTTGCAGCCTAGTTGCTGTCTTGAAAATCAATTGAGCGTGGTCAATCTCCTTCTGTGACATCTCAGGATGCATAATGCTTAAAATGTCCCTGTTAGACTGCCATAGTGATTCCTCTTGAGTCAGATGTCAGTGCAACGAAGGAAATTCAAAATTCATTATGTGGATATTAGTTGTGTCCTCCTTAGGAAATCGGAGAGAAGAGAAAAACACTCAAAATAACAACAGAATAAAAACCCTTGACGTGAAAGGATGCGCATGCCATAGTATCTACCCCACCCACAGAGGGATATGTATAAATATATATGTCTATATGTAGGTATGTATGTATATATAAATAAATGAAAGGATTAGAAATCTTGAAACTTTACTGTAAGTTGTAGTAAACCTGTTTGAGTGGTTTTTTTTCCCTCTTTCTCCCCAAGTCCCCTGTAGTCTCCTCTGCAACCACTTTTCTGGTGACTCTCTGGAGGTTTATAGTTCAGAAGCTGAAGGGGAACTGGCTGTGAAGCTGGCAATAGGATGATCTCATCGTATTAACAGCTGCGGCTATTTATGATATACCCATCCAAGATGGGCAGGGTTTGGGTCCATTTAAAAAACCTGAGATATAGCCAAGTTGGAATTGCTCGCAATCACTCTTTTAGCAAATATTAAGTTCGTATATTATCATATATCATATATTTTTAAGTTCAACAATAAGGAGAATGAAGAAAACAAGGGTCACTGAAGATGTTCCCAAACCTTCTTTCTGGTTTTGTTCTTATGTTTGTGTTTATTTCCATCTCTATACCTTTACTTTGTGATTTGTTTTGAATATTTCTCCAATTAACAACTATGTACACCCTCAGCTCCAATACCTTCCTTTTTTTCTTCTCTTCTCTTCTCTTCTCTTCTCTTCTCTTCTCTTCTCTTCTCTTCTCTTCTCTTCTCTTCTCTTCTCTTCTCTTCTCTTCTCTTCTCTTCTCTTCTCTTCTCTTCTCTTCTCTTCTCTTCTCTTCTCTTCTCTTCTCTTCTCTTCTCTTCTCTTCTCTTCTCTTCTCTTCTCTTCTCTTCTCTTCTCTTTTTACCCCAGGACATTCCTTTCTCTGAGAAAGGAAGGGCTAAAAACTTCAGTTTCTTCTTATTTTAACTCATTATTGTTCTCTTTTTAAGTCTGTGTCCTTGCACATTTTTTTCTCTTGGTTTCTCATTTTTGCTTCTCTTTTAAATTATTGATTTCTCTTACTCGTGAGATTTACATCCATTCCCACTGTATTTATACCTTTTGCCTTTCTTCCACTCATTAAAGCAAAATAAAATAAAATAAAAAACTCTTTGTTTTCCCTTAATGTATTTTGATGGAAAGAAGATTCCCCAATTATGTTGTCCATTATGGTATAAGAGCAAATTATTATCATCTTTCATCTGCATTGCACTAAAAGCTTCATTTCTGCTTAGCACATTTTAGTTGAAAACTGTGCAACAATGGAGAGACATCTTTTTATGGCTAAAATTCCCTTGACTTCTTTAGACTTTTTTATTCCTTAATAGAATGCAGCACCAGTATAATTGTGGTGGTAAAAATATATAACAAATTTTATGGGGAGAAGTAGTATCTTTTATTAGGTCAGTTGTTCCTCCTTGGCTCATTTTTCCAATTATAGTCTGTACGTTTTCCTAGCCATGCTGCTTTCTCTAATAGAAGATGCTATCTCCCTTCATACCTTTCTTCACTCATGTAAGAACAATAAGTCTTCTGTCTCTATTCTTAGTGAGATTCTGGCATGCAAGGTAACTGATGATGGTTCGAAACTGATTAATTCTTTCAAATAAATTCTTTTATATAAGAGTAGCAGTCAAAATTGTCAGCTAAAGGCTACAAGCCCAGTTTAGCTGGACTTGCTGCATGTCTGTCTAGCTGAATATTTAAATCATACAGTTCTGGAATAATAAGTAGCAGATGATACTATACTTGAGCTTCCCAGAATGTAATGTTGGATCATGTTAAATTTTACAAGGCTCTAGACGTGAAGGTGGACCTCACCATTTCCAAAGGCACTGTAGCATTTCAGTGTAATAACTGGCTGAAGCAAATAGTAAAAGTAGTTGAGGCATATAATTCATTTAGTTAAATATATTGCAGCAGAACCGCGTTACCAGATCACATAGTGAAAGAGGTCACTACTGTCTGTAGCACTTACTTATTTGTATAATAGACACAAGGGAGTAGGGCCTCCTAGAGCAACCAGAGAAAACGTCGTTATAAATTCTTACTGCTTTTACAAGTATGACATCTGAATTTAGAGGCAGTAGGGAAAGATTAGAGCAAAAGGAAACAAAAGGTTTTTAAGTAATGTACTTAATATAATCCAGCACGTCAATGTCAGAACTCATCGGAGAAGCAGCATCTTGATCTAATGTCAGGTATGAGGATAACTATTCCATCCATGAGGGAGAAATGGAATAGGTTTTAGAGGGAGTCTTAAGGCACTTGTGAGAGGAGAGTGATGAGCTGATGGTAGATCTGTGAGTGAAGTGGATTGTTAGAAGTGCAGATAAAACACTAGTAGTGGAGAAGTTCTCCTTAGGTATCCGAATATTATCAAGAAGCAGAAGATGTGCACAATTCCAAAGGATGGTCAGAATTTTCTGTAAGATTAATAAGTTTGGAGCTTTCCTTACATCACATCTGCAAAGACTGTGTACTGGCCTTGAAAACAAACAGCCTGTGTAAAATGGATAGATGTTCTTAAGACTGCCAGATGGGGAGGTAGCCTCCTGGCCATGTCATCCTTCTTAAATAATGATGGCTCAAGGACTTCTTGTTTTGATGTTGTTATGTATTTTATGTTAAGTCTTATGTAATTTTTTTTTCCCCAAACAGTTAGTAAAATGAGATGTTTTTTCTTAAGGTTTAATAGTTCTTATTGAACTAATGTAATTACTACTATCTAAATTTAATAATTAGAAAATAAATACGATACAAGGGTTAGTCCAGTTATACCTGCATTTTAATTTTAAGAAGTCAGGCACATGGCTTTGTTGTCTTCTCCTCATCTTCCCACTCCCGTCCTTCATTAGCAAATCCAACAATATAATCTGAAAGCCAGGTGATTAGTTTCTATCACATCAAGTCTTTATGTACCCATCTCATGCAAGAAGATTTTTTTTTTTTAATCAGTGTCAGTGGCTGGAAGTAGCTTTGGTCTCGGTTTGGAGTAAGAGGAGGACTCAGGTCAGTGTGCCATTTAGTTTGGGTCAGCAGCATGCTCTGTGCCTCACTTGCAGGGGGCTGCTCCAAGAGGCAGCTCACAACCACAGCCTCCTGCTGAATTTCTAGGGAAAGTAACTCTCTGCTCTTCTGTTGCTTCTTTGCCAGCCAGTGTCTTGCTTTAGGGTGCAGGTTCTTTTTCTTGTTTACGTTATGGAATGCAACCGAGTTCAGTTCACAAAACCTTGCTAATTTTTTTTATACTGAATTATGTTGATCTGCTAATCTCTACAAATCTGTGTTTTATATTTAAGAGTGCTTATTAGAAACAAGCCAAAGGCTCAAAATAGGAACAACTCTGAGGATTTTTATTTTGCTGGTTTTACTGTAGCAGAAACATCCAGTGATGTGGGTATCTGCATAATATAATACATCCTCTTCCAAATCCTGCCTTCTTTTTTTGCATTCTCAAAGAAATCCCACACTCATTAAATAGCTTTCTATTATGATAACTTGGAAAAAGAACTGCTGTACTTCAGCCTTCCCACTGAGTAAAGTCTCATTATAAATCATCTCTTTATGGTTCCAAAATGCTGCACTTCCAAACTTCACTCATTAATGACACTGGAATGAGTTTCAGAGTTGCTGGCTGTTTGTGCTGGAGCCACACAGGAAGCACTGTTGCTGTTGACTTCCTTGATGCCTAAAACACGTCTGCAATGCATAAGGCCTACAAACCAAGAATTAATAGGAAAGGCTGTATGTATGTGTGTGAATATGAATGAATATGTGCAGGCAAAATCAATTACATTTGCACCATTTTTATTTCTTCCTCCTTTGTCTGGCCCAAAAAGTGGAGACACTTATCTAAAACAAATGTTTTGATAGAGTACTGAATATATTTTAGTTTTCTTAATTTCTTTAAAAAGAATATATATATACTTACATTTCCTTCATAGAACCTGGAATGTTTTAGAGCCTGGCTGATCTGACCACCAATCATTGCCTAGTGGGAAGTATTAAAGATCATACTTATTAAAGGTAGCTGTTCAGACATTCATGTAAGTTTAATATAATTGGTTAAGGGGCTTTAGCATACCTCTTACAGTACCAACGATTGACCTCTTTTATGTACTTCACCCCCTAATAGTTTGGTTGAAAAGTATTTTGGTGTTGGTTCACAGAAGGTTGCTCGCTGCCTCATTTCTTCATATTAGCTTAATGGACCATAATGAGTCACCATGCCAGTTTCAGTCCCATGACATAAATTAAGCTTTGTCATCCATATTCTGGTTCACCATTTTTTATAGCTCTCTTTTTATTTGGATTATTAAGGATATGATTTTGCATTACTGAGGTCAGTAATTGCTTTACTTTTTACTCTGTCTCTAGATCAGACCCTAATAATACAGTTCATGATTATAAAAGGGTTATACTTAATACCCTTTAAAAAGATATTTAAAATAAAAGTAGGAGAAAATAACACTAAAAAAAAAATAATCTTCATATTTTATCTGTAGGGAAACAAGGTAGAGGATACTTCATTGGAGTATTCCATAATTATTCCCAAACACAATTTCCAGCTTTCTGTTAAGTTTTTGTGGTTTTCATTATTGGTTAAATATTCTTATATGTGTTTGTGTATTTCTATTCCTGTGATGTTGTTGCAATGCTACTTGCTAAAATCATTGGATAGTCGTTATTTATGTATCTAGACAGTACTATTTGCTGAAAAAATGTTTAATTTGTTTTCTCTATTTGTTTTCTAATAGGTTTTCATTCCCATTTCTATTTAGTATATTCTATAAGGAATTAATATAAAAAATTTCCCTAGAAATTAATTTGGAACATGGCAAACCCTCTCTTTAAATTAGTCTTCAGGCATAACTGATTCTATAAGAAACTAGCTTGATCTAATGGAAAAAGAGGAGAAAATGAAGTTGTTATTAAAATGCTAATCCCCCTGTCTTCCTTCTCTAAGATCTCAGTATTATTGGTCAGGTCTTATAGAGGCTGTTTGTTAGTATTCTTTCAGAGTTACCTTTCAAGAAATGACTTGGAATCTCAAAAGCATGTAAGTCTTTTTTTGAAGCTTTTTCTCAAGACTTTCTGAGACTCATAGCCATTGGTACATTACCTTTTTCTTCTCCAATTTTTTGTGGTTCCCACTGCTTCAAATGTGATGTTATTGTAGCATAGAATGAACAGATTGCATCCAGATCATGTTAGCCTAGTATGGAGTTTTTCACACAAATGTGCTCTGAGTAACTAAACAATTATCCTTATTTTTTCCTATCTCACTGAATCAATAGATTTGAAAATGTATTTGCCAAAATCAGCTTTTAATATATGTTTTTGAAAATTGATTTTTTGGAAGATCTTAAATGAATCTTCCTTAATAGTATAAAGTACCTTCTGAGCTGATGAGTAAGTTCTGCTTATCACAAGGAAATTTAATTATCAATTTATCTGTGTTTAACCTCTACTACAATTACAGTTTCTAACGTATTTTCTTTGTTAGGAAGAAGATTCAAGATAGCTTTGCTACTTGTTCTTTCCCTATACTTTAAAGATGCGATTATACAAAACACCTACTTTCTTGACTTGGTCAATGAGAAAGCAAACAAGCAAAAAAAAAAAAAAAAAAAAAAAAAAAAAAAAAAAAAAAAAAAACCCAACATGTAAGATTTGGGTGGTTTTCCACTTCAGAAGCTGATTTCTTTCGTTCTGTGCCCTTCTAGATGATGGATTTCTGTTACACCTGGATAGGTTGTTCTATCAAAACTGGAAGCAGCTTGATGTTTATCCCATGTACAGAAATTTGTTATTGATGACCCCCTCCTACTGGATTAATAGAGCTGATCAGTCATTGCCAGAGGCTTAATTTGAGGATAAATGACATTTTTACTCATGAAATCAATTTTCATTTACATTAGTCAGTATCCATCTATTTACATGCTTACAGTATTTGTTTTTCTCCCACAGAATATTAAGCAAACTCTTAAGCTTCAGATCTCCTTTATTACCATCTTATTAGTGTAGGAAACATATGAAGTGTGCCACAATAATTTTTGGCAGTGGGTTTGGAGGGATGATTACACATATGCTCTAAGAGTCATTTTATACTTCGCTTCCATGTCTGCATATAGAATCGTAGAATCATAGAATCACAAGGTTGGAAAGGATCTACAAGATCATGTAGTCCAACTGCCCTCCCATTACCATTGCTACCACAAGCCACAAAACCACATCTCATAGCTCACAAGGTTGCTCAGGTGTAACCCCAAGTCAACCCCAGGACACTCTTCCCTGAGACCCTCAGGCTTCTTTGTAGTCAATGCTTCAGGGGTAAATTTTCCCTTAGGTCCCTTTCAACTTACATGAATTGCTATGCAAAGAAAGCAATGCAAAGACAAACACAAGTCCTGTTGTGTTCTGTGCTTGTGTGTGTTGTTTGTGTCTCGTGGCATATTATAAAAAGTTCGTAAAAAATTGCAAGCATGTATTCCATTTTGTTATGCATGCTGTAGCATTTTGCAGAGCCTGGCTTGGCTTATTTACTTTGCTCTTCTTTCCTTTTTTTTTTTTTTTATATATATATATCTTGTATGTCATCAAGAAACTATTAACATTATCACACCAACTTTGGAGTCAGTATTGCTTTTGGTTTGGTCTGTGGCCTTTACGTGGTGTAAATTGCTGACATCGATGGCACTATTTTATGAACCAGAAAGATTGAGTTGTTATTATTATTTTTATAGTAAACAGAAACAAACATTTACATTGTTCGATGTCACAATAAAACTCTCAACACAAAATATCTGCCTTTTTGTGTGTTCTATGTTTTCCCTTCAACATGTATGCATTTATCTTGGAGTAGAGGGATGTTTATATTGAAGATAAGGAGAGCAATAGATAGAATATAGTAAGAGAAAATATAGATTTTACATGATAGTGGACATGTTAGAAATAATAATCGACTCTTTCAGTTGCATTTTTATTAACCTTGTACTTATAATTTTTTTCTTGGAATTTTGAATATGTACACAGTAGTTTTTACTGTAGGAAGAGAGAACTTCATACTGACAGAGACCATCCTGAAACTGATGGATCAGGAGTGCAAATTATTAATATATATGATCTTTATTTTTTTTTATTTTTGCTATAAAAGAATGTGTTAAATTTGGATGGATTTTAGAAGTGTTCAAAAATGCTAATATGACTGAGGGAGCAAAATGTGAGGATCATCTGAACTAACATTTTGGCTGAAGTGATGCAAACCCTGAAACAAATTAGGATTGCAGGAAGCTTTGGTGCTTAGTGCAGAAATGACTGGAGCAGGATTGGGTTAATGGGGTCATTACTTTTTCATTCCCATGAATTTATTCTTAAAGACAGCATAAAGCTGTAGAGCCAACCTCCATGGCAGGTTTTTGCAGCACATCCCTGTACTTAGCAGCGGAAAGCGTCTCCTGATAGCTAACTGGAATCTTCCTTTCTTGAACTGGAGCTTATTGTTTTTATTCTTTGGACAAAGATGTAGAAAACAGATTATTCCTTTCCGGTTTGCAGTAATCGTTTCTGTACTGGCAGGCAGCTGTCATGTATAAACAGCTTATGTTCTTCATTCTTTCCTCAGGGGGCACGTTTTTCTAGATCACTAATCAGTCTCATTCTCCTCCTCTGACCTCTCTCTCTCTGTTTCCTCCATTTATTTCTAATAGTTATGTGCTGGAAGCAGACAGTTTTAGGAATTCCTTGTATTGAGAAGAGTGGAAGCATAACTTGAAGCATGTGTCTTGAAGGGTGTGCTTTCAGTGGCAGTCCCAGTACAATGTTTGCCTTTTAAGCAGTGGTTTAAGAGAGCTTCTTGTGATCTGCTGTAATCTCAGATGTTTCTCTAAAGAAGAGCCCACCACTTGCTTCACATCACGTACCAGTGCAGTGTTATGCAGTCATAGTTGCCCCTGCCTTTTGTGCAGGATTCTTACTGTGAACATGTATCTGTTCTTCTGAGAATCAATTTGAATTCCAGTTCTGCCTTCCAATAAGCATGTTCATGGAGCCCTCAGCATTTTGGCTGCACAATGGCATAACGTGCAGTACCCTCCCTTTGCTGCAAAACCACTGTACCAATGAAATACAGCTACTGCTGTTAGACTGCATATCTAACTGTATCCGAATAACTGCAGGGCTGGACAGTACTCCTAGGCAGTCTAGCCATTCAAGTGTAGTGTCTTAGTCTCTCAGAGGACTCCTCACCTCCTGTGTTTAAGTGGGTTGAGCCCAGGTAGATGGCTGTAGCTACGCAGTTGTCACGCTGAGCAGACTTACCTTCAGAGAGCCTTCTTTTTTGCACGGCTCATACTCACAGATTATCAAGGGAATGTTGTCCCTACTGCTCTTGTATTACGTTTGGTCAAACATAAGAGTTGTTGCTCTTAACACAAGCTGTCATTTCCAGGGTAGTACTAGCAACTATTTTTTCAGCTGAGAGGCTGGGAGTTTATTCTGTTTTTAAAGATTCATATTAAGGATTTTAGAGGAAGACCATAAATTTTAAATGCCACTATTTATTACTCAATTTTAATTTTAATAATACAAGTCAACACTAATAAAGACTGCTCAAATTGTGCTACTTGCTAATTACAGTAAAAATATGTGCACATAATCTTCAGCTGCTTTATGAATGCAGTAACTTCTTCACTGAGGAGCAACCATGTGGGTTCATAACACAAAGTAAATGACATTAAATTGGTCACAGTCTTGGAAAAGCTACTGGCAGAACTCCAGCTCCAAGAAAGAACAGGTCTTGGGCTGCTGTTGCTGTCTGTCCAATGTAAATGAGCTGACCTCGTTTGGTGGGTCATGAGCCAGGAACAAAAATAGTGGGAATATGTGGGGAAGGTGGAGAGGGAGTTGGGAAGGCTGCTGCCAGCTCGGTACGGGGCTGAACTCAGGCTGTGGCAAGCTGCCTCGTTCCTGGTCCAGCTGGGTTTTGAACTCAGGTTCAGCTTAGACTCAGCTCCTCTGTGATCCTGTCAGGGAACAAGATACTGTCAGCCTAGTCTGGTGATTTGGCTGCTTTGGGAAGCCCCACTCCTCAAGCCAACATATTTTCAAAGAGCTCTATGTTGGAAAAGAAACTCTTTTTTGAGTAATGTCTGATGACTTACCCAGTTTATTTTCTGTATTCCCCAAGTTCTATAAATAGCAACTTGTGTGTGGTTAGCCCTGGTGATTTTGATATCTGTCCTGTCTGACCACATGCTGCATTTAATGCTGCTTTGTACAGTGGACAAGGTGAGGTTAAAAGAACAGTGTCTTTTGAAAATGCTTTGGATACTGCCTAGGTGATGACTGAGCTTTGGCAGGGGCTGCCCAATCAAGCAATCTGCTGCAGAGCCTTATTTAAGAGCAGTATAATGGAGTGAGGAATTAGGATTTAATGCGAGGGAAATGTACAGTGTGGGTGGGTCATGCAGATGGATTTTGGTAGGGAGATGAAAAAGGCTTCTGCAGTCAAAGCACTAAAATTGCGGTGGTGGTACTTGACTGTTAGCAGGCAGGAGAGATGTTAAATCTGATCTAAATCAGTGCTCATTTTTTCCCCAGATGAAAATGACTACTTATGAAAGGTTAGAGGATTTATGGGGGTGTCAAAACATATGGCAGATGGGCTGGATTAGGACTCATGAGTACAGTAATCCAAATCCTTGCTGCCAAGCATTACTGAGGATATCTTCCTGATGCTGGGCTGCACTAAGTGCATGCAGTCAGGAGATGCAGGGGAAGAGTTGCTGGTGAAAGTGCTTATCAGAGCAGAGTTCATTTTGAAAGCACTTTCTTTGCAGACTAAAGTCCACTGGTGAGCTGATGATATTACTTCGTATTTTGATTGTTTTTTTCCCCTCCCGTTGGTTTTCTGTACAAAGCCTGGAAGAAAGTAAAGCCAGAATGTGAGCTAAACCTAATTATCTTTGACTATATTAGTGTGGTTGGGTGAAGCTGTGCAAAAGTCATGAGGTTAAGTGTTGAGAGAGGAAAAACGTGAGTCTGTCATTCCCCTTCTGAGCCAGCTCTATCTATCTGTGATTTTATTATTATTGTTATAATTTTGAGTGTTGGGAAGTATTTTAATATTTATTTTTTTCTTTAAGTAAATCCAGAGGATGTCATCTGAACCATAAAAAATTTGCACTGGTAGCTCAGTGTTACACAGGTTATTGGTAACTGCAGTAAACATGTAATTAGTTTTAAAAAGATGTACAACTGCTGGCTTTTGAGAAGACTCACGTGTCAAAAAGCAGCTGTGGAGGGATGCAGACCACTTGTGTCTAAGGCAATGAGAGGAACCTGCACTCCACTCCTGTAGCCCAATAATTAAGCTCTGGAATCTGCCAGAGGTCCTCCTCTGGTTTAAGTAGTATTCTGCAGCATGATGTATAGAAATGCTGGAGTGGAAAATCACCTACTTGGATACCCCTGAACTCCACTGTTCATATGCTGAGATATTTCATTTGACACTGGTGTAAAGTCTTAAAGAAAAGTATTCTTAGAGCGTGAAACACAATACTGTGCATAGAAATGTGGTGTTCTTTATAGATCCAAAAAGTCTGAGGATCCAGACCTTACAGATCTTAAATTTAAGCTTAAAAGGAAGGCTGTAAATAATTACTGTAGCAGTGAGGATGGATTAGCTTTGAGGTCCAGATTGTTTGCATTCTAAGGCTAGGAGCAAGAGGCAAACTTTTCATTGTTACTGTTTTATGATGTATGAAGAAGATCTGAAAGTTTTTAGCAGGTTTCTCTGTTAACCACGAGGAATGGTGTATCTGCTGCAGCGTGAGCGTTGTTGAAGAACTTTGTAATATGAACTCTCATAACATTTAGTTGAAAAGTGCAATTGTTAGAACTTTAGGAAAGGGAGATTTCCCTCCGGTTGTTAAGTAAGTATTAACAAAATAACAAAGCAGCCTAAGCAATCCATGAAAGCTCACTTCTTGTCTGTTAATCAAGTTTCACTCGCTAAGTACTCAGGATGTCTTAATCTTTTTAGTGCTGTGTAGTCTTCCAGCAAAGACCTGCTTCGAATTCCTAATTAAACAAATAAACAAATGAACAAAACTCCCCATCTTCCACTTTCCAGCTTATTATTTTTCTCTTTCTAAGCAGCCTCCTGTACTCCTCTGTAGAGACTACAGAAGGATATATAAAAAGAGCAAAAAAGGGTTGCATTTAGCATACGGGAATTTTTCATCTGCATTTTTGAAGGAAACAAGTTTGAAAATAATGAAGCTGGAGAGGAGAAGGCAAAGATTTTTATGTACCAAAATATAGTGAAAATGGAAGAGCAGGTTGAATCAGGAAAATAATTTTTTACTATGAGGAAATACATGCAAATGATGAAATGGGTTATATTTTTGTTCCAAATACAAATTTAGGTGGAGGTTTTGGTGATAACTAGTTTACATGGCTTTGTAACAGTAAATCATTTAAACAGTTCTCTCAAGTAGGAGTAAAACAGTACCTCAGATGGGTTGCAAAGAATGAGCCAGCTTACAAGTCAAAGTAGTCTGTTTCAATAGGCTTTCCAGGGAATATATTAATAATAAAGAGTAGATATGGATTTTGATCAGTTTACTACTAAAAAGGTATTGAATTTCCAATATATAGAAATATACAGAAACTAATAAAACAATGTAATCAATATAGTAAATTAAATATGTAGACTCAGACTTTGCTTCATGTATGAAAAAGTGCAGCATTTTTAAAATGGATCTGATGTAGATATGTAAATCATTCTCATTATGAATTTGTTTGCTCCCTACTACTGCCTCCTTTGCATTCTTCCGTATTTCCTCAAAACTGAATGAACTAACTGCCATTAAATAGTTTAAATTCACAAGGAGAAGGTCTCAGAAATGTGAATGGGAGTAAATTTCTTCATGAAATAAGTAAATAAATTATGATGACTAGACTACATTTTGGGTGACTTGTTGATAGACAGCTATTGAAAGCAAACCTAAAATGGAGTAGCACAGTCACCTATATGTCAAGATATCAAGGAGAGAGTGCTCCCACAGAGGAGAAAAATGCTGTTTGAAAGAAATAAGATAAAAAATTCCACTGTGAGGTCTTACTTATGAATAACAAACATAAGAAACGCTCAGTGAATAACCATCCCAGGAATGCGTAGTTTGAGATGGATAAAAGAACAGACCTAATAAAAAGAAAGATGATTGACAACTAATTGTTTGTAATAATGGGGAGAAATAATAACAAAGTGCTTACACTGTGTCTGGAGCTATTTGGCAAATAATTTTTGTGTTCCTACAGAAAGCATCTAAGAAAATGAAATATAAAAATAACTCATGTTTTTGCTCAAACAGATATTTCTGCAAAAAAGAGATTAATCTGAAACAGCTTTTGTTTAGGGTGCCCATGTAGTTGAGAGCAGAATTTAAGCTCATCAATCCTAGGAATAGGTGAGAAAGTCTTGCTTCTTCTGATTTTCATTCAGGCAGAAGTGGTATGTTTCTGCAAGTGTATGAATAAGTAAGTACTTTCCAATGGGGAGGGAGAGAACCCAACAAGCAGCTTCAGCTGGCAAATGTTGAGTTATTCCATAAATAAGTGGCAGCTTATGGTTGCTAGTATGATGACATGAGTAGGTGGAGGCATCTGAATGCTTCACATATTTTTATTTAGATGAGTATAAAGATGTGAAAGATTTTTAAAGCAGTGATTTAATATGGTGCTCTTGAAGAGAAGAAAAAAAAAACAATGTTGTTTGGCTGTGAGATGCAAAGTGAAATGGAGCTTTCAGTAGTAGACACATCTGATGGCTCCAAATGAACATTGTAATTAACTGGAACTGGAACACCTAAACATGGAAACTGTGTCTGTTTTCTTTTCTTGGCTTGTTGGAATGTTTATTTGGTTGTTAGGTGAAATACTTTAAGTATTACTTTAGGAAATATGTCTGTTAGGAAAAATGGAACAGTCCTGTAACTTTAAATTTTGTTGAGGCAAACTGTTGGTTTAGCCACAACCAGAAGCAAATAAGGGTTTTGGGATGTTATATGGAGACCAGTGTAATGTTCCATAAATTCCTCTAACTTACATATTCTGCAAACCATTACATGGTTATTTGGGATAAGTGATAAGCAAGGACTGACAGCTCTAAGATCTCAAGACTTGATTCTGATACAAGCTTGAAAGGGCTTGTATCAGCAGTGTGCAGTTCATTCCAGCATTGTGAACCAAACACCTGAGACAGATCTGCAGTGCTGGGTTTTCATTACCAAAAAACAGTTGTATGAGATATTTCTTGATTCCTTTTGTTCGTGAATTAAATACCTCATGCCAATTTATACTTACTCTTTTTTTTTTTTTTTTTCTTTCAGAGGAAGAATTTGAACCTTTTCTTCAGCATTGGTTTATTGACCTCATGGGGGACTGCACTGCTGGGTGTACGCTTATACTGGATGGGCAACAAGCCCCCAAGTTTTTCCAACTCTGACAATCCAGCAGCTGATTCAGACAGTTTTCTCACACGAATGCTGACCTTCCTTTACTTGCCAACAAAGAATCTCTGGCTGTTATTCTGCCCAGACACCCTCAGCTTTGACTGGTCAATGGACGCTGTGCCTCTTCTGAAGGCAGTCAGCGACTGGAGAAATCTACACACTGTGGCCTTCTATGCTGGACTTTTCCTCCTCGCCTACTTCAGCTTGAAGGGCTCCAGCAATGAAAGAGAATGCAATGGGAAAACTGTAATGAATGGCAAGCAGAATGCTAATGGGCATAGCTGTCACTCTGAAATGGAATATAAGACACTGGAAGGGAAGTCAAGTTTTGCATCAAAAGAAGAGAATGGCATAAAAAAGCATGAAATCCTGAAACTACAGCTTCCTTCAACTGAGAACATTGTCATTCTGTCTCTGTCTTTGTTAATAGTGCCCTTTATTCCCGCCACAAACCTATTTTTCTATGTTGGCTTTGTAATAGCAGAGCGTGTGCTGTATGTTCCTAGTATGGGCTTCTGCCTGCTGGTTACAGTAGGTGTCAGGGCCCTTTATGTCAAAGCCCAAAAACGCTTTCTGAAGAACTTGGTTTTTTGTTCCACTGCTGCATTAATTGTTTTCTATGGACTCAAGACTGTTGTCAGAAATGGGGACTGGCAGAATGAGGAGATGCTGTATAGGTCAGGAATAAAAGTAAACCCTGCTAAAGGTAATTTTTACTCTTTATGATAAAGGTTTTGCTTCTTCTTATCTGTCTTTGCTTTTGAATTTTCTGATTTTGTTAACTGTTGCTAAAGAAGTTGCTTCAGAAAATGTCCATTTAGACCAGTGTATACTTCAGTAGAAATGAGGAAAAGTGGGAATGTGTTCTGATTATGTGTCACAGGTTTGACATCAGCATGCAGAAAACAAGATCCTAAGGTAAGATGACACTTAATTTTCATTGGTCTTAGTGCTACATTTTGAAATTTAAGATGGAATATGAATATTATAGACCCCACCGTAATAGTTTTCCATTTGGAGTCTGGTTTCAGTTGCCCTAATGGAGCTTTTTCTAATGTTTACTGTGTTTTCTATTTGCTGTGAACAGAAAGTATAAGAAATAGTAAGGGACAGCATTAGCAAGGTGCTTTTTTTTTTTTTTTTTTTTTTTTTAATTTAATTTCATCTGATGCAAATAATGTCAGTGCTACATAATAAAAATGAGGAAATTAGGTCATACTATTCAGCCTAGGAAATTACTGTGGTTCCTCCTGTATGCAAGTACTGTAAAGACTTACTGTCAAATACTTACACCCTCATGTTAGTGTTTAAATGTCATTGGTAACATTGCCCAGCTATTTCACTCAAAGGTTGTATCTGTACTGTAATGAAATGTGACTGCAGCTAGTGTAAACACATCCAAACTGGCAGTAAACTGGTTTGTTTAGGGATCGGTAGCAGTGTTTAGCTGTAGCTCTGTGGTTTCAGCATATACAGCAGATCCAGCTGGTAATTCAAGCTCCTTGATACCTTGGCTGTCCTGCTCTTGGCACACAAGTAAGTTTATGTGAGAGCAGTCAAAATACCACCTGTGAGTGCAGTGTAGGCATTGACTAAGCCGTCATTATTCACAATTCATCAGGAGTGAGAAGGGATCACTGATTGCTTTGCCTGCGTATGAAAGAAAAATTTGACAGCTCTTGAACATATCACACTTGAGTTTTTCCAGTTTGCAGCTCCAAAGCCCATTATATGATCTGAAGTCATCTGCTGACAGGACTGTGCATTTTGGTTAGGCAGTTATGCCATAGTCTAAAAGCTGTGATGATGAGAAGCAAATGCAGATGTTACTGTGAGCTGATAGAGAGTGTAGAAGTGGATTTGGCAGATAAGATGCCTTCCAAAGCAGTGTTAGAGTAGCTTGTCAATCATCAGTCTGACTTTGTAACTCTTCATTGTATGCTTTGTTGCCCTAGATAAAAATGAAGGTAAAATTGTGAAACTTGTTACTGCAGTAAGTGACTTTTTATTAAGTCTGAACAAGCACATCTGATTTCCAATTTTTTTTTTTTTTTTCCAGAACTAGTCTAGTGCATGAGGGCAAAAAATGAGAAGCAACTGAACAGAAAGACTGAAATACCACAGTGATTGTAAGATGCAGTGAGACTAATTTAGTGACAGTGTAAAGCTTGCACTAGAATGTTGGAGCTCCTTGAAAAGACAAAATGTGTATGAAAAGATTAAAGTATGTTGCTTTTTTGTTCATGGTTGAGATCTGCTGATATCTGAGACTGCATAAGTAGTCATCTACTTCCTTTGAGCCAGTTTTAGTAATTAAAAGGAGAAAAAATCTAGTTTTTGTCCAGTATTAGGATTCGATGCAGTGTTGTCTGGAAAGTAGACTGCTGTGTATTATGCTCCCAGGAGACAAGGTGTGCTATTTTCATCATAGACATCTCAGTTTGCACAGACTTATATGTATATGATTGCCATATAAGCTGACATTAAGTTTCTTGTATGATATGCAAAAGCAAAGACAGCATGTCAGTTTGGTGATACAGACATGACTGAGCTGACTGTAAATCTCCTTAAAATATCCTGTTAAACTTCTGCTGAATATTTACTAGCCCACACACATTGTTACAAGGCTTGGTATCAGAAACTCCCAGCTAAAGCAACCTGTCACCCAACTCTATTCATTATTGTGAATACCTCCTAGATTATCCCTGGCTTTGACTATGCTAATTGTATTTTCTATTTCTCATACCATCAGGCAAGCCTGACTGGACTCGACTGGCTGCCAATCCAGCCAAAGCATTAGGAGATCAGCAATTCACAGTACTCTTCAGTAACTAAAAGAAGTTGACGTAGAAAAAAAACAATTTATTTTTGCTTGCCTCCTTAAAAAAAAGAAAAAAATTGAATGCCAGTGATAAATAGGCTATTCAAGCAGAAATACAATGGACTGTTCAGTCAAATGATATAGTGGAGATGGGTTTTCCTTCCTTCTGGATTGCTAAGAAGAAGCTGCCACTCCTCATTTCTCCTTATGAGTATTTTCTTATTTCTGATCATTTTGATCTGCAGAGTTGTTTTCCCCGAAGGCTCCATTAATCCTCCCTTCTCCTGTAAGGAGCTTCTGAACAATAGCATCTTCTGTTGTAGGCTAAAGAGAAAAGAGGGATCTCTTCAAAAGCTCCCACTGGGAACTGATGCAAAGTAGAAATCTGCAAGAGCAGTTTTGTTAGAGCTGGGAGCGGAGTTGTTTTTTCCAGTTCCATCTGTATTCTGGCCTAGTGGATGGAAACCATTCTGCAGCTGGATATGTGACAGCCTTGAGCTGATGTGCTTGGCTAATAAGGTCAATGGAGAGGTGAGTTATTAGCACAGGTGCATCCACATGCTAATGTGACTGAACTACTTTGGAAAGGCATTATCTCATATGGTGTTGGTTTATAATCAAGTCCTCTGTGTTGCAGTATGTCTAAGAATATAATCTCTCTGCTGCTGAGAGGCTGTTGGATGAAGTTGTTCAGTGGCTTCTCAATCCTCCATGAAGAAATGGGTGTTTACTGTTTTCCAGAGCTCTTTGTCTGGACCCACACTGGAGCCCTGCAGAAGTGCAGGCAGAGAAGCAGTGTTCTGCCTTAGGGGAGGGAATCGCTGCCCTTCAGGCAGTCAAGTACACCAACCCTGCTGAGGCTGCCCACAGCACTGTGCAGGCCCAGGCCTCCCTGAGGGTGTGTCACAGTGAGATGGCTGATGGAGTGAGAACAGGACTTGAGATTCCATGGCCGTATCTGTTATTTGGCTTGCTCCTTTGCTGTTTTGGTTATTACTAGTATTTCAGATATCGTTAAGGTAATCTGAGCCTTGCCTTGTTATGGTTTGTTAGCACTTGGGGGAAAAACAGGCAAGGCTGATGAAGGTAGTTTATGGGTTCTGAAGTGGCTGTGTGTGTGTGTTTTGACACCAGGGAGGGAAAGGCACAAGTGTTTCTCTCTGCTGCCTTCAACTTAATGAGCAGCTGAATGGATATAAAACAGTTCACGTTATTTAAGGGTTCTTTTACAGCGAAGGAAGCCTTCTAACATGTAAAAACAAACAAAAAAGTTAAAAATGGGTGGTAGCTGTCACATCTCTTCCAATTAGACTGAGTCGTTCTTTACTGATAGTTACCTTGTGTGTAATGTGAAATTATAATGACACTGCATCTTGTTATCTCAAGTTTTCTCTGTAGTACCAGAAGTAGCTTCAAAAAGCATCATCTTGTACTTCCAGTCCATTTTGTTCCTTGTAGTCAAAATCATAACAATCTTTCATGTTCAGATATGTTTGCTGTACTGTTAAAAGCACTGAATAAAGAAGCAGAAAATAGCAGAAAGAAGCTTAGGCTGTTAGACTGCTGTGGAGGTATTAGTTTCTTGATCATATTTACAGGTGAGATTTTAGTTCCTGGTTCCTACTGTGAGATTTATAAGTGAACTTTGAAGATCCTTCCTGAAGCGAGTTGACCTGCTGCACCACATGGTGTACCTTTACTCTGTGAATGCTTAACTTCAACTGTGCACTGAAGTCTTACTAAATTCAAATATATATATGATGACATTATTTTCAGTGGGGAATACAGGAGGAAGCAGGTACTTCCAGAAGCAGTATTGCCACATCACTGTGGTGCCTACATCTGGACTGATGAATCAACATAGTGTTGTCAGACAATACTTGTCATTCCATACAGGTAGAGAGACACTTAATTTCTTGTCTTTCCATTCTTCCTTCTACTCCCAGTTCTTATAAGTATAAATCTTTCAATTTTGCTGAGTATTTTCAAAAGATAGTCTAATATTGAAATACACTTCTCAACTATAATGTTCCTTTTCTCTGTCCTACTATTCTTTTTTCATTTGTGACAAAGTTGTAAGATCTTCCTGCCTCATTCTGTTATATAGGCACCTGTAGAAGATTTGTAGAATTTGTTTCTCTTTTTGACATTTTTTGGCATAGCATGCAGCCTTGGTTGGTTTCAGCCTCTGGAACTTCATAGTTTATTACATTTTGTTTGTTTCCTTCATTTCTTATCATCAGTTTAGCATAGGATTGCAAGGACTGCCTCTGTACATGCCTGTGAATGTGAAGATACGAGTGTGAATTCTGACATTATGAAGCTTCTTAGTTGAACAAAAATGTGTGGAGTAGCATTATGCTCATTTGAGTAGTCATAAAAAGTAATTGCATTTTTGTTTCATATGTAGTTTTCATGCTACGTTGTTACTAGTTTAGAGATTTGTTTGCCATTGGCTAAATTGAAGGGTTCCTTATAGCTAAATTCAGCTTATTTTATCTCACCTATGCAGCGTAATACCTGCCTTTCCATCTGAACTGGAAAAAAAAATGTTTTTTATTTTAAATGGATTTAAAATATATGTATATATTTTCCATATCAAATTCTTTGTAGTGATAATTTCCTCTTTAGTTTATATCATTAATACTGCAGCAATCAAATGCATTTGCTCTAGGAGTTGTTTTAAATAAAAAAGTAAGTATAGAAAAAAAAATCCCTAACTTTAATAGATTTTGTTCCCTGTTAACATAAATATATATATATATTTAGTACCCAAATTTTGTGCATCCCACAATTGCCCCGCACCTTCCCCCCCCCAAAATAATATAAATAAATATTTAAAAATCCATGATTGTAGTTGTAGAGCTTTTATGCTCTGCTTTTCTGTGCATTTGGCTAGAAGTAAATACTAGGAGCTGTTTCCATCTGATTTGACAGTTTTCTGCTGTTACCCCACTCTTAGAAAATTATTCTTTGCTAACAGTAGCTGTGAGCAAGCAGTCCTGTCTTCCTCCTTCAAGAGACAATGAAAATAGCATCTATTAGTGCAGCAAGGAATAGTTACAGTATCTTGTGCTGTGCTAGGTGAAGAAGGAATATTTCCTTAAAGAAAAAAGGGTACAATAAGCCAGTATTTTCCATGATTACTAATATTATTATATCACTAGTGATGACAAGGTGAAAGGAGAATATATGTTTAAAAGTATGGCCCTCTTTGAATGTACTTATTGTTAAGAGCGCCTTCACCATAACTTTCTGGCATTTTATCTTTTGATGAAATGTTGGATAGATATTTACTCTGACTTCTATTATTATTTTCAGCCCTGCTCAGAAACTTAAATTTGGCTTTTTTTTATTATTGTTATTTTTTATTTTTTAATTACTGTAAAGGAACTATAACTTCTGTCTTGGCTGTAAAATTTTTCCAACCATCAGTAATAACCCTTACACTGGCTACTGTATATGGAAATCCACCTGATAATTAAATTATTTTATGTAAGTAAAAAATTCAAAGACTAACACATTTCAAAATATTGCTAGCAATATGTAAATTTGTATATCTATATAGTTCTTTTATTGGGATGCATGTAAGATACTGTGGTTTGTTTTTTTGTTTTTTTTCTCTTTTTTAAAACAAACGTTTTTGAAGAATAAATGTAGTTCAGGATGTCTCAGTGTTCTTAAAAGAAATAGAAAATACTGTTTTTCTGTCTGCTAGTCATAACAGCTTAAAAACAGAACGCTCAGACCAGCAAGTGAACTGCCTGGAATTGTTTGGAAGTTAAATAAAAATAATGCTTTCTGAAAATAGTGTAGGGCTATGTAAATGGCAGAACTGCTGCCATGGTCGATGAGAAAGCATGGAAAGAATAGCCATTAGTTGTTTGGGAAACAGCCATAGTTATCTAGAGCATTTGAGCATCCCACAGGCAGTCCAGCCGCAGCAAAACAGTCTGGTTATGCTAAATATGTTGGAGAGCTGAAGGAAAGTGGTTTACACTTCAGTTCAAAGTCTAAATTTATTCTCCTGTGTTGGTATTCTTTTTTTCAGTTCTTCAATAGTGCTGTAATTTCCTTTGAAATCCAAG
Source organism: Gallus gallus (assembly GCF_016699485.2). NCBI lineage: Eukaryota > Metazoa > Chordata > Aves > Galliformes > Phasianidae > Gallus > Gallus gallus. The sequence goes on from NC_052532.1 coordinate 41,063,014, forward strand.
TCACTGTGGGATACCTGCTTCTCCTTCAGCAGGATACCAGAAAGCCCAATATTCTTCCTTAATATCTATAGAGGACTGAAAACAAGGATAGTACATATATATTTTTTCCCTTCTGCACAGTCCAACAATATCTCTGATATGTGAATCCTAAATAGAAGGAAGGTAAGAAGAGAATCTGTTATTAACTACTGGCTAGACTTTATTTTTCCCCTCTGCATGTACTAAGAATTTAAGGAAATAAACAATTTTGAGACATGTACTCTATTACTCTATTTTGAAACATGGATGCATCAGGCTGTTACTCCTTCCTCTGCCTTCCCAGAGGTGCTCTGCAAAATCATTCAACAAGCTCATCTGTGCTGAAAACTACAGTTCAAAAACTCCACCCCTGGTCCAGTAGGAATTAGTTTTGGCAAGCTGTCTTTCTGTAGCATATAAAGTGGAGTGGATTATCTTTGAGGGTTTTTTTTTTATTTTTTATTTTTTATTTTTTGCCATAAACTGATAGTTTTTTTTTTTTTTTTTTTTTTTTTTTTTTTCCCTGTTTGATTAAAGATCTGGTCTTCAGTCTATTTTAATGTATGTTACAGACCTAGACTGATTGTTTTGGAGACAAAGAATTACTATTTATTAAAAGGAAAATGAGATTATCCAGGTTGTTTCTCAAACTAAGCATGTTTGTTTAGATGCTCATCCATCTGTTCCACTATCTTACTTTCTTTACGTACTGGTTTTCAGCATGAGTTATGTGTCTTCCTGTCTGTAGTAGACTGCATAGGAGTATGTGTTGAGGCTCTATTACGTAAGTCTGCTAGAGAAACAAACCTTTGATGTAAACATGACAGTAATTTACACACATTGTGATGCCTCTTTATGCCTTTTCTGGAAGTGAAAAATCCATTTTTTTTTTTCCAATATCCTTTGTAACGAGGTGTTATTCACCTCTCTGGTTTGGATTATCCCTGCCAGCACTGAGTCACGTGAAAATTAGGTGATGGCTGTTAGGATGGCAGTTGCAGTAGAGAATCATAGAATCACCAAGGTTGGAAAATACCTCCAAGATCATCCAGTCCAACTGTCTACCTATCACCAGTATATCCCACTAAACCATGTCCCTCAGTGCAATATCTAAATGTTCCATGAACACCTCCAGAGACAGTGACTCCACCACTTCCGTGGGCAGCCCATTCCAGCACCTGATCACTCTTTTGGAGAAGAAGCTTTTCCTAATGTCCAACCTGAATCTCCCCCGGCACAACTTGAAGCCATTCCCTGCAGTCCTATCACAAGTTGCATAGGAAAAGAGACCCCCAGCTCACCACAACCTCCCTTCAGGTAATTGTAGAGTGATAAGGTTCCCCTGAACTTCCTCTTCTCCAGACTAAAAAAACCCAGTTTCCTCAGCCACTTCTCATAAGGCTTGTGCTCCACACCCCTTACCAGTTTTGTTGCCTTTCTCTGAACAGGCTTCAGGGCATCAATGTCGTTTCTTGTGGTGAGGGGCCCAAAATTGAACACGCTACTCAAGGTGTAGCCTCACCATTGCTGAGTACAGAGAAATGATCATTTCCCTGCTCCTGCTGACAGCACTATTTCTGATACAAGCCAAGATGCCATTGGCCTTCTTAGCCACCTGGGCACACTGCTGGCTCATGTTCAACCAAGTGTCAACCAATACCCCCATGTCTGTTTCCTCTAAAGAAGTCTTCCAGCCACTCTGCCTCAAGCCTGTAGCAATTCTTGGGGTTGTTGTGGCCGAAGTGTAGGATCCAGCACTTGGTCTTGTTGAACCTCATGCCATTGGCCTCAGCCCAGCTTTCTAACCTGTTCAGATCGCCCTGTAGGGTCTACCTACCACCAGGCAGATCAGCACTTCCTGCCAACTTGGTGTTATCAGTAGACTTCTGAGGGTGCACTCAATGTCTTTATCCAGATCATCAGTAAAGATATTGAACAGGGCAGGACCCAATACTGACCCCTGAGATAACAGTACTTGTGACCAGTCGCTAGCTGTATTTAACTCCATTCACCACCGCTCTTTGGGTTTGGCCATCCATCCAGTTTTTTACCCAGCAAAGAGTGTACCTGTCCAAGCCATGGGCTGCCAGCTTCTCCAGGAGAATACTGTGGGAGGAGAACAGAAGGCTTGCATTTTGTTTTGTTTCTAAATATAGAAAAGGTAAAAAAATAGACAAACTAAGTATTCACTGTCGTTTTTTTCTCTTTGCTTAGGCATTGTGGCATGTTGAACTTTCTGTTCTCAGGATGTAGAAGATAGAATATGGACTATTAGAGATGCTAGTGAATTATTTTCTTCTCTTTACTTATTTTCACTAGTTGCAGTAGATAAAGTGTGTCTTTTTACGATCTACCTTCTGTGTGATCCATGTTTCCATTTCTTGCCTGAATAAGTGATTTAAAAATGGGCAAACAAAACTCACCCTGAAGTCTCATAGAGAAGCTTTCTTCGCAAATATGAACTATATTGCCTTTTCCAAATCTGACACATGTAGTCCTCTTTGGATTACCTTGGTTTGATAAACTCCAGCCCTCCTGTGACTGTTCTGGCATGTTCCCAGGTTGTTGTCATCTCTGTTACCCTTGCCTGGAAGTGGACCAACATGATCCATCTATTTTAGCTCTGAGAACCAGGGCTGTCATTTCAGTTGGTTAAGTACAACCTTCCATTTCTGTAGGAATCTAGCTTACAGTCCACCACTTGGGATTTAAGTGATAGTTTTGAAATATACATTATTATTTTTAGAATCCTTCTTGCTGTTTAGAAAGCTGTGTAAGTTTACAAATTTAACACACAGTCATGTCTTTTCCTGAGTCAGTTTAGTTCTCTAAAGCATTCCTCAGGGCTGATCCTGAAGTGCCTGGGATGATCTCCTCTCTCTTTCTTGAACAATTTGAGTCCATCTTGTCTACAAAATAGCATTCCTTATGTCATGGGAGCTCTGAGTCAGCCCTGGTTCACAAGTTCTTGATCCTTGTGAAGCCTCAGGACATGGCTTACAGTGTTCACACACTTGCACTGCACATAGCTAACAAAGTTATGTAATTAAAAATGTCATTGGGGTCTCCTGTGATTCAGAACAGTGACCACATTAGACGTTAAGGGAAGCATAATTCACTTTTTCTCCCTTCTTTTTTATCTTGCTTGACTCAATTGATTCATCATCAGCCTTCTGTCCTCTAGACTAAACAGAGCAAATGATGAAGCCTAGGAGCAAAGCCTCCATCGCAAATGCTTAGTATCATCTCAGTCTCACTGAGCTGACAGAGCCATTGTCCTGTCCTCTGTGGAGAAAAAGTTAACTTTTTGTAACATAGCAAGAGGAATGTGTATATTGGACAGTGGTGTTGAACATAGCAGAAAATGTCATGTATTCATATCCATTTGTAACACAATTACAAAAAATAAATGAAACTGAAGCACTGCCTGACAAAATTCAGTTGTTTCAGTGCCCCTACTGACAAGTACTGGAGAGCTTTCAGAGCTCTGTGTAGTATTCAGTTGTGTTTTTCTTTCACCTGCTGTCATTCCAGAAGTCCCAGAATTGATCAACAAATAGTATAAATAATGTTCTTATTAAAAAGAATGATTATATATAATGCTTAGGTGGTGGTAGATCTCTAATCCAATGTCTCAACATTACTGCACACCCACTGATATAAAAAAAATCAATATATAACGTAGATTAAATTCATAAATTATAAGTACATAGAAACCATTTATTGCTTTAGGAAACAAGGAACAGGGCACTTCTGCTTTTGTTTTAGCAAAATGAGGTAACTTGATCAAAGTGTCTATTAACAAGTAAAATTTTTGTAGGGAAAATATTGTAAATTATAAGTGAATTTGTGGCATATTTTGACATATTCATAACTTCTCTGGAATAATATAAAGAACAGAAATACCTTGTATGAGTCGTAATGTTATCTTAGCGGAACTTATAATAAAACTCTTCAGCTTCCAACATGGTAACCTTTAGTGCTTAGGTGAACTTCTCTGCACTCAAACCACTTAAAAATATTATCTAATCGATCTCCTGAATATATCTGTAAGATAGAGTGTGTCTATATTGTAGAAAAACTTGTTCTCTTCATTTTCTTTTTTTGGTGAGTGCAACTGAGCTTTCAGACTTTTTATTCAGAACACCTATTTTGCTTCTGCTGGTGAAAATCTTTTCCTCTCCAGAACAAAGCGATTGCTTGATGAAATGTGAATGCTAAAGACTGAAGCACCACTCTACTTTATCCAGTAGTACCCTTGACTGAAAAAAAAAAAAAGTCATAAACTGCTGATGAATATAACCTTCTGACAAGAAGGAAAAGGTGTTGTTCTTTATAGCTTATGAATATAGCCTCTTAAATGTAAATGGTGTATCTGATACTGAGCTCTCTCTCCATTGCAGTGAAGTCCTGGTATCTGAGATCTTGTTGACCGCTATAAACGGCCTCTGCTGCAAAATCTGTCCTTTTTTTCTTCAGTAGAACGACCTTTCCAGTAGCAAACATTGGTATTAATATTTCAACTTCTTTCTCATGAAGTTGACCACACTCAAAACTCCTCAGCGAAAGTCAGATTTCCCTTTGGGACCTTTGTCTGCTCCCAGATATGTTTTAAGAAGGATGACCCTTTAATGGAAGTTAAGAATATAGACCAAAATATAATCTGTAAATGTAAATTTCAGCAGTTCTCACAGTGTTTAAACTCTAAATAACTTAGTTTTCTTGGCCCGTCTTTTATGAGAATAGTAATTACACAGATAAATGTTCCTTATATTTCTCTTCTATACTGCAAGAACACTTCCTCTCCTTCCTTCACTTCATTTCTCTAGAAGCTGAAATGCATTTATGTTCCATTAGTGTCTAGCTGTGTTCTTGTAGTAAGCACTGTACAAAGCCACAGTGAAAGACAGTCCATGGCAGAAAAAGCTTGTGACTAATGAATGAACAACAAATATCAAGAGTAAAGAATGGAAAGGGATCAGGAGAAGAAGCTTGCTGAACAACACATCTAAATAACAGATCAGCAGCAGACCTGGGAACAGAGTATAACTCTTAATTCCTAGTTTAGCACCTGTAATTTCAGCAGAAGGAAGCTGAATCTGATGACAGTAATTTATCTATTTTAAAGATATAAACTTGAGCACAAGAAAAAAAACATGTTTTTCTCTGCAAGCTACATCGTGCATTAAGTGTATTTTTGCTGAGGCCATCCTGTTATCGCATTGCTCCAAAAAATTCTCTAATTTTAACCTTAACAGTGGCCCAGTACTCTGTGTAAGATAATACGTAGCTTTCAGCTATTAATGCAGAGCTTTAGATAGGTGATGATATGAATAATTCAGTTTATAAATATTTGATCTAGAACTATCCAGTGTCAATACTAAGAATGAATAGAAAAACTTTTTTTGGTGGAAGTTCCAAGAATTTGTAATAATCTATTTGTTCCCTATTACCATAGAGCTAAGTGCTTCACTATACACTGCTGTATTCACCTCTGCCTACCTCACGGTGATATCTGCCACATGGTGAGGTGATGCTGTGAATGCTCATAATTCATGGTTTTCTTACTGATAGCTGAAGAACAATAATTTATAGTGCAAAATGAAAAAAAAATAACATGATAAAAAACAGCAAAAACAAAACCCAACCAGTCAAAACCAAAGTGTCCTGAACAGGAAGCCTGGATTGTCATGCTCCAGGAATTGTCACAAAATTTCGTAGAAAAAGAGAAGAGGTTATTTCTTTTTGGGTCTAGTTATATTTTATACTCTCAAGTTTTATAAGTTAATTTAATGTTCATTGGGGCTGACAGCCTTGTATAAATATACCCCTTCTGACATGTGTAGTATAATCAATGCTTGTGGAATCTTCTTGATATTTTTGCCAATTTTCAGAAGCATCACCTGGAAAGTAGTAAAATCTCCTAACTTTCCATATAGTTTTTTTCAGTTCTTTTAGATTGACTCCATTACATGGATAGCTACTGAATTAACTAATTTCAGAGGAAAAAAATGCATTGAAAATTAGACATACTATGATGTAACCTCTTGGAAAGCAACACAGCATTTCAAAGTTGGAAGTGTAATTTGTACTGTTTCCTCTTTGTAAAATTTTCAATTTTGCCATACTGTTTTAATACCAGTTCCCCTGTGATTTTCTTGTGCGACAAGTTCATAGTGAAAGATAACATAAAGTTGCACCAAGTACAGTGCAAATTTCAAATATTGATGCTGTAACCAAGAAGAGATGATTGGTGTGCTGCAATGAAGTACTGACTTATATGAAAAGTACACATCTTTCAGTTGATTTGTTGGTTTTGGAAGGATAGAGAAGCAAATGGAAAGTCAATTTGGACAGTGTTGGAAACAGAAGTGTTTAATAAAAGTAAAAATAGAACTCGCTTCAATTATTTCATCATCCAAAAAAAAAAAAAAAAAAAGTCTTACTTTGTACTTACTTACATGATAATGGCGAGGAACTTTGGAAGGCTTTAAAGCATTGCTGCTTTTGAGTTTTGCAGCATCTGTTGGATCTATGTGCTTAATTGTCATTGATAAGCCTTGATGTCTTACAGCTGCAATGTAAACTGGAGAAAACCTAATTTTCTCATGAAATTATGAGTCTTTATGGTTTTGGTGTAAAACTGTAGGGGAGCATGGAGGAGTTGTACTGTTTATCAGCTTGATGTGGGAGCTGGCATGTTTTAATACAAGTCAACATTACTTTTACAGTGTGAAGAAGCCAATAGCATTCTAACAGTTTAATGAATGCAAATGGTGGCCATGTACTTCAAAGTGTTGATAGCTGTCTTGATAAGTACCTTAGTTCTCTTTCCACTCCATTTTTGGCAGTGCTATGACAACAACCTCCTCCTCCCATTCTTTAATCAGGAGGGCTAAGAAAACAAAAATATTCTTTGCATGATTGCCAGATAAAAGAGCATTTTATTCAACAGCATCAAAAAAACATCTTTAGGAATTAGACTCAAAAATACTTACTACTTTTTCAAGTAATTCAGAAGAGTGATATTTTTCAAAACTGGGTGTCTTTTGATTCAAGAGGTTTTACATAGAGTGAGCTGTTTGTTTTGCTCTTGGTCTTATGTGCCCCCCTCTCTTGTTCCTTCTAGATGGTAAAATAGAGATCATTACTAATCTGAGTTAACAAAGGGGAGAAAGAAGTGGAAAAAAGGGAAAGGCAAATACTGTTTTTCCAGTGAAGCTGAAAGATTCATCTGGTAGTGTCCTTTATCATAAGTATTGTCAATCATTACATTAAAAAAAGGCCTTTTTTTTTTTTTTTCCTGCACCAGCATCTCTTCATCCATAAAATCTGTTAATGAACAAAACAAAGATTATAGTTGTTAGTGTTCATTTCGTTTTCACAGGTTGTAAGGGGAAATGCAGAAAGACCTGCTGATTTCACAAGCTGAGAATAGTAAATAAAGCACAAACACCTGTAAATCTCTGTAGAAGTTTCTTTGGCTTGTTATGTGTTGCTCTGTGAAGTAGAGTTGCTTGTTTGGACTGCTGAGAACTTGATTACAAATGACTTTGCTGTTCCCTAAGTATTTCAGTAGCAGTTCAAGTAGTTTTTCACTGTCACTCAAGTAATAATCTAGTTCACTTTTTCAATGCCTTCATCAATTTCTGTTTTAACTTAAATTTTATGAATCTGTCTTGTAGTTTTAAGGTGAGTTCAGTGTTACAAAACTTCAATAATTCATTGTCCAGTGGTTAAAATTGTAAATTTGTTTTGATTCAGTTTTAGGATCTACTTACTCCAAGCAACATTTGCAAGAGATAGTGTTGTCTCCTGATGTAATACACTGGGAAAATTAATATTTTCCTTTTTTTTGTTGTTGTTGTTGCTGTTGTTGTTGTTTTTGTTGTTGTTTTGGTTTTGGTTTTTTGTTTTTTTTTGTTATGTTATTTTTAAAAGTTTATCAGGTTGCATTTTGGTGGCATATTTATTTATTTGTTTATGTATTTATTTCTTCTCTTTCTTGATTCAGGAAAGGTGTGTTTAGAACAAATAGTTTTTATTATCATCTCATTTTTAGTTTCTTACTACATGGGTTCTGTAGGGGTGAAGGGTAGGAATCTTCCTTTAATGCTTTGAGGTTATCTTTATTAATCATTTGTAATTTAATTGTTGTTTTGAAGAAAACTCTTTCATTGAGTAGTCAACATATTTGCTTTTTGCACCAAGTGCTTCTTTCTGAGGCTTTACTTAGTTGCTTTATAAATTCCATAGGCTAGCATAATACTCGATTCAGAAGAAATTGAAGGATTTATTTAAATTAGGATATTTGCATACATGCGTTTCCGATTTGTTTTCATAACTGAATTGCAACTTCAGTTCAACTCTTCTGTTTAGTAGGAAGTGCATCTTAAATCCAGCCAGATTAGGATGGACAAATTATTTCTGCCTTGAAATTATCTGTTTTGCTCTCTTTCAGAATAAAGGTGCAGAGAGAAGGTTTTATATATCAACTTACTTTTCTCAGTCCTCAGTTCTAATGAGATAATTCAGAAACCAAATTAAACTTCAAAGAAGAATTTTTTTCATTGTCATTTTCACTTTGAAAAATGAAGTGTCTGAAAACTTGAAGTACCTTCACTGCTAGATTGCTTAGGAGTGTGATAGTCTGATAGAAATCTATTTTGATGTGGCCCAAAATTATACACTTAAGCAATTGCTTGTTTTCTTACTTAATACTTCATATTTTTTTCTTACTCTTTAAAAAGCAAATGAGCAAGACATACACAAAAAAACCAAACCAAAACAAAAACCCTCCTTTAAAATGTCCGCTTTCCTCTCAAGAAATCTAATTAGTTTAGAGGTTCTCAAATATGAGGAGATTTTTCACTTCATTGCTGGATACATGACGTGCAGTTTTAGTTTTTTCTATATCCATTTACATTGTGTGGATCTATGGAACCATATGCAATGAATATACTGTCTTATAGGTGTGTGACATGCATGAATTTTACCTTAGTTGCCTTGCTAAGTTGGAGTATTATTTCTGAAAGACCTCAGACTATTTCTATCTCAAAGTTGGTGTAAAGGGAATCGAGCAGCAGGCAAAAAGTAAATGTTACAAAACTATTTCACCCACAGCTTACTTTATCTTTTGTGCTGTACAGAATCTCCTATTGGGGAAAAAATTGGATTTGTAGTTGAAGATTAGATTGCACTACATATACCCATTAGCTTCTTCTGAATATTAAATGTTTTGCAATGCTAATCTAAGGTATTTCAGATTTTGTATGAAAAATATACTAAGTGGAATAAAAATCCATCCTGAATACTAGAATTTACTGATTTAGTTTCTTCTCTTTGCCTCGAGTATATTCATTTTTAATTTCTCAGGATGTGCAGATGGAAAATAGCTGTGTGATGAAATTTAGTTGGAGTCATAGAGTATGGTTTTAATATGTTTGTAGCTCATGTCCAGGTGCTATTTTATCTCTGTTTCTGAGTGCACGCATATTGTTTCTACAATTTTACAGGTGAAATTGGACTTGAGATAAGGATTGATAAAAACTTACAAGTTTAGACAAAAGTATAAATAGAGTACATTTCAGATGCAATAACACAGGTTAAATATTGATATTAAGCCTTGACACAAAATACTTTGCAGACTGTAAAATATCACCTGAAAAAGTCTATTAAATCAGTTAAATAATGGAACACACAGCATTAAATGAAGTCTAGTGGAGAAACTATTGCACTTAATAGTGTTAAAAGGTTTTTTTCAACCTAGCAGCTGAAAAGATAAACTGAATCATTCTTCAGTACATCCTTGTAATTACTGAGCTTCACTGTTCTGGAAAGCAAGTAACTATTTAGCAAGAAATAGATACCAGTGGTCCAAATGGTCATTTAATGTGATGTTCTGTTATGGGAGATCAGAGTGAAAGCAGAAGAAGCTACAGATTAAATGGAATGTGCAACTGCGGGAGACAGTCACCGAATGTACAAGACCATCAGGGTGTCTGTTTGAAGTTGAAAAATTCTTTTTTCTTACAGTCATAAATATTTGTATGCTGGCCAGAAATCATGTTAGTTGATGCTTCCGGAATGTTTTTTGCTCATAATAAAGAATAATGACTGCAATTGGAAGATAAATTCAGAATCCAGCATGTACAGTGTAAAAACTGAGTTAATCTGAGAATATTTTTATCAGTTTTAGCAGTGATAAATAAATTTGATTTTTTTTCTTGTTATAAAATACCAGGCTAAAATAAAGTGACTTACAGAAATTATAGCTTCTGTACTCAGGGAAATATTTTTTCTTTTTCTTAGCAAAATATGTTGTGTAACGTTGAATGATTTTTCTTTTGTGAATCTTAAAAGGGTTCCATCATCTTTTCCTGCCAATGATTAATTTATTCTGCTTAAAAGAAAATGCTGTTTGCTATTGTTTTCACTCTTATGGCAGGATCCTTCTGCAGCAAAACACAGCAGCTTGAAAGCAGCGTATGTTCTAAAGAGAAGCACATACCTGATAATGATTATAATAATTATTAACCTGCTATTTGCATTATGTTAAGCTACATTAAAATTTTGTGTTACTCATTTTCGATAAAAGTTCCTGTAAAAAAGGACTTGAGTAACTGAGGAGGCAGAGCTTAACAGCAATTTGAGCTAATGTTCACGGTTTGTACATCTGGAGGGAAGAGCTTGCCATATATTTTGTATTTGGTGAAAAGGATGGGCATCATCTTTCCATTATTCTTGCTCATAAAAAAAAAAGAAATTCTTGTGAAAGTAGAACTGTTTTATGAAACAACTTTGATGTATTATAAGCATAATGTGTTTTTTGTTCATGTATACATACAGTCTATAATTATAAGGCCATTTAAATTATCTTCCTGGAAGAACTTGGGTTGTATTTTATATAAAATATTAGTTCCAGTTTCTTTTGTAAGTATACTTTTCTTGCCACTCAACAAACTGCAAACGGAACACATATGGAGCCTTAGATTTTATTCTTCTTCTTCTTATTATTTTTTACCTTGAGTCCTTTATAGGTGGGATATAAGGACACATTATATAGCACAATAAAATGTATGGAATGGAACTACATATTTTCCAAGTAGAAAAATGCATTTTAGTGATGTGTGTAATGTGTTTATATCCATATGGCATACTTTTAATCCTGGTTATTTACCTTACTGTTCGTCCAATTCCTGTGTCATATGTCAATTTTTGATACTTATGTGAGAAGCCTGTCTACTCTGGGCACAGCTCTTGTGGTTTCAAGTAGATCGGATGAAGAAAACTTGAACCATGAAGATACTCTATCTGTACATTTAATTCTGAAGCTTTTTATGTAGAGGTTTTAGAAAAGAAAATGATCCTTTTCCTTTGCTACAGTTGTTTCTAAATCATGCAGATGTATTTTGTTTTGAAAGTTTATTTTCCCACCCAAAAGCTGTATGTATGCAAAGTGTATGCAAATCACTGCTATATAATGTAAGTCACACAGTACAGTAAGATGCAATGATACAGAGAACTTAGGGAAAAAAAAAAACAAGCAACCTCCCCTCCCCTTCCTTAGGCATAGCTTCTTTGTGGGGCTTGCCTCCCATTGGAACTTCCCCATGCTCAGATACTGTGTCATGTGTAATTGGATTGGAGCTCTTTCTGAATACTGCTTTCTTCTCTTGACAGCATGGGGTAACCTTGGAAATGTTCTCAAGAGCCAGAGCAAGATTTCTGAAGCTGAAAGCGCCTACAGAAATGCCTTGTACTACCGCAGCAACATGGCTGATATGCTCTATAATTTGTAAGTATGTGTGGCTTTCCTAGGGTTGGATCCTTTGCAAAACCTGTTGTGAATGTAGCTATTGATTTCCATGCTGAAAATGGAGGTGATTCTAGCTGTTGCTTTGTACTGATCATTTCATTAATAGTGTTCCTTAAGCTTTGGGGAGGACAGGATCTCTCCTTGGTCAATATTACTGTATGTTCTTTTATCATTATTCTGACTTAGAACAGGCAAACTTACAAATCTGATTGCTTAAAAGGAAACAAAATTCCCACACTGAACAAAATGCAGATAGATGAGCTTGGCACCAGGACTGCTCCATCTGTTTCTGACTCTGCTAAAATACAGAGGTGTTACTTAGACTTAAAAAGGAAATCTAAATAACAGTGGGTGGGAGGAGTGGGTGTAAGCACTTCCTAGCATAAGTCCATATCTCTCAGTTTGCTCCTGAACTGTTAAAATAGCTAAATACTTCCTGGAGCAGTGGAGTGATTCAATGGATGCTCAGGGCTGCACCCTGCTCCCAGCTCTGCTCTACTCTCTTTCCTGCATTTGGGCACCTGGGCCCTCAGAGTGGGACCCTGCTGTGATGTGAACCCCTTCATGCAGGACATGTGGAGAGCAGAGTCCAGATAAGAGCCATTCAGTATATAGTTGTGTAAGCTGTTTGGAAACAAAACACCAAAAGTACATGCTACAGAACAAGTTGAACAACAAAAAAAAAAGAATTCAAATACTAATCTTCGTTTTTACAATAAATAAACAATTAAATAAATATTAAATAAATAAGAATATAAATATATTCTGCCAAGAATAAGTCCAATTTAAAATGGCCATTCAGATTATCTGGAAATTAAGTTTACCACAATAGACTTTTTTACTAAGGAATCGATTGCCCATTTCATTAGCTTGCCTTGCAGGTAAACATACGGGAGATGTTTCTCTGCTTTTTCAATAAAATTTAGTGGTACAGTACCTATTCCGAAGTTGTTATAGTATCTCAAAATTTGTGTATTTTTATTAACTATGCATTTAACACACATGTGCATGCACAACATTTTTTGCCTCTTTTAGGCAATGTCTGAAAATCATATTTTTAAGAACAAACTCTTTTCACTTGTGTTTAAAGAAATAACTTCTGAATGCAGCAGGAGATTGTAGGAAAAAAAAGTGAAAAGATTGATATTCTTGAATTTCTTATACTCAGTTGGATTGGGGGATGAAAATTATAACTATTAATTTTCTTTTTTTTTTAAATATATATGCCTATACAGAAATACCAAAGTAATAAGAAGAAGGAGGGTTGGGAGATAAAGACAGGGGATATAAAATAAATCAGACTTCAGTAGTTTTGCTGTTCTGAGAGCAAGCCATAATGTTCTGGCTTTACATTGATTTACTAAATGAATGCCTACAAGCCTTCATTTATGATAAATAGAAAACCTCTTGGAATTCCACTGAGCTTGTGTAAAAGAATTTAACTAGAATTGCTGGAATATGAAGGGCATATAGTTACCTAGATGTACCCCTGAAAATAAAGAAAGTGTTTGCTATATAGTGTATATATACATTTATATGTGCAAAAAAGAATATCTAATTCTTAATCTTTCTAACAGTGTCCTGAATACAATAAAATCCTCTTTCTTTTTTTTTTCCCTAAGTTCCACAAAAGCATGAGCTACATAAACTGAAAAATCTTTCATCATTATTTTTAATCTTTTTATTTATACAGTCTTGTTTTTTCCATTTGTTTTTTATTTCCATAGCCAGTATGGAAACTAAGTGGTAAATGGAATGTGCTTTGATGCAGTAAGACACCAATCTAATCCACTATTTTAAGGGCAACTCTGAAGAGCTTCCTTGCAAGTTCAGCCCTTCCTTGGCATGCAGTTATACGGGAGCCTTTTACAAAAATATTGTAATTGAAAAATACATCTTGCGTGTGATTACAGGAGGACAGTTAGGTTTACTGTTTCTTAGTTTTAGGATGTGGCTTTAAAACCAAAGCAGTCATTTAGTAGATTTTTAGAAAGAAAGCACCCTTACAGTGATTTCTGATTTGTGTGGTTTTGGCATAGTGGAACCTAAGTCTATTTAAACCTCGCATATTCTTTATTTTTTCTTACCGTTTATGCCCCAGTATTTGATGCAAGTTAATAAGTGCTTGCACCAGTATTCATATACAGCAATAGCAAATCAAAGTGCTGTCTGATCAGTGAAGAAATTATTAAGGATTAACTCACAATTTTCAATAGGTAACGATCAAAGACAAAGTATATAAACAGAAGCATTTGATGATCACAATTCTGTTTTTTTTCAAGGCACCATTTTGTGCTAAAATGTGCTGTTGGCTTAGCAATTGTCTGTTGATGTGTTAAAGCCTAGTGAATTTAGCAGGATGGAAAAATGGATGATTTCAGTAATACATTTTTATTTTCTGACTGTTATACCTTTGCAGCTCTACAGCAGCTTTGAGTTGCAGCTTCTTTTGCCATTCAGGACAATTTAAGCTGTATGAATTTAGATTACATAATTACATAATCTCCCTTTGAACGCTTGCCTGATTCAGAATGTGTCATTTGCCATTTTGTTCAAATGTGGCAATTATGTAACCATAAATAAATTCCTGCATTTTTAGAGAGCAGCAGACATATAATACAGACCATATTATAAGATACTTAGTATGGAGGAGAATAAAAATAACACAAGGCATCAGTCACATACACTGTAGAGAAGCACTTGATTCAGAAGATGAACAGATTTTGACGAACTGTAATTCTCTAGAAAGATCTGTTTTGTCATGGCTTTCCCTCTCTCCAACAAACGTCCAGGAAACAAAGTTCCAAGTTAATCTGCATCTTTAACTAAGAAATTATTTTTAATTTTATTTTAATAAAAAAAAGCTCTTGCTAGCAGTGATATTAAGTTAGTGGTTCATCACTCATTGAGTTAAAATGGTTTTTTTCTGCTGACATTTCTCAGGTCCAAATATGTAAAAGTGAAACTGCCTGATAAACAGCCTATCTTGAGGATAAGATCTTTGGCCTGGAGTCTTAGCAACCTGAATTAAGGCTGAGGACTTTTGACTTCTTGTTTAGAAATTTTTTTTTTTTTCTAAAAGCCTCATGAAAATCTCAAGAGGATTTTGGAACTTGACATCTCTGAGAGCAGTTGAGATTTTCATAGTAATTTCAGTGCTGAAAGGATTTCAGCTCTAATTTTCTACTGTATGTGGAGATTGTATTAAAATTTGACTGTAATAAGGTAGTTTACACTTCAACATACATACCATATGGCCTCCTGCTTGAGATAGCACTGCAGGTAATTCTACCAAATCTCAAAACCAAGTTCTAAAAATCTATGTGGTATTGCTGATTTCAGCTAGATTTCAGAAGGTAATAAATCAGCATAAACAGAGATCTCTTTCCATGTGTTTAAGAAATCCATGTATTTTAATACTGTGAAGTACCAAGGACAGAGCTGTAGAAAAATATTTGCTCCGCCAAAGTAGGTAATGATCAGCAAATGAAAAATAAACTAGTTTTTTTATGGCTTGTTAACCTTTTTATGATTGTCCTAAAGCTCAGGGTTTCTTTTGCTTTGTTTAAAATTTCTCCCAATTACTGCCTAAAGTAAAATTGTTTATCAGTTTATCATTTGTATCTAGGCCAAGCTCTGCTTAGAGTATGCTTTTGTCATTATAGCAGTGATCTATGCTACTTTGAGTTTCTCAGCAGATTAAAGTACATCTGCAATCTCATATAAGTGTTTAATAAACCCTTGAAATGGTACTAGTTCATTTAAATGATGCATTTGGGGAGTGTACTATGCCCATTAAAGAATAAATTGACTAATCACCCCAAGTACCTTTATTTTTGTTTCAGTGATACTGCTTTGTATCTTCAAGTTTATTATTCAGATAATTTATTTGAATATATTCAAAGTCCGACTTTTCATAACTTTTACTTCAGTAACTTCAGGGTACTATGTGAATAAATGTGGATTTGTTTAATATTTTTTTTTAGACTTTTGATAGCTAAAGTCTTCAGTAGTAACTGAAATTTAAATTCTGTGAAGTGCAAGGTTATATAAGTGTTTCATGCACAGTCTTTAACTTCACATCCTTTGGTGAAATCTCTAGAAATCAATATGAACTAAATTCTTGTTTGTTGTTCTTAGCCTACAAACATCTGAGATGGTTGTTTCAATTTCTTCCTCTTTAAGGGTGCTGGAATGAAAATCTACTTTGAGCTGTAAAATTTGAAAATCCCAAAAAGTAAGCTAACTCCCTAACCTGTGCTGACCTGGAATTGACCCTTCACAGACAGAGTTGCTGCACTGCTTTTTCACGTAGTAGGAAACAAGTCAAGGTTATGGTTCCTATTCCTTGATAGCGCAGAAGCTTTTTACAATGCAGGATGTTGAGTTTAAAAGCAAAGAGGATGTATTACTGACTGTTTTACTACTTGACCATTTCATTCTCTGCTCAGAAAAAAAACCTTGCTACAAACCTGTTTGGAATTAATCTGTGCTTTGCCAGCACTCTTCATCTATCAAGGGCAGCAGCTCAAATTTGTGTCTTTCTGTAACTGAAGCTCTCCACATAAAGTCTTGCTGTGTTGTGAGACTGGTTTTTGATGTAGCACTCAAAGGTCACTTCAGTGACAAGTGGCATCATGCAGTGCAAATCTCTGCTGTGGGTCTTTTTTTGGGAACCTGTAATGAAAAATGAAGTACTGATATTTTTGTTAGCAGTATTGAGAGCTGAAATGCATTCAGTGACATTCAATTGCATATGTCATTATTTGAAATTGAGATGTTTTGTGCATAAACTTTGTCCATTCTGTGGACACAGCGGTTCAGCTGCATTAGTACCTTCCAGTACATAACAGGAGCCTATAGGGATGTTGGAGAGAGATTCTTAATAAGAAGTGCAGTGAAAGGACAAGTAGTAATGGCTTTGAACTAAAAGGAGGTACATTTAGATTAGGAATTCAGAAGAAATTATTTGCTGCAAGGGTGATAACAAAGGAACAGGTTGCCCAGAAAAGCTGTAGATTTATCATCCTGGCAAGTATTTAAGGCCAGTTCCAGTAAGAGATGCCTCTGTCCACAAATGGAAAGTTGGAACTACATGGCCTTTGAGGTCCCTTTTTACCCAGATTATTCTGTGTTTCTATAAACAGCCACTCTTGTAAGAGTTTTTGGTAAGTTCTCATCCCAGGGTGCTTGCAAAGGCAGATAAGGGATCAGGCGTCTTGTCTGTGTGGTGCTGGCACAGCTCACAACAGCTCAGCGCCAAGAGTAGGGGGGGAAAAAGCAAGAGCACTGCCACTGCTTGTCCAGGAGCATCCCTCTCTCTCTGTCCAGGCAGCAGGGCTTGTAGCAGTTGATGTCATGATGAAATGACAGCAACCCCAACTGAAGTGATTCAGGAAGAAAAGGAAGAACAGAACTATTTGCAGTTTACAGTTTACTTGCATTTGAAGAGCATTTTCCTATAAATGGGAGAAAATGGCAGAATTCTTTCTGTGCTATCTGACAGACTAGAGAGAGTTTTGTGGGTGATCGTTCTGTTTCAATGTTTTTTTTTTTTAATTTTTTTTTTACTAATGTGGTTATGATTTCTCTGGTTGTTAAATTCTGCAAAAGGAATGGTCATTCTACGTTACTACCTACTGGATATGGATTATTATTGACTACAAAAACTAGGATTTGTGTTCCATTTACATATTTGCTATTGGATGTTATTGGAAAACATTAAAGGTACTCTGTTTGCAGTATTCCTTAATGATTGGCTTTCTTGTTAATAGAACCTAGTTGTAGACTTAGAAAAGGTTAGCAGTCATTTGGTTGAGTAGCTAAATGGTTTAATTGCTCAAAAGAAAGACAAAACAAAACAAAAAAATAATTAAGGAGTAGACTTACTGGCTTAATGTGATGGGCTGTTGTATTTTTCATTGCTATTCTTCTGTCCATTAGTTTTGCAAATGACAGTGAAAGAGTTGGTTTGGACAAAACAATTCTGTTTTTGCTGTACCTGGTCTGAAATTTTAGTAGATATTTCACTAACATCCATGTTTACTTTCATGACAGTTATGGTTCCTGTGTATTGTATGTATGTGGTTACTATATGCCAGCTTTTGTGATTAAGGAATTCACTTTTTAAACAGAGCAGCTGGACTGCCAGGAAGAAATTAATATGTAACTAGAGGAAAGCAGTAGGCTGTCCATCTGTGTTTTGTGTCTACTTTTCAGTCCCTGAAAATAATTTTTCCTATTAATATTCAGTGACTTTATAGAAAAAACAAGGCCAAGAAGGAAGGCAGGAAGACTTTTTCAAGTTTTGGTCAAAGAAGATAGATGAAAGTTGGCAGCTTAAAGAATTCAGGATGCTTGCAGAGAAGAACTAGCTTTGGCGAAGTGTTCCACTTCATATGTGTAAATAAGCAGCTCTTATTTATGGAAGTAATGTTCAGCATTTCTAGATACACAGAAGTTAACTTTTTTTCTCTTTATTTTTCCTGCAACTAGACAAACAGGATTCTGAGATGCTTCCAAACTTGGTGGTTGAGGTCTGCTAATGCTAAAAGTAGTCAGCTCATATCCTCCATTTCACAAGTGATTCTCACTCTACTGTAAATTTGGTTAGAAGCAATACACACACACACAGACACACACAAAACAGAAAAAGAAAAACACTGTTGTAAGGCTGTTCCAGAGTTCCGCTGCTGTGATAGCTAAAACCTGTCTAATAAACCTACTAATTCTCCCTAAATTAGTTCACGATCAATTTATATCCATTTACTTTGTGTCCTGTGGTTTAAGTAGCTTTTCCTTTTACAAGTAATTTCATCCTCGTGTATTTTTAGAGGGAAAATTTATTCCTCTACAGCACTTGCTTTTACTAAGCAAAAGGAGCCACTGACTCTTTTTTGCCCCCTCTCATCTGGTAGACTTCATATTTGTGCAATTATGTGAGTAAAGTTGTGTGTTTCAATTAATGTTTTAACTTATGAGCTTTACAGCTGGGTAGTGAACTATAGGGAAAAAAGAGCTTGGAAACTACAATCTTGATGCAGCTTGTCCAGTGGTTTGCTGTTGCTTTTTCTTTGTTTGTTTGGTTGATTGGTTTTGTTTTGTTTTTTTTTCAGGGTATTTGGGATTATGCTTTTACTTATTTAGCTTAACTATCCCTAGCCACTGTACAAAGTTTATTAAGAAGTGTCAAAAGCCTTCAAGACCTTCTGTACTCATCTGAGCTCACCAGTTGAGCCAACTCTCTTGTATCAAGCATCGTTATTGCAAAGACATACTTTTGTTTGTTCATTCTTGTGTAAGGAAGAAGGCAGGCTTTGTACCTCTGTAACTACTAAACATAGGTTCATACTTAATGCAGATTTATTGTCCTGCTTCACAACTGACTTTTGTTCAGTGTTCTGCACTGTACCTCCTCTATCGTATTCTTTCTATCCATTCCTTATGCCTTCTGACAGTAACCTCTGAAGAGCACTTATCATTCAAAAGTGTAAACAGAGGAAGGAAATGGCATATCAAGAACAGATCCATTCCTGGCAGAGGAGGAACTTCCATGTGTGGCCATCTGCCTCAACTGTTGGGAGCTATCAGAGACGGTGGTGCCCACAGTATGTGAGTTTCCACTGAGGGGCATTATTCCTCTGCATCTAGAAACTGGTCATTCAGAGCCTACATTTTCTTTTGTCCCTACATTTACTGTAGACAGAAGAAGTGATAACGTGAGATAAAAATTAGCTTTCTCCTTTAAAAAAAGTGTCTTGAAGATGTCTTCAAGGAAACAAAGCATAATAAATAATAAGCATGAACAAAAAAAAAAGTTTAATTGTGGAAATAGATAATTTTGCAAGTCAAATTGTAAAGTTTTGGCTAAACACTTAATCCTTTCTTTTTCCACTCACATAAACATGGAAATGTGCATTCAGGAAGCTTTTCATGACAGTTTGTCATTTTTTATAGACTCGTCATTCATCCATTATCACTCCTTTTTGGATGAATGGAAAGGAACTTAATTTTGTCTGAAAAGTTTGAAAGCCAATAGAAGAGGAAGCAGAGACTCCATCTGCCAATGCCATTTTCCAACTTTTCCCCTAGCAGTCATCTATAGGGGAAGGAGGGAAGGGAGGAAGGGAGGAAGGAAGGAATTGAGACTGAGGGTGGATGTGAACAAACAAATGCAAAGCATTTCAAAGGTCATGGGCTTTCATTGTTACAGTCTGTGGGTCTCACATTATCTGCCCCTCTCCATGCTCCTCTATTCCTCAAGCACTTCTCCAACATGGCTCTGTACCATGAGGTGTACCCTTTGGAGACTGCTACAGGCAGCAGCTTCCCCAGCCCTCCTGCCCCACTGCGTGCCTCTTCTGGGCTGCACGGAGCTTCTGCCCTCCTCCTGCACTGACCTTAGAGGTTATTGAGCATATTTATATGCCTGTGTCATCCTATTTAAGCTTAAAGCCAGGGAGGAACTGATTTTTCATCTGGAAAGTGAAGTATCTTTAGATACATCTCTTTAGACTATTCTTCTGTTAATTTTATTCAATGAAAATTATATTTTTAAATTTTTCTTTACAACTTTTCCTGTCTTTGTTTAACCTGAAACTAGAAATAGAAGCTCATAAATCTAGTCAGCTAGTATTGCCAGAAGCCATAGGGAAAACCAGTGATCAATCAGGACTGATTTCACAAGGAGAGGAGGTAGTTTCATGCCTGATCAAGGTTTTTAGGTCATATCCATCCTTCTGTTCTTATTTTGTTTTGTTCATACCAAATCTCATAAATAATAGAAATGAAAATATTTGAAATTAATGCAGTTAATTCAATACTCAATCATGCATCCAAGCAGTTCATGTTTTTATATGTTTGTGAGAGAAGGAGAATGTCTGTTAGAGGAACAACTGTATTTTGTTTTGTTTTGCCGTTTTTCTTCTTATTTTTTTTTTAAGGCCTTCTGGAGTAGAAGTATGGGAAAAAAAAAAAACACCTTGAAGTGTCAAGTAATAAATTAAGAGTACAAGTACTAGAGCATGTAGTGAACAGAAAAGACAAATTTGGTAATAATGATAAATAAAAGTGCTTTTAATCTAAAAAGTGCAAACGACATATGCGTACCAAGATAATTTATTGTGTTTGTGTTAACCAGTTAGTTCTCTTAATATGCAGAAGTGCTTATACAAGAAATAGGAACTAAGGCCCTTACTGACTAACCTGGGGCTAATGGACAGATACTGTTTCAAACATGAGGCTACGTGGTACAGATGGAGAGAATATATATGTATGTTCTTCCATTCTGTTGAATGGAAAAAACTTTTTTCTGATTGGGTATGAATAATGGAAAAAGTCCAACCTCTTTGTGGTTTGAAAAGCTATTATCAGGTAGAAGCATAGAGGAAGGAGAGAAAAATTCTGTAGGAAAAATAAAAATGGAGATTATAACCCTCCATCTTCCACCTTCTAAAAGAAATACTTATATTTATTTTTTCCTGAGTACTTTGAGATGTATAAACAGGGTCGTCTCCCACTGGATCTTGTCTGAGTCTGAGCTCTAAAATAACTAATTATTAAGCATTTTTTTATATTTGCTTTCCTAAGACATTTGTGTGTACTTCTTCTAATCTTAAAACTTTGGGAAAGCTGTAATGCTTTGAATGCTCATTTAAGCATACAATTGTGCATTCATGATTTCCACACCACTAATTTCTCAGTACCTTCTGTATGGTTTCTGTAATTTGTAATTCACTGGGATACTTGTCATAAAAGCTTTAATTAAAGTTCATGAATTATGAAACTAAGAAACAGAACTGGAAGAACTAAGAATCATTTTTGACATATCTTAAGTTATTAAATTTGATCAGAGCAGAAAGAAGACACGAGAAGAAAAAAATGTATGTAGGTGCCTAGCCCTATCTTGGATAATTTAATGAAATTGCTCAGCAAGAACTAGTTAAAGTAATGCAAGGGAAGTGTTAGGTGGTTAACTTTATAGTGCATTTGAAAAAAGTCTGCTTAATTCAAGTCAAGGAGAGAAAACAAACTAAATATGAGTGATTTAAAGGTTATAAATAACTCCACCATACTCCAGCCACTTTAAAAAATCATTTTGTCAAATGAGTCAATGAATCTTCTTGTTTCTATCAAGCTGAAACTACTGAATGTAACAGGTTTGGTAAAGTCATATGAACATACCTTTTGTCTATGAATTAATCCTGTTTTCAGGCAAAAAAATTTCCAACTGAATTGTTAGTAACATGCGAATTTATTATATTTCTCTCAGCTTAACACAGAATCATAGAATGGTTTGGGTTGGAAAGGACCTTTAAGATCACCTAGTTCCAACCCCTCTGCTATAGGCAGGGACACCTCCTTCTAGATCAGGTTGCTCAAAGCCTGGCCTTGCCTTGAATGTTTCCAGGGAGGGAGCATCCACAACCTCAGTTTTGTTCTTAATATTTATGTTTAATTTCATATGATGAGACATAAAATATGTTTTGAAATTACACTTTGAATAACCTTCCTCTCTCTTTTTCTCTTTCATCTGTGTGCAGAGGATTACTACTTCAGGAAAACAACAGGTTTTCAGAGGCATTGCATTACTATAAACTGGCTATTGGTAGCAGACCCACGTTAGCTTGTAAGTATTTCAGCTTGACAAGCGTGCATAATATTGATTAGCATTTTAAAGGATATTGTTCTGCTCTTTAATAACACTTTTTATTTTTTTTTCCACACCTTTTTTTCATTCTGAAAGTGAACGGAGAAATTTCACCCTTTCCAACTGAAAACATTTTGTTTTACTGCAGTGAAATTTTACAGTGGTTTTATTTACTATGGCAAAGCAAAGAAGCAGATAGGGATTTAACACTGGACAGCACAGGTAGAACTTAAAATGTTTCTGATCTGGGATAGTTATCAATATATATTTCTGCCCAAATTTATAGGCTCCAGTTATCTCTTTCGTCGAGCCAGTCTCTGACTTTTATAGCACATGGTGTAGGTGAATAATATGAATATTTTTTAAGTCCTCTAGTTTTTCTTTTCTTACATGGAAAAAATGGAAATAATCCATAAGATGTTGCCCATAAACAGTTCCAAAACTAAGTAAATGCTTTTTAAGTGATTTTTTTGTAGGTGAAATGTTGAATCTTCCACGTGTGTGTGTACACATACATATGCATGGACATATCTATGTATTTTTATTAAAAAAGTACCAAGTTTTCAACATTTCAATCATTGACACCATATGCTTGATACAGTCCTAATAAGAGGAATGACACGGAGCACACAGCTTAACCAGTGTTCCCTTTCTCTTTCCTCAGTCTTTATAGCCTCTATTCTCCTTTCCTTGCTTCTGAACATTTACACTCTTACCTGTTCCTCTTTATAGAATCAACTGATCTATATTATAGAAAAGCCAAATTAGATAGTAACAGGATCTCTTTCTGATATTACTTTAAAAATATGACATTTCTTTCCATCTTCACAGCTGCCTATTTAAATACTGGCATCATCCTGATGAACCAAGGGAAGACAGAGGAAGCCAGGAGGACATTCCTAAAGTGTTCAGAGATCCCCGATGAAAATTTGAAAGATCCTCATGCTCATAAAAGCTCTGTTACTAGTTGTCTTTATAACTTAGGAAAACTTTTTCATGAACAAGGACACTATGAGGTAACACTCCAGATTTGTCTACAATATCATACACAAATAATGGCCCACTGCTTCCATCCAGACTGTCAAAACACAACACAGAATTTCACCAAATCATGATTAGTATTTTCTGCAGAGAGTATTTATTCTCTACAACCACGGGTGGGAAGATGTTAATTTGCAGTGTGATGTTCTGGTGTCGGAATTGGTATTATAAGTGATCACATCTGATTATGTGCTAATTCATTCTTTTTGTCTTTGTCCCTGTTGCTGGGGGAAAAGAATTAGGCTGCTACAGTCCAGCTGACCTAATGTGTATTGGCTTTTTACTTCAAAATAGTGTGTCCATCTTTAGTCATTAAAATGCATTAATGTTTCCAAGAATTAAACTTAGTTGGAACAATTCAAAACTTCAGTGATTGGAAGCATCCCAGTATGTTATGTATGCTAAAATCCCAGTGCTGTTTTGAGATAATTTGGTCTAAGTGCTAAAGTAAGTTGAATTTTGTATAGGTAGTTGTACATGGCACCCAACACATCTATCTCATTTACACATGCACATGTGACTGCTGAAATTCCTCTCCATTCTCCCTAGGAAATTTTTAAAACTGGTTATTTGCTTGAGTTTTCACCTCTTACAGTATTTGAAAGAAAGTCATTCTCTTTGCATTGCCAAGGATGCTTCAGCACAGGAGTTACACATGGCTTTGATCCATATAACTCTTTCTGACTGTGACAGCTAACTTGGTTGTTTAAGATTAGACATTCACAAGCTCTACGGACTCTCTATCATCTGACTGCTGAATCCAGCTCTGTCAGATGGTAGTTACTAATTGGTTAAAACAGGCAGAGACAGCTAATACATCCATAAAGATAAGAGAACAGCAGGATATTGCCTGCATGGCTGATAGAGTGTAGAGGTAGAGTGCAATGCCTGGATGGTACAAGAGATGTTAAAAATTTAAAACATTGGGTATCTGCCTGGTGGTCATGACAGTCTGACCCAGGCTTTATCATACATTTAGAATTTTCAAGCACATTTCAGTTGTCAGCCGTGACTATTTGATGGGATGACGTGGAAAACGATGCATAGCGAACAGACTGACCAGTAGGCATCCTAAGTGCTGAATGAATCATAGGTACATAATGAAGTAATTCAAAGCACAGCACGTTTGTGAAGGGAAAATGGTTTTGGCATTCCTAACTATAGTTCATCTCATTCTGTGGAGCAAAATTTTGCTTGTGAGCATTATATTTTGTTATTCCTTGGTGGTAGAAAAATGATTTCTTTATTTTTAGGTCACTTACTGTAGCTTAGTCATCAGAAAATCCTTTGTCTACTATTTGGTATTATCCCATATTGTCTACTAGCCTATAGAATTTTATGTACATTCATAAACTCATGAGTCTTCAAGGAATTTAAAGAAATTTTCCTTATATTTTCATGTGGGAAAGGAACTATTATTGAAACTAGTTCTCTTTCCAGCAAGCTTAACTGAATTTGTATAACTTTTGTATATGAGAAATGTGAGAGTTCTGTGGTATTTATGATGCAGATGTGTTTTATCTGCATTTCTTTATTCGAAGAAGATAGATTGTTTATAATTTATATGTAAAACTGCTTTTGAAATCAGTCCTTTACTAATGATTTGTCCCATGTGTGTCTCTCTCTTCAGGATGCCCTAACTGTTTACAAAGAAGCAATACAGAAAATGCCAAGGCAGTTTGCACCACAGAGCTTATACAACATGATGGGTAAGTATATTGTTACTGCTTCAGAATGAATTAGCTAATAATAACAAAACAATTGCTTTCAGTAGATTCTAGCCAAACCAGGTTCAAGAACTTACATGCCAGCAAATACAGTGCTGCGTGAAGCATAGTAAATGACTAGACTATCAACTGTTGGATTTCTAAGAGTGTTCAGGTTTTTTTAATCTGTTATTTATTTCTCTTTGAAACTGAGTTTGCATTTGCTTTATAAAAAAATGGAGTGGAAAGTGACCCTTTCAACTTTTATAACCTTTATAACAAAATTTCATCCAATATGGTAGTATTCATAATAAGATAGTATTCTTAATCACATCTTTACACAAAATACATTCAACAAGTAACAGGAAAAAATATATGTATTATTTGTACTATTCAGATCTGCAAAAAAAGAAGAAAGGTTCTTAATTGTTCTTGAGATGTTTTAAGTGGAATTATCATTAAAGAAGCATGCATTTCTGCTAACCCATCTCAGTTTCTGATGAGGTAGATTCTGCAAGCTCTTATCTGAAAAAGAAACAGTCTTAGGATGCCTTTGAAATAGTTTGAAGTGGAACAGTAAAAAATACATGTAGAAGCAATTAGGATCCCTCATGCCAAAAAGGTGAAGCTGTGTGTTGGTTAACACAACTGTCAAAAGGAGGCACCACTCACTCTTCTCTACTTATTTGGAAAATTTATCTTTCAGTAGCTCCTTACAGGTTCTTGGACATGGGAAAAGTACTCTGAAACTCTGGTTCTAACTGATGCTACATATTTGCAAACCTCTGTAACTGCTAAAATAAATATTTGTCACTTTGACGAAGTATCTAATGTCTTCTTAACAGTTCATACAGTTCAATGCAGATTTACTTCTTCTAAATTCTGAGCTCTTCCAGATTAATGCAAATGGCTAAGATTTGCACATGCCTTTTTTCTTAGAAAGTCTTAGCTTTATCATTTTTATTTATCAGCATTTACTAATGGATTTGATGGGGTTATCTACAGTCATAGCCCTGTGGGAATTAAACATCTGCTTATTACTGGTGTCCTGTAGTGGCTTTTGATGTACTGCAGGACTCCAGCAAACCCTCAGAAGTTTGATTGCCCTCTTTAGCACAGATGTATATTTCATAATTCTGATAAAAGTGCTGTCAGAAGAACATAAATTACAAGATAAAAACCAATGCTGTTTCCCACATCATGGTTGTTTCATTATAAGGCCTGTGTCACCCTTTTTCTTTCCCATGAATAGGTGCTCCCTTTAGAATCATAATGACCTAAAAGGTTCTTTAATATATTACTTCTTTCTCTATTGGTTACTCTTTTAGATTCAGGAGGCCTTTCTCAGCTTTCTTTATCCTTTCCTCAGTCCACAAAGTCCAAGTTCACTCTACTTCTGGGATTTGCATGTATTAACTCACAGAGTGACAGTGAGCACAAAGACCAACTCAGTCCTTTGCCCGGGCTTGGCTGGTGCTACACATGCTCCCTCCACTGCTCAGTGTGCGCGCTGGGCTCCACTGCCTTTAGGCAGCCGCTGACAGCCACAAATATCCTGGTGGCATAACAAGTCAAGGCCAGCTGAGCTTACCATAGCCTCTTTCAGGCTATTATGGGGCTCTGTAATGTACAGCTTATCCTGGACATGGTGTATATTTGTATTTTGCTTGCTGTTGTGATTGCAGCTTTTGCAGAGAAACCAGGACTTGCTTCACATTCGTTGCTGAGGTGTGGCTTATTGGCTCCATTGCAGAGGCAATCCAAGAGGCTAGGGAAGAGCCAGATGGTGACTTCAACTGAGCTCAGTGCAGCTATGCTAACAGCCGGTTTGTTTAAAGCTGTCCTGGGTGTTTCCAAATGAACACTCATATTGCAGTTAGACAAACTGAATCAGACTGTTCTCTCCTGTCTGTAACAGCATAAAGGTCAGATGGAATGTCAGAACTGGGTAGCTGTGCTCAGTTTGTCCTGTGGAAAGAAAAGATACCTCTGGGGAGTAATTTAGCCCACCTGTCTTAAACACCTTTTCTAGTTTATATGAAAAATCCTCTGCAAGTATACTTCTGTAAGAGGAGCTGGGATGGCTGGCTTAGACTTGCTAGCTTGGGTTGAGTGAGATAAATCCTAAACAGCAGTTCAGTCACCTCTTTGCATCGAATGTGACAGGAGAACAAGGCGAACACATCCATTATCAGGACTGCATCTGCTCTGCGGCTCTTACAGTGCCACTGGGCACCTGAGAGCTGACTGGATTGTTTATTTCTGTTTTGATGTTCGAGACAAAGTCATAAACACTCTCACTGTAACACTACCTTTGATATACGGCTTTACATAAATTTGTCTGGCTACTGCTTGCCTTTAATTAGGAGACTTTGGGGCAGTGAAATAGGCTAGTCCTGTCTCGTGCTTGGTGCTACATGAAGCTGTCTCTGATCTGTGCCCATTCAGTGCATGCTGAGGAGGAAGGGGGAGCAGCTGGGGTGTGCTCTCTACCTGTGCAGGAAGGAAGGATCCTTCCCTGTCAAGACATGCTGAGAGGGTCTTCATGTCTTTTAATGGAAACAGAAGGTAGTTACGGTTTGAGGGTTATCTGTCTGCTGCAGTGATCATTATGATTGATGTACTCCAAGTATCTGGCAATAGCTCTGCTTGGTTCAGTGTCAGATATTGGCATGTGATCTAAGAATACAGTACTTCCTTTAATTTCTAATAACTTTCTGTTTATTTCATTGAAGATTTTATGAAGGCTTTTTTCCATGTATAATGTAGATGGAATACATGAAGGAAAATAAACAGATGAACTGTTTGAATGAATCAGGGATTGAGCTTCAGCACTCCAAGTGTGGCAGCATTAGCACTCCAGTAGTGTTAAGCCTTTACACCACCTGCTTTCTCTGTTTGTCTTACAGTTCTTTTCCTGCACTTGCTTCTATTGGCCTTTTGCTCTGCCAGGCCCAGGGACTCGTTCCTCTGGTGTGCCAATCTGTCCAGCTGACTCATTCTTTAAAACTCAAAGTAACTTCCCTGTTAAATGAGGAAAAAATATTGGGCTTCAAGAAGCAAACTATTCATTTGATTTTGCATTTTAATCATTATACAAAGGCAGGGCCAGAAGACCGGCATCAAGTATTCTAAGTTTGTGCATATGAAAAGTTGCAGAGCAGATTTTGGTCTCCTGTTGCCGTGATTTATTTTGCCAGGTGTGCAACAACTCAGCTAAAGAAACCATATGTTTCTCTGGCTTTGTACCAAGAAGTAAAACCTTTTCTTTAAAAAAAAAAAAAAGAAAAACTTTTTTTTTTTTATTTAAAGGACTCCAAACAGCTAAAAATTGAACACTAAAACTAGAAACAAAATGATTGTTCAACAGGCTGTATAGGGTTGGCTCAATATTTATTTTCTCTATGTCATATTTCTTTGATGTAAATTAAAAAGTACGTACTGAGGTTACACAGATTAATTTGCTTGGCATGACAGCATGCACTACAAAGGCCAGAGTCCAACTCAGCTGCATTAAATAGGTAATATATTTTGTTTAAAGTTTCAATTAAAACCTAGGGTCAAAAGACAAAATAGTCCCTGTGGGATCTTGAACACTTTAATGCCAATATTAGGATTGCTTAAGGATCAGCCTTTGCTCTCGATGTCTTTTGCGTTCTTGAAATTTGATATTATACAGTTGATTGTATTACATTGCTTTTAAAACCACACTGGCCCACCTGCTACAGTAATTCGTACTCCTGCCAGTGAATTGGTGTGAGGTGGGGCATGAAGGCTTTATTTTAATATTGAAAACAAAACAACAAAGATGCTGGAGTGGTGGTGTTCAGGTTTAGACTGGCAAGATAAAGTCATGGAGATAAATGTTGTGATCACACTTCATCTGCTCTTGCTGACTAATGTCTGAATGTCTATTTTCAAGTGCATTTCATGCAAAGTTTTTCAAACCTTTTTTTATGGGAGAAATGCAAGTTACAAAAGAAGCTAGCATTGCAGGAGTGAATATGGTTAATGATGCACAGTTTCAATTTCTCCTCTCTAATCTGCTACATTGCACATGGACAGAAAACAAATCATACTGTAGTGAAATCCAGGTACAGAAGAGGAAAGGGGAGCCAGATTTTACATCTGGTGCAGAGGTTTGCATCATAAGCATGGAAGCTTAGCATGTAGAGAAATTTTTTGTGTTGATGATTGTAACATAACTATCACTTTCTTTGATTATGCTTTTGAGTGGATGTGGCTGTTTGTACAAGCCTGCTAATATTGTTAAGGCTCCTATCCTATTTGCCCCCCCACTCCCATTAAATGATTTTTTAATTGAATTACTTTTAAATATTGTTTAGTATTCCAAGAAACACTTTTGTTGGTGTAGTTTTACACTTCATACTGTGCAAGGCTTACTTTTTAAGAGCCAAAGATGATTAAGCCGTGAAATGAATATCCCATATCATGTCTTGTGCAAAGTGTGGTACCTCCACTTGTCTGGGATCCAACCATCAGTGCACTTACTATGTTCCTCATAAAGCTTTGCTGGTAATTGCTTACTTAATGTACATTACAAAGACTTTTTTTTCTTGTTAGATTAACTTTGTTGTAAAAAAAGGATTTTTTTTTATTTCGGATGTTTATTTTTTTGCATAATCTGAAATAAGAATGGAGTTGACTCCAGTAGTAAGAAGGGTAAAGGTTTTATTCCCTCCTCCCCCCTCAAGCCTCATCCTACCCCTACCCAAGCTTTGCGGACTACTATAGTTCATGTCTGCTGCTCAAAACTGTGTGTACATCTCTGGGCTGATTGACCCTTTTCCTGTTTTTTTCACTTTATTCATGTGAAGGTTTCAAACTGGGTGTGAAAGTTACAGCACTGAGTTGCTGAGGGAACTATGGATGCAGCATTTGAGACCAGTTTGGGGTTGGGTTTTTTTTGTCAGGTTCTCAGATTTTTTTAGTTTTCCCTCTTTTGGCCATTGAGCTATAATTTCTTGTGAAATGCTTTCATTTTCTTCGACAGCGTTCTGAAAGGGCCAAGAGTCTAAGCCTGTCATGTATTTGTATTTTAAACATATAGGATTTTGTTTGAAAAGAGGCATTTGTAGACTAAAAATATAGTCCAGTGCTGAAACTGGACTACAGAAATTCCAGTTAGGCATGATTCTAATGGAAAGTACTTCTATAGAGTGTTTTTTTAAAAAAACAACCTGTTCTGGTAAAATGTCTATGGTATACTGACCAAAAAGGGTGCAATCACTTGTTCAGTTATGAATTCACAGTTTGTACCCTTACAGTTTACTGCTGGTTGCACATCTGTTGGAAAATGAAAATGAGCTTATCTGTCTCAGGTGAGCTCAGTGCTTCCATT
Source organism: Gallus gallus (assembly GCF_016699485.2). NCBI lineage: Eukaryota > Metazoa > Chordata > Aves > Galliformes > Phasianidae > Gallus > Gallus gallus. The sequence continues at coordinate 41,093,607 of NC_052532.1, forward strand.
TCTGTCAATATTTTCCATACTCTGGAAGTCTTCGTGTAACGGGAAACAGCTGTGCTAAGTCCATGCTGTTTTGTGGTGCAACTATTGTGTTTTGCCCTTCATTTATATTTGTTTTCCACTTCAGGTATTTTCTTTCAAAAGTAGATTACTGGTCTAATTAAATCAGATCAAAGACTCTGCTTTGGCTAATTGAGGCCTGGAAGAATCTGCTCAAAGTAAATGTGGATTGACTCCCATCCATCAAAAAAACCGCTTAAAATACAGTGCATTTATTGAAATCTTCAAGGAGACAATTCTGTGAAAGAAAAAAAAAAATACAGTATGCTTTGTCTATGCAGATTGTGTTGCTCATTAAGCTCACATGCTTCAGCTGTTTCAGAGAGAATGTGCATGCACTGCGTATTTATCACCAAGACTGAATCTCATGTAGTGTATCCTACACATCAATACACTATAGCAAACTATGCTCCTAGATTTATGATGTTATTGTATGCACTGATACCTAAGGGAAAAAAAGAAGGAAATTATATATGCTGTGCATTTATGGTAAGCGCATCTGCTGCCTTAATTTGAACAAGAGGGCTGTGCAGCTGCATTGGGAAGGACACAGACTCATTATGGTATTGCAGTACACAGGAGCAGAGGCTTCCATCTTTTTTCTAAGACCACTTCTTTATATTCCCAATTCAAAGAAATTATGGAAAAATAAAATTTAAATTATGACTAGAGTTTCATAGTAGAGCTTTTCCTTTTTACAGTGCACCTCTGTCTTCTTTGCTGTTTTGAGTTCTGCTCTGTTCTGGACTTTTCTATGTTACAGTTTTACCATCCATATATTTCGTGGCAGATTATTACATATACAATAATGATGCAAAGCGTATTTACCCTGCATCGTCTCCTTTACAGAGATTTTTTTTTTTCAGTGGTCTTTATAGCATTATCTCTTGAGGTCCTAAGAGAACAACTACAAAGAAATTTATGCTCTTAATCTGAAACTGTGAGTGTGTGGCACCTATAGAAGCACAGTGCTTTTGCAGCCATGGTTCCATTGTAGTCATTGATAAGTCTGCTGTGCTCCCTGCAAGGAGATGGCTTTGGCTTGGGTTTTGTAGAGGTCTGGTTGCTGTGACACTGAAAGAATTATGCTATCTCCAATGAATTGGAAACCAAGTAAATCAGAAGTCAGCAGGTGGGAGGTTAATCTAGAACCACATAGATAGGTCTGGAAAGAAAGGTGCTTCCATGCAAATGATGCTTAATTTTGTCTTTTAACAATATGCAGTACATTCTAAACCTACCACGTGTTTTCTAATTGGAAGCTTTGCATTAAACTTGTATTACATTTCATTATCAAGTATAAAGTCAGTGTTTCTGACGAAACAAGTGGTAGCAAACTGATTGTCTCTTGTTATTTAACATAAATATTTAATGTTTACTACTATTGTTATTATTTATTTATTCTTAATTAATTTATCCAGGGATAATTTTAGCATTTGTTATTTATGCTGTATTTTTAGAGATGATCTTTCAATCCCAAAGAACCTGGAGAATTATAGTAAGTTTGCTTTCTAAAATGTTAGTCGTGCATTCGATCTCTCACAAAGAAAATTTACTTGAGTACCATAATTTTTGTTGCAGTGGCATAAGTCTATTTAAAGGAGTGTTCATTACTCATTCTCTTGTCACAAAGTATTAATGGATGTTTTATTGAGCTACATATACACTCCTTTAAATAGTGTTTCAGTTGCATATTAATGTTCTTTCTTGTACTGCATTAGTAAGTGAGAGCTACAGTTTAATAATCTATGTTTCTCCTTTTGGAGTAGGCTAAGAAATGCATATATAAGTAACAGAAATGGGTGTATAAATAATCCTATAAAGTTGAGACATTTTTTGAATGACTATTTATCTTTTTTACTCCAATTGAATTCCAGTTGAATTTCTTGCCACCATTTATTGTGCAGGCACTGCTGCATGTGGCTGAATACTGATATGCATTAGGGAACTGAGATAATTCTTAATTTGTCTTAACATTCCTACTTCCATGAATTTCTTTCTGTACTGTTGCCTTTAACGGAAAAGTAGAATGCAAGTTTCTTAAACTTCACTGATCTGACAAATCTTATTATGTTTTTGTGTGACCTTTCAGATTTTTAACATTAGTTTTGAAAGATATTACAAATTAAGTAATTGTTAAATACAGAAACTTGTTCACATCTACCATTGGTTTGCTTATTTTCTGCCAGCAAAGTCCATTATTTTCCTAATGACTCAACCATTCATGTTGCAAGATCATCTAAATACACACTTGTAACTGAAAATTACTGTTCTTATTTGAACCTTTCCTAGAGACTTGAATATATCCCGGATAACAGAATTCAGATCATATGTATTTCTTTTGTAATTTGTTGGAAAACAAGATACAAAGCTTTTTATTAAAACTGGATAAGGCTAACAAATAAAATCATAGAATCATAGAATCACCGGGGTTGGAAAAGACCTACAAGATCATCTTGTCCAACCATTCACCTGTCACCAATAGTTCCTGCTAAACTATGTCCCTCAACGCAATGTCTAAACATTCCTTAAACACCTCCAGGGATGGTGACTCCACCACCTCCCTGGGCAGCCCATTCCATCACCTGACCACTCTTTCGGAAAAGTAGTGTTTCCTAATGTCCAACCTGAATTTCCCTTGGCACAACTTGAGGCTACTCCCTCTAGTCCTATCACCAATTACATGAGAGAAGAGTCCAACCCCAAACTCACTACAGCCTCCCTTCAGGCAGTTGTAGAGAGTGATGAGGTCTCCCCTGAGCCTCCTCTTCTCCAAACTGAAAAATTCCAGCTCCCTCAGCTGCTCCTTGTGAGGCTTGTGCTCCAGATCTCTCACCAGTTTCATTGCCCTTCTCTGACATGCTATGTACTTGTTGATACTGCTTATTTCTAGCCTTGAAGAAATTGGATTGCATTGTTTCTTGGATTTGTTCTGTATTGTTTCTTAGCTTTGCCTTCCCAGTATAGTAAATCTTTTCTCAGAATCTTAAGGACTGCAATTATGTATACCACAATATGTCCTTCTGACATCCGGCTCTTCAACGCTGCCTGCCTAAGCCTCTCACAGTAAAGGGTTTTATTTTGAAAAAAGTCCAACTCAGATCTTTTCATATGCAACTTCCTAAGGCTAGCAATTTTAAAATTGGAATGCTGTATGCTAGTTTAATGTTTTTGTGGCAAATGACCTCATTTGACTACCTATGGAGATTAGGCTTCTTTGTATCTTACTCTCCCTCCAGAATGGTTTCAGGACTGCTTTCTTAACATTACCTTTTTTTTTTTTTTTTTTTTTTTTTTTAAGTGTAGATTCTTGATGTGCTATGGTTAATTGCAAATTCATTCTATATTATTCCTTCTACTCCCTGATCTGCAGTGTAGACTGATGGCAAGAAGTAACTTTTTTATAGCAGATGTGGTAAAAATTTTGTTACTTTGAGACTTCTGACTGAAACTTGGCACTTGGAGCTCTCTCTTGCAATGCTATTACAAGGCTTCCTAAACCACACTCTTTCAGCCTTAGTGAGGCCGTAACTTAAAAGTCTCAGTGAGACTGTTTACTATTATTTTTAATTGCCAATGTTCAAAGCATGTCACACTTTCCAAGATCTTTGCCTATTTAGTAAAAAAAAAAAAAAAAAAAAAAAAAAATCTATGGGAAACTTGAAAATTTTTTGGTATATTCTCACTAGCATTTGTTTGACCCTGTAGGAGAAGCCTACATGAGAATGAGCCGTCTGCCAGAAGCAGAGCGCTGGTACGTGGAGTCACTGCGATCCAAGAGCGACCACATCCCAGCGCATCTCACCTATGGAAAGCTTCTGGCTCTGACGGTGAGTTAATCAGCAGCTCCTGGGAGTCTTTTGAGTGGTTGACATGAAGGGATGGGAAGACTTTGGCCTGAAAATTACTGCAGTGTTTCAGCTGTGATTTCTAATGAAGGAATTTGATTGTGTATGGATTGTTTTGTAGGGTGTTTTTTTGAAATCCATTCCTGGACTATCACAACCTGTGTGTGAGAAGAAAACAGTTATCTAAGAATTGAAACTTTATAATATCTTATTTTAAATGCTTTCTTTATAAGTAATTAGGTCATAAGTAATGATATTAGAAAATATTTAGTGCGTGACCCAGGTTTATTGTGGCAATCTATGGCAAACATAAGGGCATCCCCTGGACTTTGCATATTATGCGTCTCATGCTTTGGATTTACACTTCTTCAGGAGTATCTCTTTGAGCTTCTGAATAGAAGTACTCAAGTCCTGTCTAAAAGCTACTTCTAACAAAGCAGAAGAGTTGGACTTATTAATCTCTTCAAAATTTACTTTGCCTTTTGATTACAGAGAAACTTTTAGCTCCAGCTAAACTAGTCCCACGATAGTTAGAGGAGACAGTGCCAGTCATCCTTGATTTTCACACATCTTGGAGATTAAAAGAGTTTTGTGTTCTACTCACTAAAGTAGTCCTGTTTTAAAACTATCTTTTGCTTTTTTGCTTGTTTCCCAATTCACATTGCTGTATGTTTGTTTTTTTTTCCTGAGAATATCATCTTTCCTATCTGTTTCTTCCACATTTGCTTTCATTGTTTGCCCCAGTAGCTCCATATTCTCTTTCTGTGCTCTACTGATATGCCTTTATAGGTTCTTCAATCCTTATGCTTCAGTTTGATTGTTTTCCTCAACTTTTCACTAGCTATAAGCTTTTTCTCTGACCTTGTTTATGGCCTGTCCAACATTTAAGCAAAATGTGTCCTTGGACACAGGGTAGAGTCCAAATTAAGAAAAAGAGTTCATAATTAATTTTGGCTGATCCACTGCTATTAGAATAAAAACAACAATGCTGTTAGAACTTCTGCCTGAGCAACAAGTGACAACATAAATAGAATTAAAAATAGTTCTGTGTTGTCACATGATGTCCTGTAGAAAGTTTGATAAAAGCTGTCTGGATTGGAGCTTTCAGCTTCTACTGGAAAGCAAGCTGTTAGTGTTATATTCCCACTGCATGTCAAGCTCAGTCCCTGGAAAGGCATTTTTACTACGTTTTATTAAAATTTCCAGATCCAGGTAAAATGTCTCAGTTATTCTTAAATGTATGCACTTCCTCTGATCACCTTCCTCTGGAATACAACTGTAACTAGGTTATACAGCAAAATTTCCTAATTTACCTTGCTTTTCTGACAGGTCTCTTTATATCTTGCACCTAACCTATCAGGAAGTTTGTATTATTGGTTTCTTTTCAGATCTTTGGCATAGAAATTCCAATTTATTAGAATTACTGTGGGGAAAGAGTTTTCTCAATTAAAATCCATATCTTTCTCTCTTTCTCTCTCTCTTGCTCTCTTTTATTTTTTCTACACCTTGTACTTCTGTGGTCAATTCTGTGCATTTTCTGAACTGCTAAATATATGAAATATAAGAACTGTTAAGGAAAATCTTGCTGTTAGTTTGGGAAAAAATATCTCTGTTTTCTTCAAAGTAACAAGACCTCAAAATCTGATAACTCCTTAAAAACATTAACAGTTACTAAAAAAGAAATTCTGAATTTTGTCCCCTCATTATGAATGTTCAGCGATAGGTTTAAACAGAAGTGTCATACCCAAACTTTGGGAAGGAAGTGATGAATTGTGTACGTAGATTCTTAAAGTAGAATTGAGCTGTTTACTTTTCTCCAGGGATATAAACACAAGATACTTATGAGGTGGATTTTGCCTCGAGGAGCTGAGCTGTGCTGTGGAAGAAAGTGTTTTATTAGCAAAAAGGACTGGACTTATACACAGCTTTGAAGTCCATTCTAATAACAGCAGCATAAGCTGAAAAAGCATTACTGATGTCTGTCGGACCTGTAGTAACATCTTTATAAACACAAGAAAACACCCTGATGTCAATTGAATTAAAGGTAGTGGAAATATTTTCAGGTGGATATTTCATTCATGAAAAAAATGTTAGTTTGTCTTTTATGTGGTGGAATTTGATATTTGTTTCATTTAATTCTTTGAGTTACAAAGTCTGAAAAGACATTCAATAAGAAATTGGATGATGGAGAGATTTGGCAGTAGAGTATGAATTTTTATCTCCATGTTGGTTGCTTGTCCCTAATCAGTTTTGCAGTCTACCATCTGCTCAATGATTCACGTTAAATGAGTTTTGACTAGTTTCTAATATTCTAGCCTGTACTGGTTCTAGTTCCCATCACAAATATATGATGCCATAACTGACATCCTTTCTACAAGTCTGCATAGACTTCCTTGGGATTCAGTACTGTTAAGAACTACTCCCTTTGGTGTAGTTATTTCAGTCCATACTGAAACGGAAGTACCACTGTGATTTATTCTTCATTTAAACTTTGCTACCTAGGCTTCTGGTCATTTATGCACATCACAGCTGTATTTATGAGAGAGAAAATCCTACTTCAGTAAGTTTTCAGATGTTAGAAGAGAGATGGTTTAGAGGCTTGTTTCTCTTCGTCTGTCCTCTGGTTTTTTGGAACTAAACCTTCAGACTTTGTGCAACCCTTTGTCTAAGTGCTGAAACCAAACTATTGATAACACTTCTCTCTCTCTTTCCCAGGAGAGAAAGGTGAGATGGCTGATAAAGTGAGGGATGGGAGTGGGTGGTAATATAGATAGAAAATTCTTCTCAGTCTGTAAAATTGAGGGATGAGGGGTGAGAGGAGGATGGTTTCAGACAAGTTCCAAAGTTCCATCCAAAGGCAATTGTACTATTAAAAAAAAAAAAAAAAAAAAAAAAAAAAAAAAGCAGTAAAATCTAACCCGTAAAGTTCACAAATTCAGCTCTTTTACCTCCTGACTCAAATTCCAATAAAGTGGCTTAATTTTAACCTTAGTCTTTTGCCTTCTTAAGTCTGCTGCCAGTATTAATGCTTACTGAGAGCAGCATGGCGTGATTCATTTTTTCTCTTAGTGCCAATCATGATACCTGGGCCAACCTTCTGAGTCTGTTTACCTTCCAATGAGGAAATATGAGGCTGACCTATGCCCAGTGTTGTAGATTGCAGAGATTGTAAAATTGCTTGTTCATTATAGCAGACTCTTGTTTCCCAACTTTCAGTAAAAGTTTGTCAGGGTCATAGACAGGGACACCGAGACAAACAAACATTCTAGAATGTAATCCATTGTTTTATTCATGTTATCTGGCCTTGATTCTGTCAAACACAAGCTAGCATCTCTGCACATGAAAAAGTATGTTTTCTAAATTCACGATTACCTGCCATGTCTTTTTTTTCTTTTTTTTTTCTTTTAATAATGGATTCTGCAGCACACATAAAATAAAGGCACTGTATACTAGGTCAGTTTAGTTGCTTAACAATGAAAAAAAAATTGTTTTTTTCTTTTCTTTCCAAATTGAACAATAATCTACATGGATAATCTTGTCTATTAAGTTTACTTTGAGCAGATAATTAATTAAGGTGATATCTCAAGGACTTTTCCAAGTTGAATTTTTCTATGATTCTATGTAACTTGTTTTGTTTTGATGCTGAAGATAATTCCAGTTCAGTAAAATGCATTGTTCTGAATAAAGGCACAAGTATACACGTAATTTAAAAGCTTATTATTCTCTTATATTGAAAAGAGATTTCAAAAGAGGATTTGCTTCTACTGGAATGGGTTACCTATGTAATGAATGAAATACCTAAGTAATGAATTGCATCATTTTTAATACTTTAAAAAGATAAATCACAATTCATCCACTATGATAAAATTAAAATGATTGCAATTATGCCATTAATGACACATACTAATTCATGCCATCATCTCTATCCATTTGCATGTAGCTAATGTTGCTGCTGCTCCAAAGGGCAATTTAAATTTTAAACTTCCATTTTATGAGAGATTAAATGAACAACAGTAAGCAAAAGCATATTCTATGATATTTACTTTTACTTTTGCTAATTCTCATGCCTTTTTATATGCTCAATGTGAGCACATAAAATTAATAAATGATTTCATTCATAAGCTTCCATATAGTCCAGAAAATCTTAAAAGACAATATGGTGTTATTTCTATGCGAGTTTCTCTACCCCGCAGGTGAATATCACTAAAACCTGAGTGTTAGTAAGCAGTATGTTTATTTCTGGAAATGATTAAACAAATAGTTTGAAATGTACTTATTCACAGTGTACAGGCAAATTCTTGAAGCAATTTTTCTTTTCTTTTGAGGTTCAAATGATGGGAAAATTGAAATTATAAGGTGTTAGAAGTCCAGTCTCTAACAGGTCATTAGACAAACCTGAAGAAATAATATTTTCTTCTTTAAGGACTACATACTTTTTGCAGATATATATCTGAAAATGTGGACTGATGCAAAATTGAGAAAACCCAATAAAAGTAAAACATGAAATGAAAATTGAAATACAACCAGCTTCCCTTCAACACCTCTGAAAACCTGCTGATGACTACTTCTTGTCCAGCATTAATAATTTGAAATGTTAGATGTTGCATTTTTGCACAAAATTGTTCACAGTTAAACTTACTTTATGAATAAATAAATAAATATGATAAATATATATACATAAAAATCAAAATCCATTGTTCAGCTTGTTATAACTGGAATTCACATTTTAATATAAACTATATGCAAGGAATACAAAGTGCACACACAAACACACATACACATACACACACACACAAAGGTGTTGATTTGTCATTGATTCTTGAAATGCCTAAGTGGTATACCTAAGTTTAGTGCAAATGCATGTCTCTATTCTTGTTCGCTTTTCTGGGTACAAGAAATTATAGGTGGACTTCTGCAGTACATGCGGAAAATAATTCACCAACTTAAGGTTCCAAAGGAATGGCTAATGAATTTACAGTCTTACTGCCTGGTATTATAAGTCACAGATATTTCATAAGCTATATATTGGATAATGTTATATGTTTATATCTGGAAATTACAGCTCACTAGGCTACAATTTTCCTGAAAATATATTAGAACAGTAAAAAAATTGGTGGTTAAAAAGCATGTATATAGTAGCTCAACCAGTGGATGAGTTGAAAGACAGACAGATGACAGGGCTTAGCTTTTTTTACTGTGCATTTTTCAGAAGCCTGGCTGTTTAGAACTGCAGTGCTTTCACATTATATATTTCCAATAATTTTTCATATCTTGTTCTGCTGCATAAATTGCTTGATAAATTTATCTGTCAGTGTGACTTGATAGTTAACCTAGCTGGTCTACAGTAGTACATGAGTCTAGAGTCATAGCACCTGGGTCTCATCCGTTGCTTAGGTAATTTATTTTTATACAACAAAGAAAAGCATTGTTTTTGTAGAAGGCTTTACAGTTGTGAGGCTCTTGGATATAAGATAAATGAGTCTGTCACAATGACAGTACCAGGTGAGGCCTTGAGCGTATGCTGTAGTTCTTTTTCCATTTTATGAACAGACTTTCCAGGAGAAAAAGGGTTGGATATAATGCTAAAAAAACAAACAAACAAACAAACAAAAAAAAACACCCATGCATAACTGAGGCTTTAATAATGTTATATTCTCCTCTCACTTTAATCTGTTCTTAGAGAGAAGACAGAAACTCTTCCTTCTTATGGCTGGCCTCTGCCAGGCAGTGCATGGATGTTGTAGTAGCACTCTAATCTGAGAAGCTTTACTTCAATTATAGATGTATTTGAAGATTTGTCTCACCTGTTCTGAGTGAAGTTGAGCCCACAAACCACCCCTCATAGCTTCCAATAGTGCCTATAATCACTAATGTACTTAGGGACAGCCCCATATTGTAACATTTATAATGTCACATACAGGAATTACAGACTTTACTGTATTTCTTTAGAAAAATATTGCACAGTGTTTCTTGCATTTTATGCTGCTCCACACAGTGCTGTTAATCTCCTTTTTTTAATGACTTGGAAAATCACCCAAAGTGCTGTTAGAAAAATTTACTTTGCCTTGTAAAATTTCTATGTTACAGCTCCAAACCATATAAAATTAATAATAATCACAGTAGAAGTTTCTTTAAAATCTATAATATTTTATTTTAAAACATTTTCTCAAAAGGAGGAAAATGACAAAGGATGACAAAGACTGGTAGAAGCTGGCACTGTTTTGAATTAAAATAAAAGAAACAGGAGTTAAGTACTGGAGAAACTGAAATTAAATATATTTCTTAAGTTTTAGAATATTTACTTCTCTGTGGGTGGTGGTGTTTTTCCCTACTGCTGTTTGTTGCTTATTTTCCCAACAAACAGGAGGCCAGAAAGTTGTGCTTTCATTGTGAGTTAGCTGCTAAATTACTGAGATTGCTACTTGAAAATATCCCACGGTATTCTGTAATTGATGTAGTCCTTGAAAGTCATCTTAAAATAAGTGACAACTTAAAAATAAATGGAAGGTAGGGGGAACAGAAAGACATGGGACAGCATAGACAAAGGGAAAGATAGCACAATAATGAATAGATTAATTCAACAACTGCTATTTCTGTAATTATTTGCTTGTTCCAGCATGGAAAGGAAATCCGTGTTTCTGTTGGAAAGCTCTGTTATTTTTTATTTCACTGTTTGATTGTTACCAATTGCTGTTTACTTAACCAATTGGAAAGACATAGGGGCAAAGCAGTGCAGTCATGAGGTCAGAAGAGTCATGATTGTTTTTAAGAGCTAGCATTTGAAAAGCTGTATGTTAAATTAAGGTACGATTCCCTTAAACAGTTTAATAGTTCTTCTAATAATTTAATAATTCATTTAAATCATATTTTAATGGTTTCTCTAAATCAACATAATATGTATTTTTAGTAATATTTCTTATAGGAGTGAAAAATGAATGACTACACATATATAAATCTTTCACCTTTGAAAATACATTTTCTGAATGATGAGTGAAACTGTTAGAGATTTCATTTTGGGAAGCTAAATCTCTTGGCTGTTAACGCTGTATCTAGCAAGATGTTTTAATCAAAATCACATGTATCACTTAAACTCCCATCATAACCAAGTATAAATGATGCTGAATCCTTCAGTAGGCCCTCCGTAGCAAATCCAGTGGAGCCAGGCAATGGCTGCTTCTACTTCTCTGTTGTGTTTGAATTGTCTTTGGAATCTGACACAGATACTGTAATTTTTCTTGTCACTTTAAATCCCTTGGGGGTTAAAACCGATCCAAGCACAAAGCTTGGATTTAGTTCTGAAATTTGCAGAATGCCAGAAGTTGTTTTTGTTTCCAGTTTAAAAGCAATTTGTTTGTAAGGGATGGGCAAGTCCCCCTCCAGTGTGGAAAGTCGTGTTTATTGACTTCAGAACCATGAGCCCTATTTTAATTAGGTTTCGTTATCTGGTGTATCTGGAGCATTAACACCTCCAGGCAGAATGTCAGGATTTCCAAACTACAGAAAACACAATAACTGACATCTACTGGGCTTGTGTTTCTTCTGAGGTTGGCCGCATGCCATAAGTATTGCGCCCAGAGATATACTTTTCAGTCCCCTTAGGACATATGTTTGGCTATACGCCAATTATAACAGAGCTAATTGTAAAGCAGTATTTTCATTTAAACAGAAAATATCCATCTAACTAGTTGGTAAATTACTCTGGTGCACGTATTCAGATATGTAACCCCGAACTAACCTCCTTCAGGGATCTCATCTTCTGTATCTTATTTCTAACTTCCTGTAGACAGAAGGGGAGCCCTAAACTTCTTGCTTTACTCAACATAAATTTAAAGCTTGTTGCAGAAAGCACCGCTGACACAGGATGAACTGCTTTCATGAAAGAAAGAGATCTTTTTGTTTTGTTACATGGTGGGAAATAACTGCCAGTCACCTGTTATTACTCCATGTGTAGTAATTTTGTCAGTAATCACAGAAAAATGCAAGATAGAAGCCAAATTTACTCTGGAAGAAATTCATAGGGTTCAGAGAAAGCAGTATGTGGAGATGGTGAATTTATGTCCTATTGAATTGCTGGTGAAATATGAGTAGATATTAATATACTACTTTATCAGAAAATTTAAAATGTGGCTTAAGATGGAATGGAAAAGAAAAAGAAAGTACCTAATCTGGAAATGTACTTAACATTTCATTACATATTCTTGAAATAAAATAATCTAAAGCTTAATGACCATAGTGAACATTTCAATATAGGTCTAGACAGTAAATAAATCACAATGTATGGAGTGGAATGTATTTTTTTGAAGTTTACGTAAGACTGTACACAAACTCCCTTGATGTTAACAGTGATTTTAAATGAAGTAAATAAATTTTAGACTTCATGTTGCCCAAAAATACTGAAAAGTAAACATATATATACATTTTTTTAAAGACCTTCAAGAAAAAAAAAAAACCACAATAAAACAAACAAACCTCTGCCTGTATTTCTTTTCTATATCATATTGAATGCTTTAGTAAAACCAGAATGTTTTTTTGTGATATGAGACCCATAAAACAAGAAAATGGATGGGATATAGCTCTAATATATTATTACTTAATCAGATACATACTACTTTACTTGAAGAAAATATCACCTTAATATACTCTGAATCATGCCCCAAGCCAGTAAAGTTATGAGCTGTGCTTTAGATTCCTAAATCTGTATGTAAGCAGTGATGTCACATTCAAAAATGCTTAAGCTCCAGTGGATTCCCACCAAAGTCAGTGCTTAAATCTCTGCTCTCTGGTTATCATGCCATTAATTATTCCCATAGATGTAGCCTCAAGAACCTACTTTATGTTATTATTTTCTAAAATAAACTTGGCTCATAGTAAAATTCCACTGACTTCAGGAGAAACTCAGGCCAGTGGATTTTTAGTCAGCAGAAATACACCAATGTTTGAAGGAGGACTTGGGTGATATATCTAGATAAAAATGAGCCACTTAATGTGCAAATAGTGGATTAGACAAAATCAAGATACTGCATTGTACTGATCGTATGAAGGCTGATTTCTTGATGTAACCTACTGGATTATGGTATTCATAGATTTGCCTGTGTAAGGATTATGGTCAAATGAAGTGGCTAGGGAAGAGAGCATCTGTCATGATCATCGTGATCATGACATGAGAGCATCATATAAAGAGCATGTGAATGTGTCACACTGGACAATAAATAGGAGAGTTGCCTCATGCTGACTGTCAGATAAACATTTGGATACAGTGAATTATTAGATACAGGTTTATATACTAATTTCCTCCAAATTTCTTGCTCCCATACACTGAGTTTAATGTATTCCAGTAAAGAGAAATGATATTGTCTTGCTCTTGAATTTATTAGAGAGCCATAACTCAGGAGTATCAGTGTTAGTAATTGTGATGTTCCCCACTGTGATCATCTAAAGAGATGGGGGAGGAAGCTTTTGTTTGAAAAGATAACATGTTTTACAAACCCACTGATATTAGTTGGACAATGCTGAAAGAAGGGCTTTGGAGGGCTGTAAACTCCACCCCCAACAGCTGTCTGTTTTTTTTTCATAAAATATAATAATCACTGCAAATCTTGCCTCATCTATATGTATTTTTCTGGACCAGCTCCATTAGAAGTCACTACTTCTTTGCCATGTCCAGTTGTTTTTATTTTATTATGGTAAAGATGAGATGAAGAGGCAAGTTTGGTCTCTTTGCTGCACGGGAGAAGAGAGACTGAGATAAATTTTGAACCTGCAATGTGAATAATGCAAGTACCATGTATTTCAGTGGGATTAGCACTTCATGTGCAAGACATTCCCAAATAATTCAGAGTGATAAGTGAAGAGTTGTGGAAACATGGCAAAATGGGTGAAAATAAGAATCTGCTGATTTAGATGCTTACATATTATTAGATTTTAAATTTATTTCTTAATAGTTGGAGGAAGAATGAAGATCTTGTATGTACAGTGTAGGTACAGTGACCTCACTGTAAGATGTAACTCTCTAAAAACTTTCCAAGAGTTTATTGCTAATTTACTCACTTATACATAGTTTAAATTGTGTTTTTACCAACCCATGGAAAATTTTATAATACAAAAAGAAATGGTTAAGAAACGGATCTACAGGTCTGCAATAACTTAAAGAAAACTGAAACAAAGTCACAAGTTCAAGTCAAACATTTTTCCTCTCCTAGCATACTCTGTTATTGAGATACATGTCTGAAGGGAAAAAGGAAATATCTAAAATAACTGTTTATTATGTATTTAGTGTCTATATTTGTATCAATCTTCTGTTAAGAAACATTTTCCCGTAATTCAACTCCTTTTATTAAAAAGGGAATACTTGCCAAAAAAAAAAAAATTGAGCCAATTTGGGGAATTAAAGTCAACTGCATTTGTGATGCAAATTGCAATCAGATTATTGCCAGTTAAAGCTGGTGCAACTAAATTGCAGAGTGAAGTCTCTGCTCTACTGATTAAACCCTTGTGCATTTTGGAGAATGATGAATATTTGCAAAACATGAAATTGATTTTAAATTCCAGAGACCACCTAACTAGTAGAACCACCTTGCTGGTAGCCACTGTATCATCGTGGTTTACACAAGAGGGTTATTCAGAGCTGCTCAGCTGTATTAGTCTTTTCCAATTTTATTAGCATCTCAGGGTTCTTGGGTCTCCAGCAGCCTGAAGTGCACCAGCTGCCTCAACATGAATTTGGCACAGTTCGCCAACAGTGAGGAAAGAATTGGAGAGGGTAGAAAAAAATAGTAGTTTTGTCCTCAGTTTTTAAGCATTTTAAGGATAAATGTAAGATATTTTACTGATGTGTCAGTTCCTCTTTGCTAACTCTTTCTTTCTCCTGATAATCATATGTCTTTTGTAGGAAAGCCTTTTTTAGCAAACGTCTGACCATATTAGTAAGGTCAGACCCATTGTCTGGGCTCTAGGGAAGAAGCAGCCAAGGAAACAAAACCCCTTGCAGTCTGCATCTACAGAGGCCAGGTGTCTTAAAAATCAACTTCCTGAATTCATATTTAAATACTTAACTGTTTTGCTTCTGAAGCCAGAAGCACCCAGCCGTTCTGATTTAAGTCTGTGTGGTGTGTGGAGAGCAGGATATTTATGAAAGCCAAGACAACTGGTGTACTAGAGCCATCTGTCAGTCACATTTACTTTTTCACTTCTTAATAAGGAAAGGTGATAATCATTGGCAATTCATCCTTATTTGTGCCTGGGAAAAAGAATCAAGTTTTCTTTATTAATAGAAAACTGCTGGAAGTTTGTATACATTATCAGTCTTAGAGTAAGGTCCAGATCTATTAAGGACAGAATGTCAACACAGTCTTCTGAGCTGATTTTTGCACTGTCTTAATTATGGATTTTTTCCTCAGCAATGAGATTGCCATTCATTGTTTTATGATCCTATATCATTATGTCTTAGTGAGCTAAGCAGCCATAAATACGCCAGTGCTTCTGTGCAGAAGATCTCCATTAGGGCTTGGGCTTGGACCACCTACTTATTTCTCCTGAGGAAACCAGTAGCTGTCAGATAGCACCTTTTCATTAGCTACTGACCTGGACTGGATGTGAACTGGTGACCAACAGGTGAAAGGTATTTTGTATCCCGTTATTAATCCTTAGAGCCATCAAGTCCTTCTGTTAAAATCTTAGGAATAACATATTTATCCTTCAAATAAGTCTGCTAGCATACAGTTGAAAACTTACATTTTTTGCTTTGTAAAGTTGCCAAAGCATGTGGTTGTACATATACAACTGCACACCCTCCTACTAGAAATTGGGAGGTTTCCAGTGGCTCTTAATGCCTACATCTGTGTGGGTCAATACGCATAGCAGTGAACATGCACACAGAATGCCTTCCTGCACTAAGGTACTTTTCAGCTGTTTAAACAATTATCGTGGATTTTTGTTAAAAGCTATTTTTCCCCCTTATGCCATATGTTTTATGTAACTCTGAACCCATATGATGGGAAAGGACAATTGCAGCGTTGCCATCTTAATGTAACTACACAGTGTCTACATTCTGTTATGGAAATTGGACAGTTGAAAAAAGTTTGTATGTACTAATGGTTGTAGCCTGATACTGTCAAATGATAGGATTTTATATCATTTGACGTGGAAAGAAAACTTATTAAATCTATGCCGAGGTATAGCAGCAGACAGATGGCACCAAAGAGGACATTTTTAGATAATATGATACAAGCTTCCTTATAATGCAAGACAGTGTTTTTATCTTTTCTTTTTTTTCCCCCACAAATGTGGATAAATGAAAATAATGGTCAACATGAACAAATGGGGCTCTGCTGATCATTTTTAGTCAGTTTGTTTTATGGCTTGGGTAATATAAGATTTTCCCTCCTTTTCCTGTTAATGAGTATTTGGACCTGTTAACAGCTCAGTCCTCCTTTTGATACTGTATATACCGGCACCTGTCATCATTATCTATTCCAGGGCTCCTGAACTTGGGTGAAATATGCCATTTGGAAAATGCCAAAAGGAGGAGCAGTAATGTATTTTTGGTGATCCCAGTAAATGAAAATTAATCGTGTTTGACAAATGTTTGTAGCCATCTATTTCTGTAGGCTGAAACGACGTATTTTTTACTGTATCCAATGAACTGTTCTTTTATATTCTAGAAATAGACACAGAGGCAGAGTGCAACCAGCTAAAACTAATGATGATCATCTGTTTGAAAAAAAAAAAAAAAAAAAAAAAGCAATGAAGCACAATCTGTAAATATTAATTCTGACAATATACTCTGATACATGTGCTTGGTGCCTGTCATTTTGGAGCCTCAAGACTGGGCTTACATATGTCATCGTACCTTTTGCCAGGCTAAAATGTGCCAGTCTTGAAGTTAAATATGCAAAATTCAGTGTTTAATTTTAAGTCTCACCACATTCCTTGTTATTCTAATTTGAATAGTTATTTTACATTCACCCAAATTTTCAATGTGTTTTCAAGTGGAGATTATTTTCTGCTTCACATTTTGTTCTCTACTATGATTGTATGTAATTAAAAAATATATATTTTTTTAATCTTCAGATGCATCTTTACAGTGCTAGTAGATGAGAAAAAATTAGTCCGGACTATGTGTCATGTGCTATTCTTTTTTTCTTAATAAACAAACAAACAAAAAACACCAATTCTGCAATACAAGGTAGAATGTTCTGTCATTTAATTGCTCCGTTTGGCTTTCAGAAGCCTTGTGGTTATGGTTTGAAGGTATATAGTTTTACTAAAGTAAGTTTGCTGAATAATCAATCTGAACTCGTAGAGCACATGAGTGTTCTGTTTGTGAATCTATAATATTGGAAATGATCATACTGCTTATGTCTCAACCAAGATGCTGTCTTGAAAAATTTCCCACTACCTTGGTTTTGATAGAACCTAGTTTTGATTTACTTCTTCGTGTGCTGCAGAACTTCTTTCTCTCTTTTTATTTTCTTGTCTTTAAGGCCCTTGGGGGGAGTACTGAGAATCTGGAGCAGCTGTAATCATGAACTGGCCTCATTATTACTCCTACATTAACTTGTGGGATAGCGCAGGATGTTTGCAATGTCTATTTCCAAACCACAAAACCTGAGAAAGCCTATATCTATGAAATAACAAGGCCAACCTTGAGAGGTGCATAATGCAGTGCCTTTCTACCACAGTGATTGAGCTTAAATGTTCCTCATTATGGAGGCCTTCTGTTTTCTAGTACAAACCACAGTAACTGATTTCATGGGGATAGAATTGAACAGGTTTCAGGTTATCTTACTGAATAGCTGTTGATGATTTGCGTTTGAGTATGAGACTAGACTAATCCAGTGTCACTGGGTTTTGGATTTTTTTTTCATGAAAAGAATAATGGCCACTTACAAATCTACTCTGTCACCTTGTGTCCCACAGTGCAAGTTTAGTGTCTTGTTGATTTCAGTGACAAGAACATCTATGGTTTACAATATTCCTGTTCTTTTTACCATCATTTCTAGATTTTATTTGGTTTTCTGTTCTTTTTGTTTGTTTGGCTGGCTGGGTGGTTTTAATTACTGTTTTGTCTTTGCATTGACAAGTGACTTTAAGAATTATATTTTTTTATTTCTATCTATTTATATTCCACAATTGACAGTACTGATTTCAGATGAAATCTTAGTTTCCACATTAAAATCAGTACTATTTTCTATTTCTGTTACTTAATTTGTGGTGCCTTTACTGCTGGATACATATATTGCCATGTTATTTCACAGAACCAAAGCGTTCTTTTTCTCTGCCCTGCCCTGCCCTGCCCTCCCCTCCCCTCCAAGGGAATGACTGAATCTTCCTCCTAAATTCCCTTCTTAGTTTAGCTTGGATCAGTAAAATGCTTATCCCGATGCATGTCCAGAAAAGTAGTATGGAGGTCCATGTTCACCCAAATTACTTCATAGTATTTTTTTTTTCTGTATATATCTGTCATTTATTTACTTCTTGGACATCAGTTATGTTGGATTCATTTCTTCCTCAGTCTGGAGTTCTGCAACATAAAGTAGCAGACCGCAAAACCTCCTGTAACACTTAACCATTTGCATTTGTTTTTCTCTAGTGCCTGGAATTTCGGAATTGTAACTGCATATGATGGCTCCATATTGACACACTGTTCAAATAATCTTTCCCCCTCTCTCTTTTTTTTTAAGGGACGCAAGAGTGAGGCAGAGAAGTACTTTGTGAAGGCAATTCAGCTGGATCCTACCAAAGGAAACTGCTACATGCATTATGGTACGTTTTAGACAGATAGGGTTTCCACACATACCAGACTTGCTGTTAATCTCTGAGTGATTAAGGATTTGAAAAGCGCTACTGGCATAATACTTTCTTTAAAGGGGAAGAAACTAATCTACCATGTATAACTTCATCTCCATTCCAATTTGTTAATAACCGCAGAGGGAGAGGTGAAGATTTTCATATTTTGCATAGCTTTCCCCCTGTGAGGGAATTTCAGTATTGCTGAAATTGCTGGGAAAGTAGAAAGGCGACTGCTGCCATATGGCCTGGAATATCATTATTAACAGTTTTGGCCTAACTTTGCTGCTGGCCGTGGTTGGGCAACTAAAGATTTTACTTTTGTGCATGTGACTTCTACTTGTCAGTGTGTCTGCATTTTGATGAAGACCTATGGGTCTTAAATCTACCTCCTTCCCAGCATCTTCGTGTCTTGAAATGAATAAGTATTACTAAAGGTTTTGACAAGTTGACTATGTTATGTCATAGTAAGGCATGAATCTGTTTAAAGCACTCAGTTAATTTTAAGTTATCCTTGTAAGTTTGGATTGTTTTTGCTAGATGTGAAAATAATATTTCCAGATGTGATTACTCCCAAGGAACCAAAAATATTTAACTTTATGGACTAATTCTCACTGTATTTTAAAACTGATAATACGTGAATCTATAAAAAATGCAAGTTACGTAGTCCCAGTTGGAAAATATGGAAAGAAGTAATAAATTCCACTATAGTTAAGGAAAAAGGTAGGGAACCACAGGCACTCTGTGTATATCTTTGTATACTGCTTTAATTTCCTCTTCAATTTCTAACTAGTGAATGTAATATAGATGAAAATGAATGGCCAAAACAGAAATTTAATCTCACATAATAATCGTATTTTATTTTGTGTGATTTCCTTCTCCAAATTGCTCACACATTTTATTTCTGTTTGGTCCTATTCAGTGAAAAATTCTGCATGTTAGACTCCCATAATTAATGCATGCATTGTTACTTTGAATATGCCATGACTATTTGTCAGTGTTTCATAATTTTGCATTATGGGTTGTTTCAGTTAGTGAAGTTATGTTCTATTCATGCCAGTGCAGGTAAATTTGATAAGCACATAAGCTCCATTATTTCGCTTGGATATTAGTATAGCTGATGATATCTCAAAGTAATGAGGAAAAGCTGCAGTACATTGTTTCTCAAAATCCTTCTCAAGCCCCCTTCCAGCCTTCCTAATTAAGAAATTATCTTCTTAATCAAAAGTGATCAGAAATTCTATTTGAATACAAATTCAAAGGTATGTCTCAACTATCCATCAGCACAACTGAAGTTAGGAATGCAAGTAACTTATTACAGATCTAGACTTTTTTCTCTTCTCTTTCATTACCTGATGAACTTGCCTGTCTTTTCCTGAAGTATTCCTTATGTGTCATTTCCAGTTTACAAGTACACTAAAAGCAAGGTTATTCAAATCATCATTCATGTCTTCTGTATGTTATTCTTCGTTACCAGACTACAACATTAAAATAGTGTATTGTTTCCTAATTAAGACTATTCCCTAAAAGCTTTAGCTTTTACATGGTTTCCATGTACTTCTGCAGTCGTCATTACGGCAAAATAAATGAGATTCTGTTCTGCAGATTGGCAATGAAAGTAAAAACTTGGGGAGTGGTTGGAATATAGTTGTAAAATGTGATACTAAAGGGCTGTAGAGTCAAGAAGTTTCACTGTACAAGCTACTGGGTCTCCATTGTGGACTATTTTATACCCAGGGCTGTGTTGAATGCTAGTTAAAACTTTTCTTGTGATTATGTAACTTCTGATCACTTCAAGGAATTCAGCAATGTTACTCCATGTTTGTATCAAAGTAACTATGAGGAAGATACACTTTATTTCTGCTTGGCTTACATGTCCATGTAGTACAGCTGATCTCAAAACCTTGTCATTTCAGGCACGAAACATTGTAAATTTTGAATTTATGCTTTTATTTTTCTTCTTTCCTTCTCTTCTTTGTCTTTCATTTCTTGTATTGATCAGGAATCATTAGTGTATATTACCAGGGACATTCCTAATATTAAACAGGAATCCCTGGTGAACACTCTAAGTGCATCTCTACATCCCATGTATTTGTTTTAGCACTTGGTCACAGGTATGGTCCATACTCTGTATGTCATATTGTGCACACACACACACACACACATATATATACACTTATATATATATATTGTTCTTTTTCTTAGCATGAATGTATTGGAACAGCAAGTAAAATAGTTGGCATTGATCCCTAATAAAACACATACCTCACTGAACAGCCAAATGGAAAGAGCAGTCTATTGGGACACAACAGCATGTTGGTGGGGTAGCGTGAATATATAGACTGAAGATTATCCTCCAAGTGCACATGTATCCACACAATTATAGTTTCTGCTCCAAGGATGTGCAGATGTTCTTTTTTGACTTCTAAGTTTTTGGACTCTGTTGGAGCTATCAGAAATGACTGTTGATACACTGTATCTTTTAAGAGGCTTACACTTGTATTATAACATTCTTTAATTCAGGCCATAAGTCAAAGCTATTCTTAGAAGATATGGTTTTGTGCAGGAGTCAGCTTATTTGTTCCTGTGAAAATTGAGGTGAACAGCTTCCCGGATGCTCCTTGGGATAATACCTCCACAACATACTTCTGTGCTACTGTTACAAACAGTTCTGTGTAGATAACTTGCTGGCTTTGGATTTCAGTGCATTTAAAGCAGTGTTTCCCAAACTCAGTATAGCTGGAGATGTCTGAAGGGAGAACTAGTGGAAGAGTCTGAAGAGCTCTAAATCCTTCCGCACTGCAGACATGATGCTGCTTCAAGTCATTAGGGGAAGTGTCTCTTGCTCCAATGACGAGAGAGCATGGCAGCCCCTTCTGAGACTGAAATGCAGGTAGCTGCTCATCTGTGCACTTTTTTTTTTTCTTTCTTTTCTTCTCACATGTCATTTATCTGAACATCTGAACTTTGTCCAGTACCACTGTCTTGTGAAGTGTGAATCTTGATGGGTGATCTGATATAAGCTACTCAGGTGCATAGTACATTGCCAGGAATATCTAGCAGATGGAAGAGATAAAATGCATATCAATTGTAATGAAGAAATACAGTGGGGGAGAGTGCAGAAGCATCAGTACAGTTTTATTTGTTAAGTTATTTTTAATTCACTGGCGATGAAAAACCTTTGGGATGTTTTTTTGTTTGTTTGTTTTGTTGGTTGGTTTTTGCACAACCTACGTGCTTTTAAACAAAACACTGTATGAAGTTATTTCAGGTATGAGATTTGAATGTTCCTGTAAAATTAAGGTTTTTAGTTGGATATTTTTAGTATTTTTAATACACATTTTCTGTTTAAAAAAGAAAAATGAAATGCCCAAGGTGTAGTCATATGAAGACCTAGCAATGAAGTCTTAATGATTTCTTCAAAAGCTTTATGCCAGTGGAAGAAATGTCACCTAAGCTCATAGGAAGTTCAGTTCTTCATCAATGAAATGAATAAAACTGCCTTTGCAATTTGTGATTCCAGTGAATGAATTTATTTCAGACAGACAGGTTGGCGAAATGCAGTATATGCTGATTAATAAATAAAACCAAGTTCCTGAATCTGCTCTGTTGGGAACACCAAATGCTACATAGAGATTGTGTATTGAGAAATTAAATTCAGTGATGAGATGGGGTTGGTGCCAACCAGATGCAATATGCCCATCACTAAGTCACTTTGCCAGCCTTCCTAGTATGCATGTACAAACATTTCTGCAAATGAAATGTGGAGGGCTTTTTTGCTTTTTTAAACTGTGTGGGAATATTAAATATATCATAATTTTGCAGGGAAGCTATAAAAGCAAGTTTATGATACTCAAACAATGTATTTTTGTAGAACGTGTACTTCCTGAAGAAAAAAAATCTCTCCATTTTGTGCATACAGCGCCATCAAACTAAGATGCTTGAATTGTGTCTTGTTCCTGCTCCTACAATATCAGTGAATGTTATTCAAGGAAGACAGGATTTGCAGACCTAAAACAGGCAGAGAGCTGTAACTTACTAAAATCTTCCAACCTTTCTGCTCCAAGAACTCTCTCCGATAACTTTAAGAAAATGTTCAACTGCTATTAGCATATATAGTATTTCTTACTTCCAAAAGGAAACCAAACAAGAGAGATGTAGCAGAAAATGAACTATTTGGAAGAATTTTAAGTCTTGCTTGCATTTTTCTTGGCAGCTGTGAATAACTTTAATGAGCATGTGTATAAACTTTCAAGTTCTTTTTGCTGCTCTTAGGCTGTTGCTATCATACAACATTAAAAGAAGATTATTACAAACCAACCTAATAACTACTTATTACAAACCAATCATTGGAGTGGAGTGTAGTGGAGTATTTCGAAACAGGTTAGGTCACTGACCCTAAATGCTGTGGAATTTACATGTTTCTGGCTCTTCCCTTGAGATATCCTTAAATGTAATCATTCTGACATCCTGAATACATGGTTGACTCTGCTTCCTCACCACAATACACTAGGCTGCTCAAGAGATATGATATAGAAATTTAAGATCGGAAACAGAGCTAGAAATATGGCTCTATGCTTCTTTTATGCTGCCAAAATTTGGAGTTTCTGCAGAAACTGAAAAGCTTGTGATGCAAACATCCCCGGGGACGTTTTTGTTAATGATCATATGTTTTGACCTATGAATGCCATCTCATTATGAAGATTTTTGAAGAGAGAACATGGAGCTGCTACAAAAGTGCAACTGGATAGATTTTTCCCCTCCAAATATCTCTATTCCAAATATCATCAGGTGTCTGGGGAATTATATAATGGCCAGAATCTAGATTAGATTGTGAAAAAGCATCAGATCCTCTGTACTATAATCAATTTTATGTTTCAGTGAGAGCTTCTCGTGATCCAGATACGGTTACAGGCTCAAACACTGAGTCTCAAAAGCTCACAATTTACTTTTTTCTCTGTTACCTCTGGTTGTGCTCTGGATGACATCCAATGGTATATTTAGCACAACTGCAACAGATAAGTTTTTCAGACAAAGGAAAAAGGCAAAGAAGAACTGTTTCAAGACAGTGCAGATACCGATGTTACAGCACATATTGGCTTACACAGTCTTTTTATACATCTTATTTGCATGTAATAGTTTTCTCAGAAGGAAACAATTGAGAGGATAGGCTTCACAACAACCCTTTCAGCAAGAAAGGCAGAGAACAGGTTTATATAAGGATGGAATAGGATATAAGGATCAGTAAAACAAACTGAAAAGCTGCCTCCATCTTTGTGACTGTGATGTAAGTTCTCTTTGTTTATTCTGTCACATCCTACAAACTCAGTGAGAAATTGTCTTAACAGGAAAGCAAGATCTTTAGCAAACATTTCCTTGCTCTGGAAACTGCTCATTCACAGCCAATGAATCTGTTTTGAAACTCTTAAAGGAAACAGTTACATTAGGTCATGTCTGTTGACTTGGCATCTTGCAACATTGATTCATCACCCGCAAAGTTTTGGATATCAACTCAGAGACGAGGTCTTTCCTCTCATTCCTTCCACAGCGTGCTGTTGAAACTTTTCCATTTAGAGAAATACCTGCATCTGCTCTTTTGCTCCTGATTGCCACAGAGCTAATGACAACTTCAGCCATGGTCCTGCCACTGTGCCACTGAGAATGCAGTTCAGTTCTCAAGACATGTATGCTTCAGACTGCTTTATGTATGCTTCCGACTGACAAAATGCATTAACTCGCCGAGAACCTGGTACCTGTTTTGGTTTGTGTTGGAAATCAAACTGCTTTGAAAGCACCAACAAATATTGGGCTTCAAATCCTCAGTGTTGAATATGCTGAAGGTTTTACTAGTGACATTCATTATAAGTAGATTTGATATGTGACTTTATGGTCTTGATATATCCACTTCTCAGTTTAAAATAGTTAAGTTACTGCCACTGAAGGACAAAAATCTTTTGGATAGGATGAAATACAAAAGACTTGATGACGAAGGTATATCTATTTTTAAAAAAGCAAATGTTAACTATTCCTTGTGACAGTGGGATTAGAAGATCTTTTCCTTCTTATTAGGAAAGCAGTTTACTTAGTTTTTCTTGTATTAGTAAAGATACTGGGACAAGAATATAAATTATTGATGTTTGAATAAGAACAGACCCAATAGTATTCAGAGATCATTCAGAATGATTCTTATTAAAAACAGTATTAGTAAGATGCTCTGTTTTAGAAACCTTCCCTGTTCTGGTACAAAGTACCTTTGACTTCTTGCCAATGAAAAAAAAAGAGAAATTTTCAATTAAAGAATGATTGGTGCAACTTTCTATCTAGTGAAATAAAAGCTCACAGTGCCTGTAGGTAGAATTTGATAAAGCCCATTCTTGAGGAAGGCACTAATGTCCTTGTGCTCTTAACATGAAAGATATTTATGCATTGGCATATCCCAACCAGTTAATATATTTTATGTTACAACAAAGTAACAGAACTAGCTTTTTAGAGGTATGGCTTCTAAACAGTTCTTGGCATGTGTCTTAACAAAATGCTTTACAAATGTTCATGATCATTTTAGAGAGGCTGTTACACAAAGTAGAGCTGTCAGCCTTCATCTCTGTAGATGAATATTTGTTAAAAATTCTGACAGAACATGAAAATCAGTTTTGTTTTGTTTTTTTTTTTCCCCCAACTACTAGGAAGTGGAAACTTTCTGTAAAAAAGAAAACTGAAATTGAATTGAAATACTTTTCTATGTTATTTTTCAGAGACATGTATATTGCCTCATTTTTTTTTTCCAGTCAAATGTGGACTCAAACCCTTGTTGATCATTTGCAAGAAAAAGTTTGAACAATGCTGAAGGTGTAGGATCCTTCAGTATTTATGCTGTTCCTGATGCTTGGATATTTTAGAGCTTAGAAGAAAATAATGACTAAGAGGATAACAAAGCATTAAATCATATATCTTCTCTCAGAGGTCTTTGAGAACTCTTGGTTATGCATTTACACTCATCTCTGTGCTATCTAGTAAGAAAGATGAGAACTTATATTTAAAATAGTAATGTTGTTCCAGAAAGAGAACAGTATTGTTGAAGGTCACACCTGGACTGTGGATTTCACTTATTCTAATAAGTTTTTCTAAGAATTATCCTAATTCTATTTAATGAGAAGTATTAATTCCTTGAAGAGAGAAAATCTTGGATCAAGAGCTTCTAGAAAACTGTTTTCTAAAAACCTGGTTCTAATTCCAAAAAACAATCAGGCTGCCATAATTTATGTTGTTGGCAAGAGTCAGATTCATGACACCTGCAGTAAGAATGCTCTGTATGTGATATTGGGCAGTATCTCATAAATCATGCAGTTTGCCAGCTACCTCTCAAATGAAAAAATCCTGCACATAAATTCAGACCCACACAAGTTGTTCCTCAATCTAGGAGCTTGTGGATGAGAATTACTGATTCACTTTCAGTGTCTAGGCAATATTTTGCCCTGCTAGTGCTCTTCTCTCGGGAAAGCTCATCTTTATAGCTTGGACAGGAAAAGTTCAGAAGTCTGTTTTTTAATGAAGAAAGTACAACACTAAACTGCCAATCCAGTTCATTCTTGAATGATCTTTGTATATCATTTTATAAGGAGCTAATGTTTTCAAAATGGGTTATCTCTACTTAGATGCTGTAAATCAAATTTAGATGTGTGAATGAATTTGGCTTGCATTTCAGGAGAACCTGTCAAATCTCAATTGTCAGCTGCAAGTTTCTACCTTGTACCATGTCTGTCTGGGATGGAGTTAACCCTTTTTCATAAGTTATAATTGGATGATGCTGTGTTTTGAATCTGTGACTAAAGCAGCATTGATAAACACACTGGTGTTTTGGCTATTGCTGAACAGTGCTTGCACAGCATCAAGGCTTTCTCTTTTTCCTGCTCTGACTGGGAGGAGTAACAGCTTAGACGACTGACCAAGCTGGACAAAGGGGTATTCTGTAACATACAGTATGATTCTCTGCAATAAAAACTGGGATAGTTGAAGAGAAATATTTCTAAGGTATCCTTTGTTCAATGACTGGCTGGACATTGCAAGTGAGAAGTGGTGAGCAATTTCCTTTAATTTGCCATTCCCCCCTCCCTGCATCCCCTTATTTCACATTTTAAACTGACTTTGTGTTGAACCTTAGCTTCCTTTTTTCTTCCTATATTTTTTTCACCTCATACTACTGAGTGAGGGAGTGCTTGTCAGTAGCAGGAAGCAGCTCACCACACATCTGCTATGCACTCAGGTATTGATTTTTTCATTAGACTGAAAAGGTGACAGAAGAAAATGTTTAATTAGCAACCTTTGATTAAGTCACCTCTACTCAGGAAATGATAGGGATGGGATCTTTCAGGGAGTGTTCTCTTCTTTGCTGTCAGGATTCTGTAAGAGTTTGGATGTAAGGGATGCTATTGTTGTTTTTAAGAGGGTGCCATGTATCATCTACTACTTACCATTTAACATGAGTTATTGGCAGTGTTATTAATCCTGCAATATGGAGAGAAACTTGTTTATGGGAATGTGCAGTCCCAGAGCTTTCTGGAGAACTGAAAGTTTTGCTTGTACTTAGCTGGGGTCATGGATAAATTGCAATTTGTTCTAGTTTGCTTTGGTAAACCTGTAGTAAAGGTAATCTTTTAATATGCTGTGTAATAGTAATTCTATTACAGAGGCATGCTTAAGAGGTCTAATAGTAAACAGGGCAAATTTTATTTTTAACAATTGAAAACATTCATTTATAGCTGTTGCTGACATTTTTCGTATGTCCATGTAGATTAATGTATGCATACAAAGTCCTAGAAAAGGCTATTAAGATAAACAAAGTTTTAGCTAGCAATGCACTTGCTAAATGTAATGTCCTTCTCTAAATCAGCCTTCTTGTAGAAATCCTTAAATATGTAGGAATTTCATAATATTTTCAGTGATATGTTGATCTTGTAGACCTCTTAAAGAGCTAAAAATTAACCAAGTGTGTTTCCCTTAAGACTGACAACAAACCATTAGTATTAGTTTGAAATGGTTTAAAAAAATGTAATTTAGAAATTGTATGGATGAAGTGAAATAATTTTACTGTCTTAATAAAGTAAATCTTGAGTCAAGAAAATCATTGATTATATCACATTAAGTTGAACATATCAGCTACATTCTACTACGTGTAGAGTAGTTATATATGAGATAACGTCTTGGTTGAGGTCCACTGTTGAAATGTTTCATACAGACAACGAGAAACATGGTTCTAAAGATGGGTCTCTGAATATCTTTGAGAAATTTTTGTCAAGAACAGTGAAATTTTTTTTCTACCCATGTGTAATTAATTATCCTAATGACCACTCAACATTATTTGTGGGTTTTAAGCTGCAAAAATATTTTTCTTAAGTATGAAGGTTTTTTTTCAGAATGATCTTCTAAGGCTCCCTATGTCTTGAAGTCTAAAAGATTCTTTTTCTCACCTTCTTGCTGGATGTATAAATAGCCCATCCAGTTACTATAATCTCATTCTACCAATTCCATGCTTTCCACTTGAAAAAAAAAAAACAACAAACTTAATGTTAACAGTTTAAGGCTAGTTTGCTTTGGCATAGACCCAAGATTAGCATTACTCTTCCAATTCATTTGTTGAAAGAGAATTGGAATGTCAGGTGTTCAAGCTTGTTTTGAAGATTTCTCTTTAAGGAACTTTGAAAGTCACCCTGGATTAAGAACTGCCTATTATAATTAGTAGATTTACTTGCACAGGAGTTTTCAAATTCATATTAGAGTATGTCTAACTATATATAAGGCAAAGCCTAATGTGGTACAGAAAAAAGAAAAGAGAAAATAGAAGAAAGAAACATTTTGACATTTGTTTCTCATCTTGTCATGAGGTAGGATAGAAAGTATTGACATTTTCTCCTTCTTAGGAGGCTCCAATTAATGGCTTAAATGATGGTTTCTAATCATGAACTTAGATTACTTTTTTATGATCCAAACTGTTTTTGTATGTTGTTTTTGTGTTTGTGTGTTTCTCCCCTTCCCCCCCTTCATCTCTGTCGCTGTTGCTGATCCATGTCAAAAAGCCTCTTTGGAAGTTATTTGTTTCTGGAAAAAAACACAAAGCATCATTATGCGTGAAAGAATGGCACTTATTTGAGTGTGGATGTAACTAAAGCAAGCAAGGCTTATGCTACAAATGCAGTAAGGCATTTATTTTATTGTTTTCCCAAGAATTTTTGTAGATCTGAATGACTAAGACAGGTAGCTGCCTGGATGAAGAATCTCTTGCCAAGTTGAAATGTATCCATGGAGAAAAAGCAAAAAGCTATGAAAGCTGTCTTTCATCACTTTTGGTATTGTGTAATTCCTTCTGCAAATGTGTTCATTTTACCAAGCATCACTGGATTGACTGTGGCCTTTACAGACCTTGCTGGCTCTGGTTATGTGGATTTTCTGCATATACATAAAACGAATATATAAAGAATAGGGAATGTGTGAGGAAAGAAGACAAGCAAGAAACAAAATCCCTCACTGTGAGAGGAAACCATTTGTTCACAGGCTGCTGCCCCTGAAGAGACTCTGTGGCAAGTGATGGCCTAGTAGGCTTTTGGTTGACTGATCTTGCTTTACAAAAATAAGATAAAGTAAGGGATGCTGGAATGTGTAATCACCATACTTTAAGATACATTTTCCAAATATGTTTAGACACAAAGTCTAGACAGCTGAAACCCTATGAAATGTCCTTGATCCAAAATTACACATTATAAATTAAGTGTGAAAAAATCATTAGAAGGAATAGAATTAAGGTGGCTGAAGTACCTTCCAAAGTATTTCCTTCCTCTTCTTCAAAGGAAAACTCATTTTTATGGAGTTTTATTAGATGATAACTGTACTTGAGTTAAAATTTCGTTCACATTACATTATTCATTATTTTTGGTTTTTACTTGTTCTAATGATTAAGATAGTGCCACTGTAAAAGTCATTAATGTGATTTTAGATACTTAATAGGTTTTTTACAGAACAGACAAGGATTATGTAGGAAATGTGACAGATCTTGCACGTTGTAATGCAGAGCAAATCAGCAAATGACCAAACACTGAGCATGGAACATCCAATTTTTGAAAAAAATAAAAAAATAAAAATCACAACTGTATTATCTGAAGCATCAGAGATCAATTGGTTTTTATGACATCAAGCTCATGTTCTCCACTGCAGGTCAGTTCCTACTAGAAGAATCCCGTCTGATCGAAGCCGCTGAGATGGCAAAGAAGGCAGCTGAACTTGATAATACAGAATTTGATGTTGTTTTCAATGCTGCCCATATGCTCAGGTTAGTGTGTTTACATTTGTCTTACTTGATGTCTTACTCTTCTGTTTTGAAGGAAAAACTTTTTACAGCCTTTGCTTATATAGAGTTTGCTGTTTTTTTAAAGCCCAGCAACTGTTGTGAGTAATTAAATATTGCTGATAAAATGAATTTGAATGAAACTATTGCAGGACTTAGTACTGTCTATTTCTAGTTTCCTCTGTGCTTGTAATTTATTACTTTTAAAATTCTGTTATTCACAAGCAGGTCATTCTTTTTTGCTTATATATAAGGACAATCGGTTCATTTTGTGAAGAACATTTTGCAGACTTCCCTTTCATCTGATCTTTAAAGTTTTTAGGATGCATAGCAACTGCAAATAATAGATAGAATCTGATCTGGATGTAACTAGAGAATACTGAAAATGTCACACTTTTTGCTAATATCAACAGAGAACACTATGATGGTTTGAAATCTAAATATCCTCAAGCTAATGCTGACTTGAAGCTACACAAGAGGAATTAATATTATCAGTAAATGAGATTTAATTTATAGTCTTGTACATAGTTATGTTCTCTTTCTGAAATTAATAAAATGTTAGACCTTTTCCTTTCCTTTAAACAATTTTTTTTTTCCATTTAAAGATGGCAGACCTGAATATTCAGGAACATGGAACTTCTGCCTGCAATTTATCATTAATCTCATATTACTGTAATAGGTGTTCTCCATACTTGTTTCTAGGATAATTATTATCTATTGTGTGCTTGACAGGTGTGAGGATACTTAATTTCATGTAGATTATATCTATGCTTAGAAAATGTACGAGAAGGGAAATAAAAAACATACTTCATTAACACAAAACTGTTATTTAGGTTATTTCTCTAATGAAGATGTGTTGCTTGGCTGTTTGTAGTTTTACTATTGAAAACAGTAAATAAAAGGAAAAGAAAATGATATTAAAACAGAGGTAGAGTCAGCTTCAGCCAAGTGACCTGTGTTTCAGAAAAAGGTTTCTATACCAGGATTTTGAAATAAGTGCTAAAATGTCCTTTGAGAAATAGCTCTTACGGCTTGCAGATTGGAAAGAAATCAAGGCAAATGGTTCACTGATAAACAACAGTTTAATCTGCAACAGGATTCTGAGTTATTTTCCCATCCTCATAATTATTTTTTGAAAAATAGCTCCTCAGTGTAGAATTAATGAATTTGAAACATCAGGTTAGTGAAGTAAACTCATGAAGAGAAACACAGTAAGTTAGCCATGAGAGCTGAATCAAGAAGGATATAGAGAGCTGAACTCCAACTGATTCTGATGAGTGCATCATGGCAGACAGTTCAGTGGTGTAAAATAGTGTGATTTTTTGTGTGTGTTTTAAAATGTGTTGGCATAAATTCCTATTTAGGAATACATTTAATGCATGTCTCACTTTCCCTGTAATCACTGACTGAAACACAATATGGGTATCATTTCATTTCCAGAGTTTGAAGAGCTATGCTGCTGTGCTCAGCTTACAACATCAGTGTTGTTACCCTATTTGATCTTGTTGGGTCTGCATACTTGTAGGATTCAACCAGCATTTTGCTCAGGGATTCTGAATAGCATTATCTATTTTAAATATTTAAGCAGAATTAAAAACCTGAAAATGACAACAACAAAACAATCACTTAACCAAAACTCTAAAAAAAACCCTCCACCACCAATCAAAAGAAGAAAAAAAAACCCTGATGGTTTAGCTTAAATAGAATCTCTTTGTGCCCCTATGGGATGTCTAGTTGGCCTAATTTTCCTTTTAAATATACACATTTCTTTGTAGAAGACTAATGTTCTCTTAATATGCTCTTGGAGTCTCAGCTCGTCTGGATGATATAGCAAGATTCAGCATGGCAAAGTCAAATTGAGTGCTGCCAAGTATTTCCTTAAAACCACAGGCATTATGATTTGACTCATTTTTGCTGTCCATCTTGTCTTACTGCTATACTTAGCAATTTATTGAGTATATTACTTACATAATAGAAATTAGACAAAGAGGTTGTCCATTGGGTCAAAGCAACTACTTTGGGACAAGGCAACTGCAACTCCATTATGAGTCTGCAGAACTTCAGAAGAACTTGGTTTTCATAATACTTAGAATGAAGGAGAGCTGAGGTGATTCCAAGTAGAAAGCAGTACCAAAATACAAATTAGTAAGAAGAGAAACCAATACTTAGAGTGGCATGGAGTGAGAAAGCTAGAAACTATGGTACCGATTAATGCTAAAGAGAGTCATAAAAGAAAAGCTAAAATTATTAAATGCAACAGTTTCATGTAGGCAACTGACTGCTATTGAGGTGCCTCAGAGAGCTATAAAATTTCTTTGGTAAGTGAGTAAGTATTCTGGATGGACTACATGTCTTTGAGGTAGAAAATATATTATAGAAGTTCAGAAGGCATGGAAGTGAACTACCCTAAGAGAGAAGTGATATGTTTTAGAGGGCTGGAGCACCTCTCTCATGAGGAAAGGTTGAGGGATCTAGGCTTGTTTAGTTTGGAGAGGAGAAGGCTCCGGGGAGACCTCATTGTGGCTTTTCAATACTTGAAGGGAGCGTATAAACAGGAAGGGGAGCGGCTGTTTACAGGGGTGGATAGTGGAAGGACAAGGGGGAATGGTTTTAATCTGGGACAGGGGAGGTTTAGGTTGGATATTAGGAAGAAATTTTTCACACAGAGGGTGGTGACACACTGGAACAGGTTGCCCAGGAAGGTTGTGGATGCCCCATCCCTGGAGACATTCAAGGCCAGGCTGGTGTGACTCTGGGCAGACTGGTCTGGTGGTTGGTGACCCTGCACATAGCAGGGGGGTTGAAACTGGATGATCATTGTGGTCCTTTTCAACACAGGCCATTCTATGATTCTATGACTCTATGATTAAGAAGCAGAAATTGATATTGATGTGAGTGATGCAAGGTGTCATGGATGGCTGGGAAGATAACAGCAACTCAGAATTTTTTTAATAAATCCGATTTGTTTTTAATTGTCCAAATATTCTACCCAGTGCTACATTTTTATTTAGGAAGGTTATCATCTTTCCCTCTTGTCAGAATCCTGTTTCCACCATTACTCCAAGGAGCATCACAAGATTCAGAAACACGTAGATGCTTATTTAGAATCGCAGATAAATTCTTTATAATTTGTGTTACAGCTGATTTGGATGGAGGATGATAACAGCATTCCCTAAATTTCAATTTATTTTGTACTCTAGTAATTACCAAATTTTGAATATTTTGAAGAAGGGAGAGACTGATCTTTTTCTTCATAAATTTGCATAGCAGTTGTCTGTAAAATTTGTTTCCTTACCAATTTGTTCTTCTAACAGCTTCATTCAAGGGTCATATAGATGTTGTGGAGGTGATCCTTAGTACAGTAACTGGTCATGTGTTTTACTTTTGTAGTATTTGTTATGCTTACAGCCTCTATTTGAAGTCTTTCAGCAAAGCTAGATACATTTTAATGGAATGTAGTGAAGCATGTACTGGAAATGTCTTATGTTGGCTGGAGCTTCAGTGATCAAGTCATGTATTGACAGTACTAAATTTCAGTTGAAGGTCAGCTTCTGTAAAATCCTTTCCTGTGAACTAAGGATGATTGCCTTTAGAATGAGGAATGGGAGTGTAGTGAAAGCACCATGCTAAGTAGAAACAGGAGAAGAGCTTCACATTGTCTCCAAATGTAAACAAGCAACAAGCAATGGAAGACGTGTTTTGTTCAAAAACACTTTTTATAGAAAGAATTGTATTTTACACCCTTCTGTAAGACAGTGGGTTTCTCTGGGTAACTCTGGTATTACATGAATTTATTGCATATTTATTGGCTATTTTAAAACAGAAGTCTAAATTAGAGCAGTATTACATGATTAGGTCTTCATTTTGCACTGAATTTCTCTGAGTATTTCAGCTCTCCTGAGCACACTGACTGAATATAAGATGTCATTGCTAGCACGACCCCAGGTGCTAGTTCACCCTATGTTATTTTCAACATAGATTTTATTCACTAAATGCTATTAATGTGTTTAAATATACATACACATATATGGCTAAGTATATCATCTTTTTAAAATTTTGTAACTGATGTAAAACTAAAAGTGTGGGCGAAGTGTATGTGTATGGAACCTCTTTGTAATTTTGTTGTGACTCAAAAAGTTCATTAAGAATGTTAAGTATTAAAAATCTGTATTGTGAAATAGCAATTTCTCTGAAGAAATGATCTTTTTCTTAGCTGGACTGACATCCATGATTTCACTTAAAAAAACATTAACATTCTGAAGATTTATGTCAAGCAATTGGCTGGTTAAAAATATCTCTATCTATTCACATATTTATGTATCTAAACCAGACAACATTGTTATGGGTTTTCTCTTAAAGTATATTTTTTCCAGTGGTCAACAAAAACATTTAAAATGAATGTAAGTTGAATAGAACCAGGTTCATAAGGCATCATTGGCGGTCATCTGGAGCACAACATAGGAACAGCTAGGTTTGGAGGCTCAGGTTAATAAAGATAAGAGAATAAAAAGAGGAGACATTTTTGTTCCTTAAAAGAAGATTGAACACTAAGTGTAAATTGGGGAAATCAGATGAATTTTCGAGGCCAATCCTCATGAGAAGATTTGGGATATAGGTTGAAATGTAACTCGTAGGTATGAAAAGGACCTTGTCTTCCCAACTTCTTTTAGTTTCCTTTCCTAAATTTCTGCTTCATTATCAATATTTGCCTAATATTTAACTCTAATATGAACTATATTTATTTTAGTACTGTCCTTCCATTGTTTGACATTAATCCTGGGCCCTTTACTCCTCAGGGGCATAGGGTTACTGCAATTTCTTACCTCTGTGCCTTTAACTTTTCTCAAAGGATAGCCACTCCAGGGCTTAACGTAAGGAATTTCTAGTGTTTCTGCTTTCCAGTGAAAACATGAACCAGAATTTTTCTGTATCTCAACTACAAAGGAGCTGTTACTCCAGTAATGGAACTGCCACTTTCCTGACCAGATTAGTGTGGTCTATGTTCATTTACATAAACCATTTTTAATAGAAAATTGTAAATTCAAACTGATTTCAACTTGGAAATTAATAGTCCATGTTTCCTGATGTGCATGTGGGAGTATAGCAGGCCATGTATTTCCACTGGACTAAAAGGGGACAGGATTTTAATTTGTTCTACATTTACATGCCAAGACATTTTTGTGCAGAAGTGTACTGTCTGTGTCTACCCCTGGGTAAGGCACCTTGTTCACTGTACAGATCTTTGCCACTTTCAGAAGCACTCTGTTTCCTGACAGCTCTGTGCAAACAAACAACAAAAAAAAAGCAGTGTAATAAATTTCTACTTATATGCCTTGTAGCAAGTACTGAAATTTGAAAGTATCAGGATTTTTTTTTCAGTAGTTTCAAGTGCTTCCTGTGCCCAGCAGGAGTGATTCAGAAGCATGTTGAATGAATATTTTCAGATATTCAACTGTTTCTAACTATGAGAATCACTGTGTTGATGATGCATGCGTGAAGTAATTTAAAACAGTTCACAGGTATCAACTGGGTTCTACTCAGCACATAGAAAGTGGTTTCAGCTTGCATGTGAATTATTGAGAAACTTCAAAGTGCTTATCCATCCTCCCTTTTTCTTCCCAGGACCAATCACTGTCTGTCAAGATGTGTTGATTGAAAGTAATAATCATGTGTAATGTGGGTATGTTTAAACTTTGGGTAGATGGGAATGTAAAATCAGGACACAGTGTAATCACTGAAGCATGTAAAACCGCATATATAACAAATAAGGTAAAATCTCTAGATGTGAGTGCTCTATGACTGATACTCTTTGAAGTGTTCTTGGAAAGTGAAGAAAAATGGGAAAGAAAGAAGAAAAATCTACCCCAGTCTGTGTTATATTCGTTTTCTGGATTTTCACTTGTATCATAGAAATGCATCCGTAATCATGTAACACCCACAAATTCTCCGAAGAACTCCTGTCCTCCTTACCCTGCATGACAGGTAACTTGTCATGCAAAAAGTATATATATATATATATATATGTATATATATATATTTGTTTAGTTCCCCCCCACCCCCTATGGCTTCAGTATTGTGATAGAACAATAGCAGAAGATACTTAGCTTGCCTGACTGGTCATTTCTAAACATTTGTCATCTTTCTTAAGACATGTATATGATCAAGTGATATTCACTGGGCCAGTGGCCACGATGATTATTTGAAGGGAAATGAAGAAGCTAGAGACAAAAGAAGAAGAAAGGAGTTTGAGGGAAGAGATTAAAAGGGCCCATCGAGGGGAAAGAAAAAAAAAAAAGGCTTATTTGGCAACATACCCTATTTTCATATAAATGCATTAAACTGCAAAGTTAGGGAGTGAAGATGTAATAATTTAAGTAATAGGACAATGTAGATGTTGTCTGTGTGAAAGGAAGAAGAACAGAGGTGGACTAATAGTACTTCAGGAACCATGAAACTCAATCCCATGGGTTATGTGTTCTAAGTTAAAAAACCCCTCTTCATATGAGTGGTTGCCAAAATGAGAACTCTTATGTAAATAATTTCCCTGAATCATGGAAACCTATTTTTAAGAAATCATTGTATTCTCTGCTTTCTTTCTTTTAATTGGATAACAGTGCACACAGAAATAAAATGCAC
Source organism: Gallus gallus (assembly GCF_016699485.2). Lineage (NCBI taxonomy): Eukaryota > Metazoa > Chordata > Aves > Galliformes > Phasianidae > Gallus > Gallus gallus. Next base: position 41,130,267 of record NC_052532.1, read on the forward strand.
TATTGTAAAACTTATTGCTTAATAATTTGCTGTTAAAGTATGGCTAATTACAAAAATGAGCTAAATATTCATCTGATGAAGACTGGTACGTGTGTTTCTGCCTCAGATGAGTATTTGGCTTTCTGCAGTACTCTTCAGTATGTACTAATACCTTTTCAGAGCTAAGAAGAAACAAAGACACAAAAATGTTTATAATGGATATTCTGAAATACAATCTAAAAGATTCCCGTATTTAATGTATTTGTTATGGTAATATCCTTAAGTTGCAGGAAATGGTTGCAGTATGTTTTTAAGTGTGCTTTTGCAATGGAAAAAGAGGTATAATTATGTTGTTTTTTTCTGTCCTGATAGACAAGCCAGTCTTAATGAAGAAGCTGAGAAGTATTATGAAATGGCAGCAGGATTAAGACCTAATGTAAGTACCTTCTTAATGATATCCATTACTTAAACTGATGAATGTGCAGTAGTGCTGAACTGTTTTTTGATGAGGAGAGACTTCTTGCTGGTGTTTGATCTCTTGGCCTGTATCATACATATTTTTTTAGTCATTAATTATAGGGTAGTCAGATAAAGACGTTCATTTGTTAAAACAATCACCACACACACACATTTTATCTTGATGCAGTATTCTAACAACAGGTCATACTTGGCTAACATATTTTAAAATGATTTATAGATTTAGATTTCTTTGCTTTTAAATGCATTAAGTTTAAATGTGTTAAGTTTGGAAAGCTCTCCTAATTTCATCTATCTTCTCCAATAAAAAGAAAATGAAAGGCAATTTTGTGATTATTTTAGGCATTTTAAATAATACGTTAAAGACTTACTCTCTTTCTTGAACTTCTGGCAAGCATTGTTGTTCTACAAACTTACCTCAGAGGTAGTTCCTGTAAGGTTGAAGTACAAAAGCAAATAAATGTTTATTCATTGAAGCGGAGATATGTAAGAGTGTGTTAAAGCTCTTTTTTAGAAAACAAAAATAAAAGCTCATTACCTTTTTTACTGTACTGGGAACTAAAGGAATAAAATATTTTCATTTTACCACTTCATTGTTATATTCCTTCTCAATTACCTTTGCGCTTTGGGACTTTGGGAAAAACAACTGTGGGTATAAAAAAGGCAGAATTTATTTTTAAAACCTCATACTTTGTGTATGTAATAAATGAAATACAGAACACATTCTTGTCATAGAAGTCTATAGTGCTTAATTTGAAAATATGTTAGCAATTGCAGTTAGAAAAAAAAAAAAAAAAAGTCTTAAAGCCACAGAATTTTCAGGTCTAAAACTGAAAAATAACCTTCCACCAGGTTCAATCCTAAGTAGATGATCTATTCTCTGTTACAACTTCTTTGTTATTCACTGTACCAAGACACCTAAATTATCAGATGTTCTTTAGAATTAGATCAGTGCCTACCTCCTGAGAGATAGGCAACTAATGCAGCCTGAAACAACACTCAGATTTACATTTTCTTGTATACATTTCTTTGCAAATATTGCATACTCTGTAATATCTGATATCACTAATATCTCTACGATGAAGTATTAGCCTTAGTAACAGTGAGAGTTGTTACAAACTCTTCAGTATTTTAATGCTAGTAAGGGAATTCAGATTCTCATCCAAGTCTTCATGAACCAAATTTAGTGTTAGCATTCTAACTTTGGGGCTGTGTCCCTGTTAATTGTCACAGTGAGGGCCTAGCACATCCCAGATGCTCCAACTTCAAAACACCCACAATAGCTTTGGGGACTAAACTGCAGACATACAGGAAATGAAGCTGTGGTATGGCAAAATACAGAGACTACCATGTGATACTGACCTCAGTCTGGTCCTTATTTTATCGTAAATAATTTCCTGAGTTATGACTTTCAGAACTAGTTAGTTGGCCATTTCATTGTTGTTTGTTTTGTTTTGTTTTGTTTTTCCCAGACAGCAGAATCTCCATTCTTGTATTTGTCTCCTAAGCAAGCTTTCTTCTATTTAAGTGTCTCAGGACTGGGGTGCAACAATGAACAACTAATATGCCTGTGTTTCTGGATCACTTTCTCATTCAGTCAATCCATTTTTGTAGAAATTGGGACTAAGGAGGCTAAAAACACCCTAGAAAAACAGCAGTCTTTAGTTACAGGAGAAATGAAAATTCTCTGGAACATGCAAGCCATTGTTTTTAAGAAAGAAAATATGGATTATACTTTTGTTGTGTTGGTGGTGATTCATTCACCACTGAATTAATTCTGACAAGATTTAAAGATACTGAAAAGCTATATAACAATGAGTAAAGTATTTGAAAAAAAATGTTATATGCAGTAAAGGAACTATTGAAAACAGCACAGATGAGTTATTATTATATATGTATTCATTTGAACATCTTTGCTTTCGGTTACGCCATTCTGCGGAGTGTAAAAGAATTAAAGCACTTCAGTATAACAGCAGCAGCTGAACTTTAGCTTGGCTAAAAAAGAAAAAAGCAAATCTGACTACATTATTCTGGATTTAGATCCAGCTGTTCTCAAAAATCTTCATGATTGGCTGTATTTACATTAGATAAGTATTTATCCTCTTTGAAAGCATCCAGTCAAATTTTAGAAGAGCAGTACTTTCCATGGAATATTGGACTTCTGTGGAGATGGGAACTGTTTTTCTTGAACTTCAGTGAAAAAGCAAGCATTTTCAAGATTGTTTATTTATTTCCAAGTAGGCTTCATAGAGCTGACTTTCCCCTGGAGAGACAAAGAGGAGAGAGGAATCTAGGAAGCAGTTCAGAGAAGTCTACTTTTATTTGCTATGAGTAATTTCTTACAGGACTCTCTTTTCTTCCTTCAACTCTATAGGTAGCCTAGAGAGATTATTTTCCCTAGTCCCTGGACTTTTTAAAGTATTTTCTGAAAAAATGTATACCCACAGTGCGTGTTTACCACTGTCAAAACAAAATCATTTTAGGGCCTTCTTAATAAAAAGCACATATGTGTTCATTCTAGCAGTGTTGGCTTGGATGGATGTTAGTCTAATTTTAACAAATACAATTGCATAAAGAAATAAAAGTACAGGTTTCTTGGACAGATAGACATTTCTGCAGTAAGTATTCTGAGTGGGAATATTGTTGAGGAAAGTCTATATTCACAGATGGTTTCTAGGTGCCCTATGTCTTGTAATGTTCATACATCAGAAAATTGTTTTAATGGGTTGTTAGGCACTCTGAAACATGAGCCTTTAGCTCACTTTGTTGTGGAAAAATCAGTCATCCAGAAACTGTTTTTAAACTATCATTCTTTACAAGAATGTGAGATATTGATGTAAGCTTCAGTTTTTATTGAACTTTTAAGACATCCTTTGTGTAATGAAACTGCATTTCTAATTTTTTAAATCCAAACTTGAAGCAACCAATCTTTAAAAAGCTGCTCTAGAACCCCCACATATGGCCAATGGCTCTTTAGAAAAAAGAGCACTTTGAAGTGTGACCTCAAGAGCATTAAATGAAAGAGAGCTCACTACAGCCTTAAGACTTTGAGCCACCACCTTGAGCTGATTGGCTTAGAAGCATTCCTCAAGGAGTTGCCATGACCTGCAAGTCACTGCCATCCCAACCACGTATTAGTGCTGCTTGCAATCTGGAGCTCATGACAGCTTTAAGCCCCATATCATCGACACATTGTCAAGAACAGCTGTTTCCACTCTACCACTTCAAAAGGGCTTGATTAAATGTCTTACTGTAACAACATATATAAAGACACACACATAGACTGAAGGGGAAAGGAGAAATGTACTTATAAGCAAAATAAATATAATTTCCACTAGATGGTTTAATCATGGTGTGGAGGACTAAACTATTTCTTGACTTGAAGGGTTTATGTAATCAGTTAACACAATATCATATTAAAAAGCAGTTTCTACAAGTGCTTCTTTTGGTTTTGCCCTAGCACTGGAATACAGATTTTGTGTCAAAGTCTCCAGGCTTATGATAAGCTGTCCAACAGCTGAAAGAAGAACACTAGTGATTTCCAGATAATTGAGTATATTTTTATAGCTTTCTTCTAGATAAAATGCTTCTGATGCCTTAGTATGTTATATATGCTTTATAGTCGTGGCAAGATCTTGAAAAATGAATATGTTTCCTACAGTATATAAATCTTTAAAAAATAAAGTAGACGTTGGATTTTATGTTGAAACATACGTGACCAAATTCTGCTTTATCGAGATTGTTTCCTTAGATGTTTCAGTATCAAATTTCCCTATGTGACTTCCTCCTAAATGTTTAGCTATTCGCACTTTTGGCTTAGGTAAATGTGAAAGAGATGGCCTTAATACATTTTGCCAGCGTCATTAAAGGTATATCTTGTTTTCACCAAGGAGAATCTTCATAAAGCTTGTAAGAGTTCCTGCTATTTTAGTTCTGCTGCTGATGGTAGATAGATTGTTTACTAGTGATTCTTGAGCAGTCTGCAGCTGATCCTCAATTGAGGAAAAACTAGCACAGTTCCACACTTTGCAAGATCCAATCTTCTGCTCATACTTCTCCACAGATACTGTAAATCCCCCACCAGTGATGTATCTATTTTTCCTGCAGCTCTTTTGAGAAGATCTACCCAGTCCCTGTTATCCATACCCAGCTGGTATGGTACAGATTGAGCTGACACAATCATCTACAGAAACCACGCATATTTCATTTCTATACCATTTATTATTACCTTTAAAACATAGAAATGTAGAATGACTTAGGTAGGAAGGGACTTTAAAGATCACCTAGTTCCAACCCCTCAGCTGTGGACAGGGACATCTCCCACTAGATCAGGTTGCTTGAAGCTCCATCCAACCTGGACTTGAAAAATTCCAGGGATGGGGCATCTACAGCTTTTCTGGACAAACTATTCCAGTGTCTTGCAGCGTTTGAGGCATGGACTCAGATGTGAATGGTCCAAACCATTTATTGCAGATTCAAACATCCCTTATATACATTCACAAGTTTTCTTTTGTAACTTTCCCACGTCCCTTTACATTTCAACAAAACATTCCACAGACATTCCTTAACCTTGCATGCAGGTTCCAATCAGAGTCATGAGTCATTCCAACCCACGTAGTCTTCCTCCAATCAGGGTCATTATCACGCAGCCATCACGCAACTTACTTGACTTTGTTTTTCTCTTCTGGAAGTGTCCTCAGTTCTCAGCACTGCTTTCTCATGCTGTTTATCTTGCTCTGCAGCTTCTACTCTGAATATTCTTTCTTGAATCCCAACATTGTCTCACCATTCTTATAGTAAAGAATGTCTTCCTAAAATCTCATCTAAATCTACCCTCTATTATTTTAAAACCATTACCTCCTGTCCTAACACATCCTTGATGAATCCTTTCCCATCTTTCCTGTAGTCCCCCTATAGGTATTTGAAGGATGTTATAAGGTCTCCTTGGCGTCTTCTCCAGACTTAACAATCCCAGCACCCTCATCCTTTCTTTACAGGAGAGGTGCTCCAGCCCTCTGATCTTCCTTGTGATCCTCCTCTGGACCTGCTCTAACAGGTCTCCATTTTTCCTATGTTGAAGAGCCCAGAGTTGAATGCAGTTCTGGTGACTTACAAGGTTCATGAAATTTCCAGTTAAGAATCCTCATTCTAAAACGTTCTTTTGTAAGTTTACTTGCTTTTTCAAAGTTATGACAACATGACAGTCTTATATGTTTGTATGTCTATTCCATGGAATAACCACAGAGTCCTATTTTTAGGTAGTGTCAGGCACTGACTTGTGTCTGCTTTTACAGAAAATACAAAAGTGAGCCATATGGAGCAGGTGTAGCTTCTGCTGGTTGTCTGCCTGCCCTCTGAGCTGTTTCCAGCATCTCCCTAGCAACACTAGTTGTCGCTAAGCCTTGCATTGTACAAACCTTCCTCTCAAGCATAAAAAACATTCTGCCTCAATGACATGAGTGGCTGTGGATTCCTTCCAGTCCAGCAGCACTCTTGACCTGCTGAAACTGTCTCTTTTTTCTGTTGAAGGTATGAGGAATAAGAAAACTTTTCTCATCCTGCTCTGTTGCTTTCTGAAGACTGAATCAATTGTTATAGGGCAATTTCAGGGACAAAAAAGTATACCATGGCTTCCTAATGAGAAGATGGGTATGACAGTTGTGAATTGTACTTCTAGATAGTGTGCTGCTAGTGTTTTGATTTAAGACAGATATTGGGGTGAGTAGCTTAGGCATGGATTAGCTCCACAGGGAGAAGAGACAGTGAAACACCCTGAGAAAAAAGGACACCACTTTCTGGTTGTTGCCAGTTGGTTGGAATGTCTCCTTTGACAGACAGTAAATGACTGCCTCTGAGGTTTGATATCAAAATAGTTATTACATATATCAACCTTCCTAGCAGAAGGCTGGTCTAGCCTAAAGGTTGTGCAAAAGGGGTGAATTCCAGATAATTAATAATTACTTCATATAATCTGTCCTTCGTTTCAGGAAGAAATAGTCTTCAGTGCAATAGTCATATTCCTCCATATAAGGAGCTTATCTCTCTATGCCTTCTAAGCTAGAAAACTTTCTAAATCTTGTTTAGACTCGGGGCCCACATTTTTTTTCTTGTGCTGGAAGTTGTGCTTCAGGCATTCCAAGTCTTTATGCTCCACTAATTCCTGTTGGTGGCTAAGTGCAAGGCAGGTGTGTTGCCTCTGTCTAGCTATTGGGAGAAAATTGTGGTCTTTCTTATGAACTAAATAGTTCTGTCTGTATTGACAATTACATTTGCTTATTGACCTATTAAGTATTTTAAAGACACATTTAGTTTTTTCCTTGTGCACAATTTTCAGCTTCAAGACAAGCCCTGTGTATAGGTTGTTTTTCTGAATCTTAAAGTATTCCTACTTTAGCTTCCCACCTTCAAAAAGAAAAAAAAATGGCACGCATTAAAGAAAACACATTAAAGAAAATGCATTAAAGAAAACACATAGCATTTCCCATCCCTCTGATGTCTTTCAGGGGACAAAGAAAGAACACAGGCTACTGGAGTGGGGATATTTTCCTGTAATACTGGAGCGCAATATCAGGATGAGTTGTATAGTTTGAAAACCAACTTACTCATCTGTGGAAAACACTGAATTTCCTTTGGGAAATACAAAAGTGTATTTTATAGCCTTATCCCAGAACAGTCTATATGTGTTTTCTCGTGTGTGCTAGCAGCTCTGTGAAAACAAAGACTGAATGTACTTTTGGGTGATTATGGAATACTTCAGTCTTTTTCTGGATATTATGATCCATCTTATTTTAAGATACGTGGAAGGAAAGTGAAAATCGTGTTATTACAGTTGTCTTCTTCAGTTTCATGAGTATTTGATTATAGGAAGCTCTTTTGTACTCTTTTCTTATAATTATGCAAGCAGTTAAATATGCAAATATCTGAGATTAAATGGCTCATTCCATGTAATGTAAGAGACTGGGAATTAGAATGAAAATGTCTTTAAGTTGCTTCTTATTTCTTATCAAGAATAACTTGTTCTACATTTATATAATCAATACATAAGTATTTTTTCTGCATAAGTTCTAAATGACTGAAAGAAAAATGCATTTGTTTTCTCTGCTTACATTGGTGTAGCAACGTTGACTTGTTTAGAGTTACTTCTCTGTTTCTCCCATGTGAAAGGTAAATTGGGCTCTGTTGTTCCTAGTTTCTTCAAGTAAAGTTATAAACAACTATGAGTTCATCTTAATGTATAGACTTTCAGTTAGCGCACATACTCAGAAACATCCCACAAAGTAAACCAGAATCTCATTGCCATGGTAATTTGGAGTGCTTTTCTTTTCATTTTTGGCTATAAAAATGTGTACAGATTTCCCGTCAATATTAGTCCCTCTACAGTCTAATTATTATTATATTTTCTGAATAAGTTATCTTCATGAGCTGTAAAATCTATAGACATATTTTTCTTTAACAGGGTAAAGAAGCGTTAGAAATAAGCAACTATATATTGACACCTCTTTTCTAATTTCATTAACCTTTAGACCGTCATTAAATAACCAGTGAACCAATGTTCTTCTTACCAAGAACTGTTGGTTCAGTAATTCTGTGCTTAACATTTAATTTGAGAGAGAAACTGTGATTCAGATGATATCCACTTAGAATACAGGTTGTATAAAGTTTTCAGTTTGTCCAGTGGCAGACTCTTTTGCTGCTTAGAGCTGCTGGAAGTCTTTTCTATACAAAAACAATCAAAGAAACAATCAAGCAAAAAAATCACCCAGACCCAGAATATTTTGCTTTCTGCATTTCTTTTCCACTTTAGCTTCTGTTGCCTGCTGTAGTCAAAATGTGAATGTCACTAAACCTACAAAAAGTAGATGACGTTTTCACACAAAAAAAATGCAGTTTCATTATTAGTTCAGTATCATTTTCCAAATATCATCCAAATGTTAAGGTATAGGCCTTTTTTTTAGTTTCCAGGCACCTACCTAGATACTTTTGTATATATGTGACTGCCATTTTCAGTCGACATAAATACATTGCCTGCAAATTCTCAATTGAATGTATAGAGTTCTGATTAGGTATTCAACTCAAAGAAAAAATTGATCATGTGTCTAGACTTCTATAAGACCTATTCTTTGCTTCGCAGTCATGCCTTATTCATGTCATTGCTTCTGGGCAGCATGTACATTTGTGAACAACTGTTTTCTAAAAAGAAGTACAGAAAGAGTAAAATTTCATCAAAAATCTCTATGTGGCCCAGGACAATTCCTCTTCACTTAGTGCAGCCCAGGCAAGCCAAAAGGTTGGACACCTATGATATTAAAAAAAGGAATCGTACTTTGAGGTGGTGAGAGGCAGTAGTTTGTCTCTTTGCTCAAATTTTGGAAGTTGATACATTATGGACAGACCTGTACACTTCACTATGATTCACAGGCTCGTAGTAATATAGCAGGGGATACTGTGCCGCCTGCATGAATTCCTGGAGAGAGCAAGATTGGCTTTGTGGTGTAAATGTAGCCCTCAGTGTCAATCAAAAGCAAAGTACCATGAAATACAGAATTTGCAGCAGTAGATTAACATTTCAGAAATTAAACCATCTGTTTGAACTCAATTAAAAGAGAATCCAGCAAGGTTTTTCCTAATAGAGTATTCTAGCGCTGATTCTGGAAACAATTTATTATGCAATTAGAACTTACAAGGAAGTGTTTTTAATGCTCATTCAATGAACTCAGCAGTACTACTTTCTCAGTAGGATATTTTGCAAACAATAAATTCTTAATTTTCTTCCTTGTCTGTAGTTCTAATACATTTCTTACTCTAGGAGTGAGTTGTTGGAATGTTTTATTTGATGTAAGTTGTGGAGAACTCCTGTTTCTTTTTCATAAGATGGTACTGATGGAACTGTTTTTGTTCCTCCATTCCCCCTATAGCATACACAAGAGATTGTCTAGAGAAAAAAAATGCTCTACAATGCAACTGTTTTGGGTCTGAGATCTCCCTGTTTTGTGTATTTACAGACTGTCAGGAAGAAGGCAGTGGACAGGGGATGTGGGTGGCTGAAGTCATTTTCTTGTAATTTGTCTTTAGAAGTAAATTCAGTCCCAGACGGAATTTATTTCTCCCTGGGAAAGTTAGAGTCTAGAGGTCAGAAGTATGCTAATGAGAAGAAGCAGTGGGGAGAGAACGGGTAGCTTTTCATTTCCTCCAAAGAACAGCCACTTTTTTTTTTGAGACATTCTGTACCAGTGTATATTGATCAATGCTTGTTTATATGCTTCTATTCACCATAGTTACTTTTACTGGAGAGCAAATACACATTCAAGTGTATCTATCATTTTGAAATGTATCTTCCAGATAACAAACTGCTATGTTATGAAGTTGAGGCAGTCTTACTAATTCCTAAGGTGTTCCAGTAAAAATTGTCTTCCTCTAACAGTACGTAGCTTTAATCTGACATTGTGGTTTGTAACTGTGTCAGTTGTCCAAGCTGCTTTAATCTCAATGAAGAAATTACAGACTGGAAATCTTGTCCAATGTAATAACAACAGAATAAAAGAAAATACACAATAAAAACTGAAATTAAATTCCAGATGAAATTTTGCTGTCTGCTTCTTAGGTACTCTGGGGTGAATGACTGATGTATTTATGGTAGTTAATTGGTGGACAGTTTCTGTAACTCAGACGTTCTGTGCTGTATTTCTTTTCATTATGATTCCATTTACATACTTAAAATTATGAGACTTATTTTTATCATATTTGAAAGATCAGCAAATGTTTCTTCATTAATCCTGTTTGAAAACTTCTATTCTAAAGTTACATTGATTTTCTTGCTAATTAATTCACAAATTGGATGTTTTTACCATAACAGAAGAAGAAAATACTTTCTGATGTTTTTACTTCATTGTCCACTCCAGTCAGCAGAGAACTCTCTGGGGCAGGCAAGCATATAGTTCCAATGAGTAATTTTTAACACTGAATTTCAGAAACTGGAACTGAACTATGGTTTTCCTTAACATGTGCCTTAAGAAATAATCAATTAAACTTTTTTTTTTGTTTTAATTACTGTGCCCATTTGTTAAAAATACTGTTGGTACAATACAGAAACCTGATGTTCACTAAACAGCAATTATTGGCATATGCATTATTAAGTGCAGACTTCCAGAGTAGTGTATGTAGCTCTAACACTGAAAACTTGCTTTAATTGATATTAATTACTTCGAAAGCACTGTAAATGTACATGTCATTGATCAGTTGTAGTAAACAAGGTTGCTTTAGCAGTAAGTAGCTTTATTTTTTACAAATCACAATCTTGTAAAAGCCTAGCAAGTGATTAGTGTCCAGTGGCCTCACTATTAGCAATGAAAAGACTATATTTTAGGAAGTACAGCATTAAAATCTTTAAGCTGTAAGAATCCAAATTAAATCCTCGCACTTACCCTGTAAGTTAATACTTTTAATGTATACTGTAGATTTAATTGCTAAACACTATATAGGGAATACCTGCAGGTTACTGGCTGCCAAAGAGTAAGCCTTGAATTCATATGAACTGTATGGAGTACTGTAATTCAGGATTTTGAAAGAAACCAATAGCGTGTGCCTCTTTTCTCAACTGCTTTCGTGTTCCTGTGGGTAAAACTGAAGTCAAGAGAGAGGGTGGGCAAAACCTGTTTGCTCTGTGCAATAGGCATGAAAGTGATAGGAGCCAGATGAAGGACAAAGGGGAAAAAAAAATGGTTTGCAATCTTGTTCTTCATGAATAAGATTTTTTCAACCTTCGCAGTTCTGTCAACTGTGTAATGAAGACATCACTGAAGAGTTTTGTTGTTTATTTAAAAGTTATGGAGTTCATTTTCATTTGTAAAATTGCCTTGGTAACATTTCTATTTGCTGAAGTTGCATTATTTGACCAATTTGAAAATGCCTTCAGATACTGTTGATAAATAGTTGTTGTTATGGAAATTGTCTCACTTCCTTCAATCGACTTCAATTGTACGTTTCTGGTAATTAAATTACTACCAGTAGAGAAAAAATGTTTTATTCTGTTGTCTACGGAAAGTTAGTTAAAAGAAACTGTCTTTGAAGCGTTAAAATGAAGGTTTAAGTTCATCCTAAAACGTGTTGCAATGCCTAACCTATGTTGTTTTTCTGTTCCTTTTTTCCTGTTTCTGTAATGCTCTAATATCACTTTTATTTTTTTTTCCCTGTGGACTTCTTAATAGTGAGTGTGCATGATGTAAGACTTGGGTGAATCTTTGAGATTCTCATTCTTCATGCTCAGAGCAAATTTATCAAGTTGGATAATGGTTTACACAGTGTAAACTGTGAAAATCTAAATGCTTTACCTTACAACTGCAAATACCTAAATAGTTCCTTAGTGTTTAATTCACCTGACTGCACTTGTCAGCTGAAGATGCAAAGCCTTGTTTGACACTTAACATTTCCTCTGAACGCTTTGAGTCAAAATACTGGAAACCTTGTGATTTTGAGATTCCTTTAATTAGAACTAAACTAGACATTAATTAAGTTAAGGGAAATTACAGGTCTGTCAGCCTGACCTCAGTTCTAGGGAAGGTTGTGTAACAGATCATCTTGAGTGAGATCATGCAATATTTACAGGACAACTAGGGGATGAGGCCCAGACAGCATGGGTTCATGGAAGGCAGGTCCTGCTTGACCAACCTGATCTCCTTCTATGATCTAATGACCTGCTCAGTGGGTGATGGAAAGGCTGTTGATGTAGTCTACCTAGACTTCAGCAAAGCCTTTGACATCCCACAGTATTCTCCTGGAAAAGCTGGTAGCCCATGGCTTGGACAGGTAAACTCTTTGCTGGGTAAAGAACTGACTGAAGGGCTGGGCCCTGAGTGTGGTCATGAATGGAATTAAATCCAGTTGGTGTCCATTCATAAGTAGTGTTCCCCAGGGGTCAATACTGGGGACAGTCCTGTTTAATATCTTTATTGATGACCTGGATGAGAAGTTTGAGTGCACCCTCAGTAAATTTGCAGATGACAACAAGCTAGGAGGAAGTGTCACTCTACCCTGGAGGTCCTACAGAGTGATCTGGACAGGCTGGATGACTGGGCTGAGGTCTATGGGATAATGTTCAAAAAGACAAAGTGCTGGGTCCTGTACTTTAGCCACAACAACGCCAAACAATGCTACAGGCTTAGGACAGAGTGGCTGGAAGACTGTGTAGAGGAAATGGACCTGGGGGTGTTGATGCTCAACTGAACAGGAGCCAACAGTATGCCTAGGTGGCCAAGAAGGCCAATGGCATCCTGGCTTGTGTAAGAAACAGTGTAGCCAGCAGGAGCAGGGAAATGATTGTCTCCCTTTAAGGTCACACCTTGAGTACTGTATTCTGTTTTGGGCCCCTGGCCACAAGAAAGTAATCAAGGCCTGAGAGCACATTCAGAGAAGGGCAACAAAGCTGATGAGGAGTCTGGAGCACAGGTCTCATGCAGAGTGGCTAAGGAAACAGAAATTTTTCAGTCTGGAGAAGAGGAGTCTCAAGGGAGACTTTATAGCTCTCTACAATTACCTGAAAGGAGCTTGTGGTGAGTTAGGAGTTTGTCTCTTCTCTTGCATAACTAGCAATAGGACTAGAAGGAATGGACTCAAATTGCTCCAGGGGAGGTTTATGTTGGATATTAGGAAACATTTCTTCTCTAAAGGAATGCTCAGGCACTGGAACAGGCTGCCCTGGGAAGTGGTTGAGTCACCATCCTTGGAGGTGTTGAAGAAGTGTTTAGATGTTTTACTAAGGGACATGACTCAGTGGGAAATATTGGTGGTGGATGGACAGTTGGTCTGGATGATCTTGGAGGTATTTTCTAAACTTAATGATTCTGTGATTCTATGATCTGTCTCTAGGAAGGAACACAAAGCCATCTTTTTTTCTTGTTTTCAAGGCTTAGAGGGAAAGTACATGAAAACTAACATTCAATTTTATTTAAGAACACCTTTTTTGTTGTTTAAATATGATATATTTCTGTTACTGAAAGTTTTGAGCTATTTCTGTTTGTCAGTATGGTAGTACAGATGACATTTCTGTTCAGTAAGTTTCTCACTCACTGAGAATGCAGAATTTCTTATTAGCACATAGGGTACTCGTTGAATAAGGTAAGGGAGTTGTCAAATGTTTTATGCTATAATCATAGCTATGTATTAAAATGATCAAATTGCAGGGATCAGAGAGCATTTGGATTTTGATAAATAAAAATTAAGTTACAAACAAAAATTTGAAGATTTTTTTAATAAAATCCTGAATTGCTGGGAAAAATTGAGTGAGATTATCATATGCTATACTGATGAAAACTTTTGAGCTGGAAAGCTACAGAGTTTAATTAAAAACACTTTGAGGCCTGGAAAATGTTTGTTTATTTTTTTTTTTTAATACAACCATATTATTAAATGCTTATCACATATGTTCCTATTTAGCTTTTATTATGGTAAAATAAGTATGTTATCTAAAAATTTCCATCAAGATTTCTATATAAACCAAGAGTGATTACCATGAGTTTTTTAAAAATCAAATAAATCAAAACAACTGATGCATGGCCATTGATGCAAAAATCTGGATATACAGAAATTACAAATGTAAGTACATTTTTGTAGGACTTTTAAAGCTGCTGTGATTATCTGCAGCCTTTACCATCTGTAACATAAGCTTTTGTACCAGTACGTAAAGAAGTATCCTCTGAATTCACATAAAGGACAGTAGTAGGTAGCTTTTCAGCAGCAAGGTACAACATATCAATATATGGTTGTTTGGTTTTGGATAACTATGTCTTAAAAACTCTGATTACTCTCTGAATGTTAACATGAAAAAAAACAAAAACCATAGAACAAAAAATCCCCATTTGCAGGACAATGCTGATTCTAAAACACTCCATATTGATGTGATAATTTGAGAAACAGAATAGACTGCTTTTCATGACAAGTCCAGTGCTCAACCCTTAATGATACTTATCCTGGGTTAGGGTGTGGGGGGAAAGCATCCCTTCCTTCATTTTTGCAGTTTCTGGTTTTAGGTGTAAATATCTTGTAGCTTTTGATTTTAGACAGGAAAGTTTCCAGTGTTCAAAAGCGCACAAGATTAGATCCATAGAAACATTTTCACCTATATTCTCTTTGCTCAAGGCAGGTGAAAGTGCCATCTGCTTTGAATGTCACAATAAAAATGTCTAAATGTAAAAGTAAGTAAATAAATAAATACACAACAAACCAACCAAAACAACAACCAGCCAACAAACAAACAACAACAACAACAACAAAAACAACCAAGAAGCAAAGTCACATGAGCTAACATTTATGTAGTACCATCAGTTGGTAAGGTGACCAGATGTTGGTCTTTACTTCTGCCTTTATCCTAACTTGAGACCAGTACATAAAAAACATTCCACAGAAATGGTATTTTTCCTACCTACTTTCCTACTTTTGTTTTTTGTCTGTTTTAATTTGAGAGAGAGAGAGAGAGAGAGAGAGAAATTTATATATTATTTTATTTATATACATATATATTTCTGGAAGATGTTCATCTTTTGCTCTGCAAATTAATAGTTTGTAAGGCTGGTGATTTAAATATGACTAGAACACTAAATAAAGACTATTTGTTTAATGGAATATAATTAAGTAACTGAGACTATTCTCTATCGGAGTTAACACTAGTACTCTCAAATGTTCTAACTAAATCCAAGGATCCACTCTCCTCTAGAGCTCAGGTTTGTGTTGCTTAGATTTATATAGCAATGTAGGTTAGTCAGCCTCACATAATTAGATTGGGACGGAGGTTCCCTTTACAGCAGAGATGTTTAGGTACTTATCTGACTAATGCAGCCGTGGAAACTGTGCTCTTCAGAACATTTGCTCAAAATGGTAGTTGCAAAGAGAATGTTTTTCTCTCCATTTCCTATATTCACTATTTCAGCTGAAGGCAGTTGTCAACACAAAAACATATTTGAAGAAATCATTCATGGGCGGACTTGCAATTAAATATGTACTTAACTACCATAAAGGAGTTGCAAAGCATTCTTCCATTTTAAGGAGTTTGCAAAGATGCTGATGTTTTTATTTTACAGCAGAACTGAATGCTTTGCAGTCTGGGCTGATGACACAGGAAATCCCTCTCAGCTGTGAATTTTATGCTTTTTTATTCTCTCTGATCCATAATGTTTTGCCATACATCCTGTCATCTTTTTTTCCAGAATGCCTTTTCCACTAAGTTATCAGATCCTAGACAATTTACTGTTGCCATCTTGAGCAATTTTCTGGAGATAGTTGCTTTAGTGAGGATTCATGTGCTGTTTGGAACAAAATACCAGATGCAGCATTTGCAAACTCCACTTCTTAAGAGATTCAGCAGCGCTACAGCACAGAGAACCAGGTAAAAAACATGAGTATCTGGAAGCAGTAACTGTCACTTGGCTTATCTGGCAACACTTGATTACCTCTATGAAATGATCTGCTTTACCATGTATCAGTGTCTGCTGAATTTATAGTAATATTAGTGGAACAACACTGGAGAGTAAGATCCATTCAGCTACCACCATCTCTGTGGATCTCTCTTCCTCGTCCTTCTTTTCCTCACACACTTTAAGGTTGTATGCTTACATTGTGGACAACCCCTAAGTCATGGTTTCACTCAGATGTTTTGAGGTCTGTCAAAAGTAAGTGCTGCACTCTGAAATTATTCTATAGTTCACAGTTATTTTTAGCAATAAAAAAGGAGCTGTTGACATTTTGATTACATTCAGATTTGTTTCAGAAAATACTATACTGTGCTACAACATTAACAATAATAATAAAAATTCAGGTAAAAATTCTTGCTATCACAGTAGGAAAATAAATAAGGCATTACAGCACATTGTGCCATGGTCATTGATAAAATGAGGCAGTCCACCATGCTTT
Source organism: Gallus gallus (assembly GCF_016699485.2). Taxonomy (NCBI): domain Eukaryota; kingdom Metazoa; phylum Chordata; class Aves; order Galliformes; family Phasianidae; genus Gallus; species Gallus gallus. The sequence continues at coordinate 41,146,620 of NC_052532.1, forward strand.
GCTTTCATCCTTTATGAAGCATACTACTTCATTACTTTTTGTATCACCCATGTATCTTCAATTATTAAAGAGAAATATTTTTATTTCTTCATTTTTACACAAAAGCGCTGTGATGAAATACTCAGGTATGACATTTGCTGTCTTTCTCTAAGTACTTCAAAGAACAAGGCTCCTTAATTGCACTGTTAAAAGAAAACAGTTAACCTTTGTGTTTTTGATAAGTTTGCCATGCTGATTACAGAATTCATTAAACAGTCCTGGGTTTGTTTTGAAACATCTACATGATTATGCACTGCAGTAATTCATTAAGAGCAAGAGAAGTGTTGGCAACATCTTTTCACTGACCTTTGAAAATTACTAAGTGAGAACTAGCTTGCAGTTGCAATTCTAGTGGAGTATAAACTGGCATGACTTTTGTTAGAAGTACTCCAGCAGCAACAAAATGCATTTCCATCTCAGAGTCTGTCACTCTGACCTCATAGTGTCAAGCAATGAATATCATCTGTGAGATCAACTTTGGGAAAAAAAATCCTGATTTCTTTGGTTGCTTTTGGGCTGTTCTTGGATATAGCCATTTGCCATTCAAAAGCTCTTTTTAAATAGGATGTATGTATTTCTTTGTTTCTCTCTATATAACTTCTTAGGCTTATATAGAAATAAAATTTTCTTCTAATATGGCATTTGTTATACATGGAGACTGAGGTGAACGAGATATCAGAATACCTACTGTGTTGCTAAGATTCATTATGTTGATGGTTTCAGTACTGTACTTGGTTACATTAGGATAATCCTGAAGTACTACATAGAATTATTTTGATTTATTTAGGGATTCCACAGTGCATTTTATGGAACAGTTTAATTCATGTTAAAAAATTTTCATGCCCCTAGGCTCTCCTTTTATTTTGGTGGCATGGAGAAAATCTGAAAGAGTTGTCATCAGTGTGAACCAAAACCACCTCAAGGCAACTAAGTGCATGCCTTTTGTTGTTTTGTTATTCATTAATTACTCCATTATTTCTTTCCTCTCAGCCCCCAACTCTACCCCCCAAAAACCCACTAAGGAAACCAGCATACCACAATAAAAATGCTAATAAAGGAAATCATTCCCAATAGAACATAAAAGACGGCATTTATAACCCTGATAGAAATGCCAGTCAGCTTTTTTGATGTAAAGCATCTGTCTCCAAAAGGAAATGAAGGAAGGACTGTTTCTCCTTTCAAGTCTCTGAAGTAGTAGGTGGTGTCATTTGCTATACAGAGCTACAAGTCTCTTGTTATTGCACTGGTAGCTGCCGACTGCCTTTGTTAACATACTGAAAAGTTTTATCAGCTGTATTTAATAAAAGAAAATATATGTGCAGAAAAACTATAGCAAATGTCTCTTTCTCTCTTTCCTCAGACTGTCATATATAGCTGTCAGGGAGTGATGACAATGATGTGTAATCTTTCACATTCTTGTGAAAAGGATGTGATTCTTGTGACTCTGACAATAAACTGTAGATATCAGGGTGATAGATGGTCTAAAAGGTCAGAGAGCAGTCTTTCAGCTATCCTATGCACATCCTCACCTGAAGCATGAAGGAGATTATGTGAGCCTTTTTCATTATCTACTTGCGTGCATACATTTTCATAGAACATTAACGGCCTAAAATTTCCTGGGCCTCTGAGAATTCAGAAGCTGAAAAATTTCATATTCAGTTAAAAGACATGCAGTTCATTCTTCTTCTAGATATTTTTGTTGCTTGCCCTAGTAAGATGATAAATACATGGCAAGAGAGCTTTCTTAGGTAGGTGTACAGTCATATATATGACTTTATTTAGAGTACTTGATTAGTACCATACACATACCATGTCTTCAGCGTTGTGTGAAGGAAATTGAGACAAATTCTGGAAACCATATGAGAAAACTGTCTTCTCAGAAAGTTTGTGAATGTTACAGAATTAGAAATGGACACTTTAAAATTGTGTCTTATTTAATTTGGGTTTTTCTAGGTATATGTTGTTAATTCTTATCTATTGTTATCTTTGTCTACAATCTACATCTGCACAAAGTTATACTTTGAGAAAAAAGACAGTTCTATGTCAGTAATTGAGGTCTTGAAAGAAACTGTTTGATTCACAAGCTCTAACTAGACAAAGAAGTAGCACAGTTAGAGAGTATGGACCATCCTACTTACGATAAATATAGAAAATTATCTCAAACAATCTCCAGTCTAAAATTAAATGAATAAATAAAATATATGGATAATTAGCCATCCATTTGCAGTGAAGCTATTTGCCTATGATTCTTCATTTGTATCACTTCAGTTAGCAGTTAGAACTTCTATAATTAAGGAGAATGCTACTTCTTTATAAAATAGTATATACTGCTGACACTGAGAAGGGGAAACTGTGATAATGTGGCTCCTAATATATGTTGTCTCTAGCAAAGGCTAACATTTCAAGGGCTTAGTTTTCCTTCTCCATATGGCATGTGACCAAAGAAAAAGATTAGGAGACTAATAAGCAAAAAGAAATACTTCGTAAAATCCAGCTGGGGATTTGGGGGAGTTGTTTTGGTTTCTATTGTTGTTGTTGGCTTTTTTTTGTGCAATGTGTGTGTATGTGTGGGTTTTTTTACTTTTATTTTTTAAGTAAAAACAAACATCTGAGTTGGGGTGAGGGAAATTAATCTATCAGAGTTAACTAAGAGAAATTAAATCTAAAAATAATATCTTCAGGTGTTTACATAGGGAAAGTTAAACTCATTTTGTTTTGCTCAGTTTTGAAACTCTGGAAGCCAGTTGTTCTGAAAACTTGGTGCACTGTTGTCCTTGTCAGTTTTTATGATGTGTATCTTAATAGGATAAAAGAAGCAGGAGGAAAGGTGAGAAAATATAACATATTTGTAGGTTACAGAAGTCAAGTATTTTCTGAGCAGGATTTCCACTGCAAAATTTAGGTTTTGGACATAGGATTTATTTATTTATTTATTTATGAAGCTGGAATCAGAAGGATAAGAGTAATGAGTTTAATTTGCTAGTGAATAGGTTTGGAACACAGGTAAGTCTTCTTCATCCAATTGACTTCCTCGTACATTAGTCTGGGAGACCATCCCTAGTGCATATTTTATTGACCTTCTACCTACCATATTTTCCTGAAGTTATTGTCACTGGAGGACTTTTAGAGCATTTTGCATCCCCACCCATAATACTTTCTAGCTGAGTTTCCATGTGGCATCAAATCTTGAGTCCTGATGAGTGACATCTAAATGTATTTAATAATCATGAAGAGGCTTTTATTTCCTAGTGGAGTAATCTTGGGATTAAAAAACGAAAACAAGAAATATTTTCTTTTAGCTGAAGAGGGGATATGTGTTAGTGTAGGTTCATAGATTTGTTATAAATTTTTCACATTTGTTATTAAAATAATATTTCCACCTCTGTAAATTTTATTCAGTCATTCATTAAGAAATAAATGCCACAGCCTTAATCTAAATGGGTATCTCAGAACTCCTGAACATCCTTATAATCTGAGAACAGATTGTATTTTATACAAGTTATAATTAAGACAGAGAAAAAAGGGATGAGTTCCAATGTGTTAACTATTTCCACTAATTATAAATTCTTTACTGGTAATGGATTGAATCAAAATTGAATTCCTGTCTTTAATCCATTCCTGGACTACTTTAATTTTCTCTTGGAAACCGTGCTATGCCAACATTACCACATGTAAAGCTTGATGAGGTCTGTGTTTTCTCATTAAAGGAAGAAGTCTATGTCTGTAGACACCAGAACTTGCCCTGTTTTAAGCACAAAGTACACAACAGCTGTTCAGAAACCTTTTCTTGTTATCTCTATTTGCTTAAATTGCTAAACTGTTTCCATGAAAAGTCTGCAAACATAAGGTAATAGTTTGTTTAAGTGGAAGAAGATTGTCTGAAAAGAAAAACTGAAAATATTCTTAATATTTCTCCTTCCCATTTTATTTTTTGTACCAGTATCCAGCTGCCTTAATGAATCTTGGAGCCATTCTCCATCTGAATGGTAAACTGAAAGAGGCTGAAGAAAACTACCTCCTTGCTCTTCAACTTAAACCTGATGATGTCATCACTCAGTCCAATCTTCGCAAATTGTGGAACATCATGGAGAAACAAGGTTTAAAGACATCCAAGACATGATGCGGAAAACTCTAAGCTTTTTTTCTTAAATTGGTTCATAACTAGAATTTCCATATGGTTGTCTGAACAGAGAACTCATTAGACTTGACTGCAAGGATCAAAAGTCTTGATTGCTGCTAGGAGAAGCTATTCTGCTTTTTGCCTTTTTTGTTGATATTGTTAGATTAAAAAAAAAAAAAAAAAAAGAAGGGAGATGAAGATATTCATGAAGGACTTCGATGTTAGCCTACAAAAAGATTTAGAACCACAGAACTTGAAAGAGGGTGTCCTGGCATATTTGAAAAATCATTGCATATTCCATATTGCTCACTTCTGTGTGGGTAGTTGAAACGTATACTGTCATAGAAACACTAATGGAAATTTGTACAGTATACACTAAATCATATGGGAGTAAAAGTGAGTAATAGTAACTCATTAAAATACTGTAATTCATTAAAATGTATGCTAAATCTGGTGTGTTTGCAGTTTGTCTTAATGCTGCTGTATCTCACTTTAAGACCACTTGTTTACCAATTCACAGCTTATAAGGCCAATTTTTATTTTTCTAAAACCTGTTGTTTGTGTTTAGATGGTGACATTCAAATTTTTTTTACTGCAAATATGCACATTATGTCAACTTATTTTGAGTTTTGTTGCAATTCTCTTGAAATATATGGTGAAAAGGCTGTGGGCTTGACAGAATGAGCAAGCAATTGCCTAAATGCTACATCACACATGTATGCAGAATCTAAAAAAAAGAAAAAGACATGATGTAACAGTACAAGTGAGACTGGTGTTTGCCCTGGTATCAAGTGAATGTGGTCAGAATGTCATCTTAAGAAAAAAAAGGCTGACTGGATTCTACATCCAGTATTTTTGCAATAACTCGTCCAAGTGAGATTTGAAAATATTAGTTTGTGCATATTCTATACAGACTTCATGAGCAACTCGGTGAGAAGGGAATGTTACACATTGGTGAGGCTAGAAAATAGCTCGAGAGAATGGATTAGATTACAATCAAAACATCATAGATAAAGATAAATGTCTAACTGGTTGCCAGTTACTTTTCATAGTGGTGATGTTTTAAAAACATGTTACCTATTCAGATTCTAACCAAATATTAGAATTCTGTTTGTATTCTGATGTGTACTAGCAGCAGAGCTGTCAGATATCTAAATATGCTTCTGGTGAGGTTCTGTTTATTTCTGCTTCAGAACGATTTGGCCTAGTTATGGTTTTATTCTTCAGTTTATAAATGTCCGAATAATTTATTTTAAATTGCAGTGTATTGAAGATTCAGTCCTTTTTTTCCAGGCCATTTGTTAACTGCTCTCTTTCTTTGGAATAAGTATTATTGCTTTTGTAAAAATGTACTATTTCATTTAATGACCTGTTGATATCTGCTTCAATGTTCACTTCATAATGGTAGACATAATGTTAAAGTGGTAGAGCACCTTGAACTGAAGCTTTTTCAGGATCTTCTGCTAAAACCTCATTATTACTGAGGAAATTTTGTTATTTTGTTGTTGTTTTTTTTTCTTCCTAACTATTAAGCACCATTCCAACAAAACAATAGAGAAGAATTGCTGTATTTATTTATTTATTACTTGACTACAGCAATGTTACCTGCTATTAACACAATAGTCTTTTTTTTTTTTTTTTTTTTTTTTTTTTTTTTTTTTTTTTTTAATTTGGCTTTCCTGGTGCTTTTTGTGTGGTTAGTGTGTTTACCTTATTGGGAAAGGGGACAGCTTTCTCTACCATCTCAATCATTCTCCCACTATATTTGGATTTTAAATCTGTACTGAAACAGATCGAGGAATAGCTGTTTCAGTCGCTGTAGTAAAAATGCAGTAGTGTGTGTTTCCTTTTCTTTTCTGTTGCTCACTAAAATATCATATTGCTGTGTTCACAAGTGGCCTACCATAAGGGCTGGAGGGGCAAGGTTGTTTAGTTTCATCGAATATATCTAGTTTTTCTCAAATAATGTTATGGCTGGAAAAGCAAAATGGAAGGGTCAAAAGTTGAATCTGTACTTTATCATTGAAACCAGTGGTAGAACACAATAGTAGCTTGAACTTATTTTCCTGCTTTACTGACTTTCTGGAAAATGTATAGAACTCAGTATAAAACTGTGTACTCAACATCCATCAAACTCTGATGGCTTCTTGGTCTTAACCATTCACTATGTTATATGTTTCCTTCAACTTGTACTCATTCTTGTTTATTAACTTTTATTCATTGCACAAAATAGGGAAAGGGGGAGCACTCATATGATGCAGTGTCATGCTTGCATTGATAACACTTTTTATTTGTTTCCTTAATAAAAAAAAGGAAAAAGAAAAAAAGAGAGAAAAAAGGACTAGCGTAAATTTAACAAGAATGTCCCTGAATATGTTTTTTTAATATAGGTCTGGGCTTGATAACTTTCTTCTTTTGGGATGAATTTAAAACATGTTTAAAATATGTCTCTCTGCTCAGGGATTTATGGTGGATTATTGCAGACAGTGCTAAAAAATAAAAGAGCACAAAACAAGTTTACTAAATTAAAATTTTATTTTTTGAAAAACTGTTATTTGTATAAATTATCAGATTTGTAGGCTTTCCTTTTTTGTAGAAATAATTGTTTATGTGCCAGATAAGAGAATTTCAATTTTGTTTTCAATAATAAAGCATTGATAACTAACACGGTGTGCATTCCTTTATCTGTTACTGTAACAACTCTATTTTTTTTAATTATTATTATTATTTAGTGAGTTACATTGGCTGTTCTAAGTATGAGAGAACTATATAGCTTAAGTACAAATGTCTTGTAGCTGGCTTTTCCTATCCTCTTTTACCTTTATTATTTATTTGATATTTTCAGAAAGGTTCTGTGGAAACGTTTTGATATCTCTAATCACTAATTATCACCAAAAGTGTTATGGTAGCTATTAATTTAAATTCTTTTTCTAAACTGCATGGGAATAAGAGCTTATGAATGAGTTATGCTTATAATTTATTTTTATATTGATAAACAAGTATGACCTCAAAGAACTTCTTTCTAAAATGTGTAATTGTGTACACAAGCTGGGAAGAGGTCTTGGCTTTAAATACACTGCCCTTTTAGCATTTGAGGTCACCTTTCTCTGATGCTATGGTGTTACATGATCAATTTTAAAATCCACCTTATTCCTACACAGGAGATGTCATGAAGATAAATGCTTCTTTGATCTTTTGCAGATTTTTTTCTTCATCTTTCATGGACAGAGCCCTTTTAGTTCAGTGGGCCTAACAGCAGTTTTCTGCTACCTACCTAGTCCTGTTGCATTCAGGTGCTGTGCATTGATGGATTTGCTCTACAGTTGAAAAACATCAATGGACATGAGTAGAGCACAAGAGAGGCTTTGGGTCACTGACTTCCAAACTTAATTATCATTCCTGATTTTTATCAAAGGTCAAGCCTTGCTTTCAGTCATGATCATTCCTTACTAAGTAGGTTTTAATGGAATGGCAGATGAAATATACAAAGTTCGATGCATGCAAAGAATCTGATCTGTATCACTGCTTTCTCATGGAAACAGTCTAAAACGGTGCTTGAGCTCCCATTTTGCAATCTTATCCCTAAATCCTTCTCTTTGAGATCTTGTTCTGTCTGCCTTGTGTTTTGCTTCCAATGTTCCTGTTCTTCCAAACATTGTACTATCAGGTAGCAGATGCATAATAGCATCTCCATTTCTGATGGAGGCACACAGCAGTTCCACACAGGAGTAATTAAGCTGGAAGAACGAGGTGGCTTTTTAAACCTGATGTGTTGTACAGGCCCATCTGGACTTGCTCTCTGTAGCTGGCACAGATGGCTGTATTACTTCTGGGGTTTGAACTAGAATAACAGTAAGTCGATAAATTATTCCATGTACATACACCAGCTCATATGGATCTGGCTTGGGACTCTCTAGCGTGGCTGTGTGGTGTAAGCTTTCCCACTACAGCTTTGACCACCAGAGGTGAATGGAGGTAACATGGGAAAGTCTGTCTCCAGTTCAGGTGTGAGAATGGTTACTGTTGGCTGAATTACTGTTATTTTGCAGCATCTATGAAGGTTACAAGGCAAAGATTTCAGTGAGAAAATCTGTAGTGATTTAGAAAGAAATTGTGGAAAATCTAAAGAGAATCCCATGTAATCATTTCCCCTTTTGAAACTTGTATTTCTAGTTCTTTGAAAATAAAATTGAGACCCCCATTCAGGTGTTATGCAAGCTCCCTGCCTTGCTTCTTGTGGATGGTGAGTGCTTAATCTCTGTCTCTCTGAGGCCCACCAGTGCAGCACTGGAAGAATGAGTTTTAAGGAACACAATGTACCCCTTTTTACATAGGGAGTGGGAAAGGAAGTGTCAGGGAGGTGATGCAAACATTTCTGTGGAAATTAGTAAGAATTTTGGAGGGCAGACAGACAGACTATTCCAAGGAACCCCAAGATCAAGTTATACCAAGATAAACTAAAAAGGGAGAGAAAAAAAGCAATACAGACTAGAGGACATGCCAACATATTCAACATGAAAGAGTGAATACATACCTGAACTTATTTCACTTGATTAGAAAACCTTTAAATATGCATATGTGTTCAAAATTCAAGGAAGCATTTCAGAAGGGCAGAAACATCAGAGTGGACCTTTTAAAAAGGTATAAAATAAAGCATATTAATTATCTCATGCTTGCTAACTACTCATTTATTTGAATATAGACTCAGTGACAGAGCAGTTACATTGACTTGAGTTACTGAGTTTGCAGGTGTTTCTGTGCAACTTTTGACGATGGATTTTGTTTGTTTATAAATCTGTGTCAGTTGTGTGCATTTGAGCACATTCGCATTGAAGAAACCTTAAGATTTTCTATTGAACCTGAATCTGACTGTATGAAGCATGCTCCCCTAGGGTTTTGAGTCATTTAAGCCACAGGTGCGACAATTTTGTGATAAGCAGAAATTGAACTTGCCTTTGATGGCTGATCTTGTGCTCAGGTATGATTTCAGGAATGATTTAAGCCGGCTGATTTTCAACAAATAATGCATTGACTTGCTGTGTAAGAAATCGCTGAGAGCAGAGAGTATTTGAGAGGTTTTTATTTCTTCTCTAGATTTTTCTTTTCCTGTAAGCAAAGCATTTTTTATCCTTTTCTGGAGAAATCTATTTTATCTTGTCTCTAATTTTCTTGGAAACAGATGTTCTTGTATACCCGGTATTTTTCTTTATTACAATGGGAAATTACTTTTATGTAGAGCAGATTTATGTATTATTTTGACATGTTTGTTGCAACCACAAACATAAGTTTCTCTACAGTACATGAGTATATAATACAGCATATTGTTCCTTTTATTAAATAAATTCCCTCTTCTGGTTTCTATCCAATATACAAAGCCAATCATTACAACAAAGAATCACTTTTGCACACCCACAGATTCTGGAATCCAGCATTGTTCTTCTTGTGGCAGTGAATATTTTTATATGACACCATAAATATGTAGGATGCTAGAAAAATGTCTTATTTTGCTATACAGTTGAATCTCTTCTTTCTTTTCAACCACTGTTTCATATACTTTTTTTTTTTTTTGCCCTTTGTTGCTCCTTAATGAAGCAACATTTAAGCTCCTTTAAGATTTTTTTCAAATAAACAAACTATAAATAGCAACAGAGAACTCTGTATGTGGCACTCATGTCTTAAAATTCACTGAAAGAGCAGAGCTAGTCACTGTCAGAAGAAAGTCTTTTAATTGATATTTCTTCCTTCAAAATGCAGTTTCTCTATGAAGTTTGTTTGTCAATTCATTTTTTAGCTATATAACTAAATATCTGTTTATCTGATGGTTTTGTTTGTTTGTTTGCTTGCTTGCTTTTTGGAATAAGTATGCTGGTTATTGTTTTCACTGATTGAAAAAGTCTTTAGGACATTATTGTGCAGAATACTTTTCTCTCCTCTCTCTTTATTAGTCATATGGATGATATAGAGACCAGAAGAGGAACTGTTTTCCCTGAAGCTAAAGACAGAGAGCAGTTTCAGTTGTGAACTGAGCTTCTACATCAGTTTTGTGCCTTATAGCTAAAGATGTTAAAAAGATTTAAAACTGGTTTTACTTTTTAGGAAGTACTGTAAACTATGGTCCATTTACATCCAGACCAGGCATGTTGCACCCAAGGGCTGCATGTGGCTCTGGGTGGCTCGAAGTGCAGCTCCACAAGATAGTAAACTTTTCACACCATTATGTGATTTTCAGTGATATTTTTCACCAGCTGGTTGCATACAGTTTGAGTGCAGACTGCGTTGGTGACAGTGGAACTCTGTGGAGGAGTGCAGTGCTAACTCCACTTCTCGTGCTCACCACACACGCTCTTCACTTTATGCACATATGTACACATATATCTCCCATTGCCACTGTCAGCTGTTCTAATAATCTTCCCTGCCATATTTATCCAACCGATCTGAACAGGCCATTTACTCTAAGGTTTGTTCTGATTGCTGTGAAAACGTTGCTCCATTTGGCACGAGAAGAAGAAAAAGAGGTCAAGCCATGTGAAATCAGACATGTGCTTCTCAACTCTCAGTAGTGATACATCAATGTCTATTAGAGGTAGCCTTATAAAACTGGATTTCTTTAACTCGATGAAGTTGGTAATTTTGAAAAAGAAGGAATTGTGTCCTCTGCAGATAGAATTGTATGTGTTCAGATTTAAAGACTGATTAGCAAAGGAGTTTTATACTGACCAGTGTAGTAATAGTTTAATATTAATATTCTATATTTTTGCTGTTTATTTAACTTGTTTTTTTTTTAATAATAATTTCAGTTACAGTGCATTTTTAATCAACTTCATAAATTTAGGTACATTTGAAATATTTTTCGAATTTATTTGAGTAACAACTAATAAAAGATGTAATCAAAGAGGTAATCCTTCTTATATATTTATTTTATTCTGGAGCGACTGAAGGAGCTGGGATTGTTCAGTCTAGAGAAGAGGAGACTCCGGGGAGACCTTGCTGCTCTCCATAACTACCTGAAGGGAGGTTGTAGTGAAGTGGGGGTCGGCCTTTTCTCTCGTGTGACTAGTGATAGGACTAGAGGGAATGGCTTCAAACTGCACCAGGGAAGGTTCAGGCTGGACGTTAGGAAATACTGCTTCTCTGAAAGGGTGGTCAGGCACTGCAATGGACTGCCCAGAGAGGTGGTGGAGTCACCGAGCCTGGAGGTGTTCAAGGAATGTTTGGACGTTGTGTTGAGGGACATGGTTTAGTAAGAACTATTGGTGATGGGTGAGTGGTTGGACTGGGTGATCCTGTGGGTCTTTTTCAACCTTTGTGATTCTATGATTCTATGATTCTGGGGAAAAATTAGGAATAAGGACAAGGAAGGAGAAGGCTTTTATTTAGTTACTTTTTTTTTTTTTTAACACTGTCTGAAAATTAACAACAACAAAAAAGTGAGAATTCAGAGTGCCTCTTATTTTGATTCGTATATTACTATCTTGCAAGGATATGCAGTAGATCAAATGTGAACCTGAAGTACTGTCCTGCTTCTATTTCACCCTCTTCCCTGAAAAACAATCTACAAAAAAAAAAAAAAAAAAAAAAAACAGCTGAAAATTAGCATAAACTGCAGAAAAAAATGTATTCAATGGCAAAATGGGGAAGAGCAGGCTTTTTAATTCAGTATCTGAGATTAAAAATGTTATCATATTAACACTGCTCGTGGGAATGAATTTTACTACTTCAAGCGGGAAAAAAAAAAAAGCTGGACAGAAAATGTGGGAAGCTGCTCTGTAACCATTTATTTTATTTCTTTACTGCAAAAATACTGAGTGGTATTTCTGCTCTCAGAAATGTTGGTTGGGACTGTATGCCATGTTTTGGCAAATCCCAAATGGTCACATCCATCTTGGCAGCAGCATCTCTCAGCATCTCCAGAAGTGACAAAATGAAGAGATCACGTCCCAAACTTCCCTAACTTTCATCTTCCCATAACCTCAGTTCTGCTGTTGGCTATTGTCCTTCCTTGCCCTGCTGTATTCATTGCAGACAGCACTGTCCTGAGAGCAGTGATTTGTTTCTTCAACTTGGCTGTGAAGTACTCTGTTCTTTAATGACACTGTGTAAATAAAAGGAATTAGTTTTTCTGATTCATTTGAGGAAGTATTAGTAAGAATAAGCAGGATATACCAATCTAACTTTTCAATAAATTACTTACAGGATTAAAAGATTTTTAGCATGCACCTCCCTTTTTGCCTCTTAAATGACAAGAAAAGGCAGTAATACTTAAAATGTAGAATTGCCTCATGCATTTTAGACTAGAGAGAGTCAGAAAACAGTAGAAATGATAGATGGACATATAGTGGATAAGCAGCATTACTTGGTGTTGGATTTCTACTTTTAATTCAATGGTGGGAATGATATAACCACTCTCTGTACCTCTTAAGGGGAGTTGTACAGGTTCCAGCCGTCTGTTAAATTAAGCATAAGTGATTATTATGAACATGTAGAGCAGACAAGTGGGATGATAACTGTGCATATAACAAAGCCCTATGAGCCTACTTGATTTGCAAAGTTGGATACCCAATTAGAAGAACTGAAGGATTTTTTTTTTTCTGTAGTACAGTCTCCCTCACTGCAAAGTTCAATGGCCAGAATAATTGCCTTCAATTCTTCCATATCAGATACAGTAAATTCTGTGTTTGAAACAGTGAAATGCTGGAAAAGATCCAGATAGCTATGTATTTTATTTAAATGCTTTAATATGTTGATACTTTTCTGGCAGTCACTTCCTCTGCTGGCTGCTTCTGTCTTGGTGGTACTTTGAAAATCAGGAGATAATAAATCAGACTCTCTTAAAGAGAGAAGTTTTGATTACTAACAAAACCCAAACAGAACAAGACATAGCACTCTATGTGACAAACGTGGAAAACATACATAATTGTACTCTTTCAAACAGGAAGCTTCTGAAGGGCCTTTCTGCTTGTGAGCCTGTTACAAATCAGCAAATCTTGTGTTTCTGCAGCTTTTCAGACAATGCACTCCACTTTCTGGCTATCTGCTATTAGGGAAGAACTGCTGTCCCACTTGAAGGTGAAAAGTTCTGTCACTGACCTGAGTGAATACAATTACACTGTTGCTAACTGGTTGGGACAAGGACTTCTTTATACGCTGTTTTCTCGGATTGTTTTTCTGATTTCTTAGCAAAGTATCAGTTGTTCTTAGAAATGCTATGCCCAGAAACCCCTAGAGGAAATGATTTTTCTGTTAGAGTCTACTGCCTCATTCAGGCAATGTGAAGCTGTGTTATTAAAAGCAAGAAGTCAGAGAAGCTTCTTTGGAGCATCAGTGCTGGCGCAGAGCGAGTGCTGGTTGCTAACACAGTGAGCTGTTGTTTTACAGTGCAAGGTCACATTGCCATAACAGGGATAACAGGGACGATTTGCAAGAGGATATTTTTTGTGTGTATGTATGTTTTTAGGAAAATACATCCCCTCCAAATGCCCAGAGGGCCATCGTTATTATGGCAGCATGCAGCTGAGAACTAAACAATCTTTCAGTTTGTCAAACACGCAGTGATAATTATTTGTTGCGTACTGAATGAATGTTAAAGCCTGATGAGGAGGTGATGCCTCTGTCTTTCCTGTGTATAACCTCTCCTCCCAGTCCACAAAAAAAAGCATTATTTCTGGCAAATTTCAGTGTGACCTCTCTTATGACTGACTTCAACTGCATTTCACAGTCCACTGAGCAATGTTGTTAGAAAATTGATTTAGAACTGTAATTATTGTAGGAGGAACATAATCATGATTGATAGGACAAAGCCAAGTAATCAGGGTGGGTGAGAAGGGAGGGAAGGAGTCTCAACCTAAAATTTTTTGTGCTTTAGCAAAATAGAAATAAAACAAAATATCAGAAGCTGTATTTACTGAAAAGATAACTTCTGAAACTTCTGAAACTGAGTGTATTATGACCTTTAAATGCACACACACACACACACACACACACACACACACACACAAAAAGAGAATAAGAATATGACCTGCATCCCAAATAAAACCCAAGCTCCTGGAAATTATATGGGTTTTTGGCAAATACTAGTTAATATACATGAAAGAATTGTGCTGTCTCTTGAGAATGAGGGTATAATGGACATTTAGCCTTCTTTGTTATTCTTTCCTTTTTTTTTAAGTCCACTTATAAGAGCTTGTCTGTTAGTAATTAATTTTCTCTGTCACACACTTGATGAGCAACTCTTTCCTCTGAAATCTGAAATGCTCATCCTTTTGTGGCTTATGTGTTAACTCTTAAACAAACAAACAAACAAATAAATAAATAAATTGAAAGAAATCCCAAAAGAAATCTAATTGACGTTCTTTTTCTTTCCTAATCTATGCCATAGCTAAAATTTCTCTCATGTTTGCTTGATTTTTCTAACAACCTCATTGTCCTCCTCTGGACTCAGGGTTGTTTGCTAAGCCCTTTCACCCCAGTAGTAACCTTTTGACTGGCAGATTCCTCTTTTACAGGCTGAGGAAAAGCAAACAATTTGTCTGCTCTGTTGAGAGATTCAACTGGGGAATAAATGAAGCTCAAATCTTGGGTACTTTTAGATTCACAATTCAAGCCACTGTTTAGTTAGGGTTTGTTAGTTGTTGTTGTTTTTGTTGTGTTTTGTTTTTAATATAAAATGTTAGAAGGGTTTAATTGCTGTTTTCCTTATAGTTGCCTCTCACCTTCTCAGCGGCTGTGCGTGCACTCATCTCTTGCAGTCACATCACTTCGCCTTCCCACTCATCTGCTCTGTGCCCTGGCTGCAGTGGTGCAGGGTAAGTGGGGCACCAGGATTTAATGTCCTTGCGATGCTCTAGAAGATTAGACGCATATACCTAAAATCTGAAAGCTCAAATCTCAAACACAGTAATGATGACAGCACTTTTGATTACAGGCTTGTTGGTAGGCTTAGAATAGACATTCTGGTGCCTAATGTTCACAGAAGGTCTTTTCTTTCAGGAGTACCTCACAGGAAAAATCGTGTCTGAATTTTTTGAGTTTCTCCTTTAAAAAAGCAACAACATAACAAAAACTTCAGTTAATTTTCAAGTCCAAACTGTGCCTTCATAATACTCTGATGATTGCTGTATATTGACTGAGGCTCAGATGCTATCAGTAGCCACAGCAAACATGGTGTGATTTAATTTAATCAAGGCAAAATGCAAGAAGCTGAATTTAATCGTCTTGCACTTCGTGTGACTAAGTGTTTGCTCATGGACCTTCACTATATGTGAGATGCTCTCTGTGAACTTTTGTAACACTGAAAACAAGGATCTACTTTTTGATCAAGTACAAGTTAATGTGAGTAGAAGTGAAACAGCCCTATCTATACAGACTTAGAATTATATTTGAAAGACTTAACAAAACAAATTGGAAAGTACATTTTCTATAAGCCACTTCTGAAATTGTACCAGAAGGTGTGTTTCATGCTTGCACTGCACACATAATTTCAATTATTCCATTTCAGAAGCTGGAATGATTGGATCTATTGACAGACCTTTCATGGTCCTTAACATAACAGATGTCATTATAGTTAATGTAGCAGTACTCACTCCTGAATGTCTAATCTCTATCCCTTTGAAAACAAAGTATTTAAGAGGGTCTCACTGAAAAATATTCTTACATAGAGCAGAGGACTGAATATAAATTTCCTATTTTGTTTGAATTTAATGAAATCCAGTAAAAACAGATAGGAAATACAGGAGTTAGATTGGGAAAAGTAAGAGGTAGCAGGATATTAACTGAAATACAAAGATCATTTGAAACTGGTGGGAAAAGTGCTAGTGGAGCCTAATGTAATTCATGCTTAGTCGGAGAAATGAGAAACATCAAGGATGGACAATGTCACATGAGAATATATTAAAGAAACATAAGAAATATAAGTCCTCTGCCATATCTCTTTTTCAGCCCAGCACTGCACTAAGAATTAAATGTGCAAGATTTTTGACACCTAGCTATCTACTACACAAAAGAATAATACCTACACCCATTGCCTGCAATTTAAATAACTACATATTAAGCTTTTGTAACTGGAAACATCATAGTGCCTCACTATAATCTCAGACACATTGCTGTAATTCCAAAGAAATTTCACCGAAGTAAATGTAGTTGTGTAAGCAGGTGTAAAATCAGAATACAGCCCTAAGTCTCCTGAGTTTTTCTTGTGTTTTTGTTGTTGTTTTTGTTGTTGTTCTTTGTTTGTTTGGTATGGTTTTGGCTTTGGTTTTGGTTTTGATAAAAAGAGAATTTTGAAGAGCATTAATTATTATTATTATTTTTATTCTTACAGGAAGCTTGAAAGGAAAGCACAATGAAGAGTAAGTATTAATAAGCAGGCTATGGTCTTATTTCCAAATAGGACCTTCACATGCAGGATGCAAAGTTAAAAGCATCTGTTGTTCACTACAGACAATAATGACAAACAGATGTCAATTTCTTTGAATAGCCACCGGCTCTGTGCTTGATTCTGTAAGTATTAATGAGATATTTTATTTCCTTTGTTCACAATTCCTGCATGGAGATGTACAAGGAAAATAATAGCTTTAATTATCTTCTTACAGTGGGCTGGAGATACTAATTTTACTAGTCACTGCATCCTACAACACTCATAGGTTGTAATACAGGGGTCTTACTTTCCTTAAGGCTGGGCTTAAGGCGGTTTTAGCCACATCTGGACATTCTGACTATAGAGTTTGATTGCTCACCATTCATTCTGGAGCTGGAACTCTATAAAAGGCATGTATGTCTGAACTGTCCTTACAGGAAAATGTTTATTTTGCAGGAAGGGCAGATCTATTTCATCCCTGGGTCTGCTCTTTAGTTAAACAGCACCCAATTTCAACCCTCTGTAAGCAAGCATAGGAACATACAGTTTACAGGAGAAGCATTTGAGCTTGTTCATTCCTGAAATTGTCTGTACTTCAGATGTTCCTCATAGTCATTTCACATTGAGTCTTGTTATGACATTTAAGCTCTAAGTATTTCATCAACAGAGAATGGAACTTTTTCCAGAGTTGGTGTGTCTCAGTGATAGCTCTGTCACTGGTCCTTAGTGATCTCACTTCTGTCTCCACCTTGGAGGACACAAAGCAAACTATTTTTGACGTTAGGACACCTGAGAGGTGAGCCATTGCTGCCTCTGTGATAAAGCATGCAACATCTCAGTGTTTTCTTATACAGATTGGCCTTATTTTCAGAAGAGTTGAACATTCTAGATAAAAATCCTAATTCCGGTTGTCCAACATTGCACAGGGTTTGTGGTTTTTTTTTTTCATATATGAGGTACTGATGCTCAATTTTTAATATTTTATTTAGCCTTTAAAATTACTTAGAAATTTTATCATACTTTCTGTTTAGTGTATTCTTAAACTCACTCAATATATTTTTGCAAGTGCTCTTGATTTCGAATTATTCAATTGGTTGAGAGGCAATACATTTATAAAGATACTATATTTTGAAAAGATACTCAATTTAAAATTGCTCAATACGTCCATTTCTTTTGAAGCTTATGTTATTCATATTACTTTAAAGTACCAAAATTTCTAATCATTATGCTGTTCCGTTTCATTAAAGTTAATTGATTTCAGACATCTGGGAAAATGCTTTTCTCCTATAAGTACTTCAGCAGAGACTGAATCATGATTTTGACGGAGATGATTTTATCTTTCTGGCTAATTTGTCTTTGAACTTCCACACTTAGCAGTGCGTCTTTTATTATTGTTACCTTGTTTCTAAAGCAGTAGACAAAGTTGAATGAATTGCATTTCCCCAGAACAAGTGAATTTGTCTAAACAAAGGCTATTGAATATGGATAGGCATTCAAAGTGGACAAAAAAGAGAGGAAAACATGCCTGATACACAAGCATATAACACAAACAAGTAAACAGGAAAAAAAAAAAAAAAGAATGCAGAGAATAAACCAGGTTACCTCAGACTGGGTAGAGAAACAGCTTTGTCAACTGTCATTCATTGAGTTTAGCAAATTTTTTCTTGTCTCAAAAACAGTTTTGTATAATCAAACATATTTAAATATTCAAGTGGCTGTTTTCTTGCACACACCTTACCCGCATGTAGTGAGTCTTATATGATGTTTCTCTGTGTGTCTGTCTCAATCCTACCAGGCTGTGCTATTTTTGGCTGAATTCTACCAAGAGTGGCATGCATTTCACTGCCCTATCATTAGTCTGAAACTAGGTAGCTGAGTGCAGGAAGAGGACTCTGTTATTGTTCTTTCCCCTGATCCCAGCCCTCCCCTGGTGCTTTCAGGGAAATATTGAAAACAAATCCATACTGGAGAGCGAGAACAATGTGGGAAAATAGGAGCTCGCACCTTTTTAGACATCAGGGAATCCAACCATTAGACACAATCCATAGGAAATCAGGCCTCATTAATTCTACAGCTCACAGAACTGTTTTTCCAATGTAAGGAGGTTCAGCTGTGCAAGCAATTTTTTTCTGAGGCTTTCAGTCTGAGTGCTCAGTTTGGGAGTATATGACATCAGGTATTTTGGGCCCAACTTCCTGCAGTGAAGGAAAATTCCACTGTTAAATTGTTGTGCACTTGATATTTCTAAAAATTCCACTCTTTGTATGACATGCTGGGTAATTCTGGCACTCCTCTCATGCAGCGTGTCTTCATAGATTTCAATGTTACATTAGATCCTCTGATGTAAAGAGAGATTTAAAACACCACTCACTATTTTATGAATAGTAGTATATTCCTTAATACCTTTTCCTGAGGCTATCAGAATATTTTAATGTCCCATCACTCCTGCAGCATACAGAAGGGTCATAGAGCAGTAATTTTCCCATGACAAGAATGCCTTTGAAGCAAAACAAAGCAGTATTTAACACTTCAGAGCAACTCTCCAAAGCAGTCACTGCTAAAACCAATTGCAACTGCCAGAGGAATGTAGGTCAGAAAGATACAATTATCTAGCTAGAAATTTTAAAGGATAGTGAGGTTAGCATCCTACTCCTGCACTACAGATCCACAGAGTTTTTAGAAACCACAACTGAGAAGACCCTCTGCCTTATTTCTTCTTGGAAAGAGAGAGTCCCTGTGAAGTTCGCTGATTGATGGTGCTGTGTTCCAAGTGCTGTGTGGTATTTGCTCACTCTGTGTTACCCACTTCCTACTGTAGTATGGGATTCCGGGAGATCAAGGGAGGTCATGAGATCAATGTAAAGGGCTACAACAAAATTCTTCCAACAAATGAAACAGTATTTTGAAGCTGGCATCAAGGAAGAGAATGTCAAAAGCAGCGAACTGGGAAATGGCCACCCAGTAATGCTGTATCTTTCATCTTAATGTATCCCAAACAATCATGAAAATGCTAACAGAAAGGAGATCTCCTTATTTTCTGCAGCTGCCTGGGAGGTGCAAAATTATAGACCCGGGGGAGCATGCACCCTTGCTATTTAATATCATGTTTATTACATCTGGCTTTGTGGATTGGCAATTCTACTCTGTTATCTGTGAATTTTTATATTGCTTTGTTCACAATAGTATCTGAGTATGTTCCAGTAGTTCATAAACTACAGGCTGAAAAGCTGACCTGTAGTTCTTTTTTTTTTATATATATATATTTTCTTCCCAGGGGAAAAGAGTGTACTAATGGATGTGAATGGCTTAAATTTATAGTTCAAGTCTACTTTATGGTTATAGCTCTAATATATATTTTTTTATTAGCAAAGATATCCTGTTTTGTGTTTATACTGGATGTCTTCAGTACAGAAAGACATGAAAAAGCATCTTGTATTTGGAGTGGAAGGCAGCGAGGGATCCAGACCTTAGTTTATAAGGAAGTCTGTTAAAGAACTTCAAGCCAACCTGTGGAAAAATGATACTCATCAGCTGGGCAGGATTTATCCTTCCTTTGAAGTGCTCTGCTGTGCCAGAAGAACAAAGCTGTGTATGCCATGGTTTTTATCAAGAGATTTATGTAAACATTTCATATGATAGCAATAGACATCTGAAAACCTGCAAATACTGTCTGCTTACACCTGGATCTTTATCCACTGAAAAGATAATGTAGAAAGTTAAGAACAGTTTTGATATGCTTTTACTGGTCTATGGTTTGGAGAAGAAGATGCATGTTTAGTGTCAGCAAACAGTTAAAAAATGATGGTGATTCAAGTGAACAAAGGAACATTACGTTGCTGTTCAGATGTGGCATGTGGCAACAAGACTTTCTGGTGGACCAAAGATCACCAATCTTCCTTGCAGTTTAGAAACTGCAGCAATTGCACTTCTTTCATTAAGGAGCATGTCTAAATTGTGGATCTGGTTCGTGATGCGCTCAGTTCTGACTGCTGCTTCTGAACCAAACATGAACTATGATGGGCCATGTACATAGTGAGTTAAAATCTAAAATCAGTTCGATTTGTAAGGGGAATTCAGAAATACAAGATGGTCATTGATAACCCTAATATAGAATCTCTATCAGTCACCAGCAGTTTTTAGTTGTGTGTGCTCAGTACTCAAATGAGCATTCAGCTAATGGCCTGCTGACTGCAGAGAACATGCAACAAGAGAAAAGATGGAACTACTGTGTACCACCTGTGCTTAGCTTTTGGTCCTTAGGAGAGACTCCATAAATACTTCTAATGGTTTCAGTGTGTTTCCTTTGGGGTGCATCAAAACCGGTTCAAACAGAGTGAGTCAGAAAAAGCAGAAAGGCTATGTCTGTACAGATGGGTGCAGACAGTCATGCGTTTGATCTTGCACACTGAGCTGCCTGTACAGAAGCCAGCTCTGCCCTGGAAGCCATAAAGACTCATGAATATATCGCTGTGCTGGAGATCACAAGCCCTGCCAGCTCAAGGGCTACTTTTGTTTCAATAATCTCTGTATAAACACTTTTCTTCCAATGAGATTGCTTCCATGAAGTGATCCATGGCCACAGATCACTGATTCTCAAGAAGGGAAAGCTTGAAATGTCTTACATGCTGATAGACCTGCAAAGTTATGGTTATCTAGAAAGTCTTACCAGCTCCTGATTCTATTGGTGAAAGAACCATCAGATTCTGTTTTATGCATCATCCTGCTCTGGTAAAAGTGAAAAAAAGTTAGATTAAATTAGCAACTGTGGCAGTCCTAGCAAAAAATAAAAAATAAATTAAAAAAAAAAAATCTGTTTAATGTATATGAAGGGTCCATAGCACTGTATGACATGTCTGTGGGCTCCCATTTAGTGATCTGAGTTAACAACTGGCATAACTTGAAGCAGCTGCTCTGTACTCCAAAACTCCATGCCCTGCCGCAGTAATTCCTGTTCACTCCCCACAGTGAGGGTAGAGGGGACAAGGGTGAGCCCTGGAGCTTGATCTTTCTTTATGGGAGACAGTGCTAAGTGAAAAAAAAAAAAAAAGAAAAAAAAGAAAAAGCATATAAAAGGCAGGGAGGATGACAGAGTATGTGTGATAAAAACAGAGAGGAAAAAAGATGTGAACTGAAAGAATAAAGTGATATTGTCATAACACCCACAGGCCTCCCTTCTGGAAAGGATGAGGAGTAATTGCCAAACTCAGTGTGCTGCAAACCCAGTCTCAAACTATCATTAATAATCTTGAGAAATGAGTCTGTAGGATAGAAATGAAACTGGCAGTATTTCAAAGGCAGAGTCGACATCGACTGTCATCCCATTGAGAGACATCCCCTGTTAGGGCCTGTTAATGCTGCACTCCTGTCAGAGTGACATATAACATTACATGTTAAACAAGTGGCAGACGAGACAATGTGGAGGCAAATTGTTCAGCAGATGGCATGGAGTACTTTACTCACCATTTGAAGTTAGAAAATAGAACAAATGCCATTTTTTGCATTCATTCCAAATACTAGTCAGGGTACTGCTCAGCAGCTTCCTTCCTTTGTTGTGGCTGTTGAGACGAGGAATTTCATGGTGTGACTATAATATGGAGTATTTCAAGCGTAACTCTAATCGTGTGTCTATACTTGTACATACACATTGAGAGGAGATGGCAGCAAGGCTGGATATAGCTGTGTCTGAGCTGCAGTAAGTGCATTCTTTGAGAATATTGTATCTCCAGATATCTGTGTTGAGCTATGAACCACCTGTGACTCATAGGGTATTTTTCCTTTTAAATCTTCACAATATATAGATGCACTCGACTTGCAGCATTTTCATTCATTGTCAAATATAGAAGGAAAAGAATATGACATTCTCTTTGGGAGTTAGGAGAAGAATGGTATAAACAGTGTGGCAAATATTTTCTCTCTCATAGTGTTCAATCTGTGTCTCTCTGAAGTGAGTCCCACTGACTTTAGTGGTGTTGGACTTTGCTCTTATAAACCAACCAATTGATCTCTTAGGAAAAATAAAAATCTTCAGCCATTGGCTTGGGGCATTTTGAATGGAATAATAGTTTGGAGCTAAATGGGTTCTCACCTTAACCACCTTCTAGACAGTCCTGTTTCACTTACCCAATTACACTGGTTTTCTTCCTCTGACTCGAGAAATGAACAGTGAACGATGTGGTATCACTATGCAAAGTGACAGGCAAGGAGGAGTGCCATCCCTTGCTATTTTATAATGTTAGTTTAGTGTTTAGTGCTTTTCGTTAGCTGATAAGATGCAGCCTCTTCCCTAAGGAGTTTACAGACGGACTAGAAGAAACAACAGCATTCAAAATGTTGGTCATTCAAAAGAATTCCTTGTCTTATATGTGATTAGATTAGTAAGCCTAGTACAGAAAAGTGGATCCAGTACCAAATTCCAGTCCATAGAGTATTTCCCATTCTGTACATGTAGAAAAAAGTAGGAAAAAAGAATATCTCACCTTCATGAGTGGATGAGTAGAGTATTCAACAGTCATATTGGATAGCAAAAATATCTTGCCACACATAGTTCTCTCAGGTGCAGCTTATGAATTTATGGTCTTATTCAGTGGTATCCGCTTCTATGCGTTAAAAATGAACTTTAGATTGTGAGTGTTTTTGATTAGTGTGCAGTAGCTTAAGTTATGTCTATCCAGAAATTTACAGATAATGTTCTGTGTTCATTTGGTATTTATTAGAAGACTTGATGATATATATAAAAATAATTACTAGAGAAGCACAAACATAAACCTCAGTAACTTAATAAGTCTTTGTTTTGTGTTTTCTTGAAGGGCCACATACTATTGACATTTCCACTGAAAATGTATATGGCTGATCATAAAATAATGTTATTTCTTATCATACAGAACATGGAAATATAGTTGTTGAGAGAGAGAGATAATACCTTCTATGTCCAAGATACAGGAGGTCTCTTCCTGTGAATATGTTGTAATTTAGCTTGGCCCTCTAGCTTATTAAAATAAACAGTGCCTTCTTAAAAAAAAAAAAGAAAAAAAAAAAAAAAAGATGTGTTAAATTAATGAGAATTGTTATCTAAATTAATATCATTTTTATGTCTTTGCTTATTTGCTTGACAGGCAGTTTTTGTTTGCCTGTCTGGTCTGCTGCATGCCACACCTGGAAGGCCCAGCACATTTCAAATGTATGTTTAAAGGTAGGATTGTTTGTTACCCAGAATATCTACTGAATGTATAACAACCTAAGGCTATTTTTTCTGACATCAGCTGACAATTTATGGAGTTGGAAACTTCAGACCTTGTTGTGATTTTACTGTGTTTTTAAGTGTGTGTGTGCACATAGAAAATACAATAGTGAAAATCTTATGGCAGAATTAGGGCTAGTTTTAGAGAAAGGTTTCCAAATCTTTTTTCTTCAAACTGGGGAACCTTCTTATGTATCATTCATGACTCATAAAGAGTAGGTATGAAATAATGCATTTAATATTTTCAGGAATTTAGTATACTATTAAAACCACAGGTTGATTTTCAGTGGTGACATAACAATTTTAATGCACAATAAATCTATTTAACAATGCTGTTAAGCCTTTCAATTTTTCTCAGCAGGCCACGATCTTCTAAGGTATTTCAAATACTGAAATTCATCTCCATATAGGGTGATTTCTCTGTTTTTATTCCCTGGTGGTAATAATCACAAAAGTAACTGAATGCAGATATACTTCATGGAGATTTTTAGATCTTAAGCCAAATATTGTCTGAGTTTAATGAATGAATTAATACAGATTCTAATGATAAAGTCCAGGGATCTCTCAAAGATGGGAGGCTTAGATTTGTTGGAATTATCATTTCTGTATCATGTAAATAAAGTTTTTTTTTCCTTTGCCACCACGAAAACATACACACCAATTTGACACTGTGTTTTAATAAAAAATCATAATACAACCATTTTCCACCTACAGCTGCTGATAGAGCTTTAATATATATTTATTCCTTTTCACTGATCTTGACCTCGATTTGTTATAACTTGGTGTGCTCCAAGTCATTATGAAACTATTTATTTATTTGGCTCTGTGACATGTCTGTTAGTAATCAACTGCTGTTTTTCTGAACAACATGAAATGTACAAAAAAGAACCAAACAACAAATGGCAATTGCAATTGTTATGAAGTTTATGGGAAACAGCCTGAACTTGTTACAGTTATTTTTACATGGGAAAATTTTGGAAAAGTATATTCACTAAGTATGATATAAAGCTCCCAAGGCTTTTTCTACGGTTTAATAGAGAAAGATAGACCCGGCTTAGCTCTTCTAAATGACCCTCTGCCCTTCTGAATGCAGTATAGAGGGAGAGATCAGCCTTATTAAGATAACGTTGGCCTTTATGAACACCCCTCATAGAGATTAATAGGGATGAAAGAGAAATAAAGTGCTAATAAATGTGTAAGCCTCTTCAGAAAATGCCTTAAGTAGGTCTTGTTTTTCTCAATGATTAAGAAAATCTCTATGTCCAGAAAGGCCAATTCAGTGGCAGATGCCATTTCCCCAAATGAGGTCATATAGACTGTAATAGGAATAATAGTGATCTATGGGGGCTTTAAGTCATTCTGTGTAGTTTTCCATTAGTTAAATAGCCAATTAAAATAATCCTAAGAAGTGAAATTTCACTTCTGTGTCAATTTCCTTAGCATTCTCTGTCCTGTTCAAAACTTACTGTGGCTCTTTTGGCTACTTGACAGTAGCTAATGGATATTGTCATAATAAATACTGAGACTACTATATCTATGTAGCAGACCTTCGAAATTGAGAGATCAAAATAGGACTGTCATTAAAACCCAACCTAAAAGTCTCACATAAGGAAAATCCAACACACTGGAGGTGGAGCTACTACTTGTACGAAAACCCTTGGGAAATGGCAGAAACAGTGTGAATGGGTACCTAAGTCCTTGCTGTGGATTTTGGTGCTAAAAGAAGTTGAAAACATGAACACACAATCACAAATAAAAGTAGGCCTAAATAGGCAAATGAATACCATTAATAACTGCTTGCATATAAGGGATCAAAGAAAGCAATCAAGAGGAAAGAAGATTGTTTTATCTCAAGATTATCTTCAATTACTTGTTGATAGAATCACAAAGAGTGTTTCAAATCTCTGGTTTAATTAAGAGGTAATCCAGAATTATCACATTTAATTACTTTGTAAAGGTCATTAAGTCTTCAGTCTTTCTCAGAAAGACACCCACTGTGAAGCAAGCTATTAGCACAGAACAAACAGAGCATGCCACTGAAGTAGGTAAAGCTACATGGAGCTATGCTTATTGACATATATGAACAGCTGAGGTTCTTCACTAGATAGACAATTTACAAACTAAGTTGTCACATTCTTGAAGAGACGAAAGTACAAATAATTAAACTGGATGATCCTGGATTACTTAATGTAATCCAGTGTTTCAATGTTCAGTGGTCATTACTGAAAAAGCATTCTGATCTTCAATAATCTCTAGACTAGGCAATTAGTCTTCTTACCTCACATACGTGACTGACGGCTGCTTTTAACGAACCTGTTTTCTGTACATGTTCTTTCCTTCTCTCCTCTCCTCTCCTCTCCTCTCCTCTCCTCTCCTCTCCTCTCCTCTCCTCTCCTCTCCTCTCCTCTCCTCTCCTCTCCTCTCCTCTCCTCTCCTCTCCTCTCCTCTCCTCTCCTCTCCTCTCCTCTCCTCTCCTCTCCTCTCCTCTCCTCTCCTCTCCTCTCCTCTCCTCTCCTCTCCTCTCCTCTCCTCTCCTCTCCTCTCCTCTCCTCTCCTCTTCTTTTTTTTGTTTGTTTGTTTTTGTGTTTGTTTTTGTTTTTCTCCCTTGGAGTTAATTTAAAGTTATTCAAAGAAAGTAATCAGAATAGTTTGTAAAACAATTATGATTAAATTTGTGCCTTTCTCCCTTCCCTCCCTGAAATTTTGGCTTTCAGCACCTCTTAGAAAGTCCCAAAGTAGTTCTAATGTTTATTTGCCTTTTCCTCTCTTGATGTCTCTCAATAGTGGAATACATTTTTCTACTGAATATTAAAAAGCAACATTAATCATTCAGCAGTAAGGAGAAAAGCTTCAGCTGGTATAAGCAGGCTTCATTGACTTCCACAAAGCGATGATAATTTATGACATGAGAAGATCATGCAGTAAATAGCCTATTAAATCTAAATGAAATGTATAGTTAATTGCACATGGCATATGATTTATGGTGCTATTTGTTCTAGGAATTTCTTGACAAGATACCATTAGTATTTGGCAAAAGATCTGAAAGTTTTTGTTGGAAATTTGGCTCCATTTTAACTATAGCCAATAGATGTCTAAATAAAGTGATAGTAAAAATCTGCTAGTGTTCTTGCTTAATCTGTATTGAATATAAAATATTTATTGTATTCTTGTTTTATTGTCAGAAAACGGTGAAGTATAATTTATTATTTTAATAAGAAAACTTCTAAATTTCATCTTGATTTATGTTTAGCTGAACGAAGTGCTGATTTTCTGTCCACCTTTATGAATCAGTTCAACATTAAAAGCCTGATTCCTCCAAAGACCAAGGTCAGTGGTAAACAGAAACAACTGTTATTTTAACTCTGCTTCACTTATGTAATTACTGAATTTGTATTGCGATGTATTCTTGACTCTTATTTAGTTTGTTATATAAACTGAGTGCCAGTTTTAGTTTTGCATCAGCATAGCCATCTTAAAATGGACACATAATGTGGAACAAAAGCATTTAACTTTCTAAAATCAGACCCCTGGTATCAGGATCTAAAATACAGTCATGAGAAGCAAATTGCTATTTGCAAAGCAGAGAAACAACAGCCAGATTGTTTCTTCTTCACTCACTGTGCACAGTGTGTGTTGGCACTACATTGCAGTAGCTCAGAAATCTCAAACTGTCAGGAAAAACAAACCATGCCCTACAGACATAATAGAAGAGTGAAGAAAAAGCACAGAAAGGAAACTAGAATTCATCTTAATTTAACAAAAGCCTGCTATATTTGCCAACAGTGTGGTAGAGTGTACTTCTGGTTGGTGAGTCGTGCATTTTTAGTTTGCCCTTTTTACGCTGCTATTCTCTTTTTTCAGCTTACAACGGTAAGCTTGATTTAATAGGTAATGAAATAAAAAGGGAGGCACATCATTCACACTGATGCTCATTGATGCTTCCTAATTGCATTCCAGTCCGTTTTAAATATTCTCTTTTATATTATGAAATGAGAAGGCATCCAACATTACAGATCTACTTGTTTAGATGGTTTTTTTGCATATCTTTAGGATGGTTTGATTTTGTAGAACGCTGTCTTTTCTCCTAATTTTTATGAGTTACCATTTCTTTATTATACAATTTTGATTTTAGTTACATTTCCAACAAACATTTTTGTTTGTTTGTTCACTTTTTCTTTTTTCCCTCAGCTCCTTATGTCTGTGTATGATCTTAACCTCCTTGCAGCTATACCCACATCTAGAATAGGGAAAGCTGTGCGGAAAGAAAACCAACTGGCCAACTGCTGAACTTCATTCCACATGCCAGATCTCCAGAATAACTGCACAGGAAGACTTCAGTTCTTCAGCAAGTTATGGCCAACAGGGGAATGAAGATGACAACGTGCTTCTGGAGCACTGTGAATGAGCATCCAGCATCCAGGATTACAGGGAAGACCTTTTTTTTTTTTTTTTTTTTTTTTTTTTTAGGAAGGAGAGGGCTAGAAAAGTGAGGATGGGCTCTGCCATCTCCATTCCCAGCTAAGAACTTTATCTAAAACTCATTTAAGGATTATATGAATTTCTTTCAAAGCAGTGCTGTAGGCCCATACAAATGTAATATTTTCCAGAGTACTGTCACAGATTTCTAATAAACGAACAACAGTACCACATGTATAAGTCAAAAATTTAAACAACAATGATTGCATTTCTGTTTGCTAAACTCTTTCCTTGGTCTGCTCATCTGACCAGTCACCACAGTCCCATGATCAATTAATAAATCTGCATTACATACGGTTTCCATATACAATCTCTTTAATAAGCATAACACTATGTGAAATCATTGCCTGTTGTTGACTCGGCAAAAGCTGAGAGGGAAAAATGAACAGACAATCAAGGATTACCGTGAAGTTAATTTTAGCCCAGCTTTTTCTTGTATAAATAAATTTTCCATTCACCTTCTCTCTAATTGATTAGTACCTAATTTAAGCATTTTTTTTTCTTTTTTCTTTCTTTCTTTCTTTCTTTCTTTTTTTTTTTTTTTTTTTTTCCCCAGGGGATGAAAGCGCTTTTCCTGTTACTTCCAGCTTGTTTCTTTTCATTTCCATTCCCTCCCCATCTCACTCTCAGGAAAGCATCTGCTCAACTTTTTGTTTATTTATTTTTAGTTATTACCATTGATCTTGAGAAGCTAATCAGAACCAAGCCCTGGCTTCCATCCTAGTATTTCTATATTTTCTTGTATGTAAGGGTGCAGCAGAGTCTGGCTGCTCCACAGGTTTAGGGGATGCTGAGAGCAGTGGCATCTCCCCAAGGATGGTGGGACAGAACCTGGCTGGTGAGACCCTTCCAGCCTTGCAGGCTGAACCTTCCCTGCAGTGCTGCGCCTGTGATGGCTCTCTCTATGGCTGCCAAGGGAATGGGCAGCTACTAGCTCGGAGCTGCCCCTGAGCCCCAGAAGAGAGAACTCCAGGAGTGGGGACTTTCTCATAGCCCTTACAATAAGCTATTCATCCTTGCAGACTAAAAATCTCACAGTGCAGCTGGCTGTCTTGTTAAATCTTGAATCTTTCACACTTCTGGCATCATTTAAATAAATTATGTTCTAGACTGCCTGTCATCAAAGTGACAAAGCTTCTGGGTTCTGTGAATTATTGTTTCACAATACACATATATGACTGATGAGAGCAAGTGCAAGTAATGGCACTGAAGATTTGCATAAAGCTTCTAAATGAACCACTCAATCATTTGGATCTGGATTGAGATCTGGAAAACGAGTGGACAACAAAAGCCATACAGGGTACAAAACAGCTTCTGTGTGAGGAGCATCAACAGGCTGGAAAAGAGATATTTGATGGAGGCAAGGGAAAGTATGATTTAAAAACTCCTTGGTGGCATATAGAGGCTCAGCTGATATTTCATCATCTCTACCACAAGATGAAAGGGCTAATCAAATAAAGCTGATTGCAGAGGGTTCAAAATAAATAAGAAGACTGTTACAGAAAAAATGTGCATACTTAAAGTTTACTTGATGCTCAGGGAGGGACTGTCAAAATCCAAAAGAAAAAAATTACTGAGATTTACTTTGCACAATGGAAGCACAGCTAAAACAGTATAGCTCTGATTTGAAAATGGTTGGAGTTTGAGATCACTATGGAGAATTATCATTTCCATTTGCTCTTGCAGTCTTCATAGGATAAGCATATATAGCTATGATGGAGTAGGATACTGGCCTAAATGATTCTCTGATTTGATCTGGTACACTATTCCTGCATTCTTAATTTATGTTGATTTTATTTAAAGGATAAAATAAGAATTTCTTGTTTGGAATGACAAAAATAGTTTGAGAAAGAAAATATAGAAAGAAAACCTCTGCCTTTTCTATCTCCCAAACTGGGAGGCCAACTGATTGAAGCATATGATTTAGTTTGGCTCAAGCATTCTACAGCACACAGAAATGAGATTATGTGAGATGTATCCTCTCTGTCAAGAGCAACCTGGAACTGGAATAATAGCGATGCTGGAGTAGAAAAATAGTGCCTGCATGGATAAAACTGCCCTTTAATATGTAGCAGGACAGGTGTAAAGAAACTTGCCAGAATTAAAGTAATCATCAAACCAAGTTACAAGTTTTTACTGAATTGAAATATTTCCAGGACTAGGAACTAACACAAAACAAACCAAAACAAATTAACACCACTTTTCTAAGTTTAGTTTCTGTATTTAAACGCCCTATTTTTGAAGATTTTTAGCTGCAAAACTATGAAATCTCCATAGCAATAAATATTCTCATGGCATTTTCTTTATCAATAAAGTAATGTTTTCACTCTATCCCTACCAACCCAAAGGTTCTTTAGCACTTACAGTTCTGAATGTTTCTTTGCCTCCAGGAGAATTTTTATTTTAATGGCCCCTCAATATTTTTTAATGTATCATCTAATGCTAGCTGGACTTTCAGTCCAATATGGATCTATTAAAGTTCTAATATGGAGCAACTAATGTTCCAATATGGAACTATTAAAGATTCTCAGGAAATTTTAATACCTTTGTCCATGTCAGTGCATTTCCATTATCTCAGTGCTCAAATTCCCAATTTGTCAAATTCTCCAGAAGTCTGAAACCCACAGAATCTTGCTAAAGTTTTACTCTATCTGGGAGAAATGTGAGTTTCAACACAAATACTGAAACTTTATCTCACTAAAAAGCTGGTGGTCTGTGAAAACCTATCTCTGGTTATTGAAAAGTAAGGGCATAATTCAGAAGGGGTCATGCATGTATAGTTCCTACAGTCTTCTCAACATACACATTCATTTAAATTTTCAACCAAGATTGTGTTCTGTCTGTTGGCCATTTAGAAAAATAAAGCACTTCTGCAAATTTGCAGAAAAGGAAATGTAGAATAAAGATTGTAAGTAAAATAACATGTTCTTAATCTCTCATTTTTTCCATTACTTGCTGATCAATGTTGTTTGATCCTGATTAACTTTTTTTTTTTTTTTTAAACCATGAATGCTATGGACAGAAAACTAATTAACCTTTCATTCCTTTTGGAGTACCTCATTTTATGAAATACTCTTGAAATATTTGTTTGTCATCAGAGTCAGTTACCTTCCTTCTTTAGTGTTAAGGCCAATATTTTTACACACCAGAGACGCTAGAGATTTGTCTCTATGTTGGAGACATACTTTCAAAAATGTAAGTATAAATATCAATCTTTAATAGTTTACATCCTGAGGATCATAGAAAGAGGCTCTTCCGTGATGATATACTGCAGAAAGTAGCTTTGGTATTTGAGCTGGAAACTGAGCAATTTATCTTCAAAAGTTTATGCAGAAATATTTCTGAATGAGAATTAAGTAAAGTAAAAAATAAAACAGTTTTTTAAAATGTCCAGTTGAATGGTAATGTTGAGAAATTAAAAAGGAGACAAAATGTATTGTGTATTTCTGTGTAACAGGTTTTCTTTCTCACCTCTTTTATTCTTGAAATATATTTGAGTTTTCTTCTGCTGTCCATTGTCATCTCTCAAGCAGTTCTCTGACAGAGTGTCATAATGGTCTCCCTACCATTCCCCCCTCCAAATTAGATACAGAAAATACAATGGTTTATTTTCTGTATGTGCCTTTAATCTACCATTGTTTGAATGGGCAGTAAACATTACTCTGTATTGTTTCCCTCTAACAGTGTAAATATACTGGTATCAATTTAATTTTTTCCTTTAAATTGTTTCAGAATACTTCCCAGAATAAAATGTCATTATGAAGAAGAACTAGGAAAATCCCTAGATTTAGGGAAAAAAAAAAAAAAACCCACAAAAACCTTCCAGGTGTCTCATAAGTGCAATAAAACCAGAAACAAATAAAAGCTCAGCTAAAAATCAAATGAATTTTTAGTATAGTACTCTGATTTTTCAAATAGTAAATGTGTATTTTAGTAAAAGTAAAATGAGTGGAAATATCAAGATAATGGCTGAATGATAGAAAACTTTCAGGAAAATCTATGTTCTGAAACTTTAAAATTAAATAACTTTAAAATAAATTAATTATATTTAATTCTACTGGATGTATAATGTGGTGACAATTCACAATTAAAAACTAATACTCCGCATAACATATGTAAATAAGGACAATTTTGGTCTTATACGAACGCCTGGACTGTGAATGTGAATTATGATAGTTTCAGCTCTGCTTTCAACAGAAACATTACATATTTCTGCCCATATTATTAGTGAATGCTGAAAAAGACATTGTCAGATGGGACAGCTTGTGGTTTCTCTCAATGCAGGTGTTGCTGGTGGTTAAGAAACTGTTAGTGTTTGCTCATGTGTTACCTGAATCCTATTGCTGAAGGAATGTTTGTGACAGAGTTCATGCTAGTCAATGGACAGACATGTTAAGGAGGAGGGCTAGTCCCAAATGGGTCCTTTACACTTCCACATCTGTACCTTAACTACAGGCAATAAATAAATAAAAAAATCCATAAAACCCGTTGTTTGTATACAAGATGTATAATGCAAGGAAACTGTTCAGACACTTATACTTGCATTCTACAAGAATGAAGACCAATTATGTTCCTGTTCTTGTCAGAAACCTCTGTAGAAGGAGAGAGAATAAAGATGGAAATAAAGAGTTTTTAAGATGTCATGATGTTAATTGCTAAAGTAAGCATAAGACAGTCTGCTGCTCTGTGATTACAGTTTTATCTCTACAAGCTAATTGTTAGGGCAAATGTCAGCATTTATATGTCTAAGTGAGCAGTCAAAATGTGTGAATGTAATTGGTGCTTCCAATTACTGCAAGTGCAAAATTGTGCCCATAAAACTAGAGTTCTTCTGAAACACCTAGTTATGCAAGGCTTTTGTTGTATTAAAGAAAATAAAAAGCTCCCAGAACATCACGTATTTCATTACAGAAGTCACCATTTAAGGATTCCTAGCAGATGTTATAGTGGGATAATGCCTGACTGTTGATGTCACACCCAAAATGGTGCAGTAGATGAAGCAGTTTAAAAGCTACAGACTTACCACATTTAAAACACATACTTGTTAGGTTTTTTTTCAACAACAAGAAGAATTTCCCCGTATTTCCTTCAAATGGCTAGATGTCTTTAATATCATCACCAAGTTTGTATGATATTTTCAGACAAAATGTATAAATCCAACTGTTAAAATATTTAACCATGAGCAGGTACTGTGCTAGGTTTGTGAATGACTAAGTAGGTGTTGGTCAGAGACCTAGATTAAAATCCATACTTTAGTCTTATTCTCTGTAGTCAAAAGATTTAATTATTTATGGAAAGCAGGACCATTCAAACAAAAGAATTAAGACTGAGGTTCAGAGCCTGGATTTCATATAAGGCAGTCTACTGCTTATTTACAGTTGGGGAAAAAAGATTTTAATACAGATCAAGAATTTCTGAAATCTTTTGCAGCACCCTGAAGAAGCCATTCCAATTCTGTTTTTTGTCTCACAGTAGTCCAGGCCCAAGGGGACTGCTGCACTAAACATGTAAAAGAGCCCTCAGTATGGTGTTATTAGAATGAAAGTTTTTTTTACTGTATCCAAAACTTGTGACTTTCTCCTAGAAAGAAGAACTTTCTTAGAAAGGAGAGTATCTTCAGTCATTTCAAAATTACTTTTCTTCATAGGACACAATATACTTTGAATAGTAAAGAGTTAAAAACACTTTTGTAAACTTTTAGCTGGTCAGTGAATACATCTATAAGTGCAGCCAGATGGAATTTCTTTTTTCCAATAGTATTGTAACTTATTTCAGCTTAAATTAATACATCTATTTGAAAATAAATTATATATTTCCACTATAAAAAGTTTATATTCAGAGAGTAGAAAATAGCATTTGTTTTTACTTTGATGGACCCATGGGCATTCTAAGATATAATTCATATGTTGCATTTAATATATTTTCTTCTGTCAGACTCAGAGAGACAAATAAAATAGCGTGTGGGGAGGCAAATAGATAAAGGGGGGGGGGGGGGGTGGCAGAGAAAGAGAAGGAAAAATAGAGTTTACTATACTGTAAAGTGGAAAATATACTAGAAAGAACACTAAAAATATTAGCAACCAGGTTTGTCTTTGAGAATTTAACAAGAGGAGTAGGATTATAAGAAAGGAGAATGTCCCCAGCAAAGCCATGTGAAAGAAAATGTCACAGTCAGCAACTGTGGCTTTGTAAGTTCTATGGGTAGATCTTTCTTCTACAACCTTGCAGAAGCCATAGAATAGGAAAATCAATTGTCGCTCATTTTTAGAGGAAATAACTTTCAAAATTAGGATTAAAAATATTTGAAGTAGATGGATGAGCTTATTAGGCAAGCCAAAATAGGAGGAGAGTGAAAAAAAAACATCCCACTTATCCAGTACTTTGGAGAAATGGAAGGCATACATTCTTGCATGCCACTAAGCTGACAGTGGTTGTGTTCAGCTCCACACTGATCATCTTTCCTGGCTGAACTTCCAAGCTTGTTACAAAAGTGCTGAGTAAATAACTATGACTTCAGATTTTCACACAGCATAGAAAGCAGGCAGGCATTTGATTGGAATTCTTCAGTCAATCCCTTCTGCTATGATAAATGAGCTACGAGTAAAGTCAAAGCACTGAAACACATTGTCTGTGAGAATTTAACAGTTAAGAGGAGAATTTTGGTTTGGTGGAAAGCAAATTAGTATGAAACAGCATGCATAGACAATACAGACATCAACTCCCCTATTTTGATTTGATAGTCTTGGCCAAGGAAAAAATTTGAGGTACTGAGACATAAAATCTTTATTTACTAATGCGGGCACTTTTACAGCACTGTTGATGACTTCTTATCTGCTGGTTGATTTACTGCATAGCCTAAGGAGTACTATTCAAGACCCTGACTGCTTTAATACATGTAATATACCGTGCTTTACTCATATTGCAAGAAGTAGTGCCAGCATAGTCAATAGTTGCCGCAACAAGAAGTGACAATAGTGCTGTTCAACTTCCATTAGTGAAAAGCTTCTAGGAAGGCATTTGTCAGGGCCAAATAAACACTGCTTCCTCCAGTCACTTTTTCTTTTGTAGAAAGGGTCATTTTCTTTATAGGTTGTGACTTATCTCATGCTTGAATAAGTACAAACAATAACATGATGCAACGATAATTCTTGAGTGTCAATATAGATTGCTTCAAGGTTCATGTTTGCATTCCCTATTTATTCTTAGACTTACAATGAGTAGTAGATATAGATATTTTTGTTTTTTGCATATATTTAATTTATTCACCTTAGCATTATTCCTTCTGTGTTTGTGCAAGAAGCAGATATTCTGCGCACACTCTTAAAAGCCTATGGAGACACAGTAAGTTCTGATTACTGGTACCTTAACTATCCCCCTACTCCTACCTCACCTCTGCTAATATTTTCATTGCCCCCTAATTGAATTGAACTGATGTACATAATAATGTGTGGAGTTTACTTGCAGGAGGGAGAGGTTATTTCCCTTATTCACATTGAAGTGAAGTAGGGTTTGTATGCCATTAAAAGTACATGAAGTTTGAAAATATAGGTGTGAATATTTCTAGAAACTCTGGTGAAAAATTCAAATTCTTCCACATTCATGCGTTCATCAACCATATTGTATTGTTTTGAAACCAGAACAGGTGCATGAAGTGCAGTGCATGCTTATATGCAAAGAGATCTGTATAAATTGTGTCAATTTTTTCTTCTGAATCTGAAAGTTCTTACATCAGCATTCAGATTTTCCTCATTGCTGAAGGGCAATGTAAAAGAACATGCCAATCTGCCATAAACTGTTGTATTCAAGCAGCTTTTGCTCTGTATGTCTGTAGTTATTTGTATACAAGCAATACCGGGAGTTTTAACACCTTTTTTTCTCAACTTTTTCTGCAAACATCAAAAGACAACCCCTTTTTTCATGAATGATATGTGGAATATTGAGACTGTTTAGTGTGGTTAAACAAAGACATCATTCTCTGCAGGTTTTGTAGGAGTGGGGAGAAGTTCAAGGGACCTCTGGAGGTCATCCTGTTCAACCTGCCTGGTGAGGCAAGGATACCTACAGCAGATTGCCAGGACCACATCCAAGTCACGAATTGTGCCAATGATACAACAGATGTTAACATTCCCTCTATCCCTTTTTCTGTCATAGCTCTAGCACATGCAGGACTTACAAAATAGCATTCAGTATGCCATCAGGATCAGTGACAGATATGATTGTTCACAGGTTGCTGGAAAAGTTTGCAAGCCTAGCTACAAGTTCTCCCAACACTTTGATAGTAATGCCTCTTATTTATTTCCATGCTAACTGCAACAGATACAAAGAGCACAATAGTGCTCTTCATCACAATATTCGATAAAGCACATTTTCAGCTACAAAATACTGTTTTTCAACATAGTCACCACCACTAGCTATGTATTTTCACCAGTGATGAGCACAAACCTGCATGCTATGCTCATAAAAATCTGCACCAGCAAAGGTGATCCACTGTCAGTGCCACCACTGCTGAAATGCACCACTGCCTCACTGTGCTCACACCCACTTGTAGGTCTCCATAAACGTTCAGCAAGTGTGATGAATGTCAGTGGGTGCCATCTTTTCCACTTGGAGGAATTCAGTGCTACACCTTTTCTCCATATGCACTTCCATGTCCGGTGCCATTCTATCAGACTGCCTCTCTGCTTTCATCTGTCACACAATAACAAAATGTAATGGTATATTGATGGGAAGGTTCAATCTCAACTGCCATACAACCAACATCCACCTCTGACATTGTAGGCCAACATAATAAAATAAGAGAAGCCTTCACTAAATATTTTAGTGTGTAATTTACTTTATATTATAAACAAGTAACACATTTCAGTGTTTCTCTAACAATTTACACAGTAGGACAGATAAAGCCATGTGGCTGTTCTACAGAGTACAAGGTAGGGAGGAAGCACAGGGATCAGTTCTTAATGCTCCTTTGTTTCTGTTGCCGCTCTGGAAAGGACCAGTAACTATTGCTGAATGGCTAATTAAAGGAAGGCATTAAATGGATGTAAGAACCATCTATCTACCATGTCAGCTGCTGGGCCTTACTGTTGCTAAATCATCCTCAGGCTGTTTCAATCATTTTGGAAATGAGACTCTTACTTTACACATCATGCACCATTCCAGCATCATCATACCGCAAGCAATAATGATTTTGCTTTTTTTTATGTGAAATAGAAGAAGTCCTTGCCTTTCTACCTTTTTGTATATTACTATATTCACCAAGGTTACCAGAGATATGAATGAATAACCCTTACTTGGGCCTCACATTGCTCGTAAGTGCATATTTCTTTTTTATTTAGCAATTTATCAGATGTGGTGTTGATCTTCATAATCTATGGCGTTTTCTCAGGAAAGCAGAGTTCATATAATCATTGCTATTTGTTTTGTCTATTTAGGAAGGTGATTAATGAGTGTGACATTTACCCTGATTGTTATGCTCTTTAAAGATCTCTTAGTAATGAACTTCATTTTTGGAGGCTCCAGCTGTGACTGGCAGTATTATTGGCAAATTAAGTAGACTCCAGTTTTCCTGAGAGGATTTTCAACCAAAGAGTCCTATCGCTGCTGATATTATCAAGGCATCAAAGAAGTTACAAACATGCTTTGAAGCACACCGGTTCCCCAAGTGCTGAGAGCTATATGACTATTTCTGAGTTCATTGAAGATGCTAATGTTCTGCCTCAAATTAAAGTCAAATTATTTGAAAAGTTCCAGGAAACCATTTCTGGAGCAGCTTCAAAGCTTGAAATGGGGCTGAAATTAGTGAACTAAGATATGAATTTCTGAAGGCACACAGACTTATCTGCCCCACAAAGACAACTATTGTATTACTGCTTTAAACAACACGCCTTGCCTAGAAAGAATGTTCTCCAGAGGAATTTGTCAGTTAACACCATGATGTAGCCCTTGTTCCACTTTGTCATTCAAGAAAACTGGAAGCTGGATTACGGCAGTTAACACTGCCAATGTTATAGGTTAATACCCTACTATTTAAGTGCAGTTCTAGGAAATCATAATATATATATATTTTTAATTTATTTTTGTTTACTTTTTAAGTATTCTGAGTAGTCTGGACTTGAGAAGTTTCACCTCTGGAAAAGAATTATCTCCTGACTTCTATTTGGTACAAGCATTACAGATTGGATATTAGGAAAAGATTTTTCGCTCAGACAGCTGTCACTCACTGGAACAAGATCCTCAGGCAGTCATGGCACCAAGCCTGCTGGAGTTCAATAAGTGTTTGGACAATAGTCCCAGACATAGGGTTTGAGTAATCCTGAGTAGAGCTATGAGTTGGACTCAATGATCCTTGTGGTTCCCACCTGACTCAGCATATTCTATGACTCTGTGGCTCTGTGATTACAGAATTTAAGAGAGTACTCCTCTTGCACATCTTTCCTTCGTTGTTATCTTACATGCAGAAGTGAGGTTAAGGTTGATGCAATTTCTAAATCTCTGATTCTGTAATATAATATATCTAACACTGAGACAACTAATATAGGATCAAACATGCACAAATCGAGATGTTAATGCAGTAAAAACAACTTCCCCCAGAATTAATTATTTACAAAATTTTCAACAAATCAGATTTTATGTCTGAATCATATCGTCAGTCTATTCTTCTCTTTTTCATCCAGTGTTTGTATGCTACACCAGCCAGAATATCCTTTGGTTAATTCTAGGAAAGTATAAGATCAAGGTTTAATTTGTATTTTTGGGTTCAAATAATTAGTATAAGCAATTTTAAAAATACAGTTCCACCCAAGATCTTATCCAGGACAAGAGTATCATGCTCCTGACACACTATGATAGTAATGTTGAATTATTTCTATGCTTCAAATTTAGGTAAACCTATAAAAAAAAAGGACAATGACAATCATACCATGCTAGTAGTAAGAATTAAGTGTGATATCACTTCTTGGGACCCTATGGCTGACTACCAGTGAAAAGGTGTCTTTTCTTACCCTTCAGTTTGATAACAAACTGATGCATTCAAAACTTCCCCACGTTGTTTTCACTTTGAGCTCACGATAGTGTTTTTAAGTTAAAACTAAGTTATAAAGAGGTAAAGATGGGAGTGGAAGGTCTTGTTCATTCCTTCTTAATATTTATATAAGATAAGGAAAAACTGTGGTGCAGTCAACTGCCAGTTGAAAACCAGAAAGTCATACTGTAACAGAATATGTGCTTATATTGCTGATCTATGGCTGCAGGTACTGGGTTAGTCACTGTGATACTAGATGCTCACTTAGTGTGATTCTGTATTGCCAGTGTTGCAAAGGAGACTGGTGGGGGCACTTCTGAAATTCCTTAATTATTCCTAAACCCAATAAATCCCTTCAAGTATCCGTACTAGTTTTAGAATCTCAGACTTTTGTTTAGTCTGTTCCCTTGTTTCAAGATGAATAAATTCATGCTTCCAAGTATGACAAGTGCACGCAAACTACTTGCAAGCTGTGTATCACCTAATTCACAAAACTAGAGCAGAAAGGAACTTTCCTAAGGCAAATAAACAATCAAAAGATAGCAGCAGCAAGAAGGACAAAAAAAAAAAAAAAAGAAAAAAAAGATTTTTTTTGATTTACTTCTTTTCTAATAATTTGTTAGGCATCTTCCAAACACTGCTTGTGTATTGCTAAAGGCACAGGAGGTCTTTTGAATTAAGTAGTCAGTGAAGATCATGTTATTTGTTGCTGCTACTGCTATTTACCAAAACATTTTGCAATTTCCTTTAATATACGTCATTGACTACAACTGAATGCATAAAATCAAATTAAAAATATAATTTGGATGTTAGAAAATTACTGTATTTTTAATTCTCTATGTTATTCAATCTGTTTTTTTGTTGGGTATTTTTTTTTCCTGGAAACCAAGAAATGGATTCTATACTTACCCATACTTTGATTAGGGCTTCCTCCAAAATGTGTACCTTATGATATACTTGTTTTGAATTTTCTTCTTATGAACTTCATTTTTTTCTCTTGTCTGTCATCCTTACTTCTTTATCTTCTGCATAAGCCCATGTGAATACACTTTGGATGCAGTTTTTACTGCAACAGGATCTTGCTTACATCTCCCATTCACCAGTCACCTGAGTGGTCTCTGAACTGCCCTTCACCTAAGAATTTGTATTTTGCGAAGGGTATAGAGACAATCTAAAATTTTCTTTATAACAATTTTCCATGTCAATATTTGAGCTGTTTTCATTACTTAAAGTAAATGGAAAAGGGATATCAACTTGGATTGTTAAACTGTGCTAAAACATCTGTCAAGAGCAGAAGATTTTTGCCATTTTATTTTCATTATGTTTTCCTATTAACAGGCAGTAAAACTGACAGACTAAACTTCTGCAATAAACCAATAAAGGACTATATCTGAACATAGATCTTATTTTCAAAGTATTTATTGCACATGAATGAGCATTTGTAATTGTCTTGAATGTGATGGCAAAGAAATCTTTCTTCATTCTAATAACCTTACATTATCTCATCACAGAAATAAAAGGAAGGATGAGACAAAGAAAAGCTCACAAATAAGAAGAATATAGTTTTGAAGTATCTGTGGGTTCACAATGTACAGCTTCACTTGTTTTAACTTGCAAGACTAATGGTTTCTAATGTGGCTAAAAACCATGGATTAGTAACTAAAACAGTTAAAAAATCCCCATGCAACATAGGCTCTAGACATGTATAACAGAAATGTTCAGTGCAAATGGATATAACAGTAACTTTTTCTCTCTTCCCTTTTTTTCTCTTAGCAAATCTTTCTGGATATTTTAGTCTACCCTATTTGCTCTTTGGTTGGTTTTGAGACAGAAAAATATAAAAGTCTAAAACTGTTGTACACTTGAGAAGTCACCAAATTCACTTGTGACAGAAAGAGGCTGTGCACATTATTAGCTTCAGATGCAAGAGCCAAAGTGTTCAAGGAATGTTTATCGTTCTATAAAAGAAGAATTATACCAGTGTAAACAATCTGCGCCCACTCACCATTAAGAGCTGCTTCAGGTTTCCCCTGAAATATCATGTGGATGCATTACAGACACTTCTGTTTTCAACGACTTACTTTACCAGCTGCAGAATCATTTTACCAGTTTGTATGGCCCCGAAGTGCTATCCAACATTATTAAACTGCTTAAACTGGTAAAGACTATGTATTCTCATGATATATGTTATTTTGCTACAGCTCTCTATATTATCCATAGATTGTTGTGGAGAAAATGTTGTTTTATTGAGAACTTTGTCACTAGCAAAGTATTCATATTTGCTCAAATCTATGGCAAATAGAGCTGAGCACCAAAGGTTAAAGTTTCCAGAAACACACTCAAAAGCACTTGGGTTTTTCTAATCATAAAAATCAGATCTATGTGAGGAAACAGTCTACATTTTTAGGTACTTTTTTTTGTGAATAGGTTTTCAAAAAGAAAACAACCAAAGGCCAAGATGTCTGTGACTATCAGCAACTTTTGGGCCTTGGTTAAGTATTTTGAGGAGTATTTAGGAGTAATTGATTTTCTGGTTCTTCTTATTTACAATCAGATGTATATCATCTGTGAAAGTGATTATACTGAGATGAAGCAATTTCTCATGAGTGTTACCGTGAAATGATAAGATTCAGAGTAAAATATATGCCTACTGAGGACGTAAAATCTCATTTTAGATACTAAATGCAAATATATGAAGATGCTTGGATTTCCTGGAGGAAATGCATTTAATTACATCAAAGAAAAGCCTTTCTCAGTGTTCTCATGTGTCTGACAAAACATCCCTTCCTGAGTCTCAGAAATGTGTATTTTCCCAGAAAATAGTGATGCTCAAGAGACAAATATTTTTGTTTCTTAAAGGTTGTGTCCAGTACAGGTGAGAACAACCATTTCTTACTAATTTTCCAGATGACAGTATAATCAGTAGTGCTCCAATATCACCTGTTTTAGTCATGGAGCACAGATGAGAAGTCAGATTTCTCAAGGAGGACACTTGAGGGATATAATGTGCTAATGCTGGAGGAATTCTGCAAAAAGGGTATCTTGGTGGGACATTATGAGATTTCCTAACTGACATTCAAAAAAGATGAAAAGAATGAATTGTCTAGTGAGCAGATGAGCTAATGAAACTTGTTCTGTTCACTTTGGCTGAAAATTACATTATAATCTGATGACGGTCAGAGAGACAGCTGAATAGTCTGTTATTACAGTGTGCTTTTAGAAGTTTGACTTCAGAAGGAAATGATCTTCAGAACTCAATGAAAGCATAATAAAACAAACACATAATAAAACAAACAGAGCATCTGCAATTTTCAGGAATACTTGGCATTTTTCAAATTATCCACAACGTTATTCATATCTGCCAGACTTATAGGAAATATTTTCATTACTTTTTTTTTTTTTTAATGTCTTAGCTTTGCTTACTACATTGGATGCACATGAAGGTGAACAATCCACAGCCTATGAGCAGGGAGGAGTTTGTCTCCAAAGGAAGTGAGGTCTTGTAAACTGCAGTGACATGTCTGTTCATGGCAAAGTATGGAAGGATATTTCACAGTGTGCATGCAAAAATGATTAGATATAATTGTATAGGCCCTTCAGAAGTGTTCTGTTAAAAATGGTCCTTTATTAGAAAGGTGAGCATTTATACCTAAAGATTTAAGGTGGGGATGAGTTTATACTTCTTCTAATTATACTGACTGAATACAGAAGAGCTATTAGTTTCTCTGAATTGAGCTATGTAGGCACTGTCTGTGGTCTGAAAGTATAACCTCTTACCAGTTTGATACTGTAACCAGGGAGTTTAGTCTCTGGAATAAGCAATTTATATTCTGTGTTGCTGCCACAGTAGTTGCTGCATTTCAATTATTTATGCAAAGAAAGGGTACTGCTACGTACTTTTTTTACAAATCACAACAACTGCCAACTGAACAAGGATAGCTTTCCCTCTGAAATCTGCTTTGTCTTCAAGAATGTATCTTTACCTTGTCACCAACTGCTTACTGTGATGAAGATGAATTGAGATCACATAGCAGTGTACCTTTCACAGACTCTTGAAAAAGTATCAGCTTTGCAGAGACGGAGGAATCTTCCAGCAGTGGAGAATTCTTCTTCAGTCACTCATTAGCACTTCTTGTAGATCATAGCACCGAATCCTTCAGGGAATAAAAACAAGTTTAGAGCTCTGTGTGCGCCTGGCAATAGAAATCTGCTTTTAAAATGAAGAGAAGTTCATATTAGGAACCCTTGTAGTTTCCTGTGAAAAAATAAAAAATAATACTGACAGATCTTTAAAAACAAATTGAATAGAAGTAATGGTTGTGGAAGTTAGCAAATAGCAAACAGACTCAGTTTTCCAGAATGGTTACTCAATTTCGAATGCTAAACTCTTTGAGAAGACAGAATTTACTGCCCTCTTTAAATCAATCACTCCCATAGTTTTGGACACACCCCCATAAAATTGTGTTTATTTCTAAAAGATTTAAATACAAATCTCCCTGGATAAATGGCATCAACTTTATATTCATAGGAGCAGAACTTCCCCCATGAAAGTGCAACTTCTTTATGCAGTTTCCCACACCGTGTTCTCTAGTCTGATCAGTTACTAATGTTTTGCATTACTTTAGGTCATTTTTTCAGTTGAAATTTAAATAAAATTTTGACATTTGTTTTTTGATTTTTTTCATGTGTGGTCTGACATTAAATTGTGTTTTAAAGGTCATGAATTCAAAATAAGCCCTCAAATTTAAACAGGCTGAAGGCAGGCTGTCGGTTCCTTTGTACAGTATCTTGGTGTTTCCTCCTTCTTTATTCAGAAAAATGTACCTTCTGTCTTAAAAAAAATATAATAAAGAATACAATAAAAAATTAAGTTCCTCTACGGGATCGGTTCTAGAGCAAGAGCGCCATAAATATATGAGTAACAGTATATATTCCTGACAAAGCCTAATTTACCTAATCTCTCATCTCTTGTCAAGTCCTCTCCAGCTATGTCCCACTCCAGAGAACACATAAACTCCACATGAACATAAATGAACACCTGCTCAGCTGTAACTACTACTAGTTTGATACTTGATGTTTCACTGGTGCTCCCAATAGCACAGATATATGTACACTTCTAAGTTAATCTGAGTCTTGTAAAGCTATTTCCTCAATATTTTGTTTCTCTATTTTATTTTCTTTTATTTTTTATATCTTTTATATTTTACATTTTTATTTGTTATATCTTTTTTATATATATATATTATTTTTTCTATTTTATTTTCCTTATCTTGTCAAATTTTAATCTGTATGACTAGAAATCACAAGCTGTAATAATAATCTGTGGAAGTAAGGCTTTGTTAATATCTTCTAGATCAATAAAATAAAACTAAACATTGAGTGCTCTGTGGCAAGTGTGATCAAAGAGGCAACAAAAATCTAACAAGACAGTAATAAGAACTACCCACTTATAACAAGTACAGATGTACAGTGTTTGGAAAAACAATTTGTTGACACTTTAAGTAGTTGAATCTTGGAACAGATTGTTCCAGAAAATGGCAATAGCATTTATTCGTGCTTAGAGTGAATTATCTCACCAGAAAGATCATTCAAGCCACAGCAGTAACTGAATCCTGTAAGTTCAGTATCTAAAGGGCAGATA
This sequence comes from Gallus gallus, assembly GCF_016699485.2. Lineage (NCBI taxonomy): Eukaryota > Metazoa > Chordata > Aves > Galliformes > Phasianidae > Gallus > Gallus gallus. The sequence goes on from NC_052532.1 coordinate 41,191,505, forward strand.
GTGACAGGGGAAGAATAGTGATAGGGCAGAAGAAAATACGTTATAGAAGCAGGTTTTGGGTAAAAAAGGAGTGTAGTAAAAACAAATAAATCTCAAGTGTGTTTAAATAAATCAAGTAAAGTACTTAGAAGTTGTTAGGATGTTCTAAAAATAACAGCCATTTATGGGTGCACATGGATTGCATGAATCACTGCTTGTGACAGCAGTTGTATCATGATTGTGTTTTGTCCAAGCTAAAGAGTTGAACTTGCTGGCTTACATATAGTATGTTAGTGCAATTGGATTGTTCCTCAAAGTTGCCCAATAGGATCAAGCTGTGTCCTGTTGCGTTGACTTATTGTCCTGCTCATGCTGAGTTGTAATACTTCTGCAAAACACACATTTAGCATAGTTTAGGCAGTCTGTGAGGATGTGTATAATACCAGAAAAGATGGGAGATAGAAATTGAAAGGTAAAGATTATTCACATTCAAAAATAGGTAAATAAGTTGAAATAAGACCAAGTGCACAGATGTTCAAGTTTACTTCTAACTGAAGACAGTAGCTAAGTATCAATAATCAGATTGAGATCTAATGAGGAGAATGGATCCTGAGACTATTTGAGAAAGTTTCTGATGTATTCTTCTGCAATCTTGGTTTCCAGGAGTGTATATATTTTATAGCAGTATCTACATTCCTGTACTGACATACTCTCTAATTAGGAAAGCCTCTAGATGGCATAAATGTGGAATTACTGAAAGTAGGCCCCTTATTGCTTGTCCTTAGGCATACAGAATTTGTCAGGACAGAAGTGAAAGGAGTCTGTTCTGGGCTCCTGAGCCAGCGTGTCCCAGAGGGACTCTACTATATGTTGCAATGAAGGCTAGAGCAAATCAGATGCAACTTCATGGAGAAACAGCATCCTGAAATAGTCAAGCGGCAAGACTTTTTTTTTTTTTTTTTTTTTTTTTTTTTTTGTCCTTTCTTTACTGGAATTTTGGAGAGCTGGCCAAGAAAAATGGAAATCTTGCCAAGATGTGACAGCCAAAAAGGAAGCTAAAGTTTAGGCAGATTCCTTGAGAGACTTTTATACCACCAGCCTTAGGGGAAAGCTTGGCCAGTATGGGAAGCCAGTATGAGAGCTGTCATTGATTTCCTAAAGGCAAGGCTGCATACCTAGTCCTGCTCAAAACAAGTTTTATAAATATGCATGCCACACTATGTCCTTGGGCACAGGGACAAAAACTACTTTTAGCATGACTTGAATTCACATTTTCGGATGTGAAAGGCTAGAACAGTAATAGCTGATGCCAAAGAGTACCTTTAACCCTTTGATTCCCCAAGGAAACAAGATGTATAACTGTATAAGCAGTGGCTGCATTCACATGTTTTAATATTATTTACCAGTCATGTAATAATTCAATTTCAAGCAAAGATTGAGCATGACCTACATTTTTGCTGTGAAATGAGCAGCAGGGAATTAATTCCTACAGTATGGGCAAATGTCTGGTGTTTTGTGCAAACAGGGAAGTTAATGTTTGTTTGTGTGCATTTACTGCTGCTTGACAATTGACATAAATGCTTCATTATATTTTCACATCTATTCTCTTTTCAGAAAACAGAAATAAGCCTTGATGAGACTTCTTTTCTTAAGACCACATTTTCAAGTTCTCACTTACCCATCAATTTTATTATGCAAATTATGCTTGTAATTCAGTGTTTAAAAGAATTTGAGTTTTAGTTTAGTTTAGCTGCTGGTATTATTCACGATGCCAGTGAAACTGTTGTAGTGTCCACCATGACAATCATGTTGATTTTTGAATCATAGAAATGTTGGAAGGGACATTTAAAGGTCATCTGGTCCAACTCCCTTGCAATGAACAGGGACACCTACAGCTAGGTCAGGTTACTTAGAGCCTTGTTCCAGTGCCTCAGCACCATTTAAAAAGATTTATATCCACTCTAAATCTCCCTTCTTTTAGTTTGAAACCATCTATCCTTGTCCTGTCACAACAGACCCTTGTTTATTATAGCCCGTCTTTAGATACTGACAGGTTGCTATCATGTCTCCCTAGAGCCTTCATTTCTCCAGGCTAAACAGCTCCAGCTCTCTCAGCCTATCCTCACAGGGGAGGTGTTCCATCCCTCTAATAAGATTTGTGTGCCTCCTCTGTATGCACTCCAACAGGACCACATCTCTCCTGTACTGAGAACTCCATATCTGAAGCAGTACTCCAGGTGAGGTATCACCAGTACAGAGTACAGGGGCAGGATCACCTCCTTTGACCTGCTGGCCATGCTGCTTTTGATGCAGCTCAGGATATTGTTGGCTTTCTGGACTGTGAGTGCACATTGCTGGATCATGTCTACCCTGCCATCCTTGCCATCCACCAGTACCTCCAAGTCCTTTTCAGCAGGGCTGTGCTCTACCCTTCTTCCCCCAGCTTGTACTGATAGTGGGGGTTGCCACAACCCAGGTGCAAGACCTCGCACTTGGATTTGCTGAACTTCATAAAGTTCACCTGGGCCCACTGCTCAAGCCTGTCATGTCCCTTTAGATGGCATCCCATACCTAGAGCATGTAGACTGTACCACACAGCTTGATGTAATCTGCAACCTTGCTGAGGAGATGTCAGTGATGAAGATATTAGAGAGCATTGGTCCCAGTACTGACCTGTAAGGAACATCACTTGTTACTGATCTCAGTCTGGATATTGAGCCATTGACACCCAGTCTCTGAGTATGATGTTACAACCTGTTCCATGTCCATCAAACAGTCCACCCATCAAATCTATGTATTTGCAATTTGAAGAGGATGTTATGGGGGACCATGTCAAAGACCTTACTGAAGTCCAGATAAATGATATCAGCGGTTCTTTCCATGTACACTGATACAATTACACCATTAAAAAAAGCAGCAAGGTTGGTCATGCAGGACCTGCCCTTGGTGAAGCCATGCTGGTAATCCCACATCACCTCCCTCTCTTCCATCTGCCTTAGCATTTTTTCCAGGAGGATCAGCTCCATGATCTTCCATGGCACAGAGGTGAGGATGACAGGTTGGTATTTTCCTGGTTAATTCTTTCTACCCTTCTTAAAAATGGGTGCTATCTTGCCTTTTTTCCAGTCATCACCTGACTTCACCTGATTGCCATGACTTTTCAAATATCATTGAGAGTGGCTTGGTGACTATGTCAGCCAATTCCCTCAGGACTCTTGCTCAAGTACACTAAATAATTGCCACTTGAAGAGGGAACCCAGATCTATATTTAATTGTTACTAAAACTAGAAGTTCTAAATTAGTAACAGTGAAGTTAAAGATTTTTTATAATTCTCTGTATTTTGGATCATGGATTTGTACAGTTATGAAAAGTAAATGAATATTATATTGTTAACATTAGTAAGATATTATGTAAAGGCTGCTTCATTCTAGTAATATTATTTCTTTAATGTAAATATCTTGGTTTATTCTAATATTCATTCACCACAATTAACCACTTACTGTTTAAATATATTTTATTTATTAATATGCTCTGGAAACTCAGTATACAGAAAATATTTATAATGCAAATTTGATTATTTAAAATAAGCTTTTCAGATAAATTTAATGAAAAGGAGATAAAAATATATCTTAAGGAGAAGAGCACAGGTGAGAAGATATTCACCAAACAACATGATAATGGCTTCATACAAATTTTAAAGTAGCTATGTAAGTTAACTGCAGTTATCAGTTTATTGTCTCATAAATATATATGGCTGCAATTACCTGGCCAAATCAGAATCGTTATGCTTTATTGAATTTTCTGCTTATAAGCAACAACTGTATAACATAGAAAACCTTCTTCAGTTCTAATGACTAAAAATTAAATTTGGTAGGATATATTTAATTACAAGTATATGAGAACTTTCTTTACATAGTAATTTTTTTTCAATTCAACCACCTAATTTTGTCGATTGCTTCAACCCCTAGGAAGAATATGGCCCTATAAGGTACAGAAGTAGGATAGCTGATCTGAAGTGTGTGCGGAAAACAGGAAGTCTAATTCAAATCATTTTGATGACTATATTTTCCCTTGGCATTTTGCTTAAAATCTACTGTCTTTACAACAGTAATACTTCCTGTGTTTTATGTGAGCTGTGAAAGCTCATCAGAGCTTGTCTACCCAAGAAATTAGTTATTCCTGAATAAATCCAGGTGAGAACACATTTGCAAATTTAATTGTCCTGAAAGTGAAATGAATTTCAAAGTAGAATATATACTGTTTTTAAAAAACAACGTTCCTTAATCTATGTGAATTTTTAACTGTGGAACAATACATTCTTTCATTAAGGTTACTTCAAAGGGCTGAAAATAAAATTCACATCACAGAAGTACATCATATTGTAGTCTGTTAAAAATACGGCTCATTAAATCATTGAAGAATACCCGGCTGATGCCTGCAGAATTTTCTAAAATAGGCATATGAATTTTGTCTTAAGTTACGTTGTACTGTTGAAACAAAACATATTTGGCATGTATTATTACTCAATTTTTAAGAATGAAACTTTGACAACTCTACAAGGTATCTTCTCACATTAATAAATATTACTGTGGCATTATCTTAGTGATTTTAAAACAAGTCTCTATTAACATTATAGTGTTTTGATGGAGTTTTTGGTAGAAAAACAAATACTTGTTAAGTCTGTGGAGGTGTTCCCGAGAAGAATTTAAATGTTTCCAGAAGTTATGTTACAATAATGTCAATAATGTTATAAGTGGTTTACTTGCATTGAAATTTTCATAAAGTTTAAAAAAGCAAAGCTCTTTCCTGAAGAGGTTGTTGAGGTCTTTGTTAATTCAGGGTACTACCACCTTGGCAGTACTACACATGTGATACTGCATGGCCTGAGTGATAAGGTTACATAGCCTTCGGCCGATAATGGATTTCTAGAAAAGTATTTATTACATCAATGGGAGCTAGGCTTATGGCTGAATAAAAATATTTTTCATACTTTGCATTTAAAACTAAGATTGACCTCCAGATATGCAGTAACGTATCACTGTATGTGCAACATATCTGGACTCTTCAACAACCTTTTCTTTCCAGATTTCTGTTCTTTTTGAGACAACATAGGTTAGAGGGCTGACCTGCATTGAAGTTTCTGGGGATTTGGCTGGTGAGGTTTTAAAGCATAATGATTTAGTTTTTTAAAGTATAATGAAGTAGTTTTTCACAAAGACTCTGAAGGTAAAGCCTTTGTTCTGTTTCCCCAGTCTTTTGAGTGCTTGGTGGCAGATGGCAGGTCAGCAATCTTCTGACAGGTAGTAGTAGTAGCTTTTCCTGCAAGGAAATCACTATCAGTTAAGGCTACTGACTTCACCATTTATCTTCACTGGCACAAAATTTTATTTCACACAGCTCCACTGTAGCTATCTATCCAACACTGCATGGCCCAGAGTGGTAAATGGATGTAAAAATAAACTTAGTACCTCCTGGCACCCAAGCAGTACCCTGTGCCACACATCTGGCACTGTGGTCCCTCAGCTACTAGATGCGGCTGGAGAGTACCGGTGAAGCTCTCCACCCTTATGGGGGGCTGTCTTGCTGTAGAAATGAGAGTACTCTTGTATCTTGCAAAGCTGCAGACTGGTTTGAAAATAAGTAGTATTTGTGACCTGAAGTCACTCAGGGTTTTGTGAAAATCTATTAACTTCTCTCTGATCCAGTGTGAGACAGTGGGTGCTAAGTTAGAGCTCATCACTGCATGTCTACCCAGCAGGTAGTCGGGGAAGCTGCAGGAAGGTTTGCATGTCAGGAGGGTCCCTGGAGTGCCTAGCCTAGTGAGGAGTACAGTTTTTCATGGCTGTGAGGTGCATGGCCTCTCTTTCTGAAGGAGTCTGCAGGTCATATGCAAATAACTGGCAGTCTTTTTATCAGGGCAAAAGAAAGATCAGAGGGCTTTGCTCTCTTTTTGAGTTATGGAAACTGTAGCAGGGAGCTTGAGACAGAGATGAAATTAACAGGTCTGACACAAGGTGAAAGACTGATCACATCTGTAATGAGCCTGTGGAAGGGAAGGGAAAACCTTGTACCTTCAGCCTAAGCACCTTAAATCCTAGTATCAGATTTTTTTTTCTCTAGTGACTAAACAGACAAAATAAAACCATTGTTCTATTTTTCTGGTGTGTTTGCAGTACCCTCCTTTTCACAGATTCCTATGCTACTGGATTTTCATATCCTGATTTTTATTTTATTTTTTTAATTTCCCTGGGAGAAATAGAGCTGGCAGCTTTAATTCTAGAGTTGGATGAAAATAGGCATTTAGTCAACATTAACATCTGCAGGAATGGTAAAGGAAGCTTCAGATAATTTTGAGCCAATGGAAGCACTGGTGGGTGACAGATGAGTTAGGATTTCAGGGCAAATTTGACTGGGGGATTCAGTGGAGTGACAAACCCAATTTGAAGGAAATTTGTAGCAATGAAACATAAGAAATTACATCTGACTGCATGGACATGTTCTCTGGAACAGCAGGCTCAGGATAGCATTTAATTTTGGGTGGCTTATGCAACACTGTTAATAAACCTTCATATCTCTTGAATTATGTGGGCAGAGGGATCAAACTGTACTCATTGGACCTTCTGCTGCTGAATCTATGTCTTGAAGTGCTGTCTCAGAGGAACTTACTGTATTTGGTAGTGCTGGTTTGGGATTATCCATTCAGCAGTTCAGCAAGTGATCTGGTCTATAAATGTGTCCAAGAATCTTTTTTCTACACTTTAGAGAAATTAGATGAGCAAGAGTTAAATATGCTGCCCGTCGTTGCTAATATTTTTATTGTACTTCACTTTGACATTTTAATTACCAACATGGAGACCACAGAAATGATTATCTCTCTGCCACACAACCACTCTCTTGCACATATCTCCTCCATTTCTAAAATAGTAAATGCGCAGAATCCTAGTCAGGATTCTTGACTGTGGAAACTCTGAAGTTGCTCAGGCTGAGCAATTACTTGATAGCATCAGTAGAGTTGGGACTTGCAAAAACACAACGTGAAAGATAAAGTGCAATCTTATCTTTTACCACAGGTTTTTTGACAGTTCTTGCTTTTGTGCAAGAGTCTATTTCTAAGGCACTTAGTTCTTCAGTAAAACATTTGGACAATAAAATTCCAGAAACCAAATCATACAAAGCACTTTGTTTATACAGAAAACTGATTAGTATTCTTTGGACACTTTCCATCCCACTGGATGTTACTGCAGAGCTGATGATAGGATATGTTCCTGTGATCAGGCAGGTGTAAAGTGATATATATAAATATATGGATATACTGAAAAGGAGTAAGTTGTTATGGAAACTATTTTGTTTTGAATAAATTGAGTCATCCATAGATGAAAAAGGTAATTTATTGGTTAGGTGAGCAAAAAGATAATGTTCCTGTTCTGAGTTTAGGCATGCATATTAGGTACTTCTCATTTTACATTTGTTTGTAAATGCTTTTTTTCCCCTTTAAATATGGTTGTTGAGGCAGAAACCACAAATTCTCCTTCAACAAAAGTCTTTTGTTTTGTGAGGAGGTATATCTGAAAAGAACACCGCAGAATAGAACCCTTCAGGATCAGTTGCACAAAGCATGCTTAGTTAGCTCAAATAGGTGTTTCTAGATTATAAGTGCAAGTGATTATGGCATTTTAATAGATGATCCTTCACTGTCAGTCAATATTAATTATATTAATGTTCTGGCATTAGGAGATAATATGTAGGAATTGAATTCTTTTGGTGGAAGCAAATAATCAAGGTAGTCATTACTTGTCATTAAAAATAGCTTCCTGATGCAAGTGGAAGAATGTTAGCTCCATTGTTCTATCCAGATTCCAACACAGCTAATTGCATCCTGCTTATTCGAACTGCATATTGACTGTTAGTGACTGATGTATTCCATCTTCTTTATTTTCAGGTGTTGCCAAATTGATGTCTAAATGCTGAAGTATGTTCTTGGCCCAGACCACTCCTTTCTGTTATTTAGGAAATGGTTTTACTCCTGAAGAGTGCATTTCTATGGCTCACAAGTGAATATACACGGATCAGAGCAAGGTGAGAGTTATTCCTCCGTTGCATGCTTTAAATCATGGCTGTTATGCAAGATAACTTGTAGCAGACATAGGAGCAGAATTTAACTGTTCAGTGTGGTTACCCATGCCCATGTAGCCTATCTGATTAATTGTGAAGCCTTTTAAAGGCTACTGTTTCTGAATTTGCCAGGAGCTTGAATTACAGCATAGATATTTTGTTTTATTTGTCATTTTATAAGAAATGAAGAAAAAAAAAAAGCACCTTCTATCTAACAAATTTATAGTTTAAGGAAAAAATATTGTTTGATAAACAGACATGGAAACTCTAAAACATGGAGGTTAGAAAGTGTCACAAGTAAAATTACACCTGAAACCTTAATTCCTTCCTCTAAAAAACAGCTTTAAGTTCTTTGGGATATTTATCATGAAGATTAGAAGCAAAGAAAGCAGAAACAATCAGGAAGTTGAGAAGGATTCAGTCAGGATATTGGACATTGTAAGGATTGTTTATATTTTCCAGTTTAAAGAAATACACAAACCCACTAGTAAAAGTGGCATGTGTTTTCTAATCACAAAACCTCTTAGCATGTCTCTTTAACTGGATGTGCTAGACAGGATTTTCTGGTGATTGCCTTTCATATATATATATATATATATGCTTGGATCCATAACTTTCACTTCTAACATTTCTAAAGCAGAAATCCAGCATTTCAAAAAGTTTCAGAAGTCAGGCAGGGTAAATACACTGCACAGACCTTTCTGCACTAGTCTGTGTACCCTAGAGAGAACACCAAAGAAAAACTGCAGAAGCTTCTCAGGAATTTACTTCAAATGCATAATATCACCCAAAGAAAATATCTGTTTGTGTCTTTGAAAAAGATCCCACTTTCACATGTTCATTCTTCATGCATGAAGATGATTTTCCAATAATTAATTATAAGCCAAACCCAAGAATTATACTCTTATTTAGAAAATGTGAGTAGGCAACTCCCTACAGAGGTCTAGAAACGCTTAAAGCCCGAAATAATTATAAACAGAAATGACGCTGATGTGGCTTCCAGGCTTTGTTTTCTGAAAGGATTAATTAAAAAAAATCTGCATTCCCTGGAAAAAAAATACCCTTGCCATTATCAAGCATAACATTAACATTATCTAGTCAACAAGATTAAAATGAAAACAGATCAGGTGTAACACTCGGTAACATCTTTTTTTTTTCCCCCCTTTTTTTTTATTTTTTCAATATGTGGGTTAGCTTTGTTTAAAAAAAAAAAAACGCATTATATTGTTGTGAAGTAATTTTATCAGGCTTTGTATGCTTTTGTGTTGAATCTTGTGTTGCATTTCATAGAATCATTGAATCACTAAGGTTGGAAAAGACCTCTAAGGTTGCCTAGTCCAACCATCAGCCCATCCCTACCATGCCTATTAAACCATGTCCCTCAGTATCACACCCACAAGTTTCTAGAACGCCAGCAGGGACTGTGATTTCTGCAATTTCTGAGAAGAATTTTTTCCTAATATCCAATCTCCCCTGGTGCAACTTAGGGCTGTTACCTCTCATCCTATCATCCGTTATCTGAGAGAGGAGGCTTACCACCACCACACTACAAGTGTCATTTAAAAATCACTAAACAGGAACAAATATTTTATGAAAGAATTGTGCATGTTCATCCAAAAGAGGAATATCTTTCACAAGCTGAGAGGTTGTGGGACTCATGTTCTTAGCTTTAATGCACTCTCAAATGAAAAGGGATCTTATAAACACTCATATTTACATAAGGAGATTTATAATACCTGCATGCTTGAACCCATGTCCTCAGAGCCAACATCCTTCCTAATGCCTGTACTAAAAGAATTTAACCCTCATTCTTGTATAAAGGTGTCATCCTTAGCTCACATAAAAGTTATTCTTAGAAGCTAAAATGAGGTAATCTTCCTCCTTTCTTCCCATTTCAAAGTCTCCACATATGTTTTACCAAACTCTTTTGTGATCTTTAATTCCTGGCACTCCTCTAAAGCTTTGCTATTAAGGAACAAAAGCTGAAACCTAGAATGCCTTTCCTGTGGACTTTTGCTCAGGAAAGGGGGAAGGTCCTGGTTAGACAAGTTGAAAGAAAGTCTAACAATAAACAGCAGGATAAGGCAATTTTCACTGTAGTACAATCTTCTATTAATTCTGGACTGAGGATTAACCTGTTTCTTCTCACTTGCGAGCCCCCTATTTATTTTTATTTTTATATTTTTATTTTTATTTTTTGCTAATAATGCTTACCTGAAGCATTGGTTTAATACAGGGGGAGTGAAATAAAGTACATACAAATCAAACTTTTCTTGTCCCTCTTGTCCCTGTGCTAGTCCATGCAGTGGATAAAAATGCTTAAAAATCTTGGTCCCTAAATCTCAAAGTCTATTTTGTTCACACAATAAGTTAATGAATGGTACTGTATTACACTGCTGGAGTCAAAGTAGAAACAGCTATGTTGCAAATTCTTCATCTTTTAATGTACTCTTATTTTAAAATAATATAAACATTTATATAGACTGTACTTTAGAAAAGGTGTTACTAATTTGCAATTGTGATAGAAACTGAAAAGACATATTTTAAATGTACTGACACAACTGAATGTGACTGAACTAGTGCTACAAAGTTAAATTGTCTACCTGACCACCAACATGCTTTTAGTATGCCTCAGTGATGAGCTAATGCATTTTATCTTACAACTACTTTTGCTGTATGTCACCTCAACCGTTAGAATGCAAATAGTTGAGTCAGTGTAAGATGACAACATTTAATTATGTGTCCATAACCTCCACTATGTAAGTGTGGATAAAAGACAGATAAGATAGAACTAAATATGATATTACAAAAGGCAAAGAAAAATACACTAATATTTTAATGTGCTTAAATACTAAATAGATTTACCTGATATTTTTAAATGGCTTGTTTGTTTTCTGCCAAACAGATAAGTTTGGGTTTTTTTACTCTATGCCCTCATTCATTTTGACACCTTGTGTCCCCCAGGGCTCAGTACTGGGTCCACTCCTATTCAACATCTTTATCATATAGAATCATAGATTCACCAAGGTTGGAAAAGACCCATAGGATCACCCAGTCCAACTATTCACACACCACCAATGGTTCTCACTAAACCATGTCCCTCAAGACAATGTCCAAATGTTCCTTGAACACCTCCAGGGTCACTGACTCTACCACCTCGCTGGGCAGCCCATTGCAGTGCCTGACCACCCTTTCAGAGAAGTAGTATTTCCTAACATCCAGCCTGAATCTTCCCTGGCACAGTTTGAAGCCATCCCCTCTAGTCCTATCACTAGTCACACAAGAGAAGAGGCCAACCCGCAGCTCACTACAACCTCCCTTCAGGTAGTTATGGAGAGCAATAAGGTCACCCCTGAGCCTCCTCTTCTCTAGACTGAACAATCCCAGCTCCTTCAGCCGCTCCTCATAAGGCCTGTGCTCCAGACCCCTCACCATCTTTGTTGCCCTTCTCTGGACACGCTCTAGGGTCTCGATGTCTTTCTTACAGTGAGGGGCCCAAAACTGGACACAGTACTCAAGGTGTGGCTTCACCAGTGCTGAGTACAGGGGGACAATTACTTCCCTGTTCCTGCTGACCACACTATTTCTGATACAAGCCAGGATGTCATTGGCCTTCTTCGCCACCTGGGCACACTGCTGGCTCATGTTCAGTCTAATGTCAATCAACACCCCCAGGTCCATTTCCTCTACACAGTCTTCCAGCCACTCTGCCCCAAGCCTGTAGCGTTGCCTGGGGTTATTGTGGCCAAAGTGCAGGACCCGGCATTTGGTCTTTTTGAACCTCATCCCATTGGCTTCAGCCTAGCTATCCAGCCTATCCAGATCCCTCTGTAGGGCCTCACTACCCCCAGACAGATCAACACTTCCAGCCAATTTGGTGTCATCCGCAAAGTAACTGAGGGTGCACTCACTGCCCTCATCAAGGTCATCAATAAAGATATTGAAGAGGACAGGCCTCAGTACCGACCCCTGGGGAACACCACTCGTGACCGGTCGCCAGCTGGATTTAACTCCATTCACCACCTCTGGGCTCCTTATCCAGCAAAGAGTGTATATGAAGAGCAACTGAAGGAACTGGGGCTGTTTAGTTTGGGAAAGAGGAGGCTGTGGGGAGACCTTATTGCTCTCTTTCAATACCTGAAAGGTGATTGTAGCAAGAGTGGGGTTGGTCTCTTCCCACTGGTGACAAGTGATAGGACAAGGGGAAATGGCCTCAAGTTGTGCCAGGGGAGGCTTAGGTTGGATATCAGGAAAAACTTATTTGCAGAAACGATTGTTAAGTACTGGAATAGGCTTCTCAGGGAGGTGGTTGAGTCACCATCCTTGAATGCATTTAAAATCTGGATGTGGTGCTCAGGAACATGATTTAGTGGTGGGTTGTTAGAGTCAGGGTAGTATGGTTAGGTTGTGGTTGGACTTGATGATCTTGAAGGTCTTTTACAACCTGAGCAGTTCTATGATTCTATGATTCTGATTCAATTCTTATTGAAGAAGAGTTAGAACGTGCACCTTTGAGTAGTATTATGTATTAACTCTAACTTCTACAAACAGATGTACTTACTGAATACATTGATAGTAATGATCTTTGCCAATGTTCATTGTTCTGTTGTGAAAAGTCCTAGGACCCAAAACCCTACAGTAGAACTCCTCACTGCTTGAAATCCCTTCTGCTGGCCTGAGCTTGTTACTCAACAAATGCAGTTTGCTGACTGTGATTTAAAGCCAGACACCATAGCATATTGAAATATAATCCTTTTGATGGAATAAATACAAATCAAAAGTGAAAGCGTAGCTGGCACCTCTGAGTATAAAACATCATATCGGTGCTAAACTGGCTACAGATATTAGAATAAACCATGTTTGACAGTGAAAAAACCTTAGGCAATGTAGCTAGCATCACATCAAAAGGAGACTGAAACCATCTTTCTGTTATGTATAGTTATTGATCACTGAGATAAAACTAGAGTAAACAAAATACATTGAATATGTCAGCCTGTGCTGCTTATCTTTCACAAGCAGGCCACTGACATCTCTCAAGAGCAAGTAGGTTGGCACTTGAAAGCTATGTAAGACTTCAAAGGAAATGTTACACTGGAAAGGAGTCTTGGGAAACAGTGCTAGAAAAAGTCTGAACAAAATCAAAGTACCCATTCGGAGAAACAGTGAGACATACACTACATAGCTTTTCACTTCAGTTTTGATTGTGAAAAGTTCTTTTTAGTTGGGTAGGATGCCATAAGGAGCATCCTTGAAAAAAGAAATGGCTTTTAACTTTTAGCCTGGCTCAACAGTATTGACTTGCTGACTCAAGGAGGCAATGATCATCTTACTGTTTACTTGGTACTATGCTATAAAATACCATACTCCTTTTTTATAACATTTCATTATTTTCACGTTAGATTTCTTATTATGCTTTTGTAAAGTGTTAGAGGCAGAATTAATTTTAAATATGTATCTGGTTTTCACTTAACTGTGGTGCACAGAAAGAGTGGATTGACAAATAAAATAAAATAAAAATTTCAAAAGCAAGTTCAACCCCATAAGCTAAGGGTGTGGTTTTAACTTGTTCATTTTCAAAATGTTCAGTCTTTAACAGGCCTTTGAAAGTCACAAGATGTTAAGCCATGTTTCATTGTCAAACATTCCACTGGAATGTCTGTGGTTAGGTAACTGGTGATATTAACAAAGGGAAAGTTTCAGAGATTTTTATTTTTTCATCATAAGCAATAATTCTCAAAAGCAATTCTTTTTTTCCTTGTGAAGGTGTGTGTCATAACACTTTCACACACTACCACAATTCAGTTTTAAGCTATTTGGGAAAGATTTCCATAGCATCTCTCTCTTCACTCTAGGCTTAAACAAAGTAAAACAATCAAGGAAACAAATTAACAAGAAAAAACAACAGCAAAACCACCACCACCACAAAATTAACAAGACATTATAAACCTTAATATAATCATATTGAAATTATTTTTTTTTTAAAGTTTAAAGTCCATCAAATAGTGTAATTGCCTTCTCAGGGTCAAGTGTCTTCAAAATCCAGTTTTTGCAAATGCATTTTGTTGTCATAAGCATATTTATTTGTTCCTGAATATGTATTTATGCAAATATATGTTGAAGATCGTCATGGATATTTATTGTCTGAGAACAGTATGGCCAGTGGGAGGGATTTGCAAACAAACAAACAAACAGAAAAAAACCCACAACACTATTTTCCTGATAATGCTAAAGCTAAAAGCAATTTGAACTAACTGCAGACGCTATTAATCAGTATTTTCTGACAAAATGATATCAGGGTGAGTCTTCTAATGCAAATGATTTCATAGTCTTGATGATTCGTAAAACTCCATTTGCAAATACGTAATATTAATGAGGCATTGAGTAATAATTCATTGTTACACTTGTCAGAAGACTGTGAACAGGGGGAAAGGCAAAGTAAAGCTCCATCCCACATTACTGCATAATATATTAATAAAATGTGAAACTAAAATTTCAGTACATAGTTAAGTTACCAGAAGTATGCTTCTCTATATGCTGATTTGTCTTTCTGTATTGAATTTTCTTTGGTGAAAGAACATAAAAAACACTAGAAAGATATTCACCTTTTTAGCGTTTAATTTCTGCTGCACTATTCTGCATCAAGGAAGACATTTTGAACAGGGATATAATCTGCTTGCTTGAAATTGCTCATCTCTGAACTTCAGAGTATACTGAAGGCCTAGTTAAGGAAGATGCCAGAATGTCAGGCAAAACCTCTCCACAAAGTTCTGCTAAATAAATTCGTACTAGTTTAATTGTGAACAATCTGAGTTCACTGTGTCTTAGAATTTCTCAGTCTATGACTGTGGAGAAATAACCATTTGCATGTGATGCAGAAACATAAGTAATGTGGAGAGCTGTCTTATAATGTTTAAAGAAACTGCTCCTTGTTGGTCTTCTACAGCTGTTCTGCTTTATTATAATTAAAAATTTGTTTCTGCCCCTGTTTAGCATATTTTCCTTAAAAAAAGAAAAGTCTATGAGTTCTTGGAGGTAATTGAATTATGTAAGTAAGAAAGACTGAAGCAGATGTGAAAACTCTAACTCAGGAAAAAGAAAAAAAAAAAAAAAAGAAAAAAAGATAAATTGATAGCCCCCATCTGAAAATAGGATTTATAGCTGTTTTCTTTTCTGTGAGACACTTTCTCCTTAGTCCCAATTTGGCAGAATATTTATCCCATGTGTTATTTAAAGCAAATAAATAGTCTAATTGACTTCAATGGGACTACTCCAGTGCTTAAGGAATCACATGGGTTTAAGTATCTTATTGGATCATAATATTAAGTTTTGGAATTTTCACTGTCTGGATGGAGACTTGCTATTGAGTTGCTCTTTTTACTACCATGGCAATAAAATTTGAAACTCCTCTGAATACACTGAGATGGGGGCTTTCAGACTAAAAATGGAAATGTGTGAAACTTCATTATTGTTCATACAATTTCCTCACATTCACAGCTCATGACTAGCAAGTATTTATGCAGACACTCACCTTAGACACACTTCTAACTGTGTATAAGCATTTATACGGATGGCCCTAAGTCATCACCATTTTAAATCTATAAATAAATAAAGAAAAATTTCTACTGAGAGAAAAAAAGCATTTGGAAATTCTACACATTTTGGTGATGAGGTATATGTTTGGGAGTCAATTACTTTCTTTGCGTAAATTCTATCAAGCACTATTTCCACGTCCAGTGAATGCTGACTTTCCTTTATTTCTGCACTGTGGCTCAGGCATAAAACCTGACTACTGCATATGAGCACACTACTAAAAATTATTTGAGTACTTGTCACTGTGTATGTATTCTAGTTTTAACTATAATGTGTTAGCTTAAGCCTGTTTCCTTGAGCTTCTTTTGTCATGTTTGACATTTTGTTGTCACTGTACAATATGCTACTGTGGCTTAGTCGAGGCAGAGTAACTCCTTTGGGTCATGGCATGCAAAAGTTCTTGTTTAAAACAGAAATTTTGTATTCTTCCTAGGTTGAAGTTCAAGGTGGATACAAAGAGACAACAGTGCTGTGCCTCAGACACAGAATCACATCAAAATGTGATAGTTTTAGTGAGGCTGAAAATATGTGCTTATAGCCATCTGGAGAACGCCTTTAAAATGAATTTTTGTGCTGAAAATTTTAATGGCAGGGCATACTTTTGATTGTCTTATTCAAAGAGGCAGTCCTGTAAAGTAGAAAAAGTTCCATAGTGTAGCTGGTTTTAGAGCAGCCTGCTGACTCTGCTGAAAATTGGACTACACAGTCCCCAAGGGTTCCTTCCAACCTCAATGGTTCCCTGACTCTATGAGTCAGCACTTGCATTTCAATCACCTTGAACTTGGGGGAATGAGTTTACTTCAGGCATGGATTTCTTCCTTTTAGAAGACTAACAGTTGTCCTTACTGTTGATGAAGACTAAAGGGGCTGATGTGCACTGCCTTTTCCATTATTGGTTTTGCTTATTGCTACGTATGTTCACTGGTGCACAGCAGGGAAGCCACTGCCCATTTAAATCTGCTAGCAGCAAAATACAGGCATATGCTAACAATCCCAATATCCAGGTCAACATACAACAGTCTCAAACAGTTACAGAATAGTACATAATCTATCACATTCAGGTTAAAGAACTGAATTTAATAGAGTAGTTAGATTTTATAAGCATTTGAAATTGCAGTTGGTTAGTAAAACCCTATAAAACTGAGTTTTTATAGTAATACAATATGTATGTATCCATTACACAACTAATCCTGTCTGAATTTGCTTTTAACAATCAGTTAGTATTTATTGATTGTATTGCCCAATAACTGTCTAGTTAAATTCATAACTGGAAAACTTAATTTGAAGGGGCACTAGTAGTTTCTCATTCAAAGTGAAATAAAAAGTGCAATATATACATGACATATCTTTTAAAAAATCATCAAAGCTATTGAAGCACATTTATTGAAAGAGATTTTTCAATTTCATTTTGTTCATTATGTTCAGTGAGAAAATCACATAGCATTTCTTACTGCTTAAGTAGGAAATGCAGCTCACAGACTGTCTGCTCACTGACAGTTACTGCCTACATGGAAAAAAAGAGATTGCGTTGCAGAGAAGAGTTGGTTAGAGCACTAAAATGTCACAACTATGGTATCTCTTCCTACGTTTCTCCTTGAAAATTTTTTTGAATATTTGAGTGGTGTAAAGTAATGGGGAGAGAAATACAATTTTTTTTTCTAGATGGACTAAATCAGCTACAATCACATGCAATTGTTGAAGGTGATGAAGAGAAAGTGATTTCTTGCAATACTTGCACCTTTGCTTTCAGTATATTTCAATGGGAAAAAATCCTGATTAAAAACTGCTGGTAGAACTGTTTTGCTCTGTGATGCCAGAAATCAGAGTTCTTCTGAATCTTATGTGGAGCAGAGGGCTCCTCCAATCTGCTGAATGAAATGGGAAGCTATGTATCATTTAGATTGTAAGTACAGATTGTGGGACAGCACAGTTGTCTTAAGTGTCAAATATTAGATATGTTTGGACTTGTTAAGGACATAGAATCCAAGCATTTAATGAGGCACTTAAAGCACTGCAGGAGTGGACTCTGATTTAGACTATATTTTTGGCTGAAATGTAAATGTAGTATTTTAGATACTGTTCATCAACTGATTTACTTGCAGAAAGTTTGGAGAGCTGAGACAGAAATGATCTCAACTGGCTATTTATCTTGCTTCTTTCACAGAGCATGATGTTTCTTCCAGTGTATAGAAATCTTTTCACTGTGAAAGTGTTTGATTAATAGAGTTGTAATGGAGGGAAACAGTCACTTTATGAAGGAAAGGAAACACACAGCTTGACTGCTCAAATACATGCCCAGATGTATATCCAGTCACCAATGTACTGAGCTTGAATTTGTCATATTAATGTATATATAAAAAATGTGTTATGTGTCATGTTGTATAGAATCCAATTGTTCCATTAAAAATATTGAAGATAAAATAGTTGTTAAAATAAGCTCTTTTCAATGTTTTTACACATAATCTTAAATTCAATAGCTAATAGAATTTTCTCATTACAAAGGACATGATTAATACTCTGTGAGATTAGGAGAATGTGGCTGGTGAAATGACTTTCTATTTTATTTTAACATCTCCAGGGTCAGTAGCCTAAAGCAAGTTCAATTAAATTTCCTTGTTTTTAATTTAAAATAGATTGTCTGACTCATACTTTAACACTTCATCTGGAGGATCTATATTTCTGGACGAGCTGGTTTTGGACATTTAAATGTTCAAGAAAAACTTACAGAACACCTGTGAAGTTAAGATCTATGTGGAAAAAATAAATTTTATTCTATACTCACACTTACCTTTAAAATGTATCTATTCTTGAGTCAGTAATGCTCCAGAGTTTTACGTAGCAATTACTGCTCCAGTCTTACATAAAAACTGTTTGTAGAGCACAGCCTGAGTTGTCTGGATACTTTGTTGAGGACTTGAAATTATAATGTTCTTACCTGTAATTATATTTTCTTTTTCTTATGTGCCTATCTGACACACCAGGAAAATTTCCAAGAGACAGAACATCATAAATGTTATAATGAAAGAAAGGTAAATAGAAAAAAAAAAAAAACAACATTCAGGCACAGACATAAATGTAAATTCTTAAAGAAAAAGGGAAAATAAAACAAGACAGTACCATAAACAAGCTAAATATCATTAAGGTTGCAAGGGATGCCTCAGACTGGATTAATACGGGAAAGTATGCAAACTTCATTTACTGTCCTCTTGGGAACTGGGAAAGGGAGATTAAAAGACTGAAAATTATTCCTTTCCAGAAATACGATTAAAAGTCAACATTCTGAAAATCCATGTAAATTGATATAAAACGTAATACAGAACTACTGAAATACTTTGTTTTCCTTTTCCCTTTTATTTCAGCTCATTTTGTATGTAAAGATGCAATGACATATGTCATACATGAAGTAAAAACACATAGCTCCTACTTTAGTGCCTAAAATTTTGTAGTCCTGGAGCACTTGAATCAAAGAAAACAATTAAAGACATTATGTTGCAATGGCTATCAAGTCCTAGAAGCAACTATATGACATTGAGTTCCTGTCTGTGGACTTATCTGCTGATTCACATATAAATGAACCACGACAACTGGAAATACCTGATTGTTTAGGCACACTTGTTACCTACCAAAAGGATATGAATGCTACTTACTTCAGTTCTTAAACCACAGTTGATTTCATTAAAAATATTCATAGGTGTCATA
Organism: Gallus gallus; assembly: GCF_016699485.2. Taxonomy (NCBI): domain Eukaryota; kingdom Metazoa; phylum Chordata; class Aves; order Galliformes; family Phasianidae; genus Gallus; species Gallus gallus. Next base: position 41,210,886 of record NC_052532.1, read on the forward strand.
GGTATGGGATGGGATAGTTATTTTTCTTTTTAGAGTCTGATAAGATGCTGCGTTTTGGATTTGTGATTAAAATAGTGGTCACAACACACCCATGTTCTTGTTGCAGAGCAGTGTTTGAACAGAGCCAGGATCTTTTCAGCTTCTCCTGCTTCCCTGCCAGTAAGGAACCGGGAGTGCCAAGCAGCTGGGATGGGACACAGCCAGGACAGCTGACCCCAACCCATCAAGGGATATCCTATACCATATGGCATCATGTTCAGCAATATATGCTGGGGAAAGAAGGCGGAGAGAGGGGATTGCAAGAGTGACACCATTTGTCTTCACACATAATGAGTTCTGCTTTTCTGGAAGTGGCTGAACATCTGCTTTATACTGGAAAGTAGCAAATGAATTACTCATTTTGCTTTGCTTTCACACGCAACTTTTTGTTTACCTGTCAATTGTCTTTATCTCAATTAGCAAGTTCTAGCACATTTTCCTTTCTGACTCTCTCCCCTGTCCTGCAAGGGGAGTGAGCAAATCGCCATGTGGCACTGCTAGATTTAAACTACCACATGCTAGACAAATGTTGGAAATCCATGTTTAAAAGGCTAGCTATACCTATCATTAAGTATATAAGAAAATGATGTGAAACCTCCCTGCTTTAATGTTAAAGTAAGACATTGCTAGCCTTTTCTCTTTGTTCTGGACTAAAATTAAATTCTCCTATACCAATGAAGAAACAACTGTGAATTATAAATACTATAGCTCTAATAAAATTTCCAATCAATATTCTTTTTGTTTTTAACTAATGTATATAATTTGTATTCTATTTCTACTGTTTGCAAAAATTGTGCTCAGGTCCTTCTCAAAAGATATTTTCCTATTGATAAACCATTTTTCTGAATATTAACAATGTAAAAAAAAATTGCAGAACAGTAGACAAGTTATGTAGAAACTTTAATAACCACTCTAAAACTTAATTTCTATTTAATTGCTGTAAGTATAAACCTGCCAGACGAGACATAAAAATATGCATTGTGCTACTAGTAAAGTCACTGTAGGAATTTCAATTTGATATTTGCAAAATATGAAATGAAATCTGAGTTGACACTGTGACAGCCAAGGAAAATCATAAAGAAATAATTTAAATTTCACCATTTCATTTGTTTTTTGAAGCTAAAATCTATTCTTATAACCTTGGTGACAAAAGGAAATATGGAAAAAATACAAGAAATGTTTACAAGTAGATACTCCACATGCTATAATTCTCTTTATGGCTGTCAGTTGGAGAGAGTCTTGACCCTGGTGGTTTGAAGCTCTACTAAAGCAGTTTTTTTTTGCTCTAAAACTCTTCTATAGTGGAGCCTGTGAAAAGTTTATAATTCATTCATGTTTAACTGTATTTTTTTTCTTAGAGGAAACTTTTGAAGGTAGGCAAGTTTCATCTGTATTTTGGAAGCTATTATTAACCTAGGCAGACAATAAAAGCAGGTGACAGAAACCGAGTTCACGAGCAACTATGTAGGTACTTCATACTTATTAAAAATACCTGTATTTTTCTAGGAGTTAAGAAAAAATGTGCATGGAAACATCATCTCCATTATGTACTCTTCTTGCATTATGTTACTGTTTTTTAAATTTCCTTTAAAAAACAAACAAACAAACAGAATTCTAGGATGTTTCTACATGTAGATGACATACATGTTCTTGCTATTCTTTTCTAGTACACACACATTTTAACTGTATTTCAGCTTACTTTTAGCCCAAAACTATTGAGAAACATGGGATCTTTTGAGAAATTTTAGTCTTTTCCTCATGTTTCTGAAGAGATGTACTCCAAGAGTATTCTTGGAGCATTCAGGGAGCTTGCTGAACATCCATTAACAGGACCAAGTTCTTCATTGCTCTCAGAATGATAGCAGTTGGTGGTGCTGTTACTGTGTAAGAGCCAGGTGTTGAGGTTCCTAAACTAAAAAATAAATCATGAGCTCTGGATTTTTTTTGCCTGTTTTTCTCATCTTGATCTCCCATCCAGGAGATTTTCCTATCCTAACCACCATAGTGTAGTGTATTTTCCAATCTTTATCTAAAGATTCACTGATTTTTCATCTCTTCTAGTTAAATGAATCAGCAAAATGTGTATCTTTTGTTAGGAAAGATGGGCAGTGAAAGAAGAGCTATGCCTCACTCTGAAGTCACGGCAAGTAGCATCAGCTGAGATGAGGAGTGTTACTTTTATGTTATTGCTCTTTTTGTCTGTAGTATAATATATAGAAGCCAGACACTAGAACAGGATAACAGGTTTCACAGTTCTTATATGATCACCTTAACCCTCTGTTTCACAAAGTGAAAAATTATATATTTCTTTGTCTATATCCACTGACAAATCCTCAGTCTGCTATGTCTATTTTTTTCTTCAGTCTGGTACATCTTCAGCAAGGCCCTCTCTAATACTTGGACTTCTGTGGGGTTTTAGTCATGTCCTTAACTTAAATTTCTAGAGATTCACCATGAATCTTCGTATCTGAGACAATTTATCTGTCCTTGGAGCACCTACTTTTCTCCAGCAGTAAAAGCGTCTGTGCATATTTAGATATTGGGCCAGCCCAAGAAAATACATGAGTTGAGATTGCAGAATGACTACTGCTATGCAACAGCTCCCATATTTCTTTGTCCTTAACTGGAAAAGAACTTGAAAACGCAGCCAAAAACTAATATCTTGCTTTTAGTCAATGTCAATAAATAGTACAAAATTTATAAATCAAACCTTGAAGTTACTCATTTTCCCTTCTTTAGAAATCTGTGGTATTGCTTCGAAAATACTGATTTAATTACTTTTTGTACACAGTTTTATTGCATGGATTTTTTTCCTTCTTATTTTATAGATAATCTAAAATTTTCATTTGGGTGACACTTTAAAAATAATTACTGAAATTTAGTTCGAGTTAAAATTAATACAGATTTATATGTATCTAAAGAAATCTTCACCTTTTATTGGTAGAACAGATGGTTCATAAGAAGTGCAAATTATGTACATTAATCATGCAATCAGGTTTAATGTGTTGATCTTTCACAGTCTCTATATGTATACACGTCAGCATACTACTGAGATTATCATAGAATCATGGAATATCCTGAGTCGGAAGGGACTCACAGGGATCATCAAGTCCAACTTGTGGCTCCACACAGGTCCATCCAAAATTGAAAACGTGTCTGAGAGCACTGTTCAAATGATTCTTCTTTCCAGCAAGCTTGAAGCCCTGACCACTGCCCTGGGGAGCAAATTCCAGTGTCTGGCCACCACCTGAGTGAAAAGCCTTCTCCTGATATTCAACCTGAACCTTGAATCTCCCCTGATGCAGCTCCATGCCATTCCCTTGGGTACTATCACTGTTACTAGAGAGAAGAGGCCTACCCCTAACCCCCATTTGTGAAGAAGTTGTAGTCCAACATGAGGCCTCCCCTTAATCTCCTCTTCTCTGGGCTGAGTAGTTCAGTGGACCTCAGCCGTTCTCCATGAGAGTCACGCCCTCTAAACCCTTCACCATCTTTGAAAGCTCTCTGATGATTTCAAGTCCTTCTTATACTGTGGCACCCAAAACTTCTCACAGTACTTGAGGTGAGGCCACCGCAGCTCAGAGCAATACCCTTTCACTGACTGACAGCAGTGCTGAGCCATATATACCACAGGGTATGGTTGGCCCTTCTGACTGCCGGGGCACACTGCTGACTCATGTTCTACTTGCTATTAACCAGGATCCTCGGATCTGTTTCAGTGGGGTTCCTCTCCTGCCTCTTTTACCTGTCTGTACTTACATGCAGAGTTACTCTGTCCTAGGTGCATGATCTGGCACTTCCTCTTGTTGATCTTCATGTGGTTGGTGATTGCCCTACCCTCTAATTTATCAAGATCTCGGCACAAGGCCTTTCTATCCTCAAGGGAGTCAACAACGCCTCCTAATTTAGCATCTTCTACTAACTCAGTATTTCTTCAAGTTCTGCATCCAAGACACTGATGAAAATGTTTAAGAGAATTCACCCCAAAAATGGAACCTTTAGGAACTTCACTAGTGACTGGCTACCAGCTTGATGTAACCTCAATTGCAATAACCCTTTAAGCATGGCCTATCAGTCATTGCATTTTATTTTTGTCTAGCTATATGATGAACATTTAGTGCAGAAGGATGCTGCGAGTAAAAGTATCAAAATCTTTGCTGGAATCTAAAAAAGGCTGCAACAACTGGCTTCCCTTGGTCAACTAGATGAGTAACTGTCATAAAAGGAAATAAAATATGTTAAATGGGACTTTCTCCTTGTGAGCCTGTGTTGGTTGTGACGAATAAATGCATTCTCTCTCATGTATTTTTCAATAAGTCCTAGAATGATCTTAATTTTCTCTAGCTCTAAAGTGACACTGATACACCAGGATCTTCATTCTTTCCCTTCTTGAAAATTGGGACAATGTTCACCAGTTTCCAGATGACTGAGACTTCTCCAGATTTGCAAGATTATTGAAAAATAATTGAGAGAGATCTTAGGATGATGCCAGTCAGGTCTTTACATACAGTAGGATGAATCCTACTGAGCCACTTAGACTTACATGCATCTAGCTAGAGTAGTAAATCCTGCACAAGTTCATGGTTGGCTGGGATTTTATCATTTCTGCAGTCATAGTTCTCCAGCTCAGGATTTCAGGGGCCTCAGAGCCTATAATTGGTGCTGAAGACAGAGGCAGAGAAGGAATTATATATTTCTGCTTTGTTTGTATCCCTTTTTTGTTAGATGACCATCCCTCATCAGAGAACAATGTTACCTCTGGTCCTTCTTTTGCTATTAACACATTTATAAAAGCTCTTTCCATTGTGTCCCACAGTTCTGGTCAGTTTCAAGTTTAATTGAACTTTGGCTGTACTAATTTTCTCCCTGCAATGTCAAATGGTATCTCTGTAATCCTCCCATATTGCTCAGCCTTGATTCCTGAGGCCATACAATTTGTTTTTATGACTAAACTCTAGAATAAAATCCCTGCTCAGACAATCCAGCCTTCTGACCTGTCTGCATCAAGAAGTGATGTGCACTGATGAGCTACAATGCCTTCAAATGCAACTTGTCAAGGGACCTTGCTTACTAATACCCCAAGCAGTCTGTAGTCTGTAGTTCCCCATATCCCCAGGGTTGAACTTTTGAAGGCTGTTTTCCTCCTGTGACAACTGACACACCATGTCCTGTCTGCCACCAACATTAAGGCACATTCAGTACTACCATAGCTGAGTTGTACACAGTTGAAAAACGTGTTTTTCCTTTCTTCATTACATCTTACTGCTGCTGATAGTATAGTTTTTCTGGATATACACAGCATCATCTAAATCCTCTATATACAAAATACCATTGCTAAAATCATCTTTCTTTTCCATTTAATTTACTTACCACTTCAAGTGATAAACCTCAGTATGCTTATTGTCTCTTTTTTTAAATGCAATCTCTTTGGCTTAGAATTTGACACTGAAAAAGTTGAACATTTTAGCTTGATACAGCAAAGTGTATCTTCACCTGCCCACCTGCTCTCCACAGCTACCTGAAGGGAAGTTGCTGTGAGGTGGGAATTGGCCTCTTTTCCCCTAAAGTTTCACCAGGGGAGATTCAGCTTGGAAGCTAGGAAATAGGTTCTTCTCAAAGAGAGTGGTCAAGCACTGGAATGGACTGCCTGAGGAGTAGTACTGAGGAACGTGGTGTAGTGGGAAATACTGGTGATAGATGGACAGCTGGACTGGATGATCTCAGAGGTCTTTTCCAACCTTGGTGATTCTATGATTCTATGAAAAGCAATTGCAATGGTTCCTTTCATGCTTAAGCTGACAACAATAAATATTATTTTATTTTTTCTTATAATAATTTGGAACAACTATGAGTCTGTCCCATAATTAAACAGTTAGCATCATGTTACTAAAATGAATCTCAGAGAACTCAGTGTCTGATACATTTATTAGAAGTAAATTAGACCATACTGTGTAATTTAAACTATGCATAATTTCCCCTCCGCTGTTCAGCTACAGACCTGTAGTCAATCAGATTTTTTTTTCCAGCTTGGTTTCTACCCTCCAAACTTTAATATAATTATTTCAACTGTGCTTTTAGTGTGATGTGAATACTGTATACTAGAAAATACATCACTGAAATAATGTTAATACACACACTTGTTTAGAAATGTCAACTTTCACTTATTATTTCTATTGTCCTAAATTGTTTCAAGACTATTTTTATGACAATGCTTTTCCAAAAGCTAACTCATTTTAATGATTGAACACAATATATTTTTTTCTTTCAGAAAACCAAACAACAGCAACAACAACAAAAACCCGTTTAATCATATTTTTTTTCCCCAAGATAATGACTTTTTATTATCCCTGTAAATGCTTTTCCTTTATTGACTTTTCTTGCAAAAAATGAGAATAAGCTACTGAGGATATTATTGTGTATGCTTTGTCATCCTATTTATTAAAATAAATTGAGTATAAGAACAATAAAATAATAATATTTCTGAGATTCCTCTGAGGCCTAATTTTTTAGTACAGTAGAAACTCTGCTGTAAACAGATGCCAACACATATTCATGGAAGCATTTACAGTGATATAGCTTCAACAGGGACAGTAATGGTACAAACAGGGCAAAGGAAATACCAGAAATGTTGCAGATGTTATTGATTATATGCCTCGGAGAATATTCCACCTTAATATTTTGAAGCCTGTCAGTATAAATCAAAAGGTGGTGATATTGTCAGTAAGATATATTACAGTCAAAATAATATGCAGTGACAGCAATCCCACTATGCTGACAGAGCAGATCGTGATTTTGGAAACGGAGAAGACATCCATAGCACAGCTGAGGCATTATTAACCAGAGGAAAACAATCTGATTTAAACATCTGAATCATTGTGACCTGTGATCCAGATAATGCTGAAAGTTCATGTGACTGATAGGGCTGTATCATCCTTATGTTAAACTGATAGGCTCCTTTAGGTTGAGTTAACTAGTGTGTTTGAACTTAATCTAAGTCTTATTTATGTCCTAGATTTGCAGCTTTCATCATTTTTCAGACTTGTAAATCTGGAAGCTGTAGTACTAGTTTTTAGGAACAGGAGTTAATACCCAGCAGAGGCAAGCACAGAAATTTTGATTTAAAAGACAACAACTCAGCATCTACACTGTGGTTAGATATGGCATAGAGTTATGACTTTCCTGCTTTTTACAACATCACCTGAAAAAATTCCCTTGAGAGTAGATTAGCTTTACAAGTTTGTGTAAAAATTGTGTAAAAATAATTAGGTTTTTAGTAACTAAAATAATATAGTTAATATACATTTATACTTCTGTTTCTTTGAAATTACACTTTAAATATGCATACCAAAAGATTTTCGCTCTTTCTTTGTATGAATAGAAAAAAAAATCAACTGATTTGTGATTTTTTCAAAAAATGCTGCCACACAATCTGTTGCACATATTTATTTTTAACTTGGCCAGTGGGTATCAGGATGGCCGAATGCCCATTAGTTGTTTTTTAAGTATTATTTTATCAATAGATGATCTCCTAAAACAGCAGCAAGAAACAGATCTGATCTTGTGTGGTTAAAATGAAGCTCTATTTCTTGTCACCTAATAATGGAAAGATTAACAAGAATATCTGCTAGTGGCTAGATACCAGTGGAAATGGATGTGCAATCTTCTTTGTCACTTGCAGGAAAATCCAGTAGCTCCCTAGGTTTTAAACATGCTGTTTAGATTTAAGAAGCTGGCATGGCATTCATCTGTAGATCATTAGTTAACAGATAGCTTTTATAATTCATCTGTAGTGACTTATTCAAACACTTTCTTTTAATAGTTTGTGTTGAATGGAATTAAAAGTGACATGCACACAAGAGAAAATGCCAGCTTTCACAAATCAAAAGCAGACAGTGCATTTTCTGATTCATTGTTAAATATTTCTTGGGGAAGAGAAAAAAGGGATGTTAGGAATTGTGTAGCTTTCTCATTTGACTGTGAATACTCTGTGAATCTGGGGCCAGATACTGATGTCATTTCCATCACAATGAGCTACTGGTCTATTAGGCATGTTTACAGACCCCTAGAATATTATTTCACTTCCCCTTAACAGGCCATCAGATATTTACAGCCCTTACTGAAACACATATAAATTTTTGATTTATTACAGGTTTTTCATGATTTTTATCTGCTCATCTCTTCTTTTGCCATGAAATTGCTTACACTATGTGCAGTGAGCTGAAGGAACAGAATCACAAGACGATTAAGTTTGGAAAGGACCTCTGAAGGTCGTCTGGTCCAACTCCATTCTCAAGCCGGAACATCTAGAGAAGTTTGCCCAGGAACATGTCCCAGTAGCATTTGAATATTCCCAGAGAGGGAGACATCCTGATATATAATAATTTTGCTACCAGGAATGGAATTACTATTGATTCAGACAATTTACAAAGGAGAGAGGCAATTCTGTTTTCACAGGCTTTCTCTGCTGACTTAATTTCAGTGTGAAAATTAAACTTACTTTAAAAAGTCTTCATTTTATTTCCAAATGAGGACTGCTAGCTCCAAATATTTAGAGCTTCTCATCTAACCCTTGTCCAAATATTCCTTCATATCTTTACTTCATTCCTCCTACATACCTTGGAACGCAATTTTTAGGCATATCCTTTTCATCAGGTTTCTAGCTGAAGTCATACCACACGTATTGATTTACATGAAATTACTTTAGTTTGCATCAGCATTTACATGCTAATCATATTCAAAAATTTCATACTATATAACAAATTCAGCATAGTGGTTGCTTTTCCTATCAATACCAGGTGCATCCAGTCCCAGTTATGTAGCTAGCAGAGTATCATATATAAATGCTTATTAACCAGTTAGCATAAAGAATTAATATTCAATTAAACATCAATAAAAACCAATAATTTAATAATTGTTATTTTTTAATTATTTAAATAACTAGTGATTAAAGAAAATCTATTTTTTATTAATGAATAGGTGACATAAATGTATTGCTTTATTGTGACACCAACCAGAATATGCTTCAGAAAGTTATTTATCCATTTTACTTTTGCTCAGCTCAGCTAATAACGTATTCAGGTCTCCCTACTTCTTACCATCATTTCTGTTTGGTAACTTTCTGGACACATTGCTTTTCCCCTGGAAGAAATGGCAACGCAGATAAGATTTACAAATGAAATTGAAATCTCACTTTTTCCCCTGATCTTCCTAAAATTCCAGGTTTTGAAATGCAACCTTTTAAAATGAAAAAATTACTGCTTTTGTACTGGATTTGCTATTTCATGTTTATTTTTTATTTTTTCTTCTTCATATGATTTAGACTGTTAGGCTCTTCAGATAACCTAACTCAAATCAAAAGTAGTCATTCTCTTCCTAAATTTTAGAAAAATACATTTTTTTAAGAATGTAAAATTTCAGTTTCCTTTCTATGGATTAATTTTATACTGATTAATTTTTTCCACTTGACCACTGTTAAATACTATAATGCTAAGTAAGGTGGTATCTACGGTTATGATATATACTAGTTGAGGATTGTGTTGTTAAAGGTCTAGCTGCTATTGTGAAATTGGACTAATCTTCCCACACAGCTGTTGAGGCAACTCACGTACATGAACTGGGCTTCCTTTTGGTGAAATTATACTCAAAGGTATGATCTAAATGTTCACTATTTTAGCAACCAACATTCAGTCATGAAACCAGCCCTGCTCCCACGAAGTAAAATTACAGAAATTTTAACAGACTTAATTTTGAATTATGTCAATGTGCAGGTCTCTTCCTATTGGAGTGGCTAGTTGCTAGTTGTTTCTTGCTAGTTTTGGAATAATGATCCTTCAGAGGATAATTGGATGAATGGATAGATGGAAGGATGTGAATTTTACTTCTGGAAATTACATATCAACTTGATTCAAGAAAAAGATTTACTAGGTCTCCTACATTATTATCTCCTTGCCAGTTATAGTGGTTGTGGGAAATAATATTCAAATAATAAATAATGGAGTGAATCTTTCTGACACAGGAAGAAAATTTGCTTATCTCCATTTTTCCATCTGTATGTTTGAGCTCATATTTCCAACCCCATATATCTGTTGGAATTAATCAAACAAATTTTTCATGTGCTTTGAAGCACAGACCTCAGTTCTAGGCTCTGATTTTGAAGTATATGATTGGTAGATAATACATTCCTTTGGAATTTGTACCATTCAAAAGTGGCTTTGAGCTGTTTGGATAGTTTTTGATCTTGAGATCCAGCTTCCTTGCATAAGTTATAACCTGCTTGGTACCAAGAATGTTGAGATGCATACTACTTACTATTATACAAATTAAGCTGAAAATGTATGAATGTAGAATCAAGTGCAGTCATACTATGTTGGAGTCATTGTTCTACAACTAGCTCAGTGGATTTGAAGGTAGGTAGGATTTGAAGGATGAATGTTGATGCAGCAGTGAAAGTAGTAGATGCCTAGTAAGAAGCATCAGTGTTCTTTTGTCTCTGGTTGCTGATAAGGGCATAAAATTGCATATTTAAGATATTCCAGATTCTTGTACACAATTGATATGTCTATGTAGACTGATTTTTGGATTATGATATCAAATTATAGTGTTAAAGGATTTGGGTACCACTAGTAGTATTGTAGACTTACAGCAGAAAATATAGAAAATGTTCATCAGATGTACAATGCCATTTAAATAGGTTGGCAAAAAAACAAAGAAACAAACAAAGAAACAAACAAACAAACAAAAAAGCAGTCATCATTTTGAGCAGGACATCTAGTCTTCATTAATTAAAAAAATGTGCAGTAAGAAAACTGCATACTGAATTTGAATCTTAGTAAGCTGAAATATCTGGAAGAGAATTTTAAAGACTGCTGATATATATATAAAGGGCACATATTGGAATAAATGAAGGTCTAAAACATGCAATATAGAATCTGCTGGTTCTCACACTTCTTTTTTCTTGGCCCTGCACTTTCTTCAAACAATATGTCCAAATCAAGGAAGAATTTGAACTGCAGTATGTAAAACTGTGCTCTTCCTAGAAGCCGGACTGAATTTTCTAATTAGGATATTTAACAGAAATTTTTGAATACATTCCTATGAATTATCTTCTGAGACCTTTGGATATTGATATTGTATTTCATTCTTATATTACAAATAGAACATTTTGGATACTTAAGTTTAAATTATCTAAAATATAAATCATTACAGGCATGAAAAGAATCCCCAAATGATATATGTTATTACTAATGGTAAGTTTTCCTAAACACTGGTAAAAATACAGTGTAAATTCTCATATTAGTGTTGAGAACTAAAAATTATGTTAATTTCATGAACAATTGTGAAACCACCATCCATCGATTTAAGTGCTTGTAAAAGATTCAGAATGGACAGAAACAATGTCTTCTACGTGCACACAAAAAGTACTGTTAGTATGTTCCACAAGGAAAATATTTAATCTTTTTTTTTTACTTGAAAAGATTGTGTTCAGGATTTTGAGTTACTATTTATTTTGGTTCTCCTTCATGAGAGCTCTTAGAGCAGTCAGAGTTTCAAGAAATACTGAAAACTGAGTTACTGAGAAACAACTCAGTTAAGAATCTCAGATTTGGATGTTCCAAGAAAAGAGACATGTATTCACAAATTCATGCCTTTGTGCCAAACACTGCAACAAACAGAGGTGAAAGATCTGTTATTAGTCTTCTAAGCTGGACAAATTAGTATGTTCTTCAAATGTATCCACCAGCTTCACATTGTACAGACTGTCAATACACAGAAGATTTATCAGTTGCTAGGTCTGGCAAGATTAAATAAATAACTTCTCAAATCTGAAGTATTTAAATTATAATTGCTTCTGGAAAGGATAATTCCTGGCATCCCGTGAGTGACAAAGTGAAATAAAGATCCAAGTTAGAGTTTTGTGAAGGAAATTAAAATATTTTATTATGTGTTGAAAAGTTTGAAATACATATTACAAAGTATATAAGGGACTACCTTTGGCTAAAGAGTTGAAAACCAGTTGAGTAATCTCTCTCAGAACTAACCTCTTAAATTCACTGTCACAATTTTTAATGGGTTGAGAATTTCTCATTAAAAATCTGAAATACAGAGTAATAAGTGTAACATATCTATGGCACCACAAAATACAACTTTGAATGACTTGAGACGTTCAGTTGTGTTGTTTTTCATATTTTCATCGTTCAGTTTAGCAGTAGTAATTTTAGCAGTAAGACACTTCCTGGCAGTTACAGTGATGTGAGAAATTTGTATCTTCCACATGGCACCTTTCTGAAGGAAAATGCTGTTACTGTTTTATGTTCATTAAATAAGGAACAATAGATTAGTAGGGAACTTGTGAAGATTTACTATTGTAACTAGCAGACATTCTGAAAAAAGGAAGTATGAGAAGGCTATGAGCTGTGAGAGAGAGTCAAAGAAAACACTGAAGTTCATTAGGTTTCTGAAGAACTGGTGGGAGTTAATGTCCAATAGAAAAGAAAAAGTTTTAATTAAATGATGGGTCTTGTGAAGTAATAGAGTAGTTGGTAACTAACAAGCTAACAAAATCATGAGCAAACTCTATTGTAAAAGACTAGGGAATTTCTCTAAACAAATACAAGATGAAAAAAACAGGGATATGTACAACTATATTCAGCAATTTATGAGAAAGATTTATGAGAAATTTATGAGAAATTATGAGAAAGATGAGAAACCCTACTCTTTGAACTACCAGAGAGTGTACGATTCTTTTAGTCATTGCTGTGATCAATTTTATGTATGGCTGTAGAAAAACCATCTGTAGCAATTTTGAATAACTGTATTATGATTTGGAAGGGAAATAAGTAACATAGGTAATTACTGCATCTCATATATTTAGTTGAAATTAGCTCATGATAGATAAAGGCAAATATGATATAAAAACACTGTAATTAAATAAGGATAAAATAAGGATTAAATAAGAATATTTCTTCAGGATTGCGACAACAGAGGAGACTTCCATAAAAATTTGATAGCTTATTGAAAATGAAAGTTTACTACTGTCTTATGTTTTATTGCATGCTTTCCAGGAACACATATTGCATGCCAGAAACGTGTGTAGAAGATGCTAAATGTTTTGGAAACAATATGGATTAATTTAAAGTTCATTAAGTTGTCTGATATCTGAAGGATAAATTTTCAAACATAAATTTAGTATTCAATAAAACAGATAATGGTTGAAAAAAGACTGATTCAGCTTGTTGTGTTTGTGTTCTGATTGTTCTATTTTTACTTCAGTAACTGTTTTTTGTTTCATTTTTTTTCTTTTCTCCACAATAGATCAATTGAAAAAGTTTTATAGAAACATAAAATTAACTGTCTGATTGCACTTTCAATAATTACGTCTCTTTCATCCTTACTGCTTGCACCATTATCCTAATTCATATACCTGTGTCCTTGATTCATGGGATTCTATCTCTATGTGCCACTGTAAATGAATTAAAAAAAATTAAATACCAATTAACTGTCATATAAAATGTTAGCTGAATTGCTTATCCTTGCAATTAGAAAACATATACCTATATTAAAATAGTAAAAAAGAGCAAAACATTTTTTTTTTCTTGTTGGCTGATGTATTCTTGCTGTGCTAATCTGGAACAATATTATCAGTTGTCCTTATTTTGTATTCTTGATAAAAATGACAGTCCTATCTATTAGGTTTAAGACTACATGGAAGTGACCACTTTCAAGGTCCTATTTCTGGAAGCAAATATTACCAGGTTTCTGAATTTTTTTAACAAACGGCAGAAAATAAGGAAAATGATTAAAAAAAAAAAAAAAGTCTGGCTATTTTGATAAATTGAAAAATAGAATAAATATAATATCATATCATCATAGCTAATCTGATTTTAAAGTTGGGTGATATGTCCTAAAAATCATTTTCATGTAGGACAATTTCTCTGTTCTGTAGAAATTCTGGTCTTAGAGATTGTAACAATCTGTTTTAACATAAAGGCCCATAAAGAATTATAGGAAAAGGAAGGATGAAATACCCACTGACAGAACAAGGGGCAGTGTAGAAACTCTCATACAGGAAAATCCATCTGAACATAAGAAAGTATTTCTTTGCTGCAAGGATGATCAAGCAGATTGTGTAGAGAGGTTGTGAAGTCTCCATCCATGGAGGTATTCAACACCTGACTACCCACAGGCTTGACCAGTGTACTCTAGTGATGGGTTAGACTACACGATGAGATTCCTCTCAACCTCAACCAATTTTATGTTGTGAATCTGTTCTGGAGAAATTTTCAGAACTACATTTTAACAACAAGGATTCTTTGATTCCTAAACAAAGCAACACTAAATTTTAATTACAGTTACACGGAAAAGCTTGTTCTCCTATGGTAGGCTGAGGTTAGAATTGACAGAAAAAGGATGCTGGGTAGGGGCGAGAATAGACTGACAAAACAAAACATGGGATGCAAAGTGAACTTTCCTGTGAGAAGCTTTTCCACTGAGTAATCTGTATTTCAACTGGTCTTTGCATAATGCTCAGTTAAAACTAGGGTTGGGCTGCGGAACGAAAGAAGACTATGGCCGTGGACCAAGTGGGTCTGAAAAGGGTGTGTCAAAGGACAGGATAGCTGTGAAGACAATATTTCTATCATCAAAGTTTCAACAAGACAGTGGCTGTGAGGTCTTGTTGTGAAGGCTGTAAATGCTTGACTTTCAGTTATATTTTGAATTACATGCATTATTTCCTGTATATAATCTGTGATTTATTTCTAATGTATAGGTCTTGTGCGGCAAGATTCGGAGGAGGGTGGGGAGGAGGAAGGTGTTGCTGCAAGAGTGACCTATTTCGGAACATTCCAGAAGCCAACTCTTGTAAAAGCCAATATCAGCAAGCCCCAAAAGAGCATGGAGCAGAAGTTCTGCTGCAGCCTATGGAAAGAAATCTGAGGTGGAGCATGATGTCTGCGGAAGCTGTTGTTCATCTGGAAACCTACACTGGAGCAGTCCACTCCTGAAGTGTGGACCCTGCGGTATGGACCCAAATTAGAGCAGTGCTTGGAGAGCTGTAGTCTGTGGGATGCCTACGTTATATAAGTTTGGGAAGGGTGGAACCTTGTGGGAGTGACCCCACATTGGAGCAGGGGCAAAGTATTGCTGCGAAGGTGCATCAGAGATGAAGTGTTATGGAACACTACCCTTGTTCCATTGTGCTGTTTGGAGGGAGAAGAGGTAAAAGAGAGTGGATTTGAGGGAAGGTGGTTTTAGTTTGGTTTCAGTTATATTAGTCTGCCTTATGCTGTGTCTGTTTATCCTGTGACAATTGGTGAGTGATCTCCCTGCCTCTATCTCAACTTCAGTCCTTTTTTCATCTCAGTTTCTTCCCCATTCTTTTTGAGGAGGAGTGAGAGAGTGATATGGTGGAGTTTAGATAGCCATCAGTTTGAAACCACCCAACTAAAGAAGAGTCATTTAGTTAGTTCTGCAAATGACTAATGATTCTGTAGCTTTGGATTGATCAATGCCTAGCATTCAAATGAACAAATACTTATTTTCTAAATAAACACTGGAGTACAAAATAAATCCAAAACATAATATATTATCTAAAATAGGTTTTCACAAGGCCTTATAGTATTTCCTAAAATGCAGTAAATCTTTTAGTGGAAATGCCATTAATTTCTTCCTTGATGGGGAACACTGAGGAGAATATGCCAGACTTGCAGCCAAATTTACATTAGCTCTTTTTATACTATTGTATGATCTCAGCTTTTCTAGCTTGAAACGATGTCATGGATACAATTATGTACTTCACTCTTAAGATATATGCAGCAGTATAATTACTGATAGAAAAGAGTGATTTAATAAATCTTAATAATAAGACAGAAACTAGTTTTGAGATGACAAGGTACACTTGATTATTTACTTCATAGAGTTAAACATACTCATCCAGGAGATACTACCATTGAGAATTAGTTTCAAAGTGGATCCTCTTTCTTTCTAAAGGTCTGCTCAGAACTGCTAAAGGACTGCTAAGCATTAGGCTAAAGGACTGCTCAACATTAATGACATAATATGACTGATTCATAGTCATATTTGCATACTGACTGCAGATGTCACTTTCTTCCAAATTTGTTTTGAATCTGATACTGACAAGAATTGAGGTCGGGTGAGTGCATTGCTCAAATTGCCCCTTGGATATTATGTTGTTATCTGTTTTCCCTCAATCTACATTGAGTCAGATGCAGACATCATGACTCATTGCATCCATCATGACTGTCACTGATGGTTATCTGCTCAAGTTGGATTCAGCCTTCATGACTGCCACTAGTGGCTATTGCTTGAGAAATGTTAAGGGAAACAAAGGTCAGGTTGAAAGGGGTGGGTTACAGAAAATAAATGCTGTAAATTCTAGTTGTGTAAGTTAAATTCAGATATGGTTATGTTATCTGAATATAGGTTTATAAATTTATACAAAGACCCAACAAGGATCAGATGAATGATGATCAGTAGAAGATATGAGACATATAGGAGATAGCTTGAAGGCAGAAAACAAGAGGAACCAGGGATGACTGAGGATGAAAACCTGTGAAAATAGAAGGAAAGATAATAGATGTGCCTGCATATGTGGAGGCAGATGCTGGTTTGTCAGCACGTCTCTGTGTGTCTGACTGAATTCTGCACTTTCTCAATTTGTTTGTTCTATCTACTTATGAAATCTTGCCTCTAACTGTCTTCTGTGGGTGTGTGTATGCCTCTCAGGAACTGTGCTTGGCATCCTTACTCCCTGTCTCCTAGGAAAAGGAATTGCAGCAGGCTCACATCTACAAGTCTGCGACAGAAGGTACCTCACAGGTACTGTAGACTACCAAATTCAATAATCTTAAATGAGTTATATTACCTGATATTCTCCATACCTCATCTACTATACTTAGATAATATCACCTATTCATTTTTTTTTCAGTCTTGATCATCATTCATATGATAATGCTAATTTTAACCTTAGTGTTTGCACCTGAGTCTCTGAACTTCAAAACCAACCCTGAAGATGTATATAGCTATGTCAATAACATTTCTCATGTCAGTTAAGCAACCACTGTTAATTCTAGTATATCTATAGCAGATATTTCACTCTACTGTGTATTGATATGCCTTTTTTTTCAAATGGACATGCCATTTAGTGATATTCCTATGGTGTTCCCTGTGGTGGTGATATGTAAATCTGACCTTAAAGCACATTTTTCAGTATGACAGAACTGAAATGGAACCACAGTTATCTGACACAATTTCTCTTCTAGAAATTGATATTAAATAAATATTGAGAAAAAAAATCCAAGAAATGAATTATTTTTTACTCTAATGAAATTTGAGATTACTGCCTTTTTAACTATTATGATGCAAAGAAAATAGTAATTAGGCTAGGATTATTTGCAGATATCTTTCTAAAGCTAAGAAAAATACACAGAAGTATGCAGCTAAATTTATATTCTTTGAATCCGTCTTTTCATTATCATGCCTGACTTCTTCATTTACCCTCAGGTGGAATTCCGTAAATGTCTTGTTTTTTATTGGAGGACTGGGACTACAGAGCCGTGTAAATCAATGGGTAATACATGTGAGATTCATCTGGATTTAGTTAAAAATACATCTTCCCTGTCATAACTGTGATCCACAGTTATTTGTAACAAAAACTTTCTTTGTAAGAAAAAAGAAAAGAAGAAAATGAACTATCTATACAGCAGCAGCAATATTTTCAGAGAGAGAAACTTCTAACAAAGTCTTGATATGCATTCAGCAGTGTCTTCAAAATCCAGAGCTGAGTATTTTGCTCACCTGAATCTGTTTGTGCCTTGGTCATTTCATCCAAATTACTTCGTTATTGTCTGACAAATTACATAAATCCCACCAGATGGGGTTTTTCTTTGTTTGCTTGTTTTTTGTGCCTTAACTGTTCCTCATTAGAGTGGAATGATATAATTTGATAGGATTTATTAATGGCTTTTTTCAGCAGATGGGTATTTACATTAAAATATCTGTCCCAGCCCCCTTGCTTTTTTTCTTTCTCTTCTGTTACAGATTAATACTCCTGAGTCAAGCATTACAACTATCCAGAAAATGTATCTGCAAAGATACAACAAATTTTTATAATCTAGTCCCAAACATATCCCAAAAGAATACAACAACATGGAAGCCTGACGTATTGGCTTTGTGTAAATAAGCAAATAGGAATAACTCAACATTTATGGGACAGTGCTTAGTTAAACTTGCTATGGATCTATTACAAACTGTCAAACTGCAATCATTTTGACATATATATTCATAGGTATGTATGATACTGAGGTCAGGCTGACAGGCCTGTAGTTACTTAGATCCTCCTTCTGACACTTCTTGTAGATGAGTGTCACAATGGCAAATCTCCTGTTGCCTGGGACCTTTCCAGTTAATCAGAACTGCTGATAAATGACAGAAAATATCTTCGCAATCACCTCCACCAGACCCCTCAGTACTTCAGTGTATCTCATTTGGCCCCATGGACTCATACAGTCCAGGTAGAGTAGCAGGATGATAAATGTTTCCTCCTGAATTATAGAACTCATGCAATAAAGGAGAGATATTCTCCTGTTGATCCTTTGTTGTTAAGGTATTTGTAAAAATCCTTTTTGTTATCTTTTACAGTGGTGACCAGATTAAGTTCTAGCTGGGCTTTTGTTGTTTCAATTTTCCCTCTGCATATCCTAGCAACATTCTTGTACTCTTCTCAAGCTGCCTGTCCCTTCTTACAAAGGTGGTAACCTTCTTTTCCTGGAGTCTCAGTGAAAGTTGTGCTTTTAAGATTTCCTCCCAAGGAAATGTCCAGACTTCAACCCTTTTTCCCTACAGGACTCTCTCTCAAGGAACTCTCTCAACCAAAGTCCTAAGGAAGCCAAAGTTGGCCCTCAGGAATTCCAGGCTGACTCACTCCTCACTTCAGTAAAAATAAAGAACTCTATCTTATGGTCTCTTTGTCCATGACTTCTGACCACCACATTTCCTACCAGTCCTTCTCTGTTTGTGAACAGCAGGTCTAGTGGGGCACCTCCTCTGATAGGGTCTCTCACCACCTTTATCAGGAAGTTATCCTCCACACACTAAGGAACCTCCTAGACTGTTTCCACTCTGCTGTATTGTATTTCCAGAAAACTTCTGGTAAACTGAAGTACCCCGTGGGAACAAGAGCTAGCAATTGTGTGAATTCTGTCAGCTGCTCGTAGAATGTCTCATGCCTCATCCATCTCGCCATCCTGGTTTGGTATTCTGTAAGAGTCCCGTCAGGATATCAGCTTTGTTGGCCTTCACCTGATCCTTACTGGCATAGACTCAACCTTATCATTACCAGCAATAAGCTCTATAACACCGAAACACTCACTAACGGAGAGAGCAACACCACCACCTTCCTTCCTTGCTTATCCCTTCTGAAGACCTTATAGCCTTCCCCTACAACACTTTAACCATGAAAGTGATCCCACCATTTTTCAGTAACGGCAACTATGTCATAGATTTCTTGCCACATAATGGCTTCTAGGCTCCTCATTTGTTATCCATGTTGTGTGCATTGGCATTGATGCACTTTGTCTGGGCTACTGGTATCACCTGCAAGCCTGACATACTGCCCCTAGGCTCAACTATAGCGAGCCTGATTTTATCTCCTTCTTCCTTCAAACATAGTTTAAAGCCCTCTCAATGAGCCTTGCCAACTCTGGGGCTAGAATCCTTTTCTCCCTTTGAGATAGGTGAACCCCTCTGTCTCCAGTAGGCCTGATACCACACAGACTGTATGGTGGCACATGGTTTTAAACTAAAACAGGGGAGATTTAGATTAGAGGTCAAGGGGAACATTTTCACAGAGAGTGTTTAGGTGCTGGAACAGGCAGCTCCAAGAAGTTGTGGATACCCAATCCCTAGAGTTGTTCAAGGCCAGGTTAGATGGGCAGCCTGATTTATTGAGTGGCAACCCTGCCCATAGCAGAAGATTTGGAACTAGATGATCTTTGAGGTCCCTTCCAACCCAAGCCATTCTACGATTCAATTAAAAAAAAAAAAACAACAAAACACACACACACACACACACACACACACAAAAAAAAACAACAACAACAACAAAAAAAAAAAACACCAAAAATCCACTGATGGCACCAGCCTCCTAGCCATCTGTTGATCAGGTAGGTTTTCCTTTTCCCATCGGTATCCCTTCCTGACCCTGAAGGTATTGAGGAAAACACCACCTGTGCTCCTGCTCCTTCAACTAATTTACCGTGTTCTAAAGTTCTTTTTGATAGAACTCAGACTTCACTCGGCAACTTCATCACTGCTGACCTGAACAAACAAATGTGGGTAATGATCAGAGGGACATGCTAGACTAGGGAGCTTCCTGGTAATCTCTCTGACCTGGTTCCCAGGGAAGCAGTGGGTTTCTCTGTGAATAGGGTCTGCTTGGGCCCTCTGTTCCCCTCATATGGGACTCATTTGTAACAATTCCCATTCTTTTGTTCTTGGCAAAGGCAGTCAGCAGTGTGGGACCGACCGACTCACCCTAGACAACTCCCTGGATGGACCTTCACCAATATCCTCATTTGTCTGTCCCTCAAGTTCTAGAATTTCATACTTGTTGAGCACCTGAGGAGATGAGGTAGACTGGGAGGAGATTCACCTGCGACCCCAAGTATGGACCTGTTTCCATTCCACCCTGTCTCTTAGGTCCCCTCCTTATGCTTGTGGGTGAGAAGGTAGGGGATCCTCCACTTACTGCAAACTGTCCCCTGATGCACTTCTTGCAGGGATGAGAGACTGTGGCTCCACCAGCCTATCTCACTTAATTCATTTAATGACATCCTATATAGCTATTATTTTTTTTTTCATAATGTAATGTATTTTCAATTTCAAAAAAAACTTGACAACAGAATCCTATGAAGAATATTTGAATGATGAAGTAAATTTCCAAATATAGGAGCCTTCTGAGAAGTGCCACCATGTGGACAAGTGATATAGACTGGCAACACAGAATTTGTGCCTGTATGACTATTAATATGTCAAGAGGATTAAGAAAGTTGATTACCCCCAAATTTAAAGTGAAGAAGCAAAATGATGTAATTTAAACAGTTTTTCTAGAAACTGAGTACTTTATTCTCATGGTGAACTGAAGTTTTTTTCTCACACAGCATTAATAGGTGTATAAATGCCATGAAGATGAAGATGATTCAGGAGGATTTTATTTTGAAAGTACTTGATTGCCCTTCAGAGGATAGGTATCTGCCAATAGTTGCTTTGGGCAAACTCCACATAGGCAAATCAGATTTCAAACTCTTTCTGTAACTTTGTACAAAAACAACATAAAATGTCTTACAAATATCTACTGGATGCAGACATACTCAAAGGAAAGAAGTTTCCATTGAAGTGTTGGGTAACACCAAGTACAAAGGCAGCAGTTAAACAGAAATCAGATAATGTATTTCAGAACTGTTAAAAGATGTGTCCTTATTTTCTTAGCTCTCAATTTTATTCCCACGGTGAATACATCTCCCATCTGGGGAAAAGTGGCTTTACAAAAAGAAGAGATATTTGATCTTCTTACTTAGCATGTATTCAGTCCAAAAAGAATCCATTTAGCTGAATTCCAGGAGTTGAACAGAGAAAGATGCCCCCAGTACACTCAGACATCTATGCAGGTCCAAATTCTATGTCCCAAATTCATGATCGATAGTTTCTTGTTCTTTTGGGGAGACTTACTGCCTTTACAATAACCTTATGTAACATCTAGTTTAAGTATCAACATTCAGATTCATTTTCCTATTTTATTTCTGTTTGTTTCAAGGGTCCAGAGTACAAATAAAGAACACAGTCATACTGGGAAAAATAATATGCACAATATTACACGTAACACAGACTGCGGATAATGTAACTGCAGTCTCTTCCCAAATTCTTCTGAGGTGAGGCTGCCAAACAACTCCTTTCTTTCAACTTTATTTACTGTATATAGTAATATATATTTGTTCAAAATCCAGATCCTTCTGATCTATGCTAATATTGTTGGTCTGCATCTCAAGCACTGGAAGTTGTCTGTATTATCTATTACATGTGTAATCTCACATCTCACTTTATGCCAGCTCATACTCTGACTGGCACAGGAAGACCATTTATTGAAAGAGAATAAATCTGTACTCAGTTTCTATTTTATCTAATTTTCCCTGGACCTATAAGTTAAATTGGTTAACAGCTTTCTTTTTAATGAGAGTTGGCTGGGGACAAATCTGATTTACATCTGTATCTAGAGTTGCTATGGTTACAGTTTTGGCAGATGTTTTTTGTTTGTTTTTTTTTTTTTCCTTTTTTTCTTTTTTTTTTTTTAATGCATTTCCACAGTTTAGGAAAGAAATCATTAATTTACATGATTTGCTGAAGAGAGTATAGTGAAAAAAAAGGACTTCTTCAAGTGATAAACATAATTTGAGGTTTGTTTTGCATCATCTGTAATTACCATATAACATTATGTGTAATTAGAACACATTTTAGCGGAATCACATTATTTAAATTTACTTTCTCCAGAGCTGAATGATTTTACTCTCACAGTGAACAGAAGGATTTGTTTGGGAATGCCCAATAGCAACTTCTCCTATTGCAGGAATGAGAATAGTCCAAGTAGATGCTGTGTGTTATTGAAGAGGCAACCTTAAAATCACATTTGATTTTCAGAGTATTTTAATCTTGTAGAAGTAAGGCAGTGGCTACAAATTGTTGTAAGAAGTATTCACAATATAGATATTTCTGGAAATTCCTAGCAATACAAATTTAAACTTAACTACTACTGATACGGAATACTGATCATGATAACAAGCTAAAATTATTACTTTTCTCTGGAAACACTCCTGTATATGTATTTCTTACTTATTTGCTTTGTGGACTGTGCAGTCATGCTCTCCACTGAATATTATCACAATCATCATTTGAAGACGGAAAAACCTGAAAATTCTGTCTGCAATAAATGAAATCTGGATGAGTCAATTATTTAGATGGATCCTGGACTTCCTGGTTCAGACTACCTGACTTCCAAGTCTTCTTGCTATAGTTTTTAAGGTCTTTTTGATTTTTCATGGTCACACTGGTTTTCACATAAGCTGAGGGCATAATTTTTCTTTTTATAGGTCTAATCTGTGATGCTTAATGTAAATTGATGAATCTTAATAAACCTGTACTATATAACTTGACTAAATGTGTATGTCTACACTCACATACATTGAGAAACAAAACTCAATATATTCTGTACATTATAATGTGAATAATCTGGAATGGCTTAAAGAACAAATCTAGTTGTTGATGTCCTATAGACTTTTCCACAAGCAAGCATTTTCTTCTGTCGATGGTTTACGGGCTGGTCCGGTCTGGTTCCGTGACTAGTGGGGCAGAGGGATTTTTTTGTAAAATCCACGCCTCCGGAAAACGGAAACAGGAGACTCCCAGAAAAAAAAGAATAATTAAAAAAAACAGCGGCAACGATCTGAGGAGAAACAAACTAATTTACTAAATATAGTATCGGAATGCATGATAACACACTATAATACAATTCAATACAATTGTTAATAAAATCAAATATAATTGAGAGAAGGATTGTCCGAGAGCTAAAGGCCTTACGCTAATACTGAAGCCTTGCATGCAGTTGGGAGCAGCAGCGAGATGATCTGAAAGCGAGCATGAGACGAGAAGAAAGGGCAGAGGGCTCAGGTCAGGTGACCTACAGGGCTTATATCTGTTCCCCTGAGCAGGAATGATAACAGTATTTGAACAGTTTTCTGGGGAACGTAGTTCTTCTCTTCCACACAAGTACCCGGAACTAGAGCATTTGCTCTTTAACTCCCAGTACACTGCATGATGTTATGATGTGGAATAGCAATAACCAAAAATCATAAAACCATGACATCGTCATAGAATCGTAGAACTGTAGAACGATTTGGGCTGGAAGGGACTTTAAAGACCGTATAATTAAAACCCCACTGCCATGGGCAGAGCTTCCACCTATTTGATCAGGCTGCCCAGGGCTCCTTCCAATATGGCTCAGAACACCACCAGGGAAGGTATAAACACAGCTTCCCTGTGCAGCATGTGCCAGCTGCTGACTGCCCTGTGAGTAAAGAATTTCATCTTAATATCTAACCTAAGCCTCCTCTCTTTTAGCTTTAAACCATTTCCTCTTGTCCTGTTACCATCTACTCAAGTAAAAGTCAATCTTTCTCTTGTTTATAAGCTCCCTTTAGCTACTGGAAGGTCACAGTGAAGTCTCCCTGGAGCTCTCTCTTCTCCAGGCTGAACAAGCCCAGCTTGCTCAACCTTTCTTCATTGGAGAAGTGCTCTACCCCTTTGATCATCTCTGTGGTACTCCTCTGGACCTGCTCTAACAGATTCTTCCTGTACTGGAAACCCCAGGCCTGGATGCAGTACTCCAGATGAGGCCTCAGATGGGGCAGAATAGAGAAGGACAATCACCTCCCTCTCCTTGCTGGCCACTCTTCTTTTGATTCAGTCCAGGATACAGTAGGCCTTCCAGACTGCAGGTGTGCATTGCTGGCTAATGTTACGCTTTTCGTCTATGAGGTCTCCCATGTCCTTTTCCACAGGGCCACCGTCTGTGTGTTCTATCCTGTAAATGTATCTGGGGTTGCACTTGGCTGTGCTGAACTTTATTAAATTCATGTAGGCCAAATTTTTCAAGCTTATCCTGGTTCCTAATCTAGACTCTGTTTTACTAAATGTTTATAAAAAAGCCCCAGTCTTAATCAACAGTCTAAATGTGTAAACAGATTTTGCTGGGAGAGAGTGCTGATCTTGATTTAAGGCAAAGGAACTACCGTTTGGTTCTATGACAAAGCAGCACATACTGTCCTAGTGTGTTGCAACAGAGACAGTAAAAACCTAATTAGTTTCCATTAGAATCCCATGCTTAGTTTATACTAGATCTTTAATATTATTTTTTTTTTCTTAAGCAAAGAGACATACTTCTGAGGGATATCACAGCTGAGTGGTATGCACTCCTAACCTTTTTTTTTTTGTACATGGTCACTAAACTTTCTGTATATTTTTGCATGCATTTGATTTTCTATGTTGTCTGGATCTACTCAGAATCTTTGGAAACTTTTGACCTCAGAATATGCATAACTTTATAAAGAATTGTTTGACTCCCTCATCTCACAATGGCAGAAGTTAAGAAGAGAAAGAAAACACACCCAAATTATAAGAAAAATAAATTTACAATCAAAGATTTTTGCCACATTCACTTAAAAAATTCCTTAAGGGTTCATTGCCATGGTACAACAAAGAAAAAACATGTTCCACTGAGAAATGTGAATGACTTGACATGAAGCTTTTGCATTATAATTAGTCTAAGAATACTTTAATTGTGAAATAATTTTAAAAATTTGTATATAATGACTGTTTAATACATATATCAACATTTCGTACATATATGTATTTATTAATCAAAGCCAAGTTCTTGGAAAATTAGACACATGCATACATTTTGCAGATATTTTTATTAGCTAAAAGTCAAGACTAAAATAACTTCTCCTTCTTGAATTGTCATGTGGAGTGTTTAGAATGTAAATTAAAACCAGCCAATTGTGTCTTTCCCTTAGGTTCACAAGAAGGTTAGAAAAGAAACTGTGTCTAAACAGACTCAGAATAAGACTGTTAAACCATATGGCTGTTAGTGACCATGGAAAAATTTCTTTATTGGCAAGGCATGAATGTGCAGAAATTTGCAGTCCTTGTGCAAGATTGTTCAGTAAGTTATTCCAAAAGAAGATCTTTTCTGAGTAATGTGTTACAAAAATTTTTACTCAGAAATGACAATGGATTGCCTGTTTTTTTTTTTTTTTTTTTTTTTTTTTTTTTTTTTTTAAGTAGGAACTTTCTAATTCTAATAATGTATTTGGAGGAATTAAATCACTGAGCTTCCATTAGTGTTGGCTGCTAGAGAGGCTGGTCTGCTTCTTCTGCTAAAGTTTGAGCTCCTCTATGCTTGTCCCCTACATTGCAGCTGCCGCTGTGTTCAGGCCTACTTCAACTTTTTCCTTTCAGATTCAGGAAGATAATAATCACTTGTTTGCAGTTATCTAGTGTTCAGATTAATAGGGGTTAGCTATGACAAAGATAATATATATATATATATATATATTTGTGGAACAGAACAAGGGAGAGCTCTGTATGGCTGCAATGGGTCTATGGGAAACTGTTAGTATTGAAAATATTCATTACTATGCTATTTTTAGATATTGTCTTTTATTCTTTGTTCATTTAATTTTACTTTTCCTGTTTTCAAACATCATCAGAAGTGCTTTGAAAATACATTAAAGTCCTGAAGAAGAGTACAAGTTTCCTGTCCTCCTTGGAAGAATTCTAAATTGCAAAGGGGGGAAGGGAAGTTCTCTGTCATATTAGGGGTTGACAAAATTGCAGAAAACAAAAGGGAGAATGAAAGATATAAAATCATCTGAATAGCATCGTGAATAAAACAGCAGGGGTAAAAAAAATATATTAAAAAAAAAATTACACAAACCAAAACAACAAAAAAAGGAAAATACTTTCCAGGGCCTTTGACAGGCATGAAATTTATAAGTAGAAACTGCTTCCTTCTCTCAAAACCTATGATGAGAGCAAGGTACTTATGAGCTACTTTTTCTTTGCTTAGTGAATATGATATAGTGTTTCATTTTGAATATGATAAGCAAAGTTAAGATTAATGGAAAATCGGAAATGCGGATCCCATCTTGGTTAGAATACAATGCACAGAGACTGTAGTTCTCTGCAGGAATGGTAGACTGTCTTAAATGACTGCAAAAAATTGCTGTACTTCTTTCACTGTGTATGTGAGAAAGTACTTGATGATTTCATTCATCCATCCATTAATCAATCTATCAGTGGATCTACCTGCCTATTTATATATATATATATATATGATGCATGTGCTCACATCTTCATCTATACATAGTCTGCACACATGGGATGCACGCATATATGTATCAATGAGGGTGCTCCAAAAGGAACGCCTCCTATTTTATTATGTTGACCTACAACATCAGAGGCAGATGTTGGTGGCAATATGGCAATAAAGATTGAACCTCCCTGCCAATGTTGCATTACATTTTATTGCCATGCAACAGACAGAAGTAGAGAAGCAGTCTAACAAAGTGGCGTCTGACATGGAAGTGAGTATGAAACAAAGGTGTGTCACTGAATTTCTTCATGTGGAAAAAAATTACACCCATTCACATTCACTGATGCTTGCTGAACAATTATGGAGACTGAACAGTGGATATGAGCACAGTGAGGTAGTGAGTGATAGGCTCAGAATATACAGTGGCTGGTGAAACAGTGCATCAGATTTTAAAACATTTTGAACAAAATCAATCTGTCTGTAGGTTAAATGTGACTTATCTATCAGATGTTGAAGAAATTTTTATAGTTGTGTTTTTCGGTAGCAAAACATTTATCATCTATTATTATACATACATTTAGTGTCATCACATTTAGCTGTCCAGCTCTTTATTTGAGAAAATCATGATCCAAAATAAGAAGGAAGATAACATATTGGTATGACATGTTAAACAATCTGATCTAATAAATCACATACTAAGTAACAAGTATGCTTTATTATCCTTGAAGAATCTATCCATCACCCCAAATGATGGATGGATGATCCATCTGAGCTGTTCAGTTCTCAAGTCCTTTTCAGACCTTTCTTAGTCTTGCACCACAAGATCAAACTGGGCAAACTGAGCCCCAGAGTTCACAGAACTCTCTGTTAGCAGGTGCTTTTTCAACTTAAATGAAATTATTACAGTTCGAATGTTTTTGGCCACTGCCACTAAATAATATCACAAAATGAGCTGATGTTGCAAAAATAAGACAAGAACTGGAGTATTATGTTACGTTTTCACTGTCTCTGCTCTTGTGAAGATCTATACATTTAAGAATATGAGGTACTCATAAGTAACAATCACAATCCAAGTTACATATAAATTATTTTCCCAGTAAAATTACTGTCAAGAATACATAATAAATTCATTAACTAGTGAAAACTAACTACCAGTCTGTCTCCTACTCACTGTGTATTTAATTGAAAACATCATAAAGTTTCCCATGTTAGGGATTTGATCTGCCTTTGTTACCTATGGGAAATGAAGTGTTCTTCCAGAAGGCAGTTCTTGGCTCCATAGTGAAAGAGGATTTTAAAGAAAATTCCTTTAAAGTAGATCTCTTTGCAATTTTGTAATATTTACATCAAGAATTCCTTTTTCCTGTCTTCCTTATAAGTATAGTGTGTCTGTCATACTCAAACTGAACCATATCAAACCCTACTTATTCCTTCAACATTTTCCTGGATATGACTGTACGATTTGGTCTGTACCACTCTCAGGAGGTAAAAATGAACTTAACGTTCCTCAGGTTATTGTTGTATCAGGTTATATCATGGATTATGATCTAATCAATATATGACATCAGTACTATTAGTTGATGAAGTTGCATTAACTATTACGTATGAAATAGGGAGTTCTGTGTCCTTCTACATCTGGTACACATTAGGTTAGATAAGCTATGTCTGGGGAATTTTTTCTGAACCTGGTTTAAGAATGGGTCAACATACTGTTAACTTATACATCTCCTTGACATTCAAAATATTCCTTGATCTTTTTTTCTTCCTTGATCTTTTAGGTTTGTTTGTTTTGTTTTGTTTTCCTTATCTGTGGTTGTTTCTTAGATACGATTAGATGATCTTTGTTATCAAATGCAGATGGTGCGTGAGTTGAGGACAGATGTAAATCAGACACTAAGATGTGCAGTGCAGTTTTGTGGTAAGATAAGACAAACTATTCTCTGAATAGTGGCACATCTGGCTAGACTATTTAGTAACCGAATGGTTACTTTGAAATACTCTTCATCTCTTTTTTTGTCCCTAAGATTCAAAGACAGTTTTTGTTTTGCAATTATAACAATCACAGATAGCTTTGATAAGTTGAGACAATCATAGCATCCTAAAGACATCTCAAACCCACAGAGACTATATATTATGTGGGACTGCAGACAAGAAAAGCTCTTATAATATTTTTAGTTTGTGTGCTGGGAGAGGGAATAAGTGAAACTGTGAGGGTTGGAAGAGCAGCAAAAAAACAAACCCTTTTTACACATGCTAAGCCCACTAAAGTGAAGGAAGACAAGTTATTCCAAATCCAGTGCAATGTCACAGGAATTAAAAGGAGAAGTTCAGGACTGCTGATGTGGAAAAGGTGAGATCTCAGGAAGGAGGACTTCTTTGTGAAAGGTAAAAATGAAGGACTGGAGAGGGACAGGAGAGGGCTCAGTACAGACCCAATCAATAGCCATGTAGGGCAATGCTATTCATACATTGAACAAGCTGTACCTTAAGATTACTAACCTTTGTTGTCCCAAGCCTCTTAGTGGAAAACTTCATATACTTGAAGTGATCCTACATTTTAAGAATGAACAAATCTATGATACCATTTTCTAGTCTGTTTCTTGCACTTAAGATAGCATGTAGAGAGGATTACAAGGATTTATATTTCAGCAACTGAACGAGGACTATCAGATCACCTCCTTTGCACATCAACTTGGGCGTTTTCCAGTTTTGATTGCTCAAATAGCAGTAGGCAGTTAACTCGGGACTTTAGTACCTTAAAAATACTCTCTTGTGACTTTTTTTTAAACAAAAATGAAAAACATATGCAGTATGATCTACACAACCAGAGAGCAGGAAGCATCAGGTATCGCAATCCAAAGAAACAAAAAAAACAAAACAACAAAAACAGAAGAAAACTAGGCCCACGCTTTTCCCCAGTCATTGTCTGAAGCCTGGCAGAGATTTATTTCATATTAACATGTCTTTTCGTTATCCATAACACTCACCAAACACTTAAAATTATCCCTAATACCACTTGGCCACAGACAGAATTGCTCCCAGAACAGCTCCTTTGATACAGAACAATCTATCTGTGTCTGTGCTCTGTAATTTTTTTGCTTCTTTTATCACTTAGAAAGGAAAAAGATACACATTCATTTATACTACCTAATTTCTATCTTCCTCAGTTTTTCAGATACATTCCTGTATTAATTAACAGTCTGAAGGGCTTTTGAATATGATCTTGTGTGGAAGGATACTAATAAATGAAGTTCTATTGCTCATTCAGAATGATTGTCTCCTATTTTTGAGAGCAGCAACTGTGAATGTCAACTTTCTACATTAAAATATTGAAGTCTTTAAAGCCACTTTATTGAATCGTAGAATCATAGAATCACCAAAGTTGGAAAAGACCTCTAAGATCATCCAGTCCAACTTTCTACCTATCACCAATATTTCCCACTAAACCATGTTCCTCAGTACTACATGTAAATGTTTCTTGAACACCTCCGGGGTCAGTGACTCCACCACCCCTCTGGGCAGCCCTTTCCAGCACCTGAATACTCTCTCAGAGAAGAACCTATTGCATAAGGCTTCTCAGTTTCTTTGTGACACCAAACAGAAGTCAAGGTAAGTACAGATCTTCTCGCTCATAGGGTATCTCCTGAGTTCATGTTGTCAGCAGAACTTTCTCTTGGTCACTCATGTTCTAGCAGATAGCACAGTTTTTGTTTTTGAATTCTTTGTTTCATATCTATTTATTTTCCTGTTACTGAACAGTCATGCTTTTTTTGTTTGAGAAATACAAGATTTATATTTAAAATAACAACAAAACTGTGGCAGTAAATGCGTATGTACAGCATGAGTAAGCGTTATTAGAAAGAATAATAATTAAATATTTGTATTAACAAATACTTCTGTCAATAGACCTATGAGTTCTGAAAAACAATAGTTAAAACACAATTTAAAAAGAAAACATCTAAACAGATCAAAATTTGTCAAATAAAAATGAAAGTACAGCAAACTCAGAAAGTCTCATAAACAAAATACACCCCTAACCACCCAGAGAAATTCTTTAAAATGGGGCTCAAAAAATCCCATGATGCATGTACAGAAGCCTCGCAGCTAGCATAATTTCAGATATCAGATTTTAATTATAGTTGCTTTTGTAGTTCTAAATATTGACCAAAGGGGGAGATTTTGAAGTGGCAACAATATTTGAAATTTTCTTTCTGGAATGAATCTGTGATTCATGCAGAGAGAATTAACAGAACTTGTGACATCAAGAAAGGAAAGAGTATAAGGGCTCAGCAGCGTCTCAGAATAAACTGCTAATGGAATTACTTTTAGAAAAAGATGGCAAAAAACATCATGGAAATTATTTAAGTCCATGTGGTATCAGTGGTTATTAAAAATGTTTAATAGATAAACAATTAGTTCAGGAAACCTATGATGTACAGATAGAAGTTGGGAACATCATTAGAATGAATGTTGAGCGAGTAATTGTGTATATCATAACCTAGTCGCCTCCCCATATTATACTTTCATTGCTACGCTCAAAGGAAGGAAAGCTCTATATGGTTCTCTGACCTTATCCAATGCACATGTGCTTTGTCAGTGTAATATTTTTATACATTTATTTATCCTTTTATATAATCATAGAATCATAGAATCCTTAAGGTTGGGAAAGACCTCTAAGATCATCTAGTCCAACTGTCTACCTACCACCACCATGCCCACTAAACCATGTCCCTGAGTACTATATCTAAACATTTCCTGAATGCCTCCAGGGGCAGTGATTCCACCACTTCACTGGGCAGCCTGTTCCAGTGCTCAACAGACTCTTTCAGGGAAAAAGTTTTGCCTATAACTGTGTCCAGAAATTATATTAAAAAAAAAAAAAAAAAAAAAAAAAAAAGTGGGTGGCAGATTTTTACTATTTCTGAATACCTACCCAAATAATTCTAACTTATGTGCTCTCTCCCTTTGTTCTCACTTCCTTTACATTTTCTGTGCACTGCTGCACAGTGTCTTAGCTCAAACAAGAGACCTGGGAAGAATATCATGCCCTATTTAGACTTATGTATAGTCTGTTGGTTAAGACACTTTCTCTGAAGGTTGATGCTGTATGCAAAAAGTATTAAAACCAGCAAAATCTCATGAAGTATCTTAACTGCTTAAGAAACTTTTATGACCTGACTTCTAGAAAAAAACAAGGGGATGGTTTTCAAAATATCTTTTTTTTTTCATGGTATTTTTGATACGTTGTGTGGTCTCTGCAACAAGAATAAAGTAAGCTTTCTTATGAACTGAATAAAGTATGTGTCCTGCAGATTCAGTCTTACTCTTAGCTTGTATGAGATTCACATGAAGTGAGAGATGGATAACTTGTGAGTCATCATAGCCAAAGGCAGTATACATAGAAAAGCTGTGCTCTCAGTGGCATAAATTTTCAAAAGGCATATGAAATGTAGGCGTGAGGATTACATTTGAAGACAGTGACAGAGAAGATATTAACACAACACAGAAAGCAAAGCTAGATGCTGAATTAGCCCATTCCACTGACACCTGAGTCTGAACCTTACAGCTTACAGTAGTCATTGTAATTACATTTTAGTGGTATATTCTCTTTGTAACTACACATTTTTCTACTTTTCTATTATCAGGAATTAAACTTTTTCTAAACCGTGGTTTATTTTATTAAAATTATATCTTTTTTTTTCCTGAAGGTAAACTCTGGTGATCATAAATCTTTAATGGATTTATTTCCTTTGGGATAATAAATCCAGAAATGTAAAAAGGCTGACCTTCTAGATGCCTGTAACATGTGATGTGTTTGCCTGTAAAAGAATTTAAGTTATTTTGAAGAAGGGTATTGTCATATTCTAGTACACGTTGAAAAGTATTCAATGGGTCAGCATCTCCATGATGAAGGAATACACCCTGCTGTGAGAACACACAGCTTCATGTTATGGCTTATTGTCATAGTCATCATAATGCTTTTGAATTAATGTTGTTGTGTACAGTAAAGTTCATATTTGTTAGACTTTCACAATACATCTAATAAATTTGTTAGACATACAATATAAATGACTGGGACCTTAAAGGCACTTATGTGCAAGAATATCTATTTGATAAATCCTAAACAGGCTTGATTAAGAGACATATATGAAATTGTTCTGGCCAATAAAGACAGGAACAGATATTGATAGACTCAGCCACAAAATTCAGTTTTCTTAAATGTGCTTAATTAAAAAAAATTACATCCCAGATTATTAGGCACATTACTATGAAATGTACCCTTACACTCACACTACTAAGTAAAACAAAAAGAGGTTTGTGGATGCCAGTTTCCTATCCATACACATTGTCAATTTGTCCATGATGCCCATCAAAACAGTAAGCATTACTTTTTTTTTTTTTTTAAATATATTTTTGGTGTGATGCTAAAGTTTGTCTCTGCTTGAATCTCATTTTTGATGAATCTTCATTCTGTACCACACTCACATTTAAACGTGATACAAGTCTGATGACATAGTAAAACCATTTGGCATTATCCAATTGAATTTTTGAGTCAGATGTAGATGTTTAAAAGAGGAAAATGACAGAGGAGTTTATTAAAAATTGAGAGGGATTTGATAGATAAAGATTATTGTTTGGCCATCAAATTATTTTTCCCGACGTTCTCTTTGAAGCAACTGTTTCCTCTCTGCCAGACATATCCTGTGAAATGAAAGTAAGTATGACATGCAAGAAACCTCACATAGACCTGCCATAAGCCTTGGAAATTCTTATCCCAAAGTTCCTTTCTTGTAGTTCATTCTTCTAACCTTCAAAGGTTTCTACAGCAGTCCTAAACACTTAGATGGAAATAGACAGCTACTATATATTTGATGGTTTCCATTTCTTGTGGATCACCTCAGGATTATCCAAGTCTTTTGTTGTCTCAAGTTATAAGATATGGCCATTCTCTTCACTTAAACATGGATCACAAATATGACTGTTAGAAAAACAAAAATAATATTTTACATATATACTGGATCTTTTACCCAATGTTCTGTTACATTCTGAAGTAACCTGGCAATGGCGTACTTGCATCACTAATCTATCCTTTTTCATAGCATTGCAGAAATTTTTCTACTCCATCAAATATTTGTAATGTGTAATTTGTACAGTAAATTAGTTGCATTGTTTCTAAAGCCCCTAGTTAATTTTCACAAATGAACTCCCCTATTATGAGCTGAGTGCAATGTTGCACTTTTTGAACTATTTTTTATATGGCTGAGTCACTTGCTTGTCAGATGTCAAACACAGGTGGCATAAACAGGGAAACATTTTTTCTTATCATGACAAGTTAGTTTGCTTGTACAGTGCCAGATGTGTACAGCATATAATATTCACCCGTGTTAGTGGTTATTCAATATGAAAGTGCTAGTATATTTCAAATAGATATAAAATAAAAAGAAAAAAAAAAAGAAAAAAAAGAAAAAAATCCTAATATTTCAAAAAGTGGTTATACACTGCAATTACTTTTTTTTTTGGAACCTCTTAAAAAGAAAACAGTGCTTTGTAAGTGTCTTGGAGGTCAAAGGAGCTGTACAATTTTAGCATGAGCTGGAATCCATTGAATAATGTTTGAGGCCACTAATGAAGGATTATAAACATTATTATTTCTAAGTGCAACCACATGTTCAAAATGGGTACTTACTATGTTTTAAGTATGAAGATCTGCTTCAGTTTTGCAATATCTCAAGCATAAAAACATCTAGAAGCTCCATTTGAAAGGGCATATGAAAACTGCTGGTGCTTAAGCAATGGCACAACAGTAAGCGTTCTCATTTTATCAAAAAAGTCTGATTTTAAAGTCTTTGTCCTTCCTGTGCATGGTGAAAATGTCAGTGACATGGGCAAATACAACAGAGTTTTTCATTTCATGGATTTTTTTTAATTTTTTTTTTTTTTTTTTTGGAAAGTGCCCATTCCCACTAGCAAACTGGTTTTTCTTGATAAAAATTAGACAGACTTAGAGAATGTAACTAAACTATTCAAATTCAATTACTTTCAAATTTTTGAGTGTTACTAAAAGTTTCTTTGCAATCTCTGAACAGAATAAAAATGAGCTGTTACTATTAAAATAGACTCAGAACCACAGTACAGAACCAAAGTACAGAACCAGAATTGCTTTTTAAATTTCCTGATGTCCAGATTATTTGATATAAAGGAGGTCTCCCTCCCTCCCTCCCTCCCTCCCTCCCTCCTTCCTTCCTTCCTTCCTTCCTTCCTTCCTTCCTTCCTTCCTTCCTTCCTTCCTTCCTTCCTTCCTTCCTTCCTTCCTTCCTTCCTTCCCTCCTTCCTTCCTTCCCTTTCAAAATAATTTCATTAAGTGGTAAGGAAATCAAAAGTGTTTTTAGGCCAAGTATTAATTTCCTGATTCATAGATGAAATAACATTTGTCTCCAGAGCAGACTGCATAAGAAAGAGGCAAAAAATTGAATTTAATTCTACAGAACTACCTGCCATGAAGATGAACCTAAAATGGGAAAAACAAAAGAGGACAAACTTCTAATCCTAATTGATTCAAGCTGCACCTTTTTATCATGAAGAAGCAAAAATAAAATGATGAAGTATGACAAGGGCCTGTATTGAATCTGCTGGCCAGAGTGAAGAAGTCCAGTCCTTTAGATACTAAATGACTTCACAGTTAAGAATGGTTTCTACATTTTTTTTTTTTTAAGATAAGTATTTTCAGTTTCAATTAAAGGGTTTATTTCAAAAGGATAGGCAATATACGTCTTCACTGGTGTCTCTGAGAGTAGCAGTACAGACCCTAGCTTATCAAGTATTGTAACATAGACATGGACTTTTGTTTAGCGTCTTTCACATATTATTGACAAAAATATATACCGGAAAGCACAGCTCTGTGGACATATGGAAGTAAAAATCATAGATTTTTTTGAAATAGTTTGGGTAAGGCACACTGTGACAGGTGGCAGGTACACTGCGTTAGATCTTCTTTTTGTTCTGTGATGAGCCTTGTAGTTGGATCTAGAGATATTTTAAAGGGCTTGTAAGGTGTATATTACTCTTACGTGCCTATGAAAAGCAGTTGAAATATTACCAGTATTTCCAGAGGCAGTATTTGTGGTTCAATTCACTAAAGACTAATTTTAACATTAAAGATGTTTTTAGAAGCACCTCAGAGCTGGGCACCATCACAGTTGGAAGGGTTGAATTAAGTTGTCATTACTACTGTTTCTTGTGATATTTGCCTTGGTGAGTACAGCATCCACGCTATTATCCCTACAGGAATACTTTACAACTATGTAAGGAGACACACAATTATTTTTAGGATATATATTCCTTTGTGGATTGGAATGAAGGTACAGAAGATCCTGGTCATGTTATTAGCAACATGAGTATGGCAACACAACGCCTGATTTGAATCCACCTTGAAAACATTACCCTGCACAAGAAATATGCTGAGAATAGAGTTATACTGTGCTTACCTGAAGATATTTGGTGAATCATCTGTTGCTTTACATCTTTAACAGCTTGATTCTCTTGCTCAGATTCTGTTCTACCCTATTAGGATCTAAACCAGAGCTCACTGAAGCCTCTGGGAATAGTTTTAATTAATCAAAACCATACTATAGATAAAGTCCTTGAATTTTGTGTAAGATTCAGGATTTTACTTGCATGAAAAACGTAACTGATTAGCATTCATTTTTTATCCTCGTTTCTGTGTAACATACAGATTAAGTTATGCAAAGTAAAAATCCTATTACATTTCAGTCTTCTGATGTTCATGATGCTATGGGCAATCAACTACCCAAGTGAACAGCTATTACATTCTTTCTTCACAGCTCAGTTAAAAAAAATTACGTGTCACTGCCAGGAGATAACAGCAACAGTCAGTTATTTTTCTTGACAAGTTTTGGCAGCCTATATTACTCTGTCCTCTTTACCTATCAATTGCATGCCATATATTGTCTGATATATATTTAAAAATACAGCTATAAATCTCAATATATTGGTGCCATTACATCCATGGACAAGGGAAGAGCGAATGATGTAATCTACCTGGACTTCAGTAAGACCTTTGAAATGATACCACACAACATCTTTCCCTCCATATTGGAAATAAATGAATTTGATGGGTGAACGGGCTGCAGGATTGAGTCCAGAGAGTGGTGATCACTGGCTCAATATCTGGATGGAGATCAGTGATGAGTGATGTCCCACAAGGGTCAGTGCTGGGGCTGGCACTCTTTAATATCATCATCATGTGGTTCGAGTGCACCCTCAGCAAATGTGCAGATGACACCAACCTATGGGGTGCAGTGAACGCACCAGAGGGATGAGATGTCATCCAGAGGGACCTAGACAGGCTTGAGCAGTGGGCGTAGGTGAACCTCACCAGGTTCAACAAATCCAAATTAAAGATCTTGCACGTGCGTTGAGGCAACCCTCACTACCAATACAAGCTGGGGGATGAAAGAACTGAATGCAGGGCTGCCAAAAAAGACCTGGGGGTAATGGTGGATGGCAGGCCGGACATGAACCAGCAATGTGCCCTCACAGCCCAGAAAGTCAACAGTATCCTGGGCTGCATCAAAAGAAGCGTGGACAGCAGATCGAGGGAGGTGATCCTGCCCCTCCACTCTGCACTGGTGAGGTCTCACCTGGAGTTCTGTGTCCAGATGTGGAGTCCTCAGTACAGGAGGAGTACAACATAGACCTGTTGGGGCGTGTCCAGAAGAGGGCCGCAAGAATGATCCAAGGGATGGAACACCTCTCCTGTGAGGACAAGCTGAGAGAGCTGGGGCTGTTCAGCCTGTAGAAGAGAAGGCTCTGAGGTGGCCTTTCAGCATCTACAGGAGACTTACAGGAAAGAAGGGGACAGACTCTTTAATAGGGTTTGTGGTGATAGAACAAGGGGAAATGGCTTCAAGCTTGAAGAGGGTAGATTTAGGTTGGATATAAGGAAAACTCTTTTCCAGTGAGGGTGGTGAAGCACTGGCACAGGTTGCCCAGAGATATGGTTGATGTCCAGTCCCTGGCAACTTTCAAGGTCAGACTGGATCAGGCCCTGGACAACCTGACCTAGCTGTGGATGTCCCTGTTTACTGCAGGGGTGTTGGACTAGATGACCTTTAGAGGTCCCTTCCAACTCCAAGGATTCCATGCTTCTATAATTTACGTTTATTTATTTTCCTATTTTTAATTAACAGAATGCCTTATATTGTATTTTAAATGGTTTGTTTCTGTAGCCATGGTTTGCAATGTTACTCATACTTATTAAAACAAATGTTTTACGGAAACATCTAAGATAGGTGATTGGGCATTTTTTGTCATATTACAGTAAGTTTTTACTTTGTTATTTTAATTTTAGTACAAACAAAACTTCCTTACTTGTCTTTCAAGTATGTCTTTCAAGCAACATAGAAGGGATATTTTCTACACAGTTCCTTGCCTTTTTTTTTTTTTTTTTTTATATCCTAGTATTACTCCAACAAATTGAGCTGAGTATGTAGACATGTAGAGATGAATGAATACTCTCCAAAGTTTCAGGTTTGTTTTGAGCATATACACCCTGGGGGCTTTTCTAGATCTCAGAGGACTTTAGTGAATCAGAATGAATACAACAGGATGTAGAAGAAATGTGTTAAATGATCTTGCATCACAAAAAGAAAAACAAAAGATAAAATACTATAATATAATGTTTACAAAACCACTGGCATAAGATTCATGATAGAGATTACCCCTACTATACTTTGGAACTTTTCCTGTGGTAATGGAAGCAATATTTGTAGAGCTAGCCATAGGACTCTATTAAATAGAGAGAAGCCACAAAACTAAAGCAATATGAAGTACATTAAAGTAGAGATGCTATCTGCTGTGTTGGAAGAATCCAATTTTCGGCATCCAGGGGGGTGTTTTATATGAATATACAAGTGGGTACTTTATGCATATATCTCCATGCAGGCATTCCTGAATCATAAATGAGTGCATATCTACAGCAAGGCATGAGTTTTTCTAAGTGTGAGAACACCTTCAGCTGTTGCACATTTGGTGCATGGTCACCTTTACCATGTGAGGGTGAAAGTCAACGAGTAGAGAAGATTTCCTTCACAGGGACATGATTTAGCAGAGGGTTTTTAGAGTCAGGGTAGTATGGTTAGGTTGTGGTTGGACTTGATTATCTTTAAGGTCTTTTCCAACCTGAACAATTCTATGAATCTATGATTCTATGATTCTTTAAGTTCAGAAGGAACCTGTTTTCTTCCAGTGTTTGCCTCTCATCCTGTCATTAGGTACCATTAAAAAAAGCCTGGCTCTGTCTTTGTTACATGCTCCTTTCAGATATTAGTACACATTGATGAGATCTCCCCCTGAGCATTCACTTTTCCAAGCCAAACAGCATTTCTCTCAGCCTTTCCCTCAGACTTTCCTCAACAGGGAGATCCTTCTGTCCCTTAGCCAGATAACCAGGGGTGAACACAGGGTTCAGACATTTAAACTTTGTAGTCTAGTGCCTTTTTAAATGTACTAGGATCTCATGCCTGATATTCAGCTGCTTCTTCAAGAACTTGTATCTCCCGTGGATCTTATGTCGTATCAGCTAGTCCCATATAATTATCCTATGGTCAAAATGGCATAAAATCCCTACAATTAGGAATTTCAAACACCCTACATGTGTCTACATGTGTCCAGGTTATCTTTCTGTACTCCCTAGAAGATGTGAAGTCACACTATTTTACACACTGGACTGCATGCACAGCTCATAAAAATTAACATTATGATATGACACCCTCGTCCATTATTTTCCTTCTATTAAACTGCTGTATTATTTCAGTTACAAAGGAGTTTTTTTCTTTGAATGGTATGAGGCATTTATATCTTATTAGAAGATTTACAAATCTCTACAACTTCTAAGAATTACTGTGCATCAAGTATTCTACCTTGAAGTCATATTTTCATTTTCCCAATATTGTAAAATCTATATATTAATTTCAGTGGTACTTCATTTGGATAATTCCATCTGCTCTAAGTCTCACTTTGCCCATCACATTATTTGAGCTCCAAAAATTTTGTAAAGCCAGTTTTGCTGACTAGTAAATATATTAGTTTGCTGTGAGTCATCATGCTCTCACTGTTGTTAAGTAGCTATTTCATACATACAGTTTCATAGAGTGTTATTAAAATCCTCAGTGATATACTTTCATTAACGTTCCCTATAAATTAGGCTTAAAATGAGAAAATGCTGTCATTCTAGGCTTTAAAAATGTAAGTAGCCTTACTAAGTGTATTGTATGTTGAATTCATAGCAATTTATTCCAATTAACCATGTTGCATAGTCATAACAAATTTAAAGTCAGCATGCAGAAAAGGAAAAACGCATCTGGGTTCAAGATGTCATTTCACTGCAAGTTTCATCTGAAGTTTCCTTTTGTGATTTCTTAGCTTTTACTTTGTACTACTCTTGTGCATTTATAAGTGCCGAGTAGAGAGCATCAAGAATGTTAAATGGGGAAAAATCAGTAATGCCAAAATGACAATTCATTAAAAACAACAAATTGGAGCTGTGCATGTAGTGAAAGTGACAGAGAGATGCAGGCAGCTCTGAAACATGCACATCAAGGTTATGCTCTGACAGCTCTGACAAGTGGCACCAGCCAGGACTCCCATCAATCAGGGGTTCTCAGCAGAGGCTGCAAGCACTGAACTCATTTTGTGAATTGATCATTATTTGCTAGCCAACAGAATGGAATTGTCTCGTTTGCATTTAGACATAACCTCATCTAATCTTTGAACCTAAAGCTGCTGTTGTTGCTAATAATATCTGTGGTACTCTGCTAATGATTAATTGTAACAAACTTGTGGTAAATGCTCTGCAAATACCCTGCTAGAAATGGCCCTTACCCAAAATCGCCTGCAGCTTGATTTGATATTAATTCAATCACTGCATATGATAAATGAAGGAGGAAGAGACAAATAACTTGACTTTTATTGTGAACTCACTAATTTATTATTCAAAGTAGATGAAAGGTAAAAGAAAATTCACTTTAACCTCAAAGTTTGTGAATAATTGTTATTGAAAGAAAGTGTGCAATATAGACAGAAAAGTTATGCAAATCAAGTTCTCAGGAATGAAAAAAACCCACCCTTCTGATTAGCAGTTTTCAGGGAGCTTGGTAAGTTTGCAGAAATCACATAAACTACATGCAAATATTTTAATGATGTAAAAAGTCTATATAATGAACCACCTTTTATGTGGTTTGGTACCTTTGTGGACATTGTTTCACTGGAGAACATTCTGTGTCTGTTCAGTCCTTGCTTCCACAATTCTTCCCTGAATTCTACCTTCTACATCGGTATTTAAATTGTCTTGGAAGCTGAGGAGCTGTAATTCACCTGTTAGGCCTGTACAGTGAAAGAATTAAAATGTTATGACACTGAGAATTTTTGAGGATAAGCACTATGTTTCCATGTCTGCTTTTTTTGACATACAGCATAGCTTTGCTCTGACTAGATAAGCTGAGTAGAACATTTTTAACCATAATGACATATATGAGAAAATGTATTCTACTTCGGCCACTGGTTGTTGGGATAGGCGTTACTTTAAAGCTGTTTTGTTATTAAAATGACAGATGGAATCCAACTGGAGATGTCAGATTATCTGTTGTCTTCAACCTGCTTTAGTTTGCCAAACCAAATATAACATAGAGCAGCATTTAGACCTGATGTGAAGACCAATGTTTCAGCAATATATGAAGTTCCCTTAAACCTGTGATCACTACTTTTGTTTCACACTGATTTTTCTTGCAACACATAGAAAGAATTTAGAAACATGACTGACTTTCCAGCCTTTCATTTTCCTGGTACAACTGTTCTGCCTTTTAGATGACGTGATTTGTGCTGTAGTATGTAGTTTCCTTCCCTTCCATTTTCCCTCTTCCTCTTCCCCTTTCAACTGTAGAAACTGTGTCCTACCATTTCAACTGTCTTAACTGTGTTCTTGTTACTTATGAGTCCAGCCATCTCTGGATAGTGGAGAAACTTAAAAAAAAAAAAAAAAAAAAAAGAGTACACAGAGAGTAAGAGAGTTGTTAATACACCATTGTTTTACCATGAGTTGAAAACATTAGTCTGGTATTTGGTGCAATAACTCATTTTGCTAACATTGAGGCAGAGAGCCACAGAACTGAGTCAATCCACAGTCTGAGCTTGGCAGAGCATCATGGTGCAGCAATTGGCACACTCAGTGTTTGGTTTGGCTGTCATGTGTCTCTAGATGGAGGAAGGATTTCTCCTCTCCCCACTGCCCGAGGATATCTTACATGCTATCGTTCCCTCCAAGATTCATATGTACAAAAGGCATACTCACTATAGTTTTCTGAATACCTTATTGGTGAATGCACTTTGCTGTATGGCACATATCCCACTCTTCTAATGTCTATTTCCTAACCAAATTGCTTTGTTCTGCACAATCTATTGTTTCTTTCTTTTCAATTTTTTTCTTCAAAACAAATAATAATACATTTAGAAAAGTATTTTTGAAATAAAAAACAATTAGCCTCCTATTTGCTCTAGGGCTTACAGGATAGCGTACATCCTGCTGTACATCTACAGATGGATCTTATTTGAATATGTATGCAGCATACTAGAGCTGAACATCCTGCTCTCTTAGTTACTGCCTCAGTAAAATTAAAATAATTGTATTTTATGTTGGCACTGGCTACAGCAGTTGTGATGTTCATTGCACTGAAAAGATGCATGAAAAAGGAACAGAATAACTCAAACT
The DNA here is from genome assembly GCF_016699485.2 of Gallus gallus. Lineage (NCBI taxonomy): Eukaryota > Metazoa > Chordata > Aves > Galliformes > Phasianidae > Gallus > Gallus gallus. Next base: position 41,253,647 of record NC_052532.1, read on the forward strand.
TTACCAAAAATTGTGGGGGGTAAAGGTTGTAGCTATACTGCCCTGGATTTTCTCTCCAGAGCAAAATAAGAGGGTAAGTCACCTTCTGTGTGTGTATGACTGTGAGATGGTTGCTCAGAATTACTGCAACCTCTAAATATAGTAGCTAACACTGCCTAGCTATCATGCAGAAAGAGAATGTACATCGTACCTGTTCAGAAGGTGGCAACTTGCCATTCAAATTTATATCTACCCTATAGTTTCTGCTGTAGCATAGTCCCTTCTTATCATTACACCGCGCAAGTCAAGGCTGCAAGTGACAACCATGAACGTTGGCATGCCTCAGAGAAGGGGAGTGAAGCATGAAAGACAATCAAAATAGCTCTTGCATTTAGAGTGGAACAATTTTTGCATGTCAGTGAGTTTGCATGGTGGGAAATGCTGTAACTGGAGACTGATTTCAGGCATTGATTTGTCATGTATTGGCATGTGTACACAGTTCAGGTGAAATACTAAAAGATTTTTGTGAACAAAATATATATATTTTTTTTGTTTGCTTTAAATTATTTAGTTTTGGAGGTATAGAACCATCTAAGCAATGTTTAAAAAAATATAATTCTTTGCATTTAGATTTTAAATGAGCTGTGTGTTTAAGACTGGTGTAAATTTGAAAAGAAGACAAGAACTTCAAAAATCCCCCAGATAAGTCAAGATTATCCCTCAAAAATAAATTTCTAGTGGTTTTTTTTTTTGTTGTTGTTGTTCTATTAGTTTTATTAACACCTCATAAAGCATTCATTTCAATGTCCTCCTCTTCCTATCTTTCACAGATTTCTTGGTTTCATTCATACAAAAAGTCCACTTTTACCACTGATTTGGTACTGGGACTGAGATATCAGCAGTGTTATCAAGAATGAATCTAGTGTATTAATACTGAAAAATGTATTTAATCAGCAAATTGCCTTCAGCATCTACATCCAGCACCTCCCAGATCTTGTTAGAGATCAAGAAGTGGCCTTTTCCCTCTTCTATACGGCTTCAATTTACCTCTGGTTGAAAGTATGCCCTTTTGATGTATTAATCTGTCAAGGTAACCTATTTAACTTCTTAGACCAAATGCTACAATGAGACTTTTCTCACTTCTTCCAGCCACATCAGCTTGAAGGCAAAACTGCAATTAATGTTTGCCAAGTTCTACTTTTCAAGAGTGTGTGATTAAGTTTATATCAAACATAACACTTCTCAATTCATTCAGCAATTGCATATAGCAGCAAAAGAAAAAGAGTTAATTGCCCGAAACATTATCACCTTCTCAGAGGTTAAATGAGCATAACTGTCTGAAAAACATCATCAGGAAATTCTGCTTTTATCGTTTTCTGATAAGCTACTATTATTCCCACCCCACCTCCATTTTTTTTTTAATTTCCTGATATTGAAACACTTAAGTTATTATTTTTGTTTCATCTTTTATTCTGACCCTGACAAAATTAGTCTGCAGTCCTTATGGAAATAAATAGGTTGGAGTCACTGAGGAACACACACACAGTGGTCTAATTCAGGTATTGGTTTCATACTTCCCTAACAGGGAACGTTCCCTAACAGGTTCTACTATAATTTAATTTAATTTAGACACTCAGGTAAAATATTATGTAATGGATAAAATGAGGCATGCACATGTCACAAACAGATGGTAATCTGTCTTCACCATCATCTCACCTTCAATTTTTTTTCCTGTGCACATCCTCAGCACATCTCCACATAAATGAAAACCTTCCCCATTTAGGTTCAGGAAGATCCCTGTAAAACTATATGATTCAGTACTTCACCTTCTGGAACTTTAAAGGCTATTCTAGTACACTGATATTTATGAAAGAGGAATATAAAAAAAGTTGTGAGCTTTTATTTAACACAAAAATACTCTCCCAGTTACACAGAATTTCCATGTCTTTGTTTATCCAACTGCTTCTGGGTATTTCTTAGGATTTCTGAAGGGTTTTATTGTAAAATTCACAGTTGAGTTTATTTATAACATTCATGCTGAATTTTCTATCAAAAAACACCCCAAAATTAATTTTTGATAAAATGATGTACAGTTTGTATTCCCAGACAATAATGCCACATTTTAACGTTCTTCTAAACCAAATGCATTATTGATTCTCCTTCCCCTATTATTCCCATTTCACGTTCCTTGCAACTTAATGCAATGTGTAAAATGAAATAAAACCATTGGATCCCACCATAGTATAAATCACATAGTTTTGTGATGTCCTTTCTTTCATTTTTTTTTCCTGTGGCTTGTTAATTGGTAATGAGTATTTATCTATATGCAATGCCTCCTATTCATATAATTTGAGTCAGACTAAAATCTAAGTGGTTAATGTCCATATACTCTGTTTGAATCAGACAAATTCAGACATCTTTGAAGACAGTCATAATGACTATGAAAACCTGAGACATTTCTCTCTTTCTGAGAGCCTGATACTGAAAAAAAAGTGAATGTGTATCTGTGGAGTTTATTATTCCTATCTGAACCCAGGTAAATTCAGAATCTTCTTATGTTCAGGTTGATGAGCATGACCTGCAAATGTCTGAGGTAGTCCCTATAAGAAAAGTGCATGTTCATCTGAATTAAATGTGGTTCAGTCTAGAGATTAAATGAAGATAACTCTCTGTAAAACTCTTCAGCTCTTCACCTAAGAAACACCTTATTTGTATTTTTCTGACAGTTCTTTGCTTACATTCTTGTATGTAACTTGGCCCAATGCCACACTGAAGTTGTGATTTTCTCTAGTTTTATTGTGTGTTTCTTCAAAAGTGATTTCCTTCTTTGCAGAAGTGACTCCTTAGAAAGTGTCTCAGTGTCAAAGGAAACATAATAGTTCATTGTGAAACAAACAAACAAAATCTTTTTGATTTTTAACCATTCATTTCTGGTAATGTTTTAGTCCTTACTTTAGACTCAAAGGATTAACAGAATTTACCTGTGTTGTATTTTGTTTCAGAATTCAGTTTTTATTTAATAAAATGTGATTCTAGCACTTCTACTTGTAAAGCAAACTTTCAGAACACCAGTAAATGTAAAGGAATTGCATCTTCTTATAATCTGCAACAATCTAATCTAAGCACGAGCAATCTTCACACTAAACGTGAGTTCCTTGTCTTATTGGTATTAATCTTTGCCTTAAGAACAGTGAGTACTGATTATTGCATGATACTTTTGTGCATAAAATCAATGACATACTATCTGTGACATACTTTTGTATCTGTCAGTACAAAAATACATAAGTAGACGGAGGCTGACAAGTTGTTATTTCTGCAATTAATTTTTTTAGAAAAAATAAGCAACAGAGGAACTAGTATGTTAATCATCACTAGTTTTTTACTACAGTAATGAACTTTTTTAAAAAATATGTGACATCTTCATGGTGCCACTAATATTAAAAAAACATTGAGACTGTCACTTCTTGTATGCCTTTACCATCCTATAGAACTTCTGAAGGCAAGGTAGATGCAGAATGCTAAAACCACAAGTTATAATTCATTGTTATATTTTGCAACTTGTTTTAATTTTAATTTAAAACACGGAATCTAACAGTATAAAAAAAGACTGTGCTACGTAATGAAAGACAGAGAGATTTGATAAATTCTTTCTTTGTGTTACGGTCTTAATAGGATTTTTTTTTATTTGTACTGTAGTTCCCTTCTGTATCTTGACAGATGAATTATATTTAAATGTGTATCAACTCCAGAAATTCTGCTTCAAATTCAGATACAAAACTGTATTTCATAGTTTCATGTGTGTGTGTGTATCTTTCTGTACAATAACAGTAACATTACATAGAATTATTTTCTTGTTTGTAGCAAATATAGAACCTGTGGCTTACAAAGGAGATGTGTCCCCTCATCCTCCATAGGATGGAGGAATGCTGAGTTTACTTCCTCAGACATTATGATCTATTTCAAAGTAAACATGTGGACACTAACATATTGCAATATCTTTTTTTAATGAAGATAATACCATGGTTCCTGCCACATCTTTCAGCAGGATTTCTGCATGTAAACAGAACATTTTAAAGAAAACTAAACTGTAGATTTATGATGCTTATTATCTGAGAAGCTTCCATGCTTGTTTATATTTTATTGATTTTAATGATATGAAGAAAAATAATTTTTAATCTTACTTTGCAGATTTACAAAAACAGTACGCAGATGTATTTATTGTAAAGTTGCCTTTTTTTTTTTTACCTCACATGCTACAGAATGTTGAGAAATCATAACAAGTTTCTGGCACGATCTCATCTCTGTGATAGAAAGCATATTTTTATACAAACAGTAGATTCCTCTGATACACATTCTTTGAGTATTTCTTTTCTTTTAGTTAAAATAGATTGCGTGGTTAAATGTTATTTCTCTAAGTAAACAAGTCATAAAAATGTTAACTAGTACTGTGACTTTCCTTTCCGAATTCAGTGAATTGTGTGATAGGTCCATGTCCAAGTGGAAAAACAGGCAGGCAGACTTAGAGGCTTGCATTCTTTTCCTAATTGAAAAGAGGTGCTCTGTCTTTCCTAAAACAATGGGAGGATGTAGGGCTACAAAGACTTATAGCATGTAGATACCTCACTTAACAAAGATAAGCTTTTCATTCTGTTTCTGTTCCCAGACTAGTCAGGGCAAACCACATTTTATATCTTCTACTTTAGTGTGTGTCAGGTACATATTATATTGTTCCTGCCTAAAGAGGTAGAGATCCTCAAAAAAACTGTAAAATACCCCCTGCTCTGCAAAAGTGATTGCTTTTGATCTCTTATGCTTGTAGGACACAGAAAACAAAACAAAACAAAACAAAACAAAAACAACAAAAAAGAAACCCAACAACCCAAAGTTTTTTCTGTGCTAAGTTGAATTCTAGTCATACATTGGAAATATATGTTAACTTTAGTGAACTGTCCCCTGGCACAGGAGTAAATATGCTTACTATAAAGTTAATTTATAGCTGAAAAATAAAATAATACCAGTAAACAGAAAAACCTCATAAAGCTCCTTGAACAAAGGAAAGAGTGCAAGGTGAATGTTCTGATATCTACCTGCAGATATAACAAATCCAAATTTATTTGAATCTTGAAAATGGACTGTATAAATTGGGATCTTAAGGGAATGAGCAACAAATCTGGATAAAGGAAGAACTACAGATGTCCTACAAAATAGTGAAGGAGAAACCTGGGGCAGGCCTGGTCATCACCACTGCGAGTGGCACACTACAGCTCTGCATGATGCTGATTGACAACCACAAAGCTGTCCAGGGGGGTCACACAACAATGATTAAACTTTCTTCTTTATCCCTCTGTCAACAGGTGCCACAGGGTGATGCTTCTGATGCTTTTGTTATTTTTTTTTCTCTCTTTTCTTTTCCACTAAAACATGGAGACAAATAGTGGAGGCATTACTTTCTTTTCCAGCTATATTGCTGTGGAGACATCGACTTTCTGCAAAGGGGTGGAGTTAATAACAGGGAATGACAACTGTTTAAATTAGTGGATAGAGATTTACTTGAGCTTATCATTTAGCATCCAGAAAGTTCACTGGGGAAGTAAAATGTAAATTGATGAAGGTATGTAAGTAATACATAATGATTACAAAATAAATATTCTCCTTAAAGAAAAAAAAAAAAAAAAAAAAGGAAAGATCAAAGATCATCATAGAAAATAAATGCCTTTTGATGAAAGTGTCTTAGTTTTACAACTTACATTAACAGTATAATGCAAAATAAATAAATAAAATAAAATAAAATAAAATAAAATAAAATAAAATAAAATAAAAATACAAAAGAAAAAACAAAGAAGCCCCAAACAACCTTGCATTCTAAATCAGGCTGACCAAAATCATTTGTTTAGCAATTAGATGTAGTTTCTAATAAAATTCCAATCATGTACATGCTATCTCAAACTGAAAACGAAATGAACAGAAACCTGCACAGACCATCCAGAGAAAAAAGATTAAAGAAGCAAAAAAATCTTTACAAGCAGTCACCGGACCTGTTTTCCAGATTACCTGACTTTATATAAAAAGTAAACTGGATGTGAAATGTAAAGAAAGGAGTTGGAAATACAATTCATGGTCCTAAATATCAGACCAGTAAACTGCTAGTGGCTGCTCAGAATTGGCTCAAGTACAGTTCTCAAGTATGAATATATTAAGTAATCAGTCACAAGGACCTATGTGACCAATACTATCTCCTATAAAATTTAGGAACACAAACCTGACCTGTAATGAAATGTGATGAAAATTTCTTGGAACTTAATTTTGCCCCTGGATAGATCAGTAAAATACAGGAAATTAGATGTTTCTGAAATAAAAAAGAAACTTAACTTGGTTATCATAATGAAAAAATCACTGACTAGGGATAATCAAAGATCAATTGATTGTTGCATTTATTATGTGGCCTTTTGCCCATAGTTATGACACATCACCTCCAATTTGTAGTGTTAAAACTGACAGACATATAAAAGAGTTCAGATATTAACTTTAATATATCACTTCTTAGACTGGCAGGTGTGTTTTTGGTTATGTCTTTAATTTTAGTTTTCAGTAGGTATATATATATATATATAATCTATACCTATATCAGGTATATAGCTACATATATATATATATTATCTATACCTATATACATATACACCTACTGAAAACTAAAATTAAAGACATAACAATATATATATACACACACACATTCAAATGAGTTGAAATTTATGTCCCAACATTATGATTCTAACCTTTCATTAATTACTAAAAATAATATTGATAATACATTATTAATTAAACATTTTGACTTTGAAATTAAGGAATCTAATTGATATTTAAGCTACTACTTTTCCTTGCCTTACAAGACAAGCAGAACTGTGTTTAATTTCTACTTCATAGGAAGTGATTTTTTTCCGGCCAAGTGCACCTAAATGAACTTATGTCACCTTTCTTAGAATTTGTCTAACACTTGAAAAACAAAATGGAAGTTGTAGGAAAGAGTGTTCATTGGAAAGGATTGGATAACATTAATAGGAGCTTGTGGAGTATGGTAGTTACCTGGTTCTTCCAGAAGGGTTACTGCACTTCATTATGTGGAAGTTTAGGTGAGTGGTACTTTTATAGTGTTTTAGGATCCAAAATTAAAAGCAATAACTACTTTCCATTCAGCCCAACCTACAAAAAAATAATGACCAGATTAAATATAAGATAAGAATTCCCTCCCCTCAACAAAAATCGGTCTGGCTTTTATAAAATAAGCATTAGCTTGATGAATTTATTTTGAGCATTTACTTACTTTTACAGAAAGACAATGGTTCCAGCACTTTCAGTAGGTGTCCAGTCTGGCATTCTGTATAATGCCTCCTAGGAGTATTAAAACTTCTTCCATGTCTGCAGGTTTCATTATCTGCCTTTCCTTCCCCCCACTTGGAATCATTATTTTGAGTGACTCACAGGGTCTTAATAATACTGAAAGTTAAGTGAGCCTGTATTAAAATGTAGTGATCCTCAGCTTCTCTGCTTGGCTAATTGACAGAAATAATACATATTTTGCTAACATGCAAAGCATTGTTACTGAGTGGTATCTCCTGGCAGCTCAGATTTGACTTCAGAAAACATTATGGCCAAATAATTCCTTGGCCATATCAAAAATATGATCAATGATGTTCAGTGACTAATTTCCAAATTTGAGATAAATTTAGTGGCTTCAGCGCTGCAGCTTCAGTGAAGGATATTTGCCAACACATGATGGGCTGACATGGTTGCACCTTGTTCAGCAACACTTCTGTGCCTTTCCATGTTTGGGGATCTGTTTATGCCAGGATGTCATGAAACAGAGGTGAGAACCAATTTACTGTCTCCTTAATGTACCTTGTGTTGCATCTCAGAGAAAACTCTCTCCCTCTCTAATGTTCCAGCTTCAAATAGAGATAGACTAAAGTTATCTTGAGTAATGGATTAATGGTTGTCCTCGATGATGTTATGAATGTTTAATAAAATATGCATATGTTGTACTGCTTGTAATTTCAAATACGCATCATATTAACGTCATTTTGATTATGAGTTATCTCTAACATAAATATTTTATTCAAATTAATTGCAGATTAAACACTGTGGGGACTCCTTAAATTAGAAGCACTGACTCTGTTTACAGCAAAAATTAACTATATTACAAAATACCTTAATACTGTCAAAATTAAGATTCTGAAACCAGAAAAAGAGAAAAGAAGCATGTACAAAGGGTATTTTCTCAGGTAGATCATTATTGTAGAGTGGTTCTAAAAGGTACACTGTATAGTAATGGCCAGTCTCCAGAGCTTTACCTTATTTAAATTGGTCACCTACTAAAGGGCCTGGGCTGGATTTGTGGATAATATTAGGTGAATAACACAGTATCGTTTTATGGCAAATGCATTTTTTAGCTGCTATAGGGCATGCTGCATATACCTCTTTGGTGCTGACTTATGGGCCTTGACAACACACATCAGGCTGTTTAAATCATTAGAGTGTTATTTTTCTTCCCCTGAGGAATCATAAAGAGAAGCCCCACTAACCTGTTGGCTTCCCTCTGCCCTCCTTTCCCCTTTTGTTTTACAAAACCTTAAGTATGTAGATGGGAGTTTGGCTGCTTTCAGAGCAATCTGGGGACTGATTTGCTTGAACTACCCAGATCCCATAAATTCAGGACAATTGGACAGAAACAAGAGGCCAAGTTCAGGGACAAAAAGCTGGGAGAGAAAGTCTGATGATTACAGTATCCAAGGCTTCCATGAGGAACATTTTCCTTCTTGGCCATAAAATGTAAGGGCAAGCATGATGCCGTAATGTTACATCTGCTAAAACAAAAGGAGAAAAGGGTAACTCAAGTCTGGGAATAAAGTGAGGATTGAACTGTGTACTACTGCAGCTGAGGCTGATTTTTGGGATTCTGCCAGGAGCTCTGGTAAGCATGACTGGGATAAAGTAAAGTTTTTGTATCACTGCAATATTATTTATAACTATAAGGGTAAAACTTATCCTTGCATTAAGACTGAGGAAAATTGTGGATAACAGCAGCTTCAGTAAATAGTGACACACACACACACACACACACAAAATAAAAAAAATCAAGAGTCATATGAAATGAAGAAAGATTCCGGGCTTTTCTTGAAAATGGTGGAAACATCGGTAAACATAGATATAAAACTGCAGTAGAGAATGAAATCATTGAGAAAATAAAAGTATCTTAAAATTTCCAAACTTGTTATTTATGCAAAAAAAAAAAAAAAAAAAAAAAAAAAACAGAAAGAAAAAAAGTGTATGAAGATTACAGCAAATTTTATTTAGGGAGATGACACTGGACAGTAATTTTCTCTGCATTTTCAGTCTTTTATCACTGTTTAAGCACATAGGAATTTAAATCAAAGGCCCACTGAACTGTCCATCAGATAAATAAAATACAAAAAAAAAAAATGACTGCTCTCCAGAGAAGTCTTTATCTGATTCCCTTCAGACTGTTTTTCATTTTCTAGAGTAGGCCCATCCACACAGACTTGGATCCCAGATGTGACCTGGGTCCTGGCTCCTCACAACTGGGCTGTAGGAAATCCAGATCATACTCACCTGACTCAATCTGCTCTGTTTCTATGTGTGCGGTGGGACAGCATGGGCACTGCATTCACTGCACTTGGGATTGCTGTTCTTCAACATCATCAGTGACATCGATGGTGGGCTCAAGTGCACCCTCAGCAAGTTTGCCGATGCCACCAAGCTGAGTGGCACAGTTGACATGTTAGAAGGAAGGGCCATGATCCACAGGGACGTCAACAAACTCAAAAGGTGGGCACATGTGAACCTAATGAGGTTCACCATAGCAAAATGCAAGATTTTGCACTTAGGTCAGAGTAATGTCAGATATGTGATATGTGCCCAGACTGGGAGAACTCACTGAGAGTGGCCCTGTGGAGAAGGACTTGGGAGTCCTCATGGATGAAAAGCATAACATGAGCCAGCAGTATGCTCTTGCAGCTCAAAAGACCAGTGGTATCCTTGGCTGCATGAGGGGAGGGGTAGCCATGAGGGGCAGGGAAATGATTGTCCCTTTCTACTCTGCCCTTGTGAGGCCTCATATGAAGTACTGCATCCAGGTCTGGGACTCCCAATAAAGGAAAAAATGTGGAGCACATGGAGAGGGTCCAGAGGAGGGCCGCAAAGATTATCCTTTCCAACCCAAGCCATTCTATGATTCTATGATTCGATGACCTCCTCTTGCAGCCTGGTCACGTGCTCAGGAAGATCATTCAGTTGGGCACATCTGCACCCATGATACCCCTCACCTTCCTCAGTCCCATGGGTGGCCACTAGATTCAAGAGTTCCCTAGAGCCAAAGGTCTGGGCAGCTGTCTCACTCCTCAGGAGATATGTCTGGGTGTGTGCATCAGCTGAAATGGTTATCAGATGTTTAAACTGACTCAGTGTGAAGCAGTGGTTTCTCCTTTAATAGTCTTTTTGAAGATGGTACAGTTATTCTGTTTTGCATATGACTTTTGGTATAACAGATATTCAGGAGAGGGGGTGGATCTGATTCCACTTACTAGCTCAAGATCAATCAATACGTGATATATAAACTAAAGCAGACTGACGATGAAAAAGGAAAGGTAAACAAGACTGAGAACTAGAAGAATTAAAAAGGTATATTTTCCTTTTCAATATTTGCTGTCTTTGATCATTCCTGTTGGCTTTTTTTTTTTTTTTTTCCACAAATTGCCTCTGTCTCATTCCTTGGTTATTTATCCTTTCATTATATGTAGACAGAATGAATGTTAGGTAGAATAATTGAATCAAAATACCTGAAAACAATTTTCACCTTTCCTGGAGCTATTAAAGACTTCCTTTTAACTCAAGGGTAATTCCTACCTATTTTCCTTTAATTAATGTTGGCAGGAGAGGAACAGTCTTGAGGCAAATGGATCTTTTCAAGAAATAAAGATCAGAAGAGCCATAGAAACCCTAAAAATATACATTACTTAGATTTGAGTGTGCAGTGCTAAACCACAGCTCTCTGAATGATTATCCTTCATAGTAAACAAAATAAAATCTGAGTCCAGTGACATTTCAAAAATTGCCCACTACCTCATGTTGTCAGTCTGGGAAACATGGAAAGGAGAAGGAAGGACCTCATCATAATCATTCCCCACTGAATGTCATCTCCTTCTGTTTCTTCCTCTATTCTTTCCTTCAGTCCCTCATTCTTTCTTCATTCCTCTTCAGTAAAATACCTGTGTTTCATATATCAAATTATTAATAACCTTTTTAAAATTTTAAATTATAGTGCTAGTCTGCAGCAGTGTTTTAGCTGTTAGGTTGCCAGATTAGGTGTGGTTAAAACAACATTTATTTTCTCATTACAATTGAACACAGTCTTCTATCGGCTGCCTCCAGTTTCTATTCTTAAAATGTTTAGACCTAAAATATACTAGACCAAATTCAATATATGTCAGTTTTAATATATGAGATCTACTGTGAATGCAGTGTCTCTTTTTTTTATTTTTTTGGCCTATGATGTGTCAACGGTTTAAGGGCTGGTCCGGCCCAGTTCCGCGACTAGTGGGGCAGAGGGACTTCGCAAAATCCACACCTCCAGGAAGGGAAAAAGGGGACCCCAAAATAATTAAAAACAGTGGCAACGATCTGAGGAGAAACAAACTAATTTACTAAATATAGTATCGGAATGTAAGATAACACACTATAATGCAATATAAATCAACAATAATTGAGAGAAAGATTGTCCGAGAGCCAAAGGCCTCACGCTAATACTGAAGCCTTGCATGCAGTCAGGAGCAGCAGTAGCGAGCCGATCCGGCAGGGAACACAGCAAGATGAGAAGAGGGCCGAGTCAGATGACCTGCGCCCTTATATCTGTTCCCTTGAGCAGGAATGATAACAGTACTTGAAAAGGCTCTTGGGGACCGTAGTTCTTCTTCTCTTCCAGACAGGTACCTGGAACTAAAACATTTGCTCTTTAACTCCCGGTACACTGCATGATGTTGTGATGTGGAATACTGATAACCAGAAATCATAAAACCATGACAGATGTCAGAGGTAGATGATGGTGGTATGGCAGTAAAGGTTGAACCTTTCCATCAATATTCCATTACATTTTGTTGCCATGTGAGAAATGGCAGCAGAGGGGCAGTCTGACAGAATGGCATCTGACATCTGCTGAAATACTTCAGCTGAAAATAGACGTTTCAATATACAGATGTGATATATATGCTTTTTGAGCTAAAGAAGGAAGATGTTGGCTATGTTAGTAGTTTTGCTTTGTGGGATGTGTGAGGAAATCTATGATTTCAGTTTCAGTTGCACAGATATGTGGAAAGTTTTAAACAAGACAAATAAAATGAAACCATTTTGCTCCATTCTGGATACCACATTAAAGTGCAGTAGCTTCAAATAATGGGTTCATGAAAAAACATTGGATGCCAATCATGCAGTTTAAGCATCTCATTACTCTGAGGTTATGAATCTGCAGACAGTGGAGGATCCCTTTATGGAACAATCTTTCAGCTAAAATGGTTATGAATGGATCGATACATTTGTTATGAATAATCTCTTTTAGAATTTGTGCTAATTTTACTTAGCAGTTTTGAAAGAAATGGAGCCAGGTGGTTCTTTATAGATTTCAGCAATCTTGCAGCTGGTTCAGAGAGTTGAAATCTGTAACAGACCTGTTGAGTACTAAGAGAAGTAACAGAAGGAAATGAAGAAAAAATGCATTGTGTAGTCTGGACTTCTAGGCTTTTTTTATATTGGATGTATTTCTAGTACAAGAAAGATGTAAAAGAAACAATATCCACATAACATTTGGTTATTTGGTATCTCTTCTTATAAAAAAAGCTACAACTAAGCTACAAAAAGCCTTATTTTCATCCATCATTTTGCCAGAACTACTTTTATACTAGTTGTTAGTTCCATCTTTGACCTTTAAAATGATGGCTACTTCCCAAATGCCTTAAAGGTGGCTGATGAAACTGAGTACAGTTTCTGAAGATATAGGAACTCAATATCTCACCTGGCACAGGGTTGAATTCCTGCACCCCTCACTTTAATCAAAATGATCCAAGGGCACACACACCTTACAGAACTTAATGGCTTATGAACCAGTGTCAGAGCTACTTAGCTGAAGAGCTTGAATGTTCTGTTATTATTATTTCAAGTTTTAGCTGCCTAGTAGGAACCCTTGTCTTAAATGAGGTTCTCTACACCACTGCACAGTGCATAGGAGGTATTAGATATGCAGGAGAGAGACTGAAAAGTGCTAAGTTTTTAATAAATAAATAACTAAATTAGATAAAGAGAATGAAGTAGAAAAAGGATAAAGCTTACCTATTCTGACAAACACTAGAGAAACAATATGCAGAAGAGTAAGCCACACATTATAGTCAGTTAAGTAGATCTCTTACTTTTCATGTCTGTTGAACATTGGTTCAAAGCCATATTCCTCCCAGTTCACACCTGTTTCCTCTAGTTCTACATTAATAAAACACCAGAATCTCAGATAATTTTGTGTAGGTCTCAACTTTACTAATTTACTAAGTTTACTCAACTTTACTAAGTAAATATTGCTTAAACCAAAGGAAGTGAATCTATAGCTTAGAGCTCTGAGCATTGGGTGCTAGAAATTGAGACTCAAAAAATTCTTGCAGTACACTTGAAATTATTCTTTAAGGTTAGGGCAGTTTCAGTAGAGAGACACACCTGAGAATAGCCAACAAGAGGAGCTGAAGGAATGCATCCATTTATCAGCTCCAAGCCAGGGATATTCGAAGATGTCAGTCTACAGTCTTCACTCAGCAGATGATTACATTTGGTTTCCCACATCTCACTCAGATGGACTAACTGGACCATTCTTGGAGGCCTATAAATATATTTACTGATTTGGACAAGAATTCACAATTTTTAAAAGTTAGTGGTTTGTGTTTCATTTTGCTGTGTTGTTTCAGAAGTCTTGCCTTGACACCCTGAACCTCCATAGAAACAGCTGCTATTCATGCCAGGAACAATCCTGTGTCCCATACTGCTGAGTGACACATCCCATTAGCTCTTGGACCAGGTATTATTAGCAGACAATTGTTCAATTTCTGGCATAAGTGTACAGGCAGCAGAGTTACAACATCAAGTCTCGTGGTATAAGCAATATGAAGGGGAGTACTGAAATTGATTCTTCCGCTTTAGGGAATCAAGATTGTTGCGGAGTTTAAAGGTGACTTAAGCTGCTTGGCATCTGCTGTTATAAACCATTTTCAGTATAAAAGAATAGGGAAAATTCTTTGGGGAATATGCCCTCAGGCTGTTATAACATGTAACTTTCTTTAATATCAAAAAACCTGGAAAGAATATGGAATAATAGAATCATAGAATCCTTGGAGTTGGAAGGGACCTCTAAAGGTCATCTAGTCCAACACCCCTGCAGTAAACAGGGACATCCACAGCTAGGTCAGGTTGTCCAGGGCCTGATCCAGTCTGACCTTGAAAGTTGCCAGGGACTGGACATCAACCATATCTCTGGGCAACCTGTGCCAGTGCTTCACCACCCTCACTGGAAAAGAGTTTTCCTTATATCCAACCCAAATCTACCCTCTTTAAGCTTGAAGCCATTTCCCCTTGTTCTATCACCACAAACCCTATTAAAGAGTCTGTCCCCTTCTTTCCTGTAAGTCTCCTGTAGATGCTGAAAGGCCACCTCAGAGCCTTCTCTTCTGCAGGCTGAACAGCCCCAGCTCTCTCAGCTTGTCCTCACAGGAGAGGTGTTCCATCCCTTGGATCATTCTTGCGGCCCTCTTCTGGACACGCCCCAACAGGTCTATGTTGTACTCCTCCTGTACTGAGGACTCCACATCTGGACACAGAACTCCAGGTGAGACCTCACCAGTGCAGAGTGGAGGGGCAGGATCACCTCCCTCGATCTGCTGTCCACGCTTCTTTTGATGCAGCCCAGGATACTGTTGACTTTCTGGGCTGTGAGGGCACATTGCTGGTTCATGTCCGCTTGCCATCCACCATTACCCCCAGGTCTTTTTTGGCAGCCCTGCATTCAGTTCTTTCATCCCCCAGCTTGTATTGGTAGTGAGGGTTGCCTCAACCCACGCGCAAGATCTTTAATTTGGATTTGTTGAACCTGGTGAGGTTCACCTACGCCCACTGCTCAAGCCTGTCTAGGTCCCTCTGGATGACATCTCATCCCTCTGGTGCGTTCACTGCACCCCATAGGTTGGTGTCATCTGCACATTTGCTGAGGGTGCACTCGAACCACATGATGATGATATTAAAGAGTGTCAGTCCCAGCACTGACCCTTGTGGGACATCACTCATCACTGATCTCCATCCAGATATTGAGCCAGTGATCACCACTCTCTGGACTCAATCCTACATCCAGTTCTTCCTCCATTGGGCAGTCCACCCATTAAATCCATATCTTTCCAATTTGGAGTGAAAGATATTGTGGGGTACCATTTCAAAGCGTTACTGAAGTCCAGATAGATGATATCAGTGGCTCTTCCCTGGACCATTGATGCAGTGACATCGCCATAAAAGGCCACTAGGTAGATGCAGCAGGATTTGCCCCTGGTGAATCTATGCAGGTTCTCCCATATTACCTCCTTTTTCCATGTACCATGGCATAGCTTCCAGGAGGATCTGCTCCATGGTCTTTCCTGGCACAGAGGTGTTTAACAGTGTAAAATTTTACACCTCATGTCTACTAGACATCAGTCCCAAGTGACAATCTATTATGCCAATAAAATTTTGACCTGTGCTTTTTTCTCTTTCTTTTAGTACAATTTCATGAAATCATCACAAGATAGTAAGCCCTCTGGATCTGGAGGGAAAAAAAAAAAAAAAAACAATACTTCACTCTTTCTCTGGAGTCTTGATGAACAAAAACTGGGAACTACATGTCATATATGTGATTGAGGACATTTGAACTTACCTGCTCCCCTAAATGCCTCACGAAATACATCACAGAACATCTAGGGAGAAGAGTTACTGCGATTGTCTCTATTAAATAAGCAGTTGCCTTATTAACCTTGAGTTTGAAAGTGCACATACACAGGGAAACTCATTTATATCAAGAGATGTACAGAATAAGCAAAAGAAGTGTTACACCAGAGAACACTGAGAACAGCAGCAAATAAGATTGTTGCTCAGAGTAGGATGAATAGAAGGCTAGATTAATGTGATTTCAATGAGAATTGATTTCTTGAAGATTGATTTAATGACATTTTAAAGGTCAGCCACTGTATTAATCTCTGAGACTACCCCATGTTTTTACTTTGGCTTATGAGACTGCCTTTATTTTTTCTCCCTCAGCGCTACTTTTTCAGTCACTTGAGGATATTAATACTCTGTTAGAACCATAGCCAAGTTGGTTCTGGTTAGACACTTTTGAGGTTTTTGTGACTGGTCTTGAATCAAATTTCACTGTGTCCACAGCCCTTTGCCAAGGACAGGAGCCAAATCCTTAGAGGCAACTTGCCTGAGATCTGACAACCCATGACTCAGTTGCTGGCATCCAGACTGGCAACAACCCCTGTAGTTTGCAAACCCCTTGACTCTAAGTTTTGCCTCACACGAGTTAACTTTTCAGAAGCAAATTTGAAATAATAAACATTATGCATAAGCTGGTGTTTCATAGGGTTCTGCTTACATTTTATTATATCTAATACATAGATAAACATATCCAGGCACATAGTGGTCTAGATAAAATCTGCTTTTATTTTTTCTCACTGTGTAGTAATCAGGTCCATGCCCTTCTGTCCTGGTTTCAGCTGGGACAGAGTTGATTTTTTTTTTTCTTTTTCTTTTTTCTTCTATTTATTGTGCCTGGTATGATGTGATGTTTTGGCTTTGGGAGAGAAACAACATCTATAGCAGACCAATACTTCAGTTGTTGCTGAGGAGTGGCTACATAGAGCCAAGGATGTTTCAGTATCTTGTACTGTTCTGCCAGCAAGGGGAGCTGATGGGGCACAGAAAGCTGGCAGGAGACAGAACCAGGACAGATCTGAACTTGCCAAAGAGATATTACATAACAGATAGCATCATACAAAAAAAAAAAAAAAAAAAAAAAAAAAAAGTTTGTAAAACAATGAGGAGTTGGCTGTCTGGGCATTGATTGGTAGGTGGTGAGTAATTGTGCTGTGCATCATTTGTGTTATACATATATATATTACTATCATTACTATCATTATTTTCAATTTCTCTTCATTTTCTGCCTTAGTAAATAGTTTTTATCTGAACCCAAGTGTTCTACTTTGTTGTTTTTTTTATTCTGATTCTCTCTCCAGCAGGAAACAGTTCTGTAGCGCTGAGCTGCCCGCTGGATAAACAGCACTTTCAAAACTCCAGGCTCTGTCAGCTACTATTCATGTCTTGCTTCTACATACTGTAGAACTCTCTTCGATGTTCAGTGTCAACTCTCACCCTTATATGGTAGCTCTTTCTCTTGGCTGCCCCTGCTTCCCCTAGGAGATTGCAATTCATTGTCTGCTTATGTGGTTTTAGGACTACTTCTCTGATTTTCTACTCATCAGAGTTACAGATATTTTGTTCTATATCTGTTAATTCTCTGTCTTCTAAACACATAGTCCTAATTTTTTAAGGAAATCACTATCCAAGGTTTTTCCATTAAAAAAAATGGCTAAGTACATACTTTCTTCATGGCCTGGAAATAATGTGATCTATTCAATGTTTACTGTAAATGGAGCATTCAGTTCAGCTAAATATGAGATTTGTGTGTGTTTGACTAGGAAAGAATGACTGGCAGCCTGAGAAATGTAATAGTATTCTGTAGACAAGTAATGCAATTTTCTTGAAGCTTTTTTACTTTATTTATTTATTTATTTATTTATTTATTTACTTATTTACTTATTTTGGCAGACAATGTTACAATTGCTCTGAAATATCTGATCACCATCAGAATGCGTGTTGGACAAGGACCACACAATGAGCAAATCTGCAAATGCTCCATGATGAACTACACTATGTACTAAAGTTAATGGATTTTATGAACATGACAACTATATATTAATTTGAGCATATTATAAAAAAAGTTAATTCTTAACTCATTTGTCAGCTGTCTAATTTCTGGCAATCTCATGGGCAAGAGACTTTAGTCAATCGAATACATTTCTAAAAAGAATCAATCATAGACTGTGCATTGGAATTTGACTACATTTATAACAATGTGGCCATTGAAGATGTCCTACACACTTATTCTGAGATGAGCCTGCTGAATCTACAGAGCTTGTTAATTTCTGACAAGTTACTTTACATACTTTTGGTTTAGTGTTTAATGATGATTAATTCCTTAGCAAAAGCATAGTCTCAGCTTTTGACAGCTTTTGCAGAACATGTGGAAAATAAAACATGCCAATTAAGTATAAATCTCACATCTAAAACACACTGTATTGTATCCATTAGCAAAGGCATTAAAAAAGTGCTATAGCCAGAGGAAGAGCACTTGCAGCATTTACAATAAACCAGAACCTTTATTTTTTATTTTGGAATAGTATTAGTTAATCAAATTAAAATATTCTAAAAAATGAAAGGCGATTGTTTTAAGATAATTTTCATGATAAGTGATAGAGTAATTAGTTTGGGTCATATTGATGGATAAGGTAATGCAGCTTATACTTTCCAAGGCTGGGCTCAGGTCAGCCAGATGCCAAATGACTACCTTTGAGTAACGTTAAAGGCAGATGACACCTAATCATGAGAATGTTTCTTTAGAAACAAGCATGAAGTATATATTTCTCTCTATATATGCATATATAATATGTATATATAAATATACAGAGCTAATAAAGGAGTTGGAAATGCAAGGTATTACACTATGCACTTGATCTAACACCCCCCTCCAGACTTTGTGGCACTCGTGCAGGAAGAAAAATTAAGGATTTGGATGTTTTCTTTACATGTCAGTCAATAAAATAAAATAAGATTTTTTTTTTTTTTTAAGTCTTATGCTTTGAAAAAGGCAGTAGCACTCCTCCCTATGCAAAAATAAGTATGTTTTCAGTTACAGTAGATTGTGATTCTTTTTTTCTGTCTGAGATTTGACAGCAGCTGTAGACACTGGAAAGAGAAAGAAACAAGTGAAGTGAATAAATACAGCCTGGAGCAGAATCTAATGATGAGACAATCAGACACTGATGATAGGATATTTCCTTCTGGTACTAACTGCTGTGCCTTATAGTAAATGCAGCCTCTCTTGAGTTAAAAAAGAAAAAAAAAAAAAAAAAAAAAAAAAAAAAAGACAGAGAGAGAGAGAGAGGAAAAGATTATCAATTTTGAGCTGGTAAGCCGTGTTTTAGACACTGTAGCCCAAATTTGCAACGTTCTTTCACCAGTTTAAATGAAATGTGATTTACATCTGTTAAAACAGAAAAAGAAGCACTTTCAATATGCATTTTGAAGAATTTCCTTTAGCCATAGGGTTTATTTTTGAAGCTTAAGAAATTTTCTCACTCAAACACTTGTCCTTATTAGGAGTTTCTCACAGGGTGAGTTAAAACACTCTATTTATTTTTGCAAGATTTTTCTTCTAATTGAATAAATCCTTCTGAATATGAGTTTTAACTCTTCAGGATGGTTCTGAATACACATTGGGATTTTCCATTGTTTTGTTTTTATGGAAGAAAACTGATTCAGTGCATAGATCTGTTAATCACTTTCCCATTTGAGTAGTAATTGAATGCCCTGATACAATGATATTGAAGTTTGCTTGCAACTTAATTTAATTTATTTGAGTTTATACTTTTTCAGTTTTATTCTCTTTTTGCTGTACTTTATCTTATGACCAAGGGCCTGCATCTAAACTTAGTCATGGTTCTTTTGCACTGAAAGAATTCAGTAAAGAGGCATCAAATAAGCAAACAAAAAAGCAAGTAGAGATTATCTTAATACAAGGTAACCATGGGTTGTTACAAAGCCCAAGTAGATGTATCAGTGCCACCTTATCTAGTTAACCTCATTCTCTGTGTGGGCTAGAGATTAAAGATGCTGTCTTCCCTCATATAATTTATTAATTACATATATATTTTTGAAATTTAATATGTTGAAATTTACATCCAGGAAAAGAAATAATGTAATGCCATGAAAAAGCTTTTTTTTTTTTTTTTCTTTTTTCTTTTTTCCTGCTGTGTATTCCTCAGTTTGGAAGTGGAAACTGCAGCTTGGTAAAAAAAATCTGTTCTGTGGTGAACAACTAGTTGGGTTATGCCAATTAAGATTTCAAGTTTGAGTGTGTTTGAATTCATTAACAATCTCCTGAACCCACTGTAAATTTCCCTGGCATTTGTAATTGATGGAACAGTACAGAGGTGATTCTTACAGCAATGATAATGGTATAGATTGCAAAAAAACATTGTCAGCTATCATCTTCATGAGATGAGATGACCTCATATCTTTTCAGATGGGGCAATCACTGAGTATTTCTAAGAAGTCAGGTAAGCCAGCTTCTGTTTTGTTCAAGCATCTGCAAGGTACTCTAAAAACAAATTAGCATCTGTTTTGCTGCAATTATAGGGTAGAGAAATCTTTCTGTACCTTATGGCTGATGCCTTCATTTCTGCTCCCAGTGGATGTATAAGTACAACATCTTATTTGACATAAATTCAATTACAGGCAGGTCTGCTACAGAAGAATAACTCCTGAGCATATACTAATTGACTGAATAGGAACTGGAGCATATAATGGGACTTCACTTTCTACTCTCTGAGGTACACTAAGTGAATGCCATGTAGGAGAAAGGGGAATTTTAGAAATGAAGAGCTCAAATACCTATAGATATCCTATAAAATACTAGATAGCTTTAATTTTTGTTATGGAATAAATGATACTGACATACCTATCAAAATCAAGCATGTGTCTGTGTGGTTCGTAGACTTTCCACACCAACATGATCAAGATGGTGAATTAGATTAAATTTCTCATCATCTTGACTGCAAATTTTAACTCTGCTGTATATACAAAATGTCAGTTTGTGTTAGTCTGATATTACTTCCAGGTCTGTACTTTGTATGTCACTACTCTCAGAAAATAAGGAATTATTTAAGGCAGCAAAAGGCATAGTCTTCTATTAAAGCACTACAGCATAAATTACTTGCACAACCCTCTTTTTCCTTTAAAAACAAACAAACGAAAAATTACTTCTATATACCTTTTATCTGTAAAGTAGATAGAATTAACTAAAAATCAGTCAATGCTTAATGCTGATGCTTGTACGAAAGTTTAATGGGATACAAATACTCATCTCTTTAATATTTGATCCAGATTTAAAATATGAAAAAAATTTTTTTTCCAGTAGTGAGTATGCATGATAAATTCATATACAAATATTTATCTGACAATAATTCCAAGGTAATATCTATACAATGTCTGCACAAGGCAGGTATTGCAAGAGCTCTCTGCATCAGTCTGGCTTTTGAACACCACTAGAATGAAAATCAAGTAGCACAGAAGATGGAGATCAATTTGGGCACCAATTAATTTTTCTCTTGCTTTCAAATAACTTTATATTCAAAACAAGGTACAAGTTATTGCTGTTGTGACTTTCTGTAACTATGTATATGGTAAAAATCTCAGGTATGGAGCTCTTCTGTATGGTCTAGACTGCTATTTTGTTCTTTGATATACAAAACTTATCAGTTCCTAATAATACAGTCATATCAGCAACACTGAAACAAATTTTTATTGTTATAAATTTCACAAAGGACTTTATAAAGACACAAATTGCTATCTGCTTGTGAACAAGATGATTGCAAGAAGCTATTGCAAAAACACCCACTTTGGATGAACATGCACATGGAAAACCTGTTATTGTATAAACTTCAACTCCCATGAGATGCCCTACACTGTAACAGAGGTTGTCAGTCTGAAGAATCATGAAAGGCAATGAATACCTGGGGAAAACAGGGAAACAGGATTTAGCCACTAGAGCAGTGAGATCTTGCAGAAACTTACCCTTTCTTTTTAAAAAAGTTTGTTTTTCCTGTCACCCCTCCAATAATTTTGAAAACAAGAGGAGCAGCTTTCTCTGAGTTTTAAACTTTTTATTTTCTCAGCATGAGCAACTGCATTATAGTTCAGAATAACTAACCTCCTCATTTGGTTTGTTCACTTCATGTTCACAATCTTCTCCATTTAATTCCTTTTATTTATTTTTACATTTATCCAGAACTTTATGGTACCTTGATTCAAATTTTGTCCTTACTCTTTTTGATTGTCACAAACTACTGTGTATGTAAGTCACACACAAAATATAAGTGATGAATAATGCAGACTATATGTTTTATAGTGGACTCTGTTATCTTACTCAGAAGACGGGATATTGAAAATGGAAACAATCCAGACAGTTCAATAGCTTCTCAGTGTAAGTCAGCAGGAGGCAGTGAGTGTCTCATTTGCATTTCCCACAAAAAGTGGTTCTTAGATTGCTTGGTTCTGCTGACTCAGGAGCACAATGTCTTTGTAAATACATGGACTCAGGCAGACCTGTAATTAACATACCTAAAATGACTCTGAGCTCAATTAGCCCACGCAGAGGCTATACTTTTGAATAGTTTATTTATAAAATCACCAGTGCACACACAACTAACAGAGAATTGATTTAGACTTGTGTCTGCTAGTTCTTTCTGTCTCTCAGACTCTCTAAACTGAAAGTTAACTCACAGCATAAACAGATGGGAGTAAACATAATTTATGGAAGAGGATGCTTTAGTTTACCCAGCTCCTTTCAGCTACTTTGTGTGAGAGTTATATTGTGTTACCTTGCCTTTCACTTTGTAGAGAACAGAGTATGAAATATTGAGAAAATTCAAGTGAATATTATGGGATCTATGTTACAGCGCCTTACATATAACTTCTGAATTTGGCTCACAGGTCCATTGACTGAGAAGAGAGTACAGGACATCCATAAAAGCCGGCAAATTAAACAATAGTTTAACATAATGGGAAAATGTTAAGGTAGATTGTGTTGTAATGTGAATATCTAAAACAGTAACTTGGTAGGAGACAGGATAATAGTCTCAGACTTAAGTGAGACAGCAGATATGTAAATATGACATGCAGTTTAAATCTCAAATTGTAGGATGAAGGTTAAACTATCACTGCTAAAAAGGACTTGTTTGGGGAAATTATATTTACAGCACTCAACTCTCTTTCTCCAAATCTGGAGTATACAGAGGTGTTGCTGGCTGAGCTCCCCCAAGGGCAGCTGAGGTTGTACTCAGCCAGCCCAGAGACCAGCAAATATGATATTCATCTCCTTGTCCCAGAGTTAACTTTAGAGAGGCCACATTATTCAGGTTGCTGTTGAGATGGTTGACTTGCATGAGTCAGCTGCCCTCAGAAATAATCTGATACGAATATTTGAGCTACTAGTTTCATTGGGTTATAACTTGAAGAATTAATCACAGAAGTATCTATGCGCTGGAAAAATGTGCTGTGTCTCTCAACAACATTTAGTGATCTTCAGAAAGTCATATAAATCTAATGTAATAGGCATTGTTGAAGAGTTTGGCTGTTTGCATCAATAACCAGAAATGCAATTTATAATGATGAAACAGTTTAATTAATAAAATGCTGCTATTATCAAAATAAAATTTATTCTATAAAAATTTTCATACATAGTTCTGCCTACGTTTGTTTTTGGAAAGTAAAAAAAAATAAAAATAGATAATTTACTATGCATGACATGATTGAAGGTATTTATTTCTGAAAATCAAATTCACTGTTCAACTCAAGAGAGAATTTTATACAAGCAGTCCACAGAATAGTTGGAAGGAATGATATATAGTATTTTATTTTATATGCAAAGGATTCCATACTTATCTGCACTGTAAATATTTCTATTTCAGAGAGTTTCTGTATAATTTCCTTAAGAGGCTCTGTACACTGTGCATGGTTCATTGATAAATTAGCTTTTTTTGTGTGTTTGTTTTCTTTTTTCCTCCCAGAAAATAAACTGGATAAACTGGTAATATATGAGTTGTTTTTTGAAAAACACAGTTGGTAAAGTTATATTACATGAAATCTCTTAATCTTCATTGATATGCACAATTCATTTAATCTCTATGAATGAATAAATATAGTTCTCTCTTTTATGACCATAGACAAGAAATGACAAAAGAGACGTTAGTTTTTTTACACATAGGCACAGACAGGGAAGTGTGATACTTTAAGAACTCAAACTGCAAAACTTACTACTTGATTACTTTGAAATTCATTTCAGACTAAAATAAAATAAAATAAAATAAAATAAAATAATATCCTATGATTTTATAATATCTTGAGAATATTGAATTAAGCATTAAGAAAAATCAATAAATGCAATACAAATATTCATTCTAGGTTAATGGTACTAGACTGGACTTTTAGCAAAACCAAAGAAATAGGTTGTTATGAAACATGTCATTTTATATCTCGTGCTAACTTTATCAAACAAATAAATATAGATTATTAAGAAATGTGTACCTATGCAATACAATATGTAACTTGCTGCCAAATGTTTCTTGCACATTACAGGATTGAAAAACTATTATAAACTGTGGTAACTAAAGCTTTTAAAAATCTGCTGTATCCTGCTGATACAAGCAGAAGTAAGACAGCAGCTTACCAAGGATCTTCATGTCTACTGAATTTGCTTTGTGTAATTTTATTAATATGGCTTGTTTCATATAGCCAGTTACTCAGTTTCAGTTGTCTTGGTTTATCTAAACTTGTAAGTAACAATCTTTCTAGTTTCACTTTTCCACTTCTGCTGTTAAAACGCATTACTGCTCCTTTTTTTTTTTTTCCTGTTGATGTTCCACAGAACACTTCACAACACCTTTTCCTGGTTATGCCTGAAATAACAGCTTAGGAGGTATACATCTAAAATAGAAACTTTACAAGTCTATCTAGCCACTGGACAATATTGAACTCCCAAGGAATTCATTAAATATAATCAGTTCAGGTCTAACAAGGAAGACCATACTTAGTCTAGATTTTTGCTTTTGTTTTTTTTCTGCAAAATATGTTAAATTTCCTTTTTCACCTATTTTTACTCAAACTTCTATGTTTGTTACAACCACAACACTGATCTTTCAAACCCTTTATATGGATGGAAATCATTAAAACCAAGATGACTTTTTTTTTTTTTTTAAAAAAAAAGAGAAACTGAACTAACAAAATTTTAAGTAGAGAAATTTGAACGACTGATCAAGCAAACTAGATAAATATTTTGACATCCCAAGTACTTAATTCCATCTTCAGATTGACTATAGACAGGATGATCCAGAAAACCAATATGGGGAAAAGAAATAAAAGGGAGGTACATCAAACATTTTAAAACGGAGTTCCCAAAGTCTACAATGTTTTATGTGCATATCTGTCTGTATAGACATATTATGTGGAGCTAACGTAAGAGAATCAGCTGATCAAAGCAGCAGTGCTTGGATAGACCCTATCTCTACATAACATGGGGGGGAAAAGTTTAAGTTAGATTGCTGTTAGAATCTGTTCAAATGAATATTTTTTGTCCTGGACCTTTATGTAGCCATCAGAGGTTCGAGCACAGTTGGTGAGTTTCTGTGTGGGAACTTCTGGTTGATTTTTACCTGGTAGGAATCCAGTTCATGAGTATCAGAACTGCTCTGTGGTGTATCAGCACACAATAAAAGTGGATGATTAACCTTAAAATCGCATTACTGCACTGGCTCAAGATGCTAGTGAAAGCAATGACAACCACAGTTTGTCAGAGGATTGTACCTTGGTACCTTGTCCCAGCTGAGGTGGATGAATTATCAAGTGGATATCCTTGAAATTGTTTGAATCTGTATTTCTGTTCTTCATCCTGGATTTTTATTGCCTTTTTTTTTTTTTTTTTTTTTTTTTTTTTTAATTGTGAGAAACATAGTGGATAATATCTTTGGAGCAGTATTAATTATGCCAGTAGGAACTTCCTGACATAAAAAAATACAGGAGAAAATCAGGCAGACATGCAACAGCAAACAGTCAAATGCATTCCCATAGGACAGTTATGCTCTTCAGATTTTAATAATGCTCAGCATTACCCCAAGGGATCAGTCTTAAAACTGTCACTGGTTTCAAGGGAGGAGGTCAAGGCTGACTAAGTACTTCTGAACATTAATTTTGACTTCCTTTGGATTCATTTCCCAGATTCCAGAGCTGTATGTATGTATTGCCTTCATATTTCATATACAAATCCACTTGAGGAGATACACAAAGTAATGAAAAATAATGGAGAAAGGCCAGTCAATTACTTACATTTTATTCTATTCATGATGCACAAAAAAGCAAATGTTTACATATGGAATTACTGTATGGTACTGATTAACATAAGACAGAATTGTGAAGACAGCATGTTAAATTTTAATATTACATCAACAAGAAAATTATTCTCCAAGTTCTTCCAGGATAAATTTTTAAGGTCTATCAAATTTTTGAATTTCCTCTGAAAGTGTAACTTTTCTAATGGGGAGCACACTGAATGATTCAAAGACAATTTTGAAAATTGACAGTGAGGCCACATTTACAGTATCTAGGAATTTTTTTCTAGGCATTTTTTGTTCCTTGAGATGACCATTTATGCTTTGAGACACTCTTTATTTTAATAAAGTTTAGGTAAAACCTTCCAAGGCACATGAGTTAAGTCCATCACTTTCCCAGTACATACTTTTCTTTTTTTTCCTTAATCATTTCTCCCAGATAAGATTACTTGAATAATTTTCTTTTGGAGATTGAGTGAGGAAAGATTTAGAGTGCAATACTTTATTGGTTTAATGGCAAAAAATGTTTCAGACCAGCAAGTAATAAATTGGAAAGACCACTTAGTATTTATCAGAGACAGAAAGTTTATGCCTGTATTTGCTTCTATCGTTCTGTAATAATTTAAAATGAATTTTGTGAACATATTTAATAATTTAATCTAATTTAATGAGTATTCTGAATATGAAATGTGAATTTCATTCATAAAGAGTATGCAGCAACAAAGCAATTATGCTTCTTCCTCTGTAACAGCATGTGTAGGCCAAAAAGACAAGGAAGCATTTTAAGTTGGAGAATAGCAGTGTAAGTGAAGAGTAGATAGTCTAGATAAAGTCAGGCAGAAAATTTACAAGCTCAAACACTTGAAAATGTTTCATTAAAGTAAATTCCCTCCATCCCATTAACATTTTTTTTTTTCAAATTTTTGTGTGGGATAGACTACTTGCAACTTATGGACTGGATGCTCAGACCAGAACAAGATGTAATACTTCTGAAGTTGTATGAGGGTGATAATTTATCTCTTAGATGGGTAAAATACATATATTTGAATCTCTTGATTTATACTTGTTTGGTTTTTGGGTAAAGCAAGTTTAACAAAGTGTTTTTCTAGATGAAGTTTCTTCATCCTGATTATAGTGCATTACATTTCAAGCTGCCCTCAGCTACATTTCAGGCTTCATTGTATGAGATACCTGATTTTATGGCACAAGGTAAAACAAATTATCTGATAGGAAATTCGATTTTCAAAGGGCTTTAGTGTTGATAGCATATTTAAAGCAATGAGTTCAAGACCTACAGAAGCACAAACTAAGCAGTTTTGTTAGAGTAGTTGGCAGAAAGAATAGCACATGAAGATAATGAGAGTATTCAAATGAGATCTGAAAAACAGAATTGATTGCTTAAGACAGCAAGCTTCAACTTAATATCATAGTTATTGTTACTGAAGTGTTTTTGGGCAACACTCAAACTAGTTGGTCGTTTGTTTGCTTTTTATTTTGAAACTGAACTTATATTCTGCATGCTCTAAACTACCACTAATCTATTTGCAAACTTTTAGATCTCAATTTGAAAATGTTTATTCTTAATACAGATAAGCGTATTTTTTCCTACACTAATTAAAGGCCATATTTACACTAATTTTTTTCAGGTTATAACTTTCATTAGCTCTTCAGGATAGCTATAATCATTTTTAATTAATTCAGTCTGGTTATCTGCCTGATCCTAAATTGTAGCAGATGTCAAATGTCTTACCATGGAAAAAAAAAAAAAAGTGATTTATATTCTAAGTATATTTGAAGTTTATCTTATTCTAGTTCCACACATTTATTTACCCATACTGTAACAGAAATCATCACAAATAGTACAGAAATAAAAACAAATTACTTGTCTACTGAAAATAAGAATTATTCCAGCTTATCAGTTTCAAAAAAGCAAAAAAAAAAGGACCTTAAAAATGTAATGTTTACAACTTCTACTTTTTTTCTTAAAAAAGCC
This sequence comes from Gallus gallus, assembly GCF_016699485.2. Classification (NCBI taxonomy): domain Eukaryota; kingdom Metazoa; phylum Chordata; class Aves; order Galliformes; family Phasianidae; genus Gallus; species Gallus gallus. The sequence continues at coordinate 41,281,952 of NC_052532.1, forward strand.
TTTATGATGAAATTTTGAAACAATATTATTTTGCAAAATAAAATTTGTTCATCCTCAGAGCTTTCCTGCATATTATACAGTGACACTTCTAAAAGAGCTGCTGTGTATGTCCCCATGTTTGTTCATGCTGATACAGCTATGGTATGAAATTTCAGATTACTGATGGATTTTTCTGGATGGAAGCATTCAAGTAAGCTAAGCATAATTGCCTAGAACACTCAACTTATGTCTTCTGACATTCATTATTTTATTACTTTTGGATAATTCCAAATTACACTACGAACAGTTTTGAACTACCAGTATAATCTAACGTCTTTGTCAGTGATGTGGACAGTGGGATTGAGTGCCTCAGTTAGTTTGTGGCTATGACACCAAGCTGAGTGATGTGGAGGGAAAGGATGGCATCCAAGGGGACCTTGACAGCCTTGAGAACTGGGCACATGTGAACCTCATGAAACTCAAAAAGGCAAAAGGCAGGGTCCTGCATGTGGACTGGGGCAAACCCAAGCATGAATACAAGCTGGGCAATGAGTAGATAGAGAGCAACTCTGCAGAGAAGGACATGGAAAACTGAAGTTGAGCCAGCAATGTGCACCTGCAGGTAAGAAAGCCAGTTGTATCCTGGGCTGTCTTTTAAAATACGTGATTTTGCTCACAGATTTCTAAAGCTTCCTCTCTAGAACAGCGGTAGCACAAGAATACGGGCATTATCACAGGTTAAGAATTCCTACTGAAAGATTTACCAGCTTAGGTGTTTAGTACAAACACAGTATATAGATAATCAAGTTTTTTTCACTTGCATAAAGCCACATTGAATGTGTTGTCTTGTACCAATTATAAACCCAAGTTCTTCAGTAGGTTTTTCTGAGGTATGGAAATATAAGGTACACTCCATTGACTTTCAGGATACACTGTCATTAAGTATTAGACATATTTTTCTTCTGAACAAATAAATATATCCTTCTTAATATGGTACAGTCTTGAGTATAGTCACAAAAAATGTAGGATACCTGAAATTATTTTCCTCTACATTAACTTTAGCAAAACATTAAGGAAGAGGAATATGATGCAGTCTCATCTAGAAAATCAGCTACAACAAGGCTAAGTGGGTTCCAGTTAGCCAACATTACACATGCATAAAAACACTGATGTCAATAGGGTACTGCAGCTGTCATGGGAAACAATCAGAAGAACATGAAGCTGCACAGTTGTAATTGAGGTATAACTTAGCCTGCAGAAACAGTTATTCCTTTAAAGGGAGAAGACAGTTTGGCTTTTAGGCTGAGTTTGTATGGCTGACGGTTATTTTATTTTATTTTATTTTATTTTATTTTATTTTATTTTATATTCATTACTAGCATGTTTAATATTGAAATCATTGGAGCATAGTGAACAGAGAATCTCTGATAGTATATTAAAATAATCATTTTCAAGGTAGAATTGCATTTTAAGTAAACCTTCCCTGTGGCTGAGGGAAATTATAATAAATTTTGTCCCACGATAATACAGTGTGGAGAAAGCAACTGCAAGTTTAAAAGAGGAAGGGAAATAATGTATAAGGGTTATAGGAAATAATTGCTTTTTTATAACTCAGATATTTTTGAGGGAAATAATATCACTACCTGGCTGTTGTGGTTTAACACAGCAGGCAGCTCAGCTCCACACAGTCATTCTCTCAAGTTACACTCTTCCAATGAAATGGGGAGAGAATTGGGGAAACAAAATTGGAACTTGAAGGCTGAGATAAAAGCTACTTACTAAGACAAAAAAGGAAGAGAGAAATAATAACAATGATAAGTATATATATATGCATATTTACAAAGCAAGAGACACACAACACAATTGCTTACCACCCACTGACTGATGCCCATCCAGTTGCTGAGCAGCGACTGTCCCTCTGGCCGACTGCCCTCAGTTTTATATCTTTCACATTATGTCACATGGTATAGAATATCCCTTTGGAAAGTTTAGATCAGCTGTCCTGGTTCCATCCTCTTTCAGCTTCTTGTGCCACCCTTAGTCCCCTCACTGGCAGGGCAATAGGGGAAGCTGAAATGTCTTTTGACTCTGTGCAACCACTGCTCAGAAACAAATAAAACATTGGTGTGTTGTCATAGCACCATACCAGATGCTATGAAGAAAATTAACTCTGTCCCAGCTGTAACGAGGGCCCTGACTTTGAATTCAGACCTTGTATTCCTCATCCTTCCAGTTTGCTTCTACAAGGGAGTTTTTAAATGTGAGGAATGAGACATGAGCAAATAGTAGGCTTTCTCACAGCTGATTTGTTTTCAACTGTTTGAGGAAATGCACCAGTGATTTAAATATGTAAAAAATTTATGCAGCGGTAGTACAATTTTGTTTGTAAAAGACTTGGACTAAATCCCACTGTTTAAAGACTAATGTTAACATTGGTCCTTTTTGAAAAGTCTGATTTTTTTTTTTTTTTAATAACTATTGGTCTGTTGTTCTTTCTGGCCAAAATAAAATGTAATTAAGTGACAGGAATATGAATGTCAGAAGAAAGTACTTTTCTCAATCCAGGGAGAATAAAAGTTTCCGTTTGCTCTTTTCACTTCCCCCACACCCTGATTTCATCTAAAATTTGAGTGACACAATCTCCTATATGTTAAATTAGTCAGGTAACATATTGCAACAGTGGTAGAACGTGAATGAGTAAATAAATTAATCCAAATTTGCCTTCTGAATTATAATTTGGTGTAATGATTACTGAATAACATATTCTTACAGTGGCAGGTAAAATTGTAGACAGCCTTCTCGTAGTAACAGTTGTCTTCTCTGTGAATTATTTTCTACAGTGAATGTCATTCCTTCTTGCTTGTAGCATGAAGGCATCAATTTAAAAAAGGCTAGATGCTTAGTTGGTACTTACTAAAATATAATCCCTCCTCTGCTATGCACTGAAGAACACAACTTCTACCGAGACTGAGATTGCCCTTTGGTGCTATGATGAAGGCAGCCATCATAAAGACATAGTGCAGAGGAAAATTTAGAATGCGTGCTATTGTGTTTCTTCTATTTTTTTTTTATTTGTTTAAGAAACAGATATTGTTCAATTTGTAGGTAGTCATTCTAAATGAAATCTGTCCTCTAAGCAGGGCATGAACAAAAGGCTGTGGTTATTATAATTTCAATATTCTCTCCTTCTTTACAATATTATAAATAAGAATTCCTAATTGAAGTTCATCCTTGAAAAGTTTGCCTTCTCAGTTTATAGTTTCTCAAAGAAGTGGTTTCATATATATATATGGTCTTTTATGTTTTGTCATGTCTATGCATTTTTCCTTTATAGTTTACAAAGTCCAAAGCACAAGATAACTTGTCTCCATATCTGCTGAATATTTATGTTTGTGTGAATCTCAGAAAGTAAAATAAAACCCTTTCAGTTCAATCAATCAAACTTGTTTTTAACAATAAAGATAGTAGAATGATGAAGACGAGTGGACAGTGAGATGGATTAATAACTGGTTGTTGACTGGCAGAGAACAGAGGGTTGTGATTTAAAAGTTCTACTGCGTGAGAAGCAAAAAAAAAAATTAAACTGTTTTTTTTTTTTTTCAAAATAGTGGATTGCTGGATAGCTTAATGTCCCACATAATTCCCCCACAGTGAAACTAATGATATTTTTGTTGTTGTGAGCACTCACTGAAGTTAGCAGCAGTAATGGCTGCTTCCCCAATGCTTAAACAGACTTGCTTCATTTGAAACAATAAAATATGTCTTCAAGATGTTACTGTAGGGAGTCTCTGATTTGTGCTTGTCTAAGTAATTTCATATGCATGTTAAAATCAATGTATCTAACAGTTTTCATTTTTCAAGAGATGCATTATTATAGTCATTTGTATCTGTAGTTATTGAAAGAACACATTCCTTTGCTGACTTTCTTCAAGATGGTACGTAGTAGAGATCTCACAATTTAATACTTGGCACATATAAAGGAGTATGACTTAGTTTGTATTTCAGTTGACCTGGTACATTTAAGATTAAGTTAGATACTCTGTCTTTAAAAATTGAGATTGTTATGTAATTTTTCATTGCTAGCATCAATTTCTACTTCTTAATCAAATTTAAATTGTAGCCCAGTCATACTAAAGATGCATTCAGGAAACCAGTAAAGTTGAAGTGCAAAGCCTACTACATTTCTCAGTACTTTTTTTCTTCATTTTGCACTAAAATACTCACAAATATTGTGGATATGAGGTTCTATGAGCAAAAATATACACGTGGGAATGTTGCAAAACAGTAACTGTTAGGACTGTTATACCTGCTTGGCAATTTGGTTATATTTCATTACAAACTTCTACTAGCAGATTTTCTGCTGAATAAACTCTAAAGTCTTTGACTTCCTCCTACTTATTAGCTTTCATTTGTAAAAAATAAAATGCACAGTAAGACAAACATTTCTATTGTGAACAATAAAAGTCACCTTATTTATTTATTTATTTATTGAGGACACAGCTGTTCTGATCTATAGAATGCTGCCTTACTTATAAAAAAGCAGACTTCACATTAAACAGTGTATGACCAAACAAACTGTGATCATTTGACTTCCCAGACAGCTGGAGTTGAACTCAGAGGCAGCTAATTGCCTTGGGGACCTTTCTCTGGCATGTAGCCCTTTTGTGCTCTGGAGGGGTGGAGAGGCTTCACACAGAAAGCTTAAAAGCATCTGGGCTGCTGTTGTGCAGAATGCTACTGCTGACAGATTTACCATCTGTCTTTGAGAAAGACAACAGTTTTGGGAACCCAGATACTACCATTCTTCTGTAGAAAGCCCTTTGTCAATCAAAACCTCCTCATTAGAGAACAGAACTTGAATTATGGCAAAGTGTACTAAGTAAAAAAAGAAATATCAAGATATTAGTTTTCTGTTATTTGTGTGTGGTTAGATGAAAATTCCTGTAAAGTTAGAAAACAGTATACTGTAAATACATTTGAATTATCCATCAGATAAGCTTTCTCTGTGCAAATAGTTTTACAGATGTGCCAACAGTAACGAAGTCCATGTCCCCACAAGAAAGAGTTGTGTTACAATAGCATAGAATAATGGATTCATAATACATATTATGCTATGCTAGATTATTCAGACATATTTTTGTCTTTGACTTTAAGAAGCAATTGCTTTCAATTGCATTTGTTAATAGCCAACTGAATGGATTGTATCTGTCTTAGAAAGGAATTTCAGTGCTCAGTCCACAGGAAAAAAGTATGCATGGTGTACAATTTCACTTGTACTGGACCAGATATGATATTGTGACTGCTATTTTGCCTAGTGCAATTTTAAAAGAATCATTTTAAGTTAAGGAAAATTAGAGAAGTTTTAAAAAAAACCCACAGTACACAAATACTTTTAACACTTGCATCCACATGTATAAACACATACGGAAGTACATCTAATTTAACACCTACGGATCTGAATGACATGAATTCTCAACAGTTCACAAAGCTGTTGAAAATTATAAAAAATGAAATTAAAGATTCTATAAATACTACTCTCTTCTTAAGCCCGCAAATGAGACTATTTGTTTCCATAAGACTGTATGACCCATTGTTTCCTGTATTGCTGTGGTTGATCAGTAAATGTATGTTGAGTGCATAAAAGAAGTATTTACTTTGTAACCTGTTTTTTTTTCCCTGTTGATCATAATATATTTATATAATATACCTGTATATTTAAAAACACATATCTATGTATATATGTATGCATGCTTATACATTGTTTATCAGAAATATATCAAGATGGATACAGGTATAGCATTTGTTAGAAATTGTCATGTTTTCTTATCCCAAGTACTATACCACACATCTAGAAGAAGAAATGATAAATATATGCCAGAATTTTTCTTCAAGCTTGAATGTGCCTGCAAAACATTAATAATCATCTTGTCCCTCTATATACTTGCAATATAGAAAAGAACATCTTGGCAGATGTAAGAAAGGATGAAGTTTTGTAATGGGGCCTCAAATCTCTACCCGACATATTACCATGTTTCCACTATGAGGTAAAAATTACAGACCTGTGGAAATATAAAGAGAGAGGTGGTGACTATCCTGTAGTCTAGTGATTATGGCTCTCCCAGGAAAATAGGAGTCCTGGGTTCCAGTTTCCTGTCTCTATATTTTATCACAGAGCACCTTTCCTCTAAGTTTATGGTTAAGTTCTAAATCTAGGAGTTAGATAGAAAAACTATACTGAATTATTTAGTTCTGAAGAAGGCCGAGAGAATAAAATCTCTAATGAAAGTTATCTTTATAATTGGTCATGTTTTAAAATAAAAGGAAAAATATCTTATCCTAAGCTTAGTTGCTTACTTCAAGGGAAAGATTCAGGACTACAAATTCAAAACTAAAATATATATCCTTATGTAAAGTTTGGAAACACCTAAATTATTCATATTAAGCACTGTGTCATCAGTAAATTGAGCTAAGTGCTGGCTTATTTTTCCTGCTGAGATACTTTCTTTATGGAGCTAAATCATATACTTCCATACTGTGCAGCAGTCCATGTAGCTGATGTATGAATGTCAAAAAGAGGTGTGAGTTAAACCATGTGCTCTCTCTATCATTTCCTATTCTCCAGCTACCCATATCCCTCGTTCAGCATGTTGACTGCTGCGAATACTTTTTGTGACTGGATGATTTCCTCCAGGCACATAGGAAGTTTTGTTAGAGTTTTGATTTCCACTCTGGTGGCCACGTGCCAAAATTTCTTTATGGGGATAGCCCTTAATCTCTCCCTGTTTTAGCCTTCCATTACTGAAATGGAAATCACAGTACTTTTATTACACTATTATTTTATTACGATATTATTTACTCACATTTCAGAAAGCATAAATATGTTATTGCTCATCTCCTAGTTTCAAAAGTTATGGATGTCCCATAAATAGATACATAAAATTTTCATGCATAATAAATTATAATAGGAATATATTCCTACTTGTTTTTAGGAATCCTATCCATGATATTTTGGTCTTGTAGAGGCTAGATGTTCCATTTATCTCAAATGTGTTGATTTAGTTAAACCACTGTAAACCTCTGTGTGAATATATGGAGATAAGATGGCTACTGATTTCTGACAAATGTGTTCATAAAAATACCTTGACTTTCCTTACTTAGTAAAATAACAAACAAACAAAGATCCACACAGTTAAATCATGCTACATTTGTGCACAAATGAGGTACAATTTGTAAGCTTACACAAATTTGTGTATGCTTAAATACACAAATACAATTTGTTACCATACACATTTCTTTTAAAATGAAAATGCTTTCATTTATATCACCTCAGATCATTTATAGGGAATTTACCCATGTATAATTGAGGACATAAAGTGAATAAAATGAAACTAAACAGGTAAACCAAGATCATCATTTGGCTTTCAGATGTAAGAAGAAAATTTTCTGGTGTCTACAAGCTACTGAGTAGGACTGACAAACAGAAAAAAAGATTTCTTATAAGGTGAACTCAGGAAATCAACCAGCCAACGTAAGCTAATAAGTTGTGCCCACTATTTTTCCATTTTGTTCTGTAAAACAGAATCACAACTGAAGTATTCTGTTAGCTCAATGTGATATGAGCTGTGGTTCTACCATGAGTGCTAAATCTTTCCCCTGGGAACATCCCTCGCATCTCAAGTACAGCTTATAGAAAACCATAGGATTCATAGCAATGTCATGTTTTCTGTGTATTTTATGGGCTGAAAGACTTCTATGCAAGTTCTTTTACAAAGGTCATGGATATTTTAGTTTAAAAGAGTATTTCTAAAAATCCCTGTGATCCTAAATGGAGAGCTGTGATTCAATGAACATCTGGTGAACATCCTTCTGCAAACCTTTATAAAGTTATCTTTTTCTTACTGTGTATTTATATAATATAGTTTTTTTATTTTATTTTATTTGAATATAATAATCCTAATCCTTAAGGTGCATACTGCAGATGAAGTGTATTTCAGGATATAAGAGAGACATGGGAATTTGGAATGAAAAAATTCATAGTCTTTGATATGCTGCTAATGCTAGCTGCCAATGGCCCAAGTGATGATTCCAGAATTGAAACATCATAGAACTTAGTCAAGCCATAAATCTAATAGTCCATGTCCAGAATTTATATTTGATCCAAGAAGAGAGGATAATACAGACATTCAGTCATCTGTCTTCTAAAGTTTCCTCAAGTAAGAGTGATAATCTCAGTTACTTTTTCATGATTCTGTTGGTTTGTCTACACTAATCATGAACAAACCACGATTTTTTTCCTTTTTTTTTTCTTTTACCAAAATAGTGTTTCAATTCCTTCACAGATCTTTTGCATAGAAGGGACTTACAAGAGAGGAACTCCTTTTCACTGAGTTTTTACTGCTAGGAACTTCTATCAGAGGAGTTCTTTCACATCCACATAGGAACAAATATTGGAAAAAACGCTCCCTCACTGACACCTTGCTGTACTATCTTGATATTTTCAACTTATTGTGCATTAGGAGCAGTTGAGGGAAGTACGAGAACAATGGTTTACACTGTTATGTTACTTCTGAGCTCTAGATCCTATTTACAATCAAGATTTTGTGATTGTAATGTTCATTGAGGCTTACATTTCAGTTCAAGTTCAAGTTCAGTGTAAGCCAAAAAGCAAGAAATTCTTTCAGAGCAAAAGTACTAAATAAGCTCTGGAGCAATTCCTCCTTCCACCATTCCAGTATGGGCGCAGCTGACCAGAGACACATAATATGATAAATACAAGTACACACTTGGGCGTGACCAATAAATTTTACTCAAATGTGGGCCGATAAACCAATCACTGCAATCCTTCATCCACAAGGAGATATATGTAGGATTTTGAAGGCAATTTAGTCTATAAAATATATATTATCTGCTTCTGTCTAAAGTGAATAGATGTACAGCTTTGTTTGGAGCATGCTCAGTAGTTCTTCAAACTCAGCATTTCAGAGATTAATACATATTTAATTTAAGCTACTAAGATCATACAAGCTAAATGTTCCTCCTCCACATTTACATACCCAATGAGTCAAGTTTGACACAAATCACAGCGAATAATTATCCTTTCTCAGAAATGGTTCGGTCTTTGGACAGCTGACGCAGAGATGCAGTGATCTGCATTTTTCTTGCTTGAGTAGCAGTACAACAGAGAAGTAGGTCTCAAGTTTTTTTTGTTTGTTTGGTTGTTTTTTGTTTTTTTTTTTTTTTTAATATGATATCCAGAATATGAGTAGGGAGATGCTTGTACTAGAATATATTGTCCAAGGACCTGAAGAAGTGTTTAAATGATTCCAGTCATTTGGAGATGGACTTCTTTTCAAGAGATGGACTTTCTAGATTCAGTGCAGTAATTTCTACCGCATCATAACATAGAATTCCCTGGAAAAGAGAATGAAACGTGGAAAGGAGTACAGTGCTCCTCATCCCTTCTGTTTCTTTTTTCTTGGACTGCATATACAACAGTAACTCTTTTTTAACAACACTGATCACAATTTTTTATCACTAAGAAAGCATGGTTGAACTGAGTGATCTTGTGGGTCTTTTCCAACCATGGTGATTCTATGATTCTAAGCATAGTATGTATTTAAATTTTAAATTCTGTTAAAATTATTAGATCAAAGCACATCTTTAATGTATGTAGAGACAGCATCAAAACTGTGGGATAATTTCTGTGTATAGTGAAGATAATAAGTAATAAACACATAGATAAATGTTTATATTTCTCATTTCTTTCCATTATGGCAACTGTGATATTGACAAAAATAAAAAAAAAATTAAAAAAATCTACACAGCCATTACTCTCTTCAATCAAGGTCTGCTGTTCAGGTGATGTGCATGCACTTTACCTACATTAGTACTAATAAGATATCAGTGAGCACAACAAGGAGTGTGAGTCTTTGCAGTAGATAATTAACCCTTGGATAATTACTTAGTCAGAAATACTAAATACATGTGTTCAGAGGTGAATGTGAAATAAAGTGGAAAATCTAGCGGTAAAGCTCTAATTCTTACCTGACAGCAGCTCAGTTGGGGTCATAAAAGAATATTGGAGATGATTATGGCATATTAGATTTAGGAAATATATAAACATTAAACATTCTCATCTGTATATTATAGAATGTTAACAAAGCATACATTTCAAACTAAATGTTTGATTTTATCTGTAACTTTTCTGTAGTCAATCTATGTTTATCAGAAAGAACAAAAAAATGAAGTCATAGAAAATATAAGGTACGGAAAATAACTAACAACACACTATATTATAAGCCCATCGTAACTTTGTAGAGAAATATTAACAAATATTGCTATTTTTTCTCTTTCTTTTTGAGAAACGTGTTAAAATTGACATTCTGCTCATCTGAACATTTCATGTGGTCAGTAGGGATCAGAATCCTGCTGTTCTGCATAGTTTTTGAACGTTATAGTCTACCTACTTCTAAAGTCTGCAGTTTGAAGAGTTAACAGTTTTTTGTTTGTTTATTTTTGTCCAAGACCACAAACTTTTAGTTTTGTTACTGTCTTCTGTATCTTTCCCAAGCAGTAATGCTGCAAGAGAAATAAATTCTTACTCTAAATAAAAATTTATTTGGGACATGATTGCTATTATTTCACACTTAAATTTCTATTGAAGTTCTTAATCTACAGTCATATACGGCAGGTGAGTATCTACATTATGATGAGATGTTTGCAGCGTGGATGTCATAATCATCTTCAAGGAGGGTAAAGAGGAGAATCCAGGGAAATGCTGATAGGTCAGTCTTATCTTCATCTGAGTACTCTTTAAAGCTTTTTCCAGACAAGTACAACAAGACTGTTCAAAACAGCCATTATTGACTTAATGTGAACAAACTTTGCCTCATAAACCTGGTTACCTTGTCTGATGAGATGACTGTCTTCATGATTAAAGAAAGAACATTCCCTATTGAGTATGTCAATTTTAGCATTATCTGCCATAATTACAGACTAATTAGTGAGATATTGACCAACAAGTGGTCAATAAGTCATTTGGAAAATTGGTTTGAGTGTTGGCCTCAAAGGGCTGTCATTAGCAACACAAGGTCTCACCACTGGCTGGTCGTAGGCAGTGTTCTTCAGTGAAAGATCCTGCACAACATTGTTTAATATTTTTATTGATGACCTAGATGATGTAATTCAGTAGGATCAGAAAGTCCACTAACAATTTGAGGAGAGACCAGTATGTGGAGGATAGATTTATCTGCTCTAGGAATCCCTCCTTGATCAGGGGGGTTGGATGAGATGACCTCCAGAGGTCCCTTCCAATCTGAACTGTTCTGTGATTCATCAATCTACCCTCAGAGCTAAAAGTCCAGCCACCTTCTGCACTGTATTAGCAAAAGTGTAGCTAGGAGGGCCAGAAAATGATCCTTCCCCTCTGCTTGGCACATCTGGAAGACTGTGTCCTGTGCTGGGCACCCCAGAAAAAAAGAGAGGCATGAACACACTGGAAGAAGCGTTTTGAGAAACCACCAAAGTTATCAGGGAGATGAGAGACAAGGGAAAAATATTTCTTCATAAGGATGGTAAAGTGCTAGAATTGTGCTTGCTAGAGAGGTTTTGTAGTCTTTGTCATTGTAACTGTTTAAAACTTCCCTGGTTGTAGCCCTGAAACTGCTTTTACTGCACTTGTTTGGAGCAGGAGTATAGACCAGCTGTTCATGCAAATTCACCCTATCAGCATGATTCTGTATAGCTCACAGGGCACGTGAGCAATGGAGAGAAATTGTGAAGGTTCTTAATCTAGTATTCAGAGTAAGAAATTTAAGGGCCTTCAATCTGCTAATTTTTATATACTTCTCTACCTTCTTATTAAGGTTTTCAAACAGCCAGAACTTACTCCTGAAATCTGTAACATAGCACTGATGGAAATAGGCCTCTTCAGTTGCATATGTAGACCATAAATAAAGCAATAGTACTTTTATAGTAGCAACAGCTCATCAGAAAAACTGTTACAGTACTTTACTTAGGCTATTAGGAAAGTACATAACTTCAGAGAAAGAAAAGAAAAACCTGTTTGGGAAAAGAAAAAAGACAAATAATATATAGATCATGCCTTTTATATTTTGTGCAAGGGTTCATTTGAAATTGCATGTCCTTGTGAAAGGTGTTGACATAGCGCCATGGTCAACCTTTTCTGCTCTATTTCATTATTGACCATTTATTCAATTTACTGCAAAGTAAATGAGCTACAGAAGTTCTTGTTAGCGCAACAAACTTACAAAGACTGCAAGTGCTTCTTACTTGAATTACTGTTATTAAGAAATTATGGGGCAACTGAATCAGAACTAATGTGCGTAGCTTGTTAGTTGCAAGTTCTTTTTCCATTCTGGGGAAATTGCACAAAGTAAAAAAAACCAACAACAACAAACTCTGCAACAGTTGTGTTACTGCCACCTAAATTCAGAGGAAAGCCAGAATGACAGAACATAGTTTGAAACTATCGCATGTGGATACAATTGCTGTAATCTCCTCTCTTGGAAACATACCTGAAAACCAGACCTTCATTTGAAAGAGGCTCTGTAGTACATATGCTGTGCATGATCACTAAACTATGTATATAAACCTGGGCAATTCTTCTTAGATTTTTATGTCAAATACTTCCTAATGCGAAGTTATGGTTTTAGTGACTTTCATAAATAATGTTATGTGATAAAGTATTGGTTGTATCATTCACACCTCCTTCACAAACCCAGCCCGGATACGGACCAGCTGTTAGTAACTGGATCTTGCATGTTATTACACTTATATCTTTGGTATCACTCAGTCTTCCTTTCGCGTTCTATTGCTGAATTTCCTTTGTGCTGTGGCTTTTTCTCTGCATGTTATTTGTGTATTTAAAATGAACCATGTAAAAAAAAATTCCATAACCATGGTGACAATGTAATATTATGCACACTTACAAAGTCCAAAGGTAACTATACTAGACTGATATTTTCTGTGATCAATTGCTGCAATTCAACATATATATATATATATAATTTTTTTTTAATAAGAGAGAGAATGGAATGTGCTGAGTATTTCCAGATCTGCTTACACTGAAGTCACTGCTATAAATTAATTCAATACATCAACAGAAGTGATGAGCTGCGTGTTGCTATGCCAGCATTGCCTTCCATTGCTAGTTTTTCATGAATCTTGGGATATGATGTAGGCTTTTCCTTTTTGAAAGAAACCATTCTCCTGGAGTCACATGAATATAAAAATTTTTCAGACAGTGAATAAAAAATAAATTGTACAACCTATAATTCAGTTATTCCATATATACATAGACATATTTCTGATACTATATGAATGCTTTACATTTATTAATTATTCTTACAATGTAGTAGAAGGCCTGTTTGCAACTGGGAATCTGAGGTACATAAAAGATAGAGCTCAAATTCCAGAAGACATTTATATACTATACACCCAATGTCATCGAAGGCTTTTAATTACACTTATTTCTGACCAAACAGAGTCTATGTTACCTAAGATTTAATATTAATTCTTCCACGTAGAGAAGACATTTAGTTTTACATTAAAGATCCTATACTACTGTCTTTACAGCTTTTGAGAAAGAAACAGGTGTTTCTAGGTACACTTAAAATGGAAAATCAAAGAAATCTAAAACACATTATCTCAGAAAAAAAATCACTCTTGTGGTTTTGAGATTATGAGTTTAAGTTGTGAAAAAGTGTCTGTAGGTGTGGACAATTGTGCCTTGGTTTCTTTTGCTAATTGTGGCAACACGTGCAAAAGTAGATAGATACAAGCTAGGAGTTAAGAGCTTTTCACTACTGCATTTTTGCTAGAAAGCCTTGTGTGTTCCTTCACTGTGCTGTCTTTTGCTTTGCACAACAATTTCCAGATAAAATCTAAAAGTTGCAGAATAGTTAATCCTTTGTAAGATGCATCATGATTACAACTAAACACTAGATATGACTAAAACTTAGTCTCCTTTCTTAAAACCATGTTTGAATGCTTGTCCCTATGTGCTTGGTGAAAACTTACCTCTTAGAGTTATATCTCTTTTACTTCATATTCATTTAAAGTACCATCATTTATTTTCTTTTCTGCCCTGGCTAAACATATAATTAAAACTCAATCTGTAGAGTATCTGGGTGCTATCCTACCTCTTAGGTTCATCAGAAACTCTCTAAACTGCCAATGGTATTTCAGTGTTTCAGTATGAAAATTATTACAATTAAACTTCACTAATTTCCTGAAGCAGAACATTTTGTAGTTTGTAAAAAAAATATCCTACTTTTCTCTTATCCTAGTCAGGGCTTGAAGGAGCACAATGCACATGTCGTTTTGAAAGATGCCTGAAGATTTTTGGCTTTACTATTTCATATCTGACAAGTGATACACACAACATGTGCAACAGAGCACTCTTTAGCTAATACTTAGTTTCGATAATACTAATGCATCTTAATCATCATTTAATCAGCATTAATCATCAGTAATTTTGCCAGAGTAGAAATCATAGCTCTAATCTAGATACTTATGAATGCAGCTGTTTCCAGAGCTGAAAGATGCAAAATACAAACACTTTGTATTTTGAAAAGGGGTAATGATTTTCTGACTCTATTTCTTCCCCCTTCACTTTCATATCAGAAAGGCAGCTCAACTATAGAGCATTTCTGGGAAAGAATCTATGAATCTGAATAAACTGCTAACCCAACCCCCCCCCCCACGCACTATATAATCAAGAGAAAAATATTGTTTTCAAGAGACGTTTTAACAGTGAGAGCAGCAGGAGCAGAGTCTGCGTTTCATCTAAATCAAAATGAACAATCACTGATAAATTGCTGCGTGAAGATACACAGCACTTTACTATTACCTCAATTCAAAAGCTATTGTGCAAACTGAAGGTAAGGTGAAGAGAGACAGGATTGAAACAAACTTTATTCTGTATGGTTTTATTCTGTAATCGATTTGATCAACATCAGACTTCTACATGTGTGAAGCTAGAGGCAAAGCTCACCAGTAGAACAGTTGAACTGTAACTGATGTAGAAAGTATTTAGTCACTTCTCATCAAAAAAGCAAATATTCAAAAACTTCTGGTATTATTCTCTTAGAAATTTCATTTTACTATAGGAAATACATTCATAGTTGCATTGATAATAACTCTATCACTAAAGTAACAAAAACCTCCACTTAAAAGTGTTCCTGTTTTGTAACACTTGCTAGAAATTTTTAATTTTATATTTCCTATGTATAAATATTTTCCATAAAGTAGATTTTGAATGACTAAAGCTTTTCCACTTTCAAATTAATTCAGATCACCATGTTTTTTGCTGTTGCGGTTGTATTTTCTCTTGCCAGCAATATGCATAACCCTATCATGCTCTCATGCTCTGATGTTCAGAAATGTTAGGTACGGAGACAAATTCATACAACCAGAGTTTGAATTCTGTTAAAATTTTGAATATTTTCAAGTAGGAGACTTCCAATTTATAATTCAGATAGCTATTTAGTGGATATTCTTTCTACTAGCTGAAGGCTCACACATGAATAATTCAGTTTTTAAGTTTGTTAACCATTTTCCAAGACTTCTGAATTAGATCAGTAATGTTTGACTTATCCTCTACCTGGGAAAACTGCTGTAAACTATTAAGAATTGATTTGGTCATGTCAGGTATAGATCTAGACAAGAGCAGTATACCTTCAAGTCCTGACTCCTGGAGATGTTCAAATTTGTATTAGAATGTGTCCCCGAGGATCCTAGTTCATGAATGTAGCAATAGTTTGTCTGCTGTGTAGACAGGCTGACTGACACCATCTTGCACAGAACAACAGCCATTTCTTCACCTCAGCTTTTTGTTTTGGAGGCAAAAAACTGCCTACTGCCCTAATCATTATCATACTGAAAATCAATTTGTATTAAGGAGGTTACGAAGGGCACCTCTTGTTTTTTTGATCCATATACCTAACTCCCATGAGTGTAAAATTTTGGCTAAATCTGAGCTGTAATGAACACAAAAGTGCCTCAGATCTCTTGTTACTAAAATTTCCATCTCCCTATTAATTTATCCCTGCATCACAGATTTTGAGATATTGGTGCCACCTGGTCACAATTTCTAAAACTTCTATTTCAAATTTTAAAATGTTAGCAGCTGCTCAAATGAAGTGTGGAAAGACTATATTAAGGATAGAGAATAGCTTTCACACCCACCATAATCATGTATCCTGCTCATGTGGTGAACATATGTAGTATTTTTTCACAGGATTTAAACTTAGGCTAGCTTTATTTTATCTTCTCAGGAACATTATATGTTTGTCCTTCAAATTCACTCCATAGTTCTCTTTACATGCTGTTGAAGTAGCATTAAGAAAAAGCATTAACAACAACCCCCCCCCCCCCCCCCCCCGATATTAACAACTTCTTACCAGTGGTAAATATACTGAATACATGTAACAGTGGAGAGCCACTATCAGTTTAAATTTCAGTTTATTTACAGATTTGTCTGAAAAGCCTTTGAGATTATTTCCTAAGTAATTCATAGGTTGATGTATTTTCTTTAAGGAATGGATTTTTCACCACAGAACAACAACAACAGTCTGATAGATCATTAAATAAATAAATAAACGGAAATAAGGGGGGAAAAAGGGGTTACATAGCACAAGGTAATGAATAACAGAAGTTACTAAACCTTGCATGTTTTTTTGGTTTTGTTATTTACGATTTCAGTAGCTCCTCTGACTCTGAACAAAACATTGTCATTGGATTTCATGCTTTAGTCATAAACTTAAAGGAGAGATCAGCAGTGAAATATTAGCAGAATTAGCTAATTAGGACTCACATATAATACTCCATGGTAATAAATGGAGTGAAATTTCTTGCTCATCATCAAACTACTGTATGCGTATGTTTGGCATACAAAACAAATTGTTCTGCATTTACAGAGTTATCTCTCTAACTACACAGAAAAACTTTATTTCAGGAGAAAAAATTTATGGTAGAAGAGTCTTTTAGAAACACAAGAGAAGAAGCTAATTCCTTGGAATTCATGAATTTTTTACATCAACAAATTTCTACTGTTTTTGCACATGGATGTTTTTGCTTTTACCCATGTCTAATTGACTGCTGCTGTGAGCTTATCTTTTTTTCCTATTGCATAAATGTGATTATTTAACTTCCTTTTCCTACATATTAATAGTTGTGAGCTTCTTGTCAGGCCCAAAAGAATTTAGCTGTTACCAATTTGAGATTCTTATTTCATTTGATGGGTGATTAGCATACGTGATTATCTGTGAGCATTAGATGATTTTAAACATTATTAGTGTTCAAAAAATAGGAAAAGTACAAAAGGAAATACTTCTGTTTTAGAGACAGCTAAACAACTAATCATAAAATCATTAAATTATACGCTATAACAATGAATTCTGATGCACATAACAGAGAATGTGTTGATTCTTTCAAGGTAGTAGAGTTCAGTCTTGTTTTCAGTAATCTCTTTCTAAATATAACACCAAGCATCTGGGAGAACTTTAAGTTGCTTAACTGAATTGTCCAATTGTATACATTTAAGATAGTCAGATAAGTTTATGCTTTTAGGGGCTGATTCATTCCACCTAACTGACCTTGAATAGATCAGATGCATCAAACTACATAGCAATTATTTCTCTTTAATTACAGAATTAATAGACCAGTTTCAAACATCAGGATATCTGAGCTGGATCAGAAAAACTGTGAATATATGACAATGATTTGTATAAATAGGTCCAAGCTAGTTTTGAAATAAAAAGGAAAAAGCACTTGTACTTAATGAGTGATAAACAGGGCTGGATGACTTTGCTTGTATATGGTATGCCATGCTGTCGGATGACAGCAGTCTAAAAAGCAGAAACATAAAAAGATAATCCTGCTTATCAAAAGAAATATTTTTCCACAGCAAATAGATGTGTACACTTACTCACAATGCAAACTATAAGTCCATATAAAGGAGAAACACTTTACAGTCCTTTACAGGCTGTTTTTAATCATAGAATCATAGAATCCTCAGAGTTGGAAGGGACATTTAAAGGCCATCTAGTCCAGTTCTCCTGCAATGGCACATCCATAGCTAGATCACGCTGCTCAGAGTCTAGTCCAGTCTGACCTTGAAAGCCTCCTCAGACAGGGCATCAAACACATTGCTGGGCAACCTGTTCTAGTGCCTCATCACCCTTTTCCTTTTATCCAGCCTAAATCTACCCTCTTTATGTTTGAAATCATTTCCGCTAGTCCTACGACCACAGACTCTGCTAAACAGCCTTTTCCCTTCTTTCCTGTAGCTCTTCTTCAGATACTAAAAGTTCGCTAACAGGTCACCTTGAAGCCTTCTCTTCTTCAGGCTGAACAGCCCGAACCCTGTCAGCCTGTCCTTATAGGAAGAGGTATTCCATCCCTTGGATCATTTTCATAGCCCTCCTCTGGACATGCTCCAATAGATCTATGTCTCTCCTGTACTGAGGATTGACGATGCCCTGCAACAGGAGAAAGGACAGTGGGCACAAACTGGAACTTAGAAAGTTCCACACAAACATGGAAAAACTTTACTTTGAAGGTGGAAGAGCACTGGAACAAACTGTCCAGAGAGGTTGTGGAGTTTCCTTCTCTGGAGATATTCAAAACTCACCTGGATGCTTTCCTGTGTAACCTACCCTAGGTAACCTACTTTAGCAGGATGGATGGACTAGGTGATCTCCAGAAATCACTTAAAACCCCTATAAGTTAGTGATTCCACGATTCAATGATTCACAGGAATGCATTAGTCTATGACATAAACATACAAACAAAAACCCTTGGTCATATAGACTAACATTGATTTTGCAAAAATAAAATAAGTTTGACATTAAGTTCAGCACTTTTTTACATCTGTGCCAGGTGTGAACATGTGTGTGACCACATTAACCCACTGTGGAAATTCTTTATATTTTTATTGCTTGTATCATTTCCACATAAAAAGTCCAACTATCCTCTTTGATAGTTAATATGACATTATTACTATGTCATACTATGTCATAAATCTTAGCTTGTAGATCTTTGCCTAAAATGATAACAGAATTATGTACCTGAAAACACCGTGTCATGGTGGTACAAGAATTAATGTCACTAATACTTTTTTTGTGTAGCTGGATGGACCAGACAGAAATTCAAATTCTCAGTTCTTATGAATTGGGCTCTCAGTTTGCTGTGAAATATCTATTTTAGAAAGCCGGGAAGAACAGTCCTGATAACTTCAGTATAATTTCACAGAGAAGAAAACACCCTTATGTTTATGAAGTCATGTCTTAGGTTGCCCTTAGAAGCAACATGAGGTGAGTATCAAAGAGTTACTTCCTTCTAATTTTCACATGAACATGAAATATATTAAATGATATAATGTAAAAATCTGCAATCCAATACCTTATGGCTTGTGTTGTTGTGAAGTCAGAACAATTAATGTTGAAGTACATCTTCATAGAACAATTTTGTTATGTGAAAACATTTTATTTGGCAATAAGAAATAATAAATACATTTGGACTGTCTAAGAAACCAAAGTTTATTAGTTTAAAAAATGTTGCATTGAAAATCCAGATCACATTTCAGAAAGAAAATATCTCATCAGTCCATACCCAGCCATATTTTTTTTTTACATTAATGACATTGTTATTCTAGCCAAACAGTTTTTTAGCCAATATACTGCAAGGCCACAGTCCATGCAGTGGCCAAAGCAAATAACTCAACTGTGGCTTCTAAGCAAATACTGTGCCTATGGCACAGTATTTTGCAGTGCTCCAGACACAGATTGTAACTCAGTCACAATCTATCTTCTGCCATCACCTCTGGGTAGAATAGACTGTAATGCAACAGCCACATACTTCATGCAATTATGTGGCCAGGTGCCACTGTGTTAGTGCAGTAACATTCTTGGGTAAAGAAATAATATCAAGGCTCAGCCTGCTCTCTTCACATCATTATGGAAAGGGGAAGTAATGGCTCTGCAGAGGTTGCTTTCCCACCTCATAAATGAAGGATGCTTTCCCATTGGTAATGCAGACAAACCTGTGAAACAGGCAAAAAGGGTGGTTGCTGAGGTAACATTACGTAGAACTGAGGAAAAATTGAAATTACTGTTCCATGGGGAAATTCAGCTATTTCAACACTTGGTTTTTAGACCTAATTGAGTTGAAAAATTGGAACAAGTCAAACAACAATATATTGTAAAAGTTACTTTGGTTAGGAGGTGTTGACGTTTCATTATGATTTCATATAACATTAAACTACAGTTCTGTATTGTTCTATGTTGCTATAAACATCTCACAATAAATCTGTAGCTGTATCGTGCCCATCATGCATACACTTCTGTTCAGTATAAGATTGCAATTATATATGCAATTGCAAAAATTATAAGATATAATTTTTAGAGGGGTCTTCATCAGTAGACAAATACTTGATTTTTGATGTTAATAACTGTATGCCAATATTAATAATAGGCATAGACTCCTAGAATAATAAAATGTCTTAGGTTGGAAGGGATTCCAAGGATCATCAAGGTCCAACTTCCCCAACACAGGCAGGCTCACCAACCTTCAGATCTGGTACTAGACCAGGTTGCCCAGGGCTCCATCCAACCTGACCTTGAACACCTTCAGGGACAGAGCATCCACAGTCTCTCTGGGCAGCCTGTTCCAGCACCTCACCACTCTCCATGTGAAGAACTTTCCCCCTGACATCTAATCTAAATCATCCCTCCTTGAGCTTAAAATCGTTCCCCCTTGTCCTATCACTATCTACCTGAGTAAAAAGTTATTCCTCTCCTGTTTATAAGCCTCTTTTAAATACTGGAAGGCTGCAATGAGGTCAACTCTCAGCCTTCTCTTTTCCAGGCTGAACAAACCTCAGCCTGTCTTCATAGGGAAGGTGCTCCAGCCCTCTGATCATCTTTGTGTCCCTCCTCTGGACCCTCTCCAACAACTCCACATCTTTCCTGTAGTGGGGGCCCATTGGGGGCATTCTATTAATAAATAAATAATGTCTATAAACCATTTACCAAAAGGTATTATTAGGATATATTTGAATAAATCTTACTAAAATTATAAGGTAGTCTTCATATATGAACTACACAAGACTCAATACATGATTCAGTAAAAATCCTTATCTACTTTGACCACCTCCTTCCACTCTTCTGACTTAATAATTGATACTAAATACTATAAGATAACTATCTAAAAAGTGCTTATTTCTTTGTGAATAAATGGTAAGAGTCTGCAAATTAGTCCTGACATGGAACAATGAGTAGCTTTACTATCAAAAACCATCACTATATGTATAATCATTATAGTTGTGTTGTATGGAACTCTTAAGAGCTGTGTAGTGATAGGACATCTTCGCTGTCTCACAGTAAAAGATATGTAGTCAATTTTTTATCCTGACAAAAATCTCCCAACAAGGGAAATTATACTTCTATAAAAAAATAAGACCCCCCCCCCAAAAAAAAAAGACAACAACAACAAAAAAACCCACCTATTCTCACTAGAATAACAATACCTTCTGATTGTATTTCTGAGATAGTATCTATGAAATCATAATAATATTGTCTTATGAAATTCAACAAACTTTCACTTATTTTTCTGCCAAATACAAAAATGATCAGTAATTTCAGGAGTAAAAATTGGGTTGATTTCCTGCAATGAAGTTTGGCCAAAAGAAATGGGATGATTGTATGGCAGACAGCTTCCTTTGTCATGGTG
The DNA here is from genome assembly GCF_016699485.2 of Gallus gallus. Lineage (NCBI taxonomy): Eukaryota > Metazoa > Chordata > Aves > Galliformes > Phasianidae > Gallus > Gallus gallus. Next base: position 41,303,684 of record NC_052532.1, read on the forward strand.
AGTGGAAGAAAGATTACTACATAGGTAATTTTTAGCATTGTCCTTGAATATATTATGTGAGATATGACATGCTATTAATGGGCTCAATTCAAATTTCCTATGTTATATCACTATGCTGCATAATGATAAGGCATATGGGTAGACTCTAGATTTACTTTAATGCTCCTGTGTACACAAAAATAACGCAATATTGCATATGACATTGTTCATAAAAATATCAGTAGCAATTTTACTACCTTCCTTTCTTGTCCCTTTCTCCTGCCAGAACAGCCACCTCATTTCAGAATGCCTTCCTAAGAACTATATTTTTATGAAAGAAAAAAAAAAAAAGAAGAAAGCAATGCAATTAGAGAAATCAGTATGGAGTTTTTGAAATTAAAGTAAAAACTTTAGGCAGTCATTTTAAAATCATCTGAATAATTTAACAACAACAAAGAACAGCCATCATAATTCTAGTTTTTATATTCTGAGTGATTTTTATTCAAAGAAGTAAATTAGTTATTACATTTAGATGGCTGCATTTTTCAGATTATAGACTCCTGTTCTGAAGATTATCAGTGGGGATTCCAGACGAATTAAGCATCTGTTAAAATGTAATTTCCTACTCAGAATGGCTTTCCCACAGAAATGGTTAAACAGACTTCAAACTATACCCACTAAGGAGTGCTAAAGATTTAGATTATCTTATCTCTTTACATGGAAAACTGAATAAGAAAGGCCATTTCTTTACTTTCCCTAAAATATTTTTGCAGAACATCTTTGGTGCATGAATCTGTTCATCAAAAAATAAAAGTTACCCCAAGATTAGTTATAAGATATCTTTTGTCTCTCATGAAAGGCTGTATATGCCATACAAAGAGTGACATACTCTGCTGTGTTTCAGTACATTATTTTGTGTTCTTCACTTTCCTGTGTTATAACTTTCTGTAGATATAAGAGAAAAATAATTTCTAATCTTAATCCTTCTTAAATTTTGCATGGGCAGTACGAGTGTCCTGACTGCCTGCCCAATTTTCTGGGGATGCCTGCCCACCAAAGAGCTTGAGAACTCAAATATAACTGTATCTTCATAAGTTTCTCTGGTAGCTACCAATCAACATTTGATAAAAGCGAGTTGAAGATATCATTTCTTCATAGGGTCTTTGGAATTAGAAAGCAGATTTTATTCAACTGTTTTTTTTAATTTATAAAGCATTACCTTGTTTAATTGCTACTTCATGGAGAAATCTGTTGGTTTTGCTATGCAGGAACAAATATATATGATTATTGGTAGCATTTATTTGTTATACCGTATCTGGAATAGTTATACTCTCCCCTAAGATAGAATGTCCATTTATGATTTTTGTTACAGAAACTGTAAAGGCCTATTTTTGCATATCTAAACCCAAACCACATAAAGTATTATTTTCTTAAGACTTAAGAATCTTAAGGCTCATATCTTTCTTTACTCATTATTTCAAAAATCATAAATTTTCTGATGTTATATTTATATAATGACCACCTTTACCATTCCCTTACAGTTGGTGCATGACCATAGTTATACTGGCAATAACAGCAAAATTCTAATGACAATTACAGCATCAGTAATCATTTATTGCTTATTTGCATTAAAATCATTCGACAAAAAGTTGATACATTTCCTATCATAAAGCTGGAACATAAAATACCTATTCAGCGATTAAAAATGTTTTCTAAAATGATATCAAGTTGAATGAGTAATTAATAATGAAAATTTAAAGCAACATTTTTTTCTAATGCCAAGGGAATTAAAGAATGACTTTGTGAGACAGGCTTCAAGGTATCACATGAGCAGGAGCAGATTTAACAAGTAAAGTGTTGTTCCATAGATATTCTTGCATTTTGTAACACAAACATGGAAATTGTCCCCATGGGTACTGAATTTTGGACAAATGTCAAAAATATTAGAGAGATTTGAAAAAGGAAAGATGAAAGTAACAATGGGACAGAGTATATATTTGGAAGCCTTTCTGCAAACTGGCAAAAAAGCGTATTATTTGTCTCATAACATGACATTTAACAATGAGCAATATTTCTATGGTAAAATTGCTTAATCACAAATAAAGGTAAATACTACTGTCCCACTTTCTGTTAAGTCTGTCTATAAGGTTAGGTTAATGTGTGTATTAGAATGACTGAAAAGGTGATGCTATAGAAAGACTTGACTAACACTTTAAGCACCATCCAAAGAAGTAAATGCACTTGGAATACTTGAAGTGTCCTTTTAACTCCCCGATCTGCTATGTCCAAATAGGTAGTCCTTTATTGCTTTATTATACAACGAATATATGAGAATCTCCCCACCTCCTTCCTATTGGTTCTGCAACTGTGAGTTGAAGCCAAGATTTCTGTTATCCATTCTTTAATGCTCAATTGCTTTTGGAAGTAAGTGAATGGGTAATCTCATTCATTCTAATGTTTGTGGACTCAAAGTCTGTGTAGCAGGAACATAATAAGAAAGTTCTTTCTACGTGGTACATTGCTACCAGTAAGGAGCACTAATTTATAGTCAGACAGGTTCCTTAAAAACACCAGTATGCAGTACTTGGATTGCTCAGCCATTCTGTAGCAATGGACTTGGGGATGGCTCAGACGCTGCAGAAAAGAATATTCTTATATAGGTGGTTTGTATGTGTACCACTACACATCTTTTCTGTCCTGCTCATGTAGTACAAAAAACAGATGGTGCTTCATGAATTAAATTAATAATTTGAATGTCATTTAGTCCACCCTTAAAACATATGAAAAATAGCTTATTTTGTCAGATAAATTCTGTACTTACTTTTTTGTCTTCTTCTTTTTCTTTCTTTTCCTTTTTAGTTTTTATTTGTTTTGTTTTGTTTTCATTTGGTTTTTTTGGTTCTTTTCCTTATAGAATAAAATGTATTTATGTTCTGCATGTGTAGTAAAACTCAGCTTGGCATATATGAATACAATCTCTTAATTTGTGCTGATTGTAGATACCTGATCATATATGTGTCAAAATTTGCACTGCATTGCAATACAATTCCTCTTGTGAAAAACACTTGGCACAATTACTACTCTTGAATTATATATCAATTATTGTAATTATAAGGGTATATAGTGACAGGTCAAGGGGAAATGGCTTTAAATTGGAAAAAAGTAGATTTCAACTAGGTATTAGGAAGAAATTCTTTACTGTGAAGGTGGTGAGACGCAGGAATAGGTTGCCCAGAAAGGCTGTGGATGGCCCCTCCCTGGAGGCTTTCAAGGCCAGGCTGGATGGGGCTTTGAGCAACCTGGTCTAGCAGGAGGTGTCCCTGCCTATAGCAGAGGGGTTGGAACTGGGTGATCTTAAGGGTCCCTTCCAACACAAACTATTCTGTGATTCTATGATTGTATACATCTGTTTGTGTGGTCTGGAGAAAGCAGGCACGCATGAGAACAATAAATGTCAGCAATGTAAGCAAAGACTATATGTAGGTAGAAGGTAAAATGAACAGAGTATGAGGTAAAAAATAAAAATAACAAGATCTGTTTATGACAGCATGTTTTTATGTCAATTCACAAAAACATTGTGAGACTTGAGAGATTCTTTAATCTTCCAAGTTGTTTACCCAGGCAGGAATTACGCCTTAAGAGCTTAAAACAAGGAAATACTGAGTCTGTACTAAATTGTCTAGAGCAAAATTGTTGGAATGCAACCATCAATATTCCTGTTCTGCTCCAATGCACCAGTCTCTGTTTGATACAGCAAAAGATAGGTTCCATATACATAAGTGGAAAACGCAAACAGTAACAAACTGTCACCTGAATTATTCTCAGCAAATTCATTATTTGAGTAATGACATACACAAAAACCAGACTTCTGGGCTGTACATACTGTAAAGACATGAAAGGAGAGGAGAGGAGAGGGAAGGAAAAAGGTAAGGAAAGAGAAAAGGGGAGGAGAGGGGAGGAGAGGGGAGGAGAGGAGAGGAGAGGAGAGGAGAGGAGAGGAGAGGAGAGGAGAGTAGAGGAGAGGAGAGGAGAGGAGAGGAGAGGAGAGGAGAGGAGAGGAGAGGAGAGGAGAGGAGAGGAGAGGAGAGGAGAGGAGAGGAGAGGAGAGGAGGACAGGGGAGGAAAGGACAGGGGAGGACAGGGAAGGGAAGGGAAGGGAAGGGAAGGGAAGGGAAGGGAAGGGAAGGGAAGGGAAGGGAAGGGAAGGGAAGGGAAGGGAAGGGAAGGGAAGGGAAGGGAAGGGAAGGGAAGGGAAGGGAAGGGAAGGGAAGGGAAGGGAAGGGAAGGGAAGGGAAGGGAAGAGAAGGGAAGAGAAGGGAAGAGAAGGGAAGAGAAGGGAAGAGAAGAGAAGAGAAGAGAAGAGAAGAGAAGAGAAGAGAAGAGAAGAGAAGAGAAGAGAAGAGAAGAGAAGAGAAGAGAAGAGAAGAGAAGAGAAGAGAAGAGAAGAGAAGAGAAGAGAAGAGAAGAGAAGAGAAGAGAAGGAGAAGGAGAAGGAGAAGGAGAAGGAGAAGGAGAAGGAGAAGGAGAAGGAGAAGGAGAAGGAGAAGGAGAAGGAGAAGGAGACAGTTACATATATAATTGCCAATAATTTCACCTATCTTTTAAGAATCAAATTTTTGGGGGGACAGAAATCATTTATATACACGGTAGCTTGTTTCTTTGAAGGATAGGTGAAGTTGAACTTGAATGGCATAAGATCTCAAAACCACAGAGGAAGAGACTCATTCAGGTTGAGGATGTAAACAACCATGTGTAAAGTTAACATCTCTGTTTATTCTTACCATTCTGCTTATTCATGTGCGTCTCTAAAGAACTTACTAACGTAACATGAGTTACCAATGCACAACGTTTTACCTTCAAACATTCCCATTGGAGATGATATGAGGATTAGTTAAGCAGGTCTGGTAAATCTGTAATTTTTTTTTTTGGAAATGGGTAACAGATCTGTGAATGTTTCAGAGGAAGCAAAATTTTGGTGTCCTAATTGATGCAGATGCAAATAGCATTGCAGAGAATCTGCTGCTACCTTTGCTATTTCTGTTCTGTATTTATTGCAAATGAAGTTTTGAGCAAATAAAAAATAATAATAAATCCAGAATTAGAAAACTGTTGCTTTCTAAGAAACTTCTCCCTCTTCTCTTTGAGCTATTGTTAATAACAGGCTTTGGTTCACTAATGTATTGTGCATGTCTTAGCTACACTGACAATTGAGTTTGCTGTATAGAATACTGAAAAGCTTTTCTATTCCCTATTTGACATTTTAAATATAAGTTAATCATTGTGCTAAAGGCTACAGTTTTAAAATTACTTCATCTTCAGAAACTGTTGATTCCTAAAGGATTCTCAATCAAAACCAAAAATTTTCCTTCATAGTGATTTAGAAAATCTTTCATGGTTTGACTTAAATAAATTGTGCAGCACAAATATTGTCCTACCAAAATTGTGTACATCTCTGAAATCTAAGAAATAAATAAATTATGTCACAGAATCACAAAATAGTTGAGATTGAGAGGGGCCCTCGGAGATCATCTAGTTCAAATGCCTGTATATTAAAGGAAGTGTAACTAGAGCAGATTGCTTAGAGCTGTGTTCAGTTCAGTCAGGTTTTAAATTTTTCCATTGCAAACACCCCACAGTCTCTTCAGGCAACCTGTTCCAGTTCTTGATTAGCCTCACCATAAAAAACAAACAAACAAACAAAAACATCTTTCTTATGCTTAAATGGATCTTTCTTAATGCCTATTTTACTCTCTGCCTTTTAGCCATTCACTGGATAACACTGAGAAAAATGTAGCTCCACCTTTTTAATTCCCATCCAGCAGATATAAACATGGACAAGTTTTCAAATCTGCAACTTGTCTTATCCAGACTGGATAGCCCCAGCCCTCTCAGCCTCTGCTTTTATGATGCTTCAAGTGCCGTAATCACCTCTGTGGCCCTTCACTGAACTTGGTATGGCTATGTCCCTCATTCAGTTCAGAACTGGACCCAGCACTCCTGCTATGTTCTCATCATCATCAAGCAGAAGAAAAGGATCACCTTCACTGATTTGTTGGCAAGACTTTTCCTAATACATACAAGATTGCTCTTGACTTTCCTTGCCATAAGGGCTTTCTTCTGGCTCTTGTTCCATTTGGTATCCATTCGTCAAGTCCTTTTCTGCAGAGTTCTTATCCAGACTGTTAGTCTGCTGCCTGCACTGGTGGATGAAAAAATTCCTCCCCAAGTGCTGAACAGGGAGGCGTTGAATGGGAAATACCACTCACTTCCATGTGCGTTGGGGAGTTGCTGTGCTTTGCTAAAAGAAAAAATGCTGTTTCCTGCATTGATTGGTACTCAGTAATTGCTGTTTAGAATCTGAAAAGCATTTCAGTACCTATCTGGCATCATCATGATTCTTTCTGAACAGTTATTTAAAAAATTGTTCTGTGAATAAAAGGTGTCTCTTTCATTGCGGATAGGTAGCTAGTAATAATACACAATTCATCTTTTTTTTTCTCCAGATTTTTTAAAGGTGTCTGTTATTGGACCAAGTGAGAATTTCTAATTACTGTTTTCTAAGAACCTTTGCAGTTTGATCAACATACTGGAACTCCCATTGGTATTCATATTACAGGACAGTTTAGGACTGTAAGTTTGTTCTTGTGCTTCTACTATGTCAAGTCCACCATGGTGAACAGACAAAAATAGAGTAAAGATACTCTCTTAAACCTCAGAAAAGAGAAATCTGCTTTGGCTTAAAGCTGGCAGTCAGCTCTGTCTCTATGTAGAGCTCACTGCATTGCTGGGGGACTCCTCTTTCTTCAGGAGAGGAATCAACAGCAACACAATTGAAAAATTTCTTCAAACATTTACTATACTGTTGGGAGATAACACATTGTAATTCTCTGTGAAGAAGTCACAGATTTTTCTTTACTATCATCTTTTAAAATAGAGAAAGGGGAAAAAAAAGATGTTTGAGAAGAGAAAGCAAAAATTCTGTATATCCTTCATATGACATGAGTGTAACCTACTGTAGGGAATCTGCTTCAGCAGATTCAGGGGGTTGTACTAGATGATCCCCAGAGGTCCTGTCCAACCCCTATGATTCTTTGATTCTGTGATATTAATTTTTTCTACAAAGTAATATTTTGAGTTATTTGAAGGCCTTGATTAGAACAGGACAATTATTTCATCCTACTGTAGCTTGAATATACTGATAAAGAATTAGCAGCTGTGTATAGCTTCAGATAAATTTGCAAGTCACTTGCAGTTAAGTCTAAAATCCATGCATAATTTTATTTTGTCAATATCTTTTTTTTTAGATGTGTTTTGATTTTAGATATTATTAACAAATTATTTTTTCAATGCACAAAAAGTGCAAGCTTTTCCTTAAAAACTTCGAGAAACATATAATCACTTAATGATCTGTTTAAGCATGATAGTGTCTATTACTATAATACAAGGACAGTTCTGAAAGTAACGCCTCCTATTTTATTCTGTTCACCCATGACTTTTGAACTGGATGTTGGTGATATGGTAGTAGATGTTGAATCTTCCCACCGATATCGCATTATATCTTTTTGCTGTGTGACAGATGGTAGCAGAGGGGAAGTTTGACAGCAAAGATGTTTCATAGAATTCCTCCATGCAGGAAAAATTGCATTCATTGACATTCATTGACACTTGCTGAATGTTTACGGAGAGCAAACAGTGGATATGAGCACAGTGAGGTGTTTCAGCAATGACACCATCATAACAGCTGTTAAACAGTGTGTTGCCCCTGCTGATGCAGATTTTTACAAGCATGACATGCAGTTTTGTCATGGTTTTATGATTTTTGGTTATCAGTATTCCACATCACAACATCATGTAGTGTACTGGGAGTTAAAGAGCAAATGCTTTAGTTCCGGGTACCTGTTGGGAAGAGAAGAAGAACTACGGTCCCCAAGAGCCTTTTCGAGTACTGTTATCATTCCTGCTCAAGGGAACAGATATAAGGGCGCAGGTCATCTGACTTGGCCCTCTTCTAGTCTTGCCGTGTTCCCTGCAGGATCAGCTCGCTACTGCTGCTCCCGACTGCACACAAAGCTTCAGCATTAGTGTAAGGCCTTTGGCTCTCGGACAATCCTTCTCTCAATTATTTTTGATTTATATTGCATTATAGTGTGTTATCTTACATTCTGATACTATATCCAGTAAATTAGTTTGTTTCTCCTTGGATCGTTGCCGCTGTTTTTAATTATTTTGGGGTCCTCTGTTTCCCTTCCTGGAGGCGCAGATTTTGCGAAATCCCTCTGCCCCACTAGTCGCGGAACCGGGCCGGACCAGCCCTTAAAACGTTGACAAGTTTCTTGTTTTAGGCTGGTAAAAATGCAAAGCTGATGGTAGTGACTGCTGAAAATAGTTTCATAGCTGAGAGTTTGCTCTCTCAAATAGCATTACTGAGCTCTTTGTATCCATTGTAGTTTCCATGGAACTAAATAGGCAGCATTACTTTCAGAGTGATCTGCGTAGTTCAGTTTAAGATGTGTGTATTTGACTTCTATGCAGCAATCGGCTGAAACAAATCATGTGTAATTTCCTTTTTTTTTTTTTTGTATATTTTTTTCTGACTGACAAAGAATGCAAAATACTGCTCACTGATAATCCAAATTTTCTTCCTTTTATACCAGCTTCCTAGGTCCTGATAGTTCCCAACAGCATCTTTCCCTTTTACCAGCACGTATTAAAAATATGAAATATCATATTTGCAGTTATCATTTTGATAAGTAAAAAACATTACAAATGATGCAAACTTTTTCTTAAAACAAAGAAACAAGCTTATTGAAAGGTAAAAATAATTAATTTGTTTATCACTTGAAATTTGAACCGCTGTCTTTTCAACAGTCAAAATCTTCACTTCTTTGATACTGACAATGTTTTATGTACACTGCAATGTTTCTTTTATCTGTATATGTTGTAAAGAAGAAGAAACTAGTGCACTTTTTCTGGAAAAAAAGCCAGTCAAAGAGTTTACAAAGCTAGAAGGTGAAGGGTCTCTGTGTAAATGGGAGGGGAAGACATTTCTGTCTCATGAATGCAATGATTTAATTCTTTGACCTGCGGCTGGTAAGAACTGGTGTATGGTGAACATTTTTGTGTCTGACACATTCATTAAAATAAATTAAAAAAAAAGCCCTAAGATCCTCTCTTGACAAAAGTTGAATGTTTAACTTGTGTGAGATTTCCCTCCCCACAGATGATCTATAATGTGGCTTTCAAGGTTGACTTAGCCAAATAAAAGGTAAGAAAAAGAGAATCTCTTTGCTTACCTTCCCTGATTCACAGGGGCTGTGCAAAATAAAAAGATAAGGAAAATATTTTGAAAGGGTTATAAAGTAAATATGGGCAGCTGTTTTAGACATTGCCATGTGCGCACAGTCAAAGACACATCAGAAAAATTCATGCTGAAATTCAGTTCTGTGGCCCTGTAGAAAGGGTCAGAAGGTTTAGAAGTTTAAAGTAAGTTAACTCTTTGCTTATTTTGACCATTAAAATGTCAGCATAAAGTCATTTTTTAGACTTACGATGGTCTGAAATCTTAGTGGTAAATGAAGTCTGAAGACCTCTTAACCTGTCCAGGATGTGAACGAGAGGCTGGTTTACCTTCATTGGTAACTGCACTATAGCAAAGGTATGGATAGTCAGACATGAGAAAAACACCTGAATTTTTCCTTGCCAAAGTTCTGTGTCATAAATTGTTTGCAGTATTAATCTTAAATTCCTAAGATCTCATTAATGACACTGCTATGAAGATAATCTAATTCTGATTAATTCTAATCAAAATACAACCAAATAAAAATGGAGCACAATGATCTGTAATTGATTATTCTCCGTGTGTAAGAAAACAGGAATAGATTGATTTTTTTTAGTTTATGCAGAAAGTATAGTTATAATAAATAAAATAAGCTCACATTAAGAAAATAGAACAGAATAGAACAGAATAGAATAGAATAGAATAGCATAGAATACAAAACAATACAATACAATACAATACAATAGTTCAGACAGAGACTACCTTTAAAGTCCTACCACCTGACCTTAGAGCTAACCAAAAGTTAAAGCAGATTATTGAGGGTATTGCCCAAACACCTCTTGAACACTGACAGGCATGAGGCATCAATGACCTCTCTAGGAAGCCTGTTCCAGTATATGACCACCCCCATGGTAAAGAAATTTCTGACCCCCTCCCCTCCAGCTTTACGCCATTCCCACACAACCTATTATCCAGGACACCTCCTTCAGCACTTTTCATCCTCAAGGAGCTGTAGAGATCAATAAGGTCTCCTCTCAGCCTCTTCTGAAGGCTTGGCAATTCAAGCATCTGCAGCCTTTCCTCAGAGGCCATGTCTTCCAGTCCTGTTACCAGCTTTGTTGATTATGCTGTGTTTAATGCACCCTGATACACTGTTTGCCCTCTTGGCTGCTGGATCTGCATTATCTCCTGCTATGTTAATAGCAGCTTCCGAAACCTATTCAAACATGTTCTTCACACTTAGCTTAGCTCCTTTTGTCATTTCCTCATTCAATCACACTGAAGATGTTTTGTTAACTTGCCCTGTTGCACAGTCTATATGATGCATGAAGTCCCTCCCACCTGACTTTCACACTGAAGCATTTGCACAGCATTTGACTGTCTGCAAAACTGTATTCCTGGTTTCAACTGTTTAATCTTAAGTGAAGTCAATTTCTTCAGGAGGTCAGCAGGGACACACATCAGGGTGATTAGGACTATTTAGTCATTTCTGGTTTTGAGTATCCTTTCCTAGATGTTCTAAAGGACGTTAAATAGACAGATGTTACACATGCATAATGTATATTGCTTTACTGTAAAATCATTAATAAGAATGAAACTGCAAAAGTACCATCTGCAGGTCTAAATATTTGGGTATCTCTCAAGCATATTTTGGACTCAGAGTTGCCAAACACAGTGATAATTCTGACAAAACTGGCACTTACCTAATAAGTATAACAGAATTACATAGACAAAGAGCAATGCAGTTTTAACAAGATGGTGTCCACAATTATTTAAAAACTGTATGCCATCACAAGTGCCAAAGTTTTCACCATCCAACTATCTTCTACATTTTGCCAAAGGAATTTATCAACTTAACAAAACAGGCAGACTTTGCTAGGGGAAAATATACAGCATTCATCTTAACTACAAACTTGTTTGTTCTTCAGAGAGGCAAAGTTTGTTGTAAGCGGTCTTTTGCTGAAGTAGGTAATATAGTGAAAAAAGGTAAGATTTCACTCTCTGAAAATCTCATTTAAATGTTCTGACTTCTTATTTGCCCTTGTCACTTTATGTTACAGCATCAACATGTTTTAATTGATTCCATTATAATCTAATTAGTACATCACTCATTTAAATAACATAAATTATAATCAAAGATCAGAACTGGACGTGACAAATATTGCAAGTTTAAGCTCTGGATCAATAAGCAGGCTCTCTCTTTCCTAACTTCCATGTCTCTGCAGTGTACAATCTTTTCTACAAGTACATCCGTGTGGTCCAATTAGATATGGCATGTGTATTACATCTGTATCTAATATCTATTGGAAACAACATTTTTTTCCATTGGATCTAGACAAAAATTCTATACAGAAAGGGATTTTTTTTTTTCTGGTTTATTCATGTAGCTGTTTTGCTAAATAACTTTTGCGATAAAAGGTATTTTCTTGTTTTCCAGTAATAATGTGTCATTATAATCTGTATAAAATAAAATTATATACATAAGGAATAAGCCAAGGAAATTGTTTTGAAATATATGAAAGAAGAGAAGGTAATTGAAAGTGATCAACATAGAATTACAAAGGGGAAAACATGTCTAACCAATCTGATTCTACTGATTTTTTCATTTTACAGTGGGATGAAGAGATCAGCTGATGAGGCAGTTTATCTCTAGTAGGGCTACTGATCTGTAAGGTGGGTTGAAAGCTGAACTGAATATGAGAAAAATCTATTTATGGTGAGATGGTTCAAGTGCTGAAACAAGTTGTCCAAAGAGGCTGTGAAGTCTCTATACTGGAGATACTAAAAACTACGGCCTCTAGCCATCCCTGCTTTTCATACCATTATTGGACCAGATGATCTCCAGATATTTCTTCTAATCTTACGTTTTCTGGGACTCTGTGACAGACTTTTTCCCATTTGTTGCTCACTTAACCTTGAAAATACTTTTTGTTTAGTTAGTACTATTAAAGCTGTTTTATTTTCAGTACTGATGCTTGATGCATAAGCCTTTGCTCAAATGCCTGGTTGAAGTGATTCCCAAGATTTTGTGAAAAATGATCAGGAGAGACTTACAAAAAATTTCATCAGAGTGTCATAAAAAAGCCAAGAGACAGTAAATTAGAGGCAATATTTTCCGCATTTGTTCAGGATCAGAAGAAATTATGTTTCTGTGACTTTATACCATTGTCATGTAACAAATATAATGTGGTATTGCTCCTGCTTCCTCACTGGCTGAACACAGAAAGGATTCTAGCATGAATACTGTACATGTACTTCTAAAATTGATTTCCCAAACATCCACAGCTCTGGAAATTGCTTATTGTTGATTGCTGAGCTAATAAATTTGATCACAAGACTGTTCAAGAAAAGTAAAAACAAAAAGATTGTTAGTATACCTGAAATGCATTAACTTTGAGTGAATTTTGTTATGCAGATTTCTATTCTTCGTTCTGCTATACTAAAATTGATAATTACACTAGGTAGTCAGATTTTCATAACTATATAGCAGGAAAAATTACTTATCTGCTTTATACCTGGTCCTTGAATACTTTTACAGAATACTCTCACTGACAACATCATTTACATGGCAACTTTACTGGTAAATTATGGGAGATATTAAAGTCTGACTTCAGATTCTGACAGACCTTAGAATACGATTGCCAAGCATATATTGCACAGTTGTTTTGAAGCTACATTGATTTAAATTAAAAGAAAACAAAAAATAATCATCTGTATTGTCACAAATTCTTCAGAGGTTTGTACGCAGAAATGTTACCTTCTCTGTTTGTTTGTTTGTTTGTATGCTATGAGACATGATTTTATGTCAGGGTAGTGGAAATGCTAAGTCATGGCTTGTACCAATGATTGAGCACGTGATGGGAAGGCAGGGCCAACCCAGGGGAAGTCAGGTGCATGCAATGTACCTGAGTGACCAGAAGAGGTGGAGCCAGGATCCAGCCCTTCCCAGACCTCATTTAAGGGTTGTCAGTGGAGGTATGGAAATTTTGCTGGTGATCCCTGTGTACCTGAGGCCTTCCAAAGGTAAGTAGCTCCTTTCCTTTTCTTTGTTTCTGTGACTGTGGCTGTTGTAGTTGAGTAAGTCCTTATTTGCTGCAGCCTGGGACCTTGCTGACTCTGCTGTCATTGTTGCGCTTTCTTTTGTGTTACAGTAAGTAAATACAGCTAATTATCAGCTTTGATCTTGCAGATAAGACACAATCTATACTTCTGCAAAACTAAACAGAAGCATGTCCCATTAAAAACTGCATGATCACTATCAGTAGTAGCTGCAATTGAGAATACTGAGATCAGATTCACTCACAGTCAACTGCTCTTGGATCTTGGTAGATATTTGGTCATTTTGGAACATCTAGCCTAATGAAAACTGATCTTTTCATTTTGATTTTGTGGGTATATCCAAAGCTAAGCAACATGTAATGATGTTAACGTGTTGATGTTATTCAGTGCAGCTTGCAAAACTTCTGCAGCTGTAGAAAGAGAAATATAAACCAGATTGTATTCTCAAATTACTTTTGCTTATGTAAGGTGCTTCCTTTATCGATGTTTTTTATTACATAGTTTTTGTAAGGATGGAAGAGTTATCACCTCAGTGTTTTGCCAGATCTGTAGTATAAATCAGATTCTCTTAAACAGCTCCGATAAGGAGCTTTTTAAACTTTTTAAAGTAAACCCCATATATTGTTTAGACTTCACTAGAATTACATTTACAAGACCTCTTATTTACTTCTAAATATGAACTGCAGATGCCAGGCACTATACCTGTTAATGGAATACACTTGACCTATCCCCTATGTGAAGTATTTGTTTTTCACAGATATTGTCAATATAGAAATATTTCCGCATTTCAAGATGAATCTTCAGATGTAATATATGGTCTTTCTGAACTTTGCAACAAAGAAGAAACAGCTATTTGTATTGCACAAAAGCATACAAGAATACTGTACATGAAATATGAATTCAGTTAGCACATTTTTCAAATTAACTCAATGAAGAAATGATAAATATTCACTTTATTCTTTCCCACTGGCACAAAAAAATTAAATACAGTTAATTATAGCCCTGTAAATGTGATTATTAATCAGTTTTGTAGCAACATGTTATTTATACTCAGATGTATGCAAATGTTCAGGTTTGTTTCCCAGATGAGTTTCATTCAGTTTCAGCAATCATACAAGTTGATAAAGAACTGAACTGTGCTCTTCTATCAATACACAAACTTCTCAACAAAAAAGCAAATAAGAAAATACACACAGGAAAGCATGTGAGTGTGAAGACACATACGTATATGAAACATCCAATCATCTCGTATTAAAGTAGTACCCAAGAGCTGGTAAAAACCAGCCACATTGGAAACACTCCGATACTGTATTGATATCTTTTGTAAAAACAAATTGTAAAATATTCTAAGGAAGATTTGGCAAGAAGAAATGAAAGTTCATCAAATAGTACATGGAATGTTTGACAGTGCCTCCTCACCACCAAGGGTGTCTTCAGGGACTCTACAAGTTTTATGCTAGGCCATGGCTTCTTAAGACAAGAAAGAAACCTCAGCTCTGCCCTGGTAAGAACTCCACTGTTTTCGTGCAGAACTTGTGAACATCAATTTCAGCAATGAATGTTGATGCTTAGGAGAAAAAAATATTCTAATACATCTCTTTGGTTTCCTTTTGCTTTCCTTTTCCCTCTTTAACAACTATTGTACTTACCTCTACGCAGATGCCAACTATCAGATTTTAGACTTTTTTTCATGAGTTTGCTCTAGTGTATTACAGGATTCAGTGTATCGAATTTGGTTATTGGAATACAGGAACATGATATTTTTCTTTCATTAGGAATTTAGATGTTTCAGTTGAAAATGGATAAATTGGTATTCTGGAAGATAATAGGACAAAATAAGTTTTTCCAACTGAACAAATCATAATCGTTGAAGATGACCACAACTTTCCACTGTGGTATACTATACTTCAATCATTAAAAATAAAACAAAACTTTCAAATATAAACTAGAGTATTTTATTGCAAGATGCATTTTTTGTTACACTTGCTTGATGACTTCAAAAGGCTCTTATTTTGGCAGGACAATACATTACAGAATCAGAGGGCTTAGAAAGGACCTCTGGAGATCACCTAGTCAGCTCCACTCTGCTGAAGCAGATTCTCTAGTGTAGGCTGCACAAGAAACAGTCCATATGAGTTTCGAATATCTCCAGAGAAAGAGATTCTACAATCTCTCTTGGCAGCTTGTTCCAGTGCTCTGTCACCCTCAAAGTAAAGTTTTTCTCATATTTGTAGAGACCTTCCCATGTTCCAGTTTGTGCTCTTTTCCTGTCTCTGGACAACATTAACGTCTGGCCTCATTCTCTTGACACTCACCCATCAGACATTTGTAAGAGTTGATGATATCTCCTCCCAGTCTCATCTGAGTGATGGGGCAGGTGCTGAGTTTTGCTGGTGGCAGCAACAGGGCCTAAGGGAATGGCAGGGAGCTGGGTCAGGGAAGGGTCAAGTTAGATGTTTGGATGCTCTTTACCAGAGGGTGGTTGGACAGAGAAACATGCTCACCAGGGCAGTGGGCCTGGCCCCATGCTGCCAGAGTCCAAGGAGTGTTTGAACAATGCTCTCAGATGCAGGGTTTGATTTTTGGGTGTTCCTTTGTAGAGCCAGGAATTTCACTTGATCCTTGTGAGTCTCTTCCAACTCAAGGTATTCTGTGAGTCTGTTGTTCTCCAGGATGAACAGCCCCAGCTTTCCACATAAGGGAGATGCTCCAGGCTCCTTGTCGTCTTTGTGGCCCTCCACTGGACTCGTTCTAGAAGTTTCATGTCTTTATTCAACTGAGCATCCCTGCTGAGGGCACAGAACTCCAGATGTAGCCTCAGAAGTGGGCACAGGGGAAGTTTTCCTTCAGCTGTATCCATGCAAGTCTACTGACAGTGATAGTTCAAAACAAGATTAAGTGCAGAACGGGGTCCCACAATTTTGTCTTTTGTTTTACATTAATTTAAAAATACATTACATCCTTTTTCATATTTTGCAATTACATTGACTCCAATAAACCAAAGGAAAGTTACCTAACTTGCCATATTATGCTACAAAATTTCCTTTAAAAAGTGCAGCTGCTGTGGTAGGTTAGGAACAGGTATTAACAATTCTGGTAAGCTTCTACAGCAAGCTTTTTCCTTATTAACACCAAGAGTTCTGATTTCTTTAGCCTTCAATATGCAACTGTCCAGTGTATGAAACTAACAGTACCTTGAAAGTCCCTGCATAGAAATGGCAGTCTGTAAAAATTTTGTTACAGTGGTGACTGAAATTTCTGTCAGGATGAAATACTGTGCAGCTGTCCAGTGGCTGCAATCTTAAAAACTATTATGATTATATAACAATTTTAGGTGTCTGTCTCTTTTGCACAGCATAGCTGAGATAATTTATTAAAAAATAAATGAAAACAGCATTAATATGTAATTAAGGTGAAATAATACACATTATCCAAAAAACTACCATATGAAATTTATTTGCTCTTTTCTGCAACATATTTATTCCATCAATAACTGTAAATGAATTGATGGATATTTTGGTAAATAGTTTTTAAAATTTGCTTTGCATTAAAGAACTACTTTTGTCTTCAAAATTCGTAACAAATTGGTGTCTAACTGTGTGCTTCAAGTGCTAAAGAAAAACATGTAAAATACAATTGCCAACAAGGGACAACTAAGATCATGTTGCCAGCTCTTAGTGCAGAAAATGGTTTTACATAGGAGAAGAAAGTCAGGGGTTAGGAAAATTATTACCCATCACAGAAACCCAATGGAAGCCCAATAGTTTTTTATATATGTAATTTTTATTCAAAAGCAAAATAATGGACCAGATATAAGTCCATTAGAGTGGTGGTACTGTACAAAGAGCTTGCAAGTAGTCTCCACTGAGACTTCATTCCATACAGTGAATCTCAGCTACACAGGAGTTCATAGTGCTGAAATTGATCATGCTCCCTTTTTCCCTCCCAAGTGATAACAGAGAAAATAAACTCTCCCTGAAAGGTCTGGAAACTAGTACTGAGCTACATAGTAAAAGATGGAATAAATAAGAGCTCAGAATGTAGTCTGAACCAAATCTTGTGTTTGGCCACTTCAAATAGAGGATTCTAGGCTCTCATTGACAGCTCAGTGAACTGCCTCCAGCTTCTTAGCATGTTCTAAGAGCCTGCTGGCACCTGTGCAACTATCACTCATCAGGCATTTCTCAAGAGACTTGCTTATACTGTCTGAAAGGTAACCTCTGACATTTTTCACATGTTGGTGCTTTACTATGGACATGTCCCTTACTATGCAACTTCATGTACTAGCCACTGCTCATCAGTATATATATATATGTTTTTCCTATGGTAAAAAGAGTAACTGGGGCTAGGACTGTGGTATTTACGAAAAGGATGTATACTTGCTTTGGGCCTGTTTCAGCTCTCAGGGAACTTATTGGGAACTGCTATGGTACTGAGAACATGACAATTACTAGAAGAATTTACATAAGCAGTCTGCAGAGGCTTGTTTTGGGATGCTTGTGTCTGGATAGAATAGCCATATTAAATTTGCTTTGCAAAATTATATCTTGCTTGGAGAGGAAAAAAAACAAACTGTTGGTTAATCATCTTCCAATTCTGAGCTTAGAAAATAATTTTGAAGCTTGAGGTGCAACCTTTGTTTCTAATTTCTTTATCTTAGTTTTCAAGTGTTTTATACTTCAATGCAATCTATTTGTCTCTCCTGTTATTTTTTGTAACTCCAACACGGCAATTTTTACACTCTTCAGTCATCACCAGCTGCAACACAAATTCAACTTCCTAAGACATTGCTAACATTTGTTTAAAAATAGATTCTTCTCCATCTACATGGATTTTCAACCCAAGTTTGTTATCATGTCAAATATACTAAGTCTTGAAAAGTTACCAGCTTTACAGCTTAATCATAACTTTCTAAGTACTGTGCATTAGCATGAGAAGGAAGCGATTGTCCTCCTAACACTCCCACACAGGAAATATGGCTAAAGTTCAGTGAGAATGTTACTAAAATAGAAACGCTGGCTAAAGCTCACAAGATGCTTGCCATCCTGGAGGAATAGGGAGACTGGCATAGACCCAAAACTTCATTTGCAAATTGTTTATATTGC
This sequence comes from Gallus gallus, assembly GCF_016699485.2. Classification (NCBI taxonomy): domain Eukaryota; kingdom Metazoa; phylum Chordata; class Aves; order Galliformes; family Phasianidae; genus Gallus; species Gallus gallus. Next base: position 41,322,104 of record NC_052532.1, read on the forward strand.
ATTTGTTTGCATTTTTGTTTGTTTGTTTTGTAAAGGGAAGGCGTTGCTGGAGACATGGTTCAAAGCTCAATAGAGTAAACAGGAAATGATCTTTTTATTTTAATGGATTTTTGTTTAGGCTTTTGGACAGCCAAAATATTATCACACACATCAGTAGCCTTTGACAAAGGAAAATGTCTTTTACCTCTCATAGCTTAGGTATCATTTGTTGGTGATAAGAGATACCCATAGTTATTTCAGAAGCTATGAGGATTAGGTATTTAAATCTGTTACAATTTTTTATTTCTCATACTGAATTCTTAGAAAGACATAATAAGGATAATCACTGTCATAAAACAAATCTTTTTTCTTTATTTTTTGCATCATTTATTTTCTTTTCTGACCAGATTAAATGGTCTTTTTTAGAGCTAGTATTGCAGTTTCTGTGCTTTATAGTTATTCTAATGACACTGTTTCCAAGTTTGAAAAGAAAATTAATATATTTCTGTGCATTTTTTTGTGTGAAGTAGTTATTAACAATTCATTTTTGCTGTTTAAGTAATTTTTGTCCCTGTGACATAATAATATCCCTATTAGCACATAGGCAAAACAACGCTGTCAGCTACTTTTAACAGTAATTTATTATATTGTGATGAAATGTTTGTAGTTATGCCATGTGTAGTCTAATTACTACTATAGCTGACTTAAATTCCTAAATAACAAATGTCAATTTTTTCTGATCCTCTTACATGTTATCTGGTTACTTGTCATCCAGGAAGCAACGCTATGTAGTTACTGCACCTTCTCCTTCTTTCTTTCCTCACTCCTTCTTTCCTTTTCCTCACTCATCTCCAGTTTTCTTCCTTTGAATTTCATTGCATCTTACTCTGATAATTTCACAAGGTAGTTCCTTTACAATAAAGCTGGAATTGCTAATGTCTGCAAAGAATTTAATTAATTTAACTTGGAGAATAGGACTGAATAGATGTGGGGAAAAAAAAAGTATGAAATACTCATCAAATTCTTAGCAAAGTAAGATGTATCTCTTTTTCTCTCAGAAGTCTCCAGAGCCACTACCATTCAAATCTAGTCCCTTTCAGTGTAGTTTTTTTTAACCGAAATCTTAATTTTAAACTAGAAACTACTTGACAGCAGCTCTTAATCAAGAAGGCAATTAGAGCTTTTCTCCACGGGCTGTAATTGTTAATCAGAATTAAGACTAATTTGATGGATCACTTCACTTTGATATCACCCAGCCTTCAGAATCATTAATTCTGTTTTGGTGCTTCATTTAGAAATATGGTTTGCTAAGATTTAAGCTGAGAGAAATTTTTAAGTGCTTTAGCATTTTATAAGTGCTGCTCTGAAAGCAATGTCTTCTATTTTATTATGTTGGCCCACAGTGTCAGAGGGAGGATATTGGTGGTATGGCTGTGGAGGTTGAACCTTCCCAGAAATACTCCATTACATTTTGTTGCCATGTGACAGATGGTAGAAGAGGGGCAGTCGGACAAAATGGTATCTGACATGGAAGTGCAGATGAAGTACAGGTGTGGCATTGGATTCCTCCAAGTGGAAATAAATGGCACCCACTGACATTTATTGACACTTGCTGAACTTTTATGGAGACCAAACAGTGGATGTGAACACAGTGAGGTGGTAGGTGGTGTGTTTCAGCAATGGCAACAGAGACGGTGGGTCACAACTGCTGTTAGAGATTTTTGAGTACAGCATGTGGGCTCTTGTTCAGCGGTGGTGAAGATACAAGCTAGTGGTGGTCACCAGGTTGAAAAATAGTGTCTGGTAGTTGAGAATTTGCTCTGTCAAATAGTGTTATTGTGCTCTTTTGTAGTGTGCATGGAATTAAATAAGAGGCATTACTGTCAGAGATACTTATGTCTCTATTAAAATGCATCCTGAAGTCACGATGAGGCTCTATCTCACAGCTTCTTATGTTGTCTACTGGGCTGGGTCCAGCAGTTTTGAAAAGTGCCTTTGAGACCTGTGACTTTATGGGATGTAAACAACAACAACAAAAAGGCAGAGGGCTGTCTAATCCCCTTCAGTCGTATTGTCCATTCCTACTGTGCCTGCCCCTCCACTGTGTTTCATTGTCACCTACAGAGTCTCTGCTCACCATATCACTAAAAATAGTATAACAATAGTAAAAGTTTACATTCTTTTGGGGCTCCATTACTAGCTGCCCAGGGCCTCATGTGCCATGTACTGGGCATGTCTGGATTAGAACTTTTCTGGAAGTACTAATGTGTAAGTTCATGTAAATAAAAAATATACTAATGTATAAGTTTATGTAAAATGATAGAGGCGTTTCATTGCAGAACACAGGTCTCCCAGTTTTACAAACCAGATTCTTTCATTTTCTTAATTATAATAACATCACTGAAAAAGATCTTTTTTCCTCGCTTATTTACATAACACAGTTAGTGTAGCTATAAACAGAACAGTGCATTTTTAGTTTTTACTATAATACATTTCAGTGACAGTATTTTCTCATGGTAAAATTTACTTCAAAAACCTTTCCTTTTTCCCATTGCATTCTGCTTTAAATCACTGAAAATTGCAGATAGTACTTGGAAACACAGGTGGCTCGTAATCTCTGGACATAATAAACTACAAAGGAACAATATATTTCCTTTTGATTACTGTAATTCAGAGCTACTGTGTGGGCAAGAATTGAGAATGCATACCACCCAGACAGTTTACTTAGCAGCAATCATCCTTTCTAGTAAATTTTTGTCAAGTTAATGTTTGTATCTGATACAGTGCAGTGCAATTGAAGACGACAGCAGGTGTAAAGAATTTCTACAATTACCCCACGCATCTCCAGCTGTAATTGAGCTCTTTGGAAAAGGAAAATAGATTCCAAGTAACTGAAAGTTCAACTTGTGAGATATCATGAAGCACAACTGAGATCAAATAAACTAGCTTAATGAAACTAATCTTAAAGTTTACAGTTTCAAACAATAATTCCTACTGGCTTGAAAGAGAATACATTTGCAGTAGCAGAATGATTTTTACTATAAATTCATCCTTCTAGCTTCATATGATCCAATTTTAATAATTACAAGACCATAAAGTGGCTATTTCTATCTTTCTAGGCTATATAATTTACCTTTAGCAGAAGGACTACTAAAAATTATTGTTTTTCAAACCCTTTTAACTGTAGTTCTAGGTTGTGTTTTACCACCTACAATTATTCAAAATTTAAGTACCTATGATTTTATTTGCTATAATTAACATTTTAAAATTTTAAGACAGGCAATCTTGGCATCACTGTGAAATGCATTTAGAGAAGACAACAACTCCTCTGTTCATACAGTCTGAAACAGTCTGTTCTTCAAATGGAGCTACTTACTCATCCACCCTGTGTAATAAAGCACCTAAATCTAAGTACCGTCTTGGCTCAAGCCAGTTTAGTTTTTGAAATCTGAGTGATCACAGCAAGTGTTAATTGTAGGCCATTCTGGGATGTTTACTTTGTATAACTATACAGAATAAATGGAAGAAATGTAACCATATTAGAAATTTCCACGACAGTTAGCCAAAATTTCAGACCTTTTACCTGAAGTTCTGTGGCTTTACAGCATATTAAGAGCTCTCCCTGAGGTTAGATTTACATGTAAAAAATTTTCGTCTTTTATATAGCCAATATAGCTAATTTAAGAAAAATTTAATGTTGTGAGATCTTTTAAGCACAATATCTTTTTATATTTCTGAAAATATACCCCATGAAATTACTGTTTTTCTTTGTCCTGTGACTGTAGTTTTTTCAAGGAAAGCTAAAGATTTCACATGTTAAGTCATTTGTTATTGGTGTCATGTCACACCACAGGAAAAATAAATATAAATTGTGTTTTCATAGGAGATTTATAATCTCCTTCTATTAACTGGAAGCTCTTTGTTTTCATTTTCATTTACTTTATTTGATTTCCTACGTTTTAGCAAAATCTCTTATTTCCCTTTCCTTAGAAAAAATGAAGTAGCCATTAGATCTTTTGACACACTCAGTAGTACTCAAGGTTATACTATCAGTTCAGAAACCCTTTTAACCTCAGTGTGGAAATACAGAATATAGCTATTCGAGCTTTGCCCTTTTAAAGAGGATATACTCTAAATAATTTCAGAAATAATCTACTCGGTCTTGAATAACAAAAACTTGTAAAAACTTTGAATCTACCATGATGGGAAGTGTGGATTTCCTGTATTTCTTGACATAAATTTGGTTATTATTGGAGTACCTACTTAGGAAAATGTGCTTCTGAAAAAGATAAAGGAGCGTCTCAATTTGATCCTGGATCCTGCAGGGTTTAATGGGCAAGAGAGAGTAGCAGGAAACTACTCTCCCCAGTGCTGAAAACAAATGGGATTTTGTTGCTTAATGGGGCATCTGGGGTCAATTTCTGACACCTTTAGAATTGCTCATTTTTCCATTCCTGGGGAGACATACAATGCTGAAAAAGCAGAATTGGCCCAATATAAAAAAAAGTCTTCCACTGACAAAATTCTATTTATTTATTTATTTAAGCATCTAGAGTTTCATCTATAAGTCAGATACTCAGGAGTTATGTTGTACTTGAGGCCCCAATGGTATTTTAGGATTTCAATTATCTCTTTCCAGGCGGAAATTTAATAGAATACTATTTAAAGGCAAATGCTATTTTAGCATATCTGAAAAATTGTACATTTCAGTGTTTCTCGAATAAACTGAAAGAGTTTATATTAATATCCTCTGCACCTATTTGAAATAATGTTTATTGAATACCTGAAACTCACTCACTTTTTAAAGTAACTAGAAGTGTTACATAAAGATAACAAAGGAAGACTTTATTAATCTCTAAAAAAACATTTAATGTGTTTTAATCAAGGTGCATCTCCTTCCCACTCCTTCAAATTGCCCAAAAACTTTCTAGTGATGTTGTCCATATCTCAGCTTCACTTGAATCATATTTGGAGAGGTGGTGAAATAACTTAATATTCAGTAAACTCTAGATTTTTAAACATTATATTAGTTTCCTTATACATAGGAACTTTCACATTAAAATCACATTACAGGAAGGTGATTAAAAGGCTTCAGCAGCCTCTCCTGAACATGATTTTGACTCTTTCTCCTGTTTTGATTCAAATGTTTCAAGTATACGATAATTAAAGAATGAAATCTTTCTTGGATTTCTGGAACCACACTGTTTGAAGTAACAATATATTAATGTGAGAAATCTGTTTAAATATCTTCCAGTAGAGACATTGTTTGCTGCTGTGCAGACATACCTTCAGTACTACTTCTGAAGCATTTTCTATTCTAGCTTTTAAACTTGGATGTGACAGTTTGTTCTGGCATAGCATATGTTTTAGTGTAAATACATTGCTTGAAGCAAAGTTTTATATTTTCTTTTTGAATTAAATAGTGTTCATAAATACATCAGATATGTAAATATTCTGTGAGAATTTTTGAGTAATTCTCTACATTTAGATCTAAAGTGAACATTTCCACAAGTCTTCATTGTTCTGAAAAGGCATCTGTACATTTCAGTCACTTAGTGTGGGTTTTCAGATTCTACAATCCAACTACTGAACGGACCTATCTATATGACACATCAGATGCACCTTGGCGTTACTACAGATAATGGCAAACTCCAAATGATGTCAATATAGGATAGACATCATGTTCAATTTATATAAACCCATCATTGCTGAATATGATATTCTAAAATTCTAGGACTATATTTATTCCTTCTCTAATATATACCCCTTGGAATCCTCCTGATGTTGCATTCTAGATAAACAAGTATCTAGCAATGTGAATGACAGTGTATAATCACGCTTAAATAGAAATAAAGCCACAGAGGAACAAATCAGAAAAATCAGGGACATGTGACTCTGTGTTCTAACATTCTTCCTACTCATTTCCATGCTACTGATTTTAAGAAACAAATTTGGGAAGAGGCTTTTTTTTTTTTCCTCATTTTATTTATGTGGTGGCTGAGGTCTGCTGCCCATCAGGCACTCCTGAAAGTAATAATGAATAACAAACCAAATTTTTCTGCATATTTACAGAAATAGAATTTGCACATACTGAAACAAAACTAGCCTTTTTGGGCCCCAGTAAGACTATGAATTGTTCAGGATTCTACATTTTGCCTTAGTTTTTCTTCCATATAAGGATAAAATATCCAGGGACACAGATCAGTACGCATGTGGAAACATTGAAATATAATTTATTTTTAAGGCAACTACCTTAGTTTTTGTAATTCACTTAGGAATCTGTGTAGAGGTTTTGCATGCATTAAATTATTTTTTCACATTTGTTTCAACCCACTCTGGGACAATCAGCTTCAGGTTTCAGCTATGATTCAGCCTTGATCACAGCACATTATTATACCCACACAACCATCATTTGCTTTTCTTTTTCCAGCTAGAGATGATTGAGTTGCTTGCAGCTTTCTTAATTAAAACTCTGCTTATTTTGACTGGATTTAGGTTAAGAAGATAAAAGGATATGGTGAATACACAATTTATGACTGAAAAGGAAAGTTATCTGGGAAATAAAATAGAAGTGAAGCATGAGATTAGAATTCAGTTGTCTTCTGCAATTGTTGCCTAGTATAGCACAGGCCACATACTCAGAGGAGACTTTGTTGTTAGCTGCAGCCAAACATCCATCTATTTGTACAATGCGATAACCATTTTCCAGAAATTATATGTGCACTTGAGTAGATGAGAAAATAGCATGAATACCTAGAGAAAAATTTTAAACTTCAGGAACAGATTTTGTAAAGCAACTTCTGTATACTACTTACTTACGGTATTAGCCCAACTTGATTTTACCAACAACAGTAAGAGGATGAAATTGTAAACTGTCTGTAACTAGAAGATAGTTTAGGGCATGAGTAGATTAAAGTTAAAATGTTCTACTCTGCAACTTGTGGACACGTGCCTTTTATGAACTAGTGGGAAAGTGAAGCCTGTAATTCCCTTCAAAAATGGAGGTCTAGAGTATGAGTATGTATTTTATTTGGCACATCTTGTGCACCCACAGGGATAGAGAACAAAATATAGCAAATCACTAAGATGACTCTCAAAATGAAAATGTATAGGATATTGATCCTCTCTGAAGCTACATGGAAAGATCACCTGGAAACAATGAACAGACTATGTCATAATTCCGCTTGTTAAGTATTTGTTGTGCTGTTAGAACACTTTACATATGGGAGATGTAATTCATGTCTCTCTTCTGCCAGGAAATAATGAATCTGAAAAAAACACTCAACAGAACTTAATCTATATCCTAGAACAAGTTGGTGGTTGACTGCCTTCACCTGTTCTCTTTCTTTCCCATTGACACTGCTGTGGTGTATAAGAATTCTTAAATAATTCTTCCAGGAAAAATAAAGCTTTTTGTTCGTCAGTTTGCTTTTTCCCAAGTCTGTTTTTCTGAAGCAAATTGAGACTTGAGACTTTTGACTAGATAGTCAGAATGGACTATATCTGAAAGGGGGAGGAACTGCCTCAAATTTTCTGATGCATGTTTACATCAGAATTTTATGAAGTTGCCTTTAGCACTTTGTATCCATAACTTTTTTCATTAAAATCTTGAGAATGCAATTGAAGTATTTTGTTTTGGTACTAAAGGAAAAAACAACGTTTCTACTTGATATGGAAAGTTGCTTGTTTGGTTTTTAATTTTTGGTTAAGAATAAATGCTTTTTATTTGGTTTGGATCTAAATATGTTACCGTTCATACATTTAGCTCAATTACCAGGTTTAGTAAAGCAAAGATTTCTGTTGCCTTATACATACAGATTTCACCTTGATTAAAGCGAAAAGACAGGCTGAATAATGAAGTGGACATTTTATGTTATTTGCCGTATTAATGTAAAATACTGATGGTATTCTGGGGTATATTAAAAAGAGCATGGTCAGCAGGTCAAGGGAGGTTACCTTCTCCCTCTGCTCCACCTTGATGAGGACTTATCTGGAATACTATGTCCAGTTCAGGGTTTTCAGTTCAGGAAAGACATGAGAACTTGTAGAGAGAGTTGAGTGGAGGGCTAAAGGGGTGATTAGGGGCCTGGAGCATCTCTTGAATGAAGAGAGGCTGAGAGACATGGGACTGTTCAGTTTGGAGAACAGAAGACTGAGAGGGGATCTTACCACTGCTTGTAAATATTGAGAGTGTGAGAATCAAGTGGATGAGGCCAGGCTCTTTTCAGTGCTACTCGGCAACAGGACAAGGGGCAACATGCACAACCTGAAACACAGGAAGTTCTATATAAACATGATGAAAAACTTCTTTACTTTGAGTGTGACAGACTATTAGAACAAGATGCTTAGAGAGATTGTGGAGTCTCCTTCTCTGGAGGTATTTAAAACTTGCCCAGATGCTTTCTTGTGTAATCTACTGCAGGGAATCTGCTTTAGCACAGGGATTGGACTAGGTGATCTCCAGATATCCATTCAAAGCCCTACAATTCTGTGATTCAAAAATAGGTAACATTTTGGAACAAAGATTTTGGATAATCAACAACTGTGAATCAGTCATTTACTGAAAGAAGGGATGAAAAAGATACAAATCTTAGAGGACGGAGTTGTACCATTAGTCACAATGGAGAAGTAGAACTGGGCTGCAACATCTACAGTACTGAGCAATAAGTACTGGAAATGCTTGAGAATTGAAGAAAACATGGTGTGTGCTATAAAACTACTGAAATTATTTAAGAAAGAGTGCTACTGGGAACACAATTTTTTTTTTTTTTAACTTAAATAAAGAGATGCCATGTAGTGCTGTAATCTTTCAGCTCAATCTGTACAACAAACAGAAATACTGTGTTTATTTGGAGAAAACAGATTATTAAAAGTGGCTTCTTTCTCCAAAATATTCATAACGTTCATTTCTTTCTTATTTTAATGTCTTCATGTATTTTCTGAGTGCAACAAGTATTTATTGTGCTACGAAGAGTAAATATTCTCCCTTTGAGAATACTGCCGGTAACAGCTAAAACATGGTGCACACCAGTTTAAATTTATACTATTTATACATTTGTACATTTCCTCCAAGAGACAGTCTCATTTTTTATGCTTACCTGGCAACTTATTGCTGCTTCTTCCTGGCTTCCTAGCTTATGCTAGAATAAGCTTTCACCACCTCTATCAGGTGAATTGGTTCATCATACTATACTGCCTTGTGTTTAAAATGCTGCTGTAGTGCCAACAGTGCTTAGAAGATGCACTGCAAACAATGCTTCAGATGTGGTGGTGAAGTAATGTTTTTAATTTAGTTGCTGTAGCAAGAATGATGAGAAAACATCAGAGTTCTCAGGTGATATAACACAATAACATGTTGCCTAGCAAATATTCTATTAATATTTCTAAAAGTCACAAGAGTATTTCTGGAGATTCATGTGCTTCAGCTCTCCTCAATCTTGAGGTGAAAAAAAGAAAAAAAGAAAAAAAAAAGAAAATGAGGAGTCAGATTAGTACCACTTAAATTCAGTTGTTTACTGTTGGCAGATTATTTTGATCTTTGGGGCTTCATGGCTGCTAAGTGTTCCAGATGACTACATCAGTCAGAAACATCCTTCTCCTCAAAACAAAGTTTCAGTTATTTAAGAATCTCTCATGTGACGAAATATAATATTATTCATGGAAAAAGAAACTGCAGTCCAAGTCAGCAGAAAGGCCTCCAGGACAATGAAATGCCAAATATCTTCTGACTGTGTTGTTCTTAAGCAGTTAAACGGATAATGCTCAGTTGTATGCCAGAAGATATGAGTTCAGACAGTGATGAATTTAAGTGTACCTCTGTATCATGTTTCATTTTTTTTTAAAGTATGAAGACTTATGAGTTTTTTACTCTGAGACTGATGATAAATGAATTCATGTAACATTGCTGAAGGTCATTCATCTCAGCTGTGAATGTCTGTATATAATATCATTTGGTTACTAGCGACTGAGTTGCAAGTATAATATTAAACTAGATGGAAGATTCCGAAATTTTCAAAAGCAAAGGATTTATTTACTCACCATATGAAAAATTAAAAGAATTAACTTTCACATTTTTAAAATATCAGATATTCTTTAATTCCTAGTGGGAGAAAAAAATAACAATTAATGTTATTTTTTGTTTAACTTCTGGCTTCCAAAGGATTAATGATGGGATATGTTGTTTTGTGAAAATTTCAGCTTCTCACATAAAAATTTCAAGTCTGCAGGAACACTCGTTTTCTCTAAAAGAAAAAAAAATATATCAAAAGAAACAAATCTTGTTTCTGAAAAGACTATGTTAACTATCTGTATATTCACTTATTGAAAAACTGTCATGCACAAAATCTGTAAAGTTTATATTATTAAAGTGTATATTGTGAGTTGTAAGTTTGTTTGTTTGTTTGCTTTTGTGTCTAGCTGTCCTAATTATACATGTTTAAGGAAGTAATATTTTTAGATCCAACCCTCAATTTTTTTAAGGCAATTGTACATCCAGTTTCAAACACTTTACAATTCTTCCAGTAGATTTTGCAATTTCAAGTAATTATAATGAAAAAACTTGGAATTATCCAGAGATTACCAAGAAAGAACATTTTGTGATTTTTTTAAAAACCTAATCTGTTTAGGCATTTCTTACTGTCTTCATCATTGGCTACTCGGCTGCTCCTCATACCCCTTGTCTTCCAGACTCTTCACCATCTTTGAGGCCCTCCTTTGGATGCTGACTAGTAGTTCTATGTCCTTTTTGTACTGTGGTGCTCTAAACTGCCTGTAGTACTTGAGGCCACACCAGTGCAGTGCAGAGTGCAGCAGTCCCTTCCCTCTAGTGGCTGGCAATTCTGTGCTTGATATAGCCCAGTATATTGTTGGCCTTCTTGGCTGCATAGGCACACTTTTTTAAAAAAAAAAAAACAAAAAAAAAAAACAAAAAAAAAACCATATATGTGAAAGAGCTGTTCTGTGAAATTAAGACTTTAGTAAAGAGAGTTAAAGAACACTGGGCAAAAAGATTGAGAGCTTCAGATTAGTGCTCTTCACTTACAATGCATGGTTGTACCACTTCCAGGTGCCACATTTTTTCCTCTCCTGCTCAATCAGAAAATTTTGCTGCTTGCGAAAATATATAAGATGGAGACACTTTATGGCTAACTGCCACAAATTCTTTTACTTTATCATAATATTATCATGGGCAAAATTAAGTCTTTTCTTTCAAGCTCCAAGACAAACAACCCTGTAATTACTAGTACTTAAATAAATAAGATAGATTACAGTTCTGTTGTAATTCTTTTGAAAGGAAGTAAAACTTTATTTGGAAAAAGACCCCAGATTTTGACAACTACTGCCTTTAAGCAAACTTATAAAAATCACAGACTTTCATGGAAAAGTATTTTCAAGAATCTGCTTCACTGATAAAGCATTTTTAACATTTCTACCTCGGCCTACTTAATATGAGGTACCTTAAAGTCCATTCGATTTGGTAATAAAATAGTTACTGCTAGTCATATAGGGAAATGTTAAGCCAACTTCTCTTATTAACTCATTTATTTCAGAAGGAAGAGTATTACTTTGATCCTAGAACCCCAGTGAGGAGCATAAGAGGAAGCACTGAAAATCATACAAATTGTGGGAATCACACTGTCCTTTGAGATGAAAAGATAATCCAAATAACGTTTATCAAATACCTTTCAATTCCAAAAAGCAAAACACCTGGGAAGAACTGAGACACTATTAGCGTGGGGGCTGCCATGATCAGCTGGCTGAAGAGGTTATTTCATTAGGCATCCTTTTGTGGTTTACACAGAGTTTTTTTTCCACACATATATGTTAATATATATGTGTGCAACTGTTCCTGGTTCTCACAGTTTATAGCCTTGTGTATTAAAATAAAAAAGATGAAAATTTGTTTTAGCATGCTGGACTATGAGTTGTAGTAGTTTCATGGTATTTTCATATATTATGGTTTTATATATAAATGTTTGAATCTCAATGAATAGCATTTACAAAATGATCATATTTCCAAGATGTGTTAGCAAACGGTGCCAACAGTGTTTCTTTGTTTTCTCAAAAATATTCTCTTTTTTTCTGCTTCAAAATGTTACCTGAGAACTCTGCTTTCCTTGCCCATCAGGAGTTTAGCCACTTGGCTAGGTTTTAGAATGCTAGGACACAGACGTAAAAGTTGACAGTCAGCCTTTTTTTGTTGACCTGTAGCCGTTTTACGTTCCCAGATTATCTGCACAGCAAATGTGCTGTATCTGTCACATCAGGATTAATTGTCCTTGAGCTGTAGGATAAGTAAAAATACACAGGAGGGCTGACAGTAAAACACCGTGCCCTCTGATTATTTTATAATGTGTTAGCTGTCACTTCTCAAGGTGTTCTGGATATGTTGGCTCATTACAAATGTACTACACAATCACTGAAGTCTTAGTTTTATTCAGAGACAGAAGTAATAGTTCCTCCCTCCCTTCCTTTTCCTTCCTTCCTTCCTTCAGTTCCTCCTTCAACAGCTGAAATTATCACAGGATTTATGATAGTTTTGTAGTCACCCTATTATATACTTGTATAATTTTATTTGCATCTTCTTCTTATTGCAACGCTATATCAGTAATCTGACCAGCTTTTTTTCTTGATATCTTTTCCAATTAAATGTCTTCTAAATGATTTAGTTTAATTTTACTGCAGATTTGACCAGGAAGTCGTGATTCTCTATGAAAATAACTGGTACAGATCAGGACAGCACTGAATCATGTGATTTTTCTCTCCATCCAGAGAATTTGGATGAAATTATCAGGATTAAATACAAATAGAACTGCACATTCATTTGCCTCTTTTGTCTTTAATAACTTATGATTTTATTATTATTATATTTTTTTTAAGATAAAGCATTATCCACACAAAACTGAAGAAAAGGCAAGATGAATAGTAAGAGGCAAAGCCATTTATTATGTCTAATTTCTGGAGTGAAAGCCTGTCATTGCCAATGCCAGTGGATGTTTAGCCATGGATTAGTGAAGCCAGGACTTCAAGACTCATCTCTTAATACTAGGACTAGCTTCTGGGGACTTGCACAAGAATATATTTAGCTTTAGGATAGCAGGACCACTTCTTCATCAAAAACATCCAGAAATGGAGATGACAGGCTTTGATTTTGTGCAAATGCCCTAGGCCATATTAAAGTAAGCTGGTAAAACTGATGTGTCCAAATGCCTTCTCACTTCCCGTCACATGTGGTGTACAGAAGGGTGAGGTCCTGTTTTGCCCATCAGTTTCTGAGTTATTTAATCAACCTCAGGAATATAGCCACTTCACCAGCTGAGTACAGCAGAAAGCAGCTGTGGTATATGAGAATAGAAATGTTGCTCCAGGCTCTTTATGCACCTGTCATTTATTTTCTCTATAAAAATTACAAATAATAATGATCTTCCATTATATATAGTTTGCTGTGGAGATATAAGCATTGACATTTTAAGGGGATGTGCAATTATTCCTACTGAGCTGCATGAAATTTGTGTGACATTTCAACTTGTGTAGTCTCTGTGATATATTTTCTTTCAGATTGCTTGGTCTCAGTGGCAGGCACTGCTAACTAATCAACTTGCCTGCACTTGTGAAAGAAAGTAAGAGATTTCTCTGAAATAAAACAATAAATAAAATGAATACACTGCTTTGTGAAATATTGACACTTACTGGATACTGTAATCCTCCTCTGATTGGTACTTGCATTTCTAATCCTAAAATTGTTTCCAGCAATGAAAACCTTTCTTCACCTTCTCAGTTCATTACTTCAGCTCATTTTAATAGAAATAAGAATAGACATAATTCACATATACATGTAACGGGGGGGGGGGGGGATTGTCTTATATGACCTCAATTTCCCAAAAAATAACAGCAGATTAATGAAAACTTTCTTTTCTGCCATAGTTTTAACCGTCTCTCCTTAAAAGTATGAGTACAGAAAAAGAAGGACAGATTTCTATTCACGTGTTTTTCATAGACTCGTTAACAGCCTGAATTCCCATTTAGTTTATTCTGTTTTCTGCTCTCCTTTTCCACTTTTCCATTTAAATTACATCCAAAGCCTTTAGACTTTCAGTTTGAAATGTTATCTTTGAAAATTTCCTCAGGGTACACTTGACATAATTATATTTTTATGTTGATATGTTTTCACATAAACCCTATTTTTCAAGGATTTATTTAGCCAGGTTTAATTTAATTTGCTTAATTTTTACCCTAGTTCAAATGATTTTTTGCCTACTGTTATTTATCTACATCTCTATTTACATAATCAGAACACATGCTCAGATAGCATTGAAAAAAAGTTTACATTTATGTAATAACAATACACATAATATTTTTCATAATTTTAATAGTTTTATAGGTATTTCAGAGTAAATTTCTAATCAAGCTTAAGCATATTTTTTTAATGTGTGAATATTTTAACTGAAAAAGTTGTAATAAGGTTAAGAACTATGAAGCATGTAGTGGCTCAAACTCTTCTTGGAAAATGTGTTTTATTAATACAAGAGATGTTATAAAAATATAAATTGAAATTAGAATGATTTCCATTTAATTAATATTTAGGGAACTAATATTTTCTAAGTTCTTTTTAATTATTATTTGAGAATAGAATATTTGAATCAAATAATTTAATAAACCTTAATGAGAAAATGTTAAAAACTGTCAACTGAATCTCATCTTTATGAATTTTTCAGTTAATTTCGAGCAGATTTCTAATTATGTCCAATAGCAATACTCTAGTCATAGTCATTTTGTTTGATCTTGTCCTTAGATTGGATGAGAGTAAGGAATGTGAATTTATAAATAACAATCTCTATTACAGTTTATACTGAAAGGTAAGGAGGTTTAAAATGTGTCTTTAAGAGCCTCGGGAACTGAAATTAATATTAACTTCAGCATAGAGCTATGGATTCATATAGGTGCAGATATGCAGTTCCTGCACATGCTTTCAGAGCTGGCTTTGTGTACATATATCTAGGATCTCCTTTGGCAAGAGTTTCAAAAAGATATAATCATTTAGTTAACCTAGCTATATGGCAGCTAAAAATGTCTGAGGTTTTTTCCAGGCTGACTGGAAGCAACAAGGCAGCCTGAGTTTTTCTGCATAAACATGACCACAGAAGAGCAAATTCTTTCAGCCTAGGACTTCGATGTCTTCTCTAGAAATCATTCTCTGCTTTGTATTCTCATAACTGAGATGTATCTCCCCTCAAGTGGGGAGATCTCACAGAAATACATATTTCCAGAAAATGTCAAGAGAGGAAAAGATGAATAGAAGGGAGGGGGGATCACCTTATCCTCCAGACAGACTTCTGAAGGAAAAAGCTGTCTCTTTAATTGTGAAAGAACTTCAAAAACGGACTCATCACTGAATCACTCAGAAAGTGTATCTAACATACAGTGAGCTGGATTAGTCCCTGGATTACTGTCTGTATTTATTAGATTTCCACTGTCTGTGCCAGGACTATGGGCATTTCAGTACCTACTAAAAGACATTCTTCCATAGCCACATTTTTTAGGTGTCATCATCTGAAGTTGAATTCCACTGGTGTTCAGCCTACCTGTCTGTGGGAGCCTTATAAGTCTTGATTCATATTTTCCATTCCCATTTGCCAGACGTCAGAGCACCAGGAATTTCTTTGATAAGACTAGATATCTATGTTTAGGTTACTGAATCATGCTGCAGATATATCTGTAATCTCAATCATTGATGAAAAGTTTTACTGATGAACTTGACACCAAAATAAGTTTTTTTTTTTATGTGGACTTTATGAAAACCTGTAGCTCGGACCTTCACCACTTTTCAGTAATGTCTCAGTTTAGCAACAGCAGTGATAAAAACAACTTACATGACTTTTTTGTGTATCTTCATTGTTCACTAACTAGGCTATGACACCTTAGTTTATATGTATAGTGCAGGAGATTTTCAGGTGGTTGCCAGATCTGCTTTGCTTCCAAGATCAAACAAGGACAGATGCATCACCCTGGTATAAATCAGACAGCACTGATTCAAAAGATGTTAAATCTCTCGGCAACCCTCTCTTGATTTTCTGTCAGCAGTACAAATTTTTGTAGGTCAGATTAACGCAGGTTGAGGCTTCAGTGCAATCTTTTTTCACAGTACCATTAAAACTGTTCAGTAAGAAACATAAAAGTGTCTATTCTTCGGTTAGTGAAGAAAAAGGAGATGAGACAGTTGAGACAGTTGTTTCAGAATGGGTGTATTTCTTTGTTAATATTTATTTCTTTTCTTTTTTCCTTTGATGTCATTAATAATCAGTATTGATGTCATCAATAATCAAACTGCAGAGATCAAAATCCTCTCTGGAGTGTCCTTCTTTTGTATACCTGTGTATATGAGTTTGTGCAAGATACATTCCACATAATGAACTGGAAATGAAGTGATAGACTTCAGAGACAGTCTGCATGAATCATGAATTACCCACTGTGTGAGCAGACTGGAGATGACAGCAGGCTACACCCAACAGTTTTAAGTGGACCTTATGGACTTGATTACTAAAGTTCAAAAAGTCTTTAAAAGCCAATTAGAACTGCTGTTTGTAATAGTTAAAGCAATTAATACTGAAATGTAGCAAGAATGAGCTTTTTATTTTTAGAAATCTAGGAAATTCTTTGTTACAAATCACTTTCAGAAATTTGGAAGGAAAATTGAACAGAGATTTCCTGCTGTTGTGTAAGATAACAAAAATATTTTTCTGCATGGATAGGACATTGCAGTCTCAACACTGTAGCAAAATCTCACACCTCAGTAAAACAAAAAGTTATAGAAAAGATATAAGAGAAAACTACTAACATAACTCATTAGTTACAATGCATATGAGAATCATGTACTCTGGAAGATGATTGCTCTCTTGTAATAACCTTATTAAGGCACTATCAGATCAAAAAGGGATGCTGATCTGGGAAAAATGCATCAGAACCTTTAATTCCATCTATTTGGAAACTAGAGGTAACAGTGATAATGATGAGAATGTGTTTTTGCTATATCTAAGCACTAATAAAAAGTGTTTATTACTTTGTCTACAGCAAGATCATTTTTAAAAAGTCTGATAAATGATCTCATTATTATCTTTGTAACCTCAAATGTATTCCAGACTTGGTATCTGCTATAGTATCAGGTACTGTGAGAGTAGAAATAGAATGCTGTTAACAGAAATGCGTGTAAGTTAATTTCAGAAAAGGGCAGAGGTCACCCAAAGCTATTTCCACTTTTCTTTTCAGATTACAGTTAAATACATTCTTTGAAGACTATATGAAAAACTTTCCAGTGCTCTAATGCAAAATGAAGACAGAAGACATACCACAGTATTTTTTCAAGTATATATTTCATTGAATGTACTAGAGCTGTTGCATAAAATACATCATCCTCTGTCTAATCTATGGAAGCAAAGGCAAATTGTAACTTCAGTTAGACTTAGCTAGTGTTTTCTAGTATGATCCATAGGTTTTATCATATACCAAGGCCTACAGGAGACCACAATGGCACACTGATATATGCAAAGGAACACTTAGAAGAAAACACCAAAAGGGATTAAGAAGTCTATCCTTTCTAACAGAATCCAGACATCATTCACAGTTCCTTGGATTCAGTTCAGACCTTAGATTTCTTTTTAGCTTTTGAGTGCATTTGGGTAAATGCCCTTATCTAAATTAGCAGAGTACCTTTGGATAAGAGGGGTAACATTTCTCTGGAAAGTACGAGTGTTTCAAATGTATGCAAATCCTAACTTTAATCTCTTCCATATTTTTCAGCACAGAGTCAAATGTTCTATATACAAAATATTCAAGAAAAAAATTCTTGAGGCAAAATCTGAGCTGGTCATTAAAAGAGATTATGGTTTATATCAGCTGACAATTTTGCCCAGTTTCTTGCTGTGTTTCAGTGATTGTTTTATGCAGTGTTTCCTTGTGCTACACTCACCACCTGTTTTTTAACTATCAACATTCAAAGAAAACAGATGATAACATGAAGTTATTATTATTATTATTTCCCTTGCTTTACCAAGTTCCTGAGGTTACCAGTTCAGTTTAATCATAGAATCATAGAATCACCAAGGTTGGAAAAGACCCACAGGATCATCCAGTCCAACCATCCGCCCTTCACCAATGGTTCTCGCTAAACCATGTCCCTCAACACAACATCCAAATGCTCTTTGAACACCACCAGGGTTGGTGACTCCACCACCTCTCTGGGCAGCCCATTCCAGTGCCTGACCACCCTTTCAGAGAAGTAGTATTTCCTAACGTCCAACCAGTTTATGCAATAGGTTTTCCTGGTGGAACTTCACGATAAATTAATGTGGAACTTCACGATACCTTTATTAGATTGGTTCCCTGCTGGTGGAATAATAAAGTATTTTTACTGCCCTGCACTGTTTTCAATCTGTGCTAAATACAGGAATTGGAAGTTCAAGAGTAAATCACTTTCAGCAAGGGATGTCATTCAACAAGGAGATGTGCATTTCAGTCCCCAAATCACAAAAAAAAGGGACAGAACTCCCAAAAGAACAAATTCCTAACCACTTAATTACTAAGTGAAAACAAAGAATATTTTACTTTTATTTGGAATTTTCTTGTGAAGAAAAAGAACACACTTCTGGTTGAATTTTTAAAATAGAGAGTTTAGGAGTCTATGTAAAAATGATTCCATAGTTTCTATACTATATGGAGGTAAGATTTAAAATAGGTGCAAATATCCTATGTATTTCTCTCAGCATTTTTTCTCAGTGTTGTGGAGTTTTTTGCGCTGTTTACTGAGTCTGCTGGTTATAATGCATTCCATCCATTTTGAGTGCCTAACTCTTAGTTTACTACATAGCCATGTTAGCTGTCTACCTGAGGGGTTTGAATCCTTTCAGTTGCCTATGTCCCATTGTCAACTTGTTTTCAGTATAGACCCCATGTTTATTTCTCTAACAGCAAAGGGAGCAGAAAGAGGTTCTTAGGCTGTTCAAAAACACAGTGATTTTTGAAAGTAAAATGAGATCCTTCCTCAGCTTTTCTGTGCTGTCCCATTTATCTGCAGTAAATACAACTCAGGCACTGAACTGAGTCAAGTTAAAATTAAATCTCTAAATGGAGATATTTTTTAGTACATTTATTCTGTTTGAACTCAAGCTTCAGGAACAGTTACAGTGGTGTGAAACTGATGGCAAATTTTAGTTCAAAATAAGAATGAAGAGCCAAGAAAAAGGAAGGAGGTGAGAACTTTTGAGCAGGCTTTGCAGCAAAAGCCAGAATTTGCCAAAACTTTGGTGCCAATCTTTTTCTCTGCAGTGGGCACTATAGAAAAATGTCCATATAGAAGGAGTGTAAAGCATGACTCATGCCCATCCAGTGAGATAACTTAACACACATCTGCAAAAGATTTTGTTGTAGTTAAATTACCTGTTCATGCTGTGGTGCCTGTTGTCAAACTCCTATGAAGTTGATTTGGTAACTATTTTATATACATGTCAGATATGTACTGAAGCCCCTTTTGTCCTCTCTGAGAATTTAACCAATCCAGTTATTAGTATGTGGAAATAAAGTGTTGATAGGTGCACATTTTAGATTACTCTTTGAAAGTCTTTTACAAGGGCTGCTCCAAAATAAATGCCTCCTATTTTATTATGCTTGACCAGGACATCAGCAGTGGATGCCGAAGATGTGTCAGGGACTGAAACTTCCCACCAATATTCCATTACATTTTGTTGCTGTGTGGCAGATGGGAGCAGAAAGACAGTCTGACAAAATGGCATCTGACACTGACATGCATAGGATGCAAAGGTGTGTCGCTGAATTTCTCTATGTAGAAAAAATGGCATTCAGTGACATTCACTGATGCTTACTGAATGCTTATGGAGACCAAATAGTGGATGTGGTGGGACATCACCACCAGAGGTGGTGGGTGGTGTGTTTCAGCAGTGGAGACAGTGAGTCACCTCTGATGGTACAGATTGCTAAGAGGACAATATGAAGGCTCTTGTTCAGTGCTGGTGAAAATGCATGCCCAATTGTGGTAACCATGTTGAAAAACAGTGTTTTGTAGCTGAGAATTTGCTCTCTATCAAATAGTGTCATTTGTTGTATTTTCCATGGAAATAAATAGGAAGCATTACTTTCAGAGCAATCTATATATAAACATCACATTTTGACATTCTGGATAACTCCTAAGAGACAGTTAGGTAGTTATATATCTTAAACATATATAACATATTTAAGAATATATATTGCATAATTCTGAAAAACTCATCGTATTGATCCTAATTATTGCAGGAAATAATTGTAATCAAAACATGCACATAAATATAAAGTAAGTTAAAAAAAATTGTTAAAGTTTATATGGTTTGAAATTGCTGTCTAAATCCAAACATGACATACAGCATCTTGATATAGATTTCAAAGGGGCATTTTGAGAGGCAAAAATTTGGCTATTGCACTGTAGTCCTATATTACACTGTTCTCCATAGGAGAACATCTGGACCAGACTATCTTGTATCCTATCAATGTACAGTTTATTTGACCTACAGTTGGCTCAATATTAATTTCTGGCACTTCTAGTCTTATTTACGCAATACAATATGCTGTCAGACTGTGGCAAGAGTTTACAACTGAAGTTGCACCTGGGACTTAAAGAAATCTCACGAGTGCGTATTCTGATGTAGTTTTATAAGTTTTACCTCAATATAGTGCTTTTAGATGAGAGGACAAAATATGCCAGAAAAGCCTTATGGAAAGACTGGAAACAGCTTAAGCTGGTTGTTTTCCAGAACAAAGTCAGAATATACATTTTCCCATCATATTTGTTTATTTTAATTGACAAATTATCCCTGCCTCCTTTGAAACATATCTTAATGCTTCTGACTGAAGGGCATGATCTTCACAGGTAAGATGGTGCATAAGTCTTCCACTGGGTGAATAGAGCAAAAAAGTCATTTTGGAAACACACAGATGTTATCACATTTTTAAGACATTGCAAAAATTCTTCTACTGTCTGCTTACCTCACAGTAAATGTCAATGTGAAGAAATTTTCCATTTGTATTTGCAGTAAAATATGAAAAATCCAAATCCAGCCAGAATGTATATAGGGTACAAATATCCTTCATCATCATATCCTTCATCAATGAATTCACAAATTCATTGCATATATTTTACAGTGATTGTGTTATAATATCAAAACAAACAAGCAAAAAAACCCTGTATCACGAATAGTCCAGTAGAACAGTCCACGAATAGAACAATAGATGTGAATTATCTTGCACAATACTAACTGTGGGAAAAATCCAATCACAAGTTTTTTTTTGAGATGAAGAAAAGAAGATAAGCACTACAGTATCTATCTGTATTTTTATGCAATATTCCCCTTATACTTTGCAAATTTGTGATATGGTATTTTAGTTGGAATTTTCAAATTTAATTTTCTGTAATTTTAGTAGATCACACCTTTGTGAGGAACATGAAAAAAATTGTGAAAAGTGTTGCTTTCAGCAAAATTTTGTTTACTCATGATTTAACACTTTTCCTGGTACACAGAGCAACTCACATCATCTACCTAGACTTGTGCAAAGTATTTGACACCGCCACCACCCCCAGTCACCAAATTGGAGAAAAAATGGATCTGATAGTCATACCACTCGCTGGATAAGGATTTATCTGGATGATCACACTCAGAGTTGCAGTCAATGACTCAATGTACAAATGGAGACCAGTGATGGCTGATGTTCATCAGCAATCAGTACTGGGACTAGAGCTATTTAACATCTTTGTGGGCGACATGGACAATGGGATCGAGTGCACCTTAAGTGAGTTTGCAGATGACACCAAGCTGAGTGGTGCAGTTGACACTCTAGAGGAAAGGAATGCCATCCAGAGGGAGCTGGACAGGCTTGAGAGGTAGGCCCATGCCAACCTCATGAAGGTCATCAAGTGCAAGAGATCCTGCACCTGGCTCAAGGCAATCCCAAGGACAAATGCAGGCTGGATAGACAAAAGCTGCTTGAGAGCACCACTGAGGAGAAGGATTTTGGAGTCTCATTTGATGAAAGACTCAGCATGATCTGGCAATTTGCAGTTGCTGCCCTGAAAGCCAACCATATATTTTGCATCAAGAGAAGCATGACTAGCAGATCAAGGGAGGTGCTTCTGCCCCCCTACTCTGCTCTCATGAGGCCCCACCTGGAGTAGGGTCCAGTTCTGGGACCCCCAACACAAGAAGGACGTTGAGCTGTTGGAGTGTATCTAGAGAAGGGCCATAAAGATGTTCAGAGGGGTGGAGCACCTCCACTACTGGGACAGGCTGAGAGAGCTGGGGCTCTTCAACCTAGAGAAGAGATTGCTCCAGGGGGACCTCATAGCAGCCTTCCAGTACCTGAAGGGGGCCTACAGGAAAGCTGGGGAGGGACTTCTTATAAGGGCATGTACAGGACAAGGGGAAATGGCTTCAAGCTTGAAGAGGGTAGATTTAGACTAGGTATTAGGAAGAAATTCTTTACTGTGAGGGTGGTGAGACACTGAAACAGGTTGCCCAGAGAGGTTGTGGATGCCCCCTGCCTGGAGGTATTGGAGGCCAGGCTGGATGGAGCTTTGAGCAGCCTGGTCTAGAAGGTGTTGTCCCTGCCTGTAGAAGGGAATTGGAACTAGATGATCTTAATGATCTCTTCCAACCCAAACTGTTCTATGATTCTATGATATAGTATCTCTTCTAAAGATTAAAAATACATTTTCTTTATTTGGCTTTGGAATAGAAGGACATAATAAGCATGGATAAAAAAACCTCTCAGACGTGAATAAAAGCTCTATTAAGTTATTCTGCAAATTCCAAGCCACAGAAGAAAAACTCTGTGAAGATACTCATTAATGCAATAAACTCCCCTCCATTCTTTAAATTACTGTACATGTAAGTAAAGATCAACACGGAGTATGTGGGCTCCAGAGGTTGTTTGCTTTTTTGTTTCTGTGACCTAGTGACCAGTACCTCATATTTTTAAGATAAATCATCTTCTTTTGCATAGTACTTAAATAAGCTTCAAAAAATAGCAAAAGAGAAGCCACATTATTCTCCAACTTCCACGAGCAATCAGCTTAAGCTCAGAAGCCTGAAATGTGATTACTCACATCACTGTCTAAACTTGCTTAGCAACAAATTTTAATAACAGTTATAAAGCTATCCAGTCATTTGTTTAAAGTAGCTACCTAAACGATCTCCTGTGGAAAGTTTTCTTCACATGTTAATTGATTAAGAAAATGAGTTAGGAAAGATCTTTTATCCGCACTAAATTTACAGGTCTTCAATTTTATCACATCCTCTTCTTTCCTATGATACTCTCGAATTTTCTCTCATTAAAGTTAATTGAAGCTTTGCTTTTGACAGTACCATTTGTAAGGATTATATATTTATTTCCATCTGCTTATTCTGAAATAATATATAAAGCTGTCTGTTAGAAAGGAAGATAATTTCTTTTAAAAAAAGAAGGTGAAAAAAAAGATTGAATAACTTTGTGGATGTGAATAAAGGTAACACATGTCAAAGCTGTTTCCGAGGTCACTTGTATGTCTGAGTTGTCTACTATAAAAAAGAAATTGTAATGTTCTGTCCTACTCAGTATTCTCATTAGTATCCTCCACCATGTGAATCTTACTCCCACTTTGAAAAGGAAATAACTAGATCCTGTTAATCACCAAAGCAAAGCCAAACAAAATGTGACCGTGTGCTTCACAGTGCACCATAGTGATATTACAAACCACAGTTGAATAATTCAGTACTCTTTATTTATCTCTTAATAAATTACAATTATTTAAAGGACCCAGGGAATAAAATTAGTTTTGTTGTTAAAAAGGTGATGAAATGAACTAGTAGGATCAAAATCTAAAGTCAACTAGATACAGACTGAACATGTGAATCAGAATTCCCACTGATTTTTATAGGATTCTGTCAATGTAAAGAAAGTACATTTTATAAAATAAACTGTCTGTGCTGTGCTTTAAATGATTTTTTTTTTTATGTTGATGATTTTCAGAAATACTGTTGAAGCAATAACCTCATTCCTACCAGTTCAAACAGCTGTGACTCTCCCAGTGCATAATCTTAGTCTGTGGCAACTGGAATACAGTGTAATTCAAATTAACTATTGTTAAAGAGAACTAATTTTCATTACCTTGAAACTGCTCACTACTAATCTGTAAAGTCCTGGTAATCTCTTTACATGTTTGAGAAATATTTTTAAAGATGTTTTAATATTTTTAATATATTTAAAATATTTTTTAAATGATGTAAGTGACAAGAAACATACAGAACCAATGTAAGCAATTCTTTTAGTTTTTTCTTCCTGTCTCTTTCTTTCATTCAGATCTCCAGCACTCCAGAAGTTTAATCCATTTCTTCTGCAGTCACTGAGAATTTTTTTAGTAGTTAAAATTTATCTAGCTTATTCCTTTCCATGCTCTTCTCAACTGATAAAAATGATTGCGGTGACAGGAGTATATCACAAATGAGGCACTTTTCTCATGCCATAGTTTGAAGATACAAAAATGTCTGGGCCAAAATGTAAACCTCTTTATTTCATAAAACAAATCACTGTAAAACTGATGGTATTATAAGTAAACCTACACCCAGGCAAGAAATAATCTCAATTCAAATCTAATTCTACAGGTAGGACATTATAGATATTTAATTAACTAAGCAAACTAAGCACAACTTTTTAATTTATAAAAGTGAAGAGTATTATTATTTTTTTCTAATTAAGAGTAGTTGCATTTTTTTTTTCCTGACATACTAGCTCATTAAAAGCAGGAGTTTTTTATTACCAGTATCTAGCTTATGGCTTTTTCTTTATTTCTTTATAGTTTTGAAATTCAACACTGTTTAATAAATACAGTACACCTGATTTTTTTTTTTATTTACTATTTTTTAAATGAAATTACTGCAACTGTAAATATTGCTCTAAGCATATAAGTTTCACTAGAGTTCTGGCAATTTACAGTAGCTGAGCATCATCATTGATGTCTAAGTAGCTTCATGGGTTTCCATACTTACTGTGTTTCAAAGACTTACAGATTCTTATGATGATTGCTTAGCAGTTATGAAAAGTCGGGTCCTACTACTTTCAATTTGGTTTTAGTTTGAATAATTCTAGAATATTAAACAAAAATATTTTATACTTTTAAATCTTCAGTAAAGGATTCATAAGTTATGTGAATCTGGATTTAAGAGTAGAATGTGTCTGAATAATAAAGATATACGGTAATATGCTTAATAAGAAAATGTAAAATAAATTTGAGAAGAAAAAAAATGTGAAATAATATGTAGCTTTTAGAAAAATCTTCAAAGAGCAAAGCCAGCGTTTAAATGTTAATGGAAGGAATGCTACTGAATTCTTTGCAGCATTTTGCAGAAAACTCCAACCACATACTGAAATATGATTTTTACTGTGTTTAGTTAAGTTCCATATGGTCTTAAGAATATTAACAGTCTAATGTTAATCATCTTGAGAATACAATGTATGATTTCTAGGGAAAAAAAAAAAAAGCATCCTGAATGAATAATATTTTTTAACTACAACCCTACTTCTAAAAAGACTTATTAATTAAATGATGATAATAGGATAAATTCCACCCTTATGTACTTAACCAACATAAGCAAACAAGTAAGGACTTAGTTTTCTTGCTGTTGTTTCTAGTTTAAGACAGACAAATCCCTTAACCTTTATTTCATATAAGCGAAGAGGAATTTTGTTTCTCGATACATGGAGGTCTCATATCCATCAAGAAAGTGAGACAGGATGGAATTTACTGGCTTGGAAGATGAGAAAAGGGCCATTACTCCAGTAAGGATTTCAACACTGAGCACATAGTGTGATTAACTGAAGAATGGCTGAATGGACAGGCCAATGGTGTGGTGACACAAAGACTAAAATGACATACCCTATAGGACTACATTAGTTCTGATTCTGTTCAGTATCTTCACTAATGCTCTGGATGATGGGTTAGTTTGCTCATGACCAAAAATTTGAGGAGTGACTGACATAACAAAGGGTTGTGTTACTATCCAGAAGGATGTTGAAAGGCAGGGCTGACAGGAATCCCATGAAGTTAAACAAAGAGTAACACAAAACCCAGTTGGGGAGAAACAATCCCATACATCAGTATGTTATGGAGTCACAGGAGGTTCTCTCTTAATATCAGGAAATACTTTTTTAGCGTGAGAGCAACTGAACACTGAAACAAGCTGCCCAGAGTCATTGCAGAATCACCAGCCCTGAAGATATTCCAGTACTTTGCAAATAGCTTAGATGGCTTTGCTTGAGCAAGGAGCGTACAGGAACTGTTGGATCACAGCCTGAACCTCTGATTGACCACCTGAGGCAAGCACTGAGTCAGCTGCAGGGGCACAGGTGAATGCAATTTCACCTGAGTGACCTCCTAGACCTCATTTAAGGGCTGACTCAGAAGGAGGAAGGATCTCTATGTGGAGATCCTTCCTCTTGGAGCTCTTCTGTGAGCCCAGGATATGGGTAAGATCTTTATTTCATTTCTCCTTTGTAATGCGATAATCTCTCTGGTCCAATACCTGTATACCTGTTTGCCATATAAAGGAGGGTTGGACCAGGCAGCCTCCAGTGAGCCCTTCCAACCTCACCCATTCTGTGACTGTGAGACCATGCTGTTACTTAAGCTTTTTTTATCATAATTTATCTAAAATGCCTCTATTCATATTTTCTTCCTGTTCACATTTAATATAGGTCAAGTATTGCTGTTTCCTTTAATGTACTTTATTATTCACAATTTAACTACAGAATCACTAGGAGTAAGGCTCACAATATTGTTACTTGTAGAAGTTATTTTAGCAGAAAACGTCAAAGTAAACAAGTGCTTTGTCATCAAGGAACTCTTTGGAAGTTGTTGTCTTCCATTAGGTTTATAAGAGTACAAGATGAACACTTTCTATGTACATAACCTACCTATGCAGTTTGCATCAAAGTCAGCAATCACTATATCTTTTTCACCCTTTTTTAGTTGTAAAAAGTTTCTGAAGCATCTAAGACTTTCCCTCCTAACCTGACCATATTTGCTGCCAGTTTGGGAGAAAAAAAAAAAAAAAAAAGGAAAAAAAGTTGAGCTGCTTTGTTTTGCAGACACCTAGCTATAACAAAAAATTTTTTTTTTTAAATTAGATGTTGTGAAATGGCTTTATTATCTTCCATATATGAAAATTGCAAGAATGAACACTCATCAAATATACAAGCCTTTAATGTTAAGAAGCACAAGAAATTCTTACAGTCATATTTGTTTAACTGTCTTCCAAAACTTCAGATATAAAATATCTTTGTTATATTATTGTTGAAATGGATTTGAATTTCCTCTTTTTGTATTTTCTTAAATTTTCCAATTTCACTCTGTGAACCCTTTGCATATTGTTAGCAATGCAGCAACAGCTCTTAGATTTAAGCTAGTATTTTGGAGATGCGGGAGGACAAGAGTAGTTGGCAAAGAATAGTTATGATAAATTATTTTAGACTGTGCTGCTCAAAAATTTCCTGTATATGATGAAAATCCATTATTTTAATTATACCTGTTTCTTTCCAGAAAACTTTTGCATGGTTTCTTACTGTGAAATCCTTCTGATTTAGCCCCCTTTTGTTTAAATGTGAAATAGGATAAAAAGAAAATTCTAAGGGATGGTAGAAGGAGATTATCTAGGTGTTGTTTTTGTTTATATTTTGTGTTTTGGGTTGCTTTTTCTGCTTCTCTCACAATACCATTTTACTTAATAATTCTCTAGCTGAATGCACGGATTGTCATTGGGCAATTTATTCAACTCTTAATGATTTTTGTTATTCCATACATGAGAACATATGCTGTCTGCTTTACAAAAATTCTACCTCCCCAAAATAATGTAATTAAAAAAGCATGTTCATCCTCTAACTGGAACAACTTTATCTTTGTTTCTACAAATATGAAGCTTTGATAATATTGTATGCAATACAGCACTAGTGTTACCAACCCATTTCTTACGATCATACAATCACAGAATGTCTTATGTTGAAAGGGATCTTAAAGATTATCCAGTTCCAACCCATCTGCTGTGTACTGCCCCACCGGTTCAGGCTACCTGGGGGCCCATCAGCCTGGCCTTGAACTCATTCTGGGATTAGGCCTTAAGAGGGTAGAGGGCGACAGTTCCTTCCACCCCTCTTTAGGAGCAGCCAGGATACAGTCCTCTGGGCTGAAAGTGCACACTGCTGGATCACATCAAGCTTTTTGTCCACCAGGACCCTGAAGTCCTTTTCCACAGGCTGCTTTTAATGAGATCTTCTCCCAGTCTGTACACATATCTGAGACTGCCATGACCCAAATGCAACACCTTGCACTTTGCATTGTTAGACATCGCTGTGTTATTGTGGGCCCACTTTACAAGCTTGTCCAGGTCCCTTTGGATGGCATCCCTTCCTTCTGTCATATCAACAGCACCACTCAACTTAGTATCATCAACAAACTGAGGGTACATTTGATTCCACTGTCCATTTCATTGATAAAGATGAGAAGAGCACTCGTCTTAAGTCATTGTTCACCATCTGGCAGTAGTGCTCTTGACCATAACCCTCTCACTGTGATCCTCTAATCAATTCCTTTTCGGCTGAATAGTCCACCCTTTGAATTCATACCTCTCCAACTAAGTGATAAGCGTGTGGTGTGGGACCAAAACAAAGGCCTTGTAAAAGC
Organism: Gallus gallus; assembly: GCF_016699485.2. Taxonomy (NCBI): domain Eukaryota; kingdom Metazoa; phylum Chordata; class Aves; order Galliformes; family Phasianidae; genus Gallus; species Gallus gallus. The sequence continues at coordinate 41,350,824 of NC_052532.1, forward strand.
CCAGGTAGAAGACAACAGCTACTCTTCTTTTTTTTTTTTCCACCAGTGCAGTCAATAAATTGCAGAAGGCCATTACATTTGTTATGGACAGTCTGTCCTTGCTGAAGTTGTGCTTGTTGTCTTAGATCGTCTCCTTGTCTTGCATATGTCTTAACATAGCATTCAGGAGGATTTGTTCCATGATCTCCCCAGGCACAGATGTGAGGCTCACCAGCCTGTGTTCTAGGTTTTCCTTTCTCCTTTCTTAAAAATGGGAGTGATGCTTTCCAGTCACCAGTGATTTCACCTGGTAGCCATGATTTCTCAAATCTAATTGAGTAGGTTGGTGACTACATCAGCCAGCTCTCTCGAGATGCAACCCGGAGTCCTATCTGGACCCTTGAGTTACAAATGTTCACATTCCACAGGTGGTCATGAACCTGGTTTTTGCTTACAGTGGGAAGGGCATTGCTCCACCAGTCCCATTTTCCAAACCATTCACTCAAAGGCTGTGTGAAGAGCAGTTCTCAGCAAAGACTGAGGCAAAAAGTTTGAGTACCTCAGCCTTCTCCTGGTCCATTGTTAGGGTTAACAATTGATTTTTGAAACATATCAGGGAAGTTTTAATTATTTTAATATGTACACAACATTCATTCTGAATCAAATGACATAGTTATGGCAAAAGTGCAGGATATGAGTTAAAGATGAAGGAGACTATGAATTTATTAGTCTGACTTGTTCTTTTTTCTTTCTTGCTACACATTGGGCATTTCTTACGCTTTATCAATTAGTGAAAGAAGAACCTTCAAAAAAATAATCTAAAGTAGCACCATGTGTGGCAGACTTACTTCTTCTGCTAGTACATTTTTGGCTTAAAGATTTGTGATAGCAGTTTTACATGACCCAGGCTGAACCTCCATTAACTGATTTCCTGGAGGAGTAATTAAAAGGAAATGATTTGCTTTTCTGGTCTCTGCTTTGAGTTTACCTTAAGTCTCAGAGGTGAAATGAATAAAAGTGGAAGGAAAATAGGCAAAGCTAAAAATAACACAAAATAACACATTTTCCTTAGGATTTGGTATGTATTGAATTTTATGAGATGGAATTAGTACTATAGTACAATTCATTCAAATCCAACTGGAATAATCAGCAAAGAACACAAAACAGTTTATCAGCGTAATGTATCCTTCTTCTTCCTTCTTCTTTTGACTTTCCAACTTCACAAGACTACCACTATATCAGACTGAAATAATAATAATAATATGACTTTAAATATTACCTCCTTCTATGGAACCTTCACTCAAATAGAACTTATTCTTGTTTCCAGAAGCTGTTCAATTACATTACTTTTTACTAGATTCTGGGAAGTAATCTTTGCTTTCATTTAGCTGGTGTACTTCATTTGCTACCTCTGCTTCTATGTAAGGAGAATTGTACTCTTGTTGTGCATATATATGTCTATTTTCCTTCTCCATATTCTGAGCTCTGACTGTGGTCTATTATCTGGAGAGAAACTTTAGAAGCTGTATCACAGTTCAGGAAGCAGGAACTGGCTTTTGATAAAAGGCTTCCTTTTTCTCTTCCACAATACATCTGGGGCCTTTCACTGTTGATTACTGTAATTCTAGCTTAACGCAGCACTGACGTACGATTGAGAACTTTAACAAAATTTTAATGCTGGAAAGAAAAAAAAAATCACTAGCAGCAGGTATATTAATAAGTAAAAGGAAGATTACTTTGGTTAATTACTAGTCCAAAAGTCCCTTATCAGTTGTCAATCTATCAAGGTTTTTTTTGAGATTTGCTTAGAAAATAGTTGAGAAATCAGAAATATCAGCTTTCCAGGAAGACATTTGCTGCTATAGAATAATTTTTGCCTGAAACTCCAGATGGAATGTACAGGAATAAATTCCACACAATTGAAGAAAACTAAATGCAAATATCTCTATGTAAGAATGGATATATTTACAAGGGAAGGTTTTAACTGCTGATTTTAAGCTGTTGACTTGAACAACAACAACAAAAAATGTATCATTTATAGTAGATAATATCCTCTAGAGTAGTTTAAGACTGGGGAAAATACAAGGTCTAAAAAAGGAGATAAAGAAATTTTATTTATTTATTTTACCTTAAGTTCTCACAATGGTTTTGGTTTTTTTCACTTTTTGTTGAAGAGCTAGAAGTACATTTCATTTTAGTTGATACATATCTTCATCTTTCTGGCAAAGAGAAACTAGTTTTTATCAATAATAATAATTTTAAATAAGTATAATGTTAAGATAACCCAGAATTCCTGCAAACAATTTGTGATCAAGCTATCTGTCCTTTTGTTACTGTCTCAAGACTATGTCATAAATTCTGACACATATGCATATCTGTGGGATTTATCTGTACCTTCCCTTACTCAAGATTAAAAGTTACATGCTAGATCACATAAATCAGTTGCCAGTCCCTGGGTTTAGGGAACTAATGTTCAGTGTTTACTTGTATTTGGAAAAAAAAAAAATAATCATACCTTAATTAATCAACGAAGTGTTCCAGGTAAGCAGGAGAAGAGTTAGCTGATGTTAAACTGATTTGGAGTATATAAATTAAAGGTTAGCAAAAGAAATAGGTCATTACATGCAGTATGCAAAAAAACTCAGGCTTAGTATCACAAAGTTCTTGATGTTTAGAACTGGAGTGGAGAATAAGCCAAAGAAAATGGATGGAGCTTTTTTTTTTTTAATATACATTGTAGAATAACATTGAATTGGCAGCAGACTTAAAAATGAGTTGTATCAACTTCAGCTCCATGCCGGCTTCAGAGGGACTGCTCATATATAATATTAAGTGTGTGTTCAAGCATTTTGATCAAAGCAGGTCAGAGGTGTTCTGTCCATGAAGGATTAAGTCTTGCCTTATTAAGAAGGACATGACTCCAGTTCATTAGTAAAGGACTGCTGGATGTCAACAGGAGGAATATTTTTCTAGCATATTTGTCCCTTCTGTATGGGTAGGGAGTAGAGGGGGGGCAAAAAAAAAAAAAAGCTTAAAAACTCCCTTGAATTGTCAGAGTGTTCAAGTACTAATGATACTAAATCACCTTTCATTGCTTAGGCAATACTTCTGAAGTGGTGAAGTTCTTTCTTTGAAAATCAGGCTGTTTTAAGGACAAAGCTGTATGCTTCATCATTTACTTTTTTTATAAATTATATCAAAGATATTGGATCTTCCTATAAGCTAGATTTTCAGAAACAGCACATTATGAAACACCATTTTCAAATATGCACTGTAATGTTCTAATTCCATCCTAAAGCAAATATTCCTGTTGATTTTACTTCCGTCTGTAAATCAAGATTCTATGCTGAGTTCCTGTCAGAATTTGCAGAGTACAGATTGAGGGTGTACTACAACATGGATTTCTTCCATTCTCAAGTCAGATGTCTACGAGAATTACTTTGAAAGCATGTACTCAACAAACTTTTACTATTCATGGCTAAAAAATTAGGAACTTATGATGTAACAGGCAGAGGACCTTCTGCTAATGTCAGAAAGACTGGAGAGATGGCTTTGGGGTCACAGACAGGTTCTTAACCTTATTGCCTTAGGAGCAAGGCAGACTTCTGCGTGCTACCTGCCTGTAAATTGATGTATATCCATGAAAATATTAGTTTTTTTTTAGTATATGTCTTTCATTTGAAGTTTCCTGATAAATTATCTCTGAAATGAGCAAGTGTCTATATTCAGATTTAATAAATAAACAAAAACACCGTAGTAATTTTTCCTTTATGTTGAAAGCTTTTTGCTTTCTATTTAATATGTACTGACATCTATACATCTCTATTGAATTTGGGATTTTAAACTCCAAATGGCATTGCAGCTCTAGCAGCATTCCTCATTTTTCTTGCATTTAGAGAACTGCAAGTGGAAATGTCCTTGCAAAAATCCAAGTGCTGCCATGTGATATCAAGATTTTCTTAAAGTGCAATAATCTGACACAGAAGGGAAAGTTCCTAATAACTTTCTTAATAAACTGAGATTTTCTGTAAGAATATCAGCTTTTATTTGTTGCTGGTGTTGTTTTTCTTTAAAAAAAAAGTTGTAGTTTTGATAATTAAATCAAAATATTCTTGGCAGAAAATTACCAATATCTGTATTTTATAATATATTTAATGATGAAAAGAGTGATTTATATCACTATTACTGATGTAATTGATGTGCAGCGTATTTCTTTAAAATTGTTTGAAAAGGGGAAGCATTGCTTAAACCTTGCTGAACTGCTTAAGGAAGACAGAAGGAGACAAGATTTGCAAAACATGGTTGTAAAAGCTAGGGAAGATAAGGCTGAGAGGACTGCATCCAGCCAGGATATCTGTTGCATTCTTTTCAAGAATGGCATAAACCACAAAGACAGAGTCAGCAATTAGGCTTAATTCAGACCAAAGGTGAAAAAGGACAACAAGAGGAAGACTCCAAGCCTTAATCCTATGACCCCAGAAGACCACCACCATGATTCAGTAGCATGCTAAAAGGGGCTGGGCTAGGGGTGGACAATAACAATAATCTCTCAGAAGTAAGTGTAAATATCCCTCCTATTTGTGGCATACGTATGACTTGTTTCTATAAATATTTTTAACCTCTACCTCACAGTGTGCAAGCTAGGAGGTTGTGCAACAGTGTGCAAACAGACATGTTTGCAGCCAGCATGTGTGTGCAGTGCTGATAAACATACTGCTTTTATAACTACTTTGCGGTTATGGAGTTTGATTTCTGCAAGTCAATTACCATGACAAATATAAACATCAGTTAAATCTGTGAACTGATATCACACATTTATAAGCTACTGAGCAATTTGATGTATCAGTGAGAGATTGTTATCAATTACTTCCCCCCCTTCTTTAATACTGCACACTACTTCTGTTCCAGCAGAAAATGGAGTCAACCAAATAAAAGAATTCAAACTGTTCTGATTTGTGTTCAAAGATACCAGTCTAGGAAAGTGGCTTAACCTTAGTAGGCACCTAAGCACTGCATATCCACTCACTCATTTTTCTCCCATAGGGATGGGAAAGAGTATAGTACAAGATTAAATGTAGAACAAGATTAAATCAAAATGACATTAGAACACTTATGGTAGTTACTAAAAACACACATAGAAAATAGTGAATGGAAGTTGCTCAGGAATGTGTACTTGGGAAAAATTCTTATATATATGCATAATGTCACTTTAAAGTTGTGCAAAGTGAGATGCAAAATGCCAAAATAGAATATAGTGACAGTTCCAAACCACTTTGCAGTTATTTTATAAAGGCTTTAGTGATGATATTGGAACAAAGAATGGGAAAAATAACCATTTTATTTAGTTTGTCACATGTTTTCAAGGTTTTCTATTCAGATAGGTTTTGGTAGCATTTTAACACCTTCCTCATTTTAAAGTCTACAAGTTTTCTTTTTCCCTTAAAATTTTATGCCCTCTGGCTGCTTGCAATGTTTTTCCTGTAAAATTGATTTCTGAACAGCTACACAGATAATCAAAGAGAAATGAAACCAAGAGTTTTATGAAAAAAAGCTGCATATCTGTCCAGCATCCTTTTTTTCCCCCATTAAAAATAACAATAAACCCTAAAAACTAATCGCAGGTGAAAATAAATCGTTTTAAAAATTTCATTTTATAATGCAATTTTTTTCTTTTTCTTCATATTATACTCTTTCACTATCTCTAAGTTTTAGAATTGGAGGTTGCACACACCATACAAAATATAACTAATTTGCACCGTCTGTGTGCAACCGTTTTTAGGTACAAAATTGTTCTAGTGTGTATGTAGTTTTTCCATCAATCTGTGCCTGTAACAATCTGTGCCTGTAAGATGCTAGATGTTAAAGAAAAGTAAAAAGTATATTTTTATTTCTAAATAAATGTAAGAATAGTGATGTTAAGAACTCTGCACTAGGTTTTTAGCAGTTATTGAAGGATTACTCCATGGCTGATAAAGCAGCATATGTGATTAGACTAAATGCTTGCCTTATTGGTTGCAGATTTTTTGCTCATTTAAAATTGCTTATGATTTGTTTTAAACAGTTTGCAGAGCCACGTGAACTGATTTTCAATTATTTGGGAATATGTACAATAACATTCTTCATTTACTTTAGCTTCTGTTCTTCTTTTTGTAAGAAATCAATAGAGAAGTATACCAGCCAGAGAAATAAAGCTCAGATCTGTTAGGGAAAAGAGCACTAAACCTACCTGTTGAAACTTTCTGCATCTTGCTAACTAAAGCATATAACACACTGGAAAGGACTTTTGTACTATAAAGTTTTTAAACTACAAATCCTCTTTTCCAGCTTCATTTATAGTAAAATATTCAAACTTATACTTTATTTTGATTATCATGAATGGACTTTATGCCAAGGAATACATTACTCAAGAAAAGGAGAAAATAACCACAAAAGAAAGTTTCACATAAGTCATGTGAACTTTGAAAATCCAAGTAGCATTAAATTGCCTTCCATGACTTTGGATGCCTGAGTGCATAGAAGTCTAAGCTTTTCTTATCTCAGACTTCTTTTGTCTTTGAGACATAATTTGCCATTCACATTCAGTGTCTAAAAGATTTTATTTCACAAGTGCAGCTGAGGAGAAACTGTATTTAACTACACTACTAGCAATCCCTAGAGAACGTGATCATTCTATACTAGGTCAAGACTATCAGATAAATATTCCTTATAGTACCGCAAAGCATTTATTCTTATGCTTAAATGCATCACAGTTCTGCAAAGCACTTATTAGGGCATTTACAAATATGCCTAAAAAGTTAGAGCACTTTGTTGAATATGCAGTTACTACAAGTAGGCAGGGCAGCAAGGTCTTGGTCCAAGGTGAAGAATGACTTTCTTGGATGAATAACAGTAAGTGTAGAAAAAGGGAAAAGAATTTACTTACCTCAGGAAGGCCTGTACAGTCCCAGAGTAGGCAGAGATCTCCAGGCAAGATACTTTTGCCGCCACTACCAACCCTTAAATGAGGTCTAGGAAGGGGTAAAGCCAGGATCCACTCCTTCCAGTCACTCAGATGTGCTGCTTGACCTTGAGCTCTCCAGAGTTGGTCCTGCCTTCCCACTAGGTGTTCAATCACTAGTTCAAGCTGGGACCTAGCATTTCTATTGCAGTGATGCCTACTAAATCAATGGTGAAGTTGTCAGATATTGTTTTTGCTTTCAAATATTTGTGAAAGATAACGTCAGTCTTTCTTAGATCATTATCCTACAACTGTGTGAACTGCAGGAGTACTAATGCAGTAATCATTTACTTTCAAAATGCAGAGATTTCCCTGCAGAATGTGGAGAAGCCCATGATGGAGTAAGTACAAATGGTCTGAAGGAACAGCCCACTCAGGAAATGTGGCCACTGGAGAGGAGGTAATGAAGGAACAGAAGAAAGCATTGAGGAGGCGGGAGAGGCAGAGGGAAACTGTAATAGACTGACTGCAACTCTCCACTTAGTCCATCTTCCCTGTGCCATTCAGGTGTGGGAAGGACGTAGAGAAGTTGAAAATGAAGTGAAGTTGAACCTGGGAAGAAGGTGGTGGAAAGAGTGACAATGACAGACATTAAAATGTCTAAATGTATTCTAACTGGCAATAAATTATATTAATTTTCCCCAGGTTGAATCTGTTTGCTTCTGACAGTAATTGGTAACCGATCTCTCTGTCTTTATCTTTCTTGATCCATGGGCTCTTTCATCCTATTTTATCCCGTCCTGTTGAAGAGGGAACCTGGATAGGCTTCTGATTGCAGTCCAAAGTCCACACACCACATAGGTGAAATTTTTGTCTTCTTTCTGCATTAAATATTAAGAAGTGAATTCTTATTGAGTCTTTCTTGGACATCCTGCTCCTTGCTATTTGTCTCTCTTTATTGTCTCATGTGAGGAGAAGTGCTAAACCATTATACAGAATATTCTGGAAATAATACTATTACTCTTTTTCCTGGTGATATTGATTCATTATTAATCATTGCATTTCATGCTCTGATTACTTGGGTAAAAAAGAATTAAGATTAAATTCAATGTGTTACATTTGTCACCACTGTGGTTATTTCTGTCTTGTTCCCAGAGGAACAAAAATCCGTTAGAGAAATCTACATTATAGGATGCACAGATTGTTTAATTCAGCCATCTTAGCCAATTAAATTTATATCAAATCCCACAATTAACAATAAACCACTAAGGTTTAAGGCAAAGTATTTAAAACGGATGACAACCATAATGGTTTAATAACTGTAAAGAGCTAATTATGCTGCTAAAACAATTACAAATCCTAATACCTCTACTAGATCCTCCTAGCCTTACTTTCCTTTGTGTCAAGCTAGGTGAATAATTTAAAAACAAGGAACAATCCCTTCTGGTTATAGTGTTTCCTGAACACAAAATTTGTTTTAGAGAACAGCGTTGCTCAAAATAGAAAGGAGATGTGGGGGGAATTAATATTGAAAACATCAATGACAGTTTTGCTTTAGTAGACAAGTGTGTAATGCAAAATCAAAAATTGATGGGATCTTTTTGGATGATACCTTTTTCATGTTTGCTTTAGCAAGGGGTTGGAATGGATGATCTCCAGAACTCCCTTCCAAACCCTATGATTCTGTCATTCTGTAATGACTTTGCTTGTATTTTATAAAAGATTTTATATTTATTATTTCTTCATCAGTAAGTAGACATTAATATTCATATTCTTGCTGTTTGACATTCTGTGAGTTATTGGACTGTAGTACCAGAAAAGGTCTTACTGACAGAAAACTTTATAGAGCTTTATCTGTAAATTCACCCATTTGCTTGCTATACATTCTAACTTACTGAACGATTTCTTCGTATTCACCTTTATCCTCTTTATGAAAACAAGAAACTGAGATAGGCTCTGATGTGATTTCACATCACAGCATGATATGATTCAGACAGTAAACCACTTGCTCTTCCTGCATGGAGTTCTTTTGGCCTCTTCACTGGCAACCAAACACACCTGCAAATCTTTTTAAGTTTCTGGCAAGCACTGAAATTAATTCTTCATTCAGAGTTCTGGCTAGTTCAGCAGACAACAGCTACAACCAACAATGAAACAGTAAAAAAGGCCTTGACAGGTTTTCTTTCTAGTGAGAATATAATGAATTATCAATTTTAGGCTGCATTTATCACATTTTTTTTTTCATTTCTCTCAGTTAAGCATTTAAGAAAACTGATTGGTTTGTTCTTTATAAAGCCTTCCATGCAATACTTTGCCAGCTGTTTCTCTTAGTCCCGAATTTCATTATTTATTTATTTATTTATTCATTCATTCATTTATTTTTGAGTTAGGTAATGTGGAGATGAAGAAATAGGGAAAGGGAGCTGGATTTTTCTCATATCTCTTATATGGTACCAGGTACTTCACTTGAGCTGAGATTCAAGTGGACATTCAAATTCACAAACCAAACTGTCAGTATATATTCTTAGCAGAAATAGTCAGATGTCTCTAACCTACTTAGGCACTTCAGGTATGCTAATCTAAATTGTTAGATTTAAGTTAGGTGTCAGAATTTGTTCACTGAACCTCTTATTTGTGTGTGTGTGTGTGTGCGCACACATGTCTTAGTGTGTGAGCACTGACAATTTTTCTTCATGAGACTTTTCTGAATTCAGAGACATGTTTATATACTCAAAGACTCATCTAAACCTCTTTTGAAACTAAGACTCACTGATCACACAATGTTCAGCTCAAAACAACAACAATTTTCCCACTAAATGTCAAATGAAAGCCCTCTGTCTTCCAGGGAGGAAGAAACCTAGGTCATGCCACTTCCAGGAGCTGTACAGGAGTTCACAGGAGCTTGACATAGTTTGACATAGTGCCTGAATGAAAGCATCCTTCCCAGTTGCCTGCTGAGTCTGGAGCACTGAATAATGAGAAAAGAGTCAGAGAGAACTCTTAGAAAAATCATGGGGCTAATATGTTCATAAGAAATCAATCCTTTTATTTGGATTTAATGTTTGAAGATTTTCTCTGTTGAATGAACACTTGTTTTTTTTTTTTACCCATTCTCTTCATCACTAAAATGAAGACAAGTCCAACTAAAGTATTGAAATACCTTTCTTAATTGAAAAATGGTGTCATTAAAAAAGAAAATATCTTTGAAGCCTATTGACTTTTTTGGAAATTTATCTTGTAAAGTTTTAATGACAATTGTCTTTACTTATTTTTTTTTAATTGACATGTCATTATATAGGTAGGCCTTTGTTTTTCATTTGTATGTGACTTTTCAAAATGAAAAAATAACAGTGGTGATTTTGATTGTTGTTGGATTTTTGTATGATTTGATGTTCTTTAGTTTGTTTATGTTTCTTATATCCTTGAAATGGAATCAACTTTGGCATCTGGAGATTTTTTACCACAGGCAATTCTAAATGTTTATTGTGTCCCTCTAGCATCAGTTATTTTTCATTCTGATAACTTATATTAATTAGTTCCAAGACATTGCTTATGTACAGGATAGAGCATCTTATAAACACAAAACACTTCTATTCCAATTATGTGTTCATTCGTACACATCTATGACTCAGTGTCATCTAAAATTTCTGATAAGTATCTCATTGACACATTCAGTGATGAAAATCTTGTTCTCTCTGATTAGAAACAGTATAGTAAATCCTTCTCTACTGTCTGTCTTAAATGAAGGCAGAAAATAGGACACGATTAGGCTTCTGTAATCATGCAGAATAAGTTTAGCCTGATGGCTCACTGACAGCATAAGAGTGTGAGTGAACTCTGAATACGTTTTGAGAGAGTGATGCAAACAACAGAAGGCAGATTAATGCAGGCATATTTTCTGAAAGAAGCACATTGATCTTTCTGTTGCTGTTAGCTTACGTGAATAGCAACATATATATGTGAATGATTTTTCAATATAAGAAACCCCCAAATGACTGAGCAGTTAACATAAAAGATTAATGGTATTGCTTGTACCAATTACTAGGAGTGTAAGAGATAACCCACTTATCAGTCATTCATTGTTGATTTTTTGAGAAAACTGTCATTGCTTTACTATGGAATTACTTAATCAGAATGACACTTGTTTGCATTAACCATGTATTTAAATTAATTTTAGATGAATAGCAGCTTTTCCAATCACTTTTATGAAGGATATTGTAAATCCCTGGAGAAAAAGATTTATTAAGCTAGACAAGCATTTTTGATATTTGGGTATCTGCTTACTTCAGGATTAACGTAACACAGTGACAACTATTTGTCCTTCATCTGAATAGTGGAAGGTGAGATTTTAGATTAAAAAGAAGACAATCTGAAGGCTAACTGCCTCCAAATGGAATAGAATAGAGGAGTTCAGTTGAAAGGGACTTTCCAGACCATCTAGAACTGCCTGACAACTTCAGGGATAACCAAAAGTTAAAGCTGATTGTTAAGGAAATTATCCAACTGCCTCTTGAACATGGACAGGCATGGAGAATAAACCACCTAACTAGGAAGCCTGTACCAGTGTTTGATCACTATTAAGGTAAAGAACTTTTTCCTGTTACCTGTTTTCCTGTTTTCCTGAACCCTCCCAGTACATCTTTGTGCCATAGGTTAACAGGGAGAAGAGATTGATAATTCCCCCACAGTTTTCTCTCCTTAGCAATGAGGTCACCTCTTAGTATTCTTTTCTCCAAAGTAGATAAACAGAGTGCCAAACAGGACACACTTTCTAGCCCTTTTATGAACTTTGTTGAGCTTCTATGGATGCTTTCAAGTATCTTAACATCTTTTTTATATTGTGAGCCCAGGGCTGCAGTGAGGCTTCACCAATGTTAAACATGGTGAGAGAAATCTCCTCTTTTGACGAGCTGGCTATGTTGTGCTCATTGCTCCCCAAAACACAGTTTGCCGTCATAGTTGCCATGACACACTGTTGCCTTATGCCGAGCCTGCTGTCACCAGCACCCCCAGATCCCTTTCTGCTGAGCTGCTCTCCAGCTGTTCAACTCCCAGTCTGTGCCTGTGCCTAGCAGTATCCCATTCCAGATGCAGCATTTAGTTTTTTTCTTTGTTGAATTTCATGTTCCCAATGTTCCAATCCATCTTAATCTATCTGCAAAGAATTTATTTTCTCAAGAGAGTCAAAAGGGCTTCCCAGTTGAGCAATTTTGACCAGGACACCATATGCCCATTTATGTGTTGTCTGTTATTCCATAGCAATAGTCATCAATAAAAAGTGTAAGCTCCATCGTACTTAGTCTGGCTGATTTAACAGAATTGCTATCTTCTGTTTTATTGCCTCTTTATTTGGTTGTCTTCAGTGCTGTCTATAATATTTGACAGTATTATGTAGACTCCTAGAATCTTCCAGGTTAGTTTCATCCAAATGAAATCCCATTTGTACACTCGTATGTCTCCTCATAATGTGAACCCAGAAGTCTGGGACCTGAAGTGCTTAGAGAATCATCAGTTATCAAGAGCTTCCAAATGAACAAAATTGACTTTTTTTTGTCAGACTTTTATTCATTATGAAGATTGCTATTTTTTATCATGACGAACACAAACTTTCATATTCAGTAATTCTTTTCACATTGTTGCTTAAGGTTAGAGTATAAAACCATCCTTTCATAAAATACATATTTAATAAGCGTATGCTAGAATACTTCTGGTGAATTAGTAATAGGGTCAATATTGTACAAACACTTAAACAAGGCACTTAAAGCTTGCCCTGGGACTTTCAAGAAATAAATCATCACAATTACATATTTATGTATGCACACACCCAATCTTAATTCTGAAATGAAATTGATGGATCACAACCATCTTTCATTGTAAAAATTTTAAAATGAAACAGGACGATAAAAAGTATCTAATGCCTATATTACATCATGAATTATGACATGGAAGCTCATAATAGTTGACTTTGATTTCATTAGAATGTCTGATAAAATAAGTACATAGTAATCTGCTCTTAATAAACCAGAAACACTATTTAGTTCTTCCAAAACCATCAGGGAAAATATCAAGAAATTGTAGAGGGACTACTTGCTAAGCATGAATTTGTTTAGTGATAGGCATGCTTGACATCAGAATAGCCTTACGTTCCCTTTACGTTTCTGAGAACCATACACATAGCTGGCCCTAGGGTAACCTGCCTGTGTACCTAACATCATTTTATTGTGATAATAGTGTGTTCCATTCTTCTGTACATTTTTTCCTGCTGTCCTTGTTAACGTTATGCAGAAAAGGCAGTTTGTGACCTTCTCTGGTGAGTTCCTCTATAACCTACTTAAAAAATCTACCTAGTTTCAACTTGACCTGAGTAAATACTACTTAGAAGGACAATGCATAAGTCAGAGGCAGAGTGCATGCTCTTACGATTATCATAGCAGGCTTACAGTCAAATCCACTTTTGAGCTCAGTTCTTTGTTCTGTTATTGACTTTGTGGGTGATGATAAGCCTTCTCCTACATTCTCTGTCTGAACAATGAAGATGTAATATACTCACTCTTCCTTGATTTCTCTTTTTCTGCCCTGTCTTTCTATCATTCCTAACAGATGTCCAAACTTACTTATATTTCTCTTAAGCCATAAGTTCAGGTATCTATCTCAATCGCTAATTAAAAATGAGTGAGCAAACAAACAAACAAAAAAACCGGCTCAATTCCTGTCTCCTTGCTCTGTATGAGTAACATAAGAAACACTTGGAAACATTGTGAGTTAGTGACAATTCTGAAGTTGCTATGAAGTATATCCAATTAATGCAATATCAGTGTTTCCAGATGTTAGAAATTGTAATGCATCTTTTTTTGTATATTGCCAACTAATAAAAGTGATAATTTATTCCAACAATCTTTAATAATCACTGAATAGTAATGCCAAATCAGTACCTATGTTCTTAAAATACCTTCTGTTCTGTGAAACTGCTATGACCTGTTTTTTTACTATTATGGCAACGCCAAATGAAATTTTCACTCTAGACTTTATATAGGCATACTGCAAAATCTCTCTGATTTATAGCAGCTAGCTGTTCTCATTAATCTGTTATACTCCTGAGAACTGTGTTTGAAAATTTAATTTTTATTTTCCAAAAGACAAAAAGAATTTTAGGAAGATATCTGGTGTTTTTTACTACATTTTTTTCTTTGTTATGAAGAGAAAAATGACCACTGAAGTTTTATGTTTTGTTTTGATTTTCTGTGCCAATTTTTTTTTGCAATTATTTTCAATTTTTTTTTTTATTTGATTTTTTCTTTTTTCCTATAGCTTAAGAGGAATTCATGCAGTTCCTGATGGTTATGGTCAGCCACTGATCTACAACAAAAACTAAGAGGGCTTAAGCTACCTGCCCATTTATTCTTAATTCCTTGTATTTGCAGAATTAGTGCAAACTCACATGTAAAAAATATGCTGCGTGGAATACCTCAGCTGCTTCCCAGGTCTTAAAAACCACAAGCCAGGCTTAGATAATTGGTTTCCTAAATAAGTCATAGAAATGCTTCTGCCTATTTTGGAAATGACCACTTTTTAACCTGTGGCTGAACTTTCAGGCTGAATTTCATTTGCTAAGACCACCACAGACATGATGAGAAGGCAGCAGCATGGAGAACAAGGTTTGTTGTTTTACAAGTAGTCCATTAAATGACTAAATCTGATAACACAGTTTCAACAGATAGTAACTCCTGGAACAGGAGGGGAATTGTAATAGTATTCAGCTCTTAAGAGTACTGTCATGGCATATTTCAAGTGCATGCCCTTAATACATAAACTTTTCTAGAAATGCTGTGCTGTTCACTGCCATAATACCTGAAAGTCTTCACCATAAAATCAATAACATTCCTTTTGAACCTATGAATTAGCTAGTGTCACCTTTTTTACTTTTATAATTGTGTTTGGGATAGGATTTTATTTCAATATGAAAATCCCATCGAGCTTTCACAAAGCCATAGGTATTCAGATCTGAGTTTTTCATTTGGTCTCAAATCCATTTAAAAGTCTATTAAATACATTCTGAAATTCTGTGATTAAGGATTGATCCTGCAATGTGGTGAATGCTCTGGCTCTAATCCACCAAATCAGTTAAGCTTGTACATAAACAAAGCAGTATCTTTGAAGTCTCAGAGAAATTAGACATGCATTTAGGTGGTTTATTGGGTCACACGCATAATACTCAGCATCTTGCAGAGTTGAGCTCTGTGCTATGTATATATATACTCACACATTTATGCAATGAATTTTAAAAGTCAGCATTGTAATTTGATTTAATTTTACTGATAAGGTATTCTCCGTATAATTCTACTGGGCATAAAAATTACTTCTATTCATACACTGTTGTAGGTAAATTTGTAATAAGGTCCAGAAATTTCAGAAATGATCTGCTAGCAATTGCTCACTTCTCACACAATAACTCTAGCTACATCTAAATAAAATGAATGCTCCTTTTGAGAACCTGAATTCAATAAGTTTCCTGTGTCTGGATATAGGAAATGAAGTGAGATGATGTTTCTATCAAACCAAGACAATGTGTAGTATAAGGATGTCCTGAAAAACAAATCAAATCTACTGCAAGAGGACATGCACTGGCCTGCAGTTTTCATTTGACAGTGGCACACTGAAGTTCTGCAAGTATATAAAATGCTACATTGCCATATTTATTTAAACAGTTTTAAATCATATACGTTTTCTAGTTCCTGCAAGACTAGCTTTACAATGCAATATTGTTCAGTTTTTATGTCATTTATGTCATTCACTTTTTTTTTTTTTTTTTGCTCACAGTTTTTTGCATAGTTAGTGTATACAATGAAAGAAACATATTAAGTGAAGCAAATAATTTTTCAACTTTTAACGTCATTGACTGATAACAACAATCTTTTCTTTGGAAATTCTCATTGTTGCCTGTTTGTAATAAGTTAAACATCCATAGCAAGCTTAACATCATATTTATCAACTATTTTGTCCAAATAAATTATTTTATCTTTATTATTTTTTGAGTCCACTTTCATTTTTATCCAATTATTTGCTCTGGAAAACAAGCACAGTGTTAACCCACATAGCCTGCTGATTGTGAGAGATTCCGATTTATGCTGCTGGTTCTCTATTAGGCAAATGAGAAACTGGAAAATGGATCTCTCCATCCAACATAGCCTTTTATATCAAGGGATTATTAAACTGAATCCCACATAAGCAAGCCAGGCTTCTCTGTCATGCAGCTATGCAGTAATATAGATGTGTTTTCAGACCTCTTCCTGGATTAAAGTCTAGATCCAGTAAAGCCTTATTTGTTTGAGGTCCTACAGGGCCTGAGGCATGGCACAAGCTACCAAATAGCTCAGGCAGCCTAGGAGTATAGGTGGCTTTGCTTGGGGTCTTTCCTGGTTTCCACTGGGATGAAGTGCTGGGTTAAACCTCAACAGTCTCAGGTAGAAATATGTATACCTCAGCCTGCATCTACCCATGCAAAACTCACTGCTAATGCACACTCCTGTGTTAGGGAAATTCCACAAGATATTTTCCAAAGGATGTAAATAAAGAAAGCTATGCATAGAAATCACCAAGCATGACTGACAATCCCCACACAAAAAAAAGCTGAGAAGAATGAATTTGTTAACTTCAAGAATGAAGTCACTATCAAGATTCACAGTCCTAAATCAAGATCAGATTGTTGGAGCACTAATAAACCATATTTATTCTGATGGTCTTTGCCTGAGTTCTCCATCCAAGCCTGAGCTATATGTAGGTGTATGTGTTTCCAGGCCTGTTTCTGAATGGTTTGGACTTCCTACATTCATCCTGGATGTGACTTGTTACTTTGCTTTTGCCCTTTCGCCTTGGGAGACTGTAATTAGGACTGTCACCACCTGGCTTTGCTCATCTGGCTTAGACACTGTGAGGCTGTGCCTGGTCAGAGTGACCACTACCCACCTGCTTTGGGGCCACTCTCAGCTTGACATCATGCTTCTGACTGACATTCACATCCTGAAGGCCACCATGTTGTTACTGTCACATATGCAGCAGGACAAAAGGTAGTAACTAATTTCCTGCTCAGTACCTAAGCAGCACTGGAGTTTTAGCCTGCCATTGGACCTTTTGCACTTTGAAACAGTGTCTTAAATTTTTAATGGTGAATGCTGTACCCTCCTGGAATTACAGGGAATTTTAGTTTCTGCAATAAGACCCTGGGCTTTGCATTTCCCTATTTCACACCAAGTTCATAAAATAATGTAATTGGATCTGTAGTTCAAGAAATTGAATTGATACACCTGCTGTTAAACTAGAAGTTTATATCCTGTAGTTAACAAGATGAACCATTTATTACTAATTATTATTAATTTAATCTACTTATTTCATCATAGTTTTACTTTTATGCAGAGGTCATGGGGGCAATTATAGTTGGGTGGCCATAAGTAGAGAATTATACTACCCTCTGACATATATTCTAAATTTTTCTTGTTGAACAAGATGATTATGGCAAGTGGATAGTGATTTCTGTTCCAGGATTTCTGTTCTAGAACATGTACTGAGTACATACACACATGATCAAAGTTATGATCTGAATAAACCTGGGATGCTCCACAAACTGATAAGAAGAAGCCACTAACCCTAAATACCGGATGAGTCAGGTCCTAGCTGGCAGACTGGCCTCCACATGTAGCAGTTCCATTTTGGACTCAGCCTTCTGCACTGTATTCAGCATTTGTTCATGTGTGTGTTTCCATCTGTAAGGGGCTAATGTTTTATCAATCTGGTGATTTCAAAATTACACTATGGATATAAAATGTCAGTGGCTGAATCAATTACGTAACTTGGTGACCAATTTCTTTCACTTTCTTTTACATAATTATTGCCAGTGGGACTTTTATCAGCCTTTGGTCTCCTGCCTTCAGTGTACTACAAATATCTGGAGTGAGCAAGTTATATAAGGTTATCTACCTGTCTATCACTTTTTTTTTTTCCCTCCAACTCATACATCAAATGACAGAAGTCTTAATTTTGAATCAGAAAAAAACATTACGTTTTTCAATACCACTGAATGGCTAGGCCTTGATAATATCCACAGAGAATCAGAATAACAGAATCACTGAATGGTTGAAGTTCGAAGGGGCTGCTGGCTATACCATCGGAGCCAATCTCTCTTTTCAAGTGGGGCCACCTCGAGTAGGTTGCTGAGGACCATGAAAAGAACCATGTCCAGAGCTATTAATGGAGTCATAACTACTGGAGATTTTAATCTTAGACAATAAACACAGAAACAATCAGTACATGGATATAGCAATGGATAGTTTGGCTCAGTATATTATCTTTCACTGAGCAGTAGCCAAAACTAACTCTAGTTTTTACTCCAGCTGAAAACATTTTCTTGTTTTTTTAATTCTCTGCAGAAGTTGTTAGACTCTAAACTGAAAGCAAGCAATCCTCTTCCAGGGACTATTCTAGATCAGTAGATTAACACATACCCTTTTCTCAATTCTCAGACCTTAGATTTACGAACACCTTAGCGCAGACCTTAGCATTCTTCTTCCATGCCTGTCACGTGTGATTTTGCAATTTTTTTTTCCTGGTCTGACTGAATTATGCACACTTTGTAAGGAAATAAACAAACAAAAAGAAAAATCTTGCTTTTTCAGGTAAAGTGAACTGGAAGGTAGTGATACTGATATGGGCAGAGAGAATCTGGTCTTAGCCAGGCTTTCTCATGTTATTCTAACCATTAAACTAATCTCTTCTTCCTAGAGATGAACAACATGCAGACAGTATTCATACAGAGAAAAGTTTTTTTCTTCTATTCTTTTTATTCTCTTCTCCAACAAAGGTCAGTCAGCAAAAGACACTGAAAGAAACAGAAGAAAAAGGAGACAGGAACAGTGAAAGTGAGATGGAGATTGAAAAGGGAAGATAGAAAAATATGCCAGAAAAAAGTCAGCAGGAAAAAGCTGATGGCTCTTAGCAATCTGAGTAAATGCAAACAAGTCAATAAAATACATGACTAACAAATACAGATGATACGAGACTATTCACAGACATTTAAGTTCAGAATGATGGCAGATATTCATATTCCCCAGAGGAGTTCACACTATTCTTATCTAAGCCTGGGAAAACCTTATTTCAGCTGAAAGAGTAATAACACAACAGATTTTTTGAATAAATACATCGGATCATGTTCAGTGACCTTTCTTTCCCTGAGGATGACACTCTTAGGCAAAAATAGTAACACAACCTTGAAAATGCTCACTTCACCTCTTCATGACTTTCTTGAAGATTCAAAATTTATTATGCAGTCCACTTGTACCTATGAATGAAGTCCTGGCTTGGCAAGATGGACTGTCAGATGTCCTGTTCTTAACACAGCAAGGAAAAAAGGCTTAATTTTCTCAGAATGCTATGGTGCTCTTTTCCTGGCAGCTCTGACTCATTTCCTAATTGTTCCTACATAGAATTTCTCCCTGAAGGAGCAGTGTTGGTTAGGTGGTTCTTGTTAACTTATTTTTGTGTCTCTAAGCTTTCAAAGTTCTATTGTGGAAATTTCACAAGCAGCATTTCTCTCCATGTACCACATATATTGGAAAAGAGTTTTAATTAAAATATACTGTGATGTTTCCATTTAATTTAGGTAGCAGCTGGCATTATTTGTGACATTGACAGTGTAAAAGAAAGAGGTCAGAAAAAGAAAACCAATCTTTATTTGCCGGATGAGCTTGTTAAGGCATTAACTTTTTAAATCTCTACTACTTTAGCTCTTATGTGGGACATAAGAGAGAAACTATGAATTGAACTGCTTTTTCATGACTAAAACAATCATTATAACAATATAGTAAGATAAGCTTTCTGTTAAAATGGCAGTAACCAAAACATAGTTCTATTTACTGGGATTAATGTATCTGGCAGAAAATTTCCCATCATCCTCTAGGATTGTTGCTTATGAAAATGTGAGTAGTGGTGGATTAAACTGGCAGGCAGCTGAGGACTGCATAGCCATTTGCTCACTCCCCAGCAGCGGGACGGGGGAGAATGTTGAAGAAAGGTAAAAACACTCACAGTTTTATAGGATAACAAAGGAAAGAAAATAATAATAATAATGACAATAAACAAAACAAATAATGTACAGTGCAATTACTCACTGCTCACTGACAAATGCCCAGCCAGACCCTGAGCAGTGTCCACAGCCCTGGCCAACTCCACCCTTGCTTTATTGTTCAGCATTACTCCATATGATATGGGACATTATTTTGGGCAGTTTGAGTCAGGTGTCCTCGTTCTGTCAAGTCCCCACTTGTGCATCGCCAGCTCCTCACTGGCAGAGCAGTATGAGGAGCTGAAAAATCCTTGACTTATTGAAAGCAGTATAAGCACCTCTCAGCAACAAAGACATCAGTGTGTTATCAACATTTCTCCGAAATCCAGAACACAGCCTCATACCAGTCACTATGAAGAAAATTGACTCTATTTCAGCCAAAACCAGGATCTGGAATCTCAATTTCTGAACAACCAATTAAAAAAGTAGGGACACTACTGAACACCGCATAACTTGTTTTGGCTGCCTTATTGCAGTTTAAAAATAACATTAGCCTTTTCAGAAAAGATTAAGAGATCCAAACTCTGTGTTCCTTACATGCATTCCTGCTAAGTATTTTGCTTCAATACAAACATATCAATATTCAAGTGGAAGGATGTAGGTTTAGACTGTACATAGGGAAGCAATTTTTCATGGTGAGAGTAGCGAAACATTGGAACATATTGCCCAGAGAAGTTGCTGATATCCCATCACTGTAAGTATGAAAATTCAGATTAGATAGGGTTTTGAGATACCTGCTCCAGAGATAGATAACATTGCCCATAGCAGGGAGTTTGGACTAGACATTCTTTAAGAGTCCCTTCCAATGATTTTACAATTCCATGATCCTCAAAGGGCTAGTCAAATTGGGAGTAGGCTCATGTATTTTAGTTCTAGGTATCTACTTCATGAAAACCCACCCTGTGTCAGATATCTGATATTTTCTTAACAGTCAGTAGAAAGAGAAAGATCCTCTTATGGCATTTGTCATAGCATCTGCTTTCAGGGAAACACCACTGCCTTTGCTTGATCAAGAATATAAAGCTGAATATGATGTGCCATAGGAGATATGACAAAACCATTATGTGTCATGTTATAGGATTGAAAGCTAACAAGAGAAAAACATACGAAGCTCTTGAAAAGTTATAGTATGGTATCATCATGGACTGATTTTATTGGCAGCTTGTGACTACAGTTACCTTCCACCTCATAAGAGAGACTGGAGGGAATTGTTTTTACAGTGATTTCCAACATGCTTCCCTCAGATATGACTGCCAACTCACTGGTGTGGCAATTGTTGTGGTCTTGGTTTTGCCTATGTGAGTCTTTGTGCAAAGATTTTCATGATGCAAACTTTCCTTTGCTTAGTCCACTTAATAAATTGTCTTCAGCAGTGTCATATAGTCTAGCATTCTTTTTCTCCTTGTAGCACTCATTAGAGATGTTTATCTTAAGATGAAACAAATGGTCCTATAAAGAGGCTTAGTTAGGAGAGTAAGAATAAAGCAAACTGAGTACTACAGTTATAGATATCAATGCTATCTACCAGTGTCTATTCTCTATACATACACATTGTATGAATCAAAGTATAATCAATAATGATTATATCAATATCAATATCAATAATGTTAAGCCTATGGGCTTGACAGAGGGTCTTTTTTTTGTCCTCCCAACATTCATTAGAATTTTCTCTATCTTTTTCAAAATAGCGGTCTTCTTTAATAGAATCATGATGACTACCCAGAACTGAACATGAACATGAAACTACAGCTTCTGAAATCTATGTGGACATTTTGTCCCTTCTGTTTTGTGTATGTATTTCAGTTATACTGTATGTCTAAACAAATGTTTCAGAATGATAGCCATTGAATTTCCATCTAGGAGAGTACCAGTTAAGTCATGAATTACCTAATTATATTCTTGGAATTTAAATTCAAACACCCCTTGGATCAGGGTATATAATTTGAAGCAGTTTATAGTTTTGAAAGTAGCTGAAAAGATTGAAATCATCAAAGAGGATGTTAACTGCAATCAAGTTGAATGACTGGATAGATTAGAATTCAGATGCAGAATTCTGGAAGAATGTCTCATGCATCCTGCTGGTGACATTTTATTTCTGTGTATTAGCCAAACATTTATTGAGTACTTTTCATCCTGATTAATAGTGTGACATTCACGGCGACCCAAACACAGGTTGAAGAAAAAAAGTCTCGTTGACTTTTGTTAAGGGAGTCATTTAGCTTGAGAAGAGAATGCATTAGCTATGCAAAATGAGGTGTGTGTAAATTCCAGAAAATATATATCAAATCCACAGCTTGCCACTATTTAAATAAATAAAAAAAAGAACATATTTTTAGGAGGTGCAGAAGGGAGAGGTAGTCTAAGGAGATAGCTATTGGTTTGAAGAGTGTTCTTGGTATTGTCATGCAAACTAGTTCTTCAAAATTTCTTTTCATTACATGTTGCAAACCAGAACTGTGGAATTAATAAGTCTGTTATTTCTGGTAGATTTTATCCATAAAACTTCCAAATGTTCAAGTAAGAAACTATTTTATTTCTTTATTCTTCTAACACGTTTTCATATATATCCAAGTAAACTTTACACTAAATGAAATGAATGGACACAAAGGAGTGTTAAACCAAACGAGAAAACTGTTTCTAGGCAGCTTGAGATACACAGAATCACAGAATTGCAGGGGTTGGAAGGGAACTCAAGAGATCATCAATTTCAGCCCCGAGATACAACCAGATCCATATTCACAAAGATCTCAGCAAATGTAAAAAACCAAAAAACAACAAAATAACATCAACAATACCCAAACAGAGATTCTTTACAATCGTGGGAAAAAACAGCCATCTTTCTTCATTTTAGGAAAATATTCCTTTTCTAACACTGTGGACAATATTTTATGTTACAAATTTCATGTAACACATAAATGTATTTTACATGTTACATATAACATATGTTATATATCATGCATTATGTAGATTATTGAGTATATACAAAAATACCCCTTTAAAAATATCCAGATCATAATAGAAGCACAAAGTTATAGCAGGTAACATTTATATTGACAATATATTTCTCTCTTTTTACAAACTTAATCAGGAAGTGAAGACATTTTTAGTAATTTGAAACATGAGGGACAGGGGATGCGCCATTTCCCAGTCGAAGTCTACAGAGTCGAGTCTACAGAGTCAGATATAATTTTCTTATATCAATCTTAGAAATTCTTCTTCAACACTCTTGATATTATGTGAATAATTTCATTCATGGCCTTTATGCATTTTTCATAGCTTAGTCCTCTCATTTAAAAAATTGCACAAACTGTATTCATTTATAGAGTTTCCATGAAGTGAGTTTAATACTCTTTTCCTTGAGGCAAGCCTGAATTCATTGCCCATGAGCCTATCTTACTTTACATAAGCTACTGTGAGTTGTGTTGCATCTTCTTTTTCTACATTACACAGGTCTGATAAAAGTAAAGAAGAAAAATATAAAAATGAAATAAAGATAATTGTATTTATTCATTTAGAAAGAGAAATCAAACAGACTACATTGCCAATAGCTTAACAATAATCTTTCTTACTCTGACTTGTATTGATTTGAATAAGTAATTACACAAAATGTTCTGTTAATGCTTGCTTGCAACACCACAGTGGTCTTTAGATACTGCGGATGATAATTGTGATGTAGTGTTGTAGATGGGGAGACATGATGTAAGGTTGGTATGCTTTCACAAGGCAAAAGAAACAACAACGGAATGCCTAAAATGTGATAGACAGCATCAAGATGTTCCCCTTTGTCTTTCTTATCTGTGTGTGCAGAGACTTCTCCATTGTCCTTGCATTCCACAGCAATCTTTGGGACAAAAGGAGTGCTGGGGGAAGTAAACGACGCCCAAGGACTGACAATGGACTATCAAGATAATAGAAGGATGCTACATGACATCAAAGATTGCCAAATAAGGCTATGTCTGTTAGGCAGTCACTGGGGGTTGACAGGTTAATATATTTTGGAATGTAGTGAATATGTAATACCTGTGAAAATATAACCTGTTCACGAGCGATCAACTGGTGAAGCATTCTTGGAGAGTTATCTCGGTGCTGTCAATGTAGGATACCCTGCTTAACGGTAACAAAACTTTGCTGTTAAGTTTCTACTCATTGATTTCTTTAAATCAGTATCCTCCTAAAGGTATGAAGCTGAAATAGGCACGATACTTCCTTATCAAACTTTAGGAATTCAGTGCAATTGTTGTCTGATACATTATAATTATTTTTTAATCTAACATGCAAACACTGGGTTGCCAGCGCTGGTCTTTAAATAAATAGATAGATAAGCAAATAAGTTTCTCAAAGTTGTAAGAGAAGTTTGAGGGAATTGCCATTTGTTCTGTCTGTCAAGTTTGAATGACTTTTTAGCTTTACAACAATCATCTTTAAGCCTACTGTTAACAAATTCTTAACAAAGAATCTTAACAAAGACAGCGACCGGCCCGAGGGAAAGGCGTAGAGCTGTGTCAGGGGTGGGTCAGGTTGGGTATTGGCAGAAGGGTCTTCACCAGAGGGCAGTGGGCACGGCCCCAAGTGCAGGAGTTCAGGGAGCATTTGGGCCGCGCTCTCATATAGGTTGTCTGGTTTTTGAATAGTTCTGTATGGAATCAAAATCTGGACTTGATGATCCTTGTGAGTACCTTTCCAACTCGGAATATTCTATGTTTCTATGAAAAAAGGAACCTGATACTCTGTGCTTTGAATGGATTAAAGAAGTAGGGTTTGGTTTTTTGTGAGACACCTCCTCCCCTCCCCTCCCCCAGAAAGATGTTGAGTTTTTTTCGTATACACTCCAGGTTGCAGTAAGACAGGTGATGAGTTTTACCCCCACATTCTCTGAGTTCTATTCATAGTAATGTATCTCCTGCTTGTGATTCCAACCTTTTAGGCACACTGCATGCATATTTATAAAGAAAGCAATTTTTTTGCATAGGCAGCTGAGATCAGTAGATCAATTTCTCTCTTTAAAAGTGAGATAGTTGCTAGTTGCTCCTCTGAGAAGAGGTCTGAACTCTGGCACTGTCTTCCTTCCTACCCCAGAAGATTTTTCAGAGGCCAGATTTTTAGGACACAGTGCATTTTCTGTAAGTTCTGGGAGAGAAGACATAATGAATTTTGGGCAGTTTGACTTAACCTTATGGTAGTTATATATTTATTGTGCTGTTGCGCATTTTCATGTAAAGGTAATGCACTGAAGCACAGGACAAGGAAAGATTTTAAATTCATATGATAAATCAAAGTAACACTAAATCATGCTTTTTTTTTTTTTTTTTTTTTTTTTTTTTTTTACTAAGTCTCTGAGAGAGAATTGTTTTATCAGGACACTAGCCAAAATAAGCGAAAAATAAGCACACTATCTCAAGAAAATTAATTTAATTTCTTGTGGATTCCTTTGGAGACTATTTTACTATAAAAATTATGAAAAACTCTCTCCAAATATATGATACACCCATAATACGGTGATATAGTTAAAAATAATATGATATGCTCGATATTGGATGCTTGCCTGATCTCAGTGTGGGATGGTTATGGATCTGTTTTGACCATTACACAGCAAATAGTAACATCTGGAAATCTGAAGTTCACAGGTTATTTTTCTCCTAAAGCTAAACCAGCATGATTCATAACAACCTGATGCTGACCTTCAATTTAACAAAATACTGCTGCTAATACTGTATTGTAAAATACATGGTTTTTCTTTCCTTAAGTTGTTTCTTTGTGGGGTTTTAGTGAACTTTTTTTTTTTTTTTTTTAATATAACATAGAAAGGGGCATTTAATGTACTTCTGATTATAATGCAGGCGCCTGTACAGATGGATTACTGAAGTTGAAAGCACCCATGCATGCTAACTTTCATTGTAAAAAAGCAAAACATTTTATGACTGTCTGGGAAGCCCTGAGTTGCTGTGTTATGCCTCCAAACCTTTTTTTTCTTTGTTGTTTTTGTCCTTCTCATATATCATGCCCCTCATCACAGTACACTGTTTAATGATATTTTCTTCCTGGATTTTTAGTACTTGACAGAAGATACTATTAAACATGATATTAATATATATTAATCTCATTCCTTTGGGCTGTGGGGATGTGCAGTAGATTAAATGATTACCTTAGTGCTCCTCCACGACTAGTCTCCCTTTCTGCTCACACACATCTTCTCTGACAAACAGTTGTAGTGGTCATGGAATGTGCATTCAGTTCTCCAGGCAATAGCTAAGTTCTGTACAATATTTCCACCTCATGTATGTGTGACAGGGACTGTATGCTACTTTATATGTGATACAGACCAGCAACTATTACTGGAACCAAATATACACTCAGGTAATCTAGGAATGCCTAAGTTCAAAGACTGGTTTCCTCCTTTCCCCAAGCTTTCTGTGTTCAGCAGAAAATCCTTGCCCAAAGTCTAATGGTGTTTCTCACACTCCTCTCTTCTTTCGTTTGTGGCCTTAAAATTAAGGAATTGGGAAGCAGACCTTTACATCTAACAATGGAAAAGAAAAATGAAGGAAAGCATCCATTACTACAGGGTTAAGACAGAAAACTATTTCTTACACTATGTCTGGTTTGGAAAGCAATAATGAGTTCTAGAATGACCAGCAGTGAATGACCCATAAGCATATTTTCTTACTTACACATTCCCTCTTGCTTGTAGATTGCAAATACCTAGGAAATCCAATATTCAGTTTGTAATTCTATGGAAATGAGAACTATCATATACCTAATTTAATTCTCATTTTAATGAGATATTCATATAATTGAGATGACATTAGAATGTTACATTTACTGCATGGAAGATTGACAGATAGCTTGATCACGTTAAACTTTCATCGCTACCAAAAGCAACTAAAAATAAAAGGAAAAAATAAAAGGGAAAGAAAGCAGGAAAGGGAAAAGGAAAAGGAAATGGAAAAGGAAGAAAAAAGAAAATCATGAGCTAATATCCTTATTTATTTCTTTTGAGCAGCAAAAGAGTTTCCCATAATTGGAAGAGAAGAAGGTTATCAAGAGTAGTCAGTGTGGATTTGTGAAGGGGAAATCATGTTTTGACCGACCTGGTAGCCCTCTATGGTTTTGTCACTGGCTGGGTAGATGGGAGGAGAGCAATGGATGTTGTGTAGCTTGACTTCAGCAAGGCGTTTGACACTGTCTCCCACAGCATCCTTGTTATGAAGCTTAGAAAATGCAGGATAGATGAGTGGATGGTGTGGTGGATTGTTTGACTGGCAGAGCTCAGAGGATTGTCATCAGTGGTGCAGAGTCTAATTGGAGGCCTGTAACCAGCAGTGTTCCCCAGGGGTTGGTGCTGGGGCTGGTCTTGTTCAACATCTTCATCAGTGGCCTGGCTGAAGGGATAGAGTCCTCTCTCAGCAAGTTTGCTGAGGATACAAAGCTGGGAGGATTGGCCGACACACTTGAAGGCTGTACTACCATTCAGTAGGACCTGGACAGACTGAAGAGTTGGGCAGGGAGGACCCTGATGAGGTTTAACAAGAGCAAGTGTAGAGTCTTGCACCTGGGAAGGAATAACCGCATGCATCAGCACAGGTGAAGAGATGACCTGCTGGAGAGGAGTTCTGCAGAGAAGGACCTGGGGGTTCTGGTGGACAACAGATCGGCCATGAACCGGGAGTGTACCCTTGTGGCCAAGAAGTCCAGTGATGTACTGGGGTGCATGAAAAAGCATGGCCAGCAGGTCAAGGGAGGTGATTCTCCTCCTCTATGCTGCCCTGGTGAGACCACGTTTAGACTACTGTGTCCAGTTCTGAACTCCCCAGTTCAAAAAAGAAGGAGTCCAGCAGAGGGCCACAAAGATGATAAAGGCCCTGGAGCATCTCCCATATGAAGAAAGGCTGAGTAACCTGGGTCTCTTCAGTCTGGGGAGAAGACTGAGGGGAGATCTGATAAAAGTTTATAAATATCTTAAGGGTGATGGGAGGCAAATATGTGAGGCCAGGCTCTTCTCAATGGTGCAGAGCAATAGTACAAGGAGTAATAACCTAAAACATGAACATAGGAAGTTCCATACTAACATACAGAATAATTTATTTATGGTAAGGGTGATGGAGGACTGTAAAAAGTTGTCCAGAGATGTTATGGAGTCTCCTTCTATGGAGATATTCAAGACCTGGCTAGACTCATACCTTTGTGACCTATCGTAGTGTACCTGCTTTAGCAGGAGTGTTGGACTTGACGATCTCTTGAGATCCCTTCCAACCCATACAATACTGTGATAAGTATTTCCAAAGTAAAAATACTTTAGAAAGTGAAAGTGTTGTGTACAATTCTATGTAAGAAATGATAACTGCTCCATTTTTAGGATCTGAACTTCAAATGAAATTCAAAAAGCTGTTGAGGGTTAAAAAAGTAAAAATAAAACACTTGGTAAAAGTGCTTGTTTGAGTGAAAGGTGGAGTGACAAGCTTTAACACCCCTTTGACTTCTCTTTTACATTGTTTTATGACAACTCCCTTAGAAAGAAGAGTTTAGAGCTGTAGTGCTGACTTAACTTTCAGTAGATCTCTCTTGTAATAGAAAGATAATCTAATTTGGTCGTTTTGACAGTATGTTTTGAAACCTTTTGCTTTTGATAAACACTTTCCCTAGCTGAAAGATATGCTGTCATTAGTGAATAGTTCCATATCATTGCAATAGGTGTCTGTCAGTGAAGATTTGATATTTTATATTGTGTAAAAGTTTTGGCTCTATACAAGAAAAACTTACAGTCCAAAGTAAAAGCATAACATCAACAAACTGTTTCTTATTGTTAAGGAGATCCCACTGCAAATTTATTGCATATTTTTATACCTTGATACTATCAAGTTTTAGTCACAGCATAAAGGGTAGTTCTTTATATTTTTGAAATATTTTCACTATGAATGAAGTAAAGCTTCATTTATTGTACCTTTACAAAACATTTTCATCTGTCATGGTTTTATGATTTCTGTTATCGGTATTCCACATTATAACATCATGTAGTGCACTGGGAGTTAAAGAGTTAATGCTCCAGTTCTGGGTACCCACTTTTCAGAAGAGAAGAACTACATATCCCAGAGGACTTTTCACTCTGTTCTGTTTCCATTTTTCATTCAGAAGGAAAGAAAAAACTATTCTCGGTCACAAGATGTCCTCTTTTCCCTTTCTGCTCATCTGCAGTGTGTGCTCCCTAACTACCTTGCCTTCAGCATTAGGGTAAGGCTTTCAGTTTTTGGACACTCTCTCTCATTTTATTTGATTTATTAGCTTCAATTCCCAGTATATTGTATTGTATTGTGTTATCTTGAATTCCGATAATCATATTCAGTAAATTAATTTTAATGTAGACTTAAATGATCTTGAATGTGAGAATTTAAAAACAAAATCAACCAAAACTTCCTATGATATAGTAAAAGATACACAGATTTTAAATGCTAAGAATTATTATTTTTTTAATCTTTGTCATATCTAGTACTGAAACAACGACTTCAGAAAAGGCTAACTTGGCATAACTGCATTCCAAATTACATTTTATTAACCCTTTCAATTATGAAAAATGTTAATTTTCTTAATGATTGTCAGATGTTGCCGGTGTGTCTACAAAACAGGTTTTATATAATTCAGTTGCAGTGTTGTCAGACTCTTATCCAAGGACCAGATAAGGGTTTTAGTTCCTAGACTGTTTTCCACATTGATCCATTTCTTGCGGTCTTCAAAACACCTCAAGGATATAAATGGTAATACTAATAAATAACTTTGAGTTTTTCAGACTTGTCTTTTCCTCAAATATAAGCATTTACTATGGTGAAAGTGTAATGAATTCTATTCCGTAACTTTTGATGTGACATGAAAACTTTTCTTTTTCTCAATTGAAGTATGTCTTAGAATATCTGTTGTAAAAGGAAATTTGCCTACACGTTTACGTGGCTTGTTTTGGTTGAAGAATGCATCAGAACCTATCTTCACTGTCTGTCACCAGGTCTCAGATACATGAACTTTTTTGCTGCAGGATTATCTCCAACTTTAAATATGTATTTAATAACATTTAGCTGAAGTTTATGTATTTTCTTCCTCTGGTATGCCTTCCAAAGGAAAATAATCTGTGACCATAAGCTGTTTGAATGTGCCTCTGTGAGACCACTTTAAGTTGTTTGACAGTTTCAAGGAAATTTGGTGAAAAGCTAGGACTATCAGAGATTATTAAGTTTCTGAAATCTTTTTGAAAATCAGTGCTGAGTAAAAGCCAGTATAAGGCTGAATTTAGTTTTCAGACGCTGCCCAATAGCATTTGGAGAGACAGTTTGCCAGTGCATACATAGCTCCCAAACATTTGCAGTGCAGAGTGTTTCCTATCTGGAAATACTTGTTCTAACCTTTTTTTCTTTTTTGGATCAGATAACAACTAAATGAGATAAGTGATCACAGAAGTTTTTTTTTTTTTTTCTTTTTTTCTTTCTTTTGTTATAACCTATCTGAAATTTAGAATTTCAGTTATAGATTTTGCTCTTGCAAAACTCTAAAATTTTACTGTGATTAATTAGGTTTCTACAGGAAAGATTATTTCTAATGGTTAGAGTAGGATAAATGTTTTCAAAATAATAACTTACATTGTTTGGAATTTTATTGTTTAACTTACAAATAATAAAATAGAAATACTTCATATCATTAACAGCAGCTTACAAAGTGAATCACCTTGTTGACAGTCATTCCATTTCTGTGACAAAGAAAATCACGAAATCATTGGAAAACACGGTTGGAAAAGACTTCTAAGATCCTCTAGTCTAATTGTCTCCCTACCACCAATATTGCCTGCTAAACAGTGTCACTAAGTACCACACAGAATCATAGAATAACAAGGTTGGAAAGGACCTACAAGATCATCTAGTACAACCATCCTCCCATCACCATTGGTACCACAAGCTACTAAACCATATCTCATAGCTCCTCATCCAGATGCCTCTTGAACACTGCCAGGGACCGCGACTCCATTGCCTGCCTGGGAAGGCCATTCCAGTGTCTAATCACTCTCTGAGAGAAAAAGATTTTCCTTATGTCTAATCTAAATCCCCTCCGGCACAACTTGTGTCCATTTCCTTGGGTCCTGTTTGTTGCCTGGGAGAAGAGGCCAAACCCCCCTCATCACAACCTCCCTTCAGGAAGTTGTAGAGTGCAATGAGGTCTCCCCTGAGCATTCTCCTCTCCAGACCAAACAATCCCTGCTCCCCCAGTCGCTCCCCACAAGACCCGTGCTCCAGACCCCCCCACCAGTCTCATCGCCCACTTCTGGACATGTTCTGGGGCCTCACTGCCCTTCCTGCAGTGAAGGGCCACATCTACACATTTCTTGAACAGAAAATGATTACTGTAAAACTATTATCTGTATTTTAAACCTACTATGTCCTTATTTATTTAAAGTAAATGATAACCCGTTCCAAGGAATTGCTGTTTAATTTTCTATCTTTAGTCATTCTTTTTTTTTCTGCTTTGCCTTTATCTGAGAAAGTAAGACCTCCCTCATACATTGTAAGTTATACCAAGAAGATCTCTGTACATTTCTTATAAGTACTCACAATGAGCTTTTCACAACAGTTTAAATGCTGTCAAGCCTGTGTAATTTGCTTCCCCAAACTTACAAGCTCACTTAGAACCATAAAGCTTGCAATCAAGAGCAAATAGAGAATTCTGCCACTAAAACACCAAGCTATCAATCCAGTAGTAAAGTCTAAGAGCTTCAAACATGACAGCAAAGACTGCTGAAACCATTAAGGCAAAGAGGAACAGCATTGCTTCACTGCTCCTGGCATAAGAAAGCATGAGTAAGCAGACAAATGAGATATATTATCATTAGAAACACCTTCTTTCTAAAAAGTTAATTCTTTTGAAACACATGAATAGTGTTTTGATGCTATACAAATGTTGCAAACATTTCTGTAACAGATCAGAAAAGGGGAATATAAGAAGAAAGCTGATTTTTCAGAGATTAATGTGCAATATTTAATAGTGCCATTCTAGTTATTGTGATGGTTTGTGATTTGTGATGGTTTGATTCAATTTGTTGATCTAGAAATATGGGAGTCATCATGCACAGTGCAAAATGTCTTTGAATACCCCCTCGGAACTGATGAACTACTTCAAACTGCACTTCAAGGAACAGACTGATGATTCCATAAGTAAAAATGAGTTATTGTTTTAGATGTTCTGTGGAGACAACAGAATCCTAAACATCATGTTTTCACTGTTCAGGTCTTAGGAGATTTAATGTTTCAGTAATATCTGAGCTCATTATTAGCTTCAATTTGAAGAGAAAAAAAGCATAGTGAAGTTGTCCAGTGTTGTCCATTGTGAAGAGTAGAAGAAGTATGTCTATTCAGGTCTATTCATTTCTTGCATAGTTACTTGAAATTTATCAAAAAGAGATTTTTTAGAAATATCTTGGGTACTGACATAGTAGAAAACTTTCAATATATATTTTGCAAAAAGCTTTAAAATTTTTATCAGTAAAAATCTCCCTGAATACAATACAGAGAGGATAACAAATAAATACTAAAACAACACTTGTTTTTACATAGAAAATAAAGCGTGGAACAAGTCCACTCTGAAAGTAATGCTTCCTAATTCTTTCCATGGAAATGACAGCAGATACAACAAAGACAATAAAACTATTTGAGTAAGAAATTTCTCAGCTATAAAACAGTATTTTTCAATATAGTCACCACCATTACCTGTGCATTTTTGACAGCGATGAACATGAGATTTTATGCTGCACTTGTAAAAATCTGTACCAGTAGAGGTGACCTACTGTTTCACAGCTGCTATGACAGCATCGTTGCTAGTAAAATGTTGCCCATGTAATCCGTATTTCATCAGCCCAAACAGATGGAACTCATGAGAAGCCACATCCGGACTATACGGTAGGTGGGCTAGGACAGTCCAGCCAAGATTGGCATTGTGCTCCATGCTCTTCAGAGTGGTATGGGACCTGGCATTATCATGTTTCAAGAGAAAAGCTGTCTTTTTCTGTGACCTGACTGGAAGTTTGAACCTTCAGCTTAGTCAGAGTCATTATGTAGCAGTCAGAGATGATGGTTTTTCTGGATTCCAGGAAATCCAGAAGGATCACCCCTTTCCTATCCCAAAAGAGAGTTCCCACCATCTTAGCTGTTGTGAGCTGTATCTTGAGCTTTTTCTTTGTCAGGGAATTCATATGTCTCTACTCCATGAACTGCCATTTTGACTCCAGCTCATAGTGGTGACACTAGATCTTGTCACTAGTAATGATGCAATCGAGGAAACTGTCACTTTCAGCCTCATATTGTTTCAATAGATCCTGACAAACTTGCATACAATGTTATTTCTTTTCCTGTGTGAGCATTTATGTGACCCACCTGAACTAAAACTTTGTGATACTCCAACATTGCAACCATTGATTCTAATGCTTTGAAGACAATATTCAGCTTTGTACACAGTTCCCTGGTAATAATCTGCCAATTCACATGGATGAGCTTGACCACAAAGCCCTTCATTTCAAGTTGTGACAGCTGTGCATGGCTCTCTAGAATGTGATCTGTGTTTCATGTTGCTGTCACCAGTGCTGAAATGCACCACCCACAACCTCACTGTGCTCACATCTACTCTTTGGTCTCCATAAATATTCAACAAATGTTGATGAATGTCAATGGGTACCATTTTTTATGCATGGAGGAATTCAATGACATGCATTTATTTCGTAGGCACTTCCATGCAATTTGTCAGGTTTCCTCTTGACTGTCATCTGATGCATGGCAACAAAATGTAGTGGAATATTGGTGTGAAGTTTTAGCTTCTACTGCCATACCACCAATATCCACCCCTGACATCGTGGGCCAGTATAACAAAGCAGGAGGCATTACTTTCAGGGCAGCCCTCAAGCAATTATGGAATGCCTGCATTTTGCATAGAACACTTACTGTGTGATGATACCTCACAATGTACTGAGATTTATAATGAAAAATATCTACAAGAGGGGCTGCAGGGAGGATCCGGGGAACTACAGGCCTGTTAGCCTGACCTCGGTGCCGGGGAAGATTATGGAGCAGATTGTCTTGAGGGAGATCACGCGGCACGTGCGGGACAGCTGGGGGATCAGGCCTAGCCAACATGAGTTCACAAAGGGCAGGTCCTGCTTGACCAACCTGATCTCCTTCTATGATCTAATGACTCGTCTGGTGGATGAGGGAAAGGCTGTTGATGTGGTCTACCTAGACTTCAGCCAAGCCTTTGACACTGTCTCCCACAGTATTCTCCTCCAGAAGCTGGCAGATCGTGGCTTGGACAGATACACTCTTGGCTGGGTAAGGAACTGGCTGGAGGGCCGGGCCCAGAGAGTGGTAGTGAATGGAGTTAAATCCAGCTGGTGACCGGTCACGAGTGGTGTTCTCCAGGGGTCGGTGCTGGGGCCTGTCCTCTTCAATATCTTTATTGATGACCTTGATGAGGGTATTGAGTGCACCCTCAGTAAGTTTGCAGATGACACCAAGCTAGCTGGAAGTGCTGATCTGCCTGAGGGTAGCGAGGCCTTACAGAGGGATCTGGATAGGTTGGATAGCTGGGCTGAAGCCAATGGGATGGGATTCAACAAGACCAAATGCCGAGTCCTGCACTTTGGCCGCAATAACCCCAGGCAACACTACAGGCTTGGAGCAGAGTGGCTGGAAGACTGTGTAGAGGAAATGGACCTGGGGGTGTTGATTGACACTAGACTGAACATGAGCCAGCAGTGTGCCCAGGTGGCCAAGAAGGCCAATGGCATCCTGGCTTGTATCAGAAATAGTGTGGCCAGCAGGAACAGGGAAGTAATTATTCCCCTGTACTCAGCACTAGTGAGGCCGCACCTTGAGTACTGTGTCCAGTTTTGGGCCCCTCACTGTAAGAAAGACATCGAGGCCCTGGAGCGTGTCCAGAGGAGGGCAACAAAGCTGGTGAGGGGTCTGGAGCACAGGCCTTATGAGGAGCGGCTGAAGGAGCTGGGGTTGTTCAGTCTAGAGAAGAGGAGGCTCAGGGGAGACCTTATAGCTCTCTATAACTACCTGAAAGGAAGTTGTAGTGAGCTGGGGGTTAGCCTCTTCTCCCGGGTGACTAGTGATAGGACTAGAGGGAATGGCTTCAAGCTGCGCCAGGGAAGATTCAGGCTGGACGTTAGGAAATACTACTTCTCTGAAAGGGTGGTCAGGCACTGGAATGGGCTGCCCAGTGAGGTGGTGGAGTTACCGAGCCTGGTGGTGTTTAAAGAGCATTTGGATGTTGTGTTAAGGGACATGGTTTAGCGAGAACCATTGATGAAGGGTGGATGGTTGGACTGGATGATCCTGTGGGTCTTTTCCAACCTTAGCGATTCTATGATTCTATGATTCTATATGATCAGAATTTTGTGAGCCAATACACCAGTACATGTTATTGAATGCAGAAACTACATAAAACTGTCAGTGCATGTCAAATATGACAAATATATAGAAGTCTGCCACTGTGATTTAATTTGGACCTAGACATTTCTTATTCCAAATATGCTGTTTCATTTCAGCAACATAAAAGTTCTTAAATTGGATTGATCTAGACTCTCCTGTTTTTTCGGACTATGTGTAATACTAAATGTGTATTGTTTAGGAAAATATGGAACCTGATTTAATTAGTCCATAATTTTACCTTATTACAGTGCAGAAACTGAAGTGTATTGAGGATTGAAATAAAATACTGTCACAGTGCCTCTAGATTTCAATTATCCTAATCTGTATAAGGTAGAGAAAAACATATTTTTGGTAAACACATTTCTGTAGCTCCTTCTTATGAAGACATTTTAATGTACATCAGTATATAATAGAATCATAGGATGGCCTGGGTTGAAAAGGACCACAATGATCATCGAGTTTCAACCCCACTGCTATGTGCAGGGTTGCCAACCACTAGAACAGGCTGCCCAGAGCCACATCCAGCCTGGCCTTAGAATAGTTTGTGTTGGAAGGCACTTAATCACTAAATTCCAACCTGTCATGCACAGAGACATCTACCACTAGATCACGTTGCTCAAATCTCCATGCAACCTGGGCTTTTCTTAATTTCTTAATTAAATTTATTTGTAAGGTTTATAATAGTAATATTTTAAAACAAACACTTAACTGTTATTCCTATGGATTCATAGATTTTTTTTTTTTTTTTGGTAGTCTCTCACTGAAATTACTTGTTCCTGTTAAAATAATGAATAATACAATTTTGATTTCTAATAACATTATTATAGGCTAAGGGGAATTCCTTGTTTCACACGGACAGGTGTAGTACTTATGATGCAGTATGAACTTTAAGGACTTTCTAGAGCGTGTTCTCTGACAATAAATGACTAGTTTTTAATTACATTGTCATATTTGATAGGCTCTCTCAGATTATCTCTTTCATATAGAGGAGATTTGTTATTTAGATTAGGGATGTTTTGAATTCAATACTCTGGTGTTAGTGACCGGTTTTCTCTTCCAGTTAAAAATGTGATATGATAACTAATGCACATCCTGTTTAACTTTTTGGAAAAATATATTATTTTATATTGCTTAATAATCCCATCTTCAGAAATTTGCAGAGAGATAAAGAGATATATAAATCTCTCCCGGATTATTTCCAGTACCTTTCCCTTCCTTCCTTGGATTAAATGACCAAGCGTAGCCAACAACTTGGATTTGAAATAGTGGTTTTACAATCAACAAAATCCATTTCTACTTATATAATTCAACATCTTAGAATCATAGAATTGCTAAGGTTGGAAAAGACCCACAGGATCATCCAGTCCAACCATTCACCCTTCACCAATGGTTCTCGCTAAACCATGTCCCTCAACACAACATCCAAACGCTCTTTGAACACCACCAGGCTCGCTGACTCCACCACCTCTCTGGGCAGCCCATTCCAGTGCCTGACCACCCTTTCAGAGAAGTAGTTATTTCCTAACGTCCAGCCTGAATCTTCCGTGGCGCAGCTTGAAGCCATTCCCTCTAGTCCTAGATCTTATTAAAATTCATCAAGAAGAAAATGGAAGCAACAAGTTTTGAGTTACCCAGATGTCTCGCCTCTTCTGAGCTACTCACATATATAACATCTGTCATTGCCCTCAGTGTGTCAACACCCAAATAGAGAGGGTCTGATTTTAGATAGAATTCATAAGAATTAGAGACTCATAAGAAATGAAAAAACTTTACCTCACATTTATATTCATTAATGAAAGAGCATGCCCTTGATTTTTTAAGGAGTGAATACACCTAGATCCTTTTCACTCTTCCATGTATGCTGGTTATTACATAACTGCAAGTCTCCATGGAATTGTGGTATTCTCTCACTCCCCTTATAAATAAACAAACAAATTTAATGACTTGATTTTGCAGAGTGATGTGCTTCTCAATAGCTGGTTGTGTACCTGTAACACAGACGAGGAACCAAATATGAATAGTCTCTTTGGTGAGTAATTTAGTAGTTTTGCACATATAGTTACTTTCCTTATTTTTTATGGAAGGAATTGATGCACAATTATTAAGATGCAGCCCCAGAAGGATCCTTTAATAAAAAGTATCACAGTAAAAAAAAAAAAAAGAAAAAGAGATAAAGAGAAAGAGAGAGGAAAAGAAAAAGAAAAAGAAAAAGAAAAAGAAAAAGAAAAAGAAAAAGAAAAAGAAAAAGAAAAAGAAAAAGGAAAAGGAAAAGGAAAAGAAAAAGAAAAAGAAAAAGAAAAAGAAAAAGAAAAAGAAAAAGAAAAAGAAAAAAAGAAAAAAAGAAAAAAAGAAAAAAGAAAAAAATAGAAAAAAAAAAGAAAAAGAAAAAGAAACAAACAAACAAACAAAAACTCCAAAGAGTCGTTAGAAAGCTATTTTTGGTTTAAAACAGAATTTTAAAAACTTCTAGAACTTCATCATATAAGATTGGCTCTTTTCCTTCCTGCCTATGTCTTTGTCTTGCTGTCTTTGCGTTGGCATGCCTTTAAAAATGCATATATCAAATATAAACATAATACATTTATAGGAAGAGACTATTTTGTAAGCAAATCTTCAGAAACTATACAGCCTATCTCATGTTGATTGCCTGTATTTCTACCAATTAAGGAGAATTAATATTTTGAGCTACAAGTATGCGAGGTTTATATCATAAATGTATTTTTTTTAATCTTTTAAATAATAATAATAATAAAACAACTCTTAAACACAAGCTAACCAGAGTAAAATAATAAAGAACAAATCTTGAAATTTAAACAAAATATAGACAGAGAAAGGAGAAAGTATTATTTTTTGGGGGAAAATTTTCTTTCTAAAGACTGCAGTCTTTAATAAATTAACTTACTCCTTTACTTCTTCATTTCTTTTCTCTTTCGTAAATGGAAGTATATAAATTCCTTAAATACGTTGATATTACTGGTGCAGCTCTACTGAACAAGAACAGATGGTCAAGTCTGGTGGCAGCTGTGTACTTCAGATAATATACTACAGACATAGATGAATGAGCTCAGAACCATCAATCTAGAAAGAAAATATGTGTTCACTCAGGGGACACTTATGTCATAAGCTTTCGTAAAACAGGAAGGAGTCTAGACAGATACATGAAAGGTTCTCCTTTCAGAAAATTTATATGAAAGACACAATTATAAAATGAAGGCTTTTAATACATTTTATGTAAATTCGTTTCATATCATGTTGATAATAATAATGTCCTATATGTTGTATCATTCTTTTGCTATGCATAGAAGTATGTGGATGTGCCTCAGTCTTTCATGAAATTAGTATCCTTAAGTGCTACTTGAAATGTAAATGCTTAGTAGAGTAGTTGCTCTTTTTAAATGTTTGAATTTTCAAACCTGCAGTTTGCTGTCCTTAAGAATCTAGAAGAGTGAATTATTACATCTCCTACTTGGTAGAACTAACCAAATAAAAACAGGGTATTTGAGGGATACCATCTTCATTTTCTGGAAAAATCCAGTTTGCTAAAGATGCATTAGATTCCTTTCTCAATTGAAGCGCATTATTAAATAATGGTACATTTGATCTGATTATTGTTCAGACCTGGTGGTATGTACATCCTGTAGGCAAATGGAGCTTATCTACTCTGGTATTTCTTTGAGGGGGATCTCAAATCATGACTTCAGTCATGAATAAAACTGAAGCTTACCTGTCATGGATTAGCTGCAGCTGCTGAGTATTTAGCCAGATGATGCAGTTTCTTAACAGAACTTCTTGGTTATTAGGCTCTTATTTTCTCTAATAGACATGGTCATCTCATTAGATATATCTATGCCATATTGTGTAGAAGTCACTGAGTTATTTCTCAATGAGCCAATGGGCAGATCCATAACTGCATTAAAAAGCATTATGTATAGGCTAATTCTGTTGTGAACTGAAGAGTATAAATCCAGGTGGGGTCCTATACTACTAGTACTGGTGGATTACTGTGTTACTGCACTACTGCTGAAATATATTCAAACTAAACAAGGATACATTTATATGGTCTGGTATAATCAGATGGATATAGGGCTCACTAGGTACAGATAAGATTGGAAATTTGTTAAACTGTGTTTATCCCATGGTTATACTAGTTGGAAAACTAGGATATCTTTGTTATGGCTATGTGAAATCTGATGTTCTGAAGGAGAATACAGTTAGCTAAATGCTACAGACCCTCCTCAACAGAAGTCACTTAGTTGTCCTAGAAATGTTCTGAGGATTATATTTAAGTTTCCAGATGAATATCTGGGGCTGATCTTAAACTGAAAGAAGAGAAAACTTGCATAGCAGAAGCAAAACTTTCCCAAGAATAGGGTGCAAGTGAAAACATCTACCAGGTAGTACAAGCTGCCATAATTTACCATGTGGGGATTTTCTGTAAATCCTTGTGGAGGCAGAAACTGGTAACCAAGAACCTTCTCAAAGATGCAATAAATATGAGGTATAATTACAAAAATGACAAGAGAGTAAGACATACCTTAGATTAGTGTCCACAGAGGTATAAGAAAGAAATATGAGAAATGTGTTGTGCATTATATTTAATATTTCATGCATTATATTCAATATTTTGTGCACTGCCTTAATTTAGGTGTATCAGTATATATGGTCCTATTTAATTTATTAGTTAAAATTTTACTACCTGACAGATTGAAAAGAATCAACAGTCCAAACAGTGCATTATCTATCTCAGATTAACTCATATTTACCTCCAAGCCTTGGAAATGAAATCCTGGTGAATGCTTAATTATGTGAAATATATGAGAATTGAGCATAGCAAGAAGTAAAAATATTTAATATTTAATTAATAAATTGGCCTTGTGCAAATTTCTAGAAATGAAATCTGCAATGATCATAATAAATGAATGTTAGTGAACATAGTAAAACTGCTGGAGTACTTGATTTCCTAAGAAAAACAATGCACTAAATCTGAACTGTATCTAACAAAGTTTTACTCTTCCTTTCTTTTCTTCCCCGCCCTCCCCGCCCTCCCTTTCTATTCCTTTTTTCATGCAGCTCTTAGGATTAACCTTCTCTTAAAAGTTTGGAATCCAAGTACAATATAGATTGAAACTTAGCTTCAATTCATGGATTATAATGGAACAAAAACTCATTGCTCAAGTTGCCCAGTAAGCATAGGAGAGTAAAACATCTATTATTTGTTGAAATTACTATGCATTTCTCAGATTACACTTCCTTTATGCCATCTTTCTGAATCCAATCAGGGAGAAACACTGTCAGGGGAGACTAAGTAGGTGATATTTTGGTACATAAAATAAAATACTTAATAATATACTTGTAAATAGAGCCCTGTGAATAGACAGACTAATGTGGGTTCTAAAAATAATTTGTACTCCATTTATGCTCTTTATCAATCTGAGAGTAAGACTGGTGCAATGCAATTCATCATGAAAGCAAATTCTCAGTTTGCAAGAAATTGTTTAATGTCTGATGCTCCAGCTGAGTGTAAAACTTACATGAAGTGTGGTTAATTAGCATCTTTTTATTCAAATTTTCTGTCTTAGTATATAACTTTTAGCATATGTGAACAAAATTAAGAAGTTTGCAGAACGTTTGGATTTTTGAAAACTAACCTTTTCTGCTGTACAGTCAAATTCTACTTGATAATCACATTAAGTTTGACGAGGCCCAGTGCAAAGTCCTGCACCTGGGTCAGGGCAATCCCAAGCATAAATACAGTCTGGGCAGAGAATGGGTTGAAAGCAGCCGTGAGGAGAAAGATTTGGGAGGTACTGTCTGATGAAAGAGTCAACATGAGCCAGCAATGCGTGCTTGCAGACCAGAAGGCCAACTGTATCTAGATCCAGGGCTGCATCAAGAGTATCATGACGAGCAGGACAAGTTAGGTGATACTTCTCCTCTACACTACTCTCAAGAGACCCCACCTGAAGTACGGTGTTCAGTTCTGGGGCCTCCAACACAAGGACACTGAGCTGTTGGAGAAGGTCCAGAGGAGGGCCACGGATATGATGAGAGAGTTTGAGCACCTCTTGTGCAGGGACAAGCTGAAGAACTGAGTCTTCAGCCGGGAGAAGGCTCTGGGTTCACCTTATAGCAGCCTTCAATATCTGAAGGGGGCCTACAAGAAAGCAGGAGAGGGATTTTTTAGGAGGGCATGTAGTGACAGCACAAGGGGAGATGGCTTTAAACTGGAAGAGGGTAGATTTAGACTAGATATTAGGAGGAAATTCTTTACTGTGGGGGTGATGAGACACTGGAACAGGTTGCCCAGAGAGACTGTGGATGCTCCTTTCCTGCAAGTATTCAAGGCCAGGTTGCATGGCCTTTGAGCAACCTGATCTAGGTGTCCCTGCCTATAGCAGAGGTTTGGAACTAGATGATCGTAGTGGTGTTTTCCAGCCTAAGCTATTCTATGAACTCAGGTTTTCTTATTTTCTGCTTGGTCGTGTTTAATTATATCTGTGGTATCCAGCTTCAAGAGGAAACTAAGTCCCTTTTTACCAATAACCTTTAAGGAAATAATTCTCAGATCGTTGTTTAAAATACATGTATATATATAAAATATATATGTAATAATATAATATTAATGGAAACATAGACTGTGATTGCATTTTATTTGATGTAATGTTTAAAAAAAAAGGAATAGTTTATATTTTCATATTCATTTGTTGGCAACACTTAAACAGAGAAGAAGCAAATGAAAATGAAGAAGTGGTGAGATGAATCTGGGATTCATCTAATTAAACAAAGATCAAGGGAGGAAGATAACAGAGCTGACCAGTTATGCCTTCCAGCCATGCTTTGTTTCTCAAAACTAAAAGTAGTATTTAACAATTCAATCAAAATTGAATAAATCTAAAAAATCCAGAGATTGAAATATCAAAGAAACAACAACACACACAGCTGCTACAGACCACTCTGTCTTTAAATCCCTTAAGACTTTACTGGAGTGTTTATAGAAACAGCATGCCACCTATATACATATATGGCCAAAAAGCACTGTT
This sequence comes from Gallus gallus, assembly GCF_016699485.2. Taxonomy (NCBI): domain Eukaryota; kingdom Metazoa; phylum Chordata; class Aves; order Galliformes; family Phasianidae; genus Gallus; species Gallus gallus. The sequence goes on from NC_052532.1 coordinate 41,393,340, forward strand.
TGTCAGGCATTATGCTTCCAGAATAGCTCCTTCTCTATTTGTATTAAAAGAAGAGACAGCTGTGACTATTCAGTCTAAACTACTACCAAAAAAAAAAAAAAAGCAACGACTCCACATAGGAAGAGACAGTTGAGTGAATAACTTCCTGTAAATTATAGATATGATTCAGTTAGCCCTTTATTCTCTCTATAACCTCTCTATAAAAAGATTCTGACTTCCTCCCATTTACTTTTCATTAGATTTTACCCCATAAATATATTTAACCAGATTACTGCAAATGCAATCAGAGTTGCTTCTACATTCTTCTGAGTCAAAGAGAATATTCCTTCTGTAGTTGCTGTTTTAATTTCTGCAATGTCAACTATTTAGCTCTCTATACAATAGTGTCTCAATCTATGTTTCCCTAAAAAAAGAAAAAAGCTGGAAATACATTTCCCTTTTTTAGTCATCCTAAATTTAATGACTATAGGCTTGTTTTTATTAGTCACTAATAGAAGAAATCCACCAACAATAGAATAAAAGTTACTGTTATTTTACCCTAGCTGTCCATGTTTGGCGGTGCTATGTGGCCAGCCATCATATTTATCCAGTTTCCTATTTCCTCACTAGTGAGAAGATATATATTCTAAACCAAGAGGCCTTGACATTCATGGTACCAAGTGTTTTTAAAGAGCTGGCTAAGAATGCATATAGCAGATCTGGATGACTCCAAACACTGCTGTAAAAGTATGTTACTTATTCTTAGAAAGTAGCATAGTGTACCCTGCACCAGGTTGGTTAACTTGGTGAGACTCTCAATAAATAAATTTTAAAAAGTTATAGAATATTCAGGTAATAAAAAGTAGTAATACCTAAGAAATACTTATATTTAGGTAATAAAAAAGTTACAGTATAGAATCATAAAGAAAGCAGTCCACTTGTTTGTATAGTTTTGTCATTTATTTTCTGAGATGGGGAGACCAGAACAGTATTTTCTGCATTTAATGTTACTAGGATTTGTCAAACAGATCTCATTTTTTAGATCATATGCTTTAGTGAATAGGTAAATTATGGGTAAATATTATTATTGTGTCTACATACTGTTGAGAAATTACTATTACATTACATTCTGATTAAGAGGATCAACAACTTTTAATTCTCATTAAGATGTGTTATCCTTTGATCAAGCAAGTCATACACTCAATCAATTAAGGATAATTTGCTGATTGTAAGTAAAGCATTTTTATTTAACAGTACGTGTTATATCTATGTCCAGGGGCGTGAACTAGACTAATATTACAGTTTTCATCATTATTTGGACTGAATATAATAAAGCTAGTCAAAAAGGAAGTGGAAAAAAAAAAATGCAACACAAATATCAACTGAAAGATATAGGCATCTATACACAATAGTATAGATGAAACATAAACATCAGGTGAAAATGTAGAGATGGAGACAAGACATCCAATATATACTGAAATGTCATAATAATACTGGTCCACTTAAAAAAAAAAAAAAAAAATCATGTGTCAACAAGAAATGCAGATCAGACTAAAAGACAGTGGACCTAGAAGATTAGGAATTGAATGTTTGAAGGGATAAATAATTTATCTTCACAGAGTTACAGAATCATATTATGGTTGAAGTTGGAAGAGGCCTCTAGAGGTCATTTGGTTCAACCCTCCCTCTTGATCAGGTTGACCAGCTTTTGATTGTCTCCAAGAAGAATACAACTTCTCTGTGCAACTGTTTACAATGCTCAGTTGCCTTGGTAGTAAAAAAAAATTACTCCTGATATTCAGATGGAACTTTTTCCATCTGTATTCTTAAGCTCCTAATGTAAACAAAAAAATTGCTAATAGGAGCGGGTGATTCTTGCCTCTGCTTATGTTAGAGGGAAGCTTGAATTGTGACTATATTTTGAGGTTTCTTTGAAAACAATGTTTGAACTTTTAAGACAAGTTATTCTCTTAGCCTGAAATAACTGGTTCAACATAACAAGGTCATTTCCTACTGACTGTTGACTTAAAAGAGATAAATAATTGATTTTGTGGGTCTTTCCAGTTGTTGGAGAAAGTTCCGTGAAAATCAAGAGGTTGGAAGTAGAACTGAATAAAAAATGAATATAAGTGCAACATTTTATACTTTGGAATAAATAGGAGCGTAGATTAGTTTGGATGATATCAGAAAAATAAAGTGATATCACACAATATTGAATTAAAAATAAGCTGATTAAGGGAAAGATTTCCTATGATCTCAGTGGACTCTGAAGTTGTTTCTTAGACATGTAGAGAGAAATGTATATTTCAAATATACCTAAGTTGCATTTCTGTTCATGTGAACTACATTTGGACTAAACTAGAAAATCATGTTCAGAATCGAAATGTAATTTACAGTACATTCGGAGAGCTATGAAGGAAGGGAGATGTGTGTTCAGTAGGTAGCAGTAATGAATATAATTTGTTGCAGTAGTTACTCTGAGGTTTACTGATACTTATAAAATGATAAACAATGTCAGTGTCATGAATCGTGCATTAAATAATTGATTGTTTAATAGCATATTGAAAGTATTTAATTCCAGTAGAGATCAGCATGAATGCAAGAACAGTCTTTGATTACATTTTAGTGTTGACAAAGTAATAGTGAGGGGCAGATATCCAAAAACATAAGTGTTCATTTGATCTTGGGGATGTATGAAATATCTGGCTAAAGTAAACTAAAATGTCATTTTGAAAACCATATTTTTTGTTATATTATTTCACCCTTTCTCTTTCAAAAGGTATTGATCTGAGCTACTACTACTACTAAAAAGTTTAAATCTTTATTTCAGACTGTTCAGCTATATTGTTTACCAGTCTACTTCATTGTTTTGTTTTGAGAAAACTGTAGGTGTACAGAAAGAAAAGGTAGATAAGAAAGAGGAATAGAGTGTAATGTTTTTAGCGGTAGTAGAGGGACTCGTTTTTGACATTTTTCTTTAGGGTGAAGTTTTGCTTGTTTGCTTAAAGTCACATCAGTCAATCTACTTTCAAGATAAATTATGTTTCAGTTAATGTAAAACAGTGATCAGACTATAAAGAAAGCATTCATTTAATTCATCTTTGTTGTTTTTATATGCTACAGTTCTTTTAATGCATTAACTTTCTCACAGTATCAGAGTACATTACTCCTGAAAATTCTCTTAGCAGATCTTTCAAATCCTATTAATTCAGTATTATTCTTCACAAAAGAGTGGGACACTGTGAACCTGCAAGTTCATTAACTTGTGTAATTTGCATGTGGGAGAATATCAAAATGAAAATCTGCAAATGGAAACTCTTTCCTGAAAGGGTATGTCATTCCACAACATAATCCAAGTCACTTACAGAAAAATAAAATAAAATAAAATAAAATAAAATAAAATAAAATAAAATAAAATAAAATTAATGAAGTAGTATTAATTCAACAAATCTGAAAAGCAATCATACAAATACTGAACTGTTACTATTTTCTGAGACTTTTAAACTATTATTTCTTTTTAAAAATTATTTCTGAAAGCATTTTCCCTGCATCAGTTGAGGCAAGTGTTGTATTTCCATTCATAGTCTTCTTCTCAGGAGACATTCAGACAGAAGCTTGAAAGGTGTAAATTTTCATAGAGGTATGCTTTGAATAAATTAGTGGCATAATCTGTGTTTTTAATTCATTAAAAACATTAGTTCATTAAATGGGTAGCAACACATGCCATGATGCCTGAAGATCTGTCTTTGAAATCACTCATTGTTTTCCTGTTCAGTATAAACCAAACAGAAGCTGGAAATTACTTCAAGGTACCAGCAGAAGGATAATGGAGGAATAAAAAGTTCCTTGTGTTATCTCTAGTACTAGTCCCCGAAAAAACTACCTCTTAATTCTCTAGTGAGGGGAAGTAGCCATTACCACTAGGATTGGAAGTTTGGATAGGAAGATTTGGGAGTAATCTACAGGCTTTGAATAGCCATAAATAACTGCTGCTCCTGTTAGAAGTGGATGTGAAAATCCAGAATGTATTCTATACTACATAACACCAGTACACTGCAATAAAGTGTTGCTGGTAAAATTTTGAGAAGTAACCATTGATAGGCAGTCTGTAATGGCTTGCTGAGTTTCTGACTACTGTGCTCTTTGTACAAAAACATTGGAAGACATAAGACCAAAAATTAAATAAATTTAGGAGGAAATGTTTTCTATTTTCAGTAAGCATTAGAATTTAACGTATCACTATATATTAAAAAAAAAAAAAGCAAACTAATAAAATAAACCCACCACAGGAATAAAATTAAGTGATGTTTCTTACCAGTAAACTTATCAAATTCAGAATGATGGAGAAAAAACAACCTAACCAAACAGATAAACACAACTTCTTTTCCTGCTTGTTGGTTTTTTTGTTGCTGTCAGTCATCAAACAAACAAACAAACAAAACCCAAAACATTACAAAGTTGTTTGTTTCTTTATTTTCTTTCCCAGATTTGTCTGTGTGTGCATAATACTCTTTCTCTGTCCTTTCTGTGTGTACCAGTTCCTCCACCGTAAGTTTTACAAGAGCATGTGCTATCATATATCTCCCTGGTACTTAAGTAAATAACATTGACTAACATATTGTTTTCCACTGATTGCATGTGCCAAAGACTACCTGGCAACAAACATTTTTCTACAGAATTGCAATAGTTTGTTCTTTTCCTAAATCCTCTTAACAATGACTAAATCCATCTACACTGGAATTCAAATAAAATCTAACAATTGTCATTTACTTTGGAAATGAACATGACTGCCAATATAGAAGATATTCTAAATCAAAACTATAATGGAATAGAACCTAAGTTTACAAATATTTGTTTATGGTAAACACCATGATTTCATAGTTGCATTAGATTTTAAGACCAGCCTTGACAAATAGAGCATAACAAATTCTTTCTCTTTTTCATTGCTATGAGCAAGGAAAAAACAAAAACAAAAACACACACACACACAAAACAAACAAACAAACAAACAAAAAACAGAGAGAGTTACCTAAAGACAGAGGAAGTAACTCAGCAGGGAAATATCAGTCTCTGCTGTCTCAGGTAGAACATATACAAAAGGAACAGAGGTAAGCAAGCCAAGAAGTTCAGATAGAATATGAACAAAGGAAACGTGCCATAGAAATCAGAATAATAGGAATCTCAGAAATCATCTTAGCACAGCTTACCAAACAAAGGGGGGTAACAATAAAAATGTTTGCTATTTGTTTTATTCAATTTAGATGAATAAACAGCAACTTTTGAAATATAAGAGCATTGCAGATTTGTGAAGACAAACCAGTCCTAACACACCTTAAAACGACTGGACCAAAAGTTGAATTGAGGAAAATTTTTTCCCAACTGTTAAACACTAAGAAGAAAAATACTTCCAAAAGAGCATCCAGAAACTACCTGAATATTTTTTTGAATGAATAGAGCCTTGTACATTGCTATATTAGTAGTAAATGATTCATGGAATTAGGGGTTGTTTCACCTTTAACCTGATTTATCAAATCTCTAGTTATTGATGAGAAAGTCACAAAGATTTCATGCTGCAGTGGTTAAAAAGACAAACTACATTGGATAAAACGATCCAGTACAGTAAGAGCTTTTTTGCTTTTATTTCTTCTTTCCTTTTTTTCTCTTATTTTTTCTGACAGAAATAAAATACAACCTACATGGGTTTTTTGAGGAGGCTTGGTGATGTAGGGTACTCTACAGGGAGACATTAAATTTTATAAGTGTATTTGAAAATACAGAAGATTTCTTCACTCCTTCAGTTCCTCAGGAAATTAGCTGGCTGATTTCCAAAATTTTTTTCAAGTATTTAAAGTTATGTTGCAATGGACTATTGTTTTGGCACACTGGTTTAGCTAAGCCCAGATCAGGTGGTGGTGTTGATTTACATCCTTTCTGAGAATCACCTGTTTTGCAAGTGTTTTAAAAAGGTACAAGAGACATTTGCTAACTATTGGTTATCAAAGCATTGTGCCAGTTATATTAATGGAGGTTAATGTGTAATTTTAGAGTAAACTTGGAACAATAAATAAATATATAAGAATATACATCAAACTTTGGAGAACAGCTTTTTTTTTTTTTTTCAGTAGAGTGGAAAGTATTACTGACAGTTTAAACTATAAGTAGCAACCACTGTGGCTGTGATTGGTTAAATATTCTGATAAAATGAAAGCTCTTATCACTTATATATTATTGTTACTACTGCATAGTGGTTTTGTGCAGCTTTTTTTTTTTTTTTTTCCAGAATAAAATAACCAGTACAGAGGAACTGTGAGAAGCTTTCCAGGCAATGAAGCTCTTGACACAGAATCATAGAATCATAGAATGATTTGAGTTGGAAGGGACCTTTAAGATCATCTAGTTCCAACCCCCCTGCTATAGCCAGGACACCTTCCACTAGACAACTACATTGCTCTAAGACCTGTCCCACCTAATCTTGAATGTGTCCAGGGAGGTATCATCCACAACCTCTCTGGGCAAATTAATATGCACAATTAACATTCTGATTTGCTATTCCATTTGAAGTATTTTCATTACATGTATTTATTATTTACACATAATCAATTTTCATGATTCTGACTTGAATTCTTCCCTTAAACAATTAGCAATTTGACCCTTTCACTTTCTTCCTAGAAGTTATATGTGAAAAAAAACCCCACCATTAACTATGAAATTTATATTCCTAAATTGAAAAAAAAATGATGACTTTCTGCGTATTTTCTGTCAAGTCCATTTTACAACTTAAGTAAAATCCTCCTGCTCTTTTACTGGAAATTAGCAAATATGCTCTGGATGCAGAAGAGAGTGTTACTGAGGGCAGTAAGAGTTTGATCTGGTTAGAAATTTTCAAATGCTCTTCAGAAGAGGCAGATTTATCAGAACTGAAACTTAACAAAACTGTTAGATTTGTATGGCAAAAATAACTTCCCAGATTGAACTGTCAGAGATAATCAAATTGCATCACTTTTTAGGATAGATTTAATAGTCATAACATTCATAGGTAATGTAGATGACTCATTCATCTCTGTTTTGTGCATGGTTCAAATTTGAAGCTTTAAATTATTTTTCCTCTGGGCTATTAATTACTTATAATTTCCTTTGATTTGCCCTGCTAAAATTCCAATGGACACTAACATATATTTCAACGAGAACATGGGCATGCCCTGAGCTGAAGGCATGTGGTATTCTCTCTGGACTAGTGAATTAGACTTTGTTGCAGGAATAAATACTAAACAGCTAGTAAGAGTTTACTGACCTTACTGAAATAAGGATGGTTTTAGATTATACTTTGTGTTTCACAGTACAAAATAAGGAGACGATTACTTGAAATAGTATTTTCATGAAATATGTTCAAGGATTGGAATGTGAATAAACAGAAACAATCACTGGCATGAAAAACCAGCATTTAAGAATGAGTTAATTCTTACTGATGATCCTAAGCAACATCCTGTTCAGTCAACAGAATAATTTTCATTTATCTCAGTAGACATCTGGATTAGTTCAACTTCAGAAATTCCTTTCACAGCTTTTGTTGTGAAGGTGAGAAGGTCTTTGGAAACATATCATGATCTTCTGAATTTTCAAAAATAAACGTTATGAAACTTCTCAGGAAAGATGAGGCAAAATCCAAGGAATTAAAAATTACTTATCATATGTTCTTCATTCATTTTCAGAAATCACTTTGCCTCTTCAGAAAAGTCGTGTCTTTTCTACTTATGAGGAAAGTATATCTGTTGGACTTAGAAAGACCAGCAATCCCAGCCTGTAGGTCAATCTTCTTGGACTCCATTATTGCTTACACAGCTCAAATTTCTTAGCTGTAGGGAAGATGCTGTTTCGAAGCTCGTGGAAGTCAGCAGAATCAGTTAAAATTTGATTATGCCCTGGTGATAAGGCTCTTCAGTATTCATCTGGCACTGACTTTAGGTCCAAATTTCAATAATTCTCATTCTATTTTGCGTCTTAAAGAAGTGAGTGCAAGCAAATTGCATCAAGGTCCAGGTGAATGAAAATTGTCAGACTAGTTTAATCTTGTTACTTTATGGAGACACTAAAATAACAACACAGAGCCTTAACTGCACCTGCTTTAAAAAGTCATTTCTGATCACATCCTCGGAAAGCTAAAGAGAAAAGCAACCACTCTGCCAGTCTTCAGTTTAAAATATTCTTTATTACTATACTTAGAAATTTCAGTAACAGCCAGAATTTGCCAAAACCCCTGTAAACACTCCCATCCCAGCTGTTTTGTTGTTGTTGTTGTTGTTGTTGTTTCTGGGAAGCAAATGTAAGGCTTCACGCAAATCAGTGAGATTTGTTTTTCTATTTGCATTATTTGCCTTTTTGCCAGAAATGTATCCAAGGTATTACACAGAATAGTGCATGTAAATCTGAAAAAGGGAAATTGGAAGATTTGCTGCACCCTAGTTCTATACAATGTATAGAAAGTCATATAAACACTACTGCACATCTTGTGATGCACTGTTGTCCAGAAAAGTGGATGAAAACTAAAGTGGCTGAAGTGAGTTTTGGCAAACGGAAGTGTGCTGGCTGGCATGCTAGAAGACTCTTTGCCTAGCTTGAGCTGGTGGTGTCTCTTCTTATTAGCACAGGCAGCTTGGCGCTTGCTCTCTTCAAGACAACAAATTATCTGAAATGGAGCAGACAGAAGCAAGAGCAAATCCATCTACTGTAACAGTCTTTCCTATAACAGTCTTTTTATCTGCAAACATAAAACAAAACAGTAGCTTTATATACCACATACTGTATAGTTTTGGGCAAATTTGGTGACCTCAGACTGTACCAGGGTTCATTTAAATTACTAGATTCAGCCCTTCAGAAAGGGAATAGACTGTTTCTTCATACCTTTAGCTACCTGGGGCAAAATCTGTGTTCCAGCGTGCTGTTTTCATGCCCTACTTCATACAATCCTAAAAGATGAAAAACTATCTTCACTCAATAATTTTAAATTCCATACTTTTTATATATAAAAATGAGCTAAAAGAATAACGTTGCTAGGTAAGAAAAATATTTTTGCAACTTCTTTATTATTAGTCACTCGATGAGGTGGCCAATTTATGTTTATTCATGTAATGAGAAAAGAAAGACTGGAGATTCTTTCTTTTCTTTTAAGACTTCTGAACATTGTAGGATGTTGCTGCTACTTTCCTTTAAAGCCTTAAACCATTTACGAGGCTCATTTTATGAACAACATAAAAAAAAAGATTTACATTTCTGCAAAAAATAAGCAAATTAAATAATCTAAAATAACTGTTGCATTTTCTTTTCTTTTGAGGTCTGACATTCAGTATTTTGCCATCATAAAATCTTATATACATTAGACTTGAAGAAATCCTGATTTGGATATCAGAAATCCAGGATAATAGCTGCAGTATCACAAAGGTTTTTGCTGTTGACTTTGAACTTTGTCTTTAAAAAGTTCAGGAGATTATGGTTGTCCCAGTCCTCAAAATTTTCCACATCTCCCTGGACTGAAAAATCTGTCATTCATTTTGGTAAAAATTCCCCTTAGTTTCGAGTTATCTATAAATTTGCCCATGGATACACTCTGTGTCAGAGTCCAAGCGGCTGATGATGTTGAATACAAATGGGACACAGTGGCCTGTGAGACACTCTGATTGTTGCTGGCTGTCACCCAAACATCAAGCTAATGAGTACTGCTACTTGTGCCTAGCAGTCTGGTCAATTTTCAAACCACCTCACAGTCCATTATTTCAGAGCAAGGTCTGTAATTTCTTAGCTTCCAAATGAGAATGCTGTTAAAGATGGTGTCAGAAGCTTTACTTAACAATGACATATATGATGTACAACAGTCTCCTCATAACCACACAATAACTTATTTTATTACAGAAAGTTTTGTGTTGGTCAAAACCTTTGTAAATGTGTACTGACTATTCGAGATACACTTCCTATCCTTCATGTATTTGGAATGGAACCTAAGAGTAAATGCTTCATGATCTTTACGGGGGCTGAGGTGATGCTAATTGGTTTGTAATTCATTCCTTGGACTCACATGGGATACTTTGCCTTTTCTACAAGCAAGACATAAATAGTGTTACTGCATTTTCTAGTAGTAAGGCACCTCCCCCCACCAGCGTCATTTTTTCTCACTGCAGATAGTTTAATTCAAAATATCAGCAGCCAAATTTTTCAGCCTTCTTGGGTGAATCTCACTGTGTTCCAAGGATTTCAATATATCCATCCTGTTCAAGTATTTCCTGGTCTGTTTGTTGCCCTATTACATTATCTTTCAAGGTCACTCTTCTAAAAAATAAAGTTTTAGTAATTTCATAATTCTGAATATATATGACTTTCCTCTTTCTCACTGCGAACCTCCCATGGCTTTGGAGTCAGAAGATGTCAGGCAAATATTTGTTAATTGGAATTAAATATATCAGACCTGCTGTCTCTCGCTGCTGTCATATTACTGCTGGTCTCACTCAAAACCAAAAAACTGTAGGTCTCCTGTGTGCGGGTAACAAAGGTGCCAAAATGTATTTCTTCCAAATAACAACAGCTTTTCATAGCAAGATTTTGCTAGTTGTGCTCTAGGGAATTGCATATCTGAATATACGACAAACCGAGGTAAGATGTAGTTTTGATATGAGAAGGATTTTGCTTATCTTCAGAGAGTATGTACATTTTGACTAAGTTTAAGATAGTTCTTTCAGGCTTGGTATGGATGAAAGTCAAAATAAAATCTGACCAGAAATCAACCTACTGATTAGAAAGACACACGTAGTGAAGAGAAATGGAACTGGTCTTTTGCAAAGATGTGACTGTTGTATCTGGCAGGATTTCTAGTAGGCAACTCAAGACAACTCAGAAGTTCATCCAGCAGAATAATATAATTATCTCACTGTTCAAATCTTGTGAACAAAAAGTAGCTAACATAATAGGATTTGCTAAAATGTATGTACATGCAGAAACATAAATGCTTTTTTAATTTTTTTTCACTTACTTGTTAGCTCTTAATTTAAAATTTCTCACTGCAGTCATAATGTCTTTGAATAACGCCATTAAGAAAAATTGGAGTATACTTTCTTATAAAATGACAGGACTTCACAAGTCAGGTCTTATAAAAATGAAAAAGGATTTGAAAAGTTTATAAGGCGTTGCAGAATTGAATTGCAGTTTTCCATCGACTTCAACAGCACCATGTTTTTGCCACATATAGTGTCATCGGAAATCCAGGAAGAAAACTCTAACTCCAATGTGATGTTAGAAAACAGCATTTCTTTATTCCTTGCCATGCGCATCGGGTGACTTGGCAAACAAGCGCACCCTCTCAGAGGTCAGTTTCTACATGTATACAGTTAAGACATACATATGCAGTACACTGGCATACTTACTTATTCTTTTTCAAGGTCTCATAGATATACACTAATGTCCCTTTGGGCACATTTAGTAGTATTTAGGGTGGTCAAGTGGCCACATCTCTTTTTTTCACCATCAGCTTCATCACTGAAACCTTTGACTCATTTTCATTCACTTTTCCCCAGTTTGGAAGATTTTCATTGCTTATTAGGCCATAGTGAGCCACTTTTTAAAAACAATGTACATGGAACCCAAGGAAAATGTCCTTGCACATTTTAAGGCAAAAGATAAAAGTATTCTACTGTGACTCCAATATTTCTTGTGAGGCAAAATGAATGAGGTAGAAGATAAAAGTATTCTATTATGTTACCAGTGCAAAATTATTGAGGAAAAACAAGGCTGCTTACCCACTAAAGCTGAAATGGAAAGTTTCAGAACTATCAGTTAGAGATTCCTTTTGCTAAACTACTATATTTGTTCTTAAACTAATGTACTAATCCCTACCGCTGAACAAACCAACCTATGTCAATAGAAGTATATCTGCAATTGTGTGAAATAGAGACAACTACATCTTTTGCACCGCTGTTAATTCTTTAGCAGTTGATACTATTACTAAGACCTTGAAGTACTTATGGTGGATCTGAATCTTTGACAGAGTGAAGAAGGTTGAATAAAAGTATCAGGTAAACAGCATTAGATAATTCAGGTTTTCCTTTCTAGGGCACATAAATCTTGTCTGAGGCAATGCTGTTGGAAAAAACAGAGTTTTGTAATATTTACTGTCTGGGTACAGAGTTTATATGTAATGTGTCAGAGTGCTGTAAATTAATTGTGTGTGCATGCCAGGTTGTAGTTGTAAAGGATGCAGGGATGCAAACTCTTGTCTGATTCACTTAACAGCCTCTTTGTCAGGAGTGTGTGGGATCTGGGATTCTTTCTGCACCAAACATTATTTCATTCCACATAAATTATAACCTTTCATGTGTGGAATCAACTGTGCAAGCTTAATATTCACTTCTATGTGAATCTGTGCAACTGTTTATCCAGCATTAGAAATTATTCAGTTCAGATTTTAGTGGTATGGTTTGAAGCAGAGGGAAGAAAATGCTTTTTAGTTTCTTGGGAAATGCTACATTCACATACATAGTAAGCTGTAGTTCAGAGATATATTTTTCACAGAGATATTTTATTGATAGTGATTTAGAAGGATGGGGTATACATGAAATCATATTTGGCCTAGTTCAAATCATGAAAACAGATTTGGTTTAGTTCAAATCAGTGCTTTCATGTGCTTTCAAAAGCACTTATGAATGTTGCAGTCTAATGCAGTCTAATGTCTGCATTAGAAAGGTTATACACTTTGGGCTGGAGAAGAGGAATTTTGATGAAATTATAAATTAGCAAGCATTATTTCACAATCAGTATAGATCAAGAAGAGTTTATGTTAACACAGAACTTATAGCAACACAGCCATACTAGGTCATGCCAAAGATTGATCTAGTATGGTATTCTGTCTTAGGGAAAAAAAAAAGGTAGTAGATGCATGCAGTTAAATCCCTTAGTGATACTTCCCCAGATAAATCCTTCCAACAATCTGCAGTTTTAGGATTTCCTGAGTTACAGATAATATCTTTCTGTGTAACTGTAATTGATGGAACTTTATTACAAAAAATATTCCTAATCCACTTTGAAATGTTCCTATGTTTTTGATAATCAAAATATCCTATGGCAAAGACTTTCATAGTTTAATCATGTATTGCACATCCTTTTGTTTGCATTAAATCTGCTATCCTATAATACTCAGCCTATTTTGTAGTCACAGAAGATTATGATGGACATCATAATCTAATCCAAATTACTTCAGTCATAGTCAAGAACATACCTTGTGTTGTATGCTCCAGCATATGGTCAAATAAAATAATACTGTGTTACTGAAATTTTTTTGTCCATGTGGCTTCCATTTTTGAACTTTCAATTTAAATTCTGAGGAAAATAAGGGGGAAAATATATGTCCTTTAAAATCTCAAAACAGCCCCAAAAAATGTTCTACATATACTCCTTGGAGATGGTTTTTGGACAAAGGAACTTCAAATACATTGCCATTCTGTGAAATTCAATAGTAGAATTGTAACCCTTGTCTTCCAGAAATCTAACATAGGCTTCTTCATGGAAATACTTGGCAAAACCTCTGGAAGATACCCCTGTAGAACAGAAGAGTCTACAAAGTTTTTTGATTCTCAAGGACTATCTCTTCTGATCACAAGGATTCTAATGACATGGAAAAAAATGGGCTAACAGAGACCTGCTGAAGTTTAAAAGAACAAAATGCAAGTCCTGTGCCAGGGTTGAAGTAGATTTATGAGAAGACAGGCCTAACTGGCTTGGAAGGCCCTGGCATCCTGGTGGCCAAGTTGATTATGAGTCAGCAGTGCCCTCTTGCGGTGGTGAGTACTCACTGCATGTTGAGCAGCGGTAGTAAGAGCATAGCCAGGAATGTGAAGTGATTATCTCCATTTATTTGGCACCTGAAACTATATTTTGAGTTCTCCACGAATTTTTAGGCTTCCCAGAATAAGAAAGACATTGAAAAATTGGAGCAAGTCCATTTGAGATGTACCAAGAGGGCTGAACAGTAATGTCATATGAGAACACTTTGAGAAAACTTTTTCTTATTTTTTTCAGTCTAAAAAAGAATAAGAGCAGTCTTACTCTCCTTGCTATAAAAAAAAGATGAAGGCAGACTCTTCTCAGAAATCCATAGAGAAAACAGAAGACTGAGAAAGCCCTGAGTGTGATTGAACAGCCCATCTTTGAGCAGGTCCTTGGATCAGGTGACCTCTGGGGGTACTATCTAACTAATTTATCCTGTGATTTTAAGTTATGGAAAACAATATCTATTGAACACATCTGAGATATCAATGATTCATGTTACAGCCCTGCAAAAAATATCATTTTTAAGAACAAAAAATATTTTAGGAATCTCTTCTTTATTTGTGTTTTTGCTCTTACATATTTCCAGCTGTGATTTTATGTGCTCATCTAGAAACTTCAATTCTCTTAAACCTTACTATACATAAAATTTTGAGACTTAAATTTTTTCTTCAGAAAGGAAATTATGTTCCTTGGAGAGTCAGATCTACTAAATATCACTAAACACACATGAAATATTTTTTTTTCTTCAAGATGGGGAGTTTAAAGCTTCAGATCTATATACACTGCCTAGCTACACTGGGCAGAACTTACACCTCATAAAGCCATGACACTGTTACTTTTTTTTTTTTTTTTTTTTTTCCTCCACAGTTTGTATGACTGTATTCTATTTCTTGGTAAAACTGTATTTCAATTCTGTACCATGGAACTTGTTTCTGTAACATATATTAATTTAAACCTATGAAAGGAGCAAATGATAAAAACAGACTAGCAATAAGATGTCATAATTACTCTAATGTGTCTTATGTTTTCACAGTGAAACAGAGAGAAAACTTATGTTTTCACAGTGATTTATCAGAGAGTGCAGTAATGTTTTACTCTAGCTGAGGGTACTGCTCAGATAACATATACTGAAGAATATATACTAAATATATATTGAATGGAATGAGGAGCCACACATCAAAGTATTTCAGAATATCTGTTAACAATTATCCAAGTAGCCAATAACCAATTAATCAATACTCAGTACCCTGGTTATAATCAGTGCTAAACTAAACTCTTCTCAGTGAATGAACTCTAAAAATTACCAGCAATGTAGAGTTAAGGGCATGAAGTAATTATTCTCTCTGAAGACAGCATATATGATTATGCCAATCAAGACTTCAATTCTCAGGCATGTAATTACCCAAACATTACTTTTGAACTTGGAAAAGACAGCTATGGTTGGGAGAATTCTTCATGTCTTTCACACTGAGCAACTATCTTTTCTAGTGCTGCTTCACACAGCCTTAGGACTTGCATCTAGTCATTGTCTTTCTTGCTTGACATGAACAGGAAGTCATTAAACTGCTTCTTTTCACATTTCTCTCTTCTTACATCCTCCTTCCATTTACATTCTTCCTTTCTTCCTTTTCCTGCTGATTATCCAACTCATTTCTTTTTACAGGAAAGCATAGGATGCATCTATTAATTCAATTAATCTCCATTTGAGTGATTGGCTTAAAAAAGCCAAAACAAAATAAACAAAAAAAAACAGTAGTTTACATGTTTAAAAAAATGAAATTAAGAATTTATTCTGTCTGTTTACAAGCTTAATATACAAATTTTCATATACTTAGATCTTGCTCAAAGCCCATATCCACAGTCATATTGGATAAATTTCAGCTAAATGCAAAAAATAGTTTAATAAGGTACATCTTGAGTCGCACACTGTTATCATACTCTAAAATCTAAACAGCATCACTGAACAGTAAAAATGAGTTTGGTACTTAGTAGACAGGAACGCAATACTCATTAGGGATTCTGCCAGATGAATCTGTGATCACTTCATTGTGCATTGTTTGGAAAATAACTCTTCTCATATGACTGTCTGAATTTATTCATCCAGGAAATTTGATTTTGGGGTTTTTGTCAGGGCTGCTATAATTATGTGCTGTGATGACCCTGCACTGTTTCATGGTCTGGATGTGCCTTAGTTTTCATTATACCAAATTTATAAGATTTTATTGATCAAAATAAATATTTTGCATTCATATTTCCAGGACTTATGAATAAATAGCCCTTAGACTTAATCATATATTTTAGCTTTTGATAAAAACTAACATTAAGAGGAGGACTTAGTCCAGGGACAAGAAAAATGAAGTGAGAGGGGTGTGAGAGAATACTGAGCAGTGAAAGGAAGAAAAAGTAAGTGGAAAAAAAAAATCATTTGTCAACCAATCAAAAAAACAACCCAAAAAAAGAAAAAAACAAAACAAAACAAAAGAAAAAAAAACAGAAACAGAGAGTAAAGAAGCATTCAGCTAAGAAGAAAAGCAAAATATATACTTTTTAATATCTGTAAGTATTTACCACAGGAATTAATTCCTATGGGAGGAACAATACAGTCTATCAGTGAGGCTGAGAATTCATCTGACCTAAAATTATTAAACCACTTATGTGAGCCTTGAGACTACCCACAAAAATGACCATAGGATATTCTTTTCTTGTTAATATTATTGTGACAATGAGCAAAAGCTAGTCACTTAAGAGCAAAAGTTAAAAAAATACACTTATTTGGAGAAAATATTCTTTTTCCTCAATGTTTCTTAGTTTTTCCTCCTGAAGTATATAATAGTGCCTACTTGAAGAGAGGTGACATTGTATTATATAGATGTACCGAATTTCTCTGTTTCGATATTTTTTCTTGTTATAGGACACATTTTTCATAGATTACCCAAGAATTATTTACCTTTTCATGACTGTTGTGGACACTGTTCACTTCAGTCCCTGTATTTGCAAAAGTAGTCTTCACATGTAATAGTTAAAAAGAGTAATGTGGAGCTAATAGGTCACTTACCAAAACTCTGGGGATATGGTTATATTTCCTTTATGTTAAAAGTCATGTTGTGCAGGGTGAAAGGGTAAACTAAGACCAGAAATTACAGTGAAAATTGCTTCATGAATAGCCTCCTGGAATGAGAGAAGGAAAGATTCAGCAGCTTCCTGCAACAGATACAAAACCAATTTGACTGATAAGCCACAACTAGGACTGAATACTTATAGATGCATGTTTTGTTAGAGGCTGCCTTTACTACCTGTTCTTTTTTTTTTTTTTTTTTTTTTTTTTGTATAGAATATTAGTAACGGAAAAAAAAAAGAGAGAAAAAAAAGAGAATACTTATTTTAAGCATTCAGATTTTAAATGATGCATGTATTTACTTACTTATATTATTCATCAACATGGATTTAAATTGAGAGAAATGGAAGTTGTATAGCAATCTCAAGAGTCTGAAATTTAAAAATTCAGAAAATTGTGGTTGTATTTCATTATTAGGTCAGATTTCATTTAATGAACATGGAAACTATTCATCTGACTGCTATTCCTTGCTCCTTTTTGACAGATCTGTCTCTATCATGCCTGCAACAGCACACAGTGCTCCTCCAGCCCACTGAACAATGGCAAGCAGACTACAGGGTAGGCAAAAAAGACTGTATTGTAAAGAAGTAGAGAGATGCTAGTCCCCCAGTGTCAGGCTACAAGGTCAAACAAGTTTTCAGACAAGACTCCACAGCTTTTTCTCCTTGTTTGAGATTACAAGATGGTCCTCACCCTCTTGTATCTTCCTTCCTCCCACTGCTTTCCCATCTGATCCCATAAGGATGAAGGAAATTGGAGATTCGGGTATTTGCAAAATCAGCTTTTAAACTGAAGGTAATGTGCCAGACAATCAATGATGGATTTAATTCAGGAAAATACTTTTAACAGTGTACTAACTGGGCTTATATATTAAACAAATGAAGTGATTTCACGAGCTTCTGTTCTGCTTTGACAGGTGACTCTTGGCTGAGCTTTTAAATAGCAGTATAATATAACTATCATAGCTTTCTAATCTCAAGATTTTTGGGAGATGAAAATTAGTATGTGTTAGTTCCATTAGTCTAAAATGGAATGTAAAGTACAACTGTGAGGAAAATGGTGGATGCTGGTATATTGAGATTACACAGCAAGGTTTTGGTAGTGAGGGGTCTGCAGGGATGATCTCTGTGAGTAGGGCCCAGCATTGCCACATGTCAGATCAGATCCAGCTCCAGCTGTTGCAGAAGGGACTCACTGCTGGCCAGAACTGAGGTATGGGGAAGTGCTGGAGCACAGTTATCCTGAAGAGTGGGCTCAGTGGGATGAAGCCATGTTGGAGTAGTGCTTGGAGAGCTGAAGACTGTGGGAAACCCATGCAGGATCAGTTCAGGAAGGATGCCATGCCATAGGAGGGACCTCATTGTGGAGCAGGGGCAGAGAGTGATCATAAAGGTGTGGCAGAAACAAAATGATATGGACTGACCACAGTCCTCATTACCTGTTCCCTTGTGCTGAGTGGGGAAGGTACAAGACAGCAGATGGTGAGAAAGGTGTTTTTAGTATGCTTTTAATTCTCTCTGTTCTAATCTGTTATAAATGGGCAATAAATTACTTTAATCTCCCTATACTGAGTTTGTTTTTTGCCTGTGACAGCAGGCAATTGGTGAGTGATCTTTCTGTCCTTATCTCAAACCGCAATATTCTTTTTTTCATCATATTCTCTCCTCTTGTCCTTCTGAGAAGGAGAGAGAGAGTAGTGTGGTGGTTTTGACCTAGGAACCAGAACAGCTGGAAAGATCTCCCATCATTTGTTCACATACTAGCAGGAAGAAAACTGACAGAAAACAGACACTAACTCTTTCATCATAGGAGAAGGCTCAATCTCAGTTACTGTGAGACATTTATCAAAGCTTTAATGGTTTAAATACTATATAATAAGCAAATGATACTCTGAATTACTGCTTTCATTCTCTCTGGAAGATTTATTTTATATACATTTTACAAAATACCAAATTAAAGAACATGGAAAAGTGTACCTTGCTGGTGTTCATAGGAATTATTTTTCTTTTTTGTTGCAAAGCTCTGACAAACAGTATCTGATAAATCATTTAAATAATATTAATTGAAAATGTCCTGTGCTGTTATAATCTCTCTGATGTATACTTTTGAACTAAAAATCCCAAAGAGCAGTAAATATTTTGCTTGTTTTTATCCATTCCATCTTCTGACAGTTGCAGATATTAATTCTGTCAGATTGTATTTTTGTTGTTATTTTGAAAAGATCTCTACATCTTTACATCTCACACTTAATTTTACTTCCCTTTAGGAGATCTTAGAAAAGAAATGCTATATTTTATCATTTACTTACTGCTCTTCAGCGTGATTTAAGAAGCATTTAAATAATGAACAAAAAACAAGTATAAAAAAAATCTCCTATCTATGCTGTACTCGTTTCTCTCTGACTTAGGCATTTGACTTCTGTTGTTTTCAAATGAAATAAAGGTATTTTTAAGAGTGAAAATTATTTCACCTTAATGCATAAATCTTTACTAGAACAAGACTTTTTTCCCAATGTAAAAAACAAACAAACAAAAAACACAATGAAAAATTCTCCACTGAAAAACTGTATTCTATATGGGTAACTCAGATTTAGATACAGTCTTTAACTGTACATTTTCATATATATCCACATAGACTTTTGCAAGTTTGCTATTGCTAGTGCAGTCCACTTATACTTCATGTCTCTGCACTTAGAACATCATATTTCTTAGTGATATTTATGTAGTGAAAAGTAAAGCCATTTTTGGCATGTATTTTTATCTGCTCTATTCTCAATAAACTGTGATGGCATTTATGGTTTTAAAAAAAGTTGTTAGTAAGAAGTGTCATCAAATATTCACATAAGTAAATGACTAGAAATTTTGCAGCTGCCAAATGTAAGCTCATATGTATTGAGGTGATTAAGATAGAAGAAAGGAGAAATTGCACTGGATATGTGAGAGGGATTATGTTTTCCTAGCTGAGGTTGTAGTCTATAAGATGCTAGACTGATTACAGTCTAAGTGTATTCTGGCTTTTCAGAGTAAGTCTTCATTTATGCAACAAGCCTAGTTATCAGCATCAAAATTCTACAAGAGGGTTGTTCAGTGAGATCAAATCATCTTTCTGTTTACACATGACAACATTTATTCTGAAAGATCTTATCAGATGAAACTGATCTCTCTCACTGATCTACTCCAAATAATTTCTTTCAAAGTCTTATGCTGAAACCTTGGTTTCCTTGTCAATAAAAGATGAATATCAATATCTCCTTTCTTAAAACACTTTGAAAGCTATTGTGTTCTGTGGGTGCTGAACCCAATAACTTAATATGGGAAAAGATTTTGCAGTATAATCTTTTTGTCTCATTCATACTAGTGTTTTACAAGGGTAAATACTATGTAGGTGGAGAACAATTAACAAAACATTCCAAATCAAGTATCGCTCTTGATTACATGTACTATACTGTGCTTTAACCAACCTAATTACGAACAGGAAAAGATTCAAAAGAGCTCAAAGGTATAGCTTCAGTGTGTAGCATCCATAAATCTGATAAATCCTTAAAGAAGAGCATGTTTGTCATATAGATACTTTCCTTACACAAAATTATTTGATGTGCAAATGAGTTCAATTCTGAGAGTAACAATAGGAACAATGAAATCAGAAAACTTTCTGCTCTTGATAATCATTTTGATATTGTCTTCTTATGCTAGTGTCTAAGAAGTCTCATGACAACTTCCTTGAGAAGTGATCACACTTTAGAAAAATAGACTGACCCTATTAGCAAAAGACTAACTTGGACTACATTACCTAATGTCGCCTTGATGGAAGCTGACACACTGTTGGAAGCAGAATAGAAATGAGCCAGGCTCATTTAGAAAGTCCTTCTCTGTTATATGTCTTAATAAAAGGAAAGTGATAAAACCTCATAAAAGCCTCAAAAGGACTCATAAATGCAGCCTAATTTGAGTCAATAGCCTGTAACTGCTGAAAGATAATTTGTTTCAGATGTGAGGAGGTAAAACTGAGACTGGCAACCCGTCTGGAGATTTTAACAGCTATCTGCAACCACATGCAGCTAAGGTTGCTTTGCTGATGGCTGCTCATCTCACCCAAATCCTGCTACATGAACTTCTGAATTTCTGCATTAAAATGACCTCACAGAATAAATGCATTGCGTTCAGGCTGGGGCTTCTCAATTTCCTACACCAGCAAAACCGCAAGGAATAAATGTTCCCTGTGAGATAAGATTTTTTTGTGTTTGTTTGTTGCAAGTGAGTTTTATAACATAGAAATGATGAAGCAACAGAAGTTGTGAAGTCTCCATCACCAGAAATATTATAAGAACCTTGGAAAACTACGTGAAATATTAGCATAGATAAAACCAATTTTGCCTTTGAACAAAATTGAAAACTTCAGTTTATTTCATTAGTACTTTCATTCTGTGGCTAGGGAGTAGCTCGGCTTTGATATCTTAGGTTTTGGATAAATATTTTTCAACACAGGATCTTAGTATCTTAGTCTTTACCATATAGTGCCAGCGTAGTTGTATATAATCTTTTTTAATTTTCAGTCCCACAAATAAGTGAAATTGAGAGTGAGTGAAACCTGCTCTTTCTTACTGCTGAATAGGTATTATTATTATTAAAACAGAGGTTTGCAAACAAAGCCCGATTTTTCATGTGTGCTGGCATAATATATGTGAATTTTAAAGAAAGCAATAGTTTCCACAGGTACTGACAAAAGTAGAACTCATCCAGACCGAATGAAGCTTGACTTCTATGATCTAATAAGTTGTATAACTGTAGCAATGTATGTGTGACATTAATCAGTCCTTTACGCAGTAGCCACATTAGCCTTTTCATAGACAGAAGCTTCTGCACTGGTATTTGACAGTGAAAATAATTTAAGTCATTTCTCAATTGTTGTCATTGTTCTGTGTTCTCCAAACTTTTATAAAATATTAATAATCTAATTTATAATGTTGTTTTCTCCTACTTTCATCCTTTCAAAACACTGACAACGTGACTAGCATGATAAATAATGACAAAATTAAGATTCTCACACTTCAGGAGAAAGGAGAAATCTGTGTGTATGTGAGATAAGCAGAACAACAATGATATTCCAGAAAATAGTAGGAAGAAAGACAGAAATATGAACGAGCATGTCAACTGAAATGTTCTTCAGTTTGGAAAATATTAATAAATAAGTTTTTATATTCCATGTTAACTTTCCAAGAGACTGAGCTGACTGTAATCACAAGGTATGACTGCTTCTAATACAAGGTATTAACCATTGTGGATCAGAATGATATTCCATACTGTGAAAAATGTCATATTCTTGTAATCTGAAGAAATTTTAACAATTTTTGGAACAACACTGGCAGGTAAATGTTTTCCCACAATTTTAATCACTGAAATTTTGATTTTCAGAAAAAAAATCTTAAAGATTTTTCACTAATGGGATAGAAATCAAAACTGACTTAAGTTTTTCATATGTTTTTAATTCATAATATTATTTTTATTATGAAACCTTTGAGGTGCACATGCACTTAACATCTAGTGCAAGGTTCTGCAAAATCTCAAGATGAGGAATTGTCTTTTGCTCTTGAGAGCATAGCATGTGATGTCTTATCTTTTACACCACTGTAATGCATTAATTTAAATGAATTTTGGTTTTGTGTCTGGACTATGTCATACTACTATAAAACTGAGTTATTGTGGTTTAGTTTATGCTTGAAAATTTGTATTTAGGAATTACACTATTTTTATATCATTATGACTTTCTGTGTAGAAAGGGCCTAAATAAGGCAGGAAGGAGAAGGACAGGGAACAGACAGGCAGGACAGTTTGTCTGATTTGATACAGATCACTTCTACTGTATTTAGTCTGCAAGGGACATGTATGTGGGGTGAAGTGGAGCTTGTTGCAGTGAGACTGCAGGGCTGTCCAGTGGCTACTGGGGCCAGGGACTTCACAGGCCCCTGTGGCATCAGCTACAGCAGGTCGGTGTAATGTGAGATTAGGACATGAAGATTCTGGGTCCAGTGTGGATCCCTTGCTTCTGGCAAAGGCATCTAATGCCTTCTGGCACTTCAGTGAAGGAAATTGCCATCACTTTTGACTTTTACTTTCATTGTTGGCCAGTGATAAAGGAGTTAGCCTTTCACTAGTCCTGAGTATAAATTGTATAAAAGAAGTGCGAAGATAATGAATGCTTCAAGAATACATTTTCTTGTGATTTCTTTTGTTATTGTGTGTCTTAAATGTTGCTGGTTAATTGGCTGTATTCCCAGCTCTCATAAATATATCAGAAGTCTCATGATATTTTGCATTTTCATAAAGCCATTGAAATTGGAATTAAAAGATTGCAGGAGATCTTTATGTCAGTAGATAGAGTTTTAATGCTTGTTTAAAAAACCTTGATAAAATGAAATAAGTATTCTGTAAGACCACAGAAAGCAAATGGGTAGTAAAAAGAAAACTATACTATTTTTTTACACTTCTATTTTTAAGCTAATCCTATGATTATCTGGGGTTTGACACGTGATTTTAGATGGTTGAAATTGGCAGCAATGTCAAAACAGAAATCTTTCCAGTTTCAAAAGTAATGGTCTATTTTTCAAAGTGTTCTCCCAGACAGTTTGCTTTGATCTTTACTCAAAATGTTTATTTGTTCATCTACTTCATTTTAGTGTATAAACAGTAGTGAAATATGCCACAGATGTTTTCTCTTTATTTTTTGTGTATGATCAGATTACTAGATTTTGTTTAGAAATAATATTGTGTCCCTAATTATTTTTTTAATAGATTGTCATTACTAAAGATTTGGATGCTCTCTTGATGTGAAAATATTTAACATCTGCAATTTCAGTTGGCTGTTTGAAAGCTTTTCAAATAATTCCTTGGAAAACTGCACTTGATCTTTGCAATAATTACCCATCCAATTATTCTTTAAGTATAATCTCCTTTTTTTTTTTTTTTTTTCAGTGCTCCCTAATTCCCAAAGTGAAAATGTTTAACAGCTTAATCAGAATTGTCACATTACACAGAGCCTTGTATGCATATATGACACCTATTGACTTTCACTGATACTTGCTGAATGGTTGTGGAGAGCAAACTATAGATACGAGTATAGTGAGGCAGTGTGGGTGATGCATTTCAACACTGGCAACAGTGATGTGAAAGACAAGCTACATTCTGGATGACCATGCATAGCTGTAACACCACGAAATGAAGAGCATCTCAGTCAGCTCACCTGCATGAGTCAGCACATTATAACCAGTGAATTGTGTATGGAGTTGAATGTTGGCTTCAGTGTGTTCGAAACAATGGTGGCAACATTGGAATATTGCAAAGTTTGCACCAGGTGGGTCCTACAAATGCACACACAGCACACAGGAACAGAAAGAACATTGTATGCAAGTTTGTCAAGATCTATTGAACTGATATGAAGCTGAAGTTGACACTTTCCTGGGTTGCATCATGACCGGTGATGAGACACGGTGTGACCGCTACAAGCTGGAGTCAAAATGGCAGTTCGTGGAGTGGCTACATGTGAATTGAAGAAAAAGCTCAAGATACAGCTCACAACAGGTAAGGTGATGTGCACTCTTTTGGGATAGGAAAGGGGCGATCCTTCTGGATTTCCTGGAACCCAGAAAAACCATCATCTCTGACTGCTACATAGTGACTCTGACTAAAGCTGAAAGCTCAAACTCCCGGAGTGAGGTCACAGAAAAAGACAGCCTTTCTCTTGAAACATGATAATACCAGGCCCCATACCAGTTTGAAGATGATGGAGCATATTACCAATCTTGGATGAACTGTCCTACTATGCTCATCATATAGTCTGGATTTAGTGCCTTCTGACTTCCATCTGTTTGAGCGGATGATATATTGTCTGCACGGACTACATTTTCCTAGCAATGATGATGCCATACCAGCTGTAAAACAGTAGGTTACTTCCACTGGTGCAGATTTTTACAAGTGTGTTATGCATGCTCTTGATCATTACTGGAAAAAATTTATAGCTAATGCCATAGCTAATGGACTAATGATGACTGTTGAAAAGTAGTGTTTTCTATCTGAGAATTTCTCAATCAAATAGTGTTACTGAATTATTTCTTGTACTGTCTGTGGAAATAAATAGGAGGTATTACTTTTGGAGTGACCTAAATATTTATTTATCTTTCAGCTTTTCCTAGCCTTTAAGTACAGTAACAGATTGTTGATGAACCGTTACAGCATATCTATGGATATGGAAACAAATGGTTGTTTATAAATGCCTGTGAAGTGCTCATGCTGTTAATTAGAGTAAATTGTCAGTGAATTTATTCATTTTATAACATCAGGAAATGCTCTTCTGTGCTTTATATGCAGGAAGATGTATATGTATTTCATAAGTTTTAATTAATACAAATCTTTCGTTCAACAACATAAGTGAAAATTGCTTCAAAAAGCATTTAAACAATGTTATATTATGTATATTTATACATATTTGTATATTTATATGTTTATTTTTATAGATTTATATATTTATATGTATAAATATATTATATTTAAATGTAATTCTGCATTTAGTTTTTTACTGAAAATGGGAATGGGGAGGGTGGAAATGGAGGACAAGACCACTGAGCTGTTTAATGTCATTTGGCTTTCTGCAGCAAAAGACTGCATCACTGAAAGAAATATCTCTATAGCTGATTAAACTATATTTGACATTAAGTAGTTTGCATTACATGAACCTTCATGTTCAATGATATCACTTTTGAAAAAGGAAATTTACACTACATTCTTGAATAAAAATAGCTACAAAACCTCTACTTTCAATCGGTTTCTGAAATCAGAGGATCTCAGTTTTGGAAATATGCAATTATCAGTTGATTATAGATATTAAAGATGTTATTTGATTCATCATGAAGTGAACAACATCATGTCAAGTCTTGTTCTAATGAACACTGTTAACTACAGGTTAAAGTGGTAATCTATCAGTAGGGTATGTTTTATCTTCAATACCATTCACAAATTAACAAATAGCACCTTTCAGGCATAGTCATAAAGCATTGCAATCACAGGGTATTGTCCTGCTAGAGTTTCCAATCACCCTGACATCTGTCAGAAAAATAGCGCAGCAAGCTTTAGGCAATGAAGAGGGCATCCCAGAGTCTTAAGGAAACTTGCTGATGCAGTGAAGTTAAATTTTTCAAATCAGGTATGTTTTGCCCATAAAAGTAACTGGGAAATAATTTCCCTGATGTGATACGAACTCAAAAGAAACATCTAGTTTGCACTAAAATTGTTTACAAAAACATTGTTCCAAAAACATAGGATATTTATACATTCCACTCTAAATAAAACTTTTCTTCTTTTGCCTTACAGTAACCTCCAAGGTCTTTACAGGTAAGCTTAGCTTAATTTCATGCATTTTTTTGGTCATTCTTATAAAGTAAGTTCTATTCAGTAAACCTAGAAGAAATCTTATACAGTAACAAAACAAGGCAAAACAAAATTTATGTGGATATTTACAACAAAACTTTTAATATCATGATGTACAAGAGACTAGATAGCAACCACAAGTGCTGGGGCGCAGTTACAGGATTACTGGCTGTCTGGTGTGTTATATCACCATTAGGGATTACTACATTGTTTAGGTATGGAAAGAAAACAACTAGCAGAACACTGAGAAAGGCTTGTACTAGAAAAAGATTGGTAAATTCATTTTTTATTTTTAACCCACTTGAAAATTCTGAATTTGAAATGTCATCTCAGACCTGAGTGACTGGATTTGTACACTTCCAAGGGAAGAGCAAGATAAAATGAGGAATGACAGGAAAACAGCCATGGAAGAATATGCAGTGAGTTTTGGAAGAAAACATTGACTAAGTAAAATAATGATATATCTGATATTTAGAAGTTTGTTAAAAACAAAAAATGTCTGCACATGATAGTGTTTATAGTGAAAGGATTAGATTGAGATTGTTTATTTACAAGTTCACCTCTGTCTCACCTTTTCTCCAATTAAATCAAACCCCTTCTCTTGGCATTTTTGAAATCAGCATATGGAAGATATACTTAACAGTTTCACACAAAGCAGCCTCCTTTGTAGTATAGCTCTCTTAAATATTGAGCAGGAACATCTGGATTGTTACTGTTAACTCACACAATGTACTACACCTTCATAATTATTTCTGTATTAGCACCTTGAAATTCATTTTCTTAATTAAAAAGAGATTGTATCATTATGACCTAACCAACTTGGACGTGTGAAGTAGATATATAGTAATAACACCCTCAATTGTGTTTCAGAAAAATTGTCACTGAGACAGTAAGTCTGTAATTCTTGACCATAAGCATACATAGGTTTAAGTGACATTATATGCCTCAATACATATATTGGTTTTTATTGCTTTCTCTGTGTGGACAGCAAGAGTAGTCTACTCCCAAAGGGAAGGTGAAGCAGGGGCCAAAGGTATCAGTAAGAAAGGCAGGGCAGGCTCCTCCCTCACTGGAGTGCTGTCACACAGTGCCTAAGCCAGAAGAACAGAACAGGCACAATAACAATGCCTAACTTCATCCAAGAGTCCAGTGAGGGCCAAATGAGTGAGGTATAAGGTAGAATCAAGATGTCAATTGAGAGTCAGTGGTCAGGATCAGCCAAGCCAAACAAAGCTGATGCAAGGCTCATGCTGTAGGTGTGGAACAAGTGCCTGAACATAAATTCAGTTCTCAAAAGAAGAGTGGAAATAGGTTACATATAAGGAAAAAAAAACCTTTACGGTGAAGTTGGTGAGGCACTGAAATGGGTTTCCTAGTGATGTGGTTGATGTCACGTCCCTGGAGATTTTCAAAATGAGGCTGGACAGGGCCCTGGGCAACCTGATCTAAGTGTGGTGTCCCTCTTATTTGCAGGAGAGTAGGACTAGATGGCCTGCAGAGGTCCCCTCCAACTCTAAGAATTCTATGATTCTATGATGCTGAATGAGGCTTTTTACAGCTGTTACTCTCACAAGTTGTAGAATTTCACACAGGAAGGAGGGAGTAGGAGATGAAACTGTGGAGGTTGGTGGTGTGTTCAGTACTGTGATACTTTCTTGTATAGCTGAAAGTACAGTTTAAGGCCCAAAGATCATTATAGCCATTCTTTTTTACTGGGAAGTTGAGCTGCAGCTGCAGTTTATGTTGTTCTCACATTTCGCATATGCATCTTCTAGCGTATTCCAAACTTTGTTCCTTCTTTGAATTTAATGTGCCTCTGTTCCTTCTGTAGCATAGGAACTTCAGAAAGCAGTTAGTTAGATAGATAGATAGATATTTTTTTCCCCCTCTCATTTCTCCAAGAAATGTGTATTTTGGCTACCTTTTCTTATTATACTAATTATGTATTTCCCATGTTTTTAGGGTAATATAGACCAATAACTACAGCTTCTGTATATCAGCTCTTCACAAAATAGAAATCAGTTCTAGGAATAATTATAACCTAACCCACACTAATTGGATATTTGAGTAAAACAGGAAAAAGTAAAGCCTTTACCTTAAAAAGCTTAATTTATTAATTGGCTGGAATTTGTGATAATAAAAGATTGTACTGATGGCTGACATAAATTTTGCAAACACCACAGTTTTTGCTTTGTCATATAGGATTATTTTCCTTGTTCAGTCCTATTGTTTTCCATGTTTTCATTGTTTTAGTACATGATTCTCTCTATACTAAATGAAACAGTGATTTATGTAAACCGCACCATGTACTTCAATATTTTCGGTTTTCTGTGGATTAATTGATCAATTTTGTTATTCCTGGAGCTGAAATGTTATGTAACTGAACTGATAGAAGGACTTAAGAGAAAAGACTTTACCTAAAAATGAAAGGGAATAATAGACTTATAGCTGTTAAGTGAAAACCAGTTTATGTGAGATGCCACTTGTAGAATTTCTGGAAAACGTATTTGGTGTCTTTATTCTGAGTAATGATCCTATGAAGACATGACTCTAAAAAAAGAAACAAAACACTGTTGTTTTTATTCTGCTAACTGATCTTGCCAGCTATTGTTAACAAGCTATTTTAAATCTTTTTTCCTCTGGAAACAATGTTTATGAAATCACGCTATAGTTAGAGCACACAGTAAATTTGTGAACTTGTTCTTCAGTTTCAGTTCAAATGTGATAAGAGTGTGGGAATCTTGAACAACAACACAGAAACTTTTTTTAAGTTTGGGGAAACTGGAAAGAAACCTTCTAAGACACTCAGAGTAGGAAAGAGCTGTACCATGAGCTGACAATGGGGAGTTAGGTATAATGCAAATGAAGATCTCTGTAGGAAAATTTTAACTGAAATTTATATTTTATTAAATCTTAATTGAAAAGTAATAAATTAATTTAAGGAAATTATTCTTCATTCATTAATAGAATGATATGCTGAGGCAAATTTTTTGGCTCAGAATGCATTTCTTTATACAGGGGCTCTGTATCAGTTTATTATATGAATATAATTATTTATTAATGTTCAAATATTTTTTTATTTATTTCTCTTCTCTTTTCTTGAATTTCTATCCCACAGATGTTCTTGTTTCTTCTGAAAATTTCTGAGACAGTTTTATCTTCCCTTGGTATGAAAAATTTCCCCCAAAGTCTGGGCTGCGTGTGGCCATTTTCTTGTTTCACACTGGCTATTATCACTCCCCTGAAGCTGACCTAGCCTGTTCAGTGGCTTTGTTTACAGCCAAATGAATGGAGGGACGGTTGGAAGAAGTAGAAGATTAAAAAAGGCTTATCGAGTTCTTGCTTGTTGAGCTTAGGCAGTCTGCCACACAGGAAGCCTTTTCAGAAGTGCTTGGCTTTCCTTTCTGTTTAGTATAGTGCCCAGATGTTCTACTTACCCGAAAAGAAATCCACACTTGAAAAAATTACATCAAGATACTTCACATGAGAGTTCAAAGGCATTTAATCTATTTCTTATTTTGGTTTAATGGAGTGAAAATGATTAGATTCTTCAGGGCGCCAGGAGGCCTAAAAATCTTCATCTGGGACTTGCCTGTGCACGTGGGGGCTCCCTTTAATATCAGGCCTAGGCACTCCCATGTTTCCTATGTGATGCTGTGTAACCTGTACCTAGTCCTGCTACCTACTAATCTACCAATCTGAATGGGACTGTTAGATGGACTGAGATCATAATGATTTATATTGTGTTCTATCTCTGGCTCAGTCTCCTGCCACTTTTAACTGGTTTTTCTGGTTGGACCATGGATCAGTCTTTTCCTTTCCTTGTTTGGGATGGTCATTGGAATGTGTTGCTATCAACACCCCTGCTGAGGTTCCCTGTGACTTGGGGCAGGAATCTCTTCCCTGGAATCTCTTCCCCAGGAATCTGGAGTCTCTGTTCCAGAGAAGCCTAGTTTCTTATGAAGCAGCAGGAATAGTTTTTCTGAGAAAAATATTTTAAAATATAAAAATTAAACATACATAAATTAGATACATAGACATATTTTAACATTAACATTATCTCTTAATGCTAGTAACGTGCACGGAAATGTATAATATAAAAAGAGATTAGCTATTAAAATAACTAATTAGTAGGATTTCAGTTTCTTGTATTCTGTTTGATGACAGTGGAGCAAAAAGCAGCTGTTCTAATTATGAACTTTCTCTGTATTTCTAGTGAAGCTTTAAAGTAGCCAGACAGATTTACTGCATAAGTGTTTTGAACAAAATCATCACTACCAGTAAGGATAAGCCTTAGATTAAGTTTCTCAAAACATCTGGCCAAGAAACACAGCACAACATCATTTAGAAAGAAAGGGCAATTTACTTTAACAGGACATCAGATGCATAGTTCTGTCATCAGGAAAAATGATTATTAAAATATCAGAATTTAGATATGACTGTTTGCCTTAATTTAAACTTCCAACTGATTAACATGGGAATGTCAAAATGAGTGCAAAATGACTGACAAAGTGTGTTCCATCAAAAACTCAACAGTTATTCCCTCAGGAGCCACATTGTTTTCCTATGGCTAGAAGAATGTCATCTTCATATAGAAAGGTAATTAAAGTTTTAGCATTCTGCTTTTCTAGTTTCAAGAAAACTAATATGTAATCAAGACTTGATCTTGTTTCTGTTATGGTGTCGTTAGGAGTTTGTCCATTATTTCCAGGATGACTGACTCAGCCTACTGCCTGTATCACACCAAAGTGCTTGGCTGTGATCTAAATCCATCCCTTAGGTTAGCACTGAGTATTCTATTGTTGCTGTAAGTGACAGAAAAAAGAAATTGTTATGCGGTCTGGGGCCAGTCACTGGGATACCCATGGTAAGAACAGAATATTTCTGGAATCTTGAATTAACAGTATTTGAAAATCTATATTTAATGCTTGCTATAGTCTAGTTTTCTTCTCCTCCTTCCACCTCCTCCTCTTTTCAAATTTAAACGATGTCTTCTTGGCTAGGATAGAAAGCAGAAGTGCTGAAATATCTAATCTTGTAAGACTTCCAGCCCAGCTGTGGAAAATCAAGTGGCTTTAGACAGTTGGAATACAGTTCAAAAGAGCATACACAGTTTTTGGTGTTTGTCCAAGGATTCAGACTGTTTGTGGTTTACCCATCACTCTTTGTAATGTATTAAAAAGTAAGCATACTCTGTCAATGCGTAAGAATGATATGAAAGTAAATCTGCTCCTGACCTTGCTGTCCACTTGCAGGCATGACTCTAACTGTCTTTAATGGAAATTTCAGACCAGGAATGGCTTCATGATTAGACATCTGTATTGCAAATGAGATAATATGTATTAATGTATGTGTTTCCTCTCTGGAATCAATTACAAGTGAGAAAAGCAATCTGTGAATATAATAACTTTCTCATGGACTGAGCATATACAGCTACTACCATTCTTCTAAGTAGTATGTTTGTAGAAGTAAGCATAGCAGAGGAAATGCAAAATTAAAAGGTATGGGCAAATGTAGCATGCCATTTTTCATGTGATATTTGAAATCAGAAGAAGGGGAAAGGGACATAAAAAGCCTTTTATTTCTCTCCATCAGAGGGGCTGAGAACAATACTCTTAGACTAATGTGAGGAGAAAAAGAAAAAAGAAAAAAAAAAAACAACTTGTGAAAAATAGTGAATCAGGCTTTCCCTGACTGGTTCAGTGAAAGATAAATGACTATTTTTTCCTTGTGCCTTGCTTATAATGAAAAGCAACAAGAAAAGTCATTGCTCTGTTTCTATGATGCTGTGCTAAAATGGACTCAAGTTCATGTTAAAAAAAAAATTATTTCCCATTATGAATCTGGTGTGACCACATACTGTGATGGAATGACCAAACAGTTATTTCCAGAGAGGAAGCTCTTGAATTATTTGTGGACTTATTTGTAGATTGAAAGGTGCGATACCATGCAGTGTGCTTCCCCCAGCACTCTGTTCAGTCTCTCTCTTCCTTCATGGTTCCCAGTGTGAAGAAGGAATCTTCCATGGTAGACTGGGGGGAGCAAAATGTGTGCAGAAGAGGGGTGAATATATACCATGTTATATATTCATATATAATGTTATATATTCATACATATAATATATATCATGTTAATCATGTCACCTTGCTCCAGGCTGGTATTCCCAAAAGAGTAACATATGAGGGACACAGACTGGATCCTCAACTTCACTCCATGGTTTGTCTACATATGGAAACAGAAGAAATTATAAGTAGAATGAACTGACTCAGAGATTCTGTTCTCAAGTGCTCAGAGCACTTGAGAGAATTTCATCAGCAGACCTTACTAAATACTAAAGTCTGACAAGCTGTAGCACTGGAATTTTAAACAATTTAGTAGGTTTTAATATCAAAAGTAATTAAAGCATACCATTTAAAAATAACTTCCTCTGCTCCATGATACAGTCTGATTCACAACTAGAAATACTAGAAATACTTTTTTTTTCTTTTTTAAATGAAAGCACTAAAAACTATGCATTTATACTAGTCATATCTTCTTTACCATAAATTTAATTTTCTTTCTATTCCAGATATGTTCATAATATGCTATAGCTAAAATGTGATTGGGTTGAGAATTTAAATTCAGATAATTCAACTCTTTACAATTATTCATTTTGAAAACAAATGCCAGAGTATTAACAAACAATATGTATTTCACAGAAATGAAATCATGCAAACACACTAGACAGTTGATATCTAGATCAAAAGACATAAAGTGTAATCCTGTTCACAAAGATATGTCAATTTATGAGTTCAAAGTTGATATTTCAGTTTTTTTATCCTCAATTTTTTAGATTACATTTTACTCTAATCTACATGCCAGTAGGTGAAAATAATAGTAATATAAAAATGTTTTAAAAAGGTTATTGGATTGTCAGATTTTAATAATATATTACTTCTGAATTGAAATAAGAACAATAAATGGTTTAGGGAAGCCTAAGAAAAGGGAAGAAATTTGGCAGAGGATTAATTTAATTCTGCTCATTGTGAAAACTTTCTTATATCCATTCTAGATCTAATATCTTTCAGTTTAAAACATTATCCTTTGTCCTTTCACTACAGGCTCTAGGAAAAAGTCCTTCACCATCATTCATAGAAACCCTCTTTATATATTGAAAGGGTGATATAAGGTCTTTATCTACGTATCTATGAACAAATAGGTTTGCTGCATTTCTCACAAATTAGCTGTTCATATTTTTGCCAGATCTGAACACAATACTTGTCATTTTATCTTCTGACCTCTTCCCCACCAAGTAGTGTGCCGAGAAGTTAATCTTAGAGTGAACTGTATTTTCAGCTTTTTTTTTTACACAAAGCAAGATTCATTTCTTTTAGGAATCCTCCATCTTAGAGGATTAAAAGCTCACAACTTTGGAATCCAGTCAGAAAGCAATCTAAATTAGGAAACAGTGTAAAACTATTCAGTGGATTTGTCTAAACAGCTTTCATTCTTTGAAAGGATTTAATTTTACTTAAAGAATAAATGAAAAGTGTTTGAGACATCCAGTGTCCCAGGGGAGCAGAAAAACTACGGAATAAATCTAACATCTTTTGATAGCATTGGCAAAGTCTGCAAGAACAGTGCCAGGGATGATTATATTTGGAGACCAAATCAACCTTTCACTAGAGGAAAGACTTAAAGATTACTAGTATCGTGCTGTTAGGGAGTCATAGCTACAAAGTATAACATCATGCTGTACTTAGGCAAGGAATGAAATAAATACATTTTTTTTTTTTTTCTCAGTGGTATCAGTTTATCTCAATTCACATGCTTTTGTTTAAAGCAAATGTTATTTGTTAAATTTGAACTAATAAACTGATTGGTTTAATGTATATAAATATACATTAAATTTCTGATCTATACAAAATATAAAACAACATAAGAGTTTTAAATTGAGTCAATAAATACGATCTTACACAATTACTTTTCAGTTCAAAGCAAGAAAGGTACTCCATACTTTTAAAATTAAGAATTAGGTTGGCCTAGATACATTTGGTTTATCTTTAAGAAGCAAGTTAATAGAACTGCTGCTGTATTCTCTCTCCACTGGAGAAGACTCTTCTGTTTGTTTCTTTGTTTGTTTGTTTGTTTTAACCATAGAATCAAAAATCAATGTAAGAATGGTCTCTGGGGAAGTGTCTGAAAACCTTCATATACCTTGCTATGAATGCTGTCACAGATATTAAATGGGCCTTCAGAAAGCCAAAAGCAAGAATATGATAGTAGAATATCTCCGTAATTCAAGCTTTTGACATGTTCTTGTAAGCATCCATAGTAAGCAGTCCGACAGGATCCTACTTTTAATAAATGCAGAGCATTATGATGTCAGATTAAGACACAGCCCTGTTTTTGATTTATAGTTGGAAATTATTTTCTTTTTTAATCCTGGGAAATCAGAGTCATAATTTTCTCTTTGTTACAATCTCCAAAACTTTAGTTTTGGAGCAATTTTTAGTGGAGTCTTTCCCTTTGTTTAGCGGTCATCTCACAAAGTTCTACTTTCATCCCCACAAATAAAATTTTATTCATACTTCATTGCATCAGGTTTATTTGTTGTTTGTTTGTTTGTTTGTTTGTTTGCTTTTTTAAGCTGAAATACGTTGTCTATAGAAAAGTCAGAAATAAAATGAGAAGAGAAAAAGAACAAAGGCACTGTTTTGTTATGGATTCTGACAAAGGAAGTGGATTATTTATTATATGGTTTTTTTTATTATTATTATTAAATAAACTGAATCAACTGAACTGAGAAGACTGGAGAATTAAATTAAGTTAGAAATTGCTTCAAACATTAGTGATAAAAGTATAATTGGAACTTGTATCTCAAAGAAAGGGGCAAGATGTAGAACAGGACTCCAAGCCCAGTTGTATAAACAGCCACTACAGAAAGGCTATTAGGAGCAAGAAAAAGGCAATGCCTTAGAGGTCAGGAAGTTTAGATGTAAAATTAAATTTGCTGGAAGTCAAGCTGAGTCAGATCTTACAAAGGAAATTAAAATGGAAAATAAAACTGCTTTAACTAAATTATTATTATTATTATTAGTTTTAAGGAACAATGAAAAAAAGAGCAAATTGGCAGTACATTACAGGAGCAAGTAGATATTGATAATATTTTGTATGTGTTTCCAAAAGTACACAAACCACTTTGCAGAAGTTTTGAATGGAAATACATAACATTAATGTAAAAAAATTGAAGTATAAATATATCAGAAAGAAAGTTCAAAGTATTTTAATACTCACGCTGGCAAGATCAAGTGAACTACATCACCGGGTTTTTGGGAACTTTGATGTAAATTTGCAAATATGTAAAATGGAAAATGGAATTAATAAACATCCTAAAGTCAAGATTATGTTATCATACTTTAAAAAGACTTATGTGATCACTTTGCAAGAAATGATTGTGAAAATGGGTTGAAATGATCACTTTTGCCTTGTCACAATATGGCATAATATTCCTTAAATGTAAAAAAAAATGGAAATAAACGACTGAAAGAAAATGCAAGTGCTATTTATAAAACAAAATTATGCCAGATTAAATATTATTTAATAATAAAAGAGTTATATAAAATAGATAAAACAAATATTGATTCTGTTGTTGATATTGTTATTTTTAAGGAATGAGTAGTAAAATTTAAGTTACCTGCTGATGGAAAAGCAACACAGTTGAACAACTGGAGACTAACTGAGATCAGAAAATACAACAGCATGTTATGTTAAAGAAAGTGCATACTGTGGTAAATTCTTAAAAACCAGTACTGAGACTGATTTTGTATTAGTTCTTGCCTTACTAATAAAGGCCAAGAAATATGTTCCTGATGGACTGTTATTATTTGTTTGTTCATTTTATATAACCTTGCACTACTGAAATTTGCTGATGGCATACAGTTGACAGGCATCATCAATAACATCACCACAGAGAATCTGAATATTCAGTACAGAGAAATAAATGACCTTAAAATCAAGAGAAATAGAACTGAAATATCGTGTAACAGAAACAAAATGAGGAAGCATGTAACTGGATCCATTGATGATTGAGCATATTATTATTATTGTTGTTGTTGTTTTAAGAATTACCTCCTGTAATAAATTTAATTGTGATCTCGGCTTTGGTGAGACTTCACAGACAAAACTTAGGAGACCTCCAAACCAATTAAAGACCATTGTTCCCTAGCAGTCTTCTATTCTAACAAGAATAATAGGAGCAAACTAGTTAATCATGTTTAGGATTCAGATTTATTTATAAAGCAAATTACTTAAGGGATGTCTAACATGCAGTTCTTATCACCTCATGGGCTATCCGATATGAACGTAACTGCATGGCTTCTAGACCAGACCTGGATCATGCCTGCCTAACTTGTCAAAAGAGTAGGCAATTTTGCTTGTTTCTGCACCCATGCTTAGAGATGCAATAGTTACTCCACCACACATAACAGTAATTTTCTTAACTTCCTTTAATCTAATAAGCTTTAGGTTAGATTCACATGAAAATCTGCATATATAAAGATGAAATCATGAGAATATGAGAAAGTAGCAAATACATTGAGGTGTATAACTGCCCACTGACTATAGCAGTCCGGATGGTCCTATGTTAAGTTGTCCTCCATCTTTAGGAGAGTTTTTATAGCAACATGCTCAAGATGCTTGTTAGCTGTGATCAGATGTGCTGGTGATTGTTCTATTTATTATGGGTAAGGACGAAGTGTAGATAGCAGTACAGTTGGACAGGCTTTTATAAACAACAGCTTTTAAAATGTTTTCAGGCTTTGCATTTATTTGAGTAATAATGATGAGAGCTGAAATCAGTGACATTGGTTTAATACTACCCTTCCAAGAACTTGAAAAGCTTAGTTGTTGAAAAGTTCTTCCCATCAAGGCTTCATTAAAAAAATCAATCTGTTACAATTCCACCTGTAAAACAGGACTGGGAAACTTCTAATTTCTACTTTGGACTATTGATAGGATTAATTAAAAACTGTTTCACACTAATGTGGTTATTGTTTTTACAATTCTAGCTTTAACAGAACATCAAAACTTCCTCATTTATGGTAATTGAAGCAAGTATGTGTTTTTAGTACTGTAGTTTTCATGTACTTTAGTGTTCAGGAAACTATTCGTATAGGAGAAAGTGTTATGAAGAAAAAGTTTATATGCATATGTAGGCACCTGCGTTAGAGACTTGGAATAGAAAATACTATTATAGGTGTTTCTGATTAATTTCTCCATCAGTCAGTGAAAAATTTTATTAATTATAAAACATATAATTACAAGTTTTACTGCATAAAACCACAGGAAGTACTAATTTTTTGTAGATGAAATTTTATTATTTACCTCCTCCTCAATGTAATACTGCAGTGAAGCCTCATTCTAGTACCCTTTGAAGGTGAATGAATTACTTTCATATTTACTTGGTTGCAGTGGCAGAAGTTTGCAAATCAGAAAACATGCAAGCAATACCTGTCCACAGCTGGCAGCCTGTAACACTGCTCCCTCACAGACAATATAAAAGAATATAAGGTTTTAGAAATGTGTCTCCTATGAGCATGTGCTCTAGACACAAGCGCATTGGTAAATATATAAACATGCCAGTCATTTAGCATTTAAATAGTGTTTTGCAGAGAATTTTGAGCAAATAAAGAGCAAGCATTATTTTATTACAAAGCAGATGCATTATGAATTAGAAAATATGAAAATGTTGCGGTGAATTAATTTGAATGAATTTGGTGTACAGAGCTTTTTGTGCTGCAAGATAAAGTGCTGCTGGTATACAGCTTTGACTATATAGCCAACAGATAACTCTTTTCCAGGTGTTTGGATATTTTTAGGGATATATGAAGCTATTTTAACTTCCCATTGAGTTTTATTAGTATTAGTATAGCAGAAGCTTTTAACTTGCTGCTGATAAATATTACAAAGTCACCCGTATAGAATACACTTAAGTATTGAAATATAGTTGATATTTTGACTCAATCTGTGCTTTTGTTGATTTTTACCCAATATTAGTTTTGTAATAAGTCATTCTAAACCACAGTATTCAAAGTAGATATTTTTCCTTGATTAGATTCCTGGGGTAATTACATTTGATGAAATTCATCAGTGTATGTAAGCTGCAATACTTACACCAAAAATACAGTGAAGTTTGTCTTTTCATTGACAGTGACTTCAGATATATTTATTCACTTGTGCCAGAGACTGTGTCAAGAAACTGATAAAACCACAGCTTTGTAAACTGTAATGAAAAACTCCAGAACAGACCTGGTTATGTCTCTTATAAAATATATTTTTCACTGACAGGACTTGTCTGTCACTTTGGACAAAAAAGGTTTCTCATAACTACACTGTAATAACTAGAGAGAAAAAGAGAGGTCTTCTAATGTCAGTCTATAGTAGAAAAGCAACTTGGAATTGGGAAATCTTGAATTACTGATTGTGAAGCTACAAACTCCAACAAAATAATGATTTGAAGATGGACATCAATTTTTAATTTGCTTGCCTTGTGCTTATTATGTGCATAGCTGTCTCTGTGAGAAATATAGAAAAATTATCTGCAATATAGAAAGAAATAACAAAGAATTGGACAAAAGTCTTGGTTGTGAGTGCTTGGACTCCTGAAAAGCTTCCATGGAGAGAAAACTTACCTAGGCCTCCTCTTTTTCTTCATTTCATTTGGAACAGAGTTGTCTTTCTTCAGAGCATCTGGTATGAAACTGTGTTTCAGTTTTAGGAGAAAAGCAATGTTGATAGCACACTGATGTTTCTGAGTATTTCAGTATGGAGTAAAGGATGTTTTAGTTTTCTCAGCTTCTTGTACTGCCCTGCGAACAAGGGTGGGAGTTCATCAGGCCTCCTTCTGCTGCTTGGAGACTAGCTAGGCATTGGTCTGTGGGTAGAGAGCAAGTGCTTGTGCATCACTTGATATTTATTTTATATATATGTGTATATATATATAAATGTTTGTCATAACTATTATCCTTTTCTTTTCTTTCTTTCTTTTTCCCCTCTTCTTTTTCTCTTTCTTAAGAAATAGTTTTATTTCAACCCATGAGTTCTACTCTGTTTTTTCTGGCTCTCTTCCACATCCCACTGAGAAGGGGGGTAGTGAGCAAAAGGCTATGTCGTGCTTAGCTAAGTTCCAGGTTAAACCAGAACAGAACTGAAAGTGGGATCCATTGTCACAGTGATGCTGTGTTGGAAGTTTTGTAAATGCTCTCTCTGAAGAGAAAATCTACGTGAGTAGATTTTGGAAATTTTTGAGAAAAAAAGTCTGTGTCAGGATTCTATTGTACAGTCTGGCACTCTTAGGAAATTTTCAATAGAAAAACTTACTAAATATTTGTTACAAATC
Organism: Gallus gallus; assembly: GCF_016699485.2. NCBI lineage: Eukaryota > Metazoa > Chordata > Aves > Galliformes > Phasianidae > Gallus > Gallus gallus. Next base: position 41,433,031 of record NC_052532.1, read on the forward strand.
AATTGACAGTGAAAGATTAAATAAAGGATAGGAAACAACATACAGTTTTACTGCATTATTTTCTGCTAGAAGTGAATGTCAGAGGTATCAGTATAACTAAGATATATAAGTAAATAAATATTGATAAGAAAGGAGTAGATGTTGAATATACAAGCGTGACCCACTGTCCACACATGATACCTTAACTTTTGTAAATAGCATCAGTTTTATACACATCTTTACTCAAATATATTGATTGGCACTATAACAATTGACTTAGAAATTATTATTCTGCTTATTAGATAAATTGACTACAGCTATTTAAATAAAAATGTTAGCTTAACTTTTGTAAGCAATGTTTTTCTTTTTGTTTTTTAAGTAGTTGTTGTTTACAGAGATTCTTCCAAAGACATATAAGGCTTTGCCGGAATTAATACCGGCTGACGCAGACCAGAAATCTTCTAAGAACCATGCTATGAATTTAAAATTGATTGATGACCATACTCCCATTGTAGATGACTTTTCTTGTCACTAATTAATTAGTATAAACAGTCATCAAATTTTGTTTCTCCAGTTCTAGTTCTTGTTGCCATTTTTTTTGTTTGAATATCACAAATGTGAATGAAATTCCCAAATTACTTCAGTTCTACACATCGTAGTTTCCAGTTTTCATTAACTAAACATGCAGTGTTCAATTTTAGATTTAATGATCAGTTTTTTACAGAGCATCATGCTAGACATTTACAATATATATTTTGTTGTCTGGAGTAAAGCTAATGTGATTATTAATATCTGCACTGACTGAGGTGAGAGATATTTTTTATTTATTTATTTTTATACGAATGGATCTCTTTTCTAAATATCAAATCAGAATGAGCCATATCCTTGGGATCTTTTAAGCAGTTGTTAAGGTACTAACAATGAAAATCTGCTTTCTGTGCTTCCAGCTCTGCACATATGTTATGGGCAACTACTCTGGGAACAGGAAAAAAATCCCTCAAACTGTTGAAAATCGAATGTGATGTAGAGAGGAGTTAAAACTTCATGAGATAAGTGCTGAAATAGCATATATAAGCAGTTCATGAAGCACAGACAAATAGACTATTATATTACTCTCCTTAATTGTCTTCTAAAATCTTTCTTCTGATCCTCTCTCTCTGAAGTATCCCACTGACTAACAAAATAATCAGATACCTTTCCTAGACAGAAGCCTAAATTCCAAGTTGTAAATTCATGCACACTCTACATGTACTTGTTTAACTATCCTTTTTTCCTCCTAAGTCCATGACCTAGTCTAGCAAGAAGCTATGGAATCATAACATACTCACGAATGCGCACATTTGTCCAGTTGAAAACCTAATTGCTGAAAAAACATTGCTGCTTGAACAAGGGCATTTCACTTCTATGGTTGTCTATCAGGGTTAATAGTACAATTAATTGTTCCATATTTGAATAGACTGAAGAAACATGGACCATACATTTAGTACATTTAGTATTCTGTTGTAGCGTTGCTAGATAGCTAGCGCTGCATAGATAGTCCCTTGAAGTTTTGTGGAAAAAAATCTTTGTAGACAAAAAACTGCTTTAGTGTGTTGCAGTTTGATATTTCTGCATACATTATGAAGCTATGCAAGGGCTTTACTTTCAAACAATATGAGAGTCTAACATTTCTTTCACTCCTCTATTATGTTTTATGTGAATGGTTTACTGAAAATGTGCTTTGAGTATACATATGTAATAATCACAGTTTATTTTGCACTTATTAGTATAGTGAGCATTTTATAAACCAAAATGTAAAATAAACATATTGAAAGTGTTTTGGCTAAAAAAAGTACAATGTAAAGAATTTCTAAGGAAAACGGGGAAATCAGCAAAATTCAAGTAAAACTTGAATTTGAAAAGAGGCCAGCTTGATTTTCTGGGAATTCATGTTGAATTTCAAAAGTATCTTTAAATGATTTTTAGGGAAGAAAATGGAAGAAAACACTGAAAGTATTTTGAGCTTGTTACGCATAGATAATAGAGGTATATATATTTTAAATCAGATGTTACAAGTGGCATATCTCCAGTGACAACTACCATATAACATATTACAAATCTGTGCTATCCATCTGAGTAGATAGTTCGGATAATTCGGAGGGTGATTTTCTTGAAAATTGATGAATTTCAGTTGCAAATGTGATCTAAAAATAAAAGAAATCAGATTGGCCTAGTAAAATGGTCTTCCTCTAGATGACAGGTCTCATTAGGAAATTCATGCTATTAATCCTAGAAAAATGTTATTGTGATTTAGTCAGCACAAATCATCTATTGCCACACAAGAGAAGGTAATTACTACTGTGTTTAATCTGAGTCAAGAGCTAGCAATGAGCTGGACATATTTAATCTATTTTATATTTCCTAATAACTATTTAAAAACTTTCTTTCTTCTATTATATTTGCCTAATTGTTTTAATTTAAATGGCAGAACATCAATATAGCTCCAAGGAATATTGCCAAAAGACAGGAAGGGGAGCTTTTACTTTGACTCTCTTGAGGATCTACCATTTATTTGATCAGTTATAGAGGAAGTGTAAGTTAATAAAGAGACATTTATTTTTTTTCAAAGAAAAGAAAAAAAATTAAGTTTGCTCATCCTGCAAAAGGATGGTTAACAGAAATTATCTTTGGGAAGAAATGTAATTTGTCTTAAATCCTAAAAAGGCCATTGCCATGTTTTTATGATTTTTGGTTATTGGTATTGCACATCATAACATCATGTAGTGCACTGGGAATTAAAGAATTAATGCTCCATTTCTAGGTACCTGTCCCAGAATAGAAGAAGAACTACATATCCCAGAGGACTTTGTGTTCAGAGAGGAGATATAACCCCTGGCAAGGTCACCTGATGTCTCTTTTCCCTTTTCGATTGTCAGGCGCTCCTCCCTGCTGCTTGTTCCGACTGCACGCCTCAGCATTAGTGTAAGGTCTTCACCTTTTGGACACTCTTTCTCTCATTATATTTGATTTATTAGCTCCAGTTCTAATTATATTGTACTATATTGTATTACAGTCTGTTATCTTGCATTCCAATATCTTATTTGGTAAATTAGTTTGTTTCTCCTCAGATCATTGTCACTGTTTTGTTTCGGGGCCCACCCTTCTACCCGTTTTCCCTTATCCCTTTCTGAGGTGCCTATCTGCGTGTCCCTCTGCCCCAAACGGCCAAACCAGCCCATAAACCGTTGGCAGCCATATTGGTCGTACTTGTTGACATCATCCGTCAAGACAACTTTCAAGTTGCACAGTGGAATGGATACAGCCCTTGATGTGAGATGTACAGAGATATTGAATTGCTGATGCCAGCAGCCTTGCCTCAACCCAGCTTGAGTTAAGTGCCACTGAACAGGATACCTCAAGGGTGGGATGAATTGATGAACTCAGTTTTAGGAGCACTTCAGAAGGTAAAGATCCTCAGCGCGCTTTTCTGAAATTCTGAAGAGCAGATCATGTCTCAACTTCAGTTTTTATGTCTCAAACATTAAACTTGTATTTCACATGTGTTTCCTATATGAGGAGGGACATGTCACATAGAGACCAGTGGTAGTCTGCAAGTGGTAGTCCCTCTTACCCAGCTAAGTGTTGGAATCATGCCTGAACTCTAAGATTCACTGGGATTTTGGCTCACTTCTTTTTTAGGATTGAATATAAAGCACAGAGTATATCTCCATTATTCACCTAAAAATATAGAACAGCTTTTAAGAATATAAATCTTTTGGGGTTCTATTCTTCCATGTTATTGTAGAAGAAATGATATTTATCTACAAATTATTGGTGGTGGTGGTGGTAAAGTCAGAAAAACTATAAAAGTATGTTTTTTTCATCAGATCAGAATTATTTCTACACCAGTATTTCTGTTTCGTATATTATTTTCTCTGGCTGTCAAATGCAAACATTATGCTCTGAAACATTTAGAAATTGGTGACACTGCAAACTTCTGACCTTAATCCACCAGTCACTGAGCCACAGCCAGATCAATTACAAGGTTCAGAGAACTTAACTGTAACATGCCATAGGGAAAAGGCAGGAGAATTAAGGTCAAAACTGACTGTTTTTAAAACAATTCTGTGACCACAGAAAGTATTTTTTCAGGTAAACATGCAAAGAGATTAAATTCAGGCAGGTGGAGCATCCTCATCCTACTTTAGAATCCCTCACTATGTTTGTTAGAACATGGTGATGAATAAGATTATCACTGGACATAATCAATTTGAAAATGCCTTTACATTGCAAAATAAGTATTTAAAATTTTCAGCTGGAGGCATAATTTCCTGTGAGATTTGTAACTTTGACACTCTCATATATAACTTGACCTGGTTTAAGTATTTCCCTGACTGACATCTGCTTTTGGATTCAAGGCTCTGTATCCAAATCCAGATAGGATACAAGCTCTATAATGATACCCAATTAGTGGTTTAAGTCTTTCCATGTGTCGAATCTGATGCAGGTTTGTGGGTGCTTCCCTGGAATTGTGTGTATGCCAAGTATGTGCTGTGTTGGAACACTTTTCCGCATCTGAGCCTTGTGACTATGGGTTTGTTAGCACAGGAAAAATGCTACACATAGTGGTCCTTCCACTTCCTGAGTAGGAAATAGCATATATATAATCTTTTTAACCAATAGATACTCTTGCTCGTTCTCCAAAGATAGAGCAGATGCATCTGAAGTATGACATTCCCTGCTCAGAACACGTCTTCTGAAACCTCATCAGGAATAATATACGGTACTTAAATATATTGTGGTTGGAGCTACATCAGCCAAGATTGCAATAAATAACATGTAATGCATGTCTAGATACCAACTGGAGATAATGTATTACATATTTGAGTATTTTGCTATGTTTTCAAAGGCAAGGTTTTCAGGTCTAGAAGAAGAATATGTTCCTAGAAACTGTTGCCCAGTTTGAAGCAATTTTATGGACCTTATTTTTAAAAGATGACAACATAAAAAAGTCTATCCATATATAACTCATAAAAATGAGCACCTAAAATCCCTTCAGAAAAAACTGACATTTATCTCTACTCTTCTAAACTGTTGAGATAAGATGACTGAACGAAAATCAGTAAAAGCCCTCAGACTGCAATTACTGCTTAGTGTGTATTTACTGGTTCAGGTATTTCCCAACCAAACCTGGGTGTTTATATTTTTATTTTGTAAACTATCTTATAGGGCACTGTGAAAGATTTGCTCATATTAGAATACTATTTATTATATATGAATATGAATTCACTATTATCCTAACTCCTATGATCTTCTTCTTTTATCATAAAATATGCTTTCATGCAGATTCCTGTCTCACTTCCACAACTCTGTAAATTTCAAAGGGTAAAAGGCTGGAGAAGAAGTAAGTTCTGGGAAAAAAAAGAAAAAAAAAAAAAAAAAGAAGAAGAAGAATAAAAACAATCCAAACCAAACAAACAAAAAACACCACCACCACCAACAACGACAAGATTTTCTGATGTGGCACAGAAACATAGCCTTTAATCTCTAATAAATAATGATTCCAGGAAAAATGATATTACAAAAACTGAATTACTTTATGTTTCTTTCCCATTTAGAGTAAAAGCATGTTTATTTTAATTTTATTTCTAGGACTCAATCCTCTTCAGCTAATTATAAAAGTCTCAGTTACAAATAGAAACCTCTCTATACCTCCTATTGCAATCTGAAGTATATTGAAATAAATACCAATATTTACTTCTACATCTTCATTAAAATTGAATTAGCCCTAAAATCCAACTTAACATCTTTAACACCTTTATACAGAATAGACACTATTACTGTAAAGTTGTTTCTACAAATCAATATCTATCTTGAAAAAGCGCAAGAGCACGCAGATGTCAGCTAGTCAGCACACAGTTTTCAGTAAAGACTATCTTTGGACACTCTACCATAGATACAAAGGTTACTATATCTTTATTTACCCAGTTTATTCTTTTTTTTTTTTCTAGTAAATTAAAATATATATATTTCCAAATATTCTTTCAAATATTTTATTCATGTAAAACATATAAAAATGCATATACATATGGAATATTAAATGTAGATGCAGAACAACACATACACAAATACTTGTATAATTTCTGAGTGAAAAGACATTTAAAAATTCCTGAATGTAATACACTGTCAGAAAAAAAAAAAAAAAAATAGGAATGGATCTATTTTTTTTTTTACTTAATTATTTTGCTTTAAAATTAGTACTTAGCTATCAAAAGTGGTATTGAAAACTTTGCAGTATCTGAAAATCAAAACCTGAATTTTCATGATCTTTGAAGACATCAAATTTAAACAAATTACAACAGCTTAAATTTATGACAATGCTGTATTCCTTAGTTCATTGTATATTTCAATAATGCAACAAAAGGATTTTGAATGATTAACACAGCTTTCTGTGGTTTTTTTTTTTTTTTTTTTTTTTACCTACATAAAGAATGTAAGCTGGTGTTTGGTCTACATTAGTGTCTGGAACTCTTTCTTAGTTATAAAATCTGTCAGACATTTTTGACTCTGATGCGTGTTGCACTGGCTAATCAAAGAATTAAGAATTCAATAAACACTCTACAGAGTTTTCAACAGTCTTAAATTGACATGTGTGAGAAAAGTAATATTTTCCAAATTTTAACATATGTTGCTTTTGTAAAATGTCTTAATATGCAAGCTGAAATGTGACTATATCAGTCATACAATTTTTATGGTACAGTGTGCTAGGAAATTTTAGTATATGACTGATGCACTGGTCTAGATGTACGTAAAATAATACTCTGTGGTACTGGAAGAGTTACATAAAGGCAGTAGATAATTGTTATTGTTTAATTTCCAAATATTTCTGTGCCTTTATTAACTTAAAATTAATTGCATACAAGAAGTAATTTTCTTTGCATTCTTCACAATTACAATACTTTGAAACAGAAAATGAGTCAATTTATTTTGTTTTCTTTTGAAACTGATAGAATTTTACTCAATGGAAATACGTCAGAACAAGGAACAGTGATCAGAATACCACTGTACTATGTAAAATAAGGAACAGAGCAAGCCCCAAGCTAAATATCTCCTAACAGTTACTGTAGAAGTTCTTAACCTTTAAAGTCTGCAATTATGACACTTAACATTTTGGGGAACTTCTTAATATATATTTGCAACAGAAAGGTCTATTTTCATAACTTTCCTAGTGCAAAATATATGCCTGTGGTGTTTTTGATCTGTATCCACATTTAGGATTTCATGACTTGAATTTCAACACCTCTCACTATAATAAATCATAATAGGCAGCTAGGAATTTACTTACAATACACAAAACCAAGACACTGAATCATGGAGACACCACAGAAATCTGCAGTTTCCACATCTGAGGAGCAAACCAAATACTTTTGAAATTGCAAACTCCTGTCAGCAAATGATGCAACAGTAACACTACAACAAAACAGCCCTGTTGTACAATTTTCCAGTTTTTCACCACATCTAAAGATGTCAGGTTAATGTGAAATAGTGAAGACAAAATGTGAAAAACAGCTCAAAGGGCTAAGCATTTCAAAATGACTACAAAGATGCACAATGGGGCTGGTTTAGGAGATAAAGAGTTTTAAGAATTAGACTTCTTGGAAGATATAATGAGGAAAAAGAAATGATTTATAGAACAAGCATTGCAGTCCTTATAGAATTCTTAGCCACATGCACTTGAAATGGGCTTTAAGTCTCTGACCCATCTTCCAATTTGATGTTAGATTGAATAACTGAATACAAGATGTCAGAACATGAAAAAGTATGGAAAGACAAATGTGGTAATCTTCCCAATAATTATCTAGTTTAGTAAGGATTCCTGTTTGCTTTTAACGTTTTCTTCTGTGACAAGGATAGGAAAAGAATGAATGAATGAATGAATGAATGAATAAATAAATAAATAAAAGGAAAATTTAATTCAAGGAAGCAAGTAGTGGAACACCCCCCCCCCCCCCCCAAGGGAAGCAGGAGTAGTGTTTTTGTTTAGATTAATTAGAATTTAATTGAAATGAACAGAAGTTCATTTCAAGTTGTCTTGACTGTGAGAGGCTATGGCATCTTCTTCCTGGAAGCAACCCGTAACACAGATGAATATGGCTCTGAGCAACTTGCTCTATCTGACCCTGCTGTGACCAGTGAGGGCAGACAAGATGATCTCCAGGGTCCCTCCCAACCTCAATCAATATTTCCCTTAGCACTAAAAGAAGAATTCTGAAAGTAAAAATCTTACACATTCTTTGAGAATCTAAACGTTTGGGGGGAAAAAAAAAAGAAAAAAAAAAGAAAAAAAAAAAGGAAATCAAATACATTTGTTTCCAAAATTGAAACATTTTAGAAAAGAATTGGTTTTATTTCTGTACACATACTTAACAAGCTTATTTCACTGAAAGCAAGTTTTCTTCAAACCTGAAAAGTACTGATGCCGTGAAAATAATTGTCATGATATAATTTTATATTATAATTATAAAAAATGAGAAAGCTGGATTAAATACATATGCAACAAAAGCTTATAAAGCTTCAGAAGAAAGCAGAATAGGAAAGGAAGGATACATCTTAATTTATTCTTAAAGTCAAAGCACACACAAAAATTATTGTACAGTATTCTTCAGACAATCCTCTCTATTTAATTGTTAGTTTGAAAAAAACATATGAAAAAAATCAAAAACAACAATATACTGTTTATTCTTCATCATTATGTTTCTCGTTTAAGTAAGAAAGAAAGCATAAGAAAGATGCCTGTGTTGGGATGCCATCTGCAAGTGAAAATAAATCCATCCACCTTTGAAAACTGTCCTTCAGGGAGGGATATGTTCATAAGGGGCATCATTTGAAGAAGAAAGCAAGGAGGCACATTTAATGTTACTGTAAATTATTTTCCATTTAGCTGCAAAGTAGAATGTGACAAAGCTGTAAAGTGAAGTACCACACAACTGCAATTTCTCCCATTTCTCCTTTCCTGATAGCAATCCCCAATCCTCTTTACTCCCCTTTCATGGTATCAAACGAGATCTCTGAAAGGACCCAACAGGTTTCAAGAACATTTTTTCTTATGAGAAAATCATCTCACTCTTGCACAGAAAAAGCAGCATAATAATCTTAAATAAAGTATAATAATTGTAAAGAGTGTGGATACTTTGATGATTATATAAGACTTCATGTGTTCATTGATTCTACGATACAAGCTTTTGCCTACTCTAACCTTACCAGAGAGCCTGCTTTCTAACACCATATAAGTAGAACATAGAAAAAAGGGGAAATACCATCAATATTGACTTGATGGTACCTGTGAGAAGAGAAAAATATATAGTTATATTTACCTGGTTGAAGCACTGAACAACCGGATCAGAATTCAGTGTGGTAACTACCTTTGAAGTTGCCCCTGCTTTAAGCAGAGTCAGTCTGGACAATGCCACCCAAAAGAACCCTTGATTCAAGCTACATAACTGAAAAAACACCACATAGAGCTGCTGTATTCATGTGAAGACTGCTATTTCTAAGTCTTTTGTCACTTTTTTCATAGTTTTCAAACAGCTGAGGCTATCTTTTATTTTATACGTTTTATTCTTTATACTTTTCATAAAGATATGGTTTTCATTTAATGAACATCATGGAATGCCATTTAAAATTGATTTTCCTAGCAGCTTTTGGTATGGACATCAGAAGTATTCAATGAATATTATTTTTATAATTTCATAGGAAGGAACTATTTTTCTTATACACACAAAAACAAAAAGACTGAAATATTAATAAAAACAGAAAAGATTTTTCTATAGATTTCATACTAATTATGCAGAGAATTTACAAAAGAGGGGTGAAACTCCCAGAGAGTATATGCATGCCTCTTTGGCATATTTTATTATTCTTATTATCTTTGGCGTAAAATTACTGTGTCATTCATCTAAGTAGGCTTCTGGATTTCTACTGGGTGTATTCTTATTCTTCTAGAGAGTATTACATTTGCTGATTGATATCTTGAGAGAAGTATACCTAGATATTTAAATGTGTAAACAGTTTTTCGCACGTAGTAAATTAATATTGCTTCATAGATTAAATATTACAGGAGAGGATGAAAAAAAATTATCCTCTTTTGTAATTATCAAAATCAACTAAAATCTCTAACTCTTACACTCATCTGAGACTTTCATGAACTGTCTTTGATTATTTGGTCATGTCTCAACAATAAAATATAACTGTAGAAGGAACTTTTTTTTTAAGATACTTTTATGACACAAGTTAATAATGTGGAAAAATGTGAGCTATTTCTCAAGTTGTTGTAATGTTAACTGAAATCTGCTGCATGACTGAAAACTGACTGCACTGAGTCTGCTAGTACACCCAGATGCTATTTAGGTCAGGAAATGACTAAGGAATGGTTAGACAATCCTACTACAGCATTAATGCGCTGGATTCCAACTCTTACCATGGGTACAACAGAATGTAGGAAACTTTGCTCACTGTGGGGACTTCTCCCTCCTCTCTGCTGGGCAGTACGATGTAGAATCATAGAATCATAATTTCCGTATCCATATAGAACAGGTCAAATAATCTCAGCTGAGTTAGATGTTATTTAGAGGATCTCCACAGCTTGCCTCTTTGTGAGAGAAGTTCTTTCAGGTTTACCATTCTACTTAGGACATGTGTAATGCGGTTATTACTGACTGTCTACTTCACTTATTTTTCAATTGGGAATTGGTGTGCCAACAAGCATTCAAACAAGAAAGCTGCAAAGGAATAGATACTTTTCAGTAGAGTAAAAACCAGACTCACTAAGTACTGAAAGAGGATCTGAGTTGGTATAATTGCTGTAAATGTAATGTAAAACCCATAACAGATACAGAAAGAAAAAAAAAAAAAAAACAACAAACCAACACCACTGACAAAAACACTTTCTGAAAGGAACCAAGAACTATTAATTTTAATAATGTATTTGAAATGGCAGAATTAAATGCTCGTTTGTAACCACTTTAAAAAAAAAAAATTCTGATTTGTATCCATTGTATGCATTCCATATTTGTTTCTATCCCAAACAGCGTAAATTTCATCTTCAACATACAAAAAGACGTGTCAGGTTTTAGCATGCTTTACTATAAATGTAAAGATGTCTTTTTTCCTCTGTTGTAATCTGCTAATTTGAATAAAAATGAAGCCACTACTTATTTAATTTTAAATTATGTCTTTTTTTTTTAATGAATAAGTAGTAGGAAAGAAAGTGCAATCTCTCTATATTTGCTGGCAAGATTTCATTATTTTTGCTAACATTTATTTTGATTGAATCTGGCTGTAAACTTTCTCATGGAATTGTTCCTTACAGAAAATGACCTCCAGGCAATTTCAGGGTATTTGTTTTTTACTTACCTTGTGAAATAAGATTTCCCTTATTTCTTGCTATCAGAATATTTTGATGAATTTAGAATGCATTATTTCATTTTTATTGATCAAAACATAAACAAAGAATTCTAGGGTATTCACTGATTAAAAGATTTTGGTTTTATTTTACAAAAGGCTGAAAATGTAATCTTAAAATCTCTATCTGATGGGCTGTTTTTTCAACTATTTTACTTTTTTCTGTTTTGTTTCCAACTGACATTTCTTGATGTGTTTTTACAACATATAGAAAAGTAAAATATTAACTATTTTTGATCTATTCATAAATCCTTATATAAGATGTAGTAGGAACTTTGAATGAGCTCAATTTTTAAAGTATGAATTAAATAGACATCACTGTTTAGGTGTGCTGTGAACCAGCCAGTTTACTCTTACTGCTCATTTTTTTGTCAAATAAAATTTCAACCCTGACAAGTATTTATTTCACGTTGTGGATATCAAATATTCATAACAGATCTTGGTGATTTATAGAATCTTTGAGTAAGCTTAACTAATTTAATTCAACTGACACTTTTCTGTATATTGCTCCAATAGTAGGGAAGACATACTCCTATAAAAAGATAGCCTTTTCTTTGCTCCATGTATTTCATTAGTCCAGATTATTTTTGCCTAACTCTGCTTGGTTCCTCTGAGAAACTCCTTATCTTTACTGTTTCCTGTTTACTGAACACCAACAGTCTTCCTTCTGTTGCCTCATGAAAGGTTTTGATTTGGAACCGTGAAACCTAGCATGGGATGAGCACTGAAAAATGTGCTAAGATATATATATATTTGCATTCAACTGTATCAGTGATCCTTCTATATTCCTTTGTGGTATCTAAAAACAAATTTACTATTGATAAGAGATATGAGAATAATTTGATAATTACCTCCTTAGATTCCTTTATCTGAAGTAAAAGTCTTCAAAATTTTCATCAGTATTGTATTTAAAATATTCTTGTATGTTTTTTGTAACCTAGTAACTTGCTACTTGCAGTGCGGGCCCTGCTGCACGTGTAAACAGCAAAACACTAACTTTATTGTTAAATACTTCAACACTAATTGCTGCTCAATGAACCTCCTTAACTTTTTCTCTGAGGCCCAATTTACATCATCTTTACAGAAGCAAAGGAGCCATAAATCAGCCAGAGCTGCCCCCTTCAGAAGATCACTGGTGGCATGGGGCTGATGGAACAAAGGCTGCTTTAAATACACCTCCGGTTGTGCCTGCAGGGTGCTGGGATTCGGCCAGTGGAGAAGGTGGTAAAAGGAGGTGTTACAGCACCATGCCCATGCCCCAGATGTTCTTTGCTGCTACAACAGTTCTTTGCTGTTGAACATAAGTTGAAAAGGGTTTTGCCTGCTTGAATTTCTACTGGGAACCAGCCTGCTTTCCATACAGACTGGACATAAATTTTATGAAACATACCCCTTCAGTTATGTGACATTTTATATCACAGAAAAATAGCAGTTACAGCACAACTGATGGTGAAAGACAGAGGATTTACTTAAGCTAAGTTCAACATTTGGGATGAACAACTGAAGTGCATTTTTCCAACTTGTCATTGGTAACATTTTGCTTCCCAAAAATATACACTTCTGATTTACAGTAAGCTCAAGAATTTCATCTGCAAGCAATGCAAATTCAAATAGACAAACACAATAATCTAATATTTAGTCTAATAAAAAGCACGTTTGTCCTCTTCTGTCAAAGAAAATTGCAATGGATTTTAGGAAAGGTGGAGTGAGTCAGAGCATTTGACAATGAAGAAAGATGTTCAACTGTGGCAACTCTAAAAAGCAAATTAATAAAATTATAATAGGGATCCCTAAGCACCAGACAGTGTAAATAAATGTGTTTAAAACTTATTGGTTGTTTTAAACTTTTGATTGAAACTACAAAGATAACTATCGTACTCCTCATTGCTTTCTAAAGATGAGCCTGGCGATTCTTTATTTGAAAATGAATAGCCAATTCCAGACACTTCTTCACTCTGTCCAGGCTTACATGACTTACTTATTTTCTCTCTTTAATGTCAGTAATGCAAAATATGTATGAGAAAGGGAAAGTCATAGCAGTTTCATCTACCAGCTCCCTCAAGACCATCAGAAGCATCTCATCAAGTCCCATTGGCTTGTACACAATCCAGTTTCTTGGATGGACTCATACCTGATTCCTACATTGAGCAGTTCTTCATTCTCCAAGTCCCCACCTGTGGATTCTGGGATGTGGGAGGTTTGGCTAGTGCACGTACCAATTTTTTCAGTGAAGACTGAGGTAAAAAATTTGAATACTTCAGCCTTTTTTTGTGTTAGTGGTAGCAAGGGCTCTCATTTCACTCACGTGAGAATGCATGAGGGGGGGCTGCACAATTTCTTTTATCTTCTTTTATTGACCTACATATTTGAAGAAACATTTCTTGTTATTTTTTACATCTCTAGCCAAGCTAAGCTGCGCCTGCGCCTTGGCTTTCCTGATCCTCTGCCTGCACTTCTGAGCCACAACCCTGTAATCTTCCTAGGAGGAATATCCCTGCCTACACCGCCTATGAATATTTTTGTGCCTTATTTTTGCTAAGGGGTCTTGGTTTAGGCATGATTGTCTTCTGCTTCACCTTTTCGACTTCTTACACATTGAAACAGAGCTCTTATGCCCTAAGAAAAATGTCTTTAATGTCACTGTTTCTCACAAGCATGTAAACATCCTGGCTTACGTTCATAACATTAGAGGTCTATTTTTAAGTACACAAATTCAGTTTATACAGGATGGACATATAACATTTGTCAAATGTTACTGTGTCTGAAACAATCAACTTCTTTTCAGTGGTTTGTAAAGTTGCAGTCCTACCATATGTAATGAGGTCCACTAGTAGATTACGATCTTAAGTCTTGCTCATCATACTGAAAAGATGTAACTTTTAATGACCATGTAAGATGTCTGTAAGGTAGTGCAGTATGTCTTTAACTAGGATGTTATATCTTGGTGCTCTGAAGAATTCATTGTGCTTTATGCATTTGTCAAAGTGGAAGATGTTTTTTACTTTCTAACACAGAAGAATGAAAAAAGCATTTAGTACATACCTTTAATGCTGGCAAAAATTGCTGAAAGTGAATCTTAGAAAAAAGCCTGATAGACAGAATGTATGCAAACTTTCACTTACTATTTATGTAAGATACATTTTTATTATGGAAATGTAAGTGCTTAAAGCTAAATGAAATCTAAAAATCCTGGAAAATTTCACAGGCTAGCAGAGTACTTGTCACAAAGAATTTAAAAAGTTACTGTATCTTTTTAAAATAAGTCTATTGCTAGTGTATCTGAATCAAGGGTACCTTACATCTATAATTTATTGCGAGATAACTAGTTAAATCTTTAAGTATTCAAAGAAAACTTAGAATAGTATTGTATGTCAGTAGGTGCTAACACTGTTTGACATTTAATGTGGTAAATATTTTGCTCTGATTTGAAGTGTTTGCCAAGAAGCATGTACAAATGCTTATTCAAAAAAAAAAAAAAAAAAAAAAAAAAGAAAAAAGAAAAAAAGGAAGAGGTCTCTAGTTCTTATAATTACTGTGAGAATAAACTAGTTTATAATCTACAGTGTGTACAGAAAATAATGGAGACTTTTTCAGCAATACTTTCTGTCTGTAAAACTACTTTTTTCATCCAGTTTCAGTCAAGGGTGAAGAGGATGCAGGAGACTGTCAGTCTGTTGAATAGTTATTGCTGAAACAGCACAACCATACAGGAGAGACAGGCTTTCAGCAAGCTACCAACATAATTAAGAAAGAATTCTCTGGGGAATCTGCAGTAATGACTGCAACCACAGGATTGGGTTTAAAACATTTCCCCAAGTGTTTAAATATAAACTCCAGAAGACAAGAATATTCATTTACACTGGAAAATGGAGATTTATAGTGATAAAACTATTCTAGCTACTAGGAATAGTGCAGCTATTTGTTGGGGTTTTAAGCACATGGCCTTAATTGTTCTGAGCATCCACACTTCTTCCTGTGATCAAGCAGCCTCTTTCCAGCTCAACCTTGAGCCTTGTCGGAAGTGTACATGCCTTCAGCCTTGTCTCTTGCATGGGTCTTGGATCTATACTGACTCTTTATTGCACTATCCTGTTTCTCCTGACCAGGTTCCCTAAATGGATCTTGGAGGGATACTAGACTTAATTCACACTCCTCACCCTTTCTGGTGCTGTCAATGGACCCAATCACAAAAATCCAGTTCTTCTTAATGATACTGAGAATTAGTGAGATCACATCCTGTTGGTGAGGTCACAGCACCCTTAGTTCTTGCCTTATCCACCTTGTAAAGCAGACCTCCAGATATTAAACTAGAAGAAAATTATAGCAATAGACTGAATAGCCTAAACTGTTCTTTTTTTGCCAACATCTTCTTTTTTTGTGACACATTTCCAATAATCATACATAGCTAATAAAATCAAGACTGTCACATGATATTTGAGAAATCTTTAATAGATTTTTAATCTCTTTTCTGCTGCCAGACCCAAAAATATCGTTGTAAACAGTGTAATGGGTAGAGGAGTGTCTCTTTAAAGAAATAGGAGCAGAACCTTAAAAGTAAAAGCCATACCACATCAGCAGAAGCATGATGTACAAACATCAGGTATGCTTTGAATCATGACCTCAGGTTTCAAAGAAAAATCTGCATCAGTCTGAGGTTGGATCACACAACTTACTCAACAGACTGAATTAAATAAGAACAATTACCACATTTAAGCCGATGTAATGCACATTTTTTTCATAGATCTGAGTAATTTTTTTTAAGTTCTTTCACTGAGATTTTAGTTAAAAACAGATTGTGGTAAGATGCTTGATCACTGAACTAATGGAAAGTAAATTGTTAAAATAGCAGTTTGTCATGTGAACTCAAAATTGATTTCAGCAAATGTACATGAACAGTTTGACACTGGACAGTTCTCTTTTATCTTGCTCTTTAAGTCCTTTTCGTATGTTCTAGTCATATCCATTTATTGTGCTATAACAAAGAGCTCTTTCAAAACATGGACGTTTGACTTAAATCTTTAGATGAGAATAAACCCAAATGTATAACTGTGTGATCAGTGGGATATATTTTGAAGTTCATTCAGAATTAGACCTACCAGAAAACTGACATGTTTTAAAAATACTTTTTTAATTATAGAATTTGATGAATTTGATAAATCTTATAAGTTGCAGTTAAGACACCTGGGAGGGCGTGTCTAGAATTTTTCAATCCACATAATAAGAGAGATGTTTCCATGCACATCTCTGCTTATTTTTCTGAGCCCCTGATGATGTTGCATAAAATTAATGGACAATGCAATTAAAAATATGCAATGTCAAATGCTATACAGTGTATCTCTTAACAATAAGTGTTCTTTAACCTGAGGTATATATGTCAGAAAGAGAATTTAACACTGAATCCTATACATATATATCATAGGTTATAGAACAGAACACTAAAACATCTGGCCTGAAAGTCCACTTCCCCGCATTGGTCTTTCAGTCTTAAATTTTCTCTCTGACTTCTAATTTAAAGAAAGCTAATAATAAGGAGTGCAGTGTCTTCCATTGGATTTGCAACCAGTCATTCATACATAAAAAACTGGGAGTTCTGTACTTAAATTACCTGCTTCTAGTCCTACTTACATATGGAGAGGTGCTGAACTCTGAGGGCCCAGTTAAAGTTGTGATGTTTAAAAATTTCATCCCTAAAACTTGGGATAGAAGATTGTTTGATGGCCCTTCTTTCCCATCTTTGATTTTTATGATTTACACATTACTGCTATTTTGGCAAGTGTTCTAAGCAGTAATAGAAAGGCTAGGAATTACATGTAAATTTGAAATACCAAGGGAGAGAACTAGAATAGATACTCTGCTTATGGACCCTGAAAGACTGCCAAAGATAATATGTTAAGGGCTTTTCAAGCCAAGAAGTGAGAGGACAGAGAGAAGTGACATGTACAGAGGAAATCAGTGGGAGAGATGATTTTTGCTTGAGTGTTAATTCTAGAGATACCTTGAGTCCCTGAACCCTGGGCACAGCATGAAAATGTATGGAAGTTAAATTTTTTTAAATGTTTTAGCCGAAATGTTGAGGTTTTAAGTATTTTGCTCTCTCTGTGAGAGAGTGAGTGAGAGACACTCTGTGAGTGAATTTAATGGTCTTGAAAAGGAGATGAAAAGAGCTACAGTCAACTATTCCGCAGGCAAGTGCTTTATTTTCATCAGTCAAATGCTGATATACTTCCTCTGTTGCCTGGAGGACCTCAAGTCTTCCTTGAGCAGCAGCTGCCAATTAGATGAAGCTGTGTCAAATTTCTTGGTGGATTTGTAATACAAAAGAAATAGGGTAGAGGAACAACTGCATAACCTTGATGGTCACACTGGGCGAACTCAGGCTATTTGTCAGTAGCGGGATAAGGAGGTGAAAGGCTTCTTCACTGTTCTTGTGCCATCATACCTTAATGATTTCTGACTTCTGCATTCCTCTCTGAATACACAGTTAATATCGGTAACCTGTTTTGAGGCTCTGTGAACATAATTTAAATCTTAAAAGAAAGCACAAGCTAAAGCAAATGAGCAATTATGAACAAAACATACATGGTTATAAAGAAGAGCTCAACATTTAACTTTGTTAACTTCTGTTAATCTCAGTTCCAACTGCGTGCAATACACTAAGTTGGATGATAATACATAAAAGAATTTAACATTTATGTTGCTCTTTCTAGACGTATTCAAGAATATTTCTAGTTTCAAATATGTGCACATGGCTACAATTTTTAGACATCTGTCCTATATAAAGTGATTAAAAAAATAAATAAAATTCATTTGTATATAAGAAATTGTAGCTATTTCTCCTTGCCACTTTCCTGTGCAAATAATTAAAAGTGGTGTAAGAGTAGGATGATCTATGAACCTCTAGAGTGACAACAACTGTAAATTGTTCAGGAATTTCTATCTACTAACACATATTATTTAGGTACTTGCCTATACTGAAGGGTGGATTACTTTGGACTGTCAGAGCTATAGTATATACATATATATATGTGTGCATATGTAGACAATTGATACAGGAAAGGACTAGAGAAGAATACCATACTCACTGAGAAAAATAAAAAAGCGCTCTGATTGCAATGTACAAGAAGTTTGTAGTATATACTAAAATAATGAAGAAATGCATTTTTGTTCATCTTTGTTCATCTTTGTTCATCATCAAAAATACACACTTGTTTTCATTTGATAGTAAAAATTTTGTTTCAAGGAAGTTTTCAGTTACTTCTGTTCATCGCTGTAGTTTGAGAGGCATATATGATTTATTGATGTAAGTGAAAATATTGTTGCTGGAAGGCTTTGGAAGAACTGCCTGTAGACTTAATCAATAAATATAAAGTAACTATTTGAGATATCAGAATATTGCTCTTAGTATTAGAAGCTGGGCCAAAGGAAAGATTTTTTAGAAAATTATGATTTTTTATGCTATCAGATTTGGCTTTATTTTCTTTCTCCTCCCACCCCTTCCAACCAACCTGTCCCACCTCTTTTTTTCCAATGTTTTTTAGTTTTTTCTCCAGAAATAGTTTAGATCAAATCTGGGATCTTCTGGCAACTCTTAATCTTGGAGATTTCCACTGAAATCTCCCTCCTCCTGTCTGCTTTAGCTCCAATGAAGCTGTCAAGAATATATTTTTCAGTGAGTAGTTGTGGAGAGAGTAGCAGATGCACACCTGGCTTCTGGTTGAAGACCTGCTGAAAACCCAAGCATGCTTGTGATACTTTGAATGACATGAATACTTCCTCTTCACACATTCCTAAAAATAAATAAGCCTCCAAAAAATCAATCCACTAGATGATTTAAACAAAAGATTTAGGGCTTAAACCTAATGCTTTTGCTTGAAAGATCTCAATCTCTCTCCTCCCCCCCCCCCCCCCCCACACACACACTGTTTTCACTAGATGATTTTCAAACAACTACACTCTGAATTACTAACACTGTAATTCTGCTGTCATCAACTGAGAAGTATATCCATGAGTAAATACAGCTTTCTCAAAACACATCAGTTTAACACTATTTTTTAAGTCTTTGAAGGCCATTATAAAAAGTATAAATGTAACCATAATTGTACTAGTACAGATCACAAAGCCAGCACACACCTTTGTTTTCAGGCATATCCTTTGACAACATCCTTGTCAAAACCTAGGAATATATATAAATGTTATATATTACTGAAAGATCAAGACACGTTATTAACAAATAGAAATTGAACTATGTTTATTAAAAATCTCTTAAAGTAAAATAGACTGCAATATTTGATTTTTTTTTTTCTAAATTAGCCATTTTATTTTACTTTGGAGAAATGTCACTAGTTTAGTGTAACTAGTAACTAAAACTCATTTCTGTCTTCAGATATTTACCCCCTATCCTGTCTCTCTCACAAGTAATAGAATCAACAATAATCTCTTCTTGAAAGAAGTTTTGCGTGCTTTGGCATAAACTTTATGTATATAAGTCTGTTTTATTTATATTTTATATACCATTAATGCACTGTTTGTAATTATTAAACCAAAGTTTTCAAGATAATTTTAGACTTAGATCATGTTGTATGGATTTTAATAAAAGCTCCTCAAAATAGTAAGAACCATCTAAACTGTGAAGATTGCAGGTTTCATTGAATACCATTTTACCAACTCATTGTTTGTACTATATTCAGAACGCTTTCTTTAAAGCTTATTTAAAGCTTTAGTAACAATGTTCTGTAAAAATTACCCTATTGAAATACATTGATCTTTTTCTATCCTTTCTGACACAGCATGAGTTACCGAGCTCCCAGTATTAGCTGAAGTGCTTGTTTTTACCCTGATGTCAACAGTTACTTTGAAAACTTGAGCTTTATGCAGAGAAAATAATCTCCAGTGAGACAGACAGAAGTAGTACAGCACAACAAAGGCCTGGATTTCCATTCCAATAGTTTAATTGCTTCTACAGATTGAGACAAAATTAAACGCTCAGTGGAATTGACTTACTTGTTCTTGCGTTAGCCCTTCTTGGTGTTACTGGCAGAACATATGCTCATTAAACATTTGATCATAAATCAGAAAGTACAGAGAATATTTTTAGTGCCAGGTATCTTGCTCAATCTATCGGTTTGTTATGGGAATATGGAAACGACTTTACAAAACTGGTGTATATATATATAAATGTATATATATATATATATGTATATATATATATATACATGGATATATATGTGTGTGTGTATATATATATATAAAGAGTGTAATACTATAGTTGTTATATCAAATTTAATAACATCTTTATTAAAGATAATATAAGAAGTGTGTATTGATATTAATCTGATTGCAGCATACAGACTAGAGAAAGCTTCTAAGGCTCAATAAAACAGCTTTCATCTCAAATAACTGTAACAGAGTCCATTAGCTTTAAACAGACTTTTTCCTTTTTTCTCCCTCTGTTCAAGTAAAAGTAAGGATTTCATAGTATCATAAATCACTTCCTGTAAATAGAATCAGTTATAGCAAAATACCATGCAAGAATACATAAACTGAATATCTTGGTATAAATTAATGTGATCGCTTCCTAGGCTTACATGTAGATGAATATAGATGTATTTGTTAAATATAGCTGATTAAATAAAAAATTTAGCAATGCTAACAGATATTCTTTCTTTTCGACTTTTTGACTTTTTTGTTCTTAGTTGATACTTGTGTAATCACTATAGTTTAAATAATAATAATAATCAAAATAGGATTGTTATATATAATATATATATTATATCTATCTATCTATCTATCTATCTATCTATCTATCTATCTATCTATCTATATAATATATTATATATAATATATATATGTCCTATAATAGGATTATAGGAAATTCTACAAATAACTACCAAACTCTATTCTTCCAGTTACCTCTGAGTCTGTTGGCTATTGTGTGCATGCTTATATCGATAGAAATTATCTAGAAAATAAGGATATTGTGGCTCTTTTTCTGTCCTTTTAACACTCTAGTTAAATTCCTAATTCTTTGGAATCTCTCCCTAGGAGTTCCAGTCTATTTTGTATTAGCACACTTTCAAACTTCATAGTTTACCTAGAATTATTAAGGAGCTTTCAGATGCATCTTCAGTTGCATAGGCTGGAGACAGTAACTTTTTACATACTATCCGAATAAACCATAACTAACTGCTCAGAAAATATGTCAACATATACTATTATAATGTTATATTTGAAGTCGAAGCCCTGTAATCACAGTCTTTTTGCAAAGCAACTACTTCTGTCAGCTACTCTGTTAATGGAGTTAGGGTTGAATAATTTACACAGATTCTACTAAATAAAATAAGAAAGATACATATTTTGACCCACTTACATCTGCACATGCATGGTGAGCTCAACAAACTTAATTCTTGTCATAATTTTTCTGGGCATAACCTTCACTCATCTTGGTAGATACCAGTGACATTTTAAATTAGAGTAGCCCTTTTAAAGATCTTGCCATCGTTGAACTCTGATTTTTACAGTTTTGATCTATGTGCAATTCTAAATAATTAAGTCTTCCAGGATGTGGCTGAATGGGAAGTGAATGTCTGCTTGATAACTTTGCAGTGACTCTACATTCCATAGGTTTACAGAAGGAGAAGCAAAGCTGCAGGAAGACTAATTTGATCAGAATTTTAAATGAATAGACGAACTGTGACTTTTAATTCCTAGAATTAATTCAACCATGTTTTCCCTTCCATCTGTAATCAAAGGCATTCTTTCATTTGCTGTGTAATACCAGATAAATATCTTTCATATAATCATTTCAGCCATGCTCTCTTTCTGATTACTCTGCATCTCCATCTATTGGAAGGATGTAAATAGTACATTACTACTTTTTTCTTTAAAACCTAAAAGTGTTCTTGCACAGTCACTGTAGGTTTAAAATACGTGGATGATTTAATCATGTATTTTTCTGTTTGATTAGGTCTTGTAATTCCTCCATTCCTCCATACAGTACTGGGAAAACAGAGCTCTGCAGAAATCAATATAATTAAAAGAAGGACAAAATCTCTGGATATTGGACATTTTCAGTATTCAGGACATTGACTGTGACAAGATGCTTTTATGATTGAATTTACTTGCTTGCTTGTTTGCTTTGAAAGTATTTTAAATACATATGCCTGCAAAATTGCAATGAAATTGGGTCAGCTTAATGAACTTTCTGACCTTTAAGAGGAACTTGATAGAAATACTTTTTTTTTCTGAGATTTTATAACAGAAAACTGGAAGAAAAAGGGGTAGGAGAATGCCAGTAAGATAAAAATCTGAGATGCAGATCTCAGTGAATCTGAATGAGGGAACTAAAATTATTCCTGAATTTTCCTTACTGTAATACATCTTCTGTGACAAACTGATTGTATACTGGTGAATAACAAAAAGTCCAGGTAGCATTATTTGTTCAAATTTGACTGCCTACTTTATCTTATTTTCATTATTTTACAATGACTTAGTTAATAAGCAGTGTTATATTAAGAATTTATTCTTTGAAGCTCAAATATGATGAATTTGAAATTGTAGCCTGCTGTATAACAAATGTGACTTTAAAGTCTTTCATCTCTTCTCTTGAATTTAATAAAGATGGATACTAAAACACTGCATAATTTTGGGGTTATTTCTCAAAATTTGAAAAATCACCTCAATAAGCATTAGTGCTTATACTACAAGAAACTGAAAAAAAGTGGTCAAGCCTGTAAACAAGAGTAACAACTCCAATCTGCTGAATAGCATCTCTTTCAAGATTCACCTGTGGTAAATATTACTCACAGCTGCAAAGATGGTGACATCCTGTGTGAAAGTAATAAATATTCTTCAAAAACAGAGTAGCTAACCTGCATATTATGTGTTATGATATATATTATAATACATATAGTATATATTTATTATAAATTATAAAATTAGATGCTCAACTCAGATTGCATGATAATAAAAGTATGTATACTTTTCTGTAGGAAATAAAATTATTTTACAGCAGATTCCAGAAATGTGTTATGTGTGCACTGCTTCTGGTTATCATGGATACTATTATACTTGCCTATATTGATCAAGATAATTATTCTGATTCTTTGCCAGATATACACCTAATACTAAGAAGTTTCATTACTTCTTATTTCAATCAAAATGAAAATACTGTTACATAACTATTACAAATTTCCTGGTTTTAATACTACTGAGTTTAATATCCTCAGTCCATTACTGTTTCCAAAGGAAGAAGTATTACTCTACTAATCTATTTCTTTTTCAAACACAGTGAATTCCTTTAAAAATGAAGAAACAAATAAAATAATATTAAAAAATCGAGTAAAAGATTGATTTTCTTGAGTGACACAAGCATATAGCTTTAAAGTTACATTCACAGATGCTGGATGCACGCTATTAATACTAGAGGCCTCCAAAGGTGCTCACAGGTTCTCTAGTCTTGAGCTTGCCATTTTGTCTTGCACATACGAGAGAAACAAAGTGTATAAGTTAGAACATTAGATGTGAAAGGTTATTGGTAGCCTAAAACTTAAAATATGTGTGATGAAAATTCTGTCTCTTCTGAGTATGTCTTTGGAATTTTTATTTTACTCTCTCTCACTCTCTTTTTCTTTTTCTTTTTTTTCTTCCTTTTTCTCTTTTTTTTTTTTTTTTCTTTTTCTATCTTGGAGAATTTGCATGTATTTTTCTTGCCAAAAAGAGAAAATAAAATATGACTAGAACATGCTTTACATAAATATTTCTGACTAGGCCAAGACCAGACAAAGGCTTGAAAATCATGAAGTTTAAGCAAAACCCTGGTCTCAGCCTAGTTCCTCAAGTCTTAATTATTTTGAGTATTTCAGCCTAACCATACATCATATTGACTTCAATATATAAAATTTAAAAAATTACACCATCGTACTTCATAAACATCATAGCCATACTTCAAACTATAGTGTCATTAGGGAAGATTAATTAAATATTTGAGACCCTATTGTAGTAAAGTTAAAAAATAAATTCAGAGTTGCACCTGTACTGAGCTTATTATTCATATAGTTCCCTGGTTTGAATGTTAACAGAAGCTGAATATAACATTATCCTTTTTTTTTTTTTTTTTTATTCAGACTGACTAACAATTTAATGAACATTTTGTCACTTTTAGAAATAAAAATACCATGCATAAGAATAGTATCCAGAGTTGCTCATTTCAAGAATGAAAATACGATGAACAGAATTCATAAACATTGGTACCTTCCAAAATGTTCTGTGAATCCTACAACATAGTTACATGCATCCACAACATCTAATAAAAATATGTAATGACTTTTGAGAATACAACAGAATTTAAGCACAATTGTATAAATAAAGAGTCTCAAATTTAGGAGATCATGGTTCCCCTAATAATCTCGTGAAATTTGGAATTATGTTATCCATAGAAGAAACTTAATAAATGTGCAATCAAATTAATTTTAATATGTAAAGCAAAGCAAACGTCCTAAGTATTTCCTTGTGTTTGATCAAAACCAATTACACAAAAGTAAATGAAGTCTGCATATGGAACTATTTTTAGTGCATTCCCAGTGGCATAAATGAGGCTAGAAATAGCAGAAATAGTATGTAATTCAATAGCACAAAGGCCAAGGTTATTCACTTGGGGACTAATAAGAGTTTCTAGTAGAACTTAAGAGTTTATCATTTGGAGACAGAGGAAGAGAGAAACTTGAGAGTATTAGTTGATCACAAGATGACTATGCGTCACCAATGTGCAATGTCTGGAAAAAATGCAAATTTGATCTTAGTGTACATCAACCATGTGTTTTTGTTGAGTAGTAATAAGGAAGTGTACTTATGTACATCATTGCACAGAAGTTGCCCCCCAGAAATGCCTCCTATTTATTTCCATGGAAAATACAACATCTACAAAGAACGCAATAACGCTAAATGATAGAGCAAATTCTCAGCTACAAAACACTCTTTTTCAACATAGTCACCAGAATTAGCAACAAGCAGCTAAATACCACATAGCTTTTCGTTCACTCTCCCTCCTCCCAGTGGAATAGGGAGAAAGAATCAAGGAAAAAAAAAACACAAAAAAACCTAGAAGTTGAAGGTTGAGACAAAAACAATTTTCTAAGACAAAAGGAAGAGAGAGAAAGTAACAGTAAAGATAATCATAGAATCACCAAGATTGGAAAAGACCTCTAAGGTCATCCAGTCCAACCATCCACCTGTCACCAATATTTCCCATAAGTGCACAGACCTAGAGTCACTTAGTGTGAAGACTTTGGAGCATTTTACAGGACTGATCAAAGGGATGAAGATGAGATAACAAAAAGTAATTTCAGTGCAAGGTTTTTTTTTTTTTAATTTTTTTTCCCTCTCCTATGAGAAAAACAAAAGCATGACAAGGCAGGAGTTAAAAGTATACTCTTACAACTTTGTACATATAAGCGGATCATGGCACTATGACCTCAGATGGAATCTGACGGAGTCTGCAGGCATACTGTATGTCTATTATGCCAACTGTGTTTATTTCTACTCAAAAATAAGATGTGAGTAAACGTACTGAGCTGGATAGTAATCCTACGTAACTTTGATATCACACAGATTTAATCTGTGAGAGACTTTTAAATGAGATTCTCCCTAGCATGAAATAAAGAAATATAATTCTACAGATTAGCAAGAGGCACTGAAAACAATCACTTCAGAATAATAATTATGACCGAGCATGTATACAGACTTGTCACTGAAGAACATAGCAGAAAATACCTACAGACTCTCCAAAGCTTAGGTATTACTTTCCATGACACATACTGATAGTAGTATTTGTTCAGTGGAAAAATATTTGGAAGGAAAAAAAAATAAAAGAAAAAATAATTTTCCAGAATATAGTCAACATACAGAATCTATAGAAAGATGAAGTTAAATAGTTGTTTTTCTAGATTTAAGTGATGAACAGCACTACATGTAATAACAGAGCAGGAATTTTCAGCAAGGAAGACTTGGACAAATCTTACCTTTGGTGATGCAAAGGCAGCCACAGTACACACTGATAAAGTGGTAGTATCATGGAACAACAGAACGGCTTGGAAGGCACCTTAAAGATCACCTCATTCTACTTTCCCTGCCACAGGTAGATTTGTCATTCACAAGGTCAGGTTGCCTAGAATACTATCCAATCTGGCCTTAATTGCCTCCATGGATAGGGAATCACCAGATGGTGAACCTGTTCCAGTGCTTCACCACCCTAAACAAAATCAACCACTTTTTATTCAACTATGCTGTATTTAACCATACAAAGGGAACAAAGAGTAGTTTGATTCCAATTTTTTTATTATCATTTTTTTGAGCTGCATGCAATTTCCTCCTAGAAGCACTGAAGCACAGCAATATTAGATCTAAGACATGATATATAACAAAATCCTGATCTTCAAAAAGAGCAAGAAGGAGGACTCAGGGAACTACAGGTCAGTCAGCATAACCTCAATTGCTGGAAAGGAGATAGAACAGCTTATCCTGGAAGCCATCCCAAATCATTTGGTATACAACAACGTGATCAGTAGAAGTCAACATATATTCACAAAATGGAAATCATGTTTAAACCTGACTGCCTTCTATGATGGGACAACCAGGAACAGGAGAGAAACACATGCTGTCTACCCTGACTTCAGAAAGACTTTTGATATTGTGTAATACGATAATGTGATGGAAAGCACAGCAATAATATCAAGGTAGCAAAGTCCTAGGCTACAAGAAAGATAAGCCCAAGGGTAGCAGCAAACACAAAAACGAAGGAAAAAACCTGCTTACCCTTGGAAGGCCTCAGGTATGCAAAGATCTCTAGTAAGTTTCTTTTGTCCCCACTACCAACCCTTAAATGAGGTCTGGGAAGGGATGGATCCCTGGGTTGGCCCTGCCTTCCTCGCAGGAAATGTGCATGGTAGCAGCCATAATAGTCTGAGCCAAAATGGAACTAATTAAAAATTATTTTGGAATCTAAGCGTATCCTTCAGAAATCTTCTTCTAACAGTCCACAGAGAGATAAGAAGCCTGAGTTGAAAAAAAAACAAGAAATAAAATGATCATTTTCTTGTAATTTCAGTCCAGCTCAATATGGTTTGTAGTTCATTACAACTGTTAATACAGTTGAAAGTGAAACTTGCTTGCCATGAAAGATAGTAGTCTGCAATGCAAAACAGAAGGGCAGTCTTAAACACACAGATAAGTCAGTAGTTATCTACGGAAAAGCAATATTTGTGAAGAGCAAGCATGGCTTTGCTGCACACCTAATGAGAGAAGTCACTCTTGATATGCATAAAGCAAGCCTGTCTAACAGGAGAATACCTCCTCTGAAAGTAGCAGAAGCTACAGGATTGATGCTATTCTCGTCTTTACCATCTATATAGCAGCATCTTTCTATCCTTATGTCCCATGCACAGTAAACAGAAGTCAACAGAACATCTGAAAAGTTTCTCCCTTTTCTCTGCTCAGTGACTTACTGTTTGCAGTACTGCAGTATTTCTTTCTTTCTTTCTTTCTTTCTTTCTTTCTTTTTTTTTTTTTTTTCTGGGAAGAAGGGCATAGAAGTTTTAAATTCCTTGGATGAGAAAGTGATCTTTGGAAGATTAGAAGTTCAGCTCCAGTAAGAAAGGTTAAAGTTAATTTATTTCCTTCAATAAGACACTTTGCATAATAGAATACCAGATCAAGCAGTTAAAAAGAAAGATCCTTTCAAAATTAATTTATTCTAATCGATATGACTTTTGTTGAAAATTATTTTTTTCGAACTTAGTGGTAAACAATCAATGGCTACAATCCTTCTCTGTGCTGCAAAGTTTGAATAAGTGAAGAAAAAATTATTACAAGGGTATACACAGAGTAATGAGAAGAAAGGCTGTCCAACCAAGAAAGGCAACTATGTCATGATATGTAGGAGTGCACGTTTCAGTGACCATTGATAGAATAATATTTTTTTTCCTCTAATAAAGTCAACCTACTTTATTATGGTAACCCTGTATATGCAGTGCTGCAGTCTGTGCTACTGATAAGATTACTCTGAGACTCCTGGGTGAAATGACCTTTCTAAAGTACTTTACAAAAAGATTAAGAGTCAATAAAATCAACATTTCAGCTGAGTAAATCAAGTAACAACCTCTATCATACTTTGACTTACTGGTATGGTTCAGAATGAAAAATAATCCTTTATTTGCAAATATGAATAGGTAGTTACTTCAAATAGCTAAATGGCTTTCTTTCCATAGTCTTGCATTCAGCTTATAATCACTGCTTAAAAGACAATGAGAAAAAATTTCTAAATGACTGAAATGATCATTTATGAAGGCTGCTTCAAATGTAATGCCTCCCATTTTATTACATCAGACCACCGTGTCAGAGATAGATGTTAGTGCTATGGCAGTTTGATCCCATCAATATTCTGTTACATTTTGTTGCTGTGAAACAGATGGCAGCAGAGGGGCAGTCTGACAAAATAGCATCTGACATGGAAGAGTGTATGAAGAAAAGGTGTGAAACTGAATTACTTTGTGTGGAAAAAATTGCACCCATTGACATTCCTCGACACTTGCTAAATGATTATGGATACCAAATTATGCATATGAGCACAGTGAGGTGGTGGGTGGTGCATTTTGGCATTGGCTTGCCTTTCACTTCACTGTGAAAGACTTCATGATCCACTCCACTATCTGGATAACCATGCATTGCTGCCACATCATGAAATGAAGAGCTTCTCAATCAGCTCATCTGTATGAATCAGCATAATACAACTAGGGAACTGTGTATGGAGTTCAGTGTTGGCTTCAACGCATTGGAAACAATGGTGGCAACATTGGAATACTGCAAAGTTTGCGCCAGGTGGGTCCCACGAATGCACACATAGGAACAGAAAGAAAAACCTATGGAAGTCTGCCAGAACCTATTGAACAAATACGAAGCTGAAGTTGATACTTTCTGGGATTGCATCATTATCAGTGATGAGATATAGCGTCACCTCTACAAGCCAGAGTAAAAATGGCAGTCCATACAGTGGTGACGTGAATTCCTCATTGAAGAAAAAATTCAAGACACAGCCCTCAGTAGGCAAAGTAATGTGCACTGTTTTGGGGACAGGAAAGGGACAATCCTTCTGGATTTCCTGGAATTCAGACAAACCATCAACCCTGAGCTCTACATCACAATGCTGACTGAGCTGAAGTCTCAAATTTCCCATGTCAGACTAATTTATTATTGATAGAAGGTGAAGCAGTTCAATTTTTCTACCATACTCCCAAAATTGTACAGTCTAAGAAACTTTAAGAGGCTATCACTTTAAAGCTTCAGGAATATTTTCAAACAGTGGATGATAGGAACCATCTGCTGGCATATACAAGTTGTGAGGGACAGAATTTTCATAGCAACTTTAACATCATTAGAAATAGCCACAGAATTCCTTATTTCCCCCTGCGTGTCATTCATGCTTCTGTCAATCATCAAAACAAGACAAATTTGCTGTTTATAATTAAAGTCCTCAATGATAGTCTTTATAAAGAGAGCTGGGATTTTATCTTTGAAGTGTTCTGCTGGGAAATGTTAATTTGTTCAATATAAACAAGCAAAACAGCCAAACAAAGCGTGTTTTTTTTTGTTTGTTTGTTTGTTTGTCTGTTTTTTTGGATTAATTTTCTAATAGCTAAGAATTTAGTAGACTGAAATTTAAGGCCATTCTTTCAGAAACAGAAACACAGAAAACTTAGCAAGTCATAGACGAAAAGGAACTATACTGCATTACCTGCAGTATTATGGGGTATGCAGTATGAGTAGTCCTCAGTTCATTCCTTCCTCAGTTCATCTAGGACCAAGGAAAGAAAGTCTTGCAAAATGGTCCTGTGGTTTCTACTGACATGTTCTTTTTTCTATATTGCTTTCTGTAAAATATTTCTGGATTTCAGAAAAGCTTTCAGTACTGTTTCTTACAGTACCCTCCAAAGTAAAATGTCTAGCATACTGCTAGAAAAACAAAACAAAACAAAACAACAAAACAAAACAAAAACAAAAAAACCTGCCATAGTATGGTGGGTGATCAGTTGGCTAATGAGTTGGGCTCAAAGCTTATAGTAAATGGGGTTACATCAGGCCAGCAGCCAGCCAGTTATGAGGTTCCAGCAATTTCATTTCCGGGCCAGTGATATTCTATGAAATAAGAAGTTTAATGAAAGAAAGTGCTAGATTCTGCATTTGGGCTGGGACAATCCTTGTTATATGCACAAGCCAGGGGATGAGTGGCTGAAGGGCAGCCTTTTGGAAAGGTATCAAGGGGTTCTGTTTGATGGCAACTGAACATGAGTCAGCAGTGTACCCTGGCAGCCAAAAGGGCCCAAGGTACCATGGGGTGTACCAGGACCCACACTGCCAGTCGGTTGAGGGAAGGGGTTGTCCCACTCTGCTCTGTGCTGTCTCATCTCTAGAACTGTGTGAAGTTTTGGGTGCCACAGTACAAGAAAGACATAAAATTATTTGAGAGCATCCAAAGGAGGGCTATGAAGTTGCTGAAGTGTTTACAGGTGAAGACAGATTAGGAGTGGCTGAAGTTACTTGTTTCGTTCAACCTGTGGAAATTGAAACTGCTGTGAGACATCATGCCAGCCTACTGCTTCCTCATGAAA
This sequence comes from Gallus gallus, assembly GCF_016699485.2. NCBI lineage: Eukaryota > Metazoa > Chordata > Aves > Galliformes > Phasianidae > Gallus > Gallus gallus. The sequence goes on from NC_052532.1 coordinate 41,464,104, forward strand.
GGGAGCAGAGGCACTGATGTATTTGGTGACTGATGACAGATATGAAACTGTTTAAGGGAAGGTTCAGATTGGGTATTAGAGAAAGGTTCTTCACTGAGAGTGATTGGTCACTGGAACAGGTCATGGCATCAAGCCTGCTGGAGTATAAAAAGTGCTTAGACAATGCTTTCAAACATACGGTTTAATTTTTAGGTAGTCCTATGTGGAACCAGCATGATGAACCTCTTTGGGTCCTTGCAACTCAGAATATTCTATGATCCTATTCTATGATTCTTGGGAAAACTAACTTTCTCACTAACACAGAAATCTTCTATTTTTTTTTTCTTTTTTTTTTTCTTTTTTTTTTCTTTTTTGTATGTCAGTTTTTCATAAGAATAGAAGATATTCCTTTGTATATCTTCACAAACCAATTCAATACTCCAAATACTGCAAACAGGTCTCTTGTCTATGCAGGTAGAAGTAAGAAGACAAAAAGACTGGAGAAGCAATTGTGATTAAACATTTTAGTCTCCCAAACCTGAGTATTTCTTCTCTTTTTACCCTCTTCATCTCTGACAAAGATGGTTAATGTTTAATGCAGTGTACTGCACATGAATTGCTAAAGAATATTCAGTTCTCATCTTTCTTTGAGATAACCTGGAGGTATTTTCATTTTACAAACATTTACCTGCTGATTGCAACAACTCTGAATAATGGATTAGAATTCTATCAAATGAAATTGGATAAATGTTCACATCAGGAATGAAAAGATTTGTATTTAAATTGTGTACATTAAGAGATGCTTTTCTCTATCTACCTCATAAGCCAAGAACTATGAAGAAAAATATGGTATTAACAGTATTTCAGATTTTCAGGGCTTTCACTGAAGAAAACCCCAGATAAAATGAAAGCTAGTCTCACTAAGTAACTACTGTGCAAATAATGTTTAGTGGGATTAAGGAATGAAAGTATAAAAGTGTATAGAATATACCTAGCCTATGTGCCCAGTCTTTCTCAAGTTTTCAAAGCATTTCAGAATAAAAATGAGAACAAAATATGAAAATGTCAGACCTTTTCTTCTTAGATTCCCATCTTAAACTGGACTACTTTATAAATCATATATATACAGAAATATTTTGGAAAGGTTTCCAGTATCATTTGTACAACCCATAACCATGTTGAAGTACTGACACATTTTTGACTATTGTAAAAGAAAATTGAGTTCAGGTAAACATGTATCCTGCACAAAGTGCTTAGGGCCCACAGAAACATTATTATTTAATTTTGCTGAAGAGATTTCACAAAGACACTCATAAAGCTTTCAGTCTCTATTGACAATTAGAAATCATTCTGTAAACAAAAGATCAATCTTGCCTTCACAGAATGTGATATTGTGTTATCTTACTGTTTTATCATAGAAAGCTGCATTTTATCACCTATGAGAATTTTGGTATGATGAACACAGTAGTGTGGAAAAAATCTCCTTTTTTTATGGAAATAAGATTATCTATATTTAATCTAGCAGCACAGGCTAAACTGCTGAATTGCTTCTTGGAATTATCTAAAAATATTATGAAACCAGTTTATATTTGTCCATATTATTCCATAATATAATCAACCCTACTACTATAATTATGTTACAAATTAACTCCCAGCAGCATTTGTTGCAGAAGATATTATCTTTTTAAAACATAGCAAAGGTAGGATTTTTTTAATATGAGCCTTAAGTACAGTTGGCAACTGGATTCAAAATCTATGTAGGGTTAATCTAAACACTAAAAGCTTAAGAGAAGAAATTATTCTTAGTGATAAGTCAACTCTTATTAACTAAAAGTGGCTGTGCTTCAGGCCTCGTGTAAATAAAGTATAACTAATTGGCTATTTAAGCAGAAACAAAAATCACAGAAAGGGCTTTTTTTTTTTAAAATTTAATGTGACATAACACACTGTGCAGCATAGTAGCAAAGAATCACAATCAAAAGCATAACAGAACTCAGAAATTTTAAAATTTAAATGTTTTATATGAGACAATTAGCCATAAATAATTTAGGGATTGAAATGCCAATGGAAATCATTTTTTAAAATTCTTATTGCTGTAATATACTTGCACAGAGAGAATATATCATAAAACAGTACTGGCAGTTTTGATTTGGGCCATTGGAGATTTTTTAATGATATTTATCAAATTTTATTTTCTTTAGACATAGTTTTAGACTTGCAGTAGATGTGTTCTATGCATCTGTACAATGAGAATTCTGACTTTTTACAATTTATATATTTAATTTTCAGTAAATGACAAAGAACTGGCAAATATTCATATCAAAATATGTAATTAATGAAATGGCTTCATGATGGTCAAAAGTCATAAAAGAGGGCTGGAAACAGACAAATAAAATATATATTTATTTCTCTCCAGAATGCATTTTAGAAAGATAGTTTCACTAAGTATCTTTTTTTTTCTCTCCTGACATACCGTTAAGATAGACGGCTTTGCTACAACTGTTGTCATTTCAGTCTTGTAGGAAAACTACCCTTGAAAAGATTATTCATAATTAAAATCTTTAGCCTTCAGAGTAGTAGTCAATTACAGTTACAATTTGGGTCATAAACTTTATTATTTAAACAAATGTTATTTAGCATTTTAAGATACTCATTGTCAACTTTTACCCAAGCATAGAACTCAGAAAGGGAAATCTTCAGTACAGGAAGGAAAGAATACCTAAAAAAACTACAGGTAGTAAAGGTGTAAGAACAAAACAATAAATGAAAAGTTGATGTTGACTATGAAAATAAACACCTTGCCACACAACATATCCTTTTTTTTTTTTTTTTTTTTTATATATATATATTGCCATTGACTTTTTATAATGCATCTACATAAAAACAGAGTGGAAATTTTGAGAGGGAAGTTCCTGTGCACTCTTAATTTCTGTGAAGAGGTAGCAATTTCGAGATATTCTCAGTTCCTGACATAATCAATTAGAAATGCTAGATTATGGAACATAATGGAGAACAGACAATTCTTTAACTTATCTGAAATTATAAAAGGGTTTACTATGCTTACAGCACCTAAAACATACAGTTTGTCTGCTGTAGGCACTATGTCTTAAAATTTCAACTCATTGAATCACTATGCTTTAGACATAATGCAATCACAGTGAATTTACCTTTGTTTTCATCAAAGAAATCTGTGAAATATGAAGATTTCTCCTCTGGGCCCTTATAGTTATTAGGAATTTATATTTGATATCTAGTGATCAGGAAATTATATTTGATACTTTTTTAATATGGTTTCTTAGATTTGTTTGGATACTGTTACAAGCCAATGTGTTTTGCCTTTCTCTGTAAGAAGTCAGTGGAAAGAGGTTTCTTTTAACTTTCAAATTCAAATTTTCATACAAATATTATAAAGTCATCATCAACAGTAGTTGAGCATTTTACCAAATAATCATGATGTGTACTTTCATTAGATGTATGATATTGAGCTTACCTCTGTGCAGCACCTTGCCACCTCTATTGGCAAGGTGCTGCACAGAGGCAGCATGGCTTCTCCATGAGGAGAGGCCAGGAATGAACCAAGCTGGATACAGCAGGTTTCGGATGGCTCCAGACGGGCCCTGCTACAGGTCATGTCTGGGCCCCTCAGCCACCCTGGAGGCTCTCAGGAGGAAGTGTTTTTAAAGAAGATGAAGAAAACAACAAAACAACCACAAAATAACAGACTGAGAGCGTAGAAAAGAACAAAGTGAGAAACAGCAGAAGTGTCACAGTAGATAAGGAGGAATTGTTCTAGGTGGTGCAGAGGTTCATCCTGCAGCCCATAGTGAATCTGTGGCATAGCAGATGGATATTCCGGAGGGAAATGTGGTATGAGTTGAACAAATTCATAAGTAATAAGCAAATGAGTGATTAATGTGTGTTGTGACAATAGTGAATTTTTTACGAGTCATTTAGAACTTCTGGAGGCATGTTTCTGTACCTTTCACTTCAGAGTCAGTGTTCCTCCCATCACTGCATTGATATCAAAAGTCAAAGATTACACAGTCCTCATTCTTCTTTTATCAATGATAACACAGATCTCTCCACTTAGTGAAGCAGGTAGATAAAATGAGTTACAAAAAGTTTGCTCTAAACTATCGGATTATTGAAGACAAGGCAATTATTTAATAGCATGCTTAACAACGTAAACTTTCTCATCGTCCAGAAAGAAATGTCTGAAGCTTGTCTATTTGTCATAGAAGACTACAAAATATTTGCCAAAATGAAGGTCTAAAACACTTATTTATTATTTTGCTGCTATAGAGGCTTTCTTATTCAGTTATTTATTTCATTGACATTCTTCTATGGTCTAGCTTCTTTCGTTTTCTCTCCAAATTTAAATAAATTAACTTTGGGAGCATTGCTCTTTGAACTGTGCGGTTACAGTCAGTTTTGCATTTTTAAGAATGCTAAATGAGAAAAGCTGGATTAAGCCTTACAGATACATTGTAGAGGTTACTGAACAGTTTAGATTTACTGTGTGATTTAGCAATAGATACATCATAGTACACAGGGGACACTTCAAGGAATCATTATTATTGCAGTTTATTGGTATAGAGTTTCTATTGTTGTTGTTGATTCCTAGTGTAATGTACTGCACAATAGAGTAAATGCTTTCAAAAGAAAAATAAGTATCACTCCCCAGTGAGGGCGTTTTATGGAAAAATAGGTTGTTTAAAATTAACAGACAGTGATAGATTTTTCTTCTAGATTTACTTAGCTAATTTACTTTTATCTCATCTTTTACTTGACGAAATCTTTTGCATTAACTTTGCTACTTGGACAGGGTCAAGTCATAAACTCAGGTAGATTTATTATTTCCTTCTCCAGTTTTTTTATCTGGCTTTTGCTATGGCGAAGAGCAAATTACCGTACTTCCAAGAGGTGCAAGTAAATAAAATGGAACTCTAATCATATAATGAAATAAATATGGTGCAGTACAAAGAAACATTGAGGCATTTCAGTTGTAAACACTGGTTTAACCAGTGGAGTGTTTGTATCCAATGCCTGTTTAAGTGGCTTACACAGTGCTTTAGAAATGCTGGCTTCTGATAAGCTACAGCATAGAGAGGAAACTGATGATTTACATCATACTGTGCCAATTTTAACTTTCAAATTGAAAATAACACATTCCAACTGGATCAGTTAGAAACAAAGCCATAGCAGATCCCTCTTAACCGCTCTGCTAAGACATGCTTAGGGAATAGTTAGTGCCTAAAATTATTTTTGGCTAAATGTGCATTCTTATTTGAAGAAGATTAAAAAGCCTAACATAACACAACGTAAAACTCAAGCAATATGGTATCTCATCTAAATGTATTATCCATGAAATTATTTGACAAAAACTAGATTGTCATTAGTAAGATGGATGATATGCCAATTAATTTGAATTCTGTTCAGTAGTATACTAAACTATCTAATATGCTTGTGATGGGTGGTACCTACTGGAAATTTACTCAGTACTACTTACATAACAGACTTCCATGATCATATGCCAGCTGGAAATCCATAAGAAGGAGATGACATTTTTATTTGGCAAGAAGGTACTTCCTACATAATGACACAGCAAGCTATGAAGGAATTCATCTTTGATTTCTAAGCAGGACACTTTAGGCTACTCACAGTTTATGTGTAATCTGAGGACTGAATATTTGGCAACTCTGTTTTGAATGAATAAAATAATTAAATGGAGGGGACAGGAATGGGAAGAAGAACCATTTAAAACTATCTGCTTAACTAGTAAAACAACAGAAAAGATAAATCAGATTCTCAACAAGGTTATGGACCATACTGCCAATCTTGGTTACTCTGTCCTGTCACATTCACCTTATAGTCCATATTTACTGCATTCTAATTGGACCATGAAAGATGGACTTGAACGCAAGGACAATATTTTCCTAGCAATTACTCCATCATATGTAGCACACGTGAAACAGTGAGACACCTCTGCTGGTGCAGATTTTTACAAGTGTGCAAGTGTGGTATGCAAACAATGAACAAACAGGGTTTCACTACAAAAATTATATAATTTCAAAGAAAGGAAAATACTTAAAAAAAAAAAAAAACAACCTGATACTACAGTGGAAATAATATGCAAAAATTGATTATGCAGTCCCATAAACTGCATTGATCATTTAGTCGTGGGTGGTTAAAAACTAAGGTGAAGGGGCAGACAAGAGTCTGGCTCATCCAGAATTTCAAAAAGGGTGTGCAATTCTCCTTCATATTACAGAATATTTGAATTATCTCAGTTTTCCTTTAAAATGCAGCCCAAGGTTCTCTTTCTGTTTGGTGACCAACTGAATTAAAAGAATGGCCTTCATCTGGAAGATATGTTGTGATTTCACTGTGATTTCATAGATGTTACTCATCTCTTCTACTGAACTTCTACTGAAGCTGCTGTCTCTCCACCCTCTCCAGTAACTCCAGCACCCAGTTTTATGAAAAGGGACAGAAACAGGAGAGAAAGTTTCTTTTGAGAGTTTCACAGATCTCTAACTAACTCAGACTTCAAGGGAAATGCATTATTTCAGTTAAGAACTTTGCCACCTGTAATGCAATCTACTGTGAAGAAAGAATTGTTTGGTTGATCTAGTACAATTTATGGTCTAGTAAGACTTGACTTAAAGAAGGGAAGTAATTGAGGAACTGTATTCACTTTGATCAATTAATTTGGAGGACAGTAAATTAAGTACATATATAATTGGTTCCATCAGTGATTAGCATTTGACCAGAAAATTCCTTTGTAGCATATATTATCCAGTCTTTTTTTTTCCCCTCCCACTCAAGAACCTTAATAATTTTCAGAGGTCTAGGTAGCAATTTGACATCTTTTCCAATCCTCAATCAGTCTTCTAAAAATTACAAGGTTCTCCATCCATCACAAGCAGTTTTTCATTTAAATATAAAGTCATTAAGTACCTTATATTCTATACTTTAAAAATACTTGAGATCTTCAATATGGTCCCCCATAAAATCTTTCTCTCCAATTTGGAAATATGTAGATTTGATGAGTGGATTGTTTGTTCGACAAGGAACTGGTTACAAGATCATATCCAGAGAGTGGTGGTCAGCGTCTCAGTGTCTGGATGGAGGTCTATGACAAACTATATCCCTCAGGGATCACAACTAGGACTGATAATCTTTAATATTTTCATCAGTGACCTTGACAGTGAGATTGACTGCACACTCAGCAAGTTTGCCAATGACATCAAGCTGTGTGGTACAGTTGACACACCCAAGGGATGGGATGCCATTCAGAAAGACCTAGACAGGTTTGAGCAGTGGGCCCAGGTGAATCTCAGGAGGTTCAACAAATCCAAAAGCAAGGTCTGCACCCAGGTTGTGGCAACCCCCACTGTAAATACAAGCTGGGAGATGAAGGATAGAGCACAGCCCTGCCAAAAAGTCTTGCAGGTACTTGTGGATGGCAAGCTGGACATGTGCCAATAATGTGCCCTCACAGCCCTGAAAGCCAATCATATCCTGGGCTGCATCAAAAGCGTGGCCAGCAGATTGAGGGAGGTGGTCCTGACCCTCTACCCTGCACTGGTGAGAGCTCACCTGGACTACCGTTTCCAGATATAGTACAGTACAGGAGAGACATGAACCTGCCAGAGCACATACAGAGAAGGACCACAAAAATAATCCAAGCAATGGAATACCTCCCCTACAAGAACAGGCTGAAAGAGCTGGGGCTGTTCAACCTAGAAAAGAGTGGGCTTCAGGGAGGTCTGAGAGCAGCCTTTCAGTATCAAAAGCTGGGGGGGGGGGGATAAGAAAGAAAGGGACAGACTCTTTAGCAGGGCCTGTTGTGATAGGACAAGGGAAAATGGTTTCAAACTAGAAAAGGGGAGATTTAGGTTGGATATAAGGAAAAAGTTTTTTCTTTTACAGTAATGGCAATGAGACAGTGGAACAGGTTGCCCAGAGAAGTGGTGGATATCCCATCCCTAGAGACATTCATACCCAGGCTGGATGGGGATCTGAGCAATCTGATCTAGCTGTAGATGTCCCTGTTCAGTACAGGGGAGTTAGAACAGAAGAATGGAGCTTTCTGACTCAAACAATTCAATGATTCTATGATTTGCTAATAAAACTCCTCACTGAATAAAGTGCAGTGGAAATTTATCAAAGGAAGAAGAAAATATGGACCAAAAATTCAACTTTATTGATGAATTATAGAAGACAAGGAATTAGATAAATTGAAGCCTACGCATATTAAGCAAAGAAAGAAACAAAAGCCAGATTAATTTCAGACGTTTATTCAATTATTGAGCACTTCTGTACTGTTAATCTACTACAAAAGCTTCATTTAGGTGTGAATTTCACATAATTACAGTAGTCATTATACAGAAAGAACATTTAATCTTGAAAATGAACTCTAAAGAACAGGCAAAATAATCACAAAGAATGAATCAAGGCAAAAATGTTCATCTACTTCTTGTATTTACACTTTCTGTACACTTCCAGTATTTAATGTTATATTTCCAGTATTTAATTTTAAATCGCAAACTGTGATACTTATGCATCCAACTTTCAAGAAAACAGGAAAGACAATCCTGCACAGTTCCAAATAAGGTGGCATAGTAAAAAAGGGTTATTGTTCCATTTTTTTTGTTTGTTTGTTTGCTTTTCCAAAACTAACTGACATACTTCATACCCTAGTATGCATTTGAAATAATGCTAGGTTTCACAAGTTATATGTTATAAAAACGTTTTTCAGTTTCTTTTTACTTTCATGGTTAGGTTTTTTTTTGGTTGAATCATTTATTTGAATGACATTTAGTTATTCACGTGAGCAGCTGACGAAAGCCAGCTAAGAACATGGACATTATTCCAATACAAACTAGCCCTATTTCTCCACCGATAACTTAATAATTGAGAAAACTAATTTGCAGTTGGATCAATTTGCTGTTCCAGCTAATTTTTGAGATATATATTGCTAATGTTAACACTGAAAAAAATGATAAGTAGGAGGCAGATGATGCTAGGCAAGAGAAAAGCTTAGATCACAGTTCTTAGAATCAAATCAGGGCGAAAAATGAATTAAAGTGACCAATGCCTTGATTTGCAGTCTGTCATTGAGGGCAGACATGACTTACAGCAGTAGTTCAGACCAAACCAGAAGCAATTTATTCACAGAGGAGAAAAAAGAAAAATCAATGGAGAGGAGAAGAAACCCTTATGAATGAACAACAGATAATGAACACTACAGAATAGTGCTCATGTCTTTGAGCACTTAAAATCAAACTGAACAAAGTATGATGAAGTGTGCATAGGGAATAATTCCTCATTAGTAATGAGGTGACTTAAATGAAAACTTTACAGTACTCTTTCATATATGCTTTAAATTGCCCTAAAGGTATGCCTTGCAGATATCATGCAGATGTAAAGAAACACCAATTATTGAAAGCCTATTTGTGTATGTTATGTAGAATCTGAGTCTCTTAATTTACAATTTATATAAACAGACTCCTTATTTTACAGTCTAAGTAAAAAGTCAAAACTGAAGCATTTTTTCAAGTTCAGTTCAATAAATTCCTCTTTCGTTTTCAGATAGTTATTTTTCTTTCATATTTCCAATTATCTTTGTTCTTATTTGGAACACAGAATCAAAGTTTATGAGTAAGGTAAGTTTGTAATCCAAGAAAACAATACTCATTTTTCCAGTACAGTACAGCATTAATGTTTTTATTAACCTTTCCAAGTGTTTGACAACAGACCAGGGAACATATCTATCTATAAGTATAATTGTATATATGCATATGCATACAGATATAATTGAAGAAGGCCAGTGGCATCCTGGCTTGTATCAGGAATGGTGTGGTGAGCAGGACTAGGGAAGTAATCTCCAACACCCCTGCCGCAGGCAGGGCCACCAACTTCCACGTTTAGTACTAGACCAGGCTGCCCATGTCCCCATCCAACATGGCCTTGAACACCTCTAGGGTTGGGGCATCCCCAACCTCTCTGGGCAGCTTGTTCCAGCACCTTACCTCTCTCATGGGAAAGAACTTCTCCCTGACACCCAACCTAAATCTTTCCTCCTACAATTTAAAACCATTTTTCTTTGTCCTGCTATTATCTACGCTTTGAAAGAGTTGAAATACATACTACAGAAACTAACCAAAAAATAATAACTCTCAAGATTACCCAAATTCACCATGGCATACACAGTGACAAAAATAGATAACATGACTATCTGCTCTGATTTTACAATTTATTTCCTTTGATATTCTTGCTCTTTTGCTGTGGAAAAACATTACTGAAATGCCTGAGAAAAACAAGTGACCCTTCTGACTTCTTTTTTTTTGTTGTTGCTGCTCTTCAAAATATTTTTTTTTTTTAACACTTAGTTTCTTCCTAAATTTTGAATGCCTACAAGTCATGTGCAATGTGAACCCAAGAGGTCACTACCTGAAGCAACAAGTAGGTGATTTGTGATTCAAGGAGTACCGACTACAGAGATGTAATCAGACCTTAAGGACTGTTGGAGACAACTGTCTGTGTGACAAAAGAATATGGAAGACAGAAGAGTAAGGATGTTTCACAGTTCTGGGGTGCTTCAGAAGATCCAGAAGGCTCTTTCTATCTGCATCTGTCTCCAGCACCACTTCTGAGATGAAATTCTCAGCATGTCACAAACCATGACCATTAACTCAGACTGTTATCTGTTTTAATTCTGAATTGTCCCTTCATCCACTCATAATCATACTGATGTCACTAGAATTGCTTAATGGGAATGAGACAGTCAGAAGGTTGAAATTATTTCTTTCATTTTCCGAGAGATTGTTCTCTTTACTCACACTGTGTGATCCTTATATTTGACTAGAATAGTACCACCATTCAACGGCTATCTTTACTGTGTGTAAATCCCTCTGAAATCAGAAAAATTGTTCCAGTAAACATATGCTTGCCAATCTGGACGAAGACTGGAAAAAAAGAGGCACAAAATATAAACTTGTAGTGAAAGAGGGAATTATTATTGGCTTGTTTTCCCTATTAGGTTACGAAAAGACTAGCGTTCTGAGAAGGAAGTAATTTAAAAGCCACATTTTTGTTTTACTTGGTTTGGCTTTTCACCTTACCTCTCCCTTGTTCTTCTGAAGTGATATCTTTCTTAGGTGTATCATTTTAGAAAGTACTTTAAAATAGTTTTATAACTTTCTTTTCTTTTTTAATTTTCCTTAGAAACAGAGCTATATAGGATACTGAGTTACTTTGCACAATACATGTATATGCCACTAAAAGAGCCTTTGCGTGATAAGATAAACAAATTGATATGTATATGACCTAGGCAGTTGCTCTGAAAAGTGACTTTCTGGAAATCCAAAAGCTTTCTGTGTCTAACATCTTTGTTGTATGAGTTTCAATTGCACTAGATTACTAATGAAAATGTATATTTTAACAGTACCAGTCACATCACAGCAAATTCTTCTTGCTCTAATATCTGTTCAGTATCCTGGAACTTTGTCAAAGAGAAAATGTAGACTCAACTGTGACAGGATATTACTCAGAGAGATTTGACTGATTCATCTGCTTCCAACTGACATTGTACTGATGCCATTTTCCCAGGAGCAGTTGTTGGGGAAGTGCTGATGCATATTATATAATTACTTTTTCATCTTGCAATACTTCTGTTACCAGGACTGAAGTGATGAGGTGAAAGATGTCATGTTCCAGTAGCTTCATGTGTCAATTTGTGAGAAAACTGTTATTTGACTACAACTTAAATCCGTAAGCAGGCTTTGCACTGAAACCTTGTGATAAAGAGCTACTTTTAACAGGAAAAACATGATATTTTATGGATAAACCAAATAAATGTTCAACTGCAGAAGATTTAAAACTGTTAATTTATTTTTTTAAAAATGTCTGTTATATGGCTTCCCACATTTGAATGTCTAAAATAGTACTTTATTGCACTAAGGGATTTCAGTTTCAATTTCTTGGACACACACATACAATTTTGCTTTGCATCTAGCAACTCTTTACTCATTGTTAAATCAGATCTCATCTGGAAAATTCACTCTTGAAATTATAGCTAAGTACTTTGTGCTTTCTGTTTCTGGTTGCTGTGGTTTAACCCAGCAGACAGCTGTTTGCTCACTCCCCCACAGTGGGACAGGGAGAGAATGAAAAAAATGTATAAATGTGAGAATTTGTGGGTCAAGATAAGGGTAGTTTAATAGGAAAGGGGGAAAAAAAAAACACATCAAGAATAAATATATTTTTTTAATAAAGCAATACCTGATGCACAAACTGATCTCACTACCCACTGACTAATGCCCAGCCAGTCCCTGAGCGATTGCAGTCCACCACTTCTCCCCCTTTTCCTCAGTTTTATTGTTGGGCATGACCCCATAGTGTGTGGAATATCCCTTTGCCTAGTTTGGGTCAGCTGCCCTGTGTCCCATCCCAGCTCCTTGTGCATCCCCAGCTCCTTGCTGTTAAAACCTGAAAAGACTGTGACATAGTGTAGCAACACTTTGCAACAACTAAAACACTGGTGTCATCAACGTTATTCTCAGACTAATCCACAACTCAGGATCACACCAGCTACTAGGAAGAAAATTAATTCCAGACTGGTACTCTAAGAAATTCATTCTTCTCATTTACCTATGACTTGACAAGCAACAAAAGATAGGTTAATTCTTGGGCTAATAGAATATGTAAAGGAAAAGCAACTGAGGACAGAAAGAGAGCAATATAAAGGCTTTGCCATTTGGCATATGCTTGTCATCTGCATTCCTACATTTACATTCTGCTGCTGCTCCAAAAGAGCTTCCTTTATCCTCCTTTTCTTCAATTTTTATCTTAAATGCTTTGAGAAGGTTTAAATGCTACTTACACATTGAACATTACATCTATAAGATTCAGGTGCTTGGTTGTGACATACATTTTTTTCTAGTAACATCTGGAGACTTGGCTGGCTGTGCTGTGGAAAGGAACTGGCTCTAATACTATTTGTATTGGCATCCAAGGAATTGATTAAGGATCCGTCTGCTATGGGGCTGGCAGGGATACACTGTCCAACTGAAGGACTGTATTCCTTTGATAGGCCTGTCAGTGTCAAAAAGTTTATATACCTAAGAATAATATCTTGTTTAAATTTCTCATGATTTCTTCCACATGTAAAGCCTCATTATTGGACAGAGGGACTTGCCCAAATTTATTGGAGTTGAGATATAAGAAACTTTTGAGGACCCACTAGTTAAGCTAACTCTTTCACAATCCACAGATACAAAATATGCCACAAAGAACAGCTTTTCTGCTTTATTCCAATGTTTTATTTCAAAATAAGTCTATTGTGAGATAACCGTTTCAGAGTAAAACTGAAAAGACTAATGACTTCAGTCTGAAAAACTAAAAAAACATCACCACAAAGATCTTGAATATTTAAAGGCTATAACCTGAGGAGCAAAGATTGGCAAGCTCTTTCAAGCAAGCACATGTCCTGTGGTATACTGGATACAGACTTGTGATGGGAAATATTTCCTTTCATCTAGATATTCCAAAATATACACAAGAAGCTCATGAAACCTCTGGCAAAAAGGCAAAGGACCTACTCAATTAAGATGAATAATATTGGCATTATGAATATAATAAAGGGGAAAATGATTTACTTATTTTTCTTCAATTGATAATACATTTTTGAATTTTATTTTTTGTTGTGTTCTTTTTTTGAATTATATTCAATAACAACTGAAACCAAGCAAACAACAGTATTTCCAGAGGAAAGCACAACTCAGTGATGTTTTTCTACATAGACGAAATGACTGGCAAAGCAGTTATGTGGTTATTATTAATGAGCTTACTTATGCTGCCTCTCTCCCTCCGACCATAGTTAATATTTCTGAGTTTTTCAAAGTGTCTTCTTCTACCTTACACATCTGGGAACATCCTGCACAGAGCAACATGATTACCATTAGTTCTAACTCACTGGTTTGGAAATTTTGTCCTTCACAAATACTTTATGAGGGCAGAGAATAGTGGGTAAAAATCATCACACCACTCTACCACCATCCTGATTTTATATAGCACGTGGGGCAACTACTGAGCCTTGTGTCATGCTATAAAATACACAGACATACATAGATATCCTGCTGTGTATGTGGGAGGACTAGTCAAAATATTTTCTTTACTGGGAAGTATCTGTTTGTTTGTTTGTTTGTTGTCTTTTTTTTTTTTGCCATTTGAGGTACAATAACTTGAAGTTTTCTAATCACATTTATAAACAATTGCAAATTCTGACAAAGTTTTTTAGTAGTAACTAATCTAGGAACGAGTGGAAAGTATGCTTACAAAAAAACTTGAAATAAAGATTAATTAGTATTAATTAAGGTACTCTTTTGGCATTTGACATTTGTTGATCTTGGACCGTTTCTCTTTCAGTTTGCGCATCCACAAACTCTCTCTCTGTTTTACAGTTCTATGAAAAAGAATCACAGAAAAAAGAGCTTTAATTTCAGATATCTGAATATTCATTATTTCTTCAACTCTTTCTGATTTTGCTTATGACTTCTCAGTTGAGGTGAAGATAAAAAATTCCACAAACCCCTGCTCATTACCTGTTTGAGTAGACAAAAATGATAGCCAGAAAACTATTACATTTTTGTCATGTTACTTAAAACTATGTTTGAAAACACCATTAAACTGAGGAAATGGGAACAAACAGAAAGGCTTCTCTTTCATCTATTCATGCACTTGAAAAAGAAAGTTAGAGCCCTGCATCCATATCTGGAGACCCCAACACAAGAAAGATGTGGAGCTGTTGGAGAAGGTCCAGAGGAGGGCCACAGAGATGATCAGAGAGCTGGAACACCTCTCCCATGAGAAAGACTGAGGGAGCTGGGTTTGTCCAGCCTGGAGAAGAGAAGGCTCTTTGTGTCCTTCCAGTACTTAAAAGGAACTTATAAACAGGAAGGAGACGGACTTTTTATACAGTCTGATATTGATAGGACAAGGGGAAATGGTTTTAACTTAAAAGAGAGGAGATTTAAATTAGATGTTAGGAGGAAATTTTTATGCAGAGAGTGGTGAGACACTGGAACAAGCTGCCATGAGAAGTTGTGTATGCCACATCCCTGGAGGTGTTCAAGACCAGTTTGGATGAGGCCCTGAGCAGCCTGATCTGGTGAGTGGCAACCCCGTCCATGACAGGAATATTGGAACCAGACATCTTTAATGTCCCTTCCAACTCATGCCATTCTACAATTCTTTGATTCTATGAAAATATAACCAATATTTTAAAGATAAAAATTCAGTTGCACAGAAACAACTCAGACTTACCCTGGTTAGTGAGGTGCAGTGCCATGTGTAGGCAGCTATATTGCTTCCAAAGTACATAACATAGAAAGAGCCCAATGGACATGAGGTCCTAGATCTAAGCCCTCTGAGGCAAAATGATCCAACATACAATTTGCCCATGTGCCAAAGTGCTGAAGGACAGCTACCAGGGAAAGTCTCTGATGCTGGATCCCTTATGCCTGTTAGGGCACAAACAGTACTGTTGAACTTTCCAGAGAGATTCTGGTGAAGCCTTAGATATCAGCTGAGGCTCAGCGCTAGCAAGGCCACAGTCTTCAATGATTCACTTCATCCAATTATGGGCAAAGTGGAGCAGAGAACCAAGTGGCTGCAGTAGTCAAACCAAGTCTGGCATGGCAGTCGCTGTTATAAAATTAACAAGCTTTTCTAACCAAAGCTGGTTATTTGCAGATACACACAGAACAAGATCTCTCTCTATTGCTTTTTTTGATGGCCACACAAAATTATCGATTGTTAATGTGTTCTGGCCTACATTTACTGGCCAGTTCTTCTGGGCATTATTTAACTGACTGAAATTTAGTATGGACAAAAATGGGCCAGAAGTTCAGCTGAATAGCTCAGCAGCTTAGATAATGGAATTCCAGTGCTAGACAGTATTACTCACTACTGACTAATTTACTGCTATAGATGCTAGAGATCTTCTAGACTTATCCACAATTCAGCTCAATACTATTCAGGTTAATGGAAAGTTGATTGCCACTCCCACTAGGCCAATAACTACCACTTCCATATATTCTTATTTAATTGCATTATTTTTATTTTATAGCTTTTAGAATATGTTTATCTTAGGCCAAATATGCATTGCAGAATTTTGTCAGGATAACTGAATTATAGGGCTGTGTTAAAATTATAAAAAGAAGATAGGAAGGAAGGAAAAAAAGTCAAGGATCCTCTCCACAATTCTCGTTGCTATGACAGAAAGTGCCTTTTCTACTGAAGCAACAAAGACATAACTAGTAGCAATATTAAAATACTTCTATTACTTTATTTTTCCAATGGGCTTTTCAGACATATTTTAAAATGCAATTAATCAGCTTTAATAAGATGAAAAGTTGCAGCTGTCTTTATTCTTCCACTATAAAGTGGAAGAAATAACATAGTGAAACCCATCTGATGTAATCATTTAATACCTAGAATTTTACTGTTTACTATTTTACCGTACACATATAATTTCTGTTATGACAATTTAATATGGTAGTAATGGAGAAAGAGTGTAAGTTATTCATAGCACTGGTGCTCCATTAGCTAGCTTCTAGTAATCAAAGAGAAAAAAAAAAAAAGAAATACTTTTCTTATCTGATTTGACAGGACTTACATATATACTGTGCTCAGCATTCAGGCCATCAGGAACACATAGCTGCTTCAGTATGCCAAAAAGATTTTGTGCAATCCTTTGTGCATTCTCTTTTAATTAACATGATATTTTAATTTAAAACAAACAAACAATTTCTTGGGCAATTAGAAGTGTTTAAAATGTACAACAACCTTTAACACATATTTGAAATGGGTATTTGACAAAGTTTGAGATCATACACAAGGTAAATGTGTTCAACCCCATAAAGATTTACATATCATAACAGACTTTTCCTTTAATTGTTCAATAATTAATAGGTTTAAATAACAGAAACTTATATGACGTTTAAAGAAATATTTGTGCAAATAAAGCATTGATTCTCTAAAATAATGTATTATTAATACCAGTAACCGAAATAGCAAGCTATTTATTTTCCTAGGAATCATATTTCTGGCTTGCCTTGATTTCTGCATTCATAGTAGGTTTTAAACATGGCAGTGGTGGACACTTAAAAAATACCTTCAGAAAAACAGTTTACTACATATTTAATGATTTTCAATGTATAAGCTGTGTGAGCACTTTCTGATCTTCAGCCAATGTGCCTTTCTAGATGGATTTCAATAAATATACTTTTTAGTGTTGGTTGTGGTTTTTTTTAAATTATTTTTGTTGTTCTCCTGTATGTGTGTATAAGTGTGTGTATGTGGTTTTTATGTTTTGTTGGTGTTTTTTTCCCCCTCTTTTAACAGGAGTTTTAAATGGAGAATCCAACTGTAAAAACTGCCCCATGGACAAATTATGCAGATGACTACCAAACATTCCTTGGATGCAATCTAGTGAATTATAGTGTTGTCTCTAAGTAATATTTCTAATTCTGACAGTTATGATGTGGACTTCGGTAAAAAAAAAAAAAAAAGAAACCTCTCTGGATCCCAGTGAATGTAATTAACAAAATTATAGGCACATTTACTATGTATGTAGATGCTGATATGGACCTTGCTTTTATAGAATGTGCAGGTGTACAAGATACTCACTGAAAATCAAAACAAAAATAGTGCAAAAATGTCTGCAAAAAAAAAAAAAAAAAGCAGGAGTACTTCACTGTCTAGTGCAGAATGCATGAGAATTGTGCTAATTCCTTTGACAAGCGAGTTTGTAATGAAGCACCTGAAATTTTCACTGCACTTAATTTTTTTTTACAGGCTGAACTGTGATTTCTGAAATTCCCCAAAGTAGTCAAGTGGACCAAGTGGATAAGAATAAATAATGCTAGAGTATTAACAGTTAAAGGTTCAATTTCAGAGAAGACTTGTGACATGTGGAAGATATGGGTCATAGATTAAAATCTTTTAGAATCTAAAAAATATGCTACAGTTTCTAGAATAAACTACAGTCTTATTCAAGGGTTTACTATATGCTATTCTATGATCTAAGGTGTGCAATACATCAGATTAACCTGCAGGCTTATGTACAGACCTTTTTTCTTTAATAAAAGTTTAAAACTATTTTCATACACATGAGAACTCAGGTTTTTTGTGATTCTGAGCCCTTGAAAAAAAGCACACTGTCTGTGAGAGTTTAATATATAAACAAGAGATTATAAAATAAAATTGCAAACTCAAATGTTATTCATTAAATATGAATTAATATAGGAAGCAAAGATAACATTTTCTTAGAAAGTTTTCTAATAATGAATACTTTTAAAATAGGTTGTCTAAAAACTGAAATAAATATGTTAATATTCAGAAATGCCAGTATTGCCAACTTCAACTGGCTGGATATCTCCCTCTAAACTTTCTTATGATAGTAATCTCCTAGTTTTATATTTCTTCATTAATTTTATTGAATTATAGAATCACAGAGTTGCTTGGGTTGGAAGGGACCTAGAAGATAACCTAGTCCCAACACTCTTGCCACAGGCAGAGTTGCTGACCACTAGATCAAGCACTAGATCAGGTTACCTAGAGCCCCATCCATCCTGGCCCTGAGCACCTTCAGGGATGCAGGATCCACAGCCTCTCTGGGCAACCTGTTTCAGCACCTCAAAACCTTCTCAGTGAAAATCGTCCTCCAGACATCTAATTTTTTAATCTGTTTAAAATCATTCCTCCTTGTCCTTTCACCATCAGACCATAAAAGTTAACTTCTCTCCTGTTCATAGGCTTCATTTAAATATTAGAAGGCCATAATTAGGTCTCCCCAGAGCCTTCTCTTCTCCAGACTGAATAAGTCCAGCTTCTTCAGCCTGTCTTCGTAGGAGGAGTGCTTTAGCCCCTTAATCATCTTCATGGCCCTCCTCTGGACCCTCTCCATCAGCTCCACATCTTTCCTGTGTTGGGGGCCCCAGACTCAGATGCAATACTCCAGACAGGGCCTTACAAGGTCAGATTAGAGTGGAACAATCATGACTTCTTACCTGTGGACATGAAGGAAATTCCTGCTCAAAGAGTTGCAGTGTGACACAAAACTATTTGCAAGTATATTTTAATGAAGTTAGTCAGTCTTTAAGGCTTACAGAAAATCTGTTTTCCTCAGAATTAAATAAATGATGCATTTTTAGAGTCATTGTTTCCTTAATAAGAACATCTGTATACATGTACTATCACATCTTCGGATGTTAATATTTATTTTTTATTTTCTCAAGTCTAGATAACTCTACATAAACTATTAATATTTATTTTTTATTTTCTCATGTCTAGATAACTCTACATAAACTATTCATGTCTTAGGGATCAGACACAAAGAAATGTATCACATTTCTTAATATAGTGGATAGCTCTGATTCTTGCATATTATCCTGTATTTCTAAATGATATCTTCATCGTAGTTGCTGCCATTTTTTCATCGTATTTCATCATATTTTTTCATCGTATTTGCCATTTTTGTGGTGGGCATCTTGCTCACTGTAAGAGAAAGATCTTACAAGTTCTGCTTGAGATGATTTTAATAAAAAATCTTTTTTCATCAGCTTTCGCTACAACAAATGATAAAGAAATTAGCAAAAGTCTACACTCTTCGCAGTAAGATGGGGAAAGAGTTTGACAAATTGCTGGGTAATCACCTGCAGCAGATGTTGAAATAACTTATCAACTGCGGAACAAGCTGGGAGAGATTCCACCATATGTATAGAAACCTTAAATTCATCCCAAATATGAAATTCCCATGGGCTCATGTGTTAAGTTCATGTGTATAGAAATTGGCAGTACTGGTTCTATTTTCTAAAATATATTATGGCCAAAAGAAGATTTTGCATGCTGATTCTGTAGGCAAATAGGATGACAGTTTTAACTACTGGTTAATAAAAAATAAAACTGAGTTAACTTGGCCTGGGGAGAGGAGTTTTTTCTGATATTGGTTTTTTTATGTAATTAAGATCCAGTTTGGAAATGAATGACTTCTTCACAGCTGTTTAATATGGAAAAAATGAAGTTAGAATAAGTTGCTATTATAAAAAGTCTGTAAGAAACTGCTGTTTCTTCCCTTAAGCTGGAGTTAAGATAAATAAATTAAAGGAAGTACTATTTAGTGAACTGAATGGTTGTTTCTTAACAGAGTTGCTGTATGAGGATGTTTTTTGCTGGACTGAGGAGATTGCACTTGTATGATTTAATAACATAATCAAGGATAAAAGTTAAGATATTGCTAGGACGAGCATTTATGTTACGAATAAACAGAAATGATAGCACTCCCTTTACTACACATCTGCACCTTTTCTAATTGTACTATTGTACTCTGGAGTTTTTCACTTTTCTTAAGTTATTAGATATTGACAGAAGCAGCATGGTAAGAATGGCAAAAACAGAATAGGAAAAAGGAAGAGAAAATGCAATACATACATACATAGCTGTTTTATGTCATGTTGCTAAGTAGCTAATTTAAATGACCATTTTATGATTCCTGAAATCAGCTTTCATCATTGTATTAAAAGTGTTCTTATAAAATACACATTCAGACATTGCATAAATTATCCTTAAGAGAGTGCATGTATACACACATGAAAATCAAGGTGTCCTGTGTGCTTTATTTATGTACTAGCTAACCTTAATCAATGCAGGTATCAGTATCACAGTAATTATAATCAAACTGTGTAACAGCACTGAAGAAATACTAAGTATGCTGCCTTCTCTGAGGAAGCAGTTTTGAAATTCCATCCTAAGATGGATAAAGAAATGGACAAACAGAACTCAGTTCTTACTTTCGATTAGAAAACTTGACCTTGCAATTTGAATCTCAAGGACAGTTAGAGATTGTTTACCATGAATGCTTCATGCTGTGCAGAGTTTTTGCCCTCTTATCAGATGTCTAGTTCAAGCTGGGTGTTAGTATGAGTTCTATACATAAAGATTAATTTACCTACAGTAGTGCCAATGGGCTTTGCATTAAGTTGGAGCAGAGTCAGCAGTGAAGACCATCTTCATTCTGCACCTTAGGTCTGCACCACTTGTTAGAAGCCGCTGTAGGTATCCTAAGAGAGTGTTAAAGGGATTTTCAGTTAGAAAAGTGTATGTAAGACTATTATTTCCCATTTTTTTCTAAGTATTATTGCACTGCTATTTTCTTCCTATGTGTTATGGATGATCTGCGAACACGAAATACAATAATATTCATTAAGGAAAGACAGCACTGTGTACATTTTTTATCAATGTTGTGCATAATGTGCATGTTTGTCAGTGAATTGCATACAATCATTACAGCCATGATCTTTATTTATTTTAAGGAAGACTATGCTACTCTTTTAAGAAAATATAACCCTGTTTGCAAATCAGAGTAGGCAATAATTATTATGACATGAAATAAAAATGTCTGAATAATCTTCCTTATTTCTCAGACATCTGATCTGTACAACCTCTTACAGTTTTTTCTACCTACAGCAGGCACTTTACTTTTTCTCGCAGTCTCCCAGTTTTACTGATCATGAGGTGAATAATTCAAACTGTGAATATAGAGCAGTAGGACTTTCACAACTAGAGCTTCTATCCTCTGCTCTTGAGACTCACTGTCCTTTGATCAGTCTGTGTTACAGAAAACGTCACTTCCCCCAGCTTCTTTAAGATTTGTTCCCTCTTCATACATAAATTCTAATTCTTTATATAGCTTTTCTTCCAAAAAACTAGCCAAAAAATTTACAAAAAATACCTCTAGTTACATCAAAGATTTTTGATATTTCTTGTAGTTTAAGAATTCTTAGTTATGCTCTTTAATTCAAATCAGTAATACAACATTTTTTTGTAAATGATAATTTATCAGAAGCACTCAAGGCATACTTGAGACTTTGAATAAATAATACATACAAATAATTATACCACTTAGAAGAAATGATGTTTAGTCATGGGAGACATTAAAATTTAAGTATATTTCTCAGTTTTATTTTTAATTACCATCATTAGAGCAGACAAATCTGATAAAAATCTGAACAGCTTTTGAAGCGTTTAGATTGCTGTACAGCATACATTACGCCCAATTTTGCGATTAGACCTTAGAACAACTTCTAAATTCAGAGTATTTCAGAAAATGTGGCTTCTTTCTTGGTTCTTGAGGGGAGGCATTTAGAAGAAACAATAACCTAGTTACCATCTCTCATGAAAAGACAAAGGCAGACTGACTGAAAACTGTAGTAATTAACCCAGTGTCTTAAATTTGGTGAAGAACCTGCTGATACACTGGAGGAGAATTTATGGGAAGCATCCTTTTGTGACTCAACTCTGGGCTACACTGGATAATATACAGAGGTTGAAAGATTTGAGGTCTTCTTGGCATAAATTAGGGTGAAACAACACCAAACAATCAGTTAACAATTTTATTCAGACAATTTGCTGGGAGAACATGATTATTGGTGCTATATAAGAAATGCCCTATTAGTGTTAACCTATGATTATACTATGTTCAGTTTTGGGCACCTCAAAACAGAAAGGACATTGAGGTGCTGGAGCAGGTCCAAGGAAGGGCAACAAGGCTTGTGAAGAGCTTGGAGATTACACCCTATGAAGAGTGACTGAAGGAACTGGGGCTATTTAGTCTGGGGAAGAGGAGGCCAAGACCGTATTGCTCTCTTCCAACACCTGAAAGGTGACTACAGCGAGAGCTGGGTTGGTCTCTTCTCACTGGTGACAGGTGACAGGATGAGGGGAAATGGCTCAAGTTGTGCTGGGGAGGTTTAGGTTGGATATCAGGAAAAAGTTTACAGAAAGGGTTGTTAAGCACTGGAGTAGACTCCTCAGGGAGGTAGTTGAGTTACCATCCCTGAAGGTGTTCAAAAACCATTTGGATGTGGTGCTCAGGAACATGATTTAATGGAGGTTTGTTAGAGTCATGGTAGTATGGTTGGGTTGCAGTTGATCTTGATGATCTTGAAGGTCTTTTCCAACCTCAGAAATTCTATGATTCTTTGATTCTATGGTGATATGCTTTGTGTTATGCTGTAATACAGCTTGAAAAGAGTGAGAGAAAGAGAGGGAGAGAGAGAGAGAGGGAAAAAAAAAAAAAAAAAGTCATCACCTTCAGATCCAGCAATGTCAGAGTTCCTCCAGTGATGGGTGTGCCCACTCAAACTGATAGTGCTTGCCTGTTTATGTGCCACACCCTCTAAGGAGGAACTCAGCTCTTCTTTAGAATGTTCCAGAAATGTGTCTGGGGTTTCAGGTGGTCATCAAGCTTACTCTAATGTTGTGACCAAGGTATGACCCTACCTTTGCAAGTGCAGTTCAAGATTTAGAATATTCTGAAAATAAGTCAGATGGGCTTCTGGGGGTCTTATTCTTCCCCTGCTGACATGTGTGCATAGTTTGCAAGATCTCTCCTTCCCCCAATAAGTTCACCTTTATTGTTGCTTCCCAATAGCACCAATGTGACATTATGTAATTATTTATCCATTTGTTTTTATAGCCCCCTCACTCCTTACAAACTCAAATACAGAACTGTCTCCTAAAAATTATTTAATTACAATAAACATTTTAAAAGATACAAGGAAAACATTATTGGTTTAAACATAATGCCTCCTATTTATTTCCATGGAAATTACAATAGATACAAAAACACTATTTGAGCAAATTCTCAGCTACAAAAAACTATTTTTCAACACGGTCACCACCATTAGCTGTGGTGACCATGCATTTGGAAGACTGAGAGGAGATCTTATTAATATTACAAATATCCTAAGTGTGGGAGACAAAGGGACATGCTCAGACTCTTTTCAGTTGTCTTTGGGGACAGGACAAGGGGAAATGGCTATAAACTGGAGCATAGGAAGTTCTGCATCAATATGCAAAAGAACTTCTTCACGCTAAGAGTAACTCTTACGGACTGCTTGTCAACAGGTTACAGCCAGGCACAGTTTACATCAGCCCTGAGGCTGCACTACTGTTTGTGTAAGCCAAAAGTTCCAAGCTTGCCCCAAGAAGAAGAATACAGAAAAACACATTTTCTCCGCTAGATGTTCTGAGGTATCCTCAGATATCCAAAATATTTCACGTTTAATTCAATTTAGATTTCAAAAGATCTCTCTTGCACTTATTTGATACATAGCAAAAATTTAGCTCACATGTTCAGGAACTGAGTCCTACTGAAAAGTTAACATCCTTATGTTATGCATGTACATTTATATCCTTTTTTTTTTTCGTATGAACGCTTAAAAAAAGACCAAAACAAAAAAACAAAAAATC